>NC_140771.1:259115702-261515702 GCF_044657685.1 Stegodyphus dumicola | reverse complement strand
CATATGTTTCGTTGCGAACACTACATTGGTGCATTGTACGGTATTGTGAATTTCGAACTGCGATAATTACAGTTATACAATTCTGGAAGGATTCATGGTTACATTAGAGACATACAGTACATTAAATAAATACACTACATTAGGAACATACATTACTTCAATAGAGATCGCCAGTGTTTCAGAGCAGGGTATGGGGGAAACCGGTTATGGCCACTCCCTCTTACTTCCTACCTCCATGGAAATAGCAGAGTGATACTTCAAGATTAAGCAGCAGTTATAGAAGTTAGTGTATTTCCTTCTTTCTTTTCGCCATCGACAAAACAGTCATTGCGTCAGGTGCTCATTAGCCTGTTAGTTTCCCGTCAATTTAAGGAATAAAAACTGGAGCTTGCTTAGATGTCTTCCAGGAATAAGACCTTTCGCAATTAAAATATTCAAATTGCTAAATTTTATTTAGTTTATGAAACTGGGCTGGCTTACCAATAATTAAAAAAAAATTCCCTAAAGAAGAACTTTGGAATTTTCTTATAAATTCGCAAGCTGTATACTAAATGGAGATCTGTTGGCATTCAAATTTCAGATCTAAATTGCAATTATGTTGCTGCAATGTATAAAACAAAGAAGTATTCAGCAAAACATCCTATTGTGAAACTGAACATTATAAGACCACCGCTTCGCTTCGAAAAGGCAATACAATTTCATTAAAAAAGATAAAAAAAACAGACACTAAGCTTTCGGATAGATAAAAGCAGCCAATTGTTTTCAGCGTATAAGTGCAAAAAGAAACTGGTATGTAATAAACGCGCACCATTTCTGTTTCGTAAAGAGTATAAAATTTGTTTAGGTTATGCGTTCTGTTTCCAGAAATCTCCTGTGTTCCCGGCCTTGCGTTGTTGGGTATCAACCTACAGATATTGATGAACACTTTATTTAAAGTAGCATACTGCCCTTGAGGTAGGTTCCAGTATCACAATAATAAAAATTTGCAGTCACGGAAATAAACGCAATACAAAAGTAAAATTATATACCAAGGCAAGATTTTACTTATTAAATGCAAGAAAAAATTAAATATTTATAATAAAAAATCAAACGCAGTGCGTGTTGACGTAGAAAGTGGTATAAAATCTAGTTTATTAGTACCTATAATACAGATAATTTTACGTACAGGAATACTGCTGATGAAGTATCGTTTCGATCACATTGATTTATTTCGTCATCATCTAGTTTTTGATACAGTAAAGTTGGAGTGGAGTGGAGTGGCAACATTAAGTGGCCATGAAATCAAAAAGAAAAATGACTGATTTTCTGTTTGGGATATTCGATATCAAACAATGTAAATAAGTGTAAAAGGGAAAGATTAAAATATCGACTTCATGTTCAACACGATAAAATGACTTTAACAAACTTTTAATCATTCCTTGGTAGCAAACTCTCATAAAATATCATTTGTAAAAGATTCTATATTTTTGCAAGGCTCCTTCCTATCTGCGCCGTAACAATCAAAATTATTTATTCACGATTAACAAACCAATATTAATCCGGATATTCAGACTTATAATTTACGAAATACTCATATATTACTGACAAATCTGCCTCCCAGAATCACTTTCATTCAAAAATGTTTTCCATATATTTCCAAAATTAGTTTTGTACTTAGCTTTGTAGGAAAACGTTTACGATAGGTTTGAAACTATAGAGTTTCCAGTGATTAATCGTATTCTTGCACTGTTTACAAATCCTGCTTACAGACTGAATGTACTACATCAACAATTTCCTTTTTAATAAAGGAATTTAACGGTTTCAAACATGAGAGTCAGAAGATTTTTCCATCCCGCCCATTAGCCTATTCACCTCCGCAGTTTGCTTACATTTACACTGGCGTCACCTCTTCCTCTTTTTATTATTATATTCTCCATAATAGTATTTTCTCTTTGCATTTCTTTCTCATTTTGTACTTTTAAGCCAAAACGGACGTTTATCTCGAAGGGGGATATCAGTCTCCAAACGGCATTTCGCGTCGAAACGCGAACGTGCTTTTCAGATTGTTGCCAACAAATATGATTACCTTGTGTAACATTTACTAAAGTTAAATAATAAACAATCTGCATGAATGTAAGTATGTTTCTCCACTTGTGAAGAAACAGCAGCAGGTAGAGCCGTACAGTTTTAAATAGCGTAGTCCGCCGCACGAACATGGCCACCAGGAGCCCAGGATCTCGAATTTAGAACTTATTTTATTCTCTATTTCATATTTTGTAAATCTTCATCGAATTTTTGCTTAACAAACTCAACGATTTCAAAAAGAGCAGTGGTAACACTGTACGAAATTCTCCTCCGCGCGACACTGCCTATCGAAAATTCTAAAGATATGCTGTTTTTAAATATTTTGTGATTTTGGTGTTTAACTGAGTATGTGGCTTAAGCGCCAAGAATGTGATATTTAATAAATAATGTAAACACATGAAACGTTAATAATAAAAAGACAAAATAAGTTTTTTTAGTAAATCCTAGTAAGAAAACTGAACATTGAGACGATGCACTGAGAAAAAGACTGAAAAAAAAAAAAAAAAAAAAAAAAAAAAAAAAAAAAAAGAAGGAAAGAAGGAGAAAAATATATGCCAACACTTAACGTTCCTTTGGGAGTTCTAGGCGTATATTGGTATACTGCTTTTATAATTTTGGTAATTTTGTTGTTGAATTATACGTGACGTAAATGCGAAAGAGATTATGCTTAAGTTAAAAGAAAGAATCAAATGTTGTGGTAGGAATGACTCTAACAGTAGAATAGTGTACTGTGAGTTGCGCGACTGCGTGAAGAAACTTAATAAACCCTTTGGGCGATCGTTACATTTGGAAACATTTCAGACTTCTCCCTCCCCCCTACATTTTTCCTCTTTAAGAATTTTTCTATTTTTAGCTGCGAATGTTTGCGTTTCATCTTTGCAAAAAATGCGTCGCCTATGAAGCACCAACGAAAAATTTGTGCTGAAGTATTTCTAAATACTCATTAGGTAAAACAACGATAAAAATTTTTTGCTTAAGCACCGGACAGAAACAAATAGCGTTTTTTGCTATTTGGGTTCTAACTCGAATCACGTTTTCCATAAAATTTTTTTGGTTTTCTTTCCCTGCATTTCAGTTCAACAAAAATGTTTTATATTTGAAAGAAAAATAAAAAAAATGCCTGTTAAAACGTTTTCATATATATCTATTAGCTGATGATACCGCAATCGATATTTTCGTTCATATAGTAGAGGAAACATATATCGGAATCCATTTTCTCTAGAATAAATCTATATATATAAAACTTTAATAAAATTTAACATACGTAAATTAGGAGAATTTTGAGTAAAAATGCAGTGAAAATTTGGATACAAATCTTATAAATCAGCGGAAAGGGCATGCATGGAAAATCTTTATGTATCTTTTATTTATTCTATGCATATTTTAAAATATTTATTCCGAATACATCCATTTTTTCAAATATGAAAACTGTGCTTATTACCTTAATTTTACCCCTTTTCCTGCTAATGTTTTTTATTTGAAATTTGGGAGAGAAAAATATATTCTGTTTTTGTAAAGACGCCTTCGATGAGAATGTAATCAATCTTTGCAAAAAGTCTTATTCATCTCAAGCCAATATAGTTGGCAGATTAGGTTGTCATGCTATTTGCACTGTGTCAGATTAACAAAATGAATGTGGTTTCGGAGCTGATAATGCAGCATAGTAGAGTCCAGAATCTATTAGATTAAAACTCTCTTAAAAATCAATATTTCATTTTTGGCAAAAATCACTAATCGTATAAACTAGTGGTCTGAAACTAGAGGAGCAATCTTACGCAACCAGCGAATACATTTTCCGTTCAGTCAATTAAGCATTACTACGATACTAATTATTATGGCAACGATTTGTGAAAATTTTAGGATTTTAACTGTTTTCAGTTCAATTTTAGATTATTTTGATTATCATTAAAATCCATTAATTCAGAAATTTGATGTTATGCACTTGATTATTCATATGACTTGGCATTAAAATTGTTGCAGAGTTTTCTTATTTTCATAATTACGTTTTACTTTTACTGCTGCTTGTTGATCAATGTTTTCACACTCAAATTTCCGTACGCAGTTGATACATGTAAATTATATCAAGCATGTATAGAATAGTAACATAAAACTACTAAACTGAGACTCGGTCAATTATTAAGTCACACAAATATTTAGTTTCTGTTTCTAAACAAATGCATGGTATTCTCGTCCACTACCTTCGATGAATATTAGGATTAATCTCTGAGATCTTTATAGCAAATCTGTAATAACCCATTACAAACGTTTAATCAAATGTATGCCGCTTGTACAGATTGGACTATTAAATACTTTGGAAAATTCATTCTTCAAATTCCAGATTTCTTCATGAAATACATGTGACATGGAAACAGGTTTCAATTCGATGATTTAAAAGTATATTTACAATTTGAGATTATTTTTATTATGAAAAAAAAATTGTCATCAATTTATTACTTGCTAGTTTCTTCGTATTCTCCTCCGGTATATACACTTTTAAGATTGCCGAAAGGCGTATTTGACATACGTCTTTCTTCATGTTTTTTAAATCAAACTGTTTTGCCCATACTAGGCAGAGCGGTGGCTTTGGACT
This sequence comes from Stegodyphus dumicola, assembly GCF_044657685.1. NCBI lineage: Eukaryota > Metazoa > Arthropoda > Arachnida > Araneae > Eresidae > Stegodyphus > Stegodyphus dumicola. The sequence continues at coordinate 261,511,048 of NC_140771.1, read as the reverse complement.
AAATTGTTTCCTCGCCCACCAGCCGCCGAGAGGTAAAGTCGCTGAACACAGGTAGTTCGGTCCGAGAATCGAATCCCGCGAACGGGCTGGCTGCATAGGCGTTTCTGTGTCTTTCCACGTGTGTAACGTGTATACGAGCCAGTTTCCCTTAGAAAGTCTTCCACGAAAAGCATCCCTTCTCTTAGGCTGATAGCCCTCGAGGCTTTGCCGCAAACAAACAAACAAATTGTTTCTTCAGTTCGCTCTTCGCCGAGAAATATTTTATAAACCAGATATTTCGTAACATAACGTAACGTAAGAGTAAACGTTTAGATATTTTAACTGATATTATCAAACTTTTGTTTCAAAAACAAATGAAACAATATAATTTTCTTTAAAAACGCTTTCATGCCAAAAGATTTTTATACATTTTCGAAATTAATTTCCTGTTTCGTTGGGAAGTTGGCGAGTCGTATGAGACTAGGTACTGTTTAAATGATTAAATATATTCTTGCACTGTTTACAAATTCTGCTTTTACAGATTGGATATACTACGTACAACAACTCCCTTTATCTATAGAGGAATTTTACGTTTCAGATATGAAAGGCCTCAGATTCTCGACCCCGCGCACAGCCTACTGATCTCTCTGAGATTACACATATATTAGAGTCAATCTTTTCCTCCTTTTATCATTTGACGTCTCTACAATAGTTTTTATTTATTTATTTATTTATTTTGTATTCCTTTTGCATTTGGTTCTTAATGAGCAGAAAACGGACGTTTTTCTCTGATGGGATATTAGACTCGAAACCACATTTTTGTCGAAGCACTTAAACGCGTTGTATCGCTTTTCATATTGATCTCAGATATAATCGCCCTGTATTATATTTAAAGAAATTATAGCATAATGAAGCATCTGCATGGATGTATGAATATTTCTCGATTTGGGAGGAAATAAAGGCACCAAGAGCCATCAAATTTGAATAGTGTAGTCCTGCACCCAAACATGGACACCTGGAAGGGCGAATTTGGAATTTTGCATAACACTTTCTGTTATAAAACCAAAAGAATGGCTTAATAAACTTTTATTTGTATTCTCATCAAAGTTAGTCATCAAAAACCTCTGATTCAAGTTACATAGCTGTTAAGGGCAGAAATTCGCAATCAGGTTAAGGTAATTTTGAATGTTGATCGTTAGGTTCAGTGTTCACGCATAGCTCATTTTTGTAACAAGATTTACCCACTTCATAGTTTGCAGATCAGGTTCTCATGTTATTTGCGCTATGTCAGATGAACAAAATGAATGTGGTTTCCGAAATGATAATACAGCATAGTAGAGTGCATGATCTACTAGACTAAAACTCCGTTAAAAAATAATATTTCATGGTTCGCAAAAAAACACTAATTCTATAAACTAGTGATCTGAATCTAGAAGCCGTCCAAGCAATCGTACGCAGCTAGCGAACGCATTTTCAATTACAATTATTAATTTTTTTTTTCTGTGCTTGTCATTATTTTAACTGCTTTATCTGTTTTTATGGCATGTAATTTTATATTTGTAATTGTTTTATTTTTTATTATTCCCTTGGATATGAAAATATTAAATATTAATCTGAATCACTGTGCGGTGGCAGCTTGCCAGTTGGCCGCGGTTGAAAATATTTTAGATAAAAATTTTGATTTGATTACAGTGCAAGAGCCTTATTTTATAAATGATAAGATGCCATATTTAAATAAAGGGAGGAGAGCGGTATATGATGAGAAAGGCAGATCAGCCATTATTGTCACAAATGATGAAAGTGAATTTATTGTCGATTGTAAAATGAATGAAATTATAGCCATTTCTTTAAGGATGGATCAATTTGTTTTAGGAATTGTGTCCGTTTATTTCTCATCTGCAGAAAATTTACATTTACATTTAACAAGGTTGGAACAGGTTTTGGAAATGTATAAGTATTTTATTATTATTGGTGATTTTAATTCCAAAAATTTTAACTGGGGGGCAAGAATAATTGATAATCGGAGATCTTTAACTATATTACATTTAACTATATTTTATAATACAGAATGATATGATTTTATTTAATCAAATGGACTCTTTACCAACTTTTGTATCTGCTGTTGGGGAGGGTTGGACAGATTTAATCCTAGGTTCTTCCTCATTATCGACATTTAATACCGAACTGAAGATTTATAAAGAGGAAAGTTTAAGCGATCACCGGTATGTCTCTTTTGAAATCTGTGATGTCCAGCCAATATATTATAAAAATATTGTGTTCACAAAGAATATTTATAGACTGAATAAATTTTGCAGAAAACTAAAACCAAATATAGATCAGATGAGAAAAAGATTGAATGGAATTTATGATCCTGTTATCCTTGATGAATTTGTTGAGGAATTTGAAAACTTAATAGTAAAGAATGCTAAGAAACATCTAATTTTACGTAAAAGGAAAGTAGAGATGACATATTGGTGGAACGCTGATTTACAGAGATGTAAACGAAGAATAAGGGCTTTAAGAAAACATTATCAAGTTAGACAAATTGATGAAGACACTCGAAGAGAAAGAAAAATATTATATAAAAAGGAAATGGCTCTCTATCGAAAAAAGATTAAAAAGACAAAATATGAATATAAGATGAAGCATTTTTTTTTGATAATAAAGACTACTATGATTGCTACTTTCGATCGGCAACACGTAAATCTAGACCTTCCCAAATGATTATAAGGAAAGATGAGCAGAGTACTGATGAATTTTCTGATGTTATTAGAGATTATTTTATGGAAAACTTTGATTGGGGAAATCCTGAGGATGGTATTGTTAAAGATGAACTTTTAACATCTCCAAACTGTGGTGCTGATGATGTTTTATTTTCTATAGATGAGATTTGTTATGTTGTGGGAAAATTGAGAAATAAAAGTGCTCCTGGAATTGACTGTATACATGCTGTTATGTTAAATGTTTATTTAAAAATTTTGAGAAATTTTTCGTTCTACTTTATAATAAATGTTTTAGTTTGTCGATTTTTCCGGGAGTGTGGAAGATCTCAAGAGTAATATTCATTCCAAAGGGTGACCAGGCAGTTAGACCTATTTGTTTATTGAAATTCTTTGGAAAAGTTCTGGACAAATTGCTTACCAATAGGTTATATAATTTTTTCTTGGAAAATAATTTTATTTCAAATAGACAGTTCGGTTTTGTTTCGGGAAGGCCAACAAATGATGCACTTTATGATTTAACAAACACTATAGTTCAAAAGAAGAAAGATTTTCATGTGATAACTGTTTCTTTCGACGTTTCAAAGGCTTTTGATTCTGTTATATGGAATTCATTGCTCTCCACCCTTGAGAATTTTAAAATACCTAAAAATATTTTTGCAATTTTGTGTAATTATTTTAATAACAGAGAGGTTGTATTTTCTTATGATGCTGATTTTAAAATTTTTAAAAATGTGTATAAAGGATGCCCTCAGGGCTCGCCTAGTGCTCCGCTGCTCTGGAGCGCCGTTATTTTTAAGTTATTAAATGTTTCTCTTCCTGAATACGTAAATGTGATCTGCTATGCAGACGATATTTTATATGTAGTATATGATGTATCTTTAGAAAAATTAGAACAGCTGGTGAGTGATATTCTAAAGAACTGGGTCGAGGATGAGAAGTTGATTTTTAATTTGCGAAAGACTTCATATATGTTTTTCCCTAAGGCCGGCAAAAATACTAGACCACCCAGGCTAAGATTTTATGGTACATTGTTGAAAAGAGTAGATCACATGAAATATTTGGGTGTAATTATAGATGATAAATTAAATTTCGAACTTCATTTTAAAGAAATTCAGAAGAAATCTGATGCAATTTTATTATTTTATAAAAGAAATTTTCCAAAAAAAATATTGATTACTAAAAGAAATATACTCAGAATGATTTATAATGCTGTTATCATACCTATAATAATGTATGGAATAGGTAGTTGGGGCTCTAGGGCGGCGGAACTCCAAAGAGTAAGGAATAAGTTAATAACAATTCAGCGGCCCTGGCTTCTGTCACTGACTAGGTGTTTCAAAACTACTCCATCCGAAATTCTCTGCATCTTGGCCGGCACACCGCCTCTTTCTATATTTTATAGGTATTACTACGATAAATTTTTATTATCTACTAATAAGATTGATTTTATTCATTATGAGGAATTTTTTGCTTGTTGTACTGCTTTTTACAACTTGGATTCTTATTGTATACACCCTGCTAAAAGAGTTATTATTGATTATGAATTTCATTTTGTTGAATTTGGTGAAATTGACATTTTTACAGATGATTCTGGAATCGATGGTAAGATAGGTTTTTCTTATGTTGTATATTACTATGGTACTCAAATTTACAATGATAAAATTAAATTGGAAAATTTTAATTCAGTGTTCCAGGCAGAATTGACAGCTAGTTTTATGCTTTGAGATGGATAAGGGATAACTTATTTATACATTATAAAATATCAATTTATAGTGATTGTCTGTCTGGTCTCCAGGCCTTAAAAAATTACGAATGTAAAAACTCATTAATTGTTGATATTAAATGTCTCTATGAAGAAATCACCAAAATTCATGTTGTGAAATTTAAATGGGTTAAGTCCCATGTTGGGATTTTGGGTAACGAAAGGGCCGATGTGTTGACCAAGGAGGCAGTTTTGGGCGAATCCGGGGAGTGTTCCATTGTCCAACCATCCAGAAGAATTCTTGTAAGTAAAATAAAACAATTTTATATTGATATGTGGAAAAAGGATTGGAATGAGTCTGATAGAAAAAAGGATTACAGTTATAATTTGATCCCTACATATAATAAATGTATTTCATGCTGCCTGGATCTTAATCAAATTATCACAGGACATGGACACTTCCCGGAGTACCTAAAGAGATTCGGTCTACAAGAAAATGAGTTATGTTATAATTGTGGAGTTACGCGTTCAGTTAAACATTTTGTAAATGAATGTGATTTAACTTATGATATAAGACAAAAGTTTGGACATATTAATACATTTACTGGAAAAAACACTCAATTTGAATTTGCTAGGGAATTAATGAATTTTATTAATAATAATGGTGTTAATGTCGGAATTTTGATTTAACATGTGTTTAGTGTTTTTATGATAGAGCATGGTCTGTGTCTTGTGTTTTGTCCTTTTGTTTAGTTAGTTTTTAACCATTCTATTTATTTTAATTATTATTGTGCCGTTAAGGTCCATTAGGTTATATCCTAATGGGCGTATTTTATTATGTGGTTTTTAACTTGGCGCCCCCCTGGAAAAGTCATAAAATCAAATCGATTAGGTGGATGGGGGGCTGCGCCTCTTTCTGTACAATTATTAGACAGTCAATTAAACATTATTGTTGTACTAATTATTATGGCAAGGCATTGTAACAATTTTAGGATGTTACCGGTTTTGAGTCTAATTTTAGATTGAACATGGAGATTAAACTAAGTACTTGGGAAAATTCGTTTCTGAAATTTCATTTCTTCAAGAAATACATGAGAGATGGAAACAGGTTTCGATTTCGATTTTGCCATGGATTTTTAAAAATATATTTACAGTTGTTTGAGATTATAATTATTATGAAAAAAAAATTATGAGAATTGGTTACTTACTAGTTTTTTCGTATTTTATTGCGGAATATGTAATTTAAAATTGCAAAACACGTGTACGAAACCACATGCTTTTTTCCGTATAATATTAAATCAAACCGCTTAGCGGTGGCTTTGGAATGAGCTGTGATTTTTTTCAAAGCTTAAATCTGGAGTTTGATTTATGGCGTGGGGAAGATTTTAATATTGTTTATGCTTTCAGAAGCTGAATTATAACCGCCTTGCAAAAGCTCCACCGGAAAGTTTCATCAGTTAAAGCAATTAGTGGCCAAATAGCGGCATGTGAAGATTTGTTTTGTGTGTGTGTGTGTGGCCCGTTAAGAGAGTCAGAAAATCCTCTCTGGTTTGAGATTTCTTTCACGTGCGCGTTTGAAGATTTATGTCGCATTTCGCTATATTTAGTTACTCCGGGTAACCATGTCGAGGAAAGGGTTCTCTGCGTATTTAATATGAGTTGCAAACCCTGTTTTTGCATGTTTGTGCGTGATCGTTTTGTTGTGTTTAAGTGCTGCGATATTTTTGGATTACCATGAACATTATTTTATTCAAAGATTTCCAAAGTTTTATTATCCGCTTCTGGGGTTTAATCGCCATTGTTCTCGGTAATGAGACATAGGTTTGGCTATACCCCTCGAACGCTTGACCAGTAAAGTTTCCGGTTGCTGAAATAAACATCCTTTGAAATTTTAAAATGCTTACTAAGATATCCTTACAAAAGTTATTTTCTCTTTTTACTACTAAAATTTTTGTGTATCTACTTTATTTATTAAGTATTACATTTTGGGGGCTTAAGCCACATAAAACTATTCAACAGCAAAATTAAAAAAATATTTAAAAACATCATATGTTTAGAATTTCCGATAGATGGCCTCGCCCGCCGGAGATAAAAATGTTTTATTCCGTACAGTGTTGCCACAGCTCGCTTGGACATTCTTGAGTTTCTTAATGAAAAATTAGTTAAAGTTTTACAAAATATGAAATAGACAATAAAACAAATTCAAGATTCGGACCTTCTGGTGGCCATGTTCGGGTGGCGGAATACGCTATTCAAAATTGGATGCTGCTAAGTGCACTTGATTTTTCACAGTGCAAGAAAAATACGTACATTTATGCATATTCTTCATTATTTAACTTCTTTAAATATTATACAGGCAGATAATATTTGGTGGCAAAAACTTGAAAAGAGCATGTAAGTGTTCCGACGCAAAATGCCTTTTCGAGGCTCATATCTAATTCGGTATAAACATCCCTTTTGGGTTCATAAGAACAAAATGCAAAGTAAATGCAAAAAGAACAAAACAGAACAAAAACTATTATACTATTAACTTACCTGGTCTGTAATGATCTGAAGCACCTTCTTCTACCCCTCACTTCTGCTCTTCGGAGATCCACTCTCACGAACATATGACTGTCAAGTGGCCTTCGAACCTAATTTTTATGGAGCCGGGAAACGTCGAACCAATTGTGCGATATCTCTTTAATAAAGTGAAACCTGGAAATGATCTTTATCGTGTATACGAGCCAGTGTCCCTTACAAAATCCTCGACGAAGGGCATTCCTTCCCTTAGGCAGACATCCCTCGAGGCTTTGCCGTAATCACATAAACATAATCTTTGTGATATGCTAGCGGTAGAGTCCTTACGAAATGGGGCGTGGCTTAACAGTGTACAAAAGCCGTGAGTTGGCGTCGAAAAATGTGTCCTAACGAAAGTGCTATAGTTATGGCAAGAAGAAATTGAGAATGAAAATGCCAAGTTAAGATAATTTTAATCGCAAATAAAACAATTTTAATTGGTATTTAAGGAATTTCTTGCTCATGATATAGTTTCGAGTTTACATGCCAAGTTTCGCGGAAGATGAGTTTGACGGCGAAGTTTTATCTTAGAAAGATAGGTTATTTTTTTGTACGAGTTGCCGCCATCTGACATCACAATGTTTTCCTAAATGTAGATACAAATTTTCGGACGGCGAGACTGTTAAATTACTGTTTATAGAAAAAAATTATTGCGTACCATTTGTCTCGTGAACTTATATAGAAATTTACGCACTTTTGGAATTGGCTTCTCCTTGAAAGCTATGATCGTTCATCACGTTTTGCAAACTTGTACGATTGGATTGCTTGCTTCTTTTGGCACTCCCCTTCTTTCCCTTTTCTCATCTGAGATTTTCTCCACGTCCGGATTTTTGTATGTCAAGTGCCCTTCAGCTTTAATCGTGGAACCGGGAATATTACTCTTCGCAATAGCTCTGTCAATAATAGAGTCTAAACCGAACGCTCTTTTAGTCAAACTGCATTGACTCTTAGAGGTACAGCGGTGCTTTTGTAATGAAAGATGCCATAGCAGGGAGGTTTTTCTCCGTTTTAATTAACTGTATATATTGCAGCAACGTACTTCCGAACTTTTGTTGGAAAGTTTAGTGCTGACAATTCTCCGTTAAGTGGAAAGTGTGCGAATCCATAAGAATGCTCGAAAATCCTGATCTAGAGAAATATTTCACAGACGTATGAGTATGCCAGCGCGGTTTCTTCAACTAAAAAAAAATGGCAATGTATAATATGTTAGCAGTTTTCCACTAGGTCTCTTTTGCGTGGAAGACATTGGACTAAGATCTTCTTTTTATTGATACCATTGACGGGGATCTAATAGGCTAAAAAACACCTAACCCAGTAAACCAACGATTCTGTCGATGGCAAAATAAAAGAACGAAAGACACTAACTGCTGTAATTGCTGATTAATTTTAAAGTATACATTTCGATTAAGAGCTTTTTCTCACTTGTTTATTGATGCAAATATATTACACCGAATAGATTTAAGATCATGGGATGAAAATAAAGCTGAAATAAATTACCTAAAAAGGGGACACTGTATTAATTGTGAAGGATTCCTTGTCAGATGTGTTGTATATTGCGTATGTTGGTATTTTTGACTTCCTTGTTAACAGTAGTTCACAAACGAAACTACTATTAAATTTCTTCAAGAGTGTTTTTATTGTTTCAAACTTCAGTATCTCGATGCAGTTACTTATTTCAGAATTTAACAAAGCTGAATGTACTATACAAAATTTCAAGTGACAGAAGGAGCGGTAATTGTGTTTTAAATTGGTGTAATTTTGTTCCGAGAAGAAACTTGCTTACAGTAAACAAAGTAGTACTATTACATTTTTCCGGTTCCTCCTTCGTTATATCCAATGCTGCAATTTTAAAACATTAGTTTTATTCTTTCTCATTTCAGTCAAATTTATCGGTGACATTCAATTAATATCCCTTGTGATCGTGAATAAAACAAAAATTAAAAGCTATCTTTGCTCCTGATGCAGTGGTGAATAGTGAAAATTTGACAGAAGCTAATAATTAGAAATAAAATATTTCGAAATAAGATTATTGTGGAAAATATAGGAATAACACTTCTATGAACGAATGTAGCTTTCAAAGAAATGGAGATTGCAAGGACATAATAAAAACTCGCAACAAATTGAAAAGCAAAACTTAGTTTTCAGGCATCTGCATATCTTTGCACTTCAGAAAATTCGAAACTCTAAAAATGCATGTGCGTCTGTATGTAACAGTGCCAATTTCTTTATATATGTTCACATAGATAGATAGATAGATTTAAAATATATATTTTTAATATAGTATCCTGGAAATTTAAAAAAAAATATTTTAACTGTAAATTACGTTAAGAAAACTTTGGGCAACTCATAAAGCCTTTTGAACAATACACTGGTGTGCAAAAATTAATAACGAGACGGTTTTTTCAATATAAATTTGTACAAAAGCTTTCCAAATCAACACATTTAATACCATAAGATCCCCAATACGTAAGGACATGAGTAATGTAAACAACACTTACTAAAAGAGAAATCAGAGGGATAAAAAGAAGCTTTATTGAAAAAGTAGCATGGAGCGCAATGCGACTGAAGGCCGAAACATCCCTGTGATGGGGGTCCAGCAAGAAACATCAGGTCTTTAATAGGGGATATGATCTCCCCTGACTGCTAGGCAGGTTTCACAGCGTCTGCCCATGCTGAGAATGAGAGTGTCAATGAGTTGTTGAGGCATTGCTGCCCATTCGTCTTGCAGCGCCAATCGAAGCTCCGGAATCGTTACTGGTGGTAAGGTACGAGCTTCCAAGCGTCTGCTAGGAAATCCCTTACATGCTCGATGGGATTGAGATCCGGAGATCGTGCCGGTCAATCCATACGTTCAATATCCTCACTCTCTAAGAGCTGTTCGGCAGCTACAGTGCGATGACATGGTGCATTGTCGTACATGAAAAGGAACTGCGGACCCATAGCGCCTCTAAAAAGACTCACATATGGAAGAAGAATCTCGTTACAATAACGGGTCCCGTTGACTGAACCTGTGTCGAAGACGTGAAGGTCTGTACGACTACCAAGCATGATGCCTCTGCCTCTCCAAACGAGAACACCGCCACCTCCATACCTGTCCCTTTCAATGATGTTCGAGGGGATGATTGCGGCTTCCCCGCTCTCTCCAGATGAGTATGCGAAGAGAATCGCTACTCAGACGGAATCTGCTCTCATCTGTAAAGAGTACTCGTCCCCATTCATTGTCTCTCCAATTCCGGTGTTCCCGGCACCACAGAGAACGCCTTCTCCGATGGGCAGGCGTTAGAGGTACACACCGTACAGGGCGTCGTGCAAACAGACCACCACCGTGCAGTCTTCTGACCACGGTAAAACGCGATATCGGTCGTCCAGTCGCCTGTGTCGTGGGTCCAGCGATTTCTCCCGCTGTCTGCCGCCTGTTTCTTCTGGCCTGTAAGGCAATATACCGGTCATCTGCAGGTGTGGTTCCTCGTGGACGACCACTACTAAATCCCGGATAGCTGTTCCTGTAGTTTGAAATTGTCTCCAAAGTCGTGAAACGATGCTGTGAGCAATTCCGTATTCTGCAGCCACACTTGTCACACTGCGGCCTTCCTCCAACTTCCCAATGATTCCACCTCGGGTAAAAGCAGCCAGCCAGATGTCGTCTAACAGATTGATTATTCACCATTTCTCTCTGAGGCAGCAACTCGGTGTGATTTTAACTGCTATACGGCGTGCAATCTCTTTGCCAGAAATACTGATCTTACACCGACAACATGCTTTATACTACTCAGACACTCCCCCATTACGTCTACCAGCATATCTGCGCATGTGCTACCGTACATCACCTTACTTAATCTCCTGATTGGTCTTTCTGTTCGCTCTGCCTCTTCGTTTAGCTGATATGGTAATTTTTCGATTTCGTCCTTAATTTTTGCACACCTGTGTATGTTAAGCAATTTGATGGAAACAATTAACGAGAAAAAAGGTTTAATTAACTTGTTTTTAATTAAGAAAATCGCCATCTTGACACCAACAGCTTTCACGCGTTTGGTCACGGCAAGATAATATTCGCAAATGATTAAATGACCACAGTAAGAAAATGTTAAAGAAAAACTATTTTTCGAAAAACAATAACTGACAAAATATACTATAAAGATAAACAATGTTTTAAGATTTTGAAGAGAACAGACTGGGAGGAGCATAAGTTTTAACGATGGGACAGGAGTTCTGTGATATTTGGTTTCTGGCTTTACGCTTTTCCACGACTAGTAATTCTTTGTTTTTATGATGTGATGACATACACCTTCAGTGCACTGTAAGTTTTAAAGGAGGAAAATAAAATATTTAAAATGCTAATAACACTTGGAATTATGGCATTCAGGTTAAACATACTAATTACTCATAGGTTAATGCTATAAACAGACACATTGGGGAATAATTATTTAAAATTATAAATCGAACAGTTAAGTAACACTGAATACTATAAAGATCCATATCCTCCTATATAAGGTGTTCAGTCTTCTATTGCCCTTTCTATCTGCTTAAATACTACAAATACTCCCTTCAAAAAGTATCTACTTTCAAAATAGATTTCCTAAGCTAAGAGAAATTGATGCTCAACTTTTAGTATCAAAATGATATCTCTTAAGCTAAGACATAAGTAATATTCTTCGGTTGTAGCAATAATCCGGGAACATCACACAAATACACATACGATGTGACACACGAATTTCCACGCAGTCATAGCATACATATTTAGTATTAAAGTGCAGGTTACGGAAAGATAACTATGACTGATGAATACTCCCGTGAGTTGTGACAAAAAATGATACTAACCGTGTAGCTTGAAAACAGAGTGGAGACGTCAACAACTGTTTTGGCGACGTCATCCCACACATTTCTTCTATTCATGCAGCCAGTTTTGAATTAACCGAAAACGCCATTGGAGCGTACTTTGTCATTGAGTGAACATGTGAAACTGCATTCTGCCAGAAAATTGTCTAATATAAACACCGAACAGTGAATCAACATCACGTTTCTTGTGAAACTTCAGAAATCAGCCACAGAGGAAACATTTTAAATGTTAACCGAGCTTAAGGAGATGTAACTTTGTATCATGCATGTTTGAATGACATAAGCGGTGTTCAGGTAGAAGGGGCACTGTGTAAGATGATCATGATTGACGTCATGATTGAATAAGTTCTCTGTGGTCAAACTGTTAATCAATACTACTACATTGAAATACTAAAAAGGCTTTGTGAAAAAATTAGAAGAAAAAGGCCACAGTTGTGGCGTGATGAATGCCTGTTACACCAGTATAATATATGCCCTCACATGGCCCTATCTGTCAAGCAGTTTCTGACAAGCAAAAACATTACTGTGATAGGGCATCCTTCGTTTTCTTTGGCACCATGCAGTATTTTTTTTTTTTTTAAGGTTAAATCTTACTTAAGCGGTTACCCTTTTCCAGAACTGTTACCAACAATGCCAGCACCGAAAGCAGAAGTGTGTGAATGCTGAAGGGAAACTACTTTGAAGGTAATGATGTCAGGAAGTACAATGATTTATTCGATAAGTATCATTTTTTTTTGTATCACACCTTGCATATTCCAAAGATGCTTCGGTTTGTTTGATTATGGCAAAAGACATTGTGGTTATTTGTCTAAGGGGAAAGATGACTATTTGGAGGTCTTATTAAGGCAAACTGACTCTTAGTTACGTTTCACATCGGAAAAATCATGAAAATGCCCTTGCAGCCAACGCATCTAGGACTTCTGTCATTTTTTAATATTTCGATATACGAGCATATTTCCTTACCTAGCTTACCTACTCGCAGTGGCTTCACTAGAAAATTCTAATTAACGGTAGCAATGTAAAATAAACACGCAAATAGCGAAATACTTTATAAAAGGATTGTCATTAAAATTAATACCTTCTTCCAAATATATATATATATATATATATATATATATATATATATATATATAATATTATTTAGTGCATAATGTTCTCTATTCCTCATCGACGACGTCTTTTGAGAAATAGAGTATACTTTCCTCTCGCAGTTTTCAATCGAAAAAATTAGCAATAAAAGAAGAGATGACGCTGTAATAAGCAGAGTATTTCATATTTGAAAAAAATGGAAGTATGCTGGAAACGTATTTGAAGATATTGAATAAAATAAATATATGTATTTATAAAGTTGTTTCATACATGCCCATTTCTCAGATTTCGAAGATTTCTATCCAACATTTCACTGCATTTGTGTTTGAAATTGTTTTAATTTATGATAACGTTTAATAAAACGTTACTTCTATAGATTTATCCTTTAAGAAAACGAATTTCAATACATATTTCTTTCGCTATTTCAGCAAAACTTTCGATTCTGGTACCATCAACTAGTGGCTGTACTAAAACGTTTGAGCAGGCATTTTTTTATTGTTTCAAACGTAAAGCATTTTTGTCGGACTGAAATACAGTGAATGAAAACATAAACCTTTATGAGAAGCGTAATTCGACGTAGAGCCCAAACAAGTAAAAAAGTGGTTTGTTTTGATTCACGGTATCAGCGAAACGTTTTCATCTCTTTTTTGCCTAATAAGCATTTAGAAATACTTTAGCAGACATTTTCTGTCAGTGCTTCAAACGTGATGATGAACGCATTGATGAAACGCAAACATGCTGCAGTTGAAATAAAAAATGTTTTTTTTTTTTTTTTTTTTTTTAATGGGGGGTATATATCTATATATATATATACATATATTAAGGGGGTAGAAAAGAAGTCTGAAATGTTTCAGAATTTATTGGTCGCAAATGGTTAAGGTTTCTTAAGCACCCGCGCAGCTCACGGCCCAGCAGTTTACTGTTAGATTCACTCCTACTAACCCATTTTTTGTTTCTTTTAACTTTCTTATGAAACATAATTTTCATGGCATTTACGCCAAGTATAATTCAGCAGCAATATTACAGAAAGTATAAAAGCAGTAAAAAGTTTAAAAGCAGTAAAAACGTTAAGCGTTTTCTCTATTTTTTTTCCCAAACTTTTCGAAGTTCATCACCTTAATGTTCAGTTTTCTAAGATGAACTTACAAAACACATTTTGCCTTTTTATATTAACATTCTGTGTGTTTACTTTATTTCTTAAATATCACATTTTTAGCGCTTAAGCCACCTAAAGTTCGATTCAACAACAAAAGCAGAAAATATTTGAAAACAGTATATCTTTAGAATTTCCGATAGTCAGTCTCGTGGGCTGGAGATAAAAATGTTTTATTCCGTACAATGTTGGCATTGCTCGATTTGAAATGGGTGAATTTTTTTAGCAAAAATTCCTTTAAATGTTTGCAAAATATCAATCACAGACAAATTCCAATTCGTCCTTCCAGGTAGCCATGCTCTGGTGCACGATTGCTATTTTATTATATATATATCTAATTTTCTCTTCAATTAATAAATAAAATTTTGCCTTAGTATACAGCTTTCCAGTTGTATTGCGTTTATTTCTCTGGTTGCATATTTTTATAAGTATTTTGCTGGAGCTCACGCCAAACCCAATACGGCAATTTACAAACGTCAATACACAGAATTTCTGGAAACAAGTATTCATACGAAAACGCATTGGGTTTTAATGCTAAATAACGAATCTTCCGCGGCATATAAAAAAAAAAAAAACTTATTTCCCGGTTATTGCATACCAATTTTATAGTGCAGTCATAAAGTATAAAATTTAGGTGTTTTTTTAATTTCGCATCGTACCTTTCGTTTCCTTCTTTTTTTAATGAAACTGCATTGCCTTTAAAAGGCAAAGCGGTGTTTTTTTATTAATGGTTAGTGCTTCAGCGGAAATATTTTTGTCATTGTTAATGTTCTTCTGAACCCACATTTGGGAATTTGAGACCCTACAGTTCTGCATTTTGTTTAAACTGTAAAGTGTGCGAATTTATGAGAAAATTCAAAAATTGTTCCGTAGGGAAAATTTTTAAATAAATTCGGATAAATCAGATTACTTGATAAACCAGACCTAAAATACAAATAGACCTAAATAACCAGACCTAAATCGACCATTTAGAACGATCGTTCAAAGGGTTTTACTGTTATAGTCATTCTTCCAACCAACCCACTTTTGTTTCTTTCAACTTTATTGCTAAGCATAATTTCCTTCGCACTTACGCTACGTATTAGCAAAATTACGAAAATTTTAAAAGCACTATAGTAGTATACGCCTAGAAATACCGATTAAACGTTAAGTGTTAGAATATATTTTTCTCTCTTTTTTTTTTTTTTTTTTTTCTTCTTTTCAGTCTTTTTCTAAACTTATCGACTCAATGTTCAGTATTCTTACTAAGATGCACTTAAAAAACTTATTTCCTCTTTTTATTATTAACGACTCCTTTTTTTTTACATTATTTCTTAAATATCACATTCTTGGCGCTTAAACCACATAAAACTCGATTAAACACCAAAATCATAAAATATTTAAAAACAGCCTATCTTTAGAATTTTCGATAGGCAGTCTCGCGCGGAGGTGAATTCCGTACAGTGTTGTCACTGCTCGTTTTGAAGTCGTTAAGTTTGTTAATCAAAAATTCGATGAAGGCTTAGAAAATATGAAATAGAGAATAAAATAAATTCCAAATTCGGGCTCTTGGTGGCCATGTTCGGGTGGCGGACTACGCTATTCAAAACTAGACGGCTCTAGCTGCTGTTGTTTTTTCGCAGTTCGAGAAACATACGTACATTCATGCAGATTCTTTATTATTTAACTTAAGTAAATATTATACAGGATAATAATTAAAACCCAAAAGAAAATTGCCAGTACATTGCCGGATAAGTTAATTGAGGGATTAGGTAAAATTCTTCAGCTTGCTCTAAAACAGAGTGTTCGTATGGTAGAAGCTGATATTATACGTGGTAATAGAAATGACATCAATGGCATTAAACACGAAATTTCTGATCGTAAGGTCTCCCTATTGGAAAGAATGGATTGCCTAAGTGAAAATAAGATGTCCAACTCCTCGAGAAGAATGGCTTCATCGGTTTTTGAAAAAGGTCATGATGAGATAGTGATAACGCCTACCTCTGATGGCGTTGACGTATTCGATGAACTTAGCAGCAGGATCAAGCCAGATGATATCAAGGTTAGGATTAAAAGATCCTTTAGAAGAGAAAATGGAGTCTTTTTGTTGAAACTAGGTAGTGAAGATGAAGTAGTTAGGCTTGAAAGTGCCATTAAAGAAAAAGAAAATTTGAGGAAATATATTAAACCAAGGAAGCGATGATTAATTAAACCGAAAATTATTGTGTATGGTGGGGGGGGGGAAACCTTTAAGAATGAAGAGCTTGTAGATGTCTTGAAACGTAACTGTGTATATAATGCCAAATGTGCCAGACATTTGTTTGATATTCCAACGAAAGGACTGGGTAGGAACTCCATCGTGCTTTTTCTGTTGATTCTGTTTGTCAAAGGGAAATACTGGAAGAGCAACGTCTGGCAATTGGATGGCGTGCTTTCTCTGCGAGATTATTTTTGAAACCAAGACAGTGTACACAATGCTTGGCATACTGTCACTCTAAGAGATTTTGTAAAGATAAAGTCCATTGTGCTGAATGTGTTGGAAATCATCTTGCGACTGTTTGTAAAAATAAAGGTAGAAAATGTGTAAACTATGTGGTTTCTAATCAGAAGTATGGAATAGAGTTGAAACATGATCGCAGTGCATTTGATAAGAACTGCCCCTCTTTAAAGAGAGAAATTGAATTTATTAGAGGTCACATGGACTTTGATTTTAAAGAATGACCAGTGTGATTTAATTTTTATGAATTTTAGCATGTATGTACTCATAGTAGGCGCTCAATCCAGGAAGGAATTCTATTGTTTGCTGGAAGAGTCCAAGATTTGTAGGTATGGTACGTGAAAGTAGGGATGAGCTAAGAGGAGAAAGAAAAAGGGATTTTGAGTATAGGGAATTTCAGTCGTTCCGGGATTGAGCGACTACCAAGCACGGGCTATTGCTTTGTGAGGGTAGCTAGCGTTTCGTTAGTATAAGTGTATTATTTAATATTCTTATTGATTGTCTGCCCTTTTTTTTAAAGTTACAATTTTCTACAATACCTTAAGTAAATAAAAACTTTACAGTTGTAACTTCATGTAATACTCTGTTACTTTACAGTAATAAGAGTTCTAATAAATATTAAATTTTGTTGGAATAAACAAAATTATGTAATTTCGTCAAAACGTTATGTCTTTAAGCAAATTTTAAATAAGCATACAATTTTACATTGGAAAGACGTATTTCTCTACGAAATATTTTTTATTTGTTTCTTAAACTGATCTTTATTGCGTATTCGAGCCAGTTTCCCTTACAAAGTCCTCGACGAAAGCATCCCTTCCCTTAGGCAGACAGTCTTCGAGGCTTTGGCTTAATCACATAAACATAATCTTTGTGATATGCTAGAGTCTTTAAAAAATGGGGCGTGGCTTAACAGCGTGCGAAAGCTGTAAATTAGAGTAAAAAAATTTGTCCTAATGTAAGTGCTACAGTTGTAGAAAGTAAAAAATTGAAAATGAAAATTCCAAGTTAAGATAATTTGAAACGCAAACAAAACAATTTTAATTGATATTTAAGGGATTTCTTGCTCATGATATAGTTTCGGGATTACATGCCAAGTTTCTCAGGGGAAGAGTTTGACGACCAAGGTTTTCCTTAGAGAGGAATTATTTTGTACGAGTTGCCTCCATCTGACATCATAATGATTTCCTAAATGTAGATACAAATTTTCGGACGGCGAGACTATTAAATTAATGCTTATAGGAAAACAATATTGCGTACCAGTTTTCTCGTGAACTTATATGGTATAAAACTTTAGATGGAAATATTTTTTCAATATTATCGCTCATCACGTGCATCTGCTATCCTGTCTCCACGAGAACTACGTTCGGCATTTCCTTACCTGCAGCGCTCCTAGAAGCACCAAAGTTCGATAGCCGGAACGCAACCTGCGAATGCATCCTGTTCGTGTCGTCATCACAGACGTCAGTCGCAAGTATGTTTGTGTTGTAATCCGGTTTCATGTACATGTTTATCGATTGACGTAAAACTCCCCGCCGCTCTGATGTCATACTAAATCCGCAACCTGATTGCAGCATGCAGATGCATTTTAGAATTTCTAGAACATTCTATTCAGTTCAGCAATGGGCGCTAGAGGGCAGTAGTGTCCCCTTGCCGCTTTTTGATTGTTTCTCGTGGATCCTGAACAAGTTATTAACCATTATTTTTAAATGATTATACTATTTGACTTAATAATTAATATATTTATTGAAAAAGTTCATCTATTTATATGTAAATTTCAATTATTTGTCCATCTATGGCATGGGAAACGTGGACGATAACACAAAGCTGTGCTTTTATCTCGTGAATCCTATTATTTGATCTTATCTATCCGACCGTATGTGTCCTCTTTGTTCATCTTTGTGCAGCGGAAACCAGTATGAGGCTGATGGATTGCATATAGAGAATTCTGTTCCAACTTGCTCAGACCTTTGTAAATCCTGGATAATGAATGAATTCATAACTTTAAATTTATTTTGTTTCTATTTTAGGTTAAGATATTTTAAATTTCTCATTTTTTTATCTTACAAACATAATTTATGTATTTTTATTTCCTTCTCGCCGTTAAATTAAATGTACTAATTTTCACACCATATTTTTTATATACAAACATCAGATTTTCTTTTTCCCTCCATTTTTTAGTTTTACATTCTTTCCCCTGCGTTTAACTTACAGAAGTAATAGATTTTATAAAAGTAATATGTTTTCACAACTTTAATTTTTTTTCCTCTTTTTATTTTACAAAAGTTTTTTCCTCTTCAGTTTAATCTTTGCTTTCCGTGTTTTACATTCTTCACTTTATTTGTTTTACAAAAGCTGTACTTATTTTCATACGATTTTTTCTTTCTTTTCTACGAACTCGGTCTTTTTTCCTATATTTTACTTCAAGATGTAATTTTTAATTTTTCTTTTATATAAAAGTAATTTTTTAATTCTTTGATGAATTTTCTACTCTCATTTCTTTTTTCTTTCTTTTATTTTCCTCTTAAGGTTTTTCTTAATGTTTTAAATACTTATTGATGTGACACCTCCATTTCTCGAAGCGTAAAGTTACATATTTCTCTGTCTATGAAGTTTAAGCAGGAACTTACACGCATATAATTTCCCTTTAGAGGCTTTCATGGATAGTATTTTCTGCAAATTTAAACCAATAAGTACGATGTTCCTTCCATATAGCTTACTCAGCATATTATATTTCTTCTTATTTTTTTTACGCTACTAATACTTAAGATATACAAAACTTTCTCTTCTAACGTATTATACTAACGTTTTGAAACACTGTATTAAAACATTGCGAATTCATTTTTACACATCTCATTCTTGTTCAAAGGATTCACGAAATGTGTCAAAAAATGTTAACTTTCTATTTTCCATATAGACATTTTGCCTTACATTTAACCTTTATCATGTTTTTAAAACATATCCCTGTTAATATTTCTGATTCTTTTTTTTTTTTTTTTCCAAAAAATAAATACTGACTTATACGGATTTTTTAAAGTCTACTGACTTTGAATTCAACCTTCTAATTCAGAAATAGTAAATTTTCACAACATAAAATCTACTTGAACTAATATATGGACATCTCTAGCCAGTTTAGTTAAATACATACGAAACAATATGAAATTTCTTATTATTGTTTACCCACGTTTAATACGTACCAACAGCATTTCATTTCTTATTATTTTACACTTCAGACATTTACATGAATATATTCAGAACACTCCTTTTTATTGAGCAGGAGGTTTCAGATATATTACTAACACAGATTGACTCTTTGAAATATTTTACAAAAATATCTTGGATTTTCTTGTACACATTGTATTTAAATCACAGAACATACGTTAAATTTTGATTTCTATCACGTGAAAACTTCACCCGGATTCTTAACGTGATCCCACCATTTACCGCAGACCTTCAAAAACACTGCTATATTTGAATTTAACACAGCCTTATTTTTTTAACAAGCTACAGAATTTTTAACTACAGAGAAGAATATCCACATTGTAATGTAATATTTTAAATTCACTATAGAGCCATATTTGTGTAAAACATCTAAAACGAAAGGATGTCTGGACATGGAATTAATGTTCAGTCACGGATGCGAAATTTTGTCATCTTTTTCCCTACTTAGAATATAAAAATTTCTCAGCTCGGAATATTTTTTTCAAAGAGAATGATCATTATTTTTTCAAGTCTCAAAGCATTTTGATATATTCCTTCTAACTTAAGATATGCATTTCAAATTGACAAACACTGAACTCTTACAGCTTTTTGAGGATGATTTTTAAGTTATGATACATAGCAAATAAAATTCTACATAACAGGGAATATTGACATGAATTTCCAAATAATAATACAACGTAACTTCATTATATTCAATTTAACTGAAGATACGCATTTCAAACTGATATTACTTTACTTAAGCTATTTAAGTACATCCGATATTTAATTTTTCACAGATATGAGAAACATTTTTGCATAAATACCGTACAAAACATATAATATTGATATGAACTCCATATTATGGTTAAACATTGATAACTTAAATGAACCTTTAATACATTTTATTGTGAATTAATCTTAAAAAGAAAAATTCAAATGCAAGTATTCAAACAGAAATGCTTTACAAATTTACATATTAAGCAAACATTCAAGAGAATACCTATATATCTAGAGATGTTATTTACACTAGTTGGTAATGTGATTTATTAGAACAGTCGCAGACGTGTAGGAGAGGTATACAATATCCATGAAAAAATCTTCCTACCAAGCCAAAGAGCAATAGTGAAATATAACATATAAGAAGGGGGAAATGTCTAAATATGTAAAACATGAACAAGGAATAAATATTTTTTCTGAAAATGTCCCTGATTGAAATAAGTCAGGGGTAAGAACCTTAACCAGTTTCAGGAATAGGGCCTGAAACCTAATGAAGTATTTTTAATCATATTTTAGTCTATAATGCATTTATTTATACTAAAATATTCTGTTTGAAGACTATATTCTACACTTAGAAGGAATTTGATAAAACAGAATGATTTCATTTTCTGAAGATTCAGGTTCAGAAATCTTACAACTCAAAAGGAAAAAAAAAAGGTTAGAGCGAGAATGAAGTATACCGTAACCAATAAAAAATGTTTTTCTTCCTAAAAAAATTAAAGTGAAACTTTTCCACCTAAAAAATCTAAATGAATTTCTTTCGACTTTTCAAAATAAAAGTGAAGATTTTTCTCCCTAAAAAAGTTAAAGTGAAACTTATTCGACCTAAAACAATCTAAATAAATTTTTTTCGACTTTTCAAAATCAAAGTGTAAATTTTTCCCGTTACATTTTGAATTTAACATGGGTTTTCACATAGACAAAATAAAAGTGGAGATTTTTCTACGTAAAAAAATTAAAGTAAAACTTTTTCGACCTAAAAAAATCTAAATGAATTTTTTTTCTTCCTAAAAAAATTAAAGTGAACCTTTTTCCACCTAAAAAAATCTAAATGAATTTTTTTCGGCTTTTCAAAATAAAAGTGGAGATTTTTCTCCCTAAAAAAGTTAAAGCGAAACTTTTCCGACCTTAAAAAAATCTAAATGAATTTTTTTCGACTTTTTAAAATTAAAGTGTAATTTATTCCCCCTTACATTTTAAAATTAACATGGGTTTTACCCCAGACGAAATAACAGTGGTGATGTTTCGTCTTGAAAAATTAAAGTGAAATTTTTCCAACTCAGAAAAGCAAACTGCTTCATTTCAGCCCTAACGGAAACTGCAGTGAGCATTTTTCGCCTTAAAAAAACAAACATATTCAGATATTATCATCAAGGTTTTCTACTCAGATATATTGTTCTGCTTTTCATACCATTACATTTCCAATGAAATTTGATTCATTGCCGGATAGTTAAATGTTTATTATTTTTTTTTCACATCCGAATGCATTTCATGTCTCACATATGCTTATTGCAATCAATTTAGAAGTTAAGTGAATACTTCCTGAAATACTGTACATTTCATTCCGGAAAGTATCTTCATTTTGAATCCTCTAATGTTATTTTCCTGCATTCCGAGTAAATTTTGTGCATAAAGGTTTCAGTTTCGATGGAAGTTATTTACGGATGACTATAGTGTTATCGTGTTTCCATAAACCTTTTGAAAACTTTGAGTATTAGCAATTTTTAACGTTACGGCCACTGCAAATCATTGAATTTTCAAATATTTTCTTATTTATCTTTTACATTGCCTTGTAAAGATTTTGGAATAAATTTTGATTAAATAGTTATATTGTTTGATTTAATAACGTTTCACACGTTTGGAAGATTTAACTTCAATAACACTACCACGCTGAACCAGAAAATTAAGAAAGGAAATGTAATTTTTCATCTTAGTATACTATGGGAATAGAGATTGTTAACCCACCTCATACAGAATATTTTCTCGAAGTTACCAAGAATCACTGACTTGCACTGTCATAGATTTTTCTCATGATGTCTATTTCTTTCTTAAAAGAAGTTTATATACTAATTTCATTAGAAACATGTCTAAGAAAATATCTGACATTCATGAGAAACATCAGCACCTTAATTTAAATGACTAGGAAACTAAGAAGCATTGTTTTGTAAATATGTTTCTGTTTGACTCAAAAGTTTCTTCTTTATCATATTCTAAATGAACAACTAACCGCATATAAGTAATATTTTGTATTGATGAACCAATGTTATATTTTAACTTATTAAGTGACTATGAGAAGAAAGTCATGTTTTCCCCTAAATGCTCATTTTCAAGTAGAATTTTACTAACGCACACATGTGTTTATTGCACTTTTTGATAAAATCTCAAAGGCTGAAATGAGTGTTTCATTACCAAATTTGTACTTTCCGACTTCATTTTACTGAAACGGAAACATTCATATTAATTGCGAAGAAACATTTGTACATGTTTTGCTTTTTGATTAATTTTCATACCTCCTGATTATCTTTGAAAATTTGTTTTCTAGTCCAGTGCTAATATATTGCTAATTTTCACTTTTTCAGTATCCTTCGTATGTGACAAAAACTCAGTTTACAACCTTTTCTTACTTTAACACCTTGCATTGTATTGCTGAACCGGGGCCATGCTTTCATTTTTATTATATATCATGCAAATATTAAAAAAAGGCACATTTTTTCCTTTGGTTAGCACAATTTGAACGAAAATTTTACTATTACAGAGACTTCTTTAGTAAAATCTCAACGTTAAACTGAATGTTTCATTACTAATTTTGAAGATTCTGGATATATCCTACTTAAACGTTCATAACTGGTTAGCAAAATAGTTTATGTGAAACCTTCCGTATAACTAGTTTTGTATAATTACCGTCCAGATTTTGCAGAGTACTTGATCTTCATTACATCTCTTTTCAGTAAATTTACATTTTTATGCTGTGTAATTTCAAAAATAAGCTTCGAATAGGATGAATATTTGCACATTCTACTGAATTGCGTAGATCTGAAGACTTTCTTTTATTTCCAGAATTTTACCTTATGTGTGCATAACCTGCATTTATTCAATTCGTCTTCTTATTATTGATAGGAAAAATTAAAGTTACGTGAGAGATTTAGAATACTGAAGTTCATATGAATGTTGAATACTGGGAAGAAATCCGGCATTCTGCCATAATTGACTTATACTTTGAATAATAAAATTTTGAGAAAACATTAGTTTCATTCATGTGAATAAAATAAATACATTTTCCAAAAACACATCCAGGAAATCTATCACAAGTGTCAACATAAATGATCTACAAATATATTTTTAAGTATTCAAATAACTCATAACCTGAAGATAAACCAAGAGAAAAAGTACTGAGAATCCATTGGCATATATCAACAACAAAGATAAAATAGTTTCCAATAACAAAGATAAAACAGTTTCTAAGTGTTTAAAAGAGTATCGAGAGCACACTCTCTCAAAGCGTTTGCAAAAAGCCAACGACATCACAAATTCATAAATTTTATGGAACATAACATTATTTAAAAATTTTCGTTCTGATATAGGAAAATACTCATTAAATTATTAAATGTGGGTATTCTGTACGTGTTTTTAAAGAAATAAATGTATACATTTTTAGGGAAATTTTGCATTCTATATTGGTAAGAATACTGATAAGTTAGAAAATTTTTCTGTATTGAACACATGTGTCTACGAAATTCTTTGCAAAATGCAGATAGTTAATAATCATTTCGATGCTTCATTAGAAATAAAGTGTTATAGATGAAAAATAATTTAAAATTAACCAAGAGTATACAAGGGAGTACATGTATAAACTATTTTGCTAACCAGTTATGAACGTTTAAGTAGGATATATCCAGAATCTTCAAAATTAGTAATGAAACATTCAGTTTAACGTTGAGATTTTGCTAAAGAAGTCTCTTTAATAGTAAAATTTTCGTTCAAATTGTGCTAACAGAAGGAAAAAATTTGCCTTTTTTTAATATTTGCATGATATGTAATAAAATGAAAGCATGGCTCTGGTTCAGCAATACAATGCAAGGTGTTAAAGTAAGAAAAGGTTGTAAACTGAGTTTTTGTCACATACGAAGGATACTGAAAAAGTGAAAATTAGCAATTTATTAGCACTGGACTAGGAAACAAATTTTCAAAGATAATTAGGTGGTACGAAAATTAATCAAAAAGCACAACATGTACAAATGTTTCTTCGCAATAACTTATGAATGTTTCCGTTTCAGTAAAATGAAGTCGGAAAGTAAAAATTTGGTAATGAAACACTCATTTCAGCCTTTGAGATTTTATCAAAAAGTGCAATAAACACATGTGTGCGTTAGTAAAATTCTACTTGAAAATGAGCATTTAGGGGAAAACATGACTTTCTTCTCATAGTCACTTAATAAGTTAAAATATAACATTGGTTCATCAATACAATATATTACTTATATGCGGTTAGTTGTTCATTTAGAATATGATAAAGAAGAAACTTTTGAGTCAAACAGAAACATATTTACAAAACAATGCTTCTTAGTTTCCTAGTCATTTAAGAGCCCACCAGCGGCCGAGCGGTAAAGTCGCTGAACACTGGTAGTTCGGTCCGAGGTTCGAATCCCGCGAACGGGCTGGCTGCATGGGTGTTTTCGTGGTTTTCCCCATGTGTAACGTGTATACGAGCCAGTTTCCCTTAGAAAGTCCTCCACGAAAGGCATCCCTCCCCTTAGGCAGATAGCCCTAGTGTGCTTTGCCATAATTAAATACACCACACCACCACACCTAGTCATTTAAATCAAGGTGCTGATGTTTCTCATGAATGTCAGATATTTTCTGAGACATGTTTCTAATGAAATTAGGATATAAACTTCTTTTAAGAAAGAAATAGACATCATGAGAAAAATCTATGACAGTGCAAGTCAGTGATTCTTGGTAATTTCAAGAAAATATTCTGTATGAGGTGGGTTAACAATCTCTATTTCCATAGTATACTAAGATGAAAAATTAAATTTCCTTTCTTAATTTTCTGGTTCAGCGTGGTAGTGTTATTGAAGTTAAATCTTCTAAACGTGTGAAACGTTATTAAATCAAACAATATAACTATTTAATCAAAATTTATTCCAAAATCTTTACAAGGCAATGTAAAAGATAAATAAGAAAATATTTGAAAATTCAATGATTTACAGTGGCCGTAACGTTAAAAATTGGTAATACTCAAAGTTTTCAAAAGGTTTATGGAAACACGATAACACTATAGTCATCCGTAAATAATTTTCATCGAAACTGAAACCTTTATGCACAAAATTTACTTGGAATGCAGGAAAAGAACATTAGAGGATTCAAAATGAAGATGCTTTCCGGAATGAAATGTACAGTATTTCAGGAAGTATTCACTTAACTTCTAAATTGATTGCAATAAGCATATGTGAGACATGAAATGCATTCGGATGCGAAAAAAAAAATAATAAACATTTAACTATCCGGCAATGAATCAAATTTCATTGGAAATGTAATGGTATATATATATGGTCACTTTACTTAACCTGTACCGCCAAACTGAGTTAATGGCACTACAGGGTTAGGAAGTTATCCTATTCATTGCTAGCAATCTGACGGTTAGGCCGCCTTTCTACATTTTACTTTAATCTGTAGTTTCTTGGATATAATTATTTTCATTCACTTGCTTCATTATCTCTAAGATGCCCTTGTTGCAGTAATAGTCCGTGAACAGTCTATTCACAGGATATGTGATGTAGTCGGAAGGAAAGAACTGCTGTCGAAGGTGCTGTGTCAGTGGGCAGGAGAGCAGGTAATGAAGTGCGTCCGCGTCTTCCCCGCGAAAACCGCAAGAACAGTTGACGTCCCGTCTGAGGTAACGTCTGTAATACGCTGGGAATTTCCCGTGGTTGGTACAGGCTTGGAGGAAGAGTCGGTTGCATTTCAGCCTCTTGAGAGAAGGTATTGGGAAGATGTTGTAAGTAAATCTTCCTGTCTCTTCTTCCTGCCATCGTGATGACCATGTCTCTTGAAATGCTGTCTTGAGGAGCCTTTTTGCAACTTCTGCGGAAAGCGGAACTTTCTTGTCAATTTCTGGTTTGAGAGCTGCAGTCTTAGCTAGTTCATCCGCTCGTTTGTTGCCTTTCTGCCCGGTATGTCCTTTTATCCAGTTGATCTTTAAAGGTATGGAATAGCCTAACGTCAAGAAGATCTCTCTAAGTGCTGCCATGTGCGGATGTTTTGGAGGAAAGGAATTCAGCGCATTCAGAACGCTCATGCTATCTGTGAAGAATGAAGTGTGAGCTGCTGGTTGTGTACCTAACCATAGTGCTGCTTCTTTGAGTGCTAGGGACTCGGCTTGGAAGACTGAAGCATGATCGCTTAGACGGAATTGTGCTTGATAAATTTCTTCATTGTTCGAAAAGACCGTGAACGCTGCCCCTACTCGTCCTGAAATTTTTGAACCGTCAGAAAAAATCTCTCTTTGTTGTCCTGAGGGTGGCGATTTGCACCAGGAAAGGATGGGTAGATCTCCTGGATGTAAGTTAGGGGAATCTTGGAAGCTTTCTATGCTGGCATATGATAGATGTAAATCTTTTTTAGTGTGAAGGTCCTCTTGGTAATGTAGAAGTCGATAGATTGATCTTTCTAATTCTGCTTTTAGGTCGACTGGGAGCGTGCCAGCTAAGACCTGAAGTGCTGCGGTTGATGTGGTGCTATACGCACTGGTGATTTTTAACAGGATTACTCGCTGTATTTGATGTAGTTTTTGACATATTCTTGCTGTGCCATTCATCCAGACTGAGCAGCCGTAGAGGATCATGCGTTCAATTGCATTAAGGTATAGATGCGCCCCTTTTGGCTCCACTTGTCTGTGATTATCCTGTTTAGTTTATTGATGATTCAATGCGTCTTATCTCGGACTTCCGTATGAAAAGCAGAACAATATATCTGAGTAGAAAACCTTGATGATAATATCTGAATATGTTTGTTTTTTTAAGGCGAAAAATGCTCACTGCAGTTTCCGTTAGGGCTCAAATGAAGCAGTTTGCTTTTCTGAGTTGACATTTCACTTTAATTTTTTAAGACGAAACATCACCACTGTTATTTCGTCTGTGGTAAAACCCATGTTAATTTTAAAATGTAAAGGGAAAAAAGTTACACTTTAATTTTAAAAAGTCGAAAAAAATTCATTTAGATTTTTTTAGGTCGAAATATTTTCACTTTAATTTTTTTAGGAGGATAAATCTTCACTTCTTTTTTGTCTATGGGAAAACCCTTGTTAAATTCGAAATGTGAGGGGGAAAAGTTAGACTTTGATTTTAAAAAGTCGAAAAAAATTCATTTAGATTTTTTTAGGTCGAAAAAGTTTAACTTTTTTAGGGAGAAAAATCTCCACTTTTATTTTGTCTATGGGAAAAACCATGTTAAATTCAAAATGTAAGGGGAAAAATTTACACTTTGATTTTGAAAAGTCGAAAAAAATTTATTTAGATTTTTTTAGGTCAAATAAGTTTCACTTTAACTTTTTTAGGGAGAAAAATCTTCACTTTTATTTTGAAATGTCGAAAAAATTCATTTAGATTTTTTAGTTGGAAAAAGTTTCACTTTAATTTTTTTAGGAAGAAAAACATTTTTTATTGGTTACGGTATACTTCATTCTCGCTCTAACCTTTTTTTTTCCTTTTGAGTTGTAAGATTTCTGAACCTGAATCTTCAGAAAATGAAATCATTCTGTTTTATCAAATTCCTTCTAAGTGTAGAATATAGTCTTCAAACAGAATATTTTAGTATAAATAAATGCATTATAGACTAAAATATGATTAAAAATACTTCATTAGTTTTCAGGCCCTATTCCTGAAACTGGTTAAGGTTATGTGTTACCCCTGACTTATTTCAATCAGGGACATTTTCAGAAAAAATATTCATTCCTTGTTCATGTTTTCCATATTTAGACATTTTCCCCCTTGTTATATGTTATATTTCAATATTGCTCTTTGGCTTGGTAGGAAGTTTTTTCATGGATATTGCATACCTCTCCTATACGTCTGCGACTGTTCTAATAAATTACATTACCAACTAGTGTAAATAACGTCTCTAGATATATAGGTATTCTTTTGAATGTTTGCTTAATATGTAAATTTGTGAAGCATTTCTGTTTGAATACTTGCATTTGAATTTTTCTTTTTAAGATTAATTCACAATAAAATGTTTTAAAGGTTCATTTAAGTTACCAATGTTTAACCATAATATGGAGTTCATATCAATATTATATGTTTTGTATGGTATTTATGCAAAAATGTTTCTGATATCTGTGAAAAATTAAATATCGGATGTACTTAAATAGCTTAAGTAAAGTAATATCAGTTTGAAATGCGTATCTTCAGTTAAATTGAATATATTGAAGTTACGTTGTATTATTATTTGGAAATTCATGTCAATATTCCTTGTTATGTAGGATTTTATTTGCTATGTATCATAACTTAAAAAACATCCTCAAAAAGCTGTAAGAGTTCAGTTTTTGTCAATTTGAAATGCATGTCTTAAGTTAGAAGGAATATATTAAAAAGCTTTGAGACTTGAAAAAATAATGATCATTCTCTTTGAAAAAAATATTCCGAGCTGAGAAATTTTTATATTCTAAGTAGGGAAAAAGATGACAAAATTTCACTTCCGTGACTGAATATTCATTTATTTTCCAGACATCCTTTCTTTAGATGTTTTACACAAATATGGTTCAATAGTGAATTTAAAATATTACATTACAATGTGGATATTTATCTCTGTACTTAAAAATTCTGTGCCTTGTTAAAAAATAAGGCTGTGTTAAGTTCAAATATAGCAGTGTTTTTGAAGGTCTGCGGTAAATTGTGGGATCACATTAAGAATCCGGGTGAAGTTTTCACGTGATAGAAATCAAAATTTAACGTATGTTCGGTGATTTAAATACAATGTGTGCAAGAAAATCCAAGATATTTTTGTAAAATATTTCAAAGTGTCAATCTGTGTTAGTAATATATCTGAAACCTCCTGTTCAATAAAAAGGAGTGTTCTGAATATATTAATGTAAATGTCTGTAGTGTAAAATAATAAGAAATGAGATGCTGTTGATACGTATTCAACTTGAGTAGACAATAATAAGAAATTTCATATTGTTTCCTATGTATTTGAACTAAACTGGCTAGAGATGTCCATATATTAGTTCAAGTAGATTTTATGTTGTGAAAATTTACTATTTCTGAATTCGAAGGTTTAATTCAAAGTCAGTAGACATTTAAAAAATCCGTATAAGTCTGTATTTATTTTTAGGAAAAAAAAAGAATCAGAAATATTAACAGGGATATGTTTTAAAAACATGATAAAGGTTAAATGTAAGGCAAAATGTCTAAGTGGAAAATAGAAAGTTAAAAATTTACATTTTTTGACACATTTCGTGAATCCTTTGAACAAGAATGAGATGTGTAAAAATGAATTCGCGTCATTTTAGTATAGTGTTTCAAAAAGTTAGTATAATACGTTAGAAGAGAAAGTTTTGTATATCTTAAGTATTAGTAGCGTAAAAAGGTTAGAAGAAATATAATATGCTAAGTAAGCTATATGGAAGGAACATCGTACTTATTGGTTTAAATTTGCAGAAAATATTATCCATGAAAGCCTCTAGAGAGAAATTATATGCGTGTAAGTTCCTGCTTAAACTTCATAGACAGAGAAATATGTAACTTTACGCTTCGAGAAATGGAGGTGTCACATCAATAAGTATTTAAAACATTAAGAAAAACCTTAAGAGGAAAATAAAAGAAAGAAAAAAGAAATGAGAGTAGAAAATTCATCAAAGAATTAAAAAATTACTTTTATATAAAAGAAAAATTAAAAATTACATCTTGAAGTAAAATATAGGAAAAAAGACCGAGTTCGTAGAAAAGAAAGAAAAAATCGTATGAAAATAAGTACAGCTTTTGTAAAACAAATAAAGTGAAGAATGTAAAACACGGAAAGCAAAGATTAAACTGAAGAGGAAAAAACTTTTGTAAAATAAAAAGAGGAAAAAAAATTAAAGTTGTGAAAACATATTACTTTTATAAAATCTATTACTTCTGTAAGTTAAACGCAGGGGAAAGAATGTAAAACTAAAAAATGGAGGGAAAAAGAAAATCTGATGTTTGTATATAAAAAATATGGTGTGAAAATTAGTACATTTAATTTAACGGCGAGAAGGAAATAAAAATACATAAATTATGTTTGTAAGATAAAAAAATGAGAAATTTAAAATATCTTAACCTAAAATAGAAACAAAATAAATTTAAAGTTATGAATTCATTCATTATCCAGGATTTACAAAGGTCTGAGCAAGTTGGAACAGAATTCTCTATATGCAATCCATCAGCCTCATACTGGTTTCCGCTGCACAAAGATGAACAAAGAGGACACATACGGTCGGATAGATAAGATCAAATAATAGGATTCACGAGATAAAAGCACAGCTTTGTGTTATCGTCCACGTTTCCCATGCCATAGATGGACAAATAATTGAAATTTACATATAAATAGATGAACGTTTTCATTAAATATATTAATTATTAAGTCAAATAGTATAATCAATTAAAAATAATAGTTAATAACTTGTTCAGGATCCACGAGAAACAATCAAAAAGCGGCAAGGGGACACTACTGCCCTCTAGCGCCCATTGCTGAACTAAATAGAATGTTCTAGAAATTCTAACATGTTGCAATCACGTTGTGGATTTGCGTCAACAGATAAGCGCGGACATGAAAACATAAACAGGACGAAACATGCGACTGGCGTAGCAAGATAATCCGAGGTGATAATGCGTGATGACGTCACGAACAAGAAGCTGCACGTCAGGGGTTAAGCCGCCTAGTTGATGACGTCGCAATTCTCGCGTGCTCAATTCCCTCCCCCCCTGTGAGCGCCACGCAGTCTCAGCGCCCCAGAGCCCTGCGGCCCCAAACCGGCATATTATACCTACTAGCGAATAATCGCTTGAGTTCGTGAGACTGTAAATAAAACTCGGAAAGGGTTAAAAGACCCTTTATTATTCAAATAAGATTTAACAGAACACCGTCTTGGAGTTTGATAATAAAGCCGACACTGGGGCTTGAACTAAGGATTAAAACTTAACTAATCTTAACTAAAAAGATATAGCCGAAGCTATCAAGATTCTAACGGAGTTGGCCCCTGAACGCTAATTGACTGCGAAGCTATTAAGGGCCTAAAGTACGGCCGAGCGTAATAATAGCTTAAGAGAGAGAGTAGCCTAAATAGGCGGATGCGTGCTAGCCAGAATCTCTGGTTCTCTCTGGACTAAGACAGTAAAATATCGCGGTTAAATACCTCTCTTCCTCAATTTGCATTCAAACGTGATTCTATAACTACCTTCTGGCCGGAAGTGGTAAGTTGAAATTAAGAAGCAATAGAAAAGGAAGTTTAACTGAAAATTTAATTGTTAATAAAATTAACATAATCATTACAAATAAATTTTAAGGGCACTAGTTTTTCAAACGTTTAGGTAATTTTGAATGTTAGTTGTTAGGATGGGTATTTACAGATAGTTCAGGCATTCAGATGTAATAAGTTTTAACCAATTCAAGCGAACGCAGTTTTTAAATTAGGTTCCAATATTGTTTGTGCTATTTCATACTAACAAAGCGAATGTGATTTCCGAGTTGATAATACCAACATAGTAGAGTCCAAGTTGTATTACATTGAATCTCGTTTCATAATTAGCATTTCATAGTACAAAAAACCACTAAACCCATAAGCCAGTTGTCTGGAAGTAGAGGCTGTCGTAACAATCTTACAGAATCTGGCAGAAGAATAAATTTTTCCTTCAGTTAATTAGCATTAATCTGACATTAATTATTATGGCAACGATTTCCAGATTTTTTAACAGTTTAATGGTTTTGTATTAAGTTTTACATTATTTTGAAATAATGTAAAAATACTAAAAAGGAAGTAAAACTATTAAAAGTCCATTAAAAAGGAACATGAGTAACTTCTTTCATAATCTACAAGCTGTGATATAAATCTTATTGAAAGATTTGAAGATAGGGTGGTGGTGTATTTAATTATGGCAATGCACACTAGGACTATCTGCCTAAGGGGAGTGATGCCTTCGTGGAGAACTTTCCAAGGGAAACTGGCTCGCATACATGTTACACATGGGGAAAACCACGAAAACACCCATGCAGCCAGCCCTTTCGCGGGATTCGAACCTCTTGAAGATAGGGATTTGATTATTGATATGACTTGGCATCTAATCGTTATTAGAATATTTTATTTTCATAAATATGTTTTACGTTTATTGCAGCTTGTATAATAATGATTGAAGCTTCAGAGATTTTCCGGCATTAAATCAGTGCGCACATTGATTACACGTTTTGATTAAAAAATTAAATTCAAGAAAAACGTCTTATAACAAAACGCAGATCAATTTTTAAATATCAGAATCAATTTTCTATTCCTAGTTGAAACACGTAAATTATGTCAAATTTATAGAGATTAATGTTAAAAGGTTATAATTGTGATTTGGTCTCAGGAAATCTCACAAGTACTTATTCTGTTCCTTAACAAATGTTTGATATTCTCGTTCATTGCTATTGATCAATATAAGCATTTATCTGTGTTAAATTTTCAAGAAACTCAATTTACTTACTTTTGAAAATGAATGCAACTTATATAGGTTGGATTGTCAAATATTTCTGAAATTTAGTTCTTCGGGTTCCAAAACATTTAAATCTACTTTTGATATACATCTGTCATGACAACAGGTTTCAATTCGATGGTGCCATGGATTTTTAAAATTAGAGTTTCAGATTAGAATATTTATGAAAGGAATTTCAACAACTTTGTTAGTCACTAGTTTTTTTTTTTACACTATTGCGCTTCATATATTTTAAAACTGGAACATTTCATAACTAAACTGGGAAAGATCAGAAATTGTTAAAACAAACTGCTTTGCGTATTTTAGGCAGAGCGGTGTCTTTCGAATAAATAGAAGTTATGTTATTTTCAGTGTTTTGTTTTTTTTCACGCTGCTGTTCTCCGCAAAATATCTTAGGATTTACTTCGGAAATGTTATTGAAATGGTGTGTGTTGTTAACTGTGCATTTGAAGTAAAATTGATAGAATTTTAAACAAGTTCTAAAATCCTTATCTAAGGACGTATTCATTGATGCTTCATTCAGAAGCGCTTTTCTAAAGCCCCACAGGAAGTTTTCCTTAATTTAAGTAATTTAAATAAACGTTTAGGCTTGCTGCTTCACTTTTCAAATATGAAAACGTGTTCTAAACCTAACGTATTAATTACCACTATAGTTGTTCTAGAAAATTTTCTACATATTTTTACCTTCCCGAAGATCCTTACCCCTCCGTCGTTAATAGGTCCTCCCACTATAAGTAAAAAGAAGGACCATTTCATTTTCCAACTGCTCCAATAATACACGAGACTGCATATTTACGGTGACAAAAAAAAAAAAAAAAAAAAAAAAAAAAAAGAAAAGAAAAGAAAAGAAACGGAAATACTCAGATACTCGCTTGAATGTGGACTTTCAACAGTTATATCATACAGACTGGTTTTTCTTTGAAGCTTTAATCCAGAAGTGTCCAATATTTTAGCTTCCTTGGGCCATACTCTCAAGAAGATGAGATATTTTTGGCTTCACATATATTTACCAACATTAGTGGCAACTCGTGAGCTCTCAAATAAGCGAATCACCAAATTGTGTACGTTTCATTTAAAATTCTCGGATTGGCTGAGGTTTGATTTCTGAAAGAATGTTTTTAAAAAGAAATACACGAGTTTAATTACTTTATTCCTAATTTCCCGAAAATGTATAAAAATCTCAATGTCAAAAATAGTAATGATAATACCAGTGTATCTAATTCTACTTCTGTTAATAGTGTAAACAAAAAATAAACTGTGGATTCAGGTGTTACTTAAGCCGGTTTTACCATATCTTTATATCTGTCTATTATCTTCTTTCGTTTTAAGGAAGATTTTCAAAAATTCACCATTAATTTTGACGGCAATATGTAGTTTGGTTTCATTTTTCAATATTTTAACTGAAAATTTAATATTTTAACTGAATATTTTTAATATTTTAATTAAAATTAAAAAGCAATCGTTTTAAACATGACTGGTTTAATTTTAGGTGGACGAACTTCCATAACTTCAGGCTCACCCTGTATATTAATTTTATTTACAGTATTTATACTTTCGTTAGTATTTAGTCTAGGCTAAACAAAGCCATCTGCATCCTGTAACTCATTTACACTTGTTTCACCCTTTTTTGAGGGCACCTTGGTCTTAGACTTTAACTTTCTGTAACATGGACATATCGATGCGCTTGCTGGATGTTGTGTGTCGAAGGTGCTACTTGACTTCTCGTTCGCTAGGTTGCAGTTGACACCATTGATGGTAACTGAGTCGCACTTTTCTATCAGGTGACCTCTACCACACTTGGAGCAGGCTGTATCCGACTTGCAGTAACGTCTAAAGTGCCTAAATTCTTGACAGTTGTAACACCGTTTCACTTGGAGGTATTCTTTGAAATTGCAGGTGCAAAGTCCAATGCAGATTCTTTTCTTTTCTAATAACTCTTCGGCCTGTTCCCTTGCAACACCCACTAGCCAATGGCAGGTGTTGTCCTCCTTTGGGTAGGAACGAAGAGGGGATATAAACTTTTTCGTGTTACTTGGGAACACGTTGGAGAAAGCCTCTGTGATATCTGTAGCTGTACTGTCCTTACTGTCCTGTGGCACTCTAAAGACTATTATGGTACGCCTAGGTGGTCTGGACATTCTTGCACTTAATGAGTTATCTAATTCCAAAATTTCATTGATGGCGGTCCTGAGTTTGTCTAGGTCTGTGTTCTCTCTACACTTGATGAGTAGTTCCTGCGAGCGCGTAGGCCTTACTTGGACGATGTTAATCCCCACTTTATAAGGCTTAATACTACTTACTAGCTGCTTCTGAATACTTTCAGTAGTGCGACTCGTGTCTTTACTCGTGTTCTTCAACTCGTGTCCTAATAAGGAATACGTGGTCAGGAAGCTTTGTATCTGGAGAAGCTTGTTTTAATCTTCTGAATCTATTAACTACAACGGTAAAGCCTTCGTTTGCTGCTGCTTCTTCCCTCTGCTGCCTGCCCTGTGCTGGTGAAGTTGCTGCTACTTCCACGGTTGCTGCTACCGATGCTGAGGACTGTCGTTTAAAATGTAAATGTCTTGTTAGTTCCAGAATTTGCCCCTCTTGGTTAGCTATAAGGATCTCTTGCTGTGAGGCTAAATCCAGAATCTCACGAATAAAATCCTGTAATATCTCGTGATCCGCAATCTTAAGCCTCGATCTGACCCTGCACACTGTAAGGTGCTCCCTAATATTCTCCGTAATTGCGTTTATTTTCTCCAGTCTTGAGGCCTTAGACGATGGATTGTCGGGAGTAATCGAGTTAGTAACATCTTTGCCTGAAGTAGAAGAGGTATCGAGTGTCCCCATTAAAGTTGGGAAAAGAGCACTGCTTTGTACACAGTTGTAGCAAAAGCGAAACTCCATAATCAAGGAAACCTGAAGCTGAATGTATTAAGTGTTGTGATCAAATATGGCTGCAGGTAAGTACTGGTACTACTGATATGGAAAGCTGTAGTGAGAGCCGACTACAGCAATTATAGGAACAAAACAACTATTGTAAGAGCTTATTACTGCAGTAATTTTAATACTGTGAAACTAACAACAGTAAGTGATATGCTTATATACATACATACATCAAATAAATTAATACATCAAATAAAGGGGGTAAAAATAAATTAATACACAAAAAGGCTATTAAACTAGGTACCAAAATATTTAACAATGATAGCTGAAATGTGCTTGTGTTGCGAAAATATCACAAGACCAGCGAAAATAACAGAGCGCTGTTATCCGAATTGCACATAATTTAAGTTACTTTACATATACACAGAATACACTTAAGTTATGTAAGAAACCAAAGCAAATAGACACACAATAATGAATGATGATTACACTAGTTATATGTTGGTAGTAACTATCATAAAGTTAAATCGAAAAAGAAAATTGTGCAATATTAGATTGCAACAACAAAATAAAAACAATAACAAACATTTATAATTTATGCTTATGCGCTTTTATAAGCACTATGCTTTAAAAAAAATAAAAAATCAGAGATCGTAAAAACAAGAATTGCAAAAATTAAAAGAAGAGAAATAATAATAATAATAATAACTAAATAAATAAATAAATAAACAGTCCAAAAATTAGCAGTGAATGTGCTACAGGAAAAGTGCTTATTTATGAGAAAAACACTGTATTCAGAAAATGAACATGACGTGCTACATTAAAAGCTCTAATTCTAAGCTCTGTAAATAAACAGTAGTAATTCTAAGCTCTGTAAATAAACAGTAGCACATGGGAAGTTGTACTAGAGCAATCCCATAAAATTAGAACTATAGTAGCTAAAAATTTAAAATGCCCATCAAAATGTAGATAATAAAGTGGCCTACCTTTTTACTGTTAAAACGCTGCAACACTCCCAGTAGAACAAGAGATATTAAAAAATTAAACGTGAAAGTGGCACTTGTAGAGACACTTTATAAAAACATATAAAAAGCACTCACGATCAGACTACAAAGTTGAGACTTGTAACGGAAGCAAGCGGAAGGTACCAGCTTACTGTTGGTATGTAGATTGAAGTTGGATGGCTAAAAGGTGCCGAGAAATCCTTTAATATAAATTCGCCTCTGAGCGGCACTTCACTGAGCGGATCATTCCCCAATTCCGTTTACAATGGTAACCGCAAAGACAATGGAAATAACATTATATTAAACCATATCTCTAGAACTATTCGGCGTAGCCACGAGTAGTTGACACCAAATTGAAGTTCTCGACAAGATATATTCGTTCATATAAAAATTATGCACTTTTCGCTTTAATACAGCGCTTTTAGCGAGTAAAACGTGGAGCTCACTTATAAATAAATCAATATCTGGGGAACAAAGACATTAAAATGTCGTGCAATATCATTTTAGTCCACTTTCTAATTTCTCCGGGTTAATTTCTCCGATGCACAGTCTCGTACGATGGAGAAAAAACATTTTTCAGCGTTCGAGACTGGTCATCGAAGAAATTAAACCGGAGAAATTAGGAAATAGAATGATATGATTTTTTTTTCGTAAAGTGTTGCCATTACTCGCTTTGAAATCGTTGAGTTTGTTAATCAAAAATTCGTTAAAGTTTTACGAACTATGAAATACATAATAAAATAAAATTCCAAATTTGGGCTTCCATATTTCTATATTCGGGTGGAAACGTGCGTTATTTAAAATTCGATGGCTTTGTGTACCGTTGCTTTTTTAGTGCAAGAAATATACATGCATTCATGCAGATTCTTCATTATTTAATTTCTTTAACTGTAATGCAGGGCTCTATTACTTGTGGCAACGATTTGAAAAGGGAACCGACATTTATAGCGAATCAACGCAAAATGCCCAAACGAAATTAATAGTTCTTCTGGGAAAATTGCCCCTTTGGTTAATAAAACTTTGTGTTGCTGATTATAGGCGCTTGTTACAAGAATTTTTATGGACAGTATTTTAAAATAAATTCATTTTACTTACAATCTGAAAGCTTTCAGGTTTTGCATTACGCCCAAAGGGGCATCCCTTTAACGTTTAATGTGTTACCTTTATTTATTAAATATCATGTTCTTCGCACTTAAATCATAAAATTTAATTCAACAGCAATATCGCAAAATAAGTTTTAAATGGGTAAAGCTTTAGAATTTCCGATATACAGACTCGTGAGCTGGAGATAATTTTTTTTTTCATAAAGTATTGCCTTTGCTCGCTTTGAAATCATTCAGATTGTTGATCATAAATCCGTTAGCGTTATAAAATATGAAATCGATCATAAAACAAATTTCAAATTCCAAGTTTGGGCTTCCATATTCCGTAGAACATTAAGTTATTCAAAATTGGATGGCTCTAGGTACCGTTGTTTTACCCAAATGCGAGAAACAAACATACATTTATGAAGATTCTTCATTACTTAATTTCTTTAACTATAAGCCAAGGCGATAATATTTGGTGGCAACGATGCGAAAAGTAAACCAACATTTATAGTGAACCAACGCAAAATGCCAAAACGAAATTAATAGTCCTTCAGGGCAAATTGTCCCTTTGGACTAAAAATAAAAAGTCGTCTGCGACTTTAATCAATTTTAACTTTCCATGGCAACTTTAATCGTATTTTCACGAAAATGAGTTTGTCTTGTAGGAAACTTGTGCAGGTTGGGCTGTCAAACACTTCGGAAATTGTGTTGAGATTTAATTATTATGATAAAAATTATTTAACCAATTTGTTACTCACTAGTTTCCTCATATACTCATGTGATTTATTTGTTTTAAAATTACAATTTAGCTACGTCATTTCTTGAGATCTCTTTCGTTCTATTTTTTATGAAACTGCTTTCCCTATTTTTTTAATCAGAGCTGTGGCTTCGGAATTAAATGTCCTTGTCTTATGTCTGCTGCTTTGATTCTGCTTAACACGTTCATGCAGGCGCGGGCCGTCTCATCGGGCGATGCGTAACACCGGTGGCCCGCACTAGTCTGTCTTATCGGGCGGTGCGTGACACCGATGGTACGCGTTCGATATTGTGTTATTATCAGACGCTGAAAATTAAAATAATGAAACATTAACGTTTATTTATTATAAACCTTTTTAATAACAATTATAATTAATAACTATTAGCAAACGTACAACTCGTATACAGGTCAACAGGTAATAATGGCGCGCCGCCAGATGAAACGAGGAAAAAATTCGAGCGCTGTCTCACGGCGAAGAACATAAAATCGGCCCCAGCGTGAACGTGTTAAATTGCTTCTTCGGTTTTCTTTTCACCGCAAAAGCGTTCGGAAAGGTAATTCAGAAATCCGATTTTGAATATGTTTGACAATTCAGAGATGATTGATTATTTTTTGATTAGATGTTTTTTACTGGAAGGTAAAATATTCTGCAAGAAGTGAGAATAATTAAATATTAAAGCAGTGGAGATTTTTAGGCCAAATTTGTTGGTATACAAGTAAATAAAATGCTTGCACAAATGAATAAAATAATCCTCATAGTTACCATTTCGATGATTCATATACAGAAATTTTGGCTCTGATCTAACAATAATTTAGATTTGCTTTCTCAGCTTGTTTATACTCTTATAAAATTCGTTCCACACAAATGATTCCACAAATTGTTACAACATTTAAGCATAACCCCCTTAGTCATATTCACGTTCATTCGGCTCGAAAACTCACTAAAGGACTTCTCACTACAACGCCCACAGTTGGAGAATCTGAGGTTACTGGCAAATAATACCTAAAGCTGAAATAATTGCTTTATGAAAAGGTATTCAAGATGTTTTATGGATAAAAAATGTAGTAAATGAAATTTCCAGTGTTAAAAATGTTTATATTTTTGAGGATAACGAGTCATGTATCAAAAGTATTGTTAATGAAAACTTTTCAGGTAGGTTGAAACATATAGATATAAAATTAAAGTTCACTCGTAAGACTGTTAAGGAAAATATTATTAGAATTGAATATGTACAATCAGGTTTACAAATTGCAGATATGTTAACTAAGGCTTTGTCCAAAACAAAATTCTATGAACTGTTATCATTGAGCTGTTTAAAAATTGTGTAATTCTTTTATGTTTTGTATAACATGCGATTAAGGGGGAGTGTTGAGATATTTGTAATCGCATTCTTACTGGTTAAAAGGAAGTAGAGCTTTCTGTCACGTCCGACACATTCATTAGCTTTCAGCCAGGTCCGAGTTATTCTGAAACTTAAATCTCATTCTGTATGTTACTTTTTATTGGTTATTTATTGTGTCTTGTTTATGATTTGTTAAACCATGATCTGTTATAAAGTTATATATATGAACTCTGTAACCGCTTATGGCTGCTGCTTTTTCTTAAATGCCACGCTTTTTTGGTTTGGATTTGCTTCGAGCTGGTTGTCTTTCACGCATCCGGATTCTTGGTAAGCATTTTCAAGCTTTGTTCTAGCGATTGTTTTCTTTTGATGAACAATGCCTTGCTTCGAGTTACGTTAAGGATCTCGTAAAGTTTAGGTTTTTGTTATGGATTTAGGTTTTCTTAGGAATAGGGATTTAATTCATGATATTATTGATAATGGCACTCCAGAGGATAAGTATAAGTTACGGATGAATTCGTAATCAAATTCTAAATGGAAAGGTTACTGTTGCTCCTGATATTCTTGATGAAATTTGTAAACTCACTGAAGTCCTTAACTTAGGCATGAAAATGTTCAAAAATGTTGATGAACTTGATGAAAATTTTCCCATTGATAATGAATCTTCTGTTAGTAAGCCTAGTAATAGTAAACCAACTGATTCTCAAAATATGCAAAGCATAATAATACGTCCCGATAGTATTCAGAAGGCTACTGCTGATAAACAGAAAGAGGAATGGATCTATCCCCAAAAAACCCACAAACGCAATCTTAGCGAAGATAGCAATCATTCAACCACATCTGTTAAAAATAAATATTCCGCTCTCTCTAACGAAGATGATATGGATGTTCAAGTCATCAGTTCTCAGAACTCTCAAGATAGCGAAGGATTCGTTAAACCCAGAAAAACCGCTAATAGAATACCTCCTATAATCATTTCGGAAGTAAACGATTGGAAAAAACTCCGCGATGAAATTAAAAAACTAACTTCCCAAATGGAATGCAACTTTAAAGGCACTGATATACACATCAAAGTTAAAAGTTCAGATGATTACAGATTAATCACTAAATTCTTAGATGATAAAACTATTCCGTATCACACATTTCCTCTGCCAACTGAAAAGCCCATACGCGCTGTGATTAAAAAACTCCCAGCACACACTAAAACAGAAGACATCTTTGAAGAATTAACTGAAAAAGGACTCCCAGTTAAAGCTGTTAAGCAGTTCACCAAGAAAATTAATGGCGAAATTGTCAAAATGCCCACCTTTTTAGTGAAAGTAAAAATAAGCATTGAAGGGAAAAATATTTATAAAATTACGCATATCCTAGATTTAGGAATTAAAGTTGTTAGCTTCAAAACTACGCCAGGTCCGACACAGTGTCACAACTGTCAAAGGTACGGTCATAGTAAAACGCACTGCAAGCTTAAAACGCGCTGCCTAAAATGCGGCCAAAATCATGCTACGTATACTTGTACTAAAGACAAAAATCTACCAGGTACCTGTGCCCTTTGCGGAGGTCGGCATATAAGTTCTTATCGTGGGTGTGAAATGCACCCTGATAATATAAAAGAGAAGATAGCCCAGCAGAAATCAAGAGAAGAAAATCGTAATACCAGAAGAAATAACCCACCCCCACCTCCAAGGGACTTAGAAAATTTTCCGCCGCTTCCTACTCAAAATCAAACCCAAAATGTTGAAAATAATAACAACGAAAATAATACAAGTCAAACCAATCGGAACACAGAAAGTTCAGGAGAAGCACAAAACACCGCCCCCGGATTCATATTATGGCTAAAAAACTTATTCAACCAAGGCAAATTACTTTTCCAAAAATTTATGACAGCAAAATCACTAATTGACAAAATCCAAATCGGATTTGAAGCATTTGAACTCTTAAGCAATATGAACTATGAATTCTAATCCTTATATTAATGTTACTAGTTATCATATCACTGCCTCGAGTAGTTTAAATGTCGCATATTTTGACGCAAATGGTATAAAAAATAAAAGTACCGAG
The DNA here is from genome assembly GCF_044657685.1 of Stegodyphus dumicola. NCBI lineage: Eukaryota > Metazoa > Arthropoda > Arachnida > Araneae > Eresidae > Stegodyphus > Stegodyphus dumicola. The sequence continues at coordinate 261,468,728 of NC_140771.1, read as the reverse complement.
ATACTTAATTACATTAATCGTCATGATATTGATATTTTTCTCGCTAACGAAACTCATCTCAGAGCATGTGACAAATTTAAAATACAAGGATTTAGAACTTATCGTTCTGACCGCTCTCATAATAGAGGAGGCGGGACTTTGATTCTTGTTAAAAATTATCTTCGCTCCACTCCATTTAGCCTCAGCGGCAATACCAGCATCGAACACACAGCTATCATTGTGCACTCTCGTACCAACGAACCAGTGGTTTTTATCTCTGCCTACAATCCACCAAGGAACACCATCAGTGGTCACGATCTCATCAGCTTTAGCAACATCGCTTTTCCGGTTGTCATAGCCGGCGACCTTAATGCCAAACATAATTCATGGAACTCAAGAATCAGGAACACTTATGGTAACATACTCTATAATTTCCCACTAAATAACGATCTCAGAATTTAGGGCCCTACTGACCCTACCCGTTACCACCATACAGGTACAGCTGATGTTCTTGACATTGTCATTACGAAAAATATTCTTCAAATTCCATATCTTAAAGTGAATAATGAAATGAGTTCAGATCACCTTCCAGTCAATTTCACATTTTATGGATATGAAAGGTCACTCCCTCTCAAAAGCATCACTAACTGGACTAAATTTAAGGAAATCCTTGAAACACTACCTGCACATCCGGTTTTAGCTGATATATCGAAGAACAAATCACTAAAGTCAACAGAAGAATTAACACTGCTATTATCAATTCTACTACTTTTAAAGAATATCAGAAGCCCAAATTACCTGACTACTTAATTGATAAAATTAAAGACAAAAATAGGACTGCCAAGCAATGGAGAAGGACGTCTGATCCTACTATTAAAAACCAATTAAATAGAAAAATCCGTGAAATTCAAGAAGCTATTTCTGAATATAGGTCAAATTTTTGGGATGATCTCCTGGATTCCATGCACTTTAACCCTGGAACTGTCTGGAAAATTGCAAAAACACTCTGTAAAAATCAAGACTATAATATTGGTCCTATTAACACTAATTATGGCATCGCCTACTCTGAAAACGATATTGCAGAAGCTCTTGCTGCCCATCTGGAAAATACTTTTACTAACAACAATTATTACAATGAGGAAATAGAAGAGGATATTTATAATTTTAATATTCACCTCCCGGACCGCATTGGTAATGAGCATATTAATCCCACCTCACGTAATGAAATTTATGACATCATCAAAAATCTAAAAGTCAGAAAAGTTCCGGGTTTCGACGGGATTTTAAATAAAATTCTAAAAATTCTGCCTAAAAGCTACATTGTCCTAACTACTAATATCATAAATGCGTATCTCAGGTTAAACTATTTTCCACAGCAGTGGAAACATGCAAATATTGTTACTTTCCTTAAACCGGGGAAAAGTCCAAGAAAGCTTAACTCATATCGTCCAATTAGTCTGCTTCCTGGGCTGCGCAAAGTTTTCGAAAGGGTCATACAAAGAAGACTTACAAAGCACCTTCAAGATAAAAATATCATAAATAGTGAATAATTCAGCTTTAGAACTATACATAGTACTGTTCATCAACTACTTAATGTAACAGAGTATATTGCTGATTCATTCGGTAAAAAGAATACAATTGCAAGTTGTTTTTTGGATTTAAAAAAAGAGTTTGACAAGGTGTGGCATGATGGTTTAATTTACAAGCTACACCTTGCTCATCTGCCAATTAACTTCATTAAACTTCTAAAAAGTTATCTGAGAAACCGTACCTTTCAAGTAAAAATTAACAACACTTATTCTACGAAGAAATATATCAAAAGCGGAATTCCACAAGGAAGTGTTCTTAGACCCAGTCTTTTTTGCATTTATATAAATGACATGCCCGTCCCACTTAATTCAAAAATAGTTAAGTTTGCTGATGATACAGCGATATTGACCAGATCAATGAAACCACAACTTGCTGGTGATAAGCTTGAAATTGCAGTGAATCACGTTGTGCATTACCTTAAATCATGGAGACTGAGCATTAATCCCTCTAAAAGCAACATTCTACTTTTTCGCCGACATCGAAAATTCACCCCAGTTGAAGTGAACATTAAAATTAATAATCAAGAAGTTCCTGTGGTTAACAGCACTAAATATTTAGGTATCTTTTTTGATTCACAATTGCTCTTTAAAGAACATTCCGAATATGCACTCAGAAAAGCGACTGTCGCAAAAATTGCTCTTCAACCCTTGATTGGCAGAAAATCCAAGTTAAATGTGAGAATTAAAAAGAAAATATATATTACACTTATTCGCCCGATACTTCTGTACGCTATCCCTGTTTGGGCCACCGTTTATAAAACTTACAGAAGAAGACTACAAATTTTTCAAAATAAAATTCTACGCGATATCATCAATGCGCCGTGGTTTGTCAGAAACTTACAGATTCATAAAGAATTGAAGATCCGGCCCATTCCTGATGAGATACTCACTACAAGCTACAGTTTCTTTCAAAAAATAGCTAACTCATGATATGACCATATAAGGGAGCTAATTGTTGGTTCTTCAAGTGTTCTCTTGCTGTTTCATCGTGTATACATTTAATTTACTATACTTTAGAAGTATTGTGTGAATTCTTCATTTTCACTTTATTATTTGACTGTGCTTACCTGCAAGTACTGTTTTCTTTTTCCACCGGTGTGTGAACTGTCAAGAAGCATTGGCCGAGGTCAGTTTACGGGAGGGTGACTCCTGTCGTAACTGCCGCCGACCTACGACGTTTCAAGCCACACCCACTGGGTAGAACTCATTGCAATTCAGCCTGGCAAGTGCCATTTGATTTAAATTATGAAATTCAAAGTGTTAGTGATTTAATTATGATTGTTCATCACTAGTTTACTACATAACTTAATATATTTTCATATTTTGTTGCCAGCTCTAACAGTTTCCCAGATGTACTTCTAAATTCTAAATTTCATTGTGTACGCATGTACTATTCTAGCTCCGCCTATAGAGGCGCGGCGGTTACCGCCTTATTCTCATTTTTCCAAGCCTTAGGGCAATACCATGACAGGCAGTTAAAGCAGTATTGTATATTTAATACGTAAGTCTAGTATTGATGTAAAATTACTATGTAAATGTCTTGGTAGGCTAGCATCCGATGCGGGCCAACTAAAAGCCCAGCGGGGTACAATAGTGCGGCGGGGCAACACCTGTAAAAGTCACTGACCAATTTCTGGTGCTCCGTCTACTTTTCCTTGTCCCTGCTAAATGCTGTCTAAATCAGATAATTGAACTGAACTGAACTACCGGAATGACCTTGATGAACGACTTAGCTTTAAATAGAGCTTACATGTCTTTATACTCTCATAGGACGGAAATCTAAACTTAGCCTTAAAATTTAAACGTACTCTGTATTTAGCACTTATTAGACCAATTTTGCTTTATGCAGCCCCGGCCTGGGCCACGGCATTAAAGACTGAATGGAGGAGTTAACCTCCTGCAAAATAAAATACTAAGAGCGATGGTTAATGCGCCTTTGGTATGTTAGAAATACGATCATTTATGAAGATTTAAAAATTAAACCAATACCGGAGCAGATACTAATGGATACTCACAACGTTTTTGAGAAAATGGAGAATTCACCAGTCAATACTTTGAGAGAACTTACGAATTATGATCCCACTGTGGAAAGCGTCGTAAAACGACCAAGGTCAATTCACCACAATGTAAAGTGGTAGCTGTAAATATGTATATAGTTTTATCCAAGTTATCTCATTTTACTTAAGTATTTAAACAAGCATTTAATCCTAGTATTTATCCAAGATTTATATCATGTTTGTGAATTGTGTTTGTGTTTACTACTAAGACTATGGACTTAGTGCCTGGACAGGCAAAGACTTTTAGTGTTATTTGTACAAAGTGTAAATAACTGAATTCACCACGCCTACCACTGTGGATCCAACCGTACTGGCTAGTACCGGTCACGTGATACTCATACCCTGAATTCTCAAAAATTAGATATTATCTCGAATCTCTCACTAAGCAGTTTTACGTTCTTCAGCCACGACTCAGATGATTTTCATGACTGAAATTTTATTTTGTTAGTGTACGCCACCTTAAAGCTCTGATTGTCTGATCTCTCAGACTCCTATTTTCGCCTTCGGCTGAATGGCGTGATAACGCCCTAAACTTTTTCTACAACCGTGAATGGCTGTATGTCGAGTTAGAATGATCAGGTTTAAACTCTAAAAAGTTGATGCCTGTAGTGAACGTAAAGCATAAACAGGAAGAAATACAGTATATCCTTCAAAGTAATTTTCAATTTTTTATACCGGAAGAGGGGTACGCAAAAACTGGGGGTCATCGTTACGACAAAATTTCATATTAAGTTTTGGATTATACTTGATTATATAATACTTTATTCCTTTGAATCCAAACTTGTTTCTTGTTTCAAAAAATTCGATTTCATAATCTTCATCCAAAGTAAAAACGCCTAATTTGACTCAAAACCCAAAAAGGAAATTTCCCCAGTTTTTCATTCACCACAGAATGTAAACTTGCTTCTCTTTCGTTAAACAAAACTAAACTAAACAAAACAAAATTATTCAAAAATTACCAAGGCCTCTTAAATATATAAGAATTAAAGTATAACCTTACATCTTATAAATATTAATATATGGAAAGAAAAATTAAAATTTATAGCATTTTATTGAAAAAGCCATCATGCATGACTCCACTCCCCGTAGAAGCTGGTGCGTCGTGCAGTGTTTTCTTTTCGTTGAATCCAAGACTTTTATCAATAAGGATATTTCGATTCTAGACAAAAACACTCAGGGGTTTAAGCAACATAAATTCGTATATCTTTGAAGTTCGTAATTATAATAGAACTGCTAGGATTTGAATGGCACTGGCCACGTTTTGGAATAGGTGCAATTACTGCACGTTCATAGCTTTCTGGAAAATAGTAATTCGCCAGCAGTAAATTCGCTGAACACTGGTAGTTCGGTTCGGGGTTCGAATCCCGGTGAACGGGATTGCTTGCATGGGCGTTTTCGGGGTTTTCGCCACGTGTAACGTGTATACATATGTAAATTGTACACGAGCCAGTTCACTTTAAAAGTCCTTCACGAAGGCATCCCTACCCTTACACAGGTAGCTCTTGAGGCTTTGCCGTAATCACATAAACCAAACCAAACATCAGGTTACTGAAGCCCCACCACGTAAGGCGTAGTCATTTGCGATTCTATATCTTTGCGGCATTTGTGTACTTAAATATTTCTCAGGCTTGAAAAGGCTTTCTTGAGGCTTATGATATTATATGCTCTGTAGAAATATAATAATAAAACAATCCAAAACATAAGTATTAAGGAAATTTTTAATATTTTTTTAAACTTTACTGAAGACAAAAATGGAAAAGGCTTCAGTTTGTGAAAATGATCTATTCCTAGTTCTTCTATTCCTAGTTCTATTTTATATAGGGATAACTGTGTGAATACATCATTTAAACAAGTAGAGAAATTAAATAATTGAGAACAAAAGAAATTAAATAATTTTTGAATTTCACGCTGATCCATGAAAACTAACTGTTGTGAAACAGAGTATTCAGCAAATCACCTAAAATGCAGGAGTAGTTAACTTTTATTACCCCGATCTATGCATATTTTGATTTTGACATTTCAGCAGAGTTGTCAAAACGTTTCATTTTTATAATATCAAATATTTTTTTGAAACGGAACAAAATGATAGTTTATTCCACTTCTTATTTGCAGAAAACAATCATTTCAATTTCTAATGGAATAGTATTTAAAATGTAACGCTTTGTGGTTCTTTTAATAACTAGTAGCTCATGATTGCAAGCAAAGATTTCACACTGATAGGGAAATATCTTATTTATAATATATCAACAATTTAAAAGACAAATTTGAAATATTAAATAAGGATTATATCATACATAAAAAATAAAACACATTTTTCTTCCAATCTTTCTATTAATTGTTTTGGCTTTATTTTTCTCCCAAAGTACACAGCGATCTGTTTTCACTTAAAAAAAAGTATCAGAAAAGACTAGGTATCGTGCATTCTTCGGTAACTGCGGCTACCTAGGAAGCACATTTCCTCAATGTTCCCTTTAGAAAATTTTCAGCAAAATTCTGTATTACTACCGAAATTTTACCCTAGTTTCTTCCACTGCTGCCGAATCCAGAAGCTCATATTTTAAAACTAAAAAAAAAAAAAAAAAAAAAAAGTAAGAAGTACCACGATTTAAAAAAGTTTAAAGTGAAAAGTTTAAAGCAAAAGATATCACGATTTGTGTGTAAAAAAACCCCTTGAAACTTAGAATACAACTAAGCAGAACTCATACGAAAGTGGCGTCGTTGCTTGACTGAAACGATTATTGTAGCATAGTTGCGAAAGAATAGTTATGCCCATGGTTGCGCATAGCACTTTCTTTCACTTTCTTAGCGATTGTACCGTCATTTTAGTATGGAGGAATCTAATAGGCAACTACCATTACCTCCTATGACGGTACAGACAATTTACATCCACGCCTTCTCCGCAATTCGAACCCAGGCCTTTCGGTATTACAGTCGGCTTCCCTAAGCACTATACCGTCTGGGCGGCCCAAACCCAAACTTGTTTTAGTGATATGTATTCCTACAATTTAGTGCCTAGGAGCAAATAAAAGAATATTTTAATGCAGTGTTTTTCTCTTTGTCTACATCCTGAATACAAGTATCTGCCTTTAACACATTCTACTATTACCTACCTGTAAAATGAAATCTAAGCACATTTTCAAAAACAACTGCAGTATTACTAAAAATCGGTCTAATATGAATTTTCTTTTCAATCAACGGTTGATCTAATATTTTGCCTCGTAACAGGAAACGTGAAGCGCGAACACAGCCCAGTTATGGCACAAGTCGCAAAATTATATTTTTGTACTATGTCTGTCGCCATGGAAATGCAAAGAGTCCAACAACCAGCTATTGTTTCCGCGCTTTATTGCGTTATTACCAGGGGCGAAGTTTGCTATCATTTTGCTTTAGTCTCTTTGTTTTAATTTGATAATGAAACTTACGGCGTTATAGATAGTTATAGCACATGATATTGAAAATCATTTCGCAATTTTGCTCATTATCAAACTTTCACGAATTTGGTAATGACGCCTTATATAAATTTTTATTAAATTTGGGACAGTAGAAACTTAAAAAAATTAACCAATAGTTTAACCTGGTAAGTTAATATCCATACCGAAGTCTTTTGGTTCCTATAGATTCTCATTAATACCTAGGTTGGATATTAAAACATAGCTCCTCGTCTATGAATAATTGAAAATAAGTTTTAACAGAGTAAAAATTTCATAAATAACTCCAGCATTCGCAATATTTCACTACTTACCTAATTAAGGAAGGGAAAATAATCGATATCCTATTGTGTTTATATTTTAATTCATTATAGATGTGTTATTTTAATAGTAAATGTATAAACAGATGGAGGCTATAAATAGATTATGTATTTTTTCAGTTCTCGCGCAGCAAGAAATAAATGTTCAGACACTTAATTTTTATTTTAATTCAATGTCTTATTTCCAAGTTTTTTCTCGTTAAGCTTTCCATTTCTGGTGTAATTTAGGAGCGAAGTTATCATTACAGGAAATGGATATCGTCAATATTACCACAACCTTTTCGCAAAATTTGGGACCATTTTGCGACATCTTTACTATGCCTTCTGTTACCTGAGATGCATGCTTTACAAAGGTTTGCAGGGCTTTCATTTTGTGGTGTATTATCAATTGGATGGTATAACATATTTCATCTGACCGTAAAAAGTGCATTAATCAACGGCACTAAAAATATAATATGCATAGCAACGAGTGCAAGTAATGTCACTATTGAAAATGGTAAATGTGTACAAATGTTCAACATCAGTAACCTTTTTCAGAGTGTTTCAAGATAGAGCAATATGACACCTAATTCTGAGTAAATCTCATACAAGAACAATTCGTGTATTTATCAGAGTGAACATAGAAAATAAAACAATTCAGTAATTTAAATAAAAAAATTGCATTCTGTTATTAACAGTAGGGCAAAAATCCGTTCAATTAATATGGTCTAGTGTAAAAATTAATTAAAATTAAAAGCAATAGAAAAGGTAAGTAAAATCAATCTTACCTTTATTTAGAGACATCAAAGGTTTATAGTTGCATTTCTATGTTTTTATTTTGGGTGGTGGTGGTCATCAAAGTTAACATGGTTAGCTGACACGACAAAATAAATAGGCGCATACCTTGTATATTATTTAACATTCAAAATATGGGAGAAGACTCCTCTGACAGTATGCAGGTGTTGTTACAAACGAATTATGCATAGACAGGTTGCTGGATCTGTAACGATAAAAGAAAAACAATAAGAGAAAAAACAGTTAATCACAGGCCACAGGACGGCGGCTAGGAATTCCACCATTCTGCAGTTTCTTTCAGGGAGACTTCTGGGCTGTTGGTTCCAAACAGACATTCTTATTTCGGGGAATAAATTTGAATCTTTCTTTTAGCAGGAATTTTCAACGGTGAAAATTTTGCTCTCGCCTCCAAGGTTTTGTTTTCTTCTCTCACTAAGCAGCCATGCCATCATTTTCCGCTTTCTTGTTCTCGCTTTCTTTCTTTTATTTTTTTTTAATTTTTTTTTATTTTTTTTAATTTTTATATTTATTTTTATTTTTATTTTTAAATTTGTTGGTGATCAGAAAGTCATATGAAATTTGTTTCGAATTTTAATGTTTTAAATTATTAACCCTTGATGAGTCTAGTCGAAGCATTAAACCATGAATAATTAATTTGCATATTCAGGGGTTTTATTTTAAAATATTAAAAAAAATTCAATATTTTAATTTACATTTTACTTCATTCAAAGATTTAATAATTCTTATGTTTCATTTTAAAATTACGCTTAAAATTTTTTCTATGATTTTTTTCTTTGAATTTAAATTTGAATTTATGCATAGCATGTAAGATACATTTTAATTAGAATGATTTAACGAAAGAGAAGCAACCTTACACTCTTTGGTGAATGCAAGATTGAGCGAATTTATTCTTTAAGATATGCGTTTTCAGTTTAAAAGAGAAATTTGACGTCGGAATTTTCGAAACAATCTTTCATTCGAAAAAGTAACGGATTTCAAAATCAAATATAATCCAATACTTAATATGAATTATGCTCAAATTACTGATCATTAGTTTTTCCGTAATCTTTCGCAGTATATAAATTGAAAAAAAGAAAAAATGCTGGTGTCCAAAATTTCGGAACGCCTATCTATTGAATAAAACTGCGTTGTCTATTTGAGGCAAAGCGGTGGCTTTAAAACAGTTGTTAGACCATTGCTTACTTTGCGCTAGTTTGTGTTTAGAATGGTGTACTGAGGACGTTCATTAGCTACGGTCTTGAAGTTAGTGAGTGATAAGACTGTCGGCGTAACTTTCGGACTGCGGGTTACCTTCGGCTTGAGAAATTTTACTCAACCGCAAACATTTGCTGTGTGGCCGACTTGTTGACAGTCTGTACAAATCATGGGCTCATTTCGGTTTTTAACACACTTGTATAGGATTAATGCGGTTTGCCGCAACGGACATATCCCCGCTCCTGATGACAATGCATTTGAGCGTGTTGGAGCCCATACATTGGAACTTTGATTTGCTATGTGAGTGACGCCAATTAACTTTATTTAAAATTGATAAAAATTGTAACAAATTTCAAATATTCTAATCTAAACATTTTTTTTTTCTAGACACTTAACGCAATCTATATTTTAAACCTTTTAAGGAATCTAACTTAACTTTCTGCTGTACAACAGTACCTATAAATTCATAAATACCGAAATTTGCTAAGCGGAATAAACTTCATTTAAAGCTGTTCATTTTTCGTTTAAAATATGAATTCACTGTAATAAGGGGGAGAGGAAAAACAAGACTAACTATAAAAGCAATATTATGTTTGGTCGCTATATTAATAATACTACAGTGCTTACTAAGAAAGTAACAGAATGAGAAAAACCCGAATTTCTCATTTGCGTAGCCTTTATAATATATATTTAATTTATTGGATAGCCTGTGGTTTATCCGTGGGGCATGAATTTGATTTTTCCCTACGTTAGAAATATATGAGTAAAAATAATTCAGCAGAGCGTCATTTATTCGGGTTGTAACTGATACGTAGAAGTTCAGTTTTCTAGATGTGTCGTTTTGCTTCTGGACCAAATGAAAGAAACACGTCAACATACTGATGTGTTTTAAAGAAATTGTTCGATTCTTTTACTGGAATACGTGCATTTTGAAAACGAGACTAAAACTTTGAACAATGTTCGTACTAATGTTAATGCCTCTAAATGTTACAGTTACTTTTAATTTACACATAGAAATTTGGTTGTCATTCAGTTATTACTTAACATAATAAGTGTTCACTATTGAAAAATAGGTTAAGAAGAATATGTTTATATTATATAATTTCCGTTCCCATGCAAGGACTGTTTACCTTGCATACTGAATATTACTTATTCAGTTTGCAAGATCAGAACTGAAATATTACTTATTCTCAGTTACTTTCTAAAGCTTGTCTGGATGCATTGCGTTTTTCTAACCCATAAATCTTACCTTTAAGCTTTCTGTTTTGGAAATTCTAAGTTTTGATATTTTTATATATGTTAATAGTTTTTAATTAAAGAAAAGGAAAGGAAAGAAAAACGTCAAAGTTGTTTCGAAATAATTATCCTTTCTAATACTTTTATAGCAGATTTTTAACGTTTCTATTATTTTGCAGTAAAATCAAATACGCAAAAGTAACGTTGCCGCCATTTGAATTGCAATAAAGAGTTTCAGAGGCATGGCGGACAAAACTGGAAAGCATTTCAAATATCGTGAATCAATAACATCGAATCCGAATTAATTTGGTTACCGAGAGCTGTAGTTTCTGAGGCGGATGCCCACGATAAAATAGTCGTAATTATCTTTGTTTTACTAGTTTAATTTGTTATTTATAATCCTCATTTCTCATGTTTTCGGATTTGCCCAATGCTGTTCTTTGCCATATTTTAAATTTTAACAATTTAACAACTCGAGCTAATATAAATGTTGTCCCTTTACTTTGCGCTTACCTACATGCGGTCGAGAGAATGATGCCTCTGAATACTGGCTTATCTGATTCGGTTCGAACCGCAATGCTTCATTGAGCAGAAAAAAAGTTATTTTCTTCTGATAGATATTGTGTATGTCGCTTAACACTCCAATCTAATTCCTCTTTTTTGCCTAAATTAAATTTCAGTTTCACATGAGTACGTTTCTGTCCCAGTTGCCTTTCTTCTCCAACTTAAGTAATACATTTGGGCTATCTCCTACATAATTGGGTTCCTTCGAATAAATGCCAGAATGTCGAGCATTTACTTTTTCTACTGTTCAAAGCTTACGTCGAGAAGAAAAGAACTCATTTCCCGGTTTTAACTGGGTAACATTGAGTTTCTTTCCATGCTGTACGTGTTTGGTCAAGATAAAATGGCTCTTCCTTACTAATAGTTATATCATACAGTAAATCTTGCAGTCAGTGGTAAATTTCTTTTTTTTTTTACTTTTGTGTGCGTGTGTCGTGAAGATCTTTTTTCCCCCTCGTACCTCTGTAAGCCTTGTGTTATAATAACTGGCTCACAAAAAGTTAAATATTTTAAAAATAAAAACAGTAAAAAATAGCAGATTGTTTGGTTTGGTTTATTTAATTATGGCAAAGCATGCGGCTGAGTTCCTAAAGTGGATGTCTTCGTGGAGGATTTTCTAAGCGAAATTGGTTCGTATACACATTAAACTTAGTGAAAACCACGAAAATGCCCATAAAACCAGTTCATTCGCCTGGAATCGAACCCAGGTGAGAACTACCTGAAATCCTGAAATCTGCTGAATTGGCTTCCGTCAAAGAGTATTACATAATGCGTACAGAATTGGTTACCAACTCAGCAGTTTAAGGTCCTTGAAGATATTATAGCAGTGTGTTTTTTAGGAAGCAGAATCTCTTACCCATTGTGCATAATACATGCATACTTACATAATACAAATATAAAATAGAGATTCAAATATGTGAAGCACTTACATAATACACAGCACATTCTTCAATAAATGCTAATACCTTCTTAAATAAGTACTAAAACATAACTGAGTTAAAAACATTATACAAAAATTATTGCATCGTATGAAATACTGTTATGCTTCCAATACCTGCACTTTATATCTATACACTATACATATACCAATATTTGATTGACCAATAACTTGTAACATATTATAATAAAAATGCATTATACCGCACGTAGAAGTACAATATATTATAAATCTACTTATTCACAATTATTTTTACATATATACAGTATATAGTACTTTATTCAATTTTCCATACTTTATAAAATTACTGCGCATAATACAAAACAAAGACAAACTTCCAAGTACATCTATAATACGTTGTACCTATACATTATACAATTACGTTGTACCTGTACATTACATAGTTCAATATTTAATACAATTGCACGTATGTTACAACTGGTACATTTACGGATAAATGACAGAAGTGCATTAATTACAAGTACAGTTATGATATTTATTATCCACTTTTTTTTATTGATTAAATACTCATACATTACTAGATAACTGGATAGGTGAGAACTACCAATGTTCACGAACTGTACGGCTTGACAGCTTGTGGTTAAAAAAGAAATTACAGATTAATCTTCAAAATCCACAGATCACATTATATTGTACGTTTCACGGGTATGAACATGTCGTTCGCTGCCACTGCAATCGCAAATTTGAAATGAGACTTGCACCTATCATTTATTCCTTTCTTTGCATTTTGCTAGTATTCACTGTATTACTATTTTATGAGTGAAATGCTATTATAATCGCAAATTGTTATCGCAACATTTATGGTAATTACCGCTACTTCGGAGCTACAAGAAGTTTTCTTTTCTTCTCCTCCCAGTTTATTTAGTTTTTACTACAGGCCTTCCGTACCGACCACCGACAGGATTTTAAGACTTTATATCTGATAGCCCTAAATAAGAATGGAGTAAAGACTACACTAAGTTGAAATATTCTTTACAAAGTGATGATCTTCGATAGTCTCAATAAAACGTAGCTCGGTTTCATATTTAGCCTAGCTTCGTTTTCATAAAAGCCTAAAACACTCTCACATTATTAATTTTACGTCAATTCAAAACCATACAGATTTAAGAATATTTTGGGGGAAAAGTTTAGATTCGGAATTTTGAAATTTGTTAGAATTTCTGCCAGTTACTTCAGTGTTACTTCAGTTAACATTACTCGCGTGGCAAATCAAAGTTCCGAAACTTATCACGAAAGTGTTTGGCAGCGAACCGCACTTTAATGACAACTCAGCTACAAAGCAATGATAAAATTTATATTCCAAAGTCACCATTTCGCCTTAAAGAGACAAAGTAGTTTTTTTTAAGGGGTATCAGAAACCCCTATACCGACAATGTTAAATTGGCCTTTTCTCAAAATCTGCTGTAGATACAAGATTGAATTTTTTTCTGTAATTAAAGTATACCTATCTGATTATACTGAAATGAGATTTTGAAACATTTTGAATTTTAGAGTAAATTACAGGATATTTTGTTAGGCATAGTAAAATTTAGCACTTTTCTCTCAAAAAAAAAATTAAATTATTTTTTCTAAGTTTATTATAAAAAGCTCATTTTAGTAAATATTAGGGAACGTAATAAGTAAGCCATAAAAAGTTTAGATACCTGTGAGCAGTAGTTCCTGAGAAAAGGTACATCGAGTATAAAAAATTCATGTTTGGAGAAAAACGCGTTTTTATGTAAAAATCCTCATTGATCAAAGCAGTAAATGACAAATTAAAATTAGACGTTTTTACAGTTCTAATTTTCATAGAGATTAACGAATGGTATTTTTAGAAAGATAAAAGTGTAGAGAATTTGAAAATGCAAAAATCCGAAAGCACCATTTTTTGAAGATTTTGGGGTTCCAACTCCCCTTAACGGAAAATTGATCGAACCCTGGTCTTACTTTTGCATACAGTGATTTTAAATAACTTTTACCACAAAACGTTACGAAAAAAATGGTGGTCAGCAATTCTCAAATGACTCATTTTAAGTACGGGCTCACCAGCGGCCGAGCGGTAAAGACGCTAAACACTGGTAGCTCGGTCCGAGGTTCGAATCCCGCGAACGGGCTGCTGCATAGCAGTTTTCGTGGTTTTACTCATGTGTAACGTATATACGAGCCAGTTACCCTTAGAACGTCCTCCACGAAGGCATCCCTCCCTTTAGGCAGATAGCCCTCGTGTGCTTTGCCATAAATGAATAATCCAATCCAATCCATTTTGAGTAGTGTACTATATTTGATTTTAAATTTCATTACATGTTCGAAACTTGTTTCGAAAAATTCGATTTATCATTCTTCATCCGAACTGAAAGTTGAAAAAAAAATTGCATTCAGGACGCAGTGTAAGCTTGCTTCTCTTTCGTAAAATATTTATAATTAAATTGCATATCTTTACATCTTATACATACAGGGTGTTTCAGCAAGTCGGTTACAAACTTTCAGAAGAGACAGAAGATACCTAAACAGTGGGAAATCCCATAGGACACTCTATTACTACAAATTAATAAATAAATAGAATAATAAGAAAATTTCAAAAAATATTCGAAAAGGAGAAAAAAAAAGTATCGAATCTTTATTTTAACCCTTATAAAATACGTCTTTTCTTTAGTATTTTTCTTCCTATGCACAGAGCGGTAGACTAAAGCAGAAATTTCACTTGCTTTTACTATTAAACACATTATGACACCTCATGTTCATGTTCAAGATTTTAATGTTAGATAGGAAACATCACAAAATTATATAGCCCTGACTTCGAAGTTGTTTTTGGTGTTACAAACCAGCATGGTTATTGAGCGTTAAAATGAAAAATCTCGACTGAATACCATATTTTCCAAAATTATGCAAGATACTTCTAGATATAATTTTGTAAAATAATTCGAAGCTCAAAAACATTTTACGTCAAGTAGAATTAAAATTTGCTGTCAGGATTAGTATAGTGTCTGGCATTGACAACTGATTCGCTGACATAAACGTAAATACAGAAAGTGGTTTGTTTCTAAGAAAATTCGCCTTTGAAGATGAATCTTCTTAATACTTCCTGGCCAAACTAATAGTAGTACTGTTAAGTATACAAGTTATATTCCCTGTTACTATATTTATAACCAGTTAGATTACGTAATATTCCACTAATTCATATGCATTAGATTTCCGATTAACGAAAGAAGGCATCCACGGTTAGACAACATCAAATTTACACTGACAGAAGTTTAGTAAAATACATAAAAGTAGATTAATCTAAATTATAATAAACAGAACATAGTAAGCAATTCAACAACATTTTAATCAGTATAATTTGGAGGGTAAGTTAATATTTTACGTAAAATCAAACAGCATTAAGCAAAAAGAACATTTTTCAAACAAGAAAGAGGGAATTTTAATTTACATTGCTTTTTTATATTTCGATAGGATTCAATGAAAGATGGAAGGTTAATAGGCGTAAATTTAATATTAATATGAAATTCAGCAATTTAGTTTGAATGAATGATTTAATCACATTCATATATTTTAGATTACCTACAGTTAAAGTAAGTAGGTACTATTAGATTATGCTATAAAAAATGTTTCAAATCATTAAGTTTTTCCTTTTTATTATCTGTTATTACTTCTTATTTTCATGCTGATTTTCTGTTTTTTTATATCCCGTGGCAATGTTGCCTCATCCTGGTGTTTATTACAGATTTCAATTCATCCTCTTTTTTTTTTTTTTTTTTTTTTTTTTGACAGGAGTTCTGAAAAAGCAAAATTGACCTTCAAATGGAGACGAAATGCTCGCCATTGCTTTTTCTGATGAAAAGTATCCCGGTCTTACTACCCTCGAAATTCACTGATCCTTATGCAAAGATTTCTAGTTCAAAATGCTGTTTCGTCTAAATGCTTTTAATAATGGCCAGGTTCAAAAGTTCTGGATTATGAATCGGTATCTGTTTGTGTTTATATTTTAATTCACTATAGATGTGTTACTTTAATAGTAAGTGTATAAACAGATTGAGGTTATAAATAGATTAGGTATTTTTCGAAGTCTTATGAAGCAAGTCTTTTGATTTGCTTACTTTTCTAAAGAGGGAAGAGGCTTTAAAATTCTAAAATCTTCCTGTTTCTTAAGGCAGTTAGCCTAACAACTGCATGTCAAATATTCTGACTATTGGACTATTATTATTATTATTATTATTATCGTTATTATTATTATATTTTTATATTTGTATTTTTAATCACTGCTAATCGGAATGTTAAGGGGAAAGAGACGTCAAGTCAGTGATTCTTATTTGTTCGAATTTTAATTTTTTAAATTAAACCCTTGATGACTTGATTTGAAGCAATAAAATATGAATAATTGATTTGTAATTTCACAGTGTTTAATTTAAATATATCTAAAAAAATTAATATATTTTAACATTTGAATATACTTTTTACTTTGTTCTAAAATTCTGTATGTCCTTCTGTTTATCTCTAAATTCCTTTTAAACTTTTTACTTCAAATTTTAAATTTCAACTTTAAATTAATAAATAAGATGTCAGATATATTTTAGTAAGTCATTACATATTTAACTAAAAAAAAGCAGAATACACTGTTTGGTAAAACCAAAACTGGGCACATTTATTCTTTGGTTAAGTCAAGATATGCATTTTCATTTTGGATGAAAAATTTGAAATCGAATTTTTTGAAACAAGCTTTGATTCGAAGAAGTAATAGATTAGATTTTATCTGAAAGGGATAAAATGAGATAACGGCAACTAGAAATTTAATTACCTTTTTAAGATAACAGAAGAAAAAAAAAAGGCACTTTTACTTGTTTTCAGAAACTAAACAGGAAGAGTCAATATCACCATTACGTCATATTCATTTGGAAAATTAATCTCTTCCTTTAAACTTCTAACCTATTTTCCCTCAAAGCCGAGCCTTTAGTCATAAATAATGTACATTGATACCATGTTAATGTCGAACAACACAATACAACCTAATTCGAACAGGAGTTCATTGTCTCCACGTTATAAATCACACAATTCTATTATTTCGTGAGTTTCAGATGTCAATATCTGTCTTCAATTACAGGTAATTTGCATAAACGATTCCAATATTATGTCAATATCTGTCTTCAATTACAGGTAATTTGCATAAACGATTTTATAATTCGCATAAACAATTACACCAGATATTAAATCACCAAAGGTAGTGTATATTGAAATTTATTATGAATTGTCTAAGTAACACTCCCTTAAATAGTCTACTTAAATAATATTTACTTCAAGAAGCACAGAACTTTATATATTTAGCCGCCTTTAAAAAATAAAAGTGCGAATCGTTTTCTACATAAAATTTGCTATTATCTCGAGAAATAGTTATGATTTATAAAATAGTGATTGCTTTTTATCTTTTTATCAGAAATAAATTATATTACTGTTTAGTGAATCTAAACTTAATTATATCGACTTGTTTAAAAGGAAAAATAAGGCACATAAAATTGCTTCCTTCATTCAGTATTTTCGATTTGCATGCTAGATTATTTTATTTATAAAAATTTTGAAACTCGATTTGTTGAGATAAATACTGGAATCGTGCATCCAGAGAAACTATTCTTGAAGGTATCGAACAGAGTTTTTGATGACTGCAGTCCGATTAAGAAATTCTCTTTTTAAAGAGAAAAATTGTAATTATTTCATCAAATTTTTATTTATGCTCTCAGAGATATTAATAAGGAACGCTTGCAGGAAATGGTCCCTTGTATTAAATAAAGATTGTACAGTAATTAATATCGTTATTTAAATTTAACTATTGCTTCGCCTATGATATTCAACTTATGCTTTTGTTATTACTTTCCTTTTTTCTGAATGGCAAAACGTTTTTGCTGAATGGCAGAAATTATAATTATTATTCAGTAAATATGCTTTCGTTTTTGCGTAATGTTTAGAACGCAATATTCCCGGCTTATTTTGATGTTGTTTATTTTAGCAATGTTAATTTAAGGCTGCATTTTTGAACGGACTGAAAGAAATTATTTTGCAGAGTAAGCATAATTTGGAAGATTCACAGTTCGTTACAGATTTTTTGATAACGACTGTAGACAAAAAGGAGAAGAGAGACGAAAACAAATAGAACAAAAAGAAAGGCTAAAACAAATAGAATACGAAGAACGGGAAAAGATAAGACAACACGGGCTGGAATTGGCTCGAATTCATGCGAACCCGCAACGGCAGGTGCATCTCCAAACTCTGTTACTCTCACCGGATTCTAAAAAGAAATTTAATATACCGAAATTACACATTATATAGTTTAGTAGTGGCATTAAGGACTGGCTATCCTTTTGTGGTCAATTCCAACAGATTCATAATGATGAAGATACTCTATCTGAAATTAAATTTCAGTATCTAATTCAAGCTACTGTAAGTGGATACAGAGCACGAGAGATTGTAGAAGGCTTCCGAGCAACAGGAGCCAACGACACCAAATCAGTTGATAGTCTCAAAACTCGGTTTGGAAGAGATGAACGTTTAGTACAGGTTTATGTTAGAGAGTTGTTAAAATTGATATTTTCGGTTCAAAATAATGAAAGAAATTCAATGATATCTCTGTATGATAAACTCGAAACATATCTTACAGCACTAGAGACACTGGGAGTGACTATTCATAAATGTGCTGAGATACTTTATCCTATGGTTGAATCTTGTTTCCAAGAACAGTTCCTAAAAGCAAGGAACAAAAGTGTTTCTTCCGCAACCTCAACTGATACTAAGGAACGGTTGACTAATTTGATGTCATTTCTTAAAGCTGAAACTGAAGGGGAAGAAAGAATGATTTTAGCCATGTCTGGTTTCAGTTTATGTTCAAGTGCAAATCGCCAATCTTTTAAGAAAAGAGGAGGACATTTGACAAGAGGAAGAATTATTTCATTAACCTTCGATGAAAAACGATAAATATTGCTTTTTTTTTTACATTTACACTTTTAGGCGTATAGCCATGATTACCAGTAGTCTCAGCTGTTAAATAATGGAGAACCTGTATGTTTGTTCTTTGAATAGCACAAAATGTATGCCGACAGAGGCCACCAAGGTTTGAGCTTCAAATAATCCTAAATCAGTCACATAGTCCTGTGCTGCTAGAAGCCTGAGTTCTAAATAATTTTAGCCATTTTTTAAAAATATTTTGGCTCTATATAAATAGAGGAATTTTAACTGACAAACTCAGTAATTAATAGTGGAATTTTCACTCACGAACTCAGTAATTTAAAGGGTTAATAAAAAAGTTAAAATCGTTTTCCTTTCTAAATTAACAATGTATAACTGTTCGATTCTCTCACTACAAACCGCCTCCACAAAGTCTCAACCAGGAGGCGTGGTCAATTCAAAAAAGCGCTGAAAGGTAGTTCCATAACAGGACTTTTATGCATGAGCTGCTCATTTTGTAATTTTTTTTAACCATAATATTTTTTTCTTTTTTCTTTTCATAAGTAACGGAAGAAATACTACAGCCTTTCCTTACGGAATCCCTGTCTTTGTTCCTTTTCAATGAGAAAGTTCATCCTACCTTTAGATAATTGATAAACAAAGGCAAAGATCTTAAGATTATTACATATTAGTCCTACATATATACGTACTTGATGAAATATATTTTCCTAGAAATTTATTGACTGAAGTAAAAATCCCATATACCATTTATTAAAATTTTCTTCCTGTTTATATAAATCTATGTTAGGATACAAAAATTTATTTATTAATTTTAATACGACTCTTTTGATAGCCAAAAAATGGTAAAGCCTTTGCCCTAAAAACTGAATATTTATTAAGGGCATTATGATTTTTAAGCATGAGAAATGACTGTTATATTTTTTCGTTTGAATAGTCATTAGGGAACATAATCTGAAGTGAAATTAAGGAAATATTCTCCCACGAGCATATAAATAAAAAGTTTTTTACAACAATATGTACTTTGTATTGCTATTGCATATGGCATAAATATTTGTTGCAATCTTCGTCCCTTTTGAACCTTAGCCATTTTAACCTTTGCCAAGTTTTTATAAATAAAGGCAAGTTTAGCAAGTATTTGCTATCTTAATTTCTTTTCAAATACAATAGGGTGCAAATTTAGTTTTTGTAAAACTTCAAGCTACTTTCGTAGCAGAAGTTTTGTTAATATGAGGTATTATAAACAGTTATAGAAAAAGTTACATCAAATAATGTCTTCTGTACGTACTCAATATTTGTGTACAGAGTGTAAAAAAGGATACCAATCTTCAAATCTCGTTTTGACTAGAAGTTATTAGTGCATATTTTGTGTCTGCCATTAAAAAGGGAGAAGTGCTGATTTTGTGAATTACTTTAACGTACAGTATCTCTAGAACTACAATCTGAATTAACACCAGTTTTCATCGTATAATGTTAAGCAGATAGAACATTTTTGGCACCGCCATATAATACTAATTACTGCACTATAGTAAACAAGAGCTAAAGTTTCTATTTCAAATATTGAACCCGCTTGTGTGCTCTAAATGAATGAACTATTTTAGTTATGCAAGTGTCCAAAGCATGAGCCTCTGAAACACATATAATGTCCTAAGCGCAGATTTTAATTCGTAATTGCTTACTTAAACATTCGAAGGAAACTTTTAACGTATTGCTCTTCATAATATATAGTAGGTAAAACAATTAACTGTCCAACACCTGAAGAAATTCATATAACATTACAGATCAAACATTATATTATGTCAAATATACATGTTCATATAACATTACGGATCAAAATTAGCACTTAGATGTAGTAAATTTGTGTTACTTCAGACATTTGTTTTTCTTTTATATTGGGACCTGGAAAATATAGAAGCTCCATTGGTTCTGTATTTTTTTAGTTATGCTTATTCTTTTTTTTTTTTTTTTTTTTTTTTTTACTTATTTCGTGCTTCGCCCTTAGGCACTACACGGAAAGGGAGGGATGCCCCGTGGAGGTCTTTTTAAGGGAAACTGGCTCGTATCCACGTTACACATGGGAAAACCACGAAAACGCCCATGCAGCCAGCCCGTTCGCCGGTACTCGAACCCCGGAACGAACTACCAGTGTTCAGTTTCTTTTACCGCTTGGCCGCTGATGGGCCGTTATGCTTATTTTAAACTCATTTTGTAAAAATGTTAAAATAGCAAAATTAATTTCTCACTATAAAGCAAACTGAACTACGTTGTTTAGCTCATTTTTATACACCCCCATTTTTAGCACAGTTATTTAAATCTTGTTACTAAAATTTTGATTTATTTAAAAAAATAAAGAATAAAGCTGAGTCTTTCTTCATCAAATGAGATGTTTTCATTAAGGGAAGTTATTTTTATTTACCACATGCGACACTTCTTCCATTGGTCGTTTGGGAATACTTGATTCTGTAAGTAATGCTGAGAGGTAAATTTTGAGAGATATTTTATGCATTGCTTCTGCTTCTACCTTTATTTTCAAGATAGTCTACGGAATTTGAACCTTACTGAAGATTCTTGGCATTATCAGTCCTTCAATAACAATTAACAGTTGCTAATTAAAATGCCGAAATTTGCCGGCACACTAAATATAGAAAGTTCTATCAGAAATCCGAATTTACATTTGGGAAAAATGAATAATAATAATAATATCTACTAGTATTTAATACTGCTTTGATGAATCATTCATTCCATTTAAATAATTTCCTGAATGAATCATAACTTACTTTTGTATCCAATTTAATTCAAGTTTTGCAAAAAAAAATCTAGATTAGGATTTTAGAGTTTCAGTACAATTTCAAATTAACTGACATTGCAAATCAAAGGTCCGAAAAATATCGCTGACGCATTTAGTAACCAACACCGTCCTAAAACAAACCTAGCTACGAAGCATCAATGTTCTAACTTGTTTCAAAACCACCGCTTTGCCTATTAGAAGCAACACAATTTCATTTAAAAAATGTGAAGATGATATCACCTTTCAGTCGTTTTGCGAAATTCTTTCTAAATACTTATACCGCAAAAGAAGACGAAAAAACTGGTGGTCAGCAATTTGCCAATGCCCTATATTATCTATTAGATTCCCTTATCTTACATTTAAAATCCATTTCTTCCTCGAGAATCAAAGCTTCTGTTGAAAAATTCGATTTTAGAATTTACATCCAAATTGAAAATTTATATCTTAGCTTAAAACTCAAAGAATAAATCTGCCCAGTTTTGCATTCACTAAACGTGTAAGCTTGCTTCTGTTTCGTTAAATATTAGTAACTAAAATCCATATCCTGCAATTTATGTATATATATATATATATATATATAAGTTAAAAGTAGAAGAAAATAAGAAAAAAGAATGCAGTATCCTAAAAAAAATGCTTAAATGGATTTAAAAATAAAACATAAAGAACTATCAAATTTCAGAGCAAAGTAAAATGTAAAATGCAATGTTAGAATACATTGGAATATTTTATAAATATTTTAAACTAAAATGAGAAATAATTATTTATATTTTAATGCAAATAATTATCTATATTATTTCAAATTGACTCATCAAGGGGTAATAATTTAAAACATTAAAATTCGTACATATATGTTCTGACCACGCGTTTCGTTCCACTTGACTTTCTGGGCGCCAACAAATTCCAAAATAAATACTAAAATAAAAATTTAATAATGATAATACCAATAATATAATAATAAAAATAATAATATTAAAAATAATATAATAACTACTAATAATAATATAATATATACATATAGATAGAGAGATACAGGTAGATAAATAGATGACTAATTAGATAGATACACATACGGAAATGCAGGCGTTAATGTAGAACAAATGTGAATGGAATTACAATTACCATGCACATGGATGCTGACTATTTTAAAATTTATTATTAAAATTCCGAATATGCAGGACCAGACAAACGTTATTACGAATTAAATAAAGACTTTGTTCATTACCCTTCCACCTGGCGAAAGTTAAGCCTAACTCAACAAACAACCCACCATTATGCCTTTTACTGATTACTAAATCCTCCTTCAGTAACATTTCTAGCATTGGCATCTGCATCATTACTGTTGTTACTCAAGTTCAGCCACTTATCCATAGGTTAAAACTGATATCTATCGTAAAATATGTATAATATAATATCTCTCATAATAATTCTTCCAATAAATATCAATTTTAATCGAATGAAAGAGCACACTACGATATTGCATTTTTCTGGCGATGTACACCCTTCTTGCATTAAAACAGAAAAAACTCAGTAAACTTAAAATCGTAATTATTATATCAAGTTTCAGCCTTGTTCTACTTTTATTATTGTATTCTTGGCACACCTGCGTGGCGCAGAACATTAGACACTGTGTCTGTGCAGCATAGTTTTATTCTGAAATAACTCTAATAATATACAAAAGTTGAAATGCGACACCACTATTCCGAAGTGCTTAGTAATTACATTGCAGTGTTTAAATATAATTTACGGTTCAGCTGATACAGTATTACGATTTTATAGTTTCAATGAACCAAAAAATGTGGTTATTAAATTAAAACTAATAAAGCGACTGAGAGAATTATGTCTTTAAATAGCAAAATTTTTATATAGAAGTACAATAGTTTGCCTAAGAATACTACACAGGAAAAGATCTTTGCTGCTTCATCTCCATGTGAATATTTGCAGCATTTGACTTATTAGGCTTTCGAATTACGATAACCTTGTTTATAAATTTTTGCTCCAAATATTGAGTTTAAGAATGGAAGAGCAACCCTACCCCCAACAAGGTGCAAGAAGAAGAAACACCAGAGATAAGGTGCTGGGGCATTTAATTATGGCAAAGCACACTAGGGATATCTGCCTAAGGGGAGGGATGCCTTTGTGGAAGACTTTCTAAGGGTGGTGTATTTAATTATGGCAAAGCACACTAGGGCTATCTGCCTAAGGGGAGGGTTGCCTATCGTGGAGGACTTTCTAAGGGAAACTGGCTCGTATACACGTTACACATGGGAAAAACCACGAAAACGCCCATGCAGCCAGCCCGTTCGCGGGATTCCAACCTCCGACCCAACTACCACCAGAAATAAGGAGTCAAGGCCTTAGAAAGCGGTTTTTTTTTTTTTTTTTTTTTTTTTTTTTTTTTTTTTTCAGTTTTTGATTTTTCAAAGGGAAGAAGCAAACAAGAACGTTTTTAAAACGAACGCCGGTGCTTTCTCAGACGCGTTTAATTAAAAAAAAACTCTACCAAATCTATCTCGATGACGTCTTAGGTCTTCGCTTATTCAATAGGTATACGACCCTGAAGTCTTTACCTAACTATAACTGTCCTTAGGAGGAATCCTAAAAGTGAAAAAAAATTCCAAATATTGGAACACACCTGTACACTTGAAGTGTTGAATGACATCCAATGTGGCAGTATGTAACAGTGGCATAACTTTGGTAAAATAGCGATTTAACATCTGAAGCATAACTTTCACATCTTAAAAGAAATTTAACACATCTGTAGCATAAAAACTTTGTCATAATTTTCTCCTCGTAGGTACTACGGCTGAGTGTCCTCCTTCCTCCGTACCTTGGAGCAACAGAATAGCGTGGGCATAATAGTTGAGGCATATAACATAAGTGGGCGGAGCATATTTGCACTGACTAAACGTTGAAATGTTATACACATAATACAAATCAAAGTCCTGCATCCGCAAAGTCCATATCGCTTGCAATAATTAAGTAAAGATAAATAAAAGTAAACAATGAAAAGTAGAAAGAAACATTAAATTCACTATGTACATCGATCACCATAATTCGTTATGGTGTATCGTTCTTGGTCTTTTGCAGCGTTGAATGACTGTATAGTCATAATCTCCTATGCTAAGTACAGCTTCATTTTCGTGATTATCACATTTGGTGTAGAAATTATGTGAGGCAATTGAGATCTCGCTATATAATGTTTTGATTTTCATTCCACGATGTATTGCAGTGTTTCCTACAAACCACGGTGAGTCTGTGATAGTTCTAAGAAATTTATTTTGCAATCTTTGCAATATCTGGCTATAGCGGCCCATGCTGATGCTGGGTACAATAAAATCGGTCTTATTGCTTGAAGATAGAATTCTCTTAGTACTTAGTTGTAATTTTGAATGTCTCCCTATTAAGACATAAATAGACTTAAAAGCTTTGTGAGCTTTTTCACGAGTATACATAATATGCGGCCTGAATGTAAGCTTATCGTCAAGAATTACACGCAAGTATTTAATATTTTTAACTGTGAGTACTGTGGCGCCATCTAGTGTTATGTTGTTTACTTCTTTGAGGTTGTATGTAAAAAATATGACTTGAGACTTAGTTGCAATGGTTTTCATCTTCCAAGCGTAAAACCACTTATTGAGGATATTAACGGCTTTTTGAGTCTTATCTCTTGCTTTGATGGGAATAATAGAACTGCACATGATTGCGGTGTCATCCGCATAGCAGGCAAAAGTAGTATCTGGGACATTTGGCATATCATTGCTGTATAGACAAAATAATATTGGCGAAAGTAAACTTCCTTGCGGAAGACCGGCCTGAAAAATTTTCTTTGCTGGATAAAGTATTAAGACACAATAACACGCCGAATAAATACTAATTCAGAAGTCAAACAACAAAAATCAGCGTTATACCTACAAAAAATTTTTTTTCACAGGACTAGTTTCGATGGTTTTACCGAACCATCATCTTCAGCTGCAAAACCGCAAATGAACAAGATAGAAAATAATGTTTAGATAAGATAAGAAAGCCTGGACAAGAATAAGCAAGTGGTGCCATCTGTTGGCGAAACCAGAACTAAAACATAATTTCTCTAAAAGCCGAAGGCAAATTTGGATTGGAATTAGGATCGTTAACTAGAACAGAAAGATTTTTATGAATGTGAAATGCCTCTAGAAAATCCAGTTCTCCAATGGAAGATGTTTTTTGAATAATTTTGGCAGCAGAAAAATTGAAAGTGTGATTTTCGGACCAACAATGTTGAGCAACAGAAACATTGTTGTTGTTGCTCAACATTGTTGGTCCGAAAATCACACTTTCAATTTTTCTGCTGCCAAAATTATTCAAAAAACATCTTCCATTTTAGAACTGGATTTTCTAGAGGCATTTCACATTCATAAAAATCTTTCTGTTCTAGTTAACGATCCTAATTCCAATCCAAATTTGCCTTCGGCTTTTAGAGAAATTATGTTTTAGTTCTGGTTTCGCCAACAGATGGCGCCACTTGCTTATTCTTGTCCAGGCTTTCTTATCTTATCTAATCATTATTTCCTATCTTGTTCATTTGCGGTTTTGCAGCTGAAGATGATGGTTCGGTAAAACCATCGAAACTAGTCCTGTGAAAATTTTGTAGGTATAACGCTGATTTTTGTTGTTTGACTTCTGAATTGGATAAAGTATCTTTAAATTTAACCTGAAAAGTTCTACTGTCTAGGTAGCTGAATATTGTTGTTATATGGTCCGGAGGAAATCGATAATTTATCATTTTGACAAGGAGGCCAGCATACCAAACCTTGTCAAAAGCTTTCTCGATGTCCAAAAATAGGGTAGCAACAGTCCCTTTCTTATTTAGATGTTGTCCGATAATTTCTGTAATTCTTGTGATTTGGTGTACTGTAGAATGAGCTAGTCTGAAGTCAAACTGGTAATTCTTTAGCAAGTTGTGACTTTCAATGAAGTTATTAACTCGATTTACAATAATACGTTCAAATAATTTAGCAAGAGTAGGGAGCAAGCTGATTGGTCTATAACCGCTCGTAGTTGACCCGTCTTTTCCTGGTTTTCTTATGAAGATAATGGTAGCGTGTTTCCAGATACGAGGAAAATAGTTCAAATTTAAGCAGGCGTTAAAAATTTTTGTAATGAGGATTATCCCTTTCCTGTTCAGGTTCTTGATGGCTTTGTTACCAATCCCGTCATAACCGGCCGCTTTCTTTGGATTCAAAGTATCAAGACAATCTTTTACTTGTCGAGGGGTGATGAGATTTCCTACGCTGCGACTATTAGTAGCAATGTAATCTTTTACATGGTTTTCGATGTTAACATGATTTGGGTTGGGGTACTGATTTAACGTGAATTGGTCTTCGTAATCGCTAGCGTAGATGTTTGCTATATCCTCAGCTTTATGAAAAGCTTGCTTGTTATCACCTCACCGCCGAGATATTTATAGTACTTTCTGCTTCTCGAAACTAAAATCCGTATTAGGGTCAATTACGGTTACGGGCCCACCAGTGGCCGAGCGGTAAAGTCGCTGAACACTGGTAGTTCTGTCAGAGGTTCGAATCCCGCGAACGGGCTGGCTGCATGGGCGTTTTCGTGGTTTTCCCCATGTGTAACGTCTATACGAACCAGTTTCCCTTAGAAAGTCCTCCACGAAAGGCATCCCTCCCCTTAGGCAGATAGCTTTCGAGGCTTTGCCATAATCACACACACACACACACACACACAATTACGGTTACAGTTAGGTATGATATCAATTACAGTTAACCAGTTACAATACCTATTATGGTGCTACAGGGACCAAAACATCCCCAAATATTCGCCACGTTTGGTAACATCTCGACAAATTAGCGAAGTAGTCGTTTGCACAATGTTAAATAGACTTGCCCCTGTATTCTTATTTTTCAGGTATCGCATCGGCGCTCTAGATTTTCATGTTACAGAAAAAATACAACAATCTCACTAAAATTACATATCTATGTATAAAATTCGTAACAGTGGGTGTACATTGCAGCCATAAATAAATGGAAAACAATATGGAAAGAAGACATGCAGTGACTTTTTGTTCAGGTTTTTTTTTCTTCTAGCTAGTCGTGAGATCAATCTTTTGTTCTGAAACTTCATAATTCGAGAAAATATTTATAAATATAGGGAACTTAATATTTTGTTATCAAGGAACTTAAGTAGTTAAAAGGCTGCAAATATTCATACCGAAATAAGACAGGAATGACCTTTGCCGATGTAGCATTATTTTGAGAAATTATGTACATGAAAATTTCGCTTTTATTGTTAATTGGATAAGAGTGTTAACGAAGTTTGCGGGAGATACTTTTTTAAAGTAAACAGAACTTTGATTATTTTAGAATATTTTCTTTATTCTGAAAATTGCACAGGATTTTCATTTTCGATATCTCAATTCCTTTGAAAATAACTGCAAATAAATAAAAGATTTTGCAAACGAAAATCAGGAAAGTTAGGTCCGAAACACGAATATCTCCAGCATTTGTTTCATCATCATCTGATAAACGGGGTTGTTCCTGAAGTACAAAACATGGGACTTGTTTAGTAGAATCGAAGGACTTGTTAG
This sequence comes from Stegodyphus dumicola, assembly GCF_044657685.1. Taxonomy (NCBI): domain Eukaryota; kingdom Metazoa; phylum Arthropoda; class Arachnida; order Araneae; family Eresidae; genus Stegodyphus; species Stegodyphus dumicola. The sequence continues at coordinate 261,440,319 of NC_140771.1, read as the reverse complement.
AATCGAAGGAAACATTTCTATCAACCATAGTCACAATAAAACAAAAAGGTTTGAAAAAAAAAAAAAAAAAAAAAAAAAAAAAAAAAAAAAAAGAGGGTGATACCAAAAGTGGTAATATATGATGTATTGGTTATTTACAATTTAATTTCCCCATTTCAAGCGAAGCGTAAACTCCCGTTATTTACCTAGTGTTCATTTGTTTAATACTAATTTAATCCTCAATAAAATGACATTATTCTCCTTTTTAAACTGCCTTAAAGTGTCGTTAAATTGATAACATTTATTTTTCTGTTAAATATAATAACGGTTATTCCTATTTTCTGTGTTTGTTTTAATTGCAGAAAGATTAACTGAGATTTTGAGTAAACGTGGAATACGTTGTGGCGCACTCCAATTAATCGAAAGTTGACTGAAGTTCCATGTTCGTAAGTTCACGACGTACTACGGGTTCGTAAAGATCTCATTAAATGGCGTCATGTGAGCTGGAAGACTTAAAAATTTATGAAAAAAAGTAACACCTCGTATAACAAGGTCAAATATCTAACTAGTAAAATGAGATAAATTACAGAGGGAAAAAGCCACAAATTCCTCTTACGTAGGAAGCAATATCTCATATCATAAAAATCCCTCAAATGGCAAGGCGATAAAGCATTATATAACGAATAAGGTTCTGTCCAGCAAATCATTCGGACATTCTGAACTAGCTAAAAGAGTGCAGCTAATAGACGCCTTGTTAAAGAATTTCTCAAGATAAAAACTGTTAAGCGGATATGAAAGTTTGTTGCTTGTTTTTTATCCTATGTTCAAACATAGAAAAGAGTTGGCGGATTAATTATGTCTGGAAATCCGATCTACTCAAAAGTGAAGGAAACGCTTTTGAAAACTTGAAGAAAAATCCTGGAAAATGTATTTTTCTGGATATTCGGGGAAATTTCCACGAATTCATTAGAAACCGCTAAATATACCTATTGTCGTACTAGAAAAGTTTTACCTATGCTTTGTTTTTTCTTAGCTGGGTTATCTTAAAATCCGTATTAAATATTTATAGAATGATGTAATTTAAATCGCAGCTGACCTACTGTTTGAGACGCCAAGGCCAATGCTTCTTCAAAAACAACCCTAGCGGTATACAGAAAGGATATAAATCGTAACAATATATGCCAATGCCCCATGATTATAAGTTACGGAGTGCCTATGGTTCAAAACCATTAGAAAAATATCTAAGTAGGGAGCAGAAATAGGAAAATTGCATAATTGGTTATCATGATGAACACTAGAGGGTGCTACATTAGCTGAAGAAAGTTTAAGGATAGGAAATTTCAAGTTTTGATTTTTTTGAAAGTTTTATGATTTAAAACTTTTTTTGCACTTTTTGATTTTATATTTTTTGGAAGCATTTTTTTTTTCTATTTTAACTCAACACTGCAGACCTTTTGTAAAGATGGAGGAACGGGGAAGTAACGGTGGAGAAATTTTGTAAAATTTCCAGTAAGAACATGATCAAACGTCAAAAAATATTAATTGTATATTTATGGATTCTGACATATAAGCCTGCTAATATTAGAAATGAGGTTTTATTATGTGCATTCGCATCAAATAAAGAACAAGAGGGTGAAATCTAAATCCTGAAGAGATGGATCTTTTTGTGGAGCACGTTTATACGGACAAATTTCCTGTTCGTGTTACGTGTAAGAAACCAATGAAAGCTGCCATGAAACCAAGCTATTACCCGGATTTCAAGAAGGGTGGAACTATCAGTTATCAGCTCTCATAGACAATCGTCCACTGGATAATGTTGAAAAAACTCCTTGGGAAGAGATAATTAAATTGTCTTGATGCTTATCTAAGAGAAAAATCAGCAATTAAATTTTCAGTTCCTACAAAAGGCTACTAAATAAATCATAGATCATAACAGTGTCTTCATAGACTGTAAAATACGCCAGAAATGCAATGAAAGAAATTGAAGATCACCCGATGATTTTGAGAAAATATGCCATTTTCATTTTAGCAGGGCAAATGGAAATGTAACATCTTCTAGTATCAAGCAGCATAACGTCGACAGCATCGCAAACTATACATTTGCATTTTTAATGAAAAAATGAGGTATTATATTTAAGAATTTTTTATTCATTTTACAAATGTCAAACATTAGTGCTTAAGCCATTAGCTACGGGCTCTCCATTAGTTTTATAAAATGTCCGAGAAAGTGCAATGCAATTATTTAAATGTTAAAAAATCATAGGCCAGTTAGAGTCTCACAAAATGCATTTTGGGAAATACAACCCTCCAGTTCTGTAGAGGTGGTCTCGCAAACAGTCATGTCCGGTGAGACTTCTAAATAGACCTAACGCTGTCTTTCTTGGAAAACTGGGAAGTAAAGTTTTAAACTTAACAATATAAATACTCTTAATTGCACATCTATATATAAATATTCACAAAACAAAATTAGTCACCTGTGCTTATGTGTTGCCAATCAAAGAATACTTCTTTTTACAAATTTCAGTAATAACAATTTTAGCTACTCATTATAATTCCTTGAAGCACTTAAAAGTGCAAAACAAAATATTCTTACACATATTGCAATTTAAGAGAACGTTTAAGGAAAGTGTCTCATATTGATATTATGTATGATTAAAGCCAAGAAAACACCCATGTAGCCGTATCGCTTGCTCGATGCGAATCGCATTACCAGCATTCACCTATCCTAACCGCGTAGCTCTGGTGAACTTATTATAAAACCTGTAGGAATTCTAACAAAAATTTAGAATTGAGTAATAAAACCCAAGTGAGAACGAAGCAAAAACCACGTTAATTTAATTATACAATGCATTTATCGAAATTTAATGTTTAAAATCTCGTAATCGCAGAAGTTAGATTATTATTATTACTCCCAATTATATTAACAAATGTAAGTATTAGTAATATACCCTAATTTGACAAATTTCATGGAAGCAAAATCATTATAAATTGCAATAATTGACTCTTTAATGTGCAGGAAATCGACTTGCTTGAAAAAGGAGTCTTTTGAAAGCTGTAAATATGTAATTATAATTGATCATAATACGTCAACTGCAAGTTGTTTAGTTCATGTAAAATACAAGATTTAGTTTAAATTAAACGCAAAATTCAGTCATGTGAAAACAAGCATAAAGATATTTTTTAAACTTCTTTACAAAAAAGATAAACAATCGGTTTTCAGACAAAATTTCATGACAAAGACAATCACGGATATTTATTCTAAGTAATAAAGATTTAATTGACATGAAAAAATATATTATATTGAAAATTACACATTGCGACTTTCAAAATAGAGTAAATAATATATTATCTAGTTACATGACTGATCTCGTATAATCTAGCATCGAATAGATAGCATCAGATTACGGTGATTTTTTAGGATGTCTAATTTAGCTCCGCCATGCTTGGTGCTTCTCCTTCTGCAGATTCTTCCGATTTCTCTTCGGAGATTTTTCCACGTCCGGAATTTCATATCAGCAACATTTTCGATATATGAAGAGTGAGGAATGTAATTTTTACGGAAATGTGTTCAGTTTAACCTAAGTGAGTATTTTCAGCGAGAGGCGTGGTCAATAATATGTTTGAGAATTTTTATCTCAAGTATGGTGGCATGAACAGCCCATTTTAGAGATCAATAATTTTGATCTTTGCTTGTCGTAAAAATTCACTTTTTTTAATTGTTTCTAATTACAAAATAATATATATTTCGAAACTAACACTTCACGACCATAAGTTTCTATAAAAAGTATAATTCAAGAATAACAACAATTTTTATTACATTATTCAGATTTTTCATGACAGTGAAAGGAAATTTCATTAGTGTGAGGAGCGAAACGATTTTTTAAGGGAAAGAATGTAACACGATCAATTGAGTAAAATAATAATCAAAAATAAAGGTATTAAAAATTTGAAAGCATTTGGAAGAGCGAGATTCGGAAATTAATATCATTAAGTAAACAAGAAAAATAATTAATGATATGAAAGTGTTTCAAAGAAACTCAGCTGATTAAATGAAGAAGCTTTACGAATAATTTTTAAAGATCCCAATTAAGTGACCGCCGTAATTAGCTAAAAAGATCTTTTTTTTTTCCTTTCGAAGAAATTTCAGAGCTTTTTCAAGTTGGCCAATATACATCAAACAGCACGATACATATCAAACAATGCTAAATTGGAAAAATGAATTTTACTGATAGATGAAAAAATAACTTAAATATTGAACTTATGAATTCAGGAGAGAAATTTTGTAATTCATAGTAAGTTTGAATAATTATTGGGTACGTGTTAGCTAAACGTCGGCTTAGTGTCCTGTTGACTAAATGTCTTTAGTGTCTCGTAGCTAAATATCCTGACGGCTAACTTTCTGTGTCGTCCAAATGTCCTGCCGGCTAAGTGTCCTCGTCGGCTAAATGTCCTGTCGGCTAAGTCTCCTTGTCGGCTAAATGACCTGTCGGCTAAACGTGTCACGGATCCCTCGAGAATGGTTTTATTTCCTACTCATCTTTCGAATTAAGTAACAGTAAGTAAATGTAAATGAATTCGCGTACGAAAGTTTTCGAAAACCGTGTCACACATAACATTTTACCTATAGAATAATTTTATAGAGTGATATTAATATTGTATATTTATAATACCTATAGTTTAATATTGTATTCATAATCCCTATAGCACAGTTTGCCTACATTATACACTAGAAAATTTTTCTTTGTAGTGCTATGAACTCCGTATAGATTGGGTTACAGTTAAAATAGACTCTGTCTAAAATGAATTGCTAATGCATTATGCTTAAGGATGGAACCTTATCATCTTAAAGGTCAGTGTAAAACAAAACTGCGTAACGAAGGCAAAAAACAAAAGAAAAAAAGGGTGCGTAAAGAGCAGCAGTAACGCTAAATAATACACTTCTCATTTGTAATGCAGTTATTTTATTTCTAACTGTACCAATATTTTCGTTATCTGCAATTTGTTTTTGTTTTAAAAGAGTTTTTAAATAATCCATATAGCCGTTTAAAAAAGTGGAACCAAAGAGGAATAATAAATAAAGAAAATATAATAAATGCAGATTTATAAAATACATCTCTAATTATAACAGACAGTTTAAAAAAATTGAATTTTTGAAATCCTATAATTTTATAAGTATATTTAATATCAGGAAAACTCGATTAGTATGCGCAGTCTAACGTGTATGGTAGATTGTTAGTAAATAATTCATCTTTAATATGTAATTAATATATCTTATTGCTTTGTACTGATATAGTTGAAATATATAATTTTTTAATCAAATGCTTTATAAATATGTATATATATATACATATGATGCTTGTATTATTTTACTACAATTCTGTATTAAACCCAAACAAAACTACATACCAGTTCAGTTTACTATTTACATGGTTACTTGTGTGGTTGAATTTATAAATTTATATATTTGTTATACAGTATTGTGTTTTAAAAAGTAAATAAAACCTATTGAAAGGTAATACATGATTCAGCTTTTTTTAATAATTTTTTGTCAAAATTGTGTTTACCTTTAAGGAAACTTCTGAAATGGATAAATGGTTAAAAAGAAGAAAACTTAGCGATGTCAGCGATCAGGCTGATGAACCGACGACCAGTACGAGTAAAGATGTTTCCTCCTGCATAATATATATTGTTCATCGGAAATATAACGACGATTTTCTAAAATTTGGATTTCCATCGAGAACGCAAAAGGATATATTAGTTCCCGAGAGTCTGGTACGTGATTGTAAGTTATCAAATAATGCTATGGTTCCGAACAAACTCCAACGTCACTTTCTGGGTAACCATCGTTTGCTTGCATGAAAAAACAAAAGCTACTTTAAAAAATCATTACCTGGAAAATTAAAACAAGTAAAATTTTTGAAAAACAACTTTAGTGTGTCTGAAAATGGTCAGATAGCTTCTTATAAAACAGCCGAATTAATTGCAGTTAAATTAAAACTTGGTAATTTGGCTGAAGTTTTATAGTACCAGTTTTTCGCAAAATTATATAGTAGCAGTATATTATATATATATATAATTATATAGTATCAGTATATTATATATATATAATTATATAGTATCAGTATATTATATATATATAATTATATAGTACCAGTTTTTCGCAAAATTGTAAAAGTATTGTTTGGTGGAACAGCAAATATTGGTATTTCTAAAATATCACTTTCAAATGACACAATTTAGCATAGAATTAAATAAATGTCGCGAAATATTGAAGAAAATACTGCAAAACCTCTTGCAAATTGGTTCGATTCGTTCACGAACATGATATAATTATTCAATTTTTAGTGCGTTATGATTGCACAAATGGAAAACATATTGTTACGTTTTTCTTCTTCTGACACCAGTTTATTTTCTTCCTTCACGTTAGTACGGGGTTCGTGTGGATTTGGAGTGAATAACGACGACACTTTATGAAGTATCGAAACACACTTTAATGGCCAGTATTGTCAGGACATCTCCAAAACACGTTTTTACGGTCGTCGATGAACTACTATTAACACGCTGACACGATCAGCGACACAGCCTTCATGTTATCAGGCTATCACGGTGGAGACAACTTCACTGCAGAGCACCCGAGTACAGTTCTCAACTCTGCTTGGTTGTTCTCGGAACTTCACGTACTCTCGAGACTCTTCACGCGATGCACTCGACGATACACAAGAGTACACTCTCGACTCAGCACAGTCTAAGACAAAACTCGACGATGCACTAAATCGCGATGCACTGAAAATACTCTCGATACACTCGACAACCACCTCGGCGCTAGACTTCGAGACACTCGTTCAATGACTGACTATCAGCTCGCTAGACGAGACACACACTCACTGACTGACTGCGGACCAGCAGGGTTTATATAGCTTTCGGCTTGTGTTCCAGAACCTTCTGGGCTAAACCGGTAAGAATTCGTCTTAGAAGGTTCTCCATTCGTCCATGGTATATCGCCAATTTTGTCGCCAAATGGGCGATTTTTCCCAAATGTGCCATCTTCACTTGCCATTTTATGGCAATCCTAAAACTGCTTTGCGGGGAAGCCATCTTTCCGCGTCTGTACATTTCGTAACTATATTTTTGATGTAATGAACTCCTATTTACAAGAAATTCAAGTTTCCTGGAATTTATGTATTGGCATTTGCACAGATGGTGCTCCAGTTATGACATATGACTGAACATATGAAAGGATTTGCGGCATATTGTGAAAAAAATGAATTCAGATATATCAGCTACCCATTATTTTTTGCATCGGGAAGCGCTTATTACAAAATATGTACCATCAGAATTCGGAATAATGCTGGAACAATGTGTTAAAACGGTTAATTATATGAAATTAAAACCATTAGTAAAGTCGCTTAGAATTTAAACCATTTGTCACCATTAGGAATTCAGTAATTTATGCCAAGCTATAGAAGCTAACTACTAATCCTTGATACTGCATACGATAGTAAGGTTGTTGTCCAAATAAGAATTTTATCTCTTGTGTGCTTGAACTAAGAATCAAGATGGAAATATTTTTTAAACATGATAAAAATGGTGGTATTTATCGTTTGTTGGAAGATAAAATATGGTGTGCTAAACTAGCTTACTTATCTACTGATATTTTTTTTTACTTTTAATAACATAAATTCATGTATGCAGGGACCGAAAGAAAGTATTTTAACTCAACAGATAAACTGGTGGTATTCCAAAAAATAATTTTATAGAAGAACGAAGCACGAAAAGGTAATTTGGAAAAGTTTGAGTCAGTTCTAAAAGACTCTTTTAAAACTATTCATAAAATTTTTGTTGACCATTTGACAGCGGAGAAGAGAATTATTCATTACTTCCTAAATTTAGATATAAAAAAATTGATTGAGTTCATAATCTATTTGTGATAACGGATACAGCTATATATTGTTGCGTTGTACGGGTTCCTGGATTTGGAATGACTGACGACAATATTTGATGAAGAATTAAAAGACAATTTACTCGCCAGTATTTCACAGGGCAGTTCCAATCCCAGGTTTACAGTCGTCGAAAAAACACTACGAACACGCTGAAACAATCAGAAACACAGCTTTCAGGTTACAACGGCAGACAACTTCACGGCGAAACACTAACTAGAGAGGGTTTACATAGCTTTTGGTCTCTCTTCGAGAACATTCTGGGCGAAACCGGTATGAATTCCTTCTAGAATGTTCTCTATCCGTCTATGACATATCCCCGGTTTTTGTCGCTAAATGGGCGATTTCCCACCAAATATGCCAACCTTGCCTTTTCTTACCATTTTCTAGCAACCCTAAACGCGCCTTGTGGGGAAGCTATCTTACCGCGGCTGGGCATTTCGAAACAATATGAAATAACTTTGAATAAAAAGAAAGATATAATTTCGTTGTATAATAACATAGAAGTCAGCCTCATTTAGGGTGTAATGTATTTTGCAGTAATTTACAAAACAGACAATCTTCTTAGCAGAACATAAATTTTATTTCTAGTTCTCGGTGAAAGACAAATTTTATACAATTCTTAAGTGGCAAAATTTTAATACTACTCCTAGCTGGCAAAATCTTCCGAATACTAATCTTTTAAAACAATATCTCTCGTTGCTGAGTAACGGTTTGATGCAAATATGGCGTTGCCACTTCAACAATAATTATATTTATTTATTAAATAACAAGATATTACAACCTCTCCCCCCTCCAGATAAACTTTAATTTATATTTTTATAAATTAAAGTTTACAGTTTTTAAAACAATAATATCAGCACAACACAGAATTAAAATATAAGCATTTAAAGGAGAATTAAACAAGAAATAACATAATAACATACACTGAAGAAGAGAGGAAGGAACAAAATATTTTTTTTTATCTATATAGAAAAACAAATTATTTAATCAGGCCAGGGAGTACGACTTAATGCGTCTACATTTTTATGGTTTTTACCACTTCGATGAACGATAGTGTAATTGTAGGGTTGTAGTACTAGTGCCCATCTCATAAGTCGTGGATTTAGACTCACATTATTTTTGAGCCAAACTAAGTTGTTATGATCGGTCATGATGAGGAATTTAGTATGCCCGTCTAAATAAGATTGAAGTTTCTTTACAGCAAATATTATGGCGGCGCATACCTTTTCTGTGGTAGAGTACTTTTTTTCAATTTCTGTAAACTTCTTACTGAGGTATAATACTGGATGTTCATTGTCTCGTTCATCGTTTTGAGCTAAAATGACACCCATACCAGAGTCTGAAACATCAGTTTGCAAAATAAACTCCTTATTGAAATCAGGTGAGTGTGACAGAGGCTTTTGTGGCAGTTTTTCTTCTTCAACAACTTGCTCTTGTCTGTTTAGTTTCTTTAAAAACTTCTCCTTGACTTGCATCTCAACTCCAGAACTTATCAATTCACCTGGAACTTGTAAGTGAGAATCGTTTAATTTTGTCAATTCTTCCTTTACAGATAGTTTTTGTCCTTTGCGAGATGAATCTTTGTTCTTATCTGCTACTTGCAATCTCATTGAATGTGGCAACTTTGAGTATCCTTCATCATGTTTGTGCCTCTTTGTTAAGTTTTCTGACGTGTGCGTAGATTCTGAATGTATTTTTAATTTCTTAGCTTTACAAGCATCTTCATGAGTTCTTTTATCAGAAGTTCTTTGATCTACAGAAATATATACAGAATATCTACAGAAAATCTACCGTGAAATATCTACAGAAAAACAACTACCCATGCAAGCCCTTCTCTTCCTCGACAATGCCCCTACTCACCCACCAAATCTCGAAGATGATTTACTCGAAGAGTTCAAGTTTATAGTTCAAGTTCAAGTTCAAGTTCCTTACCTACCACCCAACACCACTCCTATCCTGCAGCCCATGGATCAGCAGGTGATTTCTAATTTTAAGAAGTTGTACACCAAGCACATTTTTCGCCGCTGCTTAGAGGTGACGGAGAACACAAACCTTACCATTCGAGAGTTCTGGAAAAACCACTTTAACATCGTGATATGCCTAAGAATTATTGATCAGGCCTGTCTGGGTGTTACAACGAGGAACTTAACGTCTGCATGGAAGAAGCTGTGGCCTGAGGTTGTAGCTGAAAGGGCATTCGAAGGATTGGAACCCAAAGTGTCAGTGGTAGAGGAGCTTGTTTCTCTGGGAAAATCCATGAGTCTGGAAGTGGATGAGAGAGATGTGAACGAACTCGTCGAGGAAGAGTCTCAGGAGCTGACAACCGAGGAGTTACACGATCTGCATTTGCAACAGCATACGGTGGTTCAACGAAAAATTAGTTTTGAAGAGGAGCCAGAGATGGAGGAGGTTATCCCTACAAGAGATATAAAACAGATCTTGGAAATGTGGGAGAATGTTGTAGAGTTCCTGGATAAAAATCACCGCGAAAAAGTTGCAACTAGTCGTGCATCGGAGTTGGTTAACGAAACTAGCCTAACTAATTTCCGCAATACCTTGACAGGGAGGAAGATACAAACCTCCTTGGACAGTTTTCTTAAACGATCTGCGGGTGAAAATGAGCAGAGCATGACGAAAAAAGCGAAGACCAGTGACAAAAATTAAGCGCTTCCGTAGGCACTTCACTTTTTCTTTTAATTATGTTTTTATAGATTATGTATTTGTTATTTATAAATAAATGTTTCTTCTTGTTTTCGAATAAGAAAATACATTTTTCTTATTCAAAAACACTTAACAAAAACAACTGAGGTAGTGTTTTGGAAGCTGGAACGGATTAATGGCATTTCGATTAATTTCAATGGGGAAAATTGCTTTGAGATACGAGCAATTTGACATACGAGCAAGGTTACGAAACGAATTAAAATCGTATGTCGAGGTACCACTGTACTTAATTATATAATCGTTAGCAAGCAGATAGTAATAAATAATTTTAAAAGTCTGCTGCTATCAATATATAAATCATGTTGACTAGTATAATTAATTTAGAATTATGCGCCTACATATAATAAGATGATGTATGTTACTACATATACGTATTAATATATACATATATAAGTCTGTGCATATATATGAAATCATAATTCTATTTAAACCAGTTAACAGTTTGAATTACTGAACAACCATGAAAGATTCCCCAAGAATGAAATATGGTGTAACAATGAACACTTAGTTTAGAAATTCGATTATATTTTATATTGTTGTAAAAGTCATTGTAAGAGTGAAAATTCTTCATTCTGCCTTAATGCGATTTTTTGCGTTTAATGCCTTGTTTGGAGATTTTATGATCCCGATTTATATTGATGTGATATATTAATACTGCATTTGTAGATATACGTTTTTTGAGAAACGAGTCAAAGCGATTGATTTTTTGTAAAAATTTGGATTTATCCTTATTTTATTGACGTGCACCAGCACTGAATTGAGAATGGCTTGTGCTATGCTTCGATGGATGAGAAAGCGTTTGTAAGTAATGAATATTATGAAAGTTTCAGCATATTTAAATAAATAGTATTAAAAGCATATATTTACTAATGTCATATATTAATAGTTTATCGTAAATGTTTCATTATAAATCTCATCATAGTTTTATTTCTCATTCTATTGCATTTCTATAGCAGTACATAACTTTTTTGGTTTACATATTGTAGATTGCATCAGTTTTGCAGCGCAATTTATTCCTCGGTATGTTACCTGTAGTGTTATTAGAAATTCAATTATTTTTGTATTTTTTCTGCAATTGGTAGTATCTGATTAGGAAATTTTTGTTTTATTTCAAGATATATATGAAGTTGGTTATATCAAGTGTTAAATAAACGTTGTTATTCGGGCAATAGCGTTAGCTTTATCGAGATAAATAAATGCATTTCTTATTTCTTAAATACTCAAGATACAAAGACACAGTCGGATAGTAGATTCACTCACTTTACGTTTTTTAAGGGTTATATATATACATTAAGGGCGTGTTCAAAAAAACTATAGACGGGTAGACTTGGCGTAAGTCGGATTCATACCAAGATTATCCATTTCTCAAGGCAATAATTTTTGTTATTTTTGCTAAACCGTTTACGAAAACATAATTTTTGAATGCTGAACTCTTATGCATGGAAAGGTAGATTTTAAGATATGTGTTTTGCAATTTGATGCAAAATTCGTATTTTTAAAACACTGATGTATATGTTCTTATTTTAAAACTCTGCCACTATATAACATTATATAACATTGTTGTGTTATCAACATTTATAGATGTCGCTTGCTGTACAGCCTGCTGAATACATTTTACTTTCTAGCTATCTACAATTACATCGTGTTGTTTCGGTAGGAACAGGGGCGAAGTATTCATCATTTATATACATTTAAAGATAATTAATTAAATTTTTCTGATTTTGATATCTATAATATATAGACAGGATTACTGATAAAAAATTTTAGAAAATAGTAAATGAAAAGGTAAATAGAAAAATCTCGTTCAGGTATTGTGAGATGTCAATATCAACGTCATACATTTTACTAGCGGGCTGTTGCCAAACCAAAATCTTTGCTATATATGTCTACGAGCTGTATGTATACAGTGTTTTGCTTATAGTAAACTTCCTGCATTGTGAAGAGTACTACGCGTACGTCGTGATGCGTTCATGCGAAGCTTCTTTTCTCGTATAAAGCTCTGCCTCTTCGAACCGAAATTGTCCGTAATCAGCAGCGCCTTGAGTTGTTTATGCAGGTTCATGAGCTGTTTTGGTATTTGCTGTCGAATCTGACGATGAGGCGGAGAGTCTTGTATCCTTCGTTTACTTGCAACTTCTTCTCTTCATCGCGCATATTCTGTTGCGTTCCACTTGCTTAATGGGCATCCGTTTCGCTTCTGCTTCCCTTTCCAGAGCACGCAGTGTTTCTTGGTTTTCTGAATGTCTTTTTTGTCTTCTACTAATTTCTGATACAGTTTGAGCACGCGAAGTTTCTTGAGTTGCTGCTTGTCTGCTGGAACTCCTATTCGTTTCTTCTTCAGTTTCTTGAATGCGTAAGCTTTCTTGCCACTATGCTTGCCTGCTGAGTTTCTAGTTGTATCTTCATTCATTTTTGAAGCACGCAAGTTTTCCTGTACTTGCCTGCTGAGTCTCCTAGTGTTTATTACTTCATTTTTCTGTAGCTCGCTGTAACATTTGTGGAGTCTTCTTGCGTTCAGACATTTTCGTAAATTGAAAAAAAAATTATGTAACTGTAGTAAAGTAACATTGCATCTAAAACGTTAAATACTTACAAAAGTTTAAACTTCTACTCAGAAAGGAACTGTACAATAAAAGAAATTAAATTTTTATAAATAAATATAAAATAGCATAATATGCATAAAACCATAAAACATTTCATTATGAAGAAAATGTATTCATTCTTTCCAAGCAAAAATGATTCTTAAATAAATGTTTCTTGCCACGTCAGGAAACAAAGACCTTTGACACTTCAGGTAATAAATTTGAGGTTATGATTTAAATTTATTTTCATATAACAAATTTTCAAAATCTCAATAAAAGAATTAACGTAGCGATAGCATATCGTATCACGTATCTAAAGGTGAAACATAAAAGTTGCCAAAAGCAGCTATTCATTTAAATTACTTACATTAACGAAAGATTTTCGACGTACGATGACGCTATATGGAATCACGTGCTTTCTTCAACTCAGAATATAACCGTAAATAATAATAACAATAAGTTTCACGTTTGTCAATGCTATTTATTTCATATTTGTTTAACTTAAAAATTTCTCTTAAACAAACTCTACGATTTGAAAGTGAGAAGGGCCAACATATTTCCAAATACAGCAGTTTGACCTCCAGCGCGCTAGACTTCGGACACTTGGAGAAATGAATGCGAAAAATTACCGTTTTAAGAAATTTTATATAATATCTCGAGTGATAGTCGTAGGAAGATAACAATAGTCGAAAAGTTTTACCAAGAATTTTTGAAATCCGAGGGTACCTCCTTCCAAACTCAACCCCCCCTTCCAGAGGATATGATGTTACGAAGAAAAAAAAAACAGGTAAAATCCCACATATATTTATACTGTTAATTCCTGTTTAAAATATTCAATTTCCTTTAAAAAATTAAGCGTTATTTAAATAAAAGGAAATTAAATTCAGACATTTTCCCTAGCTTTAAAGCTTTTATTGTATTTTTAAATATTCTTTTTGTCACTGTTGAGCAAGTTTTCAGCGGCTTCATTAGGAGCCGTAGGTCGAAAACATTTAAAAATCATTGCTGTAAATAATGATCATATGATAAACTGCAATACATATTCGATTCTTTTGATTAGAATTTGAGTACAATTCTTTATACATCAGCTACTATGCCCCTTTATGTAATGACAATGATTATTTTCAATTATTATCCGATGAGAATGATTCTTTACAATGATTATTCGATGACAATGATTATTTGCAACGAATATTAAAAGCTGATGACTATGATTACTTAAATAGAATATGCATGTCATTCGATGACAGCGATTATTTCCAAAGAATTTTCGATCACGTCACTATTGTATATCGCTATACTTCTGGGGTTGGGGAGGTTGGGTATTGTACTACGGTCCTGTAATTAAGCGTTTTAAATGACGTCAAAAAAGTCACTGCTCCAGATATTTTACTAGTAACTGCTGCGTATTGTGATCGAAACCGTTATTTAAATCTTCTGAATAAAATTTGGGATAATTCCTTTTACATCAGAGAATAAAGCAATTTGTAACACGAATTTCAACAAAATTACATGCATCGAATAACAGAATTACTTAAAAGGAAATATCAGTACAACAAATCACTCTTTGCAGCTCCGCTTTTGTCCGACACTTGTTTTTCAGCTATCGTGTCTACCCATTTCAAGATACCATGAGAAGAACCTTTTTTTTTACTATGTAAATTAATTACATGTATGTTATGTATACATATGGAGATATGTTTTTGAATTAGGAAAGCGCCAATTTCTTTTAACGGAAACAACCGAGACATTATCTTCAGTCCAATTTAATTTTTCATCTAAATCATTTCTTAACTAGAAAAGTTCATATTATTTTTCTTTGCAAAGGAGACTAGGTGTTGCTGGAAACAAATGAAATACCAAACATCATAAATTTATTGAAGTCAACAGCATGAAAGTGTTAAACAATTAATAGATTACTTCAGTGAAATGTAATTGCATTTAAACGTATTAAATTGTTTTCAGCAGATGCAATAATCAGAAACATAGGAAGATCCGAAGAGATATTGTGCGTTTAATACTTCTTTTTGTTTTCGCTAATTTTTTATACATTTGAGTTAACGTGTAAATCTATGTTTTGAACGCATGGCCCGTTAAGTGAAGAAGTTTGTGGGAAGGCAATTTTTAATCCTGTGCAGAAATTGTGCAAACGATTGATCAGTCATCGACTCAGCATACGTAGCCATCAGGTTGAGAGCCCAAACATTGATTAATTGCGCTCGACTGGAAATTTGATCAGCCTGGTCAACGGGGGCCACCGTTTAAAAATTTTGCTTGTTCTTAAATACTTGCTTATTCACTCTTGTAATATGTTTAGATACTTATAATGTCAGTTCCTTCACTTTCAATAATATATTTCATAAAATGTTGAAGTGCAGACACACACTTCATATTGTAGAAAAAAGTTTCTCTGGAATTTTTTTATGCAAATCCTGGTTATTTTTTCTAAGAATGGAAAGTAATGGAGAGTGCCATTTATAAAGCTTAGGTTTTGCTGGATTTGCAGGTTTTTCGCGCTCGCATTTTAAGTGCCTACTTAAGAATCTCTGGAAATAAAATGGAAACTTTCCATGATTTGTTGCCAATCTAAGTGGAGAAATAAATGTATTCTTTATAGGGATACTTCCGGGAAGTAACCGTGGAGCGATCTTGTTGTATCTTCTTCGTCCCATCCTGTTTGTTATTTTATTAAAACGTGTTTGGAAATTTTTTTCCTTATTGCAAGGTTTCATTTGAGATGATAGATGTCAATCAGACCTTTTAATATGGCATCCTGAGCTGCTGGTGCCAGCAGCTTCATTTCCTGTTATACCTGTATATCCTCATAATGGAATTTAGGCTAATAAGACGAATATTCATTTCCATATTTATTGTTTTTTGAAGATTTTGAATAAGTAAAGATATTTTCTTCGTGGAACATAGCGCTTTTAAAAATCTTTGACAATGTGTAAAAATGCTCGCAAACTGTAACTTATTACTTTTGACAAAAAACGTATAAATAATCATTTATTAAATTAATGACTTCAAACATATAAACATATATATTTAATAAAATAAAAATATTTCAGCGCAAATAATTATCGACGTATATTTGAAGAAGAAGATGGAGAAGCAGAAATATACTACAGCGAACAATTACTCGAAGAATTGGATCCCCAGTGTTTAAGATTGCAATACGTGTCGGAGACGTAAGTTATTTCGAAAAAAATAATAAAACAAAACATAATGTTTCAGGTCCAGTTTAATTATACATTTAATAATTTTTTGACAAAAACGCTGGTCTGGAAAATAATACGTTTTCAGATTTATAATGCGTAATGTTTTTTTCATTCCTTCATTACAAAAATAGATTAAAAATGTTTAAGTTGGAAAATCACATTGTGAAGAATTCAAATTTATTGTAATACCTTTTGATTATGAGGAAACTTTATTGCATTAACTAATGAAATGTCTAAACAGAAAACTAATATACAAAATACCCGTGTTTAAACGGCGAGTTTGCAAAATTTGTGAATGAGAAGTAAGTGTCAAATAGTTGATATAATTAGAGTAACAAAGACAAAAAGGACTTTATGTTTATAAATAATATGCATATATATATGTATGTAAAACAAATTAAGTAAACACTGAAATCCATCCCATACTCTATTCGGAAAAAAACTAATATAAATTGTTCTCTTCGCCTGTTTCTGTTAGAATACATATTTCTAGATTTACAGCGATTTATGATATTATTTAGCTCGAGTTTTGAGAATGTACTCATCCAACATAATAAAAATTTTGAGATTCTAACTTTTCATCGCAATTATTTTTTTAATATGTAATATTAAATAATTTTAAATTAATAACAAATTAAAAATTAAAAATTAATTAATTAAAATATATGTTCATATATATATATATCCCCATTACATGATTTCAGTTAAATATGATGACGTAGCTAATTGGGAATATAAAATTTCCTGAATCAAATATTTCTCTTACTAAACCACAATATTGTAGAACTATGCACATTTTTTCTATCTCTGTCACCGCTGACACGGCGTCGTGCTACTTTATTTCTATTCCAACAATATGAGAAATATAAATATTCTAGAAATAGGTAAGTTTAGAATTTCAAATGAATTGGGGCCGCAAATGTGAATTGAAATAAATCTGAATATTTTATCTTATTCATCTGCCAAATTTGCTCTGTATTGATCAATATGTGCGATCAGAATACCTAACATTAATTCACACACAAATATACATATATGTCTATATATATATATACGTTTATCGTATATATGTTACGGTGAAACACCGAAATCTGGGGAATGCCGGCTTTCACCGGTGAATGTCAACATTCACGTAGTCGCTTGTTGTATGTCCGAAATATTTTCCAAATACTCGTATTTCTGACTTACACCGGTAAATGTCGACATTCACCATCTACTAATGGTGAATGTTGAACACATAAGAATATTATATTTTCTTCTCCGTAATTCGGTTGCGAAAAAACGCACTTGAGACTTAAAATAAGAACTCAAGAATATAAGAACTTGAAACACACTGTACATTCGAAATGAGAAAGGAAAATAATAGAAGTTAAAAACTTACTAAATTACGTGATTCAAATCTTATTTATTGCAACAACTTAAACTATTAGGACACTTTCAATTGCACAAGAGGGCCTTGCTTTTACAACTGCATTTATTTGTGGAACATTTCCTTTTGCAATGACAACGTGTACATATACTCCTCTCTTTTCGACCTACACCAGAACATATCTGTGATTGTCGACATACACCGGTGAGGGTCCGAATGTACAAGAATGTAATGCAATATTCGATCTTTCACCGACGTATTTGGTGAATGTTGACATTCTCCGGTGAAAGTCGACGTTCTCCAATTTCGGTCTTTCACGGTAACGTACCGTGAAAGAAAATATACGATTATATATATATATATATATATATATATATATATATATATATATATATAATCGTTTATTGCAATGCATGGTCGGAAACGCTTTCCTGGCGCCATAGTGACGAGAGACAACAGAAGAAAAATAGGTTACGAACAGTGTAAAGGTATTTGTTTATTATTCTTAGCGCAGAGGAAACTAAGAAATAAGAACAAAAACAGGGGATCGTCATCAAAGAAAGTAATCGAAAGTTCCTTCGGAAAGTATCCTAAACATGGGTTTGGCAGGGGTAGTCCAGTGCATTGTTCAGCAAGATCACGAGAACTCACTTGCATTACACTTCCTCTCAGGGTACGTCAAAACATTAGTGCACGAGACTCCTGTTAGAAGTCACATAGGAACTTGTGGCACATATCGTGGCAGCTGCTGGGAAAGTCCTGGGGGTGCACGGTATTTTCCAGAACATATTATGTTCGATGTGCTAGAGATGTGATACCTGCATCAGGGTGCAGGTCGTAATTTCGAACACCTTCATTGAGATCCATAAGTGTCTAATTTTGTTCCTATTTTTTAATTTCTCTTGTGCTAAGCATAACTAGTGTCCGTTCTTTTCGGCCATGTTTTGCCATTTCATTTTTCGTCGTCGTCGTCTCTATCATATATGTGCATAATTACTTATGACTCAAGTGTTGCTACTAGATGATGAAATTTACAAACACGATGTTTAAAATGCTACATATTCCCATCCTAAAATATCTTTTATTTTCCTCTTGCCCTTCAAATAAGAAATATGTGTCCTTCATTGTAAAATCTCCTGGAACTTTAATTCTTCTTTTTTCGAGGTCAACGGAGAAAATATTTCAGTATGGGCAGCTGCCAATATTCAAACATTAAATTGTAAAAG
This sequence comes from Stegodyphus dumicola, assembly GCF_044657685.1. NCBI lineage: Eukaryota > Metazoa > Arthropoda > Arachnida > Araneae > Eresidae > Stegodyphus > Stegodyphus dumicola. Next base: position 261,421,284 of record NC_140771.1, on the reverse strand, counting down.
CCATTAAAGTGTAGCCGAAACGCTCAGAAAGGCTTAATTCGCATAAGGATTTAGGAAATACATTTTGAAAGACTTAGCAGATTTTCCTTCAATAAATTTAATGGAACAGGCAAAAGAAATTACAGGGAACAATAAATATAGGAGAAAACAGATATTTCTCATCCTAATTTGTTTTGCTTTGTTTGATTTCTTTCTTTCTTCCTGTATAAATAATTAAAACTTTAAGAATGCAACTGAAGAATGAGAATAAAATTTTCATTTGAAAACAAATGGTGGCAAAAATCCTAGTGCTGCTCTGCTGGACGACGAAATAGACCAGCAATTCAGAATTGTTCCGAATTCGGAATAACGAGAGAAAATTTGAAACCTGTGCAGCCAGCGATGCAAAGAGATTGATCTGCGAAAAAGATGACTTAAATGAGGAAACTCGGAGATAATTTAATGATGTGTAAGGTTACCTCTAGTGGGATAATAATAAGAAAATGTTAAAATACAAAATACGTAAGTAAAATATACAAAAATTGAAGAAATTTAAAATATCTGGCATGCGTAAGAAATAGTAATTGATTCAAAAAATAAATGAATCCAAAGCTCTCAAACTTATACTCGTTTAAATACAGGTTTTGCTGATTCCGAAAGAACGTTACGTGTATATCTTCTAAAATGCTTTTACCATCCTTTGTTTGTAGTTGTTTCATTTTTCATTTCAGTTTCATTTTTCCTCCTATTTTGCAATTTTAACCATTGTTTCCCTCTGTTATAAGCCACCTGTTTATTATTACTATTATTATTATTTCAACTTATGTAAAAATTAAGTAAGGAAAAGTAAGGCACTGAAACTTTGCAAATTATTACACTCTACGTGAGATTCATGGAGGTCGCTTATTGCATACAAATCATACCAAATGCTTTAACTTCTCTGCTTGGCTTTAGGTCAGAACAACGAAAGCAACAAATTCGCCCTTTGTAGAAAAACATTCTGTCAGGCAATAAGTCTACGGGGAGATTTTTCGCTATGAAACTGAGCCAAAAGTGTTATATAGTATCTAAATATGGAAGTGTTGTACATGTTAAACGTGATCGTCGTTGCATTACTTTCACTTTTTCACTACTGAAATAAAGATATACTGATTATTTTGTAGATTGGAAAACCCTCCTTGTGATCATGAAAAGGAGCAAAAACTAGAGAACGAGAAAGAACTAGAAAAGAAGCGAGAACTGGAAAAGATGCAAGAACTGGAAAAGAATAAGGAAATGAATAAAAAGGAAGAGCAGGAAAAGAAAGAGAAACTGGAACAGTAGCAAGAACTGAAAAACAAGAAAAAAAACAAAAACTAGAAAAGAAGCAAGAACTGAAAAAGAAGCAAAAGCTGGAAAAGATACAAAAACTAGAAAAGAAGCAAGAACCAGAAAAGATACAAGAATTGGAAAAGAAGCAAAAGCTGGAAAAGATACAAAAACTAGAAAAGAAGCAAGAACCAGAAAAGATACAAGAATTGGAAAAGAAGCTAGAACTGAAAAAGAAGCAAGAGCAGGAAAAGAAGCAAAAATTGGAAAAGAAGGAAGAACTGAAAAACAAACAAAAACTGGAAAAGCAACAGAAACTAGAAAAGAAGCAAGAACTGAAAAAGAAGTAAACACTGGAATGGATTCAAAAACTAGAAAAGAAAGAAGAACTGAAAATGGAGAAACAACTGAAAGAGATACAAAACTAGTAAACAAACAAGAACTGAAAAGGCAGAAGGAACTGGAAAAAATGCAAAAACTAAAAAACAAAGAAGAACTGAAAAAGAAGAAGAAAGTGGAAAAAATGCAAAAAACAACAAACAAAGAAGAACTGAAAAAGAAGAAGAAACTGGAAAAAATGCAAAAACTGGAAAAGAAGCAAGAGCCGGTAAAGATGCCAGAACTGGAAAATATAGACGAGTCAGAAAAGACGCAATACCTGGAAAAGAAGCAAAAAACGGAAAAGAATCCTAATCTGAAAAACAAGCTGGAACCGGAAAAGAACTGTCAAACCCGAAAAGGAAACCAGATGAACTGCGAAAAGAGCCAGAACTCGATAACGACTGTAGAACGATTGATTTAATGACCAAACGAAGCAAGACTAGGAAAAGAAAAATAGAACAAATAAATCATATACCTGCTTCATTTTACCAAAATTTCTTATCAATAACATTTTTATTATCAAGAACTTTATGGAATTCTTAGTATATGGACGGCATTTGATAATATTTTGCTCGGTAAGTGTAGCTACTGATATATTATTAGCTAGTAATTAGTCATGCTAACTTTAAGATATCAGCATTATTTTAGCAGCAATTAAGTACACTCTTTCGTAGTTTAGATCTATGTTTTCAGTTCCTTTCATGGCTGCCAGATCTTTCGGTTTAACCTGAAAAGTCCCAGTTTATTGACGTTTTTAACTCATAGCTTTACACCTGAAAGTGTTTTTCAACAATACATTTATGTTGTGCTACTGGCTTTAAATTGTGCAAATATTGCAGGGCTTATATTTCATAATTGAACTCATGAAATTAATTTATAAAAATTTCATTCATACACCCACTAGTGATATTCTAAATAATCATTCTTTTAAAATTTGTTTGACCCTGAGCTGTATTATCCAACTGAAGGTATTTATAGAACTTTACATCAAGATTCAAAGAAACGTTCGAAAAGGAATGTTTATCCGTTTTCAATTATGTGTTAATCAGCTTGAGTTGCATTACTAAGATTGTAATTCTAAACAAATTAAAAGCTATTGTAGTATGTACATTAGCTTTTAATTTGCTTTCACCTTGTTTAAATGTAGTTTGACACACCACAGTTTCCGTGTCTACTCAAGACTTTTCTAGTGTAAAAATTCAAGATTAAATATTGAAATGAGCGAAAGAAATAACTTTTAAAATGTGTGTATACATTAAATCAGAATCATAATATAATTAGATAAATAAACTGAATAATATGTTATAAAGCGAATTTATATCAATTTCGATTTCTTTGAAAATAGAGATTCCTTCGCACCTCACAAATCTCACAGAAAATCTAGGTTTGTGATTCGTGAGCTTTAGGTTTTTACACTCATGTCCATAAATTAAAGATGATGCAAAATCAGGCAAAGGAAGAGTTAGAAGCAAAACAAATTTGACTTATTTGTAAAGCTTATTTATTAAACAAAAGGTAAAGAGCCAAAAAATATGCTTTATGTTTGATATTATTAAAAAATTAGCGATTTTTTCTCCCTGGAGCAAATTACAAAAAAAAAAGAAACCTATTTAAAAAAACCAATATTACATGGTTGGTATGATCGTTAATACATTGTATGTCTCCCAGACGATGCAATACAGTCCGTACAACGCCTAGGCATGCTGAGTATCAAATTATCGATCTGATCTTGAGGGATATTACACCACTCAAAAAACAATGCTCTCGAAGTTCCGGTAGACATGTAGGAGGAGGTTGAAGGGCTGCAACTCGTCGGCCAAGCATGTTCCACACGTGCTCTACTGGATTCAAGTCCGGTGAGAATGCTCGCCAGTCTATACGGGTGATATCCTATGATTGAAGGCATTCCCTGACAATGTTTGCACTGTGAGGATGGGTGTTGTCATCCATAAACACAAATGTGCGCCCATGGCGCCCCGAAACAAACGTACATGTTGTTCCAGAATATCGTCCCGATAGATTTGGCTTGTCATGGTTCCAATTTGAACATGCAGGTCAGTTCTGGAATTCAGAATAATTCCACCCCAAACGAGCACTCCTGCACCACAGTAACGGTGTCATTCATTGATGTTTTCTTGGTGGTAACGGGTACCTGGAACTCTCCATATGAAAATTCGGCGAGACTCAGACTGCAAGCTAAACCTAGACTCGTCGGAAAACATCACACAAGCCCACTGTTGCGGTGTCCACAATGCATGCTCTCTACTCCAGGCTAACCGCAGGCGACAGTGAGTTGCAGTAAGTGGAATGCATCTGACAGGTCTAAGAGCATATAGACCAATCTGCCCTAAGCGTCTGTACACGATCTGCCTTGAAATTGTCGTACCAGTGGCTGAAGAGAGCTGACGAGGCAGGTCTGAGGCTGTGCTCCGCCTGTTTTTTTTTTGGCAGTAACTGCCAAATACCGGCCCTCATTCAGCGTTATAACTCTGGGGCGACCTGTGCTGTAAATTTTACTCACATTACCATCATCTTGGAATCGTTGCCAAAGCCTGGAGATGACACTGGGCAATTCCAAGTTCGTCTGATACTTCCAGTTGGGTACGCCCACATTCCAGACGGCCGATAATTCTACCACGTAAAAAATCATCCAAATGCGTCCTTTGTGTCATAACTATTCGGTTATTGCACTGAAATGCATATAAAGCTCCTGCGACCAATTTTACTTCTTTGCCTGTATTCCTTATATATTATTTCTTACACTCTCGTCATTGTGACGTACCATCGGTGTCATCTGGTTACTTCCTGAAATTTGCATATGATTCTTGTAGATTGTGTGTAGTGATTTTACAGGTGATATATATATTTTTGAGTTCGATTTCCGCGTGACTCCGAATTATCCTTAATTTATGGACATGAATGTATATTTGGAATTTGGCAGCAATATGATTCAATGTTACGATACAAATTCTTGCTCGCAAATTGGTTATCTAACTAGAAAATGGTATAATTAAAATAAAATAAAAATTATTAGATGGAAATGTTGGTTTTCTTTGCGCTTATCTTAATGGTATCGTATATATAAACCTGAAGGAGACGTTTTTTTCCCACACATCGAATAGAGACACATAGTCACATAATATAAATAATCTGACTACATTACCATAGTGTAAGATGAAGCTCTACCACATTTTTCTATTACTTAAGACCGCGAAAGATTTGTTAAAGCATTACAGGATCATACTCTGAAGGATCTCGCCGTTCTGTTTCATTTTCTGCCCTCGAAAACACACATTATCTTAACACAATAGATTACTTTTGAAGGAATGGATTATTTGAAAACCTTGTAACTGTAAGAATTATTCTCTGACGTTATTACTCAAAAAGCGGTTGAGAGCCTAATCTTTTTCTATGCGCTTTAAGATATATAAAACCATTTTGAAATGTAAGGCCTACAAACCGAAACGTAATTTTATCTTATTTCTGTACTATTCATTAGAGTTATATACATTCCCATCAATAGATACTGAATGGCTAAATATTCTGGTTACCCAAATCAGTTCTTTTTTTTCCTCTCTTCTTTTTCTTAATTTAAAATAATCCGGAAAGTAAAGCTATAGAAAATTTCACTTCTTCATTAGAAATCTGATTTGGAATTTTGTTTTCCGAGATAAAAATTTGAATTCATTATCTCTTTTCTCAACACAAAGATCGAAAACGTAACATGGAAATTTTGAAAACATTTGTAAACTAATAGAAGGGAAAAAAAACAGAATATAATGGTTCAGCAAACATATAAATATCCATATCACTAAAGTTTCAACTCTGTTTATTACCGTATATTCAGGCGTATAAGACGCACTCTTAAAACAAAATGTAAGATGGAAGTTTATGGGTGCGCTGTACCCATAAACTGTACATAAACTGTACGCTGTACGCCAGCTATAAAAATGTTATGTTTAGAAATATAGAAAAAGTGAGCATACGAAAATTAGATTTCTGCGTGTAATTAAATTCTTTTTCTTTAAAAGAAATAACACAGTTTATGTACTTAAAAATTTTCGTTATCGGATTCTGTTTCATTTTCACCTTCACATCTGATCCATACTTCCATAGATCCAAGTTTCTCCTATTCGGCTTAAGTTATACCTTCAAGCACATCAACGAATTCTGTTTCATTTTCGCCGTCACTTTTTCTCTGATTCACAGATAAATAATCATCTTCCGTTTCATCTAGACAGTCAGATATACCCCATATATTAAATGGGTTTAATTTTATTCCGTGCTTTTATTATTTACTGACACTCTATTTATGGACTGGCATGACGTATTTGGTCTCCATTTGTAATTGTTTTTTTCATCTTCATGTTTGTTCCAGTTTTCCACTAACGTTTAAAATATTCTATCGATGATTTATTGACATATATGTCTAATATCTGAACTAATGGCAATAATCCGCCTGGATAAACTGTCATATCTGCATAACACTCTTTCAACAACATATTTGTGTTATCCGTTAGATGGAGGCGGAACATGTCCCAAAGTATTGGACTTTCTTGATTATCTGATACAAAAGGAAGCTTTTCCAAATATTTCTTATCCATAGTTTCACAACATTTTTCTCCGCCGATCATTTCTCGTGAATACGGGTGAAAACACTTTCGTGAAACTGCACATTTCGTATGGTCGGCTAAGCAGGAGATCAGTACGGTGAGTTGAGATTTCTCGTTGGCCTATTGTTTCTATGTTAACCGTTATTTTTCTTTCATATCATTGTTTATTTATCTCCTACCGTATCAAAACTACTGGAATGACATCAATATTTGCAACACCTGATAGTAATTAAATTTTTCCATATTTTTAAAAACTCATCAAAGTTTTATCTCTATATTTCCGAAGCCTTTGAAAAAATTTTGCTTTTTTTTCTCGGAGAACTGAATTATTCCGTGAAGTAAATCGAATACACAAACTCAGTTTGCTTTAGAGTTTTCACTTCCATTTTCACTCATTTTTTCTATTTTGAAGGCAAAGAAACGTACGCTGTTTCTTGTTACAATTAATCCATTCTAGTGATGATGGGGATTTTCTACAATGCAGTTTCCAACACTTTCGCCGACGGTAAGCTATTTCATTACTTCTTTATGCAATACACATTTATTCTTTGGCGCAATAATCATTGTAAAATTTCATGTCTCTTCCACTCGTGTACGAAGCATTCTCGAAAACCAACCTGCATGATTTCCATTTTCTTTCGCAAACTGAATGACTTGGCATTTGAAACTTGCATTGTGTTTGTTTCGCTCGACGAAAGCCATAACTACTGCTGAAGAAATCACTGGATGAACTGCACTTCACTAAAATCAAATGTGATATCGTTAAGTGTTTGATGTTCACATCAGAACCACGACTTCAAATCACTACAGAAAGAAAAAACATATGACTCCTAATTCCGCAAATTCACTCTGGTCGAAAGTGCACTCTTATCCAAATCATGTTCCTTATTTCTCGAAACCCTAGAATAACATTCTCTTCCACATCCACAATGAATAGAAATCACCTCCTACCTTGCCGAAATATTTCCCCGAATATCATTTCTCCTGCGCAACACCTTATCGCTTGCCAACCTGCAATGTTTCCGCAATTGTCATATTTGCTCATGTTTCCTAAGGTATGAAATAATCAAGAAGAGCTGTTGCGGGATATGATGTTTTTGGTATTGCCAAACCATCATATGCATTTTATTGCTTTCTTTATTTACTAAAGACCTGATGCATTGTAATTAAGCGATATAACAACTTGGTTTATTCTTTCCCTGTTTTCCGTTATAAAATGTTCCAAAAATGTGGTTATGCGTTGTAATTTCATTTATTCAAAACTCAACCTAGTTATATTTATAAAATTTGCAATAGCAAATGAATGTTTCAAGAAAACATTTTAAACGTTTTGGGTCAAGATACCTTTCAAAAAACGTCTAATCCAAGAATTATTTATATGAGAAATTTTTATGTAAAAACAAATGGCGCACATTTTTACGTTTGAAATTTACTTTCATATTCCATGCCAAATTTAGTAAGAGATTTCAGGTTTTTACCAGCTAAAGGAAATCAAGGATTTCTAGAATAATTTACAAAGTCAAGGAAGAGTTCTGTCTATTGTTAATTGGTATTTTCATTTCCAAAATAGAACGTTGAAAATTAAATTTTGAGAGAAGTCTTTTTATTTTTTTTGGCACGCCGCATAATGAGTTCATTCCAAAAAAGCTGAAAATAAAAGTATCAGTTTCTACATTTTAAATCATAATAAATAATTTACTAATTTGAAATTTAACCAGAAACAAGATTTTACTCCCACAAAATCCATCTTATCCATTTACACCATTTTGAGCACTTTTCTACTGAATATGCATTTCGTCAAATAGTACACTCTCTGTCCACAAAATATTCACTCGCTCTTTATTTGTGCAACCGTGGATATACTTCAATTAATAAACTGTTTTAAGTGATGCAAAGTTTTATCTTTTCGAATATTAAACGGTTAATATTGCACACAGTACGAAATCCTACTAATTATTCTTTCCTCCAATACCTAGACTTCTGTTTCGGAAACTTTCGTTTTGGTTATAAGAAATAAATCTCAAAACAATTGACTGATGTCCATCGAAATCAGACGGAGATACTTATGTTCAAAATTATTTCATAACGAGTGCAAACTTTTTCCTCATAAAATTATGAGTGTCGGAGAAACATATGAAGAGCTAGGCTTCGTAATTTTTACAAAACATATGACTTTAAATTTAAAAGTACCAAAGCGCAAACATTTACGTTTTTCAAAACACTTTTGTACTTGGAAGTCAATGCCTACCACAAACGACCAAGATCCGGTCTAAACTTTTGCAGACAGTGCACAGTCATCCGTTTCGAGTACCTTTCATTTTGGTTATTTGCGTATGCCATGTAACCTTCTCAAATATTCTCATGCTTGTGACTCAGAATTGAATTATTATTTTAACTGATATTTTTATGTGATGTGTAACAATAATTTTGTTTATTTTTCAGGATGAAGATTCAGGCCCCCTTTGCGCATACCGACTGTAATTTGAATAGCCAGTTTACAATAACAAGCTTAATAGTAACCGACCGTCATAGGGAGACGCCCGAGGCTTAAAGGAACGCGAATCTCTATCAAAGTTGCAACTTGTGTAAATGCAATTTTGAATTTAAAATTCTTTTATTTTCCCTTTCTCGTGTCAAAAATGTTTTTCTCTTCAGTATTTAACTTTAATAACGTGAAACTTTAATTTAAATTTTTCTTTTCGCTATTTTTACTTTAAAAAGATTTTAACTTCTTTCATTTTACAAAAGTAATACTTATTTTAAAAACTATAAATATTTCGTTTTGCTTTTTATTTAAAAAAAATTGTTTTTAAATGCTCACTTTATTTATTTTACAGAAATATTATATACTCTTATAAGCTAAACATATTTCCTTTTCGTATTTCCATAAATGACATTTTTTAAAAATATTTTACTCCTTTTTATTAAGGGGTGCTGGAAACCCTATAGCAACAATGTTAAATTGGACATTCTTGGATTACCTTTTCTGAAAAATCTACTGTTCTTACAGGCTTGAAGGTTTTTACGTAATTAAAGTACATCTAACACCTCGCGCCCTTTCAACCACGAGGCAGGTTTGTCTATGAACTCGCCATAGTAGGAAAATAATCTCTATCTTTGAAATTTTATCCTCTAATTTATTACACAATACACAATAAAACAAATATCACTAGTATAGTATACATTTAATTATATACATAATATAAGGCGCGCAAAACATGTTTTAAGTAATCTCTTTCCACACGGCATGGCTGCCGGACCAATCGCTAAAGTACCAAGTCTCGTATTCACCCCACCAGCCTGCCTCGATCGGTTTTTCCGAGGAATCTGGAATTCTTTTAATACTGTGTCTTTAATCATAATATAGTTATTTCAATCCATTTCATCGAGAGTCGCGATCAAACTTTTAACTTTTGTTTTTAAACTCTGCAAAATAATTTTCCCTTCTTCAGAAATTTTATAGAGATTAAGAATCACTTCAACATGATGTAAAAAGAACGGCCATTTCTCAGCTTTCGATGGTGGGTCAATCATAACTCCTTTCATTATTTTCAAATGTTTCAATAATCGCTTCCCTTGCTCTTAGAATCTGAAACCCCATCCTCCTCTGATTCCGATACGCTTCCTTCTTTATCTATTTTCCTACGCTCTATTTCTTTAATTTTTATCTCGCTCTCTCTCTAATTGTGTTTCCCTAAATCCCATCTCTAACCGGTTTTTAGCCGCATCTGCCTCCAACTTACACTTTTCTGGCTGTAGCCCCATTTCCTTTAACTTAATTTAAGTCTGCATGGTTTTTATGACTTTGTCTGATTCTTCTGACACCCTATTTCTCCTTTTAAGATGCTTATTAATCTGTGATATTTCCGTTTTACAGCTTTACACATGCAATACAATAATAGCACTTGATTTTACAGTCAAACATACATATTTCATTATTACTGAATACTACCATTATACACTTAGCATACAATATCATTAGGGAACACAATAATGAATAATAGATTCTCATATTAAACTTTTAACATATATTTAACCATATATTGTTAAACACATAAATACATAAAGAAATATGCTAATCTTTTAAATTAGCCTGAAAATAAAATGTTTTGAATACTGCGGCATTGCGCCGTAACGCATTTACGCATTCCTGTATTGACACATATATTAAACGTACTGTTTTAAATGGTTAAACGAATTAATTTTTAATCAACTTATTAACTTCAGTGACTAAAACATTTTGGTAAAACAAGACAACAAACAAGTCCGTTCGACCTTGCTTATTAAACTGAGTAAACAATCAAATGCTTCAGAATCACTTCTGATATCATATTTTCGAACTATTTTAACTTTCATTTAACAATCAATATCTTGACATGATTACAACACGGTAATTCACGTTACCCCTGATATAACTTTTCACGATTTCACTAGGATGATGAACACTGATGATCACATTTTACCACTCTCTGGCTGTTAACGTTTTAGCATATCACGCTTTCACAAATCTGATGAATTTATTCGCACACATGGCCTTAAACGCGCCATTTTCTTTCGTCATAAAATTCTTCTCACATCGTAGATCCATTCGTGAACTATCACCGAATTTCATTTTATAACTTTCGGTAACTTTTTACGACCATATTTATTTATTATTTTCACTATTTAGTGATTTCCTTTTTCACAATCTTATCCTATCGACTGCGCTGATTTGCACCTCGCGCCGTTTCAATTCCGAGGCGGGATCGTCGATTTCTCATGCACTCGCCATAATAGGAAAATAATCTCCATCAGCTTTAAAATTTTATCCACTAATTTATTACACAATAAAACAAATACCACTACTATACATTTAGCTTAAGTTATCTCTTTGCACACGGCATGACTGCCGGTTCAACCACAAAAGTCACAAGTCTCGTATTCTTCCCACCAGCTTGCCTCCACTCTGTTTTCCGGCGTAACTACGTCCCTTCCTTTAACCGTCTTTCGCCCCTCGCGGATAAAACGTTCTGGAAACGTCTTTCGCTAAGGGAAGGAACATCACAATAAATATCTGAGTATCCTGAAACGAGCTTTTTAATCATTTTAAATTTTAGAGTGTTTTAAAGAATATTTCGTTACGCATAGTAAAATTTAGCACTGATTATAATCAAAAGCTCATTTCGGCAAATATTTGGAAACGTAGTAAATAAGGTATAAAAATGTCGGATACCTCTGAGCAGTAGTTCTTGAGAACAGGTACTACATCGAGTATAAAAAAATCACGATCGGAGAAAAACGCGTTTTTATGTAAAAATTCTAAATTATCAAAGCAATGAATGACAAATTAAGGCTTTCAACACCCCTTCAACTATTCTATTCTTTAAAGTCCTTTCCCTTTTTTTTTCTGGTAAAACTTGACACATAAATTTAATTCTTTGACTTTTAATTTTTAATTTTATATCTCTTGTCGCATTTTTCTTTAACTATTAATATTTTGCATTTTGCTTATTATTATTATATTAAAATTATGCAAAATGAACAAATATTAAATAATGAGATGCTCAATTAAAAACAAATACAGATTTAATGATAAAAGGGAAATTTTTAATGTCATTACAAACAAGATTTCAAGAGGTTCAAGAGGCCGTTGCCTAAAAAAAAGAAAACAATTCGTCGTTTTCGGAAGAAATGAAACTTTAAAAAATATTTTCGTTGTCACAAAAAGAAAACTTTTTGGAACATTACGTTATTCAAACTCTTACGTCACCTCCGAGTGTCACGTTAACTAAGATGGCATAGGTTTCGGCTACGTACCCAAGCCTCTGGCATCTCCTGAGGGCAGTTGGTTACTACACCTGTACCAACGATAGTGAACTTCCGGTGATATCATTTTGTCTGTACCTGAATGAAACTGGCTCTTTTTGACGGCACACTAGCGAAACACTAAAAAATCATGATTTAAACGATGATGATTTAAATAATTTAACTGGTATTTTAAGGACGAGGATTTAGATTAACTGCTGATGATTTTTATTTAGGTGATCGTGAGTATATGGTTTAGTGATGAAGAGTATGAATAATTTAGTAGGATGATAATAAAACTTTAGGTGATTGGGCTTTGTATTTAGGTGAAGTTCTTTTATTTTGACGACGACTTCAATGATGATGATGAAGATGATACATAGGATGGTTTAAAATGACTATGTGATTTGGGTGATGATGGTTTATTTTATTCTGACGATGATCATGGTGACGCGATATACATGATGGTTAAAATGACGATGTGTATTAAGTGATAATAAATATTTATATGAATTTGATGGTGACATAGTTTTGACTGATGACGATATTATAGATGATGTGAGTGATTTATAAATTAATTTAGAGGAGTTAGGCAATGAAGACGATGATTAAATGAGGATGAAGAAGATGATGATTTGGTTGATATTGCTTTCTATTTAGGTGATTTGGAGGATTATGATTTATCTATCTCGACGATGATGATGATTATAAAAATGATAGTTTTGAATTATCTGGTGATAATTTTATAACTTCTTTCTTGGTTATTCAGATAACAATTTTGATGGTGATTTAGACGGTTGAGGTGATGAAGACGATGATCAAATGAGAATTATATTGTTGATGGTGGTGATTTAGATGATACTGCTTTTTATTTAGTTGATTTGAGCGATGATGATTTATCTTAATTTGGCGATGTTTTCAATGACGATGATGATGATAATATATATATGATGGTTTAACATGAAGATGTGTTCTGGGTAGTTATGCTTAGTTAGATGTCTTAGATGATGATTTAAATTTAGCAAATGACGTTGATTGGATTTAGAAGGAAATTTATATAGACGATGATTTCAATGAGTTAGATATTGATTTAGATGAAGGTTAATTCATTTGATCATGATTATTTAAACAATACAAGGGTCGTCCGCAAAAATTGCTTTGCCGCAAACCATAAAAAACAAAGCCTTATTACCTGGAAAGACCCTATTGCAAAAGATACAGCTATATTTTTGCTGCTACTCAGCATAAGAAACGTCGGAACCGTACCAATTGTCATAGCCTCGGTTACCTATTTCCATTAGAGTGTCGTAGAAGTCTGTCGCCTGGGAAGGAAGGCAGCCCGTCACAGTTGTCTGCAACATTTCACCTGTGGGAAAGTGTGACCAGACAAGAACGTCTTCTAGTTCAATAACACGTGGAAATACTTGACAGCAAGATCGGAGCCATAGGATGGATGGTCAGACATCACCCAGGGAAACGTCTGCAATATATATTTTGTGGAATTCCCCGTATGCGTCAGATGTTGTCGTAGGACACCACAACACCAGCTCTGAGCATCCTAAACCATTTGTTCTGAATGGCTCTTCAGATGTTCTCTAGTAAAGCGCAATAAAGATCAGCTTTCACCGGAGCACCACTCGCCAATACGTCAATGAGCAGAATGCCTTTACTACCCCAGAATACCGTGTACATCAATTTCCGTGCATAGACTGACTGAAGACCGTCCGGCTCGTGGATCACTGTGACGCCAATCAATCGTGAGTTGCTGGTTTCTGTGGTGAAATGAGCGACCCACATCTCATCACCTGTAACGATTCTGTTAAATTGCGTTCAATAAACTGATTTATGTATCTGCTGGCTCTAGTTCTTTGTGTTTAAATTTTGAGTATTTGAAATGGAACTCAAATGCAATCAATCATCTATATAGATTACATATCAATTCATATATTTGAATTAAATACATATTTATTTACCGGCCCGAAACTTTCTTAACACGTTGAGCGCGGCACCGGTCTCTGGGGACCGACAGTGAACTTTCCGTATGGCCGGCGTCGGTCCCTGGGGACCGGCACTGGAGTTTTTGTTTGCCTGGCGTCGTTCCACGGGACAGACAGTATAAGTTAAAAATAAATATAGTCTCAATGAAATATGATCAAATTTAGCTAAGTTTCTAACAAAAATACGGCTTAAATCAAAAAATAAAATATTCTAACAAGGATTGTAAATCCAACGGCATTCTAAATAAAAATACGACTTAGGTTTAAGGTTTAGCTAATACGACAGCAAATTCGGCGCCGAAATCAAAGTGTTACTTGGAAAGCCACCGATCGGGCTTAAAAATGCAGAACAGTTTGATTTAAATAACTCTTGATAACATTATTCTATAACGTTCTTTGTACGTTAAAGTACATATAGCCCAAGAGTGTACAAGGAAACTAGTGATTAACAAATTTATTTAATATTTTTCATATAATAAGTATATTTTCAAACTGTAAACATAATTCTAAAAATCCCTGACATCATCGAGTTGGGACCTGGTTATCAGATATATCTCGTAAAGAAATCTGAAATTTTAGAAATTTAACAACTAATTTTTCGAGGTATTTGACAGTCCAATCTGTATAAGCTTCATTTATTTGCTTAAATGCTTGTAAAGTGTTATCACAGATTTTCATAAAAAAGAGTGTGAGAGATAAATGAGAAAATTGATGGATAGAAATGAAGGGAATATTATGCATCTGTTCAGAAACATAAACGTAGTATTTGTGAGATTTCTTGCACAACCAAGTTATAATTGTTTTGTTACATTCTTTTTTTCAGATTTAATTCTTTTAAATTAATTTCTCAAAGTTTGTCATAATTTATGTGACTCAACTAGGTACGGAAAATTGCATCGGAAAGTAAAAAAAATATATATGTAATCTGTAACATTATTTTTTGTAAAGTTTAATTTTTTTTTAATTAACAAGGTCTGTAATCAATGTTTGCACTTATTTAATGCACGGAGCTCCTAGCGATTTCACTCATCATCATACAAGCTGCAATAAACGCAAAAACACAACTCTGAAAATAAAATATTCTAACAAGGATTGTAAAGCCAAGAGCATATAATTAGTCTCCTCTGTATGCTCAGATCATTCAATATGATTTCTCTCACAGCTTATAGATTTTCAGATGAGTTAGTTACTCACGTTCGTTTTTAATGGTAATCAAAATAATGTAAAACTGCAATTAAAAAGATTAAAATTTCGACAAATTGACTAAATGAAAAATATATTCGCTGGTCGCTTAAGATTGCTTCAACGGTATCTAGTTCCGAATTGCAAGACGGGTATTCCACACACGGATAATCGAGAATATAGTATAACATTCTACAGCAAAATAATGCAAATTCCGTGCTTTTTTCATATAATGCATTCATGCTGTCAGATTTAATAGGTCTTATCTTATAATATTATTGTAAAATTACTGCCAGTAGAAATCATTCCTTGAAAATGAAGGCCCCTTGCCACCTTCTTGATGCCTAATTTCAAATGGATAATTCAAACGTGGCCAAAGGAGAAATATTAAAATTTTCAAAAGATCGTGTTTACGGTTTTTTGTTTTTTTAAATACCTAGATTTACCACTGTTAACTAATATTATGATACAATTATATATTAATAATTATTCAAATGAAATTTAGGTGGCTTACTGTCAACCACTTGGTATTTTTAACGCTGTGTTTGAGCAAAAACAGAATATTGTTTATTTGAGCTATAATAAACACCATACAGTAACATTTAATTATTGTACATTGTTTTTTATCATTACTTACGAGCTGAAGATTCGACTTTTAAACCATCCGTATTGGTATTTTTTATGCTACTAAAATGTCTTTTTATATAAATAATGGAAATTACAATTGGGATGATGAGTTCCATAAAAGTACCAGTATTCTGCAGTCTTAACTACATGACCAAAGGTGCCCCAAACATACAAGAAACAAACAGGTATTTACAAGTAGGAATGATTTCCGAAACGTTTGCTTGAACAAAACTCAAAACAAAATAAAACAAAAGGGTCGAATCAAAATGTTAATGTTTCATAAAAATGTGCAGGATAATGTTAGATGTAAAGCCTGTTTTCGTTTCTCTGGCAGACGTACTAGGAAGTTTCATAAATGAAAGTTTTCTCTTTTGGTGGGATAGTGGCTGTGACCTATACATCGAACATTCATTACTGGACAGTACGTGTATAATTACAGATAGATATAGATAAGTAATTAATAGACTATTTGACTGATATAAACTCATCATTCAGATCTTCGAAAAGTGTGCCAAATAGTAAAAACACGATACCGTATGCTTTTACTACTTCACTTATGATGTATACTATGCCCATAATGAGGTACTTCTCCCTGTTAGAGTTAACTAAATCTAGGCTGTTGAAATATAGCATTTTAAATCTCTTTCCATTTGAATTTAACAGGAATAATTTTACTCTGATCTCTCTCTTTCTTTTTTGTTTGTTTACTACTTCTAGCCATCTATATCCAGTTCTATATCTTCTACTTGTGCCTCTGATATTTAATGTAACGGCATTTTGCTTTAGAGTAAATAGTTTTAAAAGAATTAAAAATTACATTCCTATTTTCAAGATACTTTTATTCATTTTTCAAGGTAAACATTTTGATATTCGTCAAATGGAACTCGAACTTAAAATTTAATTTTTATTAAATCTTTAATCTATTTCCAGCACTAGGCATAAAAATGCCCTTTCTTGTTAAAATAACGAAACTGATTTCAGATTTACTAAAAATGAATCAAATTGCAAATTGCTTAGATGACATTTTTCAGCTCTCGGAATACATTCCATTTAACTATGCAGTAACTCGAATGATTGTTTGCAGTTAACAATATGTAAAAAGCTGTTTGGGCCCGGTCGAGAAACAGGTGGTTTACATCTGGAGGAAACGAATGTTTGACAATGTCTATATACTATATATAAACTAATTATTAGAAACTTCCCCGTAATGCCCTTATGAAATAATTCACTATATATTAGAAAAGTACGAGAAACAGACGCATATTTTTCGAATGAAAAAAATCGAAAAATTAAATGCTTACTAAAGTTAAAAATCTCAGACGAACAACACATAAGGCCTTTTTCTTATAAGTTATGTGAACTTCCTTATAAGGCCTATTAAATTATACACACTTTTTGCTGCTGATCATTTAAATTTATTTCTTCGAATTGCTCTTTCAAACTTGAATACCCGATTCCTAAAAGAAAGTTGCTGATTTTGAAATTACGTATACTGCACAATTTTGGTCGTGCGTTTATGAATTTTTTCTAATTTTATTTCTTTATTAGCGGAAGTATCCGATGTCAATTAAGTTAGATTGAAAGCAATGTATCTAACAACTGAGAGAACGATACCGTTGTAATCCTTCTCTAACGATGTAAAAAATACGATTCATAGTTATACATTTTTCAGTCTGGTGCGATATGCAACCCCACATAAAAAATTTCGATAGAAAAATATAATTCTCTCTCATTGTATCAGAAGCAATGCCACTCAGCTTTTAGTGATTTTCGTCTTTTTAATCAAATGGTCATAACAGCTCAAGTTCCATCCAATATTTCACCTATATTCAACTTTAGTCGATTCAATGTCGCAAAACATTTATCATAATTGATCAGAAATCAATAACGCAAACAAACAAACAAACACACAAACAGACATTCTTCTTTATATGTATAGGTTATGTAAAACTTACAAATTTTTTATTAACAAAATGTACGATTTGCAAACGAGCAAGAGCAACACCTTTCGAAATAAAGCATTTCTATCTCCAACGCCCGAGACTGTTACCACTAGGAAAAATTAAATTTAAACTAGAAAATTAGAACAAATTAGAACTTTCAGAACTTTTAATTAGTATTTTGGCTCATGAAAGTGGTAAAGATGAGAATAGTCGAAATGGCTTCCCTCGAATTTTCGGAATCGGGAATAACGTATTTAATGTTTGGCAATGTTATTTTTATTTCATCTTTTATCTATTTTCGTATTTTAACAAACTCTAGGATTTGAAAGAAAGCAATGGTAACAACTTTCGAAATAAAGCAGATTTTCGTCTCCAGCTTGCGAGACTGTTGCCACTCGGAAAATGAGGAAGAAAATTATGTTTTTCTGAGTTTTTAATTTATAGCTCTGATTTTAGGTACTTTTTTTTTTTTTTTTTTTTTTTTTGGAGAAAAGTGACGTCGAACTATTCCGGAACCGAGAAAAGAATTGTAGAAAGTTTGGTGGTGATAGCTACCCAGGGGCAGCGCGTCTCCAAAAATATACGTATAATTTTGGTGAAATAAGGGTATGGTATTTTTTGCACGTTACTTTTACGAAATTTATACGAATGAAAAGGCTGAAGTTACTGTTGACTCTTTATCGTTATTTTCCACACGTTATTTTTACGAAAATTAAACGAATCTGAATGTACTAAAAAAACTACCGCCATAATGGTATATTTTATTCGTCACTTTTACGCATATTATACGAATCCGAATGTTCTGAAAGAAACTACTGCCTTTATGGTATATTTCATTCGTCACTTTTAGGGATATTATACGAAGTCTAAAAAGATTGAAAATGAAGTTTATTAATTGAAAATATTTAGTGCATTTTTGGCATTTTACTTTGTTTTCCTTTTCCACGAACATGAAAAAAGGGACATTCATATATGAGGCTAAAATTTTTCTATGAATTTTAACGTGTGAGCTAAATCTTTACGTGCATTTTTTCAAAAAATTGTATTTTCTTAATTTAAAGATTTCAAAATAACTTATTTATTTCCTTATATCAAATTTGTTATTTTTATTCATATCAACACTTACATTAATTTCCACAATTTAATTTCTTTTATGAAAATCCTATTACCCATTTAACTGGAATAACCTGTATATTAAATTTGTGTACTTACTGAGTTTGGTACAATTCTCGCCTTATTTAATTTATCAAATGTGGGCAATTAAATTGGAATAAGACTAGCAAATCTTTCATGTCGAGGAATAGAATAATAAATAGAGCAGACGATGCTTGGAAATGTTTAACTTCTTTAACAATAGTTTAATGTAGACCAAAGGATCATTAATTATAATCACAGATATAATAATATTTTTATTTAATAATAATAAATGGAAGATTATTATTATTAAAGATTATTATTATTATTTCGTAGATTATTATTATTAAATAAAAATTTAATAATAATAAATTTTTATTTAATAATAATAATCTACGAAATTGCAAGCTGAATCCTGATATTTTGCATATATTTCAATTCCTTTAATCTTTGTTATAAAAATCACATGAGGCTAACATTTTTTAATTTTGTTTAATGTACGGGGAAAATGATATAGCGATTTTAATAATTTTTATATGAGGGAAAAATAAATAAATAATGTAAATAAATAATTATATTATATTTTATATTTTTCCTGAAACAGTTAAAGACATTCTTAGTATGGAGATCTACAGAATAAGTACAAGGGTCCAGTTAAATGAACTCAAAATTTGCATAGTTAATTTTACGCTAACTTATAAAAATTAACCGGATTTACGATTATACACTGAGCATGCGCATACACAGACATTTCTATTTTTCGTAGAAAAATTTAATTATTACCTTAAAGAGAGATGCTGTGAATATAAATTTATATAATGCAAAAGTAAGTGTATTCCATATCCTAATTTAGAGGCTTTCTTAATATGTTTAATTATAAAGAAAAAAAAAGCGTTGCAATTCTTGTTCACTGATCAATAGCAAAGCAGACACTTTCTACTTCCGGTTGTGGCGGGATATTTGTGAAGTCAGCAATGGCGGTCGAAAAGAATGGTTAAAGTCGCAAAGAATACTGTTTGTTCGTGGATTGGCGTTTGTGACTGAATCCATTGATGTTACAAATTATTTGAAGAAAGTAAGTGAATATTTTATATTTTCAGTGTTTAATACTCGTACTTTCTTCACCTATATAAAATTTTATAGATAGCGTCTGTGTAGGAAATGTGATTTTATATGTGTTGTTCTTTTGTGTACGTGCCTAATGATTCATTTTCAGGATTTGGTACTGTTAATGACATAGAATACCAAATCAATAAATTGAAAAAATGTTGCACTAGTCTGTTTCTTACTGTTTGTGTCACTCCTGTTTGTATGTGTCTCACCTTTTTATAGTTATATTATTTTTACTCAAACGTTTTAATATTTATTTTAAAGCATACTGTAATTAAGCAGGAAATAGCTTTTAATGGAAAAAGGAAGGCAATATTAACATAACTAATTGTTCAGAAATCTGTTCTGGAAATATTATCTACCTTATGCCAAAAAATAAAGCATGTAACTTTCATTTATTTATGAAATTCAAAATTTTTTTATTTGCTTAGTGTTTTCCCTAAAAATAATTTAATTTCTTATTTTTGAATTTAGTTTTATAAATTTACTTTAATATATAATCTTTAACCTCAAAGATATTGTGCTATTAAAACAGGAAATTTTATGCGATAGAAACACAGGTACTTTGTTCATTTTATTTTATATATACTGAATTTTCATATGTACTTGTAATTACTGAAATATATCCTTTCATGAATAATAAGTAAGTCCTAAGTCCTTTCATGAATGCATTTCTTTTTTGTTTGTTTGATTTTGTTGTTTTAAAAGATCTGCCATAGTTAAAGAAAGAAAATAAAGTAAGAATGCTTTACTTTCAGTTTTGAATAAATTTATTACTATTTACTGCAGCTTCAAGTTTCTCTAAATGTAATTTTCGAAGTCAAAACTTGATAGTTATGTTGATTATTAGACTTGCATGAAAAAATTAGTATTTGATCTAAAATACCTTAAATTATTTGAATTATATTTTAATAAATCATGTATTTCGATATAACTAGATAGTTAAAAAAATTAAAATTGTAAATGTGCAGAAATGCTTATATAAAACCAAGAAATTGTTTATATTTTTATTGCTTTTTCCCTTGTAAATTAATTATATATATATTACAGTCTGGGGAGTCAGCACCCTGCTGAATTGTAGTAAACGAGACGTCCAATCTACTAGACCATCAAAGATGCAGATTTGGATTTTCTATTTCATAGTTATTGAAATCATAATGGTATGTTTGTTTAAATTAGTACTGTTTATGAATGTGATAAAAATAAATTCTGATAAGCTAAGAAATGATTTATTTTCTATTAATTATGAACTGTAAATAATGTAACCAATTTTCTTCATAGTATTTACTAAACATTTTTTTTAAAAAAAGGGAGGTAGTCTTATTTATACAATTCTTGCAGAGATACCTTGCAGAGATTCTTCAGAAATAAAACATTTCAGGAATTTTCACTCAGTATATCTTGATGTGTAAAATCGTGTTGTTCAATGCCATATTACTTTTTCACAGGAAAGTAATTTTATTGATCTAACATCTGCATTAATCAAACTTTTTTAAGAATGATTACAGTTCCTAAGCTAACTTAAAATTTTCAGATTTAGAAAATGTATGTTTAATTTACCATTATTTTTCCATGGAATAGAAAAGGTTTTCAAAATGTTCAGTTGTTAGAGGGAAATAATATAAATGAGATTGTCCTGATACAGTTTCAGCTGGAAATGAAACAGAATTTTCGGATAGTGAAGATTTCATTTAAGAATTCTAATAAAACTGATTAATTTAAATCCTCTGTATTTAAAAATTCTAATAAAACTGATTAATGTAAATCCTATGATTCATGTAGGTATTTTTCTGTTATCAGGACCAGATTCAGAAATGTGTGTTTGTATGCATAAATTTTTAAATGTAGGTGCTCGTGTGTGCATGTGTATATTCTTTATGTATGTGATGACTTCATGGTTTAATAAGGCACCATTTAGCAAGACGAAACAAACATTTATTAAATATATAATTCAAAGCATAATATAATAGTTACTCAGAGCAGTACGTCGCTCCTACCGCATAGTACAATCTACTACCTTCCTCTTCCGAGGCTAACATGCAACTCCTAATAAATACATTAACCCTTCTCAAAGAAGAGCTACCTGCGCCAAGCATGCTCTGTTGATCGCCAAACAGTCGCCAGATATCACACCCCCGTCGTAAGATTGTTGTTGATATTATTTACAAATCAATCAGCAATTTGGAAACTAAAATCTAGCAACTGTTTGCGATCAACGTGAAAAAGAAAAAAAAAACTACATATACTTTTATACATTCTATCCTTTTTTTCAAATCTCAATTACTATAGACATACCTCAATTTACTACATAAACATAGATAACACATTTTTATATATAAACATAGATAAATCATTTTTAACTTCACTTGTTCCGAACCTTATTATTATTGTAACAATTTATCAATTCTTAATTCAAAGAAACCAAGTTGATATTTTCTTTTATAAACATGTTAAAATATACCCTAGTATTATTCCAATGATGACAGTAAAATTATTAAGTTTCTTATATATATATATAATTATATTCTTAACATTCCTTTTAATTAATGATGCTGCAGCATAATTTAAATCCTTGGGAGACAAATATCTAAATTTACCACTTACCTCGAATATTTGTTATCCAATAATTTCTCTATCTATTTCAAATTACATAAACATCTTATTTGCACAAAATTGTAAAATGATTATGAAAAGCAAAGAAAACTATATAATTATTAACTATACAAAATGTTCGTGAAGATGAACAGTAAATTAATGTTCAAAGTTCACAAGTGGGAAGTCTGGATAATGCATCCGCGTTTGACAGTTTTTTTCCAGGGCAATGTTCTATTTCGAGATTATATTTCTGCAAAGCTATGGCCCATCGTTGTAATTTGGACGATTGCGGAGCATTTCTCACTATAAAGGCTAGAGGATTATGATCAGTCACAATTTTCACCGATGAACCGAATATCCAAGGTTCAAACTTCTTCAATGCCCATACTATAGCATAAGCTTCTCGCTCTATAGTCGGCCAGCTCTGTTGAGGTTTCGATAATTTCTTGCTCGCGTAGCAGATGGGAAATTGCTTCTCTCCCCTTTGCTGTGACAAACATGCACCTATTCCGATTTGGGATGCATCAGAATGAATGACAAACGGATCCTGCAGTGTTGGGGTGATCAGCTCCGTTGACATCGCTAATCGTTCCTTCAGTTGTTGAAATGTTGACTCATGAATTTCTTTCCATTCGAGTATTTCCGGTTGTTTGTTTTTCGTGAGTTCTGCGAGTGGGTAGGCGATCTCTGCATACCCTGGGATATAATCGCGATAATAATTACATAGTCCTAACAGACTTTTAAGATCTCTTTTCGTTTTCGGCGTTTCCAGCTTCTTGATTGCCTCTATTTTCTCGGGATCTGGTTGATGTTTTCCTGATCCAATGATGTGTCCTAAATATTTAATTTGAGGTTTTGCAAACGAGCATTTCTTCGAATTGATAGTAAATCCAAGTGACTCTAGTTTGGTAAAAACTTTATCCAGATGTCGGAGATGAGTGTCGAAATCCGTGGAAAATATAGCTATGTCATCAATATAGGCTCTTGAAAATTGTTGAAATTCTTTCAGTGCGTTATTCATTACTCTCTGAAAAGTTGCTGCTGCGTTCCTTAATCCAAAGGGTAGCACTTTAAACTGATATTGACCTCGATGAGTTTTGAACGATGTGTACTCTTTACTTTGTTCCTCCATGGGAATTGCCCAATATCCTTTCAGCAAATCTAAAGTTGTTATGACGTTGGCTCTTCCTATACTGTACATTAAATCAATGGCATTTTGCATAGGAAAGTCATCTGGCTTCGTCACTGCATTCAAAGCTCGATAATCTAAGCACAATCTGATATCTCCATTTTTTTTGCTTACACAAACTACTGGATGAGCTATTTCTGCATTACTTTCTTCTGTTAGTCCCGATTTCAATAATTCTTCTACTTCTTCATCGACCTTGGGTTTCAATGCTTCAGGAATCCTATAAATGTAAGGTTTCTTCCTCTCCATATTGGGTATTAATCTAATTTTATGAGCTTCAACTTTAGCTATTTTCAGCTTTCCGGTGAATAGTGCTCGGTGTTTGTTGATAAGAGCTATCAATTTTCTTCTCTGCTGCGGATTCAAATTTTCTAAATTCAGATTTGCATCTATTTTAAAATCTTCCAGGGGGGTCGAGAGATCTTTTCCTGGTAAAGTTATAATTTCTCCAAATTCTTCTTCATTTTCAAATATCACTCCAACTGCATTGACACTAGCTTGGAATTTTCTAATTTTATTTGCATGAACATGTTTGATCTTTCCATCAGGTAGTTTTACTTTATAGGAATGAGGTGGGCAATGATTCACGATTTCTCCTGGACCAGTCCATCGTGCATAGAGTTTGTTATTTGAATCTGCTATGAGTAAATAAACTTGTTCTCCGATTTTGAAATTTTTTGGTATTGTTCTCCGATTAAAGTACTCAGCATATTTTTGTTGTTTATCACTTGCAATTAAATTGGCTTGTTCGGCTGCTTGTTCTAACCTTATTTTTAAAAGTTGTAAGTAATCCACTGCCGATTCACTTAGATTAGGTGGTATAGGTATTGCTCCTGACCATGAAGACTTCAGTACTGCTAAAGGACCTCTTGGTTGTCTTCCATACATCAGCTGAAATGGTGAGACACCCGTGGTGCAGTTTGGTACTTCTCTGTATGCAAAGAGCAGGTATGGGATGTGCTTATCCCAATTCGAAGGATCAGTCCTGATGACATGATGTAACATTTGCTTGAAGGACTTGTTCCATCTTTCTACTAATCCATTTGAAGCACTGTAAGCAGGTGTAGAGAACCTAGGGTGAGAACCTAGTCTTTTCTGGAATTCTTTAGTTAATTTTGAAACGAAGTTACTTCCGTTGTCACTAGCTATTGTATTAGGGATTCCTGTTCTCATGAAAATCTCCAAAAGCGCGTCGCAAGTGGCTTTTGCTGTCAAGCTTCTCAGTGGAATGGCTTCTGGCCATCGGGAATGTTGATCTACCAGACATAACACATATTTATGTTTCCTAGCAGAGGGAGGTTCAATAGGTCCAATAATGTCGATGTTAACTGTTTCGAAAGGTAATCCTGGCCTTCTGACCGGTGTGATGGGAATCTTGTCAGATCGCTTTTCTGGACTTTTCAACTGACAATCTTTGCACGTTTTACAAAAGGTTTCAACATCTTGTGCTAATCCAGGCCAATAAAATGAATATCGTATTCGCTCCTTTGTTTTTCTTATCCCAAGATGTGCACCGAAAATGGAACTATGTGCTAATTCCAACACTTGTGCTCTTCTACTAAGTGGAAGCACTAACTGAAAAACATTCTGTCCTAATATTTTTTCTTGGTGATGTAAAAGATGATCAATAAATAAATAATTTCCTTTTTTTTCTATTGCTAGCTTCCATGCTTCTCTCAGCGAGGGACAGTTAACTTGCTCTTCGCGTAGGCGTTCAGCAGACGATAAGTCTGTGTTTACATAAACACTGCCTTCTTCCCTTCCTCCTCTTCGTTTTTCTCCTCCATAAGCATTAGCGGGGGGGGAATCGACGCTGTCGTTTGACTGTGCATTGGCGAAAAAAGTTTGTAAGTTTTCACTTCCGTAATTATTTCTTTCTGCGTTTGGTTCTTCTGCCGCAGGATTAATCAACAGTTCGTATATTTCTGGAGTTATTAGGCAAGGCACATTTAGCTTATCAGTCACTGCAATTAATGTATCCACAAAATTAAATATATTGCTTCCATGATCTTTATGGTAAATAGGTACACGGCAAACTTTTGCTTCAATTGGTTGTCCGAAAGCAGGTGTTAGCAATATTTTACCTCCTTCTCTCTCCTCTAAATTTGGAATGAGCGATGAATGTACGATCGTTATCTGCGTTCCAGAGTCTACGATAGCTTCGATTTTCTCAGAGTTAATAAAAATATCTACTTTTTGCAGTGGTTGAACGATGCGTTCTGCGAATTCAGATCGTAGATGGGATGAGTCTACTTTAGCTACGATGGCTTCTTCTTTTGATGTTCTGTTTGAATTTTTTTGAGTTTTGGAATCATCCTTTCCCTTCTTATTTACTGCAGTTTCGTTCTTTCTTCTTTTGTCTGGGCAATCTCTCGCGATGTGTTGATAATTTCCACAAATATAATATTCTTTTCTTCTCGCGTGAAATCTTTCGTGTTTTGGATATTCTTTTCTCATGGGTGGTGGAATATATTTGTCGTGTGCACATGTTGTATCCAGGAATCTCGGTGATCGCTTAATTCCATTTCGAACTTCGTCGAAAGATTTTCCTTTGGCCGTGAAATAAATATCACATTCTGTAGCTAATTCTTGAGGCTTCAGCCATTTATTTCCTTGGCGTATTGCGACGTGTGCAGCTGTTTCTTCATCTAATGCTTGGAATAATTTATCGGAAATAATTAACTCCTTGAGTGTTTCGAAATCCTTTACTTCTCTTGACTTGCAGTAATAGTCCCATGTAGCTGTTAGTCTTGAAGCGAACTGGATATGCGTTTCGCCGGAATAACGTTTAGTTTTTCTGAAGTTTTCTAAACAGGTTTGAGGAGTAGGTTGATATTCCTTCAGAACAAGAGTTTTCACTTTTTCGTAATTTTGCAGATCTTCCTCCTTTATATAAACAAGAACATTTGAAGCTTTTTCTCCAATTAATTTCAATAATATTTCTGATTTGTATTCTTCAGGAACCTTCTTGTGCTTAAATGCTCTTTCGATAGAATCGAAAAATATATTCCATTCTTCTGCTCTCTTCGGTACTGGTATAGTCAGTGTTTCTACTCCTTTGATCAGCTTGTCCAGGGAAATTTCGGTTTCTCGTTCTGTGTTTTGTATTAAAGGTGTTGGACTTCTACTTCCTTCATTTTGAGTTGCTCGAATCTTCGCTAGTTCTATTTCGTGTTCTCTTTCTGTTCTTATTCTTTCTTCTTCCATTTGCATTCTTTCCATTTCTTCTTTTCTTTTTCTATTCTCCACTGTAGTAATCAGAATTTCTTTCACGAAATCAGCATCTTCGATGTATTCCTTGCTATTCTGGAGTTTGTGTTTCAGTTCTACCAGCTTCAAATCTGGGGATGCTTCTTCGCCAATTTCCAATAGAACTGTTACTAAATCCTCTTTCTTTGCGTTTTTGAACATTTTCTTCTATTTTCCTTTAGAATCAAGCCTTTCAAACTTTCGATTAAATAATTCTCACGTTTCTACTCTCTTTTGCAAATGAACACTTCTTTCGTTAGTTAGGCTTAACTTTACGCCTCTTCCGTTTTCAACGCTCTAAGCTTCTAACCTCTCTGGTTTTCTCGAAAGAGAGCGTGTTGTGATGACTTCATGGTTTAATAAGGCACCATTTAGCAAGACGAAACAAACATTTATTAAATATATAATTCAAAGCATAATATAATAGTTACTCAGAGCAGTACGTCGCTCCTACCGCATAGTACAATCTACTACCTTCCTCTTCCGAGGCTAACATGCAACTCCTAATAAATACATTAACCCTTCTCGAAGAAGAGCTACCTGCGCCAAGCATGCTCTGTTGATCGCCAAACAGTCGCCAGATATCACAATGTATGTATGTGTATACTTTACACATATATGCGCATACATGCATATACACATGCTTACATATCTATAGTGGAACCCCGAGATACGAGTTTAATTCGTTCCAGCATTCAACTGGTATAGCGAATTTCTCGTATCTAGAAACAAGCTTCCCCATTGAAAATAATGGAAATTCAGTTAACCCGTTCCACACCCCAAAAAATATCAACATTTTAATATCAAGTCAATTTTTCCTAATAAATAACACTGGTAAATAATATAACAATAGTTTAACTTTGTTACCAACATTTTAACTCCTTCTCATTAATCCACACCAACAACAGCTTCTCAACATTTAGGAGTACTTTTATGGTGCCTGGAAGAAACGATAATTCCTTTGGCTACATCAGGTTTCTTAATTTCTTCCTGCTTCTTCAGAATAGTATAGATTTTCGATGTTGAAAGGCCGCAAGTCTTCGCCAATTCCGTCACCATGCTTATGTTTATCTATGATTTCTTTCTTGATATCGATGGCCATGGCCTCCTTATTTTTCTTTGCAGCACTATCTGAGGCAACAATCTTCTTACGAGGCATCTTGAAATAATTATTTTCACGTTAAATGTCAAAACAATTAACTTACAAGTGCACAAACACGTATATAAAAGAACACTGAGTGATCTGTCGAGGGGATTCCCTGAGTTGAGCCGGATAGGGAAATGGCGCCACCCGTACCAACAGCCTGGCTCGTTACTCGAATTAATGCTCGTATTTTGCTCATACTTTCCTCGTATCTCGAGGTTTCATTGTACATTTCTGAATCCCGTCCTAATAACAGAGGAGTACCTTTGCCAGTATTGCAACAGAGCTAGAATGAATTATTGTGTTAAATATGTGGAAAATGCATGCTTAAAGTACTGTTATTTTCTAAAAATATTCTGTATGTCTATTTTTTACAAGAAGAAAAAATAGCTAAAAGCTGTTAATTTACTCTTATTTATTAGTCCAAAAGGGCTTTGTCCCTAAAGGACTATTGTTTTTGTTTTGCATTGGTTCACTATAAATATGTTTCACTTTTCAAACTGTTCCTACCAAATGTTAGAGTCCCTAGTGTGGGATTAATACTCTCTTAGTGCCCTCTATAACCTATGTTAGGGTTAACCTGTATAACCTACAAGGATTACCAGTTTAGGCGAGATATCTCGGTAGTTATCATAATGCGTACCTTATTTTTTATTATTTTTAAATTAAATTGAAAGTAATAAACTAGTTTTCAAGAATGGAGTTAAACTAGATTTGCATTCAACTCTGGTTTATTGTGTTAATGATGTTTTGCTGTAACAAATATGAATTTTTTGTTTAAGTATAATAATTTAAAATGGTTTTTCTAGAGAATGAAGTACTGCCACTAAGGTAAAGGTGCTAACTTGCAAGGTAATTTTCTATTCTACATTAACTCAATCTTTATGTCCTGTTACAGATATATTGGCAGAAATAATGAAAACCTGACATTCAAAAAGAAAAATAATAACGTTGAATGTAGTATATTAGATGGTTAACTGCGGTTTGGCAGCTCATTAATAATCTTACACATATTGAGTACGAATAACTTTGACAATTACCGGTATTTTCAATAGTATAAAATTAGGCAAGAAAGCAGCTTTAGCTTAGCACCGATTTTAAATACAACTCTCTTACCAATATTGGTTTGACGAAGGTAAAATATAATTGAATTTAATAAGTTGGAAATACTGTCTGTCTTTCCATGAGTTAAAAAATAATTTCAAATAAAATTTCTTTTTTCAGTTTTTCATGTTATTTGTTTAATGTTATTGTAATCTGATTTATCATATTTAGTCACATATTCCATCCCTCTGCACTATAGTATATAATTCAAAGGACTTATCAGTTTCAGCAATATTTTTTTTACCAGTATACATTTTTACCATAACTCTGTTTCTAAATCATATCCTGAAAAATTAAGGAGTAAAGTACACAAAGAAGGAAAATATGCAAGTAAATAATGGCATTTAGTGTTGTTTATGTGTCTAATATTTGTACTAGATTGTAAAAGTTATAAAATTCTATTAGCTTTTATTCTTTTTTAAATTGAGAGGCTTCTTTGCACCCAAATGGTTAAAGCCTTCCAGAACTGGTACTTTGATCTAACTTCTATTCCTAATAAATAATCCAGCTGCATACAGTTTACTCAATTTCTGCCATAAAAATTATTAGCTTTATTTAAATATATCTTTTACAACTATTCCATCAGGTAGATTGTTTTCATATTTTGCCTTAATTGAGTCAACCTGCTAATTAAGAATTTATTAAAGTTAATATGTTAAGTTTTTGTGTATATAATTCATTTTAAGTATGTGCAAGCAAATGCATACATTAACAGTTACGTAGAATTATGTTTTGGGTATCAAATTTAGAAATTTTTGAGCTGTTTTAGAAGAGTTATTAATGATTTATACCATATTAATATTGGTAAAAAAATTTCTGTGGCTTTTATATGACAGTATATATTTTAAAATAACTGCATGATACGGTAGAGGTAAAAAGCTTCATGTGGATCATAAATTAATATTACGTGGGAATTTTTCATTTATTTAATAAAGAAAATATTCAAGCCACAATTAAATGTTTTTCACTGGATTATTTGCATACAAAGTTTGCAGCAAATATTTCCTGCAACAGAAGTGACAATTTTTATTTTGCCAAGACAGGAAATTTAGTTAGTGAAAGCAGTAACCCTATTTTGGGATGTTAAATAGGAAGGCAAATTTTTGAATTTAAATTGATTTTTGAAGGAAGACTTCATTTAGTCTTGCTATCATTCTACGTGGCTTTTAACTTTTTTATGGTATTTATAATTTTATTGTTATTCAGCTTTCTGTTTGCTTAGAATGCACATGAATGTAGACTTAAAATATTTTATATTGCAAACTGAGATGCCATTGTTATCATAATTAAAGATTTGTGTTCTGATTTTGGAGGAATTTACTGATAATACTTTTAATTGTGTATTGGTTTATTGAAATGTGTAAAATAGCCTGTCAATGCATATACATACGTTAATAACATCTTTATGTTTATGAAGTATTCTGTTATATGTATATAGTGTTGTGATTAGTTTTCTGCTTACTCTTTATTTAAGAAAAAGATATCTGTAAGAAAGCGAATATTCTTTACTATATGTAGGAGTAAAATTGGAAAGGCTAATGCAATATAATTAATACAAAATTAAGTTTTTTCTCGTGTACTTAAATACAAACATAGCCATTAAAGACTTTCTTAACCTTGCAGTTCTAAACAAATCTTTAGGTATTTTTTACTTGAAATTATAGGCATTGTGTAAGGTATATAATTGAAGTTTACTGTGTGATAGTGTGAACTTAAATTTTTAATTACTGAAATGTAAATTTTTAAATATGAAATACTCAGTACATTTTATATGCATCTTTTAATACTTCAACTATATTTAAAAATTGAAAACATCTAAAGTGTGAAATTATTACAAATTTTTCTTTCTCTTGTTTAGGAGCTGTTCTCAAAACATTGGGTGACAAAGAATTCACTTTTACAAAAATCGAGCAGGATATTAAAGACAGCAAAATATAGAGCAAATATGGCGAAGCTGAATGAAATCTATGTTGAATTTTATTATTGAAAAAAATTATGCTCTTCAGATTTAATGTTAGTTTTTATTGTTTAGCAGTTATTGCAATTTTCGAATATCTGTAAAATAAACCTAATTCGTAAATTAATTTCATGTGTATTTCTTTTGCAAGTATTATAGTACATAATACTTCAAACAACTTGAAATTTGATACTTGTTAATTTATGTGGGATATGTTCATAATAATTTTATAATTTAAATAACTCAATGTCGTCATATGAGCGTAATATAAAATGCACAGCATTTGACAACAAATTAATAAAAAATTAGCCAACTTCTAATTTCTTTCTTTTATCCAGCTGCTTTTAAATCATTTAATACATTAAGCTATTTGATGAAAAAAATAATTTGTATGTCCACATATGTATATATTTGTGTATTATCTGAAGACATGAACGCAATATTTGTGACATTAAACATTCATCTTCAAAGAAAATAACAAAAAGTCAACTTCGTAATTATTGGAAAAGGTAAGTTTTCTACAATTTCCTGGTCTATATTTAACAATTTTAAATTTAGCAACCTCATCCAAATAATCTAAATGTATGATGTTTTCTTTTGCGCTACAGTCGTTTACTGAATTTCGTAATTAACTATATTGTACTTTAGATAGAAATTAACGTAGATATTCCCCGTATTTTACGGTACAAAAACTTACGTTATATTTGATAATAATTGACCTAAATCCCCCCTATGTTTTCTTTGCATATGCGAATGACTTTGGTAAAAATTTTGCCCGATGTCTCTTCTTTACTGTGTATCAGTGCACATTTTTGGTAAAAAAATTGCATACATCTCCAATTACCTATTTACTGCATTTTTCATAAAATGTGCTTATTTTAATCACATATTTTCTACATAAATCTATGCAAAAATGTTCTGCATATAAAAAAGAAAAAGATAAAATGTTAATTTGATATCAAATTTTTGCATATCCACCTTTTAGGTATGTACAGCAATATGGAATATATATAGCAGGAAAATTTAAAAGCAACAAAATTAATTTCTATTTTAAAATTACGTAACACTTAAAGGCTGAAAATCACTTTTAATATTTCATTTCAAAGTGACTACAAAATATGCAATAAATTTTGTAAACCTGAGTTCTATGTTTTAAATCAATTAATGCTATCGTTCATTCACATGGCATAAGAAAATGTCCTTCGGAAAAGCAAATAATTTATTTAAAGTGTTATTTAGTAATAATGAATTTAGTAAACAACTGTTTGCTACAGTTGTTTACTAAATTTAAATTTATGAAATGAATTTAGTAAACAAAAATGCAAATGAACGATAGAATTAATTGATTTAAAACACAGAATTGATTTTTGCGAAATGTATTGCATATTTTGTAGTCACTTTGAAATGAAATATTAAAAGTGATTTTCAGCCTTTAAGTGTTACGTAATTTTTTAATAGAATTTTTTTTTTCATTTACTAGTGCATTTAAATTTTCCAGTTATATATTTTCCATATTGCTGTACATAACTAAAAGGCAGATATGTAAGAATTTGATATAAAAATTATATTTTACCTTTTAATCATAGTATGCAGAAAGTTTTTGCAT
The DNA here is from genome assembly GCF_044657685.1 of Stegodyphus dumicola. NCBI lineage: Eukaryota > Metazoa > Arthropoda > Arachnida > Araneae > Eresidae > Stegodyphus > Stegodyphus dumicola. The sequence goes on along the minus strand of NC_140771.1, from coordinate 261,388,382 downwards.
AGATTTTTATAAAAAATATGCGATTAAAATAAGTACATTTTACGAAAAATGCAGTGAAAAGGTAACTGGAGATTTATGCAAATTTTTTACCAAAAAATGTGCATTTATACACAGTAAAGTGGAGAAGACATCGGATTAAATTTTTACCAGTCATTCGCATATGCAAAGAAAACATAGGGAAGATTTAGGTCGATTACTATCAAATATATACGTTTTTGTACCGTAAAATATGGGAAATATATACGTTTTTGTACTGTAAAGTACGGGGAATATCTACCTTAATTTTTACCTAATATATACGTTTATATACAGCAAAAAATCGGGGAAACTTACGTAAATTTTTACTAAATATATACGCATACGTGAAGCAAAAAATTGAGATTTACGTATATGCGATAAATATACGTAAATTTTTACTAAAAATATACGTAAATCCCTGAAATTTACCTATATTATACGTAAAAGTTGCGAATGAACAGCAGTCTCTCGCTTAAATATACCTAAATGTTTCGTAAAAGTTACATATAGTATAACGTAAAAATATACGTAAATATCTAGTAATTGCCACTGGAGACTTTTTATGATATTTTTACGTTCAACTTGAACGTTTTTTATACAAAAGGCCATTCGTAAATTGCGCGTATTTTTCTCCTTCAATTTACGAATGCTTGCTGCCTGGGTCTACGCCGCCCTAAAACGTTCGTCTTGGTTATATGATGATTACATGCGTATAAATGAAAAAAAGGTAACATGGGTATAGGATATTTTTATTATCTGCATTTCATATTTACAATTTCGTCTATTTTTTCATGGTGGAACTTTTCAAAGAGAGTGACACCACCTTTGAAAAAACACAACAAAAGAAATGGTCAAACCTCTCCGATACATTTGGAAAATAATTAAAAATGTGAAAAAATAAACTAATAATGTATTTACAATTAGAAATTATAAGCTATAAAATAAAATTAAATAAACGTCCACAATCCAAAACTATCAAAACGTAGCACTAACAAAACTTCTTTGAACGAGCGAAATTGCTCGCCAGGTTCGATGAACGAAGCAAATCGTACAATCATTAATAAAAACATTTCTGGATAAAACATTTATCGAGAATGTGAGGTAAAAGTGGGGACACCGTTTTCTCCTGCACTGCATATGTGCCAATCAGATTAAAAGCCACGAGAGATAAAAGTAACGCAGCGAAGAAAGTTAAATGAAAATCGGCAGTCAAAGCTAGGTTACGAAGTTCCAGTCGTTAAGTTATTGTGTTAGTAGGAATTCTGATCCAATCATCTTCTGGAATGACTTGGTAACTAAGGTATTCTGAAACATTTGCATCATTACAGCTAGTCCTGTTTTGAATAAACGCTCATTTATTGTGTTCCACTATAGAGTCGAATTGTAAATCAGCATTTATCAGTTTTTTTCTCTCAGAATCTTATTCTGTACTACATGAAGTTTGTGGAATTCTGCATTTGAGTCTGACGGCTAGGCTGCAGAAGCGTTTGAACTTTGAACCTCATTTTTCTGCTGGTCTCTCTGAGAATCTTAACCAGTAAATGTCTTTAGCTTCCCTAGGCCTTTTGCGGTAGTAAAATAAGAAATGGTGTAATAAAACTAACACTCGGAGGAGAGAATCATTCTTGACTTATGTTGCAATAAAAATTCTTAAATGGTTAATTAGTTTGTTTTGTAGCCATAACAATCCATAGATACATATATAATGTTAGAATACAAATGTATGTTCTATGAAGGGAAAAAATATGATTAGAAAAATTTACCCAGAATGACGATAACTAAAATATTTCACAAGAGAATCAATTATTTCTTATTTTTTAGCATCACTTCTTCAGAATAAGCATTAAGGAATTTTAAATATGGTGTTCGCAAGACAAACTAAACTGAACAAAATGGTACTTATACGTCATTGACACCAGATCTACATTACACGTGACTTATGAATATCGCGAAAAACTGCTGAACTCATCGGCACAAGTAAATCATTGTCCATCTGTCCAAATTAAAAGTTCTGAAAAAACTCAATCGTGAGAAATTTTTGTAGTCGATCAGCATAAAGGGTAGGAAACTTATTTTATGAACCAGAGAGGAAGCGCGTTCACGCTGAACTGAAAATGAGGATTCACGAGGCCGATGAACAAGGAAGTACCAGTGGATGTGTAATTCGTGTCTATATGTTGCTAGACGGTAGAAAACATATCAGCAGCAATCTTATACGTATTAGGAGTATCAGTCATCTTACGATTTACCTGCAAGTTGAATTAATCTCACTAAAATTTGCATGGTTTTTTCGGGCAGCATTCGATGACAAGAAAAATATCATATGACGTCGGCAGGGAAGAAGAAACAGGCCAGAAGACCGTCCGTCACCCCCATGCTCCAGCAGCAGAAAAAAAAAATAGAGGGAGAAACCGGTTGTTGCATCCCTTCAGGCGTTGTCTTCGTACGGTCGCGATTAACAAAAACGATGCCTAAATAATGCGGAGGCTTGCCTGCACAACTGAGTCAGGCACTTACTTAAACCATAGCAATTTTACATAAAGTCCGTAGAAGCAATTTTGAAAAGCAACTTCAGGTGAATCGTTGATTCATAGTAATTATACGCAAAGTCACAGAAGCGTAACATAGAGTTGGCCTTAAAATGCATGTATCCTTAACTCGTGTTTGAAAAAAAAAATTCTTACGAGCATCGAAAGTTTGCTGGCAATAATACAGGCTTTCCGTATGATGTGCGAATAATGATTTAAGTGAAATGGAAGCATAAAATATGAAAGTATGTTACATATTATGGTGGTGTGTGGTGGTGTATTCAATTATGGCAAAGCACACTAGGACTATCTGCCTAAGGGGAGGGATGCCTTCGCGGAGGGCTATTTAAGGGAAACTGGCTCGTATACACGTTACACATGGGGAAAACCACGAAAACAACCATGCAACCAGCCCGTTCGCGGGATTCGAACCTCGGACCGAACTACCAGTGTTCAGCGACTTTACCACTCGGCCGCTGGTGGGTCGTTTTTACACATTATGTATTGAGCAATAATAAAAAAAAGAGTACTTTACATAGATAACAAGAGATATTTTAATAACTATACCATTTTATTCAGGAATTTATTTAATGCTAAAAGGCGTTGTGTAAATCATAGAATAAAATGCAACCCGTTATTGTATCTGGCCTAACTTCATTTTTCGCTAAAGCTTCCAAACTCTCAAATTGCTTATTGTTTGTCAATTGAAGAACCGTGCTGGTTTAAGCATATTTCTTCAGAAAAATGTTAAGGTTAGAATTTTTTGTTTTTCTTACAATTTTCGTCAATTTTATATTAATGAAATTGTTGGCACTCACGTTGCAAACCAAAGTTACAAAACGCAACGTGAATACGTTTGGCAGACAAAATCATTCTAAAAACAACCTAGCTAGAAAGCAAACTATGAGCTAATATATTTTCCAAACCACCACTTTGATTCAAAGAAACAAAGCAGTTTTATTAAAAAAAAATCATCAGAATCCACACATGTCATCAAAAGTTAATTTTAAAATTCTTATAACGCAAGATAGTATAAAAAAACTGGTGGTCAGCAAACTTGGATTAAATTTGATTATGAAATTGTTGAATTCTTTGAATTAAAACTTGGTCGGAAAAATTCAATTTTACATTACTCATTCAAAGTAAGGAAGCATAAATTAAAAATAATTTTGCCAGTTTTTCATTCACCAAACAGAGCTAGCTGGCTTCTCTTTCGTTATATATTAATAAATAAATTATATTTTTTAAATCTTATGTATATATAGTATATACAAAAATTGAAACTTAAAGCATTTTATTGCTGAAGCCTACGTGAATGTACTCCACTGTTCGTAGAAGCTGGTGAGTTGCACAGTATTTTTTTTCGAAACCAACATTTTTATTAATATTGGTATTTTCGTTTCGGAGGAAAACATTCATGTGTTCAGGAAACATAAATTCTGACTGCATTTGATAACGACGATAAGAGTTAGTTAATTTTGAGGGTTTGAATGGTACTGGTCAGGTTTCGAATAGGCAATATTAATTCACGTTTCTTGTTTTCTTTAAATATAGCGATGTAGTTAATTAGCAATGAACATTATTATGGCAATAATAATGTTCATTGCTAATGTGCACATAAAGTTAATTAGCAATTACCATTATTCTAGGAAAAAACAAATTTGGACTGAACGTTTTTGATCATACGATTGGAGGTAGAGTTCACTCAAGTTGCATATTTAGGCTTGTGGTTTAGCAATATAAGTGCTAACCTCAAAAGAGTGAAATTAACTACTAGTCCCCTTGAAAGATGGGTTTAAGAAACTTTCAACATCTTGTGGGGAGGTATCAGTGTTGTTGGCGAATATAGTATCTTCGCTACGGAGTGCTAATTGGGTTTGGAGACTGTTAACAATAAGCTCAGCTTTCTTCGTGTCTGTGTGAGCTGTCACTACAACTACAAAAAGAACGGAATCAGTGTTTTCTGTTTTGCGTTATCCGGCAGATTCACGCGAAAGACTGTTGCCACTGGCCGTTAGAGAGCTGGCTGGAGTTTGGTCTTTTGCATAAGAATAAGGTGAAAACGCTTTTCATACAGATTTTCTCTGAATTCGGGAAGCTTAGGTATGATATCATTGGTATTCCATAAACAAAGTTTTGTGAAGTCGTTAAAAGTATTGAATTTTCATATTGAGCGGAATCGGAAAATTGGAGCGTAATATGGTTCTTAGAGTTATAGTAGGCTGTGTCAGCACCAGAGTGAGCCACTCTAAGATGTGGAGGAGCAGCTTTGAGAGTTACAGCAGCACTTTCTGGTCAAAACCAGACTGATTAGAAATTTGTATGATTCCCGAAAGAATATCGTTACAATTTAGAATAAAATTTCGTTCTTTGGGTACCGATAAATTTATAAGAGAGGGGAGAGCAACATGTTGTTCCCCTGTTAAAACATTGGATTTGAGACTCCGGAAGGTATATTACTAGCGTTAAGAGCTGCGGCTGGTCTGCGGTTATTATTGATGTCTTTAAGTCCAAATGGCGAATTTTCCCTGAAGGACTATTGTTTTCGTTTTCAGATTTTGAGTCGAAACCTTTAAAAGCCTGTATCACGTTTCAAATCGTTACCACCAAATATTATCGCCCTGTATTATATTTGAAGAAATTAAATAATGAAGAATCTGCATAAATAAATGTATGTTTCTTGCGTTGTGATAAAACACCGGTACCTAGAGCCATCAAAATTTGAATAACGTAATCTTCCACAGAGTATGGGCATGTGGAAGACCTAATTGGAATTTGAATTTTTTTTGTTATCGATTTCATACTTTGTAACAATTTAACGAATTTTTGATTAAAAAACTAAACGAGTTCAAAGCGAGAAATGGCAACGCTTACCGAAAAAAGCATTTTTTATCTCCAGCGCTTGAGACTGCGTAGGGAATTCTAAAGATATGGTCAATGTAAAATTATTTTATCATATTATCATATCATTATTTATGAACTGAATTTTATGGTTTAAGTGCGAAGAGACATGGAATTTAAAAAATAAAGGTAACACGCAAAATGTTGAAAAAAACTCATGTTTGGACGTAATTTAAAATCTGAAAACCTTTCATTTTTTTCTTTTTTTGTGTGTGTGTTTTTTTTAGTTTTGGTTATTTTGGTGTTGGTGACGGTAGAAATGAAATTTGGCGTGGGATTTTCTTAGGCTCGTTTTGGTTCCTTAGGTTCAATTTGTGGATTCATGACATAACAATTATTGTGTCATCTACATACTGCATACTTTAAATCACATCTGCATACTTACATCTACATACTTTCATCTACATACTTTTCCTACGCCTAAATTTAGTTCCAATCCAAGCAAAAGATTTGCGGTCATTCGGGAGGGACTTTTACCATCAAAGGAAAAAATTCTCGTATCTGCACACTTTTAGTGGACATAAGAAACAAACTGATACTTTTCCTTTCATTTTGTTTCTTCTCCACACTTGGAAAAGTTTCTTTTCACTGAGGTATATACTGCGAGAAGTTGAAAAATAATTATAACCTCGATTACTATCCCCTCATTACAGTCCTCAGCAGTTCTTCAATTGAAAATACCAAGGCGATAAGATATTTCATAAGGGGAATAAAGTAATCTTTTAAATCGTCTGTACTATCACAATAAAGGACTAATCCCATCACAAAACGCAGTGCTTGAACGTTTAAAGGTCGAAAAGAGAAATGAAGCAGGCTATTACTAGGATATCATAAGACGTCCGCAGCTGCTTTTGCACCGAGTGTATTTTAAAAAGTTTGTGAAATTATCTTAAAGGAATCATAAATCTGAGTGCAGAACCGGTTACTTTAATCGAAATATCAAGTTTATTATTATACTTAAATATCTATTTTAGGTTGAAAGGAAGACTTTAAATTTTATTCAAAAAATATCAACTCATATAACAAGATCAAACCCTGCAGTCGAAAAGGAAAAAAAGAGAAGGTGAAATTCTCCTTTACAGAGGAATGCGTAGATACTCAGTTCATCTTAGAACAAAACAGTATTTAAGGAATCATATACTCCGCAGCCAAAAAATGAAAGATTCTCAGTTAACTAAATGCAGTTAACAGGTTCTTAGTTATCGTGTTCTGCAAACAAAAGTCTTATCAGTTACATTATGGAGCGAAGGAGTACTTCTATGTTTAGCCACCTCTTTCACACTTGTGATTATTCTTTCGGAGGATGAAATTAAAGTACAATTTAGAGCAAAAAAATTAAATGACTTACGTTTCACACATTTATCAGGGAGAATAATTAGGCATCTGAAATTTTAAGCGATCCAATAAATATTTCACAGTCTAGATCTTTACTTCCACCTCTATAAATATATTTTACTCCGGAGGAAATGGTGTTGGTTACCAAATGGTTGGAATTCCGTGTAGTGTATTCAGAACCTAAACCAACTGTTACTAAACATTTTACTCTACACAAATATTTATTTAATGGCCGAGAGATTAGTTTGATCTTCACTTGAGTTCACAGAACGTAGCACAACATCATCTTGTTATGCGATCTATTTTGTATGTTTCATGTCTCGAGCAATAGGACATTATTCAGATCTGTCATATATCTGAATATTCGATTCATTATCTAAGATCTTTCATCTGAGAAACTCAAAAAAAATTGTTTTCGAGTAAGTTGCTATGCATATTATGGCGCATATCGAATTTGTGAAACGCTTGGAGGCATAGAAAAGAATTATATTTTTTATGTATGAGGTGTATATTTAGTTCTTTTCCGAAATGTAGTAACAAAACAATAGACTCCAATTATAACCTTATCTATTAAAAAATAAAATGTATGTCAATTTTAACTTGTTGCTCACAGTGTAGAAAAAAGATTCATCTCATGTAAAGTCCTAATAATGTGTTTAATTCTTTCTTTGAAATTTTAAAAATTCCATAATAAATGTCGATCGATCCCGATAGATGACCTAATTATAAATGCATCTTTGTGAATTTATCTGCACATAAATTAAATACGGTATTAATTTATTTCCTTTCAGTACTTTAGGGAGTACTTTATACTTAAGTAGTATTTCTCTTGCTTGACACCTTTGTAAATTGACATTCTGCATCTCTTTGTGGTAGTATAACGGAAATTTTAATTCCGCTGGATGTTTCTCTTCAAAAGCATGGGAAATTTGAAATATTTGATCATACTCTTTTCTTTGAAAACCGTGATTATAAATATAATTTTCTATAACCAGAAAATATCTTATCATTTTTTAATAATAGCTTCACATAATTAGGAAATATTTATTCTAAACCGGGTAGGATTATTAATTCGAGAAAAATTGTAATTATAATGCATCGCTTTAGCCCTTTATTCTAAATGCGAAAATATATGAAATCTTCTGAAATCATCACTATAATGGAAATGATTTCATTTGAGATATAAAGAGAAAAACTCTATTTTATTATTTCCGACTTTCTTTCTGAATTTGAAGCGGAACCCGTTGTTAAATTTAATAGGCGGATATTAGATAAAATACAGGTTTGGGAATGTGATATAATGTCCGTTTGGAAATAGGTATGTGAGAAAATATCCATTAATAATTTAGGAATAGCTGCAATGCGTTGGCAATGGTTCTTTCCATTGTAATAACCGTGAAGGCTTTATTGCGTAAATGGATTGATGAATTTCCAAACAGACGTGGCCGGGTTCAACATATTTTTATTGTTGAATAAAGAAATTCTGAAGACGCAATATTCGATTCACATATTTTTACGAGAACAATATTCATTCCCACAGTTTATAAAAGCTTGACCACTCTAAAGGCAATAGGCGATATACAGCAGCCAGCTACTTAAAATAATAACAGCTTTTATTAAGTCCCTAAATTTATTTCAGTGCTAAACACATCGTTGAAAGACTTTCATCTTTAAAACAGGAAAATGCAACAACAGTCACTAATTATGAAACCTTTGCTACTCCTATTTCGGGGTGCTGTGTTAAAACTTCTTTTTGACTGTGCATGGCTTCAATTTGATGTTTGACAATGCCATTTGAAAATGTCTACTATAGTAGCTTTATCTTCTACAAACCGATCAAACTGAGTAAAAGTTTTAAAATTAATTGAACTCGCAAAATTAAATTAACTAAACTTTTAAAATTCACTCTAATTACAAAGTTCCGGAACTCATTGGGAACGCAAATATCAAACAACAATGGCAGCTCAGCAGCTAAGGAAAATGTGATCTTAAATATATGTTTACAACCACCGCTAAGCCTCAATGAGACAATGCAGTTTCATTTAAAGATAATGAAGCATTGGGGTAAGTAGCGAAAGTTCCTAAAATTTTCAGAATTTATACTACGGAAGGGGATGAAAAAACTGGTGATCATCAATTTTGAATTAGTAGTTCATATTAGGTACGTGATTGGATTATATTTGAATTTAAATTTATTACTTCTTTGAAGCAAAGCTTGCTTCCAAAAGTTCGATTTCAAATTTTTGAACTAAACTAAAAACGCATATCTCGACTTAAATTTCAAAGAATAAATTACAAAATGTGAAATTGACAATAAAACAATTTCTAAATTCGGGCTTCCACGTGTCTATATTCAGAGGAAAGTCTACGCTATTCAAAATTCGATGGTTCTAGATACCTTTGTTTTTTCAGTGTCAGAACATACAGAAATTCATGCAGGCCCTTCCTTATTTAATTTCTTCAAATATAATTCATGGCAATAATATTTGGCGGCAACAATTTGAAAAGTGAAACGGACATTTATAGTTCTACATATAAGTTTATGTTATCAAAAGAAAAACTTCAGATTTCTGGAATATTCCACAAAAATAGTCGTACCACGTTTTCCCAGCATTACAGAGTGGAGTCAGTCGTCACTTGAAACTACAGTGGCAGCCTTTTGATAAGGAATTCGATACACTCCAGGCCACTTGGAGAGGAAATCAATGACAAAGATGATGCATTTGTTGTCATCAGCTATTCGTGGCAGAGTTCCCAGGATGTCAGAAACAAATGTGTTCAAAAGGCGCTACTACACTATAACGTTGCCGCTTCCCTCGGCTGCGTTTCAATGGTCCTTTCCGACCTGCGCGCATATTGCATGATAGACACCCATTTTGCTCGTCAGCCCTTGCATTACTCCAATAGAACGGTTTTCGAACTATGTACAAAGTTTTCATTATTCCGAAGTGACCTCCTGTTGGACTGCTATGCAATTTTTAAACACGTTAGTGATCCAGGATCTTGGAAGCATCAGCCACATCGGTATGCCTTCCCATCATCTAACTCAAATTTCCGGTACAAAACACCATTTTCAATATGGAGTGAGTCCCAGAGAGCGGAATATCGTTTTATTATATATATATATATATTATTAAAAATCATTTAAAAAAAACCTCTATTTTGCACATATTCCTTTTTTTTTTTTCGTTCAAAGGGGGAAAACAAACTGCAAAATGAGAAATAAAACAATAAGTACTCTGAATAATAGATTTTTTAAAAGGTTTTTAGATAGAAATGTGCTGCCCGATAGGTATTATATTTAAAGATTCCATTAAATCGATTATGAGTTTAATGCCGCCTGCTTCCAGCTTGTCTTTCTTGACTTCTTCATCCCTCCATTGGTCTCGGTCACGTGATTTTAAATTTGTAACTTGACGTACAACCGGATTAAGCAGCTCCTATTTCGCTTCGACCCTCGAAAAACATCGGCCGTTTTCTGGGCAGGGTCTTCTAGACAAGGCATCGACCTTTCCATGTGATGATCCCTTCCGATGATGGATATTTATGTCATACTCTTGGATTCTCCACATGCACATGGCTACTTGGCTATTAGATTCGGGATTCTTGAAATTTAAGAGCCAGGTCAACGATGCATGATCTGTTTCGGGGCAAGAATTTCTTCCGCAATAAAATGCAAATTTGAAACTTTCCTTTCTTCACTTACATGCATTTCACCTTGAGATGTGCTCCTTTAATCTTCTGATTTCACTCAATCGATATCTTTATTGAAAATATTGTTCTTAGAAAATATAACAATAGATTAAAATCAGATTAAAAAGAGACAGATGAGAGCCAGTCATCACCGCCGCTTGGATTTTCTAGGCAATTTGTAAGCGCTTAATTTGTAAGTGCATTACAACAGACGGAAATCAATACATCAATTCGTATTTCATTGTTACAAAAATGTAACGTGTAACACTTCTAAGAAGAAAATGCATTAATATTTTTCTTATACGAGAAAATTTCTCGCAAATTTTTTCTTGCAGAGTTTTCTTTGAATTTGTTCTGGTAGGTGTTGTAGTTCCGTCGATTAGATCTGGAACACCACTTTTTACTCAAACACATTACAACATTCACTTAAAGTCGACAGTCACTGAGCATAACGGTTTATTTAAAAGCTATGCGAAGCATCCATCTCATGCATGTTGGATGAGCTATAAAACATAATCGTCTCATAATGTTTTACAGGTTTCGTAAGTCTTCTAATGTAAATTGAGATTTGCGTTTCGAGACCGCACGTCATTTTTATGGTTTTATATGCTTTTTGCAAAAATCTGCATAATGACTACTAACCTTTTTTCTAAATTCCCTGCAAAAAAGTATCAACAAATTGCTTTTATACTGTATTTCTGCAACTCCGTTGAAGATATTTAGAACCAATATAAAGTATTTCATTCTGTAAAGATCAAGTGGATTCATTTTGTATTAAGCTAAAAAAATCATTCTCAATGTAGCAATTAAATATGCAACTCAGTCTGAATTACGATTTCATCCTAAACATAAGACACTCGCTTTCTACTCTTCCGCGTAGCTGGTTTGCTATCTGCTGCTCTCTTCTAATTGCAAATCTATCAAAAATACAAATATTTTTAAATAGGCACAAATAATGTTCCAAGTTGTTTGCGGCCGTAATATATTTACTGAAAATAAAATGAAGATGTAATCTGCCTCGGCTGCCAGTTTTCTATTCATTATAGATAAGCATTTCACACAATTAAAATTTTTGCTCTTCTTTACGAATTCAATTTTCGACGTTCAATACCATCAGTATGGGAAAGTCCTTTTTTATTACATATATATGTTGTCATTATATATACATATGTAGAGAGCAAGAGAGAAGGAGAGAGAGGGGGGGGAATGGTTAGCATGTACACAAATATCCTCTGTTCGAGCAGCAACACGTACCCATAAATCCTGAGAAAGGAATTTTGAGGTATCAATAGTAAAATAATAGAGACGTGATACTGATGTAATAGAGATGAACGCGTGTAACGTTAAATAAATTTTTTCAGACATTTTGAACACTCCAAAAGATAAAATTAACTTTTATTTCGAAATCGCAGTCATTTCATAAAATATTGCACAAGAACAAAGAAGCATTATTTTATCTTACATTTCAAACATAATTAACACATAACTCACACATGATTAATACAGTGAAATCACAATTCAAATATAATTAACAGCTGATTAACATATTGATCTCACGATTCAAATATAATTTAGTTAAAGCATAATATTGCTCAAAAGCATTCAACTATGTTTTACATATTGTTTTCTTCTAATAATATATTGTTGCGTGATATATATTTTCGTTGTTGTATATATTGTTTCTGATAATATAATGTTGTTGTTGGTTCGTAATAGATTGAATGCACACAGGTCTGATAATAGGTTGAAAAAATTTATTTTACCAAAAGAAACACCTCAGTATCCTTTAAGTTTCCAAAAAACATAGTTGTACAACTCTTCACGGTATCACAGAGTATAATCAGTATTTAAACTAAGAATGTTAAACACAATGTAATGCAAAGCTCATTTAACATAAAATCGACAGTCACCGAGAATAGCGGTTTCTTTAAAAGCTATGCGAAGTATCCATCTCATGCACTTTGAATGAGCTATGAAACATAGCCCTGAGATATCTCAGTAGTATGAGTTGACTCTTACATATCCACCCTTCAAAGAGAAACAGACTTGGCAACAGAAAATACTTTTTACCGAAAGCATTAATGCAGTAACAAGGAGGTTTCATGTGTAAGATTAAAAAAATATGTAAATAAAAATTATGAGATAAAAATATATAAATGAAAATCATAATTATAATTAGCAATAATTTTAAATTTCCTCTCTCTATTCTGGCCCACCAGCGGCCGAGCAGTAAAGTCGCTGAACACTGTTAGTTCGGTCCGAGGTTCGAATCCCGCGAACGGGCTGGCTGCATGGGTGTTTTCGTGGTTTTCCCCATGTATAACGTGTATACGAGCCAGTTTCCCTTAGAAAGTCCTCCACGAAAGGCATCCCTCCCCTTTGGCAGATAGCCTTAGTGTGCTTTGCCGTAATTAAATACACCACACCACACCACACCACCTCTCTCTATTCTAAAATACGTAATAATTTTTTAGGCTGCGTCATTTGTGAATGAATCCATATCATATGGCTTGCGTAACACTGAAGACGTAGCTGATTCGGAACTTGAACTCGAAATTTCAAGAACTGAGACCTTTTGCTTCTCTTAGCTACTAATATTGGAGAAGTTCTTTGTCGCAGGGAAAATTACCAGTACGACGCAGTAAAATTGCTTAAAATGGAAAGCAAATATAATGTAACCACATTAACCGGTGATTCCAATAAAAAAAATAACTTTTAGTCACTGAAGGTGTAAGGTGGAATTTTTGCTTCTCGCTTTCAGAATTGTTCGCTTCAAGAGTCACTGCATTTTAATTGACAGGAAATGGATGGCTAATCTAAAACTAAAAAAGGTAATTGATTGCCAATGGTAGTGATATGCCAGTTTCAAATTTCGAAGTGACTTGGATTTTAGAGTTCAAATCAAGAAGATTTTTGATAAAGAATGTCGCATAATGACTTTTCCTGTCTAAGCAAATAAAAGTTAATAAAACCATATTGTAGTGAATTAGCTCTTTTCTTTTTTTTTTTTATTAATACTATTAACTTCGAGTAATTTCATTCCTAGTTTAAGTACCTATCTTTCAATAGATAGCCCTCGTGTGCTTTGCCATAATTAAATACACACACACACACACACATATCTATATCCAGATCCTGTACCCTAATCAGGAATGGTAAATGCACTAAAGAAGAGTAATAATATGTCTTTAAACAAACAAGAAGTTAGTACTGAAAATTAAATGAATTACGAGCTATTACCGTTTACTCTTCGTCGCATATCTGCCAGCGTGGTTAAGGGAATTATCTTAATATCAATACTGATGTTTCACACACTTTTAGATATGTTTATTACAAATACTCTGTATAACTCTCCAAATCCCGCCTATTCATTTCAGTTAATAGGTGGGGTTTAGAAATTAGTTGTAAAAATTAGGTGCAGCCAGAGTTTGATGACCTGCTGTCTTTGTTTAGTTTTTGCTTGCATTCAAGACACGTTCTCGATCTTTTTATTTTCTAAATTAGACATGTCAGCGAGAAATTGGACTGCAAATTCGGCTCCTGCCGCGAATATCCGTCGGTTTAACTTCTTTTACAGTCAGAAATCTAAACATACTTCGCTACCCCTCAATCGTCGAATTTTTGTATCGTGAAGGCCAAGATGTCATCACACGCACTATGGGCGGAACACTCAACTGCCTTCTTCACTCCGGCGCATGTTATTTGCTGGACAGATTTGGAAAAGAATGTTTCAAAACGCTTTTGGGGGTGTGGCCTCATGCGTAAAGAAATGAGCCAATCATAAGATGTAATTAAAAGATAGTATTCTCATGTTCTAATAGCTAATCTATAAGTAGATCACCGGGCTTTAAAGGGATAAATTAAAACCGTCTTTGCGGTACGCACCAAATGGAAGACAGAATTTAAGTAAAAGCAAGAGAACTAAAATTTATTCCAAAGCCACCACTCAGCCTAAAATAGGCGAGCAGTTTTCTTTGGTATCACTTGTATTCAGGTATGAATTTTACAACTTAAAAGCAAAAAGATTAAAACGACAAGAGAACAAACATACTGTAAGCAAGCGATCGTTATAAATTGCTCTTTTCGCATTTTAAAATGTATATACCGTAAGAGTATGTGAAAAAACTAGCAAGTAATAATTTGGAAACTGTTTTTTAATAATAAGTATCTCAAACTGCAATTACAATTTTAAAAATTTACACTATCCTCAAATCGAGCCCAGTTTTCATGGCAGATTCATTTTACGAAAAGTATTTAAAACAATATTGGAATTTGGAGAAGTACGTTTCCCTAGTATTTTGACAGTCGAACCTACGTATTTAATTGTTTAGAACTAATAAAATGTTCTGACAGATTTTCTAAAAGCGTTATCAGAGGTAAATGCTAATATTGCAATGAACTAATAGCAATGAACAAAATGCTAATATTCATCGGTAGCAATGAACAAGAATGTCATGCATTTTTTTTTAGAAACTGAAACGAAATATTTTTGAGATTTCTTTGTATTAATCTACGCATGCCTGATATAATTTACGAGACTCAAGTAAAATTGCGAAATCTTGATCTGCATTTTGTTACTACAGATTTTCTCCTAAATTTTGGGACTCGATTCATCATTATACAAGCTGCAATATAGGTAAAGCAAAATTACGAAAGTAAGATATACTAACAATGATTGTAATGCAAAGTCATATGAATGATCAAGACTGTAACTTCATATCTTTCAATAAGATTTATATCAGAGTTTGTAGACTTTCAGAAAAGTCACTCATTTTCGTTTTTTAATATAATCAAAATGATATAGTTCGACCCCCTCATCCGCGACCATCAGCGCAAACACGCATGCGCCATTCGGACCGAATTATTCTCAAAATAGAGTGGAAGGAAGGGAACTTTCTTTCCCTCCAGCATAGCTCTTTCCGGAGAAGAGAAGACATATCACGTTGCAGCAAGTAATACCGTCCCTTTTGGACGAGTCTATGTGTTTTAGCAGAATGCCAACCAGGGTTGCGCTTGAGACGGTCGAACTATATAAAAGTGGACTTGAAACCAGTAAAATCTTAAAAGTTCTCAAAATTCTTGTTATGATAATTAAATTATAATAAAGCCAATTAAGTGAAGGAAAAATGTGAAAATGAAGGTGTTTGCGAATTTTCGCAAACATCTTCATTTCAAGAACAAACGAAAATTCATTTGGCATCGCAAAGAGCGGAAATATATATTTTCAATGAGATTTATATAAAAGTTTTATTATAATCCTCATTCTAGAGCGAAATTTTGCGTTTCGCGTTGAACTTTCGCAGATTTTAAAGCAATTACTTCTCCTTCTTTTTGAAAAATGAATGCGTTGTTTAGTACATTTTTAAATATATATAGAAATATTTGTTTTCACAAGTCTTAAATAAATATGTTGCAGGATAACTCAGGAGGAAAAATACAAGTAGGTTCCTCCTTCGGCTATCACTTTGAAACATAGTTCAAAGCTAAGATGTCATTACGTGAAAAACCCTTGCTTTAAATAACTACATAAATTGCGAAATTCTCTGTCATTTCATAAACGCTATCGCTCCATTTCAAAAACATGCTTTGCGTTTATATTGTGTTTCTTTAATCTAAATAAAAAGTACAAAGTAGTTTAATTATTTTGAACCTTTAAAACTATTTTCGGTGAAATCTACTGGGACATATTAAATTTTTCTTATTTCAGAATTTCATATACGTTTTCTCCGCATTTGATTTCATAATTAATAATTATTACAAATTTAACAATGTGGTTAAAGAAATCATCTTAATATCGCTCTAAAAGTTTTAATCTATTTTAGATTTCTCTGTTTCAAATGCTCCGCATATGTTTTAAG
Organism: Stegodyphus dumicola; assembly: GCF_044657685.1. Classification (NCBI taxonomy): domain Eukaryota; kingdom Metazoa; phylum Arthropoda; class Arachnida; order Araneae; family Eresidae; genus Stegodyphus; species Stegodyphus dumicola. The sequence continues at coordinate 261,372,049 of NC_140771.1, read as the reverse complement.
AAGTAGGCGGACCTTAGAAATAAAATAAAAGTAGGGTTTTAGCTAGAGTTTTGGATTGATCTTTACAATATGGTAACTGGTAGTTTGGCGACATTTTGGAGGCGATAAAGGTAACCTGGCACTTTGGTAATAATGTGAGCAGTACTCAGTTCCGATTACGCATTATTTTGTGTGAGGGAAATGAGAGATCATGGGACATGGACGAATTACGGTTCTTTAATCGGAAAAGGGGGGAAATCGGCAAAAAATCTGGAAATTTTGTATTTGGCTTTATTCTGTGTTGTGTGAAACAGTGTTCGTGAATTTTTGGATCCCATGGCCGTAACTAAAGTGAATTCGAAATGGGTATTTATGTCTGTATTAATTTAATGTATGTGCTCATTTATATTTTAAGTAGTGTTTTTGAATTTAATTATATATTAATTAAATGATAGTTATTTTGTGAATTTTATGTTTGTAGGAATTTGGTATACGTTTTAGTTGAAGTAAACGTGCAGGGAAGTAATTTAAATATCTGACACTAAGTATTTGTAATGGTTGCGGTATGAATTCGTTGGTGACGTGTATAATGTAATAGATGATTTAGATGTAAAAGTTTTTGGATATTTTATTTATTTTATATGTGGAAATGTTCATTACTTTTTCGCGATCAGGTAATTTCATATATGTTCTTTTTACCGGGTTTAAAGATTGAGAAAATTGTCATGTATTTTCGTGAAATTTTTCTAATTTATGAGAAAAAAGCAGTGTACATGCTTTGTGAATGCAGTGTACATGGATATAGTGAAGAGTGTGCGCAATGCCATTTTTGTGCAATTCTGGGATGTTTTTTTAAGTAAAAATAAGTCGGCGTGTACATGGTTTATGTGTATGTGTTATTTTGAAAAACGCGTAAGGAGTATGGTATTGTGCACTTTTTCCCAATTTTGCAGTGAATATTTGTCATGATTAAGCAGTTTTGTTAGATAAAATTTCTAGCATAAGTGTAATTCGGCTAGTAGATTGTTGGAAGAAGTGTTCAGTAGATAAAAAGAAAAGAAACATGTCTTTACTTCGTGAAGACAAAATGGCGGCGGGAAAAAAAAAATAGAGGGTTGCTGTAGGAGAGTTGGTCGCCAAATTTTCGCCAAAAAAACGCCAAGTTACCATAATGTAAAGATCAACCAGAGTTTGATATGGCCTTTTCGAAAGTTTGATTTCTCAAAAATTCGAGCTAATTCATAATAAAAATGTTTAAAGTAAGTTTGTTCTCTAACTTTTTATTGAAGAACAGTTTAATTCTCTAACTAAAAACTTTCTGTGTAATTTTAGAGGCCCGAAACTAATTAATAATATATGTAATGTGAGGGAGATATGCTTCATACTTTTCAACATTTATTTTTATCTTTCATTTAATGAGCCAGGATTCCAGTGCAAATATATGTTCTTGTAATGATTGTGCAACTGAACTCAGAAACGCATCTACTCCTATACCATTAGAGGTCTAGGTAGGTGCACGGTTCTCCACTCGGTCGAACATTTTCAAGTATAAAACTTACGGATTTTAGGTTTACTTAAACACTTTAACGGCAGGTTTATTAAATTTTCATTGCTGTCGTGAGTGAGTGAACGTGCCAAATATATTTATGGATTCACAAATCATCTTTAGTTACTATAGTAATTGTGAAACATAATTAAAATATAAGGTAAGTGACTGAATTCAGCATTATATTGTTGCGTACCTACGCTTTCGTATTAGGTTGAATGGATGCAGGTCCGACGATGGGCTAAGATTTATTTTATCAAAAGAACACTTCGCATTTCGGACATTTCCGCAGAAATATTCGTATAGGTGTTCACAGTAACACAGGCCACAATCAGTAATGAAAGTTCAAACTAATAAGCGCTTTAAATACAGCGCAATGCAAAGCGCAGTTAAAAAGCGAAGCTAAACCGGAGGAACTTGGAACAGACACTATGCTAACAGATAACAAGAGGCAGGACCGTCCGTTGAGAGATGAAAACCATATAAGGAAAGAAAATAGCAAAAGCTGTTTCTTCCTTTATATTTTTTTCACCCGACCGCAGAAATATTTCTAGTACTTTCTGCTTCCCGAAATTCCTGCAAGGCAATATGAAGGTGGAATTACGGTTACAGCGTTTAATTAACCATAATACCTATTACGATGATACGGGGATCTAGTCAAAATATTGGCAATGCCGATATCTCGCCAGGTTACCAAGATACCCACTTACTCGATGCAATAGACTTGCCCCTCTATTCTTAATTTTCCGGCACAGTATGTCTCTCTAAATTTATTATAATATAACACATTACACAGAAAAATACAACAATTTCACATATTTAGACTAAAATCATGTCTGTCTATACAAAATTCATAACATTACCACCCTGTAAAGGACTGCACGTCCCGGGAAATGCAATCCCTGAACAGAAAGCCCGTACTTTCAAATAAGGCAAATCGATGCAATGTTTAAAGTATAATTTCAGTTAAAAACATAAAACAAATTAAGCACTAAAATCAATAAATGAGTGCACAATTTTACAAAATTAAAGATAAATAGGACCATGGTCTTGTACAGTATTTATATTATATATACTATGAGGCCCACGTGCTATAGAATAGTAAGAGGCTAGCCTATCGTAATGAACGACCTTCGGCTTAGAATTCGGTGACTCACGGATCCGAACTACGACGTCATTCAGTCCGTTTAGGACTGTGTAAGGACCATCCAAAGGTGATTTAGTTTTGGAGAGAGACCTTACTGTCGAATAGAATTCCACAGCCATTTCTTGTCACCTTCGATGAATCGATATCCTGTAGCTCTCGGTTCATTATGGGGCTTCCTCTTCTCCGTCGCCACGTTGACTGGTCTCGTGCAAACTTGTGCATCATTTCCAATCTTGCCTAAAAATCTTCGATGTGCACATCAGGGGAAGAAGGCGCTCTCGGAAGGCTACCAAATAAGAGAACACAAGGCACACAAAGGTCAAGATCGAAGACACTCTGAGATTGGGAATAGCCGGCAGTCTCGTGGACAGGACTGCCATAGGTCACTAGAAACAGAAGTAACTTCCTGTCCCTCTCCTGCTGGTTTCTGTAACCCACGAACGAGAGGTTTTTAGGAATGGCTCGGTTAAAGCTTTCTCCCATGCCGTCTGACTGGGGGTATAAATGTGTAGCAACAACTTCCAGATTGTTACGTTGCTGCTTATTTGGCAGATCAAGAGCTGCCATTGATTGTAGAAATTATTTGTGTAGTCCAATACATCTCATCGTCTTCGAGTGTGGCCCATATAAAGCTAAATGGTTGGAATCCTCAGCATTAAAGCGTCAAAATGAAGAGAGCCGCTATGCTATAGCTGCTGAATGGCTGTATTAAAGCGAGTACCTGAATATGAGAAGTTTCTGCCTTTCGATTATTTGACAGGTAAATAAGCATCCTCGTGTATTATTGAAACACGTCGAAAATTAAATGTTACGCTGTTTTTACTTATAGTGGGGAAAGCAGAAGTAGTTAAGGATTAAATGTGCTGAACGCTAGGAGAGTGATCCAGATCGAATTCAAAAAGAGATAGGGTGAGTATCCGTGAAATTACAAAAAAAAAAAAAAAAAAAAAAAAACTAGAAAATATACTCAGAAATTTACATTACCTTCATCTCACAACATCTGCACTCTACCTTCGTCTCTAAACAAATCTTTAAAATATATGGAACTGTAGTAATAGATAAGACATCACATTTATCGAGAATCATCCTTTATTTCCGGTTGCAACATCACATTATAAAATGTAGGCAACAAATTCTGAATTCAGACGAGCATGAAAGAATTTCACATTTAGAAAGTTAGTGGCAACTGTTAATACATTTCCCAATAACATCTATATTTTGAGGTGTTTTACCCTTCTTTGCTCATGCCACATTTTTAGCAGAACAGAAAGCTATAAAAATTTTTACTCAGTGCGGTAGAGCGTAAAAACAGAAATTTGGCTCGGGTAGTGGAGTGCTCGCCCCTGCTTCAAGAAAAGGTAGCTCAAGGTTAATCCATTTGAGGGCCAATATTAGATTGTGGCTGTGCTACTTGTAGGATACGAAAGAGATTAACAGTAGTGTTTTGGGTATATCACTTATTTAACTTTGAATTAAACTTTGCGTTTATAAATATTTGAAATTTAACGACAAAACAAAACAGCCTCATCTTTGTGATGCTATTTTTTTCCTCCTAACCGAGACAGTAGTTAACAACGCTGACTCTGATACCAACAACCCCGAGCTTGAATTCCAGGGAAGGTATGCACATTTGTAAATGTATAGTCTCTGTATAGCATTGAGACATTCTAAATATGCGGCGAGTCGAATGTCCTTCAAGAGGTAGTTGGTAGGAGAAGAGGGATGTGAGACTCTCGGATCGTTCCCCCAGCATGCACTCTCTCAAAATTGAGTGCAGAACTGAGAAAAGTCGCAGTGTCACCTGTATCGGGCCCAAGGTTCTAGCCAACGACGAGCGCAAGCGTGACTTCTTGCTATCAAGAAGGTGTAATTTCGTGGGATTGATCTGATTCAGACAAGCGAGACTATTAAAAACAACTACTTTTATTACAGGAAGTCTTCGGTTTAAATTTGTGTTATAGTTTCTATTATAAACCACGAGAAGGGCTTAATCAACTTTTGTTTGGATTTTTAGCGAAATTTGCTTTGTGATTACAACTAATCAGTGATTCAGAGTACTATTTATTTAACAAGGATACAAATACAAAATTTTAAATGTTAGGGTTTGTAAGTTGTATACATAATACAAAATTTTGAATTTTAGGGTTAAGTGTTTACATATAGTTCAGCTTTGAAATAAGTTTTACACGAATCAAGCGGATATAGTTCGCATATGTAATTTCCGAGGTAATGATACAAAACAGCAGAATCCATGATCTCACAGACTGAAACTCTGTTGAATCAGCATTTTATAGAATAAAAAAAAAACAATAATCCTGTAAACCTGTGGTTTGAAACAAAAAACCGTTGAAGAAAAATCAAGGGCCCAGCGAAAGCATTTTTCATGCAATTAAATGGCATTCTTTTGACATTCATTATTATGGCAAGAATTTGGAGAAATTTCAAGATTTGAATGGTTTTAAGCCCTGTCTTATATTGACTTGATTACCATTAAACAAGCACGAGTAACGCCTTTTAAAATCTGCAAACTGTGGTATAAATATTTTTCAAAAATTTGAAGGTACAGACTTGATTATTTATGTTAATTTTCATTACAATCGTTAATAGAGTATTTTATTTTCATAATTATGCTTTTGCAGCTTGAGTAATGATGATTGAAGTCTTACTGATCCTTCCGCATTAAATTAATGTATACATTCATTAGAGATATGATGATTAAAAATATTAAAAAAATCTTGTAACGAAAGTGAGATACATTTTTCACGTTGAGAATCAATTTTCCGTACCTAGTTGAGTCACGTAATGTATGTCAGACTTGAGGAGATTAATACAAAAAGATTAAAATGGAGTCTCTGTTCTGAAGGAATTCTCAGAAATACTTCATTTCTGTTTCTATACAAATGCAGGGTATTCTCGGTCTCTGGTATCTATAAATATAAGCAATTATCTCTGATAGGTTTCTAAGAAAATTTCTGATACGTCATTTTTATTTCACTAATGTTAATACAAATGAATGCAGCTTTCTGGCTGCCAAATATTTATGAAATTTATTTCGTCAGATTTCAAAGTATTTCAGAATTTTTCACGAACTGCATCTGACACAGATGCAAGTTTCGATTCGATGATGCCATGGATTTTTAAAATTATAGTTTGCAATTACAATTATTACGAAAAATTAAATATGGAAGAAAATTAATCAATTTTTTTTTCACTTCCAAAGTTTTCATTTGCTCTTCCGCTATATATATTTTTAAATTACAATATGCTATATATTAAAAAAGTGCAGTCAGAGAATTTTTTTAAATTAAACTGTGTTGCCCATTTTAGGCAGTTGATTAAATTGCAGACTTACTGTTTCCTCTGCTTGGTTTTGTACTTAAATTGTTAATTCCATTTTCTGATTATCACAAATGCTTTTAAATACGTCGTTAAAAATTTTATTAAGCCTTTTTCGTGACGATGATTCAACACTTTTTTATGAAAAATACAGAATTTTCAAGAAATTCTAAAATCCTTGTCTACGGTTGCATTTCCTAAAATGTACGTAAAGGCCAATTCACCGAGAGAAACAAAAGTAACAGTTTGAAGGTTTTAAAATTTTTGAAATGAAATTGATTTGTTCTTTAGAAAGCGGTATTATGTTTCATTCACGAGCGATTTTCTAAAACCGCACGGTAAGAGTTTATAAATTAAAGCATTTAAATAACAGTATATTCTTCCTGCTAAAATTTCAAATATTGAAACGTATTTTAAGTATAAAAGGTTAAGTATTCTCAAACGTCTTTTTGTGCAGTGTTTTTTGGTTCGATTTTTTTTTCTTTTTTGTGCGGTATATGAAAATTTCAATCAAATTGGAACATAATTGACAAAGTTATCAATAAAAATTTCATTTTTTTGCAATCGATGCCAGTTCTGAAAGAGATTCAAAATTCCAAATGTAGCTTCAATCTTTTATATCTGGCTACCGAGACATGTGCAAGAGTCTAGTCAAGCAGCAGTCGTCGCAAAACCTAATCACCGACTACACGGTAACTGAATAAAATCAACTCCAAACGAGTGCGAGGTAATATCTTCAAGTGACGAAAGCGAATTTGAATCAAGGTCCATGGGCTGCACTCCACCCGTCCTTCTTCCCACATTTCCTTGTTCCAACTATGTTCGCCATATCCGATGCCCCGTGCTCGCATCCATGTGGGTATCAGCTGCGATTTGACGAAAGGACTAACCCGCCCTTCTCAATCCGATCACTATACCCCTCGTGAAATCGTCTATCTGCTGGAAGTGCCTTCGTTGACGGCGGCCTGGCATTCTTTCCTATTACTCGTATCCTCCGAGACAAAAACCAATTTTCTTCGATAATTCTAGCAAAAATAAAGACACGAATATTGCCCATTCTGCACGTTCCTTCCCTTATATCTTATTTCACGTGCGTCGGATAGCTGCGCCTTTCACATCATTCGCATAACTCGGTGACATGCGTCTACTCTAAAATTTTAATAAATTTCTGACCACTCCTTTTTGGTGTTGCATTTTCAATGTCGAGCAGTGTATATTGGTAAAGGCCGCTAATGGTTAATTGCGGCTTACTAAGTGATAAGATATAGACATAGACATGGTTCGAAAAGCATTCGATGAGAATTGTAACTAAGTGTTGAGTTGGTGGGCAACCGTCGTACATTGCAGCGGCTAGAAAGTAAATGGGTGCAAATTGGGAACGAAATGCAATGTTAAAGTAGTCTCCGCCTATCGGAGTTAGCGATTGAGTCGCTCGATTTGAATGCAAAAGCACTTTTCTTCTTTTTGGAACTCCTCTTTTGATGACGATTTGTGGATTGAAGAGTTTATGATTTTAAAATTTAACTGTAATGATAGATTCACCTGTCGCCTGCACATATGATGACTTAGTAGAATTATCAGAAGAGAGGAAATAGGAATTTATTTCAAATCCACCCTTCTGCCTATTTCAAGCAGAGCAGCTTGGTTTAAATAAGCGCAAGAGGAAGACGCACCTTATGTAGCTCGAAATTTTAAGCAGCATATAGCGCAGGATTATACGAAAAAGCTAGTAAGTAACGAGTTAGTTTTAACTTTTTCATAATAAATACAATGTTAAACAGTAAATATAATATTGAAAATCCATCGCGTCATCTAATTTGAATTTTTTTAAAATTTGAAGTTCTAAATTTTCTATAAGTATTTGACAGTACAATCTTAACGCTCTGCGTTGCTTTGTTTAAAAGATAGTAAAGTGTTACGACAGGTTTACTTATAGTGATAAGAATGATAAATGCTGATGCCTGCTTGACCCATGTTCACCCATTTTTACTATTTTAAATTTCTCACGCATGGATGGATGGATAGCAATAAAAGAGAATATCAGGCGTATATTTAGAAACAGAAACGAAGTTTTCCTGAGATTTCCTACATGGCCAAGTCTAAATTTATTACTTTTATATTAACCTCAACAAGACTGACATAATAATCGTGTCTTAACAAGGTAGGAAACTTGATTCAGATTGTTAAAAAATTCACCTGCATTTTGTTTTATGGTTTTCATTTTAAACTTTTTTTTTAAACAAGTCTGCAATCAAGTGCACACTGATTTAATTATGGATGTTCCCAGAGACTTCAATCATCATTGCACAAACTCTGGTAAAAGTAAAATATAATTATGAAAATAAAATATTCTATCAACTATTGTAATGCCAAATCGCATAAATAATTAAATATGTATCATCAAATCTTTGAATAAGATTTGTATCACAGTTTGTAGGATTCCAGAAGCAGATAATTTAATGGCAATCAAAATAGTGTGAAACTGGGTCCAAAATCACTGACATCTTAAAATACTGAAAAAATCTTGCCATAAAAATTAACGTCGTAATAATGCTAATTAACGGAATGAAAATGTATTCGCTGGCCGCGTACGTTTATACGTTTACTTCAATACCTCAAGATTCTAAACAACTAGCTTTTAGGATACGTGTCTTTTTCGTACTATAACATATTTATATATTTCGTACTATAACTATAATATATTTCGTACTTAACAGTGTTTCAGGAGTACTGGTGGACGAGACATTAAATCGCTGAGCACTGGTAGTTACCACTTGGGTTCGAATCTAGGCGAACGGTCTGGCTGCATGAACGTTTTCGTAACGTGTATGCTAGCTACTTTTTTTAAGACAGTGCTACACTAAGCCCTGCCTTCTCTTAGGCAGACAGCCCTATTGTGCTTCTCCGCGCATTAAAATAAACTAAATAAAACTTGATAGAATTTCAGTCTAACAGGCCAGGTACTCTACTATGTCGTATCAACAGCTTGGAAATCATATCGTGTTTGTTAACGTGAGATTGCGCAAACCGCACGGTAGTCCAGTTTGTAAACTATGTTCACTTGAGTTGGATAAACTTTAAAACAAAGCTAAACTCTCTTCGAACACTCAACCTAACGGCTCACATTTAAACTTATCTTAACCTGTTGAAGAATTAGTGGTCTTAACCAATGCATGGCTTAGTGTAGCACTGTCTAAAAAAAAGTAGCTAGCATACACGTTACGAAAAAGTTCATGCAGCCAGACCGTATGACAAAGATGAGGCTGTCTTCCCTTCCAGTTATATTTCAAATATTGACAAATACAAAGCTTAAATGACTGTTAATTATCAAATAGGTCTACACAACAGTTAAACTCTTACGCAGGTTGCTATTAACACATGCAGTATCAAATTTTTACACTCAAGACGGATTTTGCAGGATCTACCAATCTCTTATTGCGGTAGTGGCGAAGACTCCGCTAACCGAGCTGAATTCGAGCCCATATTATTACCATCAAATACCCATATTATTACCATCAATACCCATATTATTACCATCAAACTTCGTTTTTCTAACCTTCCTTCCAGAAAGTTTCTGCACATGAGATGAAGTTTAGTGAAATGGATGAAACAGACACTAAAATGATTGCTTGAATTCGCGCTACAACAAAGTTCTAATTCGAGTAATCATCTTAAGAACGTAACTGTAACTGGAACAAAGTTTCGGTGCTTGTAGTATATTTGTTCGCAGAGGGTTCCATATCAAACAAAAATTTTCTCTGGACTTTTTTTTTTGTTTCATGTTCTGCAAAATTTCAAACCATGCTTACGTCATCAACCAGGCACTTTGCTAGTTAAGCAATTGAGCAGTGTGACAAAACCTGTCGGTAATTTAGCTGTCTTATGAGCGAGAACATCCTAGAAGGAGCCGCAGAAGAGTCGAATTACGGTAGCGATAAAGGGAAATTTCCTCTCCAGTTTTGCTAAAGAACGTCTCAGGCAATGTATCAAAAGTCTCCCAAACTCTCTCTTGTTACACCCTCTTTAGACCTTCGGCGCGATAGTATTTCTCGCCCCCAAGCGGTCGAGCGGTAAAGTTGCTGAACACTGGTAGTTCTGACCTGGTTTCGATTGCAGGCGAACGGGCTGACCTCTAGGGCGTTTTCGGGTTATTCGCTGAATACGACATGTGTACGATTCAATTTTCCTCAGAACGTTCTCAACGAAAGCAAACCTTGTCTTTTGCATACAGGATCCTTATGCTTTACCAAAATCAACTAACCAAACCAAACCGCGAGAAGTTCAAGTGCATCAATGGGACAAAGAGACTCCACACTTAACGAGCATCCGTGCCTGTTTCAGAATTCGACACGAAAGCAGTGTTGTGACAACCGGCATTCCTATCTCAGTGCCAGTATACGGCTCAAGTGTTTCAAATTTGTTTTGACGTCCGTAAGTAAAATACTTTTATAGATTATCACAGGAGTTGCTTTAAAATCATGATGGGAGCAGGATATAATAATTACATTAAAATCATGACCAGCATTTGAAATTATCCATCAGAGTTTGGACAGCTTAAGGTCTATATGAACCGAAGGTAGTATTGTTGGCATTGAAGCATCCTTTACAATCACTTAATTAGAACATTCGTATACATATATCGGAGGAGTGTGCAACTAACAATAGATCATAGAATTCAAGTTCCATGATGCTGACTTTTCCTAAAGACAGTAACTTAATAAAAATCTCGGTAAAAATTTCGTTTCGAGATTTTGCTGATTTATTTTATTCAACGTCTCATAAATATTCTAAACATGACCTTTTGATCCTAGAAGAATAAATTCTCGAAATGTCGCAATATAAATTTCGACTACAATAAGGTTTCACGTATAAAATGCTATTAAATAGAGACTGATTGCAATGTAATTGCAAATTTACATGTATATGAAATGCAAAATAGGTAAAATCAATCCCAAAAATAAACTTTTCACTTTAATGAATAATTGCCTCACAAACCTAGAGAGCTGGTAACTAATCTGCAACTCGCTGTAGCAAAGACAGCTTTGAGTTCTAAACTCTATAAATGTTTAAAAATAGAATAAAATCTATTTAGATATATTAGCAAAGGTACATTGCTGAGAGCTCTAAAAAAGCACTTAAAACGTTTGAAGTACATGATTTGTACAGACACAAATTGTAAAACAAATTTTTCTAATACAGAAATGGCTGTCTTTTTACACTTAGGTGTCAATTGCAATGAAATGGTTTCATGGCATATTTGAACCTCTATACGCGCAAAAGCAAAAAAAAAAAAAAAAAAAAAAAAAAAAAAAAAAAAAACGTTAGATGCCCGTTGTTTAAGAACAGATTAATATTTATAATTGTCGTTAAAAATATTATTGGATGTCTGCATACAACTTTGCTAGTTGGAGAAATTTAATTGTTTCGCATTCTGTTAATATACGTTGCAGCCATTTTAAATTAGTTTGTGGATGAGGTGAAAAAATGAAGCACAGTAAAGAATCAATTAACAAGAGAAATGAAAGGTAATTTCTTAATAAACGTTGAGTTAATAGTTAATAACTGGTTTAACTGCACTCGCTGATGTACATTTTCTATTATTTTCATATTTGGGTAATTATTTTAGAGCATGATATAAAGCAACGTGTAATAAACACGTGTCATAACTGTATTTGCTGATGAACATTCGCAGTCAAATTCGTATTTCTCGGTAGTTGTATCAGAGTGCGAAATAAAACAGGTTATATATAAATCAGTTGGGAAGATATAATCGCCGTTGGAAGAAATTGAATTTTTCTGGATTTTTTATATGGCAGGTGAGGTTACACGTTTAATCCAACATAATTCTGAATCCAAATGGCAGTTTTCGAAGTAGGAATTATCAGATTCTCAGACAAAAGGAAGGAACTGAACAGAAATCAGTCCTCAAGATTCAAAGTTTTTATGAAAACAAAGGAAATTTGTGATCACACAAATATCCACAATTAAATTATCAAATATGCGTAAATATGACTGATGTAAATCTGTTTGCATCTAATAATTTTGTCAAAATAGGATTCCAGAGACTAATTGAAATTTGTAAAGAATTTATTTTAATTAGCCAGTTATTTTATGTTACGTGTCTTTTATGTGAGTTCCCTTCCGTTTTTCCTCCAGAATGTAAATTTTAGCTCGTGCGTATTTAGGTGAGCTAGAAGATATAGTATTTAAAGGCAGGTTTCAAGATGTTTTAGTCAGAGCGTGTTCCGCCTGCTGAAGACCACGTTACTAGTTGAAATCTGACGTTACTAGTCTGTTTTCAGGTTTGCTTTATTCCTGGCAATAGTACATTTCATGCTTGCATAGGTTTCAGGAGCTAATCATCTTTGGGTTTAGTTTCGCTTATATTTAAAATTCCTTACTGTTGAGCTACGCCATAAATGCTGGACAGTTTTCTAAGCACATGAAATGCCTTTTGTTCAACTCTACTGAGTTCTTAATAAAAGGGTCCTTTACACTCTTCTTACGTTTTTTATGCTTGTCCAGACTTTGCGATAATTCTCTCAAAAAAAACTATAACTTCTCCATTACATTACTGCGAAGGAGCTACGTACAAGATATTAGTTTCTCCTAAAGCGCAAAATACAGAACATAAATATATTAGTACTCCTTTAGTTATGTTGATTATTCATGTAACGTGCCTTGTATTTCACTACCATACTGCATCATCTAGGTAGGCAACATGTTATCAAGATAAAAATCGACCGATGCTAGAAAACATCAATTATTTCATTTATAACACACAATCTGTTACCTAAAAATCCAAAAGTTATTTTAGGCAGCATAATATTTAATCTTTGAAGTTATCCATAAGAAGCAATTAAGTGATTTGCAACTGACCACAGAAATCCTCTAGAGGAGGCATTAGTCCAACCTTTGAAATAAATTATTTCCTGAAGCTCATACCAAAATGTCTATGGCTTGCTAATAGTCACATAGACTAGTGATGCATAAATATACAGAAGCTATTGGAACCGTTTCTGGAATGAAAGGTTTATCAATATATCAAAATATCCAGGATTTACATCTATTCATAGTCCTGCGGAATTACCATGCTTCGGTAACTACCACGGATTCCTCTAAGACCTTCCACGACCGCAAAAGAAACCGCATGTGTGACAGTCCATCTGGCTAAACTTTTGAGGTTGCTCTCTTCCTTGCTAATTACCTATGACCTCGTAAACTGAGACAGATTTGCTTTTTTATGCATGGTGTCATCGCATATTATAATAATAGCATTTGCTTAAACTGCCAAAACGCTACACACTTTCCGTTTTCATTTCATAGTTTTAAAACAATACTTTTATCCTATTTAGTGCTGTCAGATGACGTATTCATCAGTCGCGGAAAATTTCAAGATGCACCGTTATGCGATTAGCTCTTCAAATCAACAAACCATCTCTAGATTAAAGAATGCTGTTTCTTTGTAATTGTGGAGAATAATCTAGTTGCGTTAATCACATCGTATGATATTTTCAGTATTTCTTTCTGCAACGACAGCTGAACTTCGACAAATGAAATTTAACCTGAAGTTTAAGTTTAGAAATTGTACTTCATATGAACTTTTGGTCAGCAGTGGTCATAGATGTGAACAAATACGTACTTAATTATGTTTAGCAGAAAACGTCTCTTGGAGAGAACACTTTATTTACAGTGTATGTATTATACATTATGGCTGCAAATAATGAGTTATCTATTCTTTCAACTCATATCTTTAAGATAAATATATACCCATGGCAAGATCAATCAAGTAACATAGTAGGTATGTTATTTGATTACAAGAAACCATATTAAGGGTATCTGCCTAAAGGTGGATGCTCTCTTGGGGGCTTTTTAAAAGAGAAACTAGATCTTACTCCTTACACAGTAGCACACATCATGAAAACGCTCGTGCAGTTAGCCCATCTGCCTAGGAACGGGCTGAGGTTGTAGAACCAGTGTTCATCAACATTACTGCTCTTTCGCTTTATATCCTCATGTAGCTTCATTTTACACAAACACTCTTTCCACACCATCACAAAATAAATTAGGTGATTTATATATGAACTTCAACTGAAATCAACGTTCACATGAAAACTTTGAAAGAGCGATTAAAGGGCCGATTTCATACATCGATGCAGACGTGTTTCTACTGCACACAGCGTTATTTTCCTGTAATTAGAAATAAATTTGGGGCTTTATAGTGTTTTCCTAATTTAATCCCAAAGGAATACGGATTAGAAATTTCAAAGCACCTACTAGATTAAAGATCGTTTACCTGGACATGAGAAATTAAAAAAAGTAAACAGAAAGAACAAAATACACAATAGCTTAAAATGGAAAACTGAATACGAATATAGCAGATTATTCCTGGTGTGTTGCGCTTTACCAGCTCAGATGAAGTGAGGGGAAACTGATAATTTGATACATATGTGACTATTCTGAGTTTCTACTTTTTAGGGTGTACTTCCGAGTAAACTAAGCTTATGTCAGTGTAGGGCAAGATAAGAAATCTCTTGTTGAGTACTCGAGGCGAGTGAACGAGTGATACGAGAAAGGAGGATAAATGCTTATTGTCGTATTCTAAGTACTTTTTCAAAAATTGTTTTGTGGAATGAATGTTTATAAGAATATAATCAAACATTACACTGCGAGAGCCACTCTAAATCGTATTAGATGTCAGACAAAATTTCAAAATACAAACTCGAAGATTCGCCGAAATGGTAACTATGAGGTTTATTCCATTCAGTTTCACAAGCATTTTATTGAAATGTATACCAACAAGTTCTGACTAAAAACCTAAATGACTAAAATCCTTTAATATTAAATTACTGGTACTTCTTGCAGAATTTCTATAATCAGAAAATAAACAAAATGATAATTCCTCAGAGTGTCTTTGCACTACATCTAAAATAAGCTCATCTTAAAAATCCATCCACAGGTACCGATATCACTGGTTCTCTCAGTTTTGCGATACAGGCTGAATAGCCTATGCATGCCGAACATATTTACTTGCGGTGAAGAAAATCCAGTAATTTGAATTATTTACAGCAAATCAGTGGCGGCTCGTAATAAGCACTGTGGAACTGCAGCACCCCCTATTTCCCCTTATTATTATTTTTAATATTTAATATAGTGTGCCCTTTAGTCTTTAATTCTTTCTTTATACTTTTACAATACATAATTCCTTAAGCTTAATGTCAGTAGCCATCCCCCAGTTTTTGGAAAAGGTACGAAAGTTTTTGTTTGGAACTGCGCGCCTCACAGTTCCAGCAACGTAGTGTTTGGCTGTTCTGCGCATGCATGCGCTCACAGAAAGCTGCACTCGAGCCGGGTAGAGAGGGAGCATTGTTGCTCTTGCAGTGCCGCCGAAATTCTGGCATGTTATTGAAAACGTGATTTCTTTTTACTCCGCGCGTGTAGTATTCCTCCACAAGGTGGAACTTCATCATACGGACCATAAACAGAGTTCATGAAAATTTGCAACTTTTAAAAATTGCCTTACTGAAATTCAGTCAACATCAAATGCAGATCAAACTACTGCAAAAGCAACAGGAATTTTCAAATATCTAAATGATGATAACTTGAAGTTTTGATTACAGCTTTTTTATCAGATGCCTCATGTTGAAATAATATACAACTAAATGCAATCCAAAGAAATTAGTGTGTTTAAAGTTAACAAATTTCAAACTGCTATTTTAGAATTAAGAAACTCAAAGTACTGTGAGAATTTTTCAAAGACACTGATGGCAGAAGCTATAGAAATATATGACTTAAAAACTATGTATACTCAATACTATGATCAATACATAGTTATACTCAAAACTACTCAATGCTATGTATTGATATAATGCACAGATATTATTACACTAAACGCTTAGCAGCTGCTAAATTGTTTAACAAGAAATGCTTAATTTTAGGAATGAACATTCTACAGAAGAAATAGTATTGACCACTGAAGCATATCCAATGACTGGCAAAGAAAAGCTTGAAACTGAACTAAAAGTATTCTGTTGTAGGTCTGATATCCATAAATACTGCAAATTAATTGAGCTACTAAAATTTATCTTCGAAAGTAATCTAGATGATGTTCTTAGTGAAATTACGAAGCTGATAAAAATTCTCTTGAGAGTTCCCATGACTACATCAGAGGCAAAACGCTGCTTTTACAACATTGAAAAGAATGAAAACTTTTCTAAGAAGCCCTCGGAATTCGGAGAGACTAAATGCGCTTACATTGCTTTCAATAAAGAAACATTTCCACAGCTGTCATCCAGAGATCAAGGAGAAATTTATTGATCTTTTCGCTCAAATTAAAACAAGAAGAATGGATTTCATTTTTAAATGAATAGACAAAGATTGAACTGTAACAATTTTGGTTCAAGTAATTAAGAAATGTTTAATTTTTTTTTCTTGTAATATTTCAGGAAGTTTCAAAATAAAGTTTCTTTTTTATACATGTTTGTTTCCTTTTACACAATTTTAAAACAGAGGTTAAATTTTTTTGGAACAAACATCCTCGTTAATTTTAGCCACGAGCCACCACTGCTGCAAATAAAAGTTGTGTGATTTCGCATTAAAAGGCTAGTAATCTAGTAATTGTAACGTGAGCTGGTAAATATTTGTGGGGAAACTATGTGTTTTGTAATATGCAAGCTTAAGAAAGCTAACACTTAAAACAATTAAAGCACAAAATTAATGGTTTCCTTCAAGAACATGTAGCTATCACTTGGTGCGATAGACCCCGGCCAGTGCCTCCTAGATATAGGAGATTACATCTCCTAGATATAGGAGGCACTGCCCCGGCAGTTGCTTGCTCGTGTCGCCATCTATTAGCAACAGTGAGAAGTGCTGCGGCGCACGAGTGAAATTCGATCCTGGGTCTGTTTTAATGTCAGTCGAATTCTCTACCACTAGCGCAAAAAGCCTCCTGTGAGCTAGGTTCAAGAATACCAACTCCTTCAAATTTGCAAACTGCAAACATAAGTAAGTTTCCGAGGATAAGTTTTTGTGTCTTTGATTATTACCCAGGATAAATATACAGCTTTGTATATTATTAGAGCGCGCGCAAAATTACATGTTATCATTTTTGCTTACAGTGGGAGACACATCACCAGCGGAGATGTAAAACTGCTGAACACTGGATGGTTGATCCAGATTGAGTCATCAAACGACATGGGACGGATCTGCGTGAAGTTTAAAATTATTGAAAATGGCTAACAAAACTATATTAATACGTTAAAACATTACAATAGTTACTTACACGTTAACTTACAATGTGTTTTAACATTTGAAAGTTTAAGAGGAAGGCTATTGCTGAAATATTTTGATTAATGTAACCTTCCCGTCGGACTTAAGAAAAGCCCTCCTGAATGAAATGAATCTAGCTTTTTATAGCTTAAAAATTGATTTATTTTATTTTATTTATTTATTTTTTTTGAAAATTTAAAAATCTTGGAACTGCAAATTTTGTTTCACTTGAAGAATCAGATTTACGCATATGCTTGACATTGTATCCCTAGATAAGTTTTTTTTTTTTTTTTTTTTTTTTTTTTTTTTAATTACGTCAGTTTTACATCAAGTGTAGAACTATCGTCACTCATTTTGTAAATGAAATTTCTGAAGTAAGTTTTCATAAGCTTTTTCAATGAACAGCAAAAGGAAGAAAAACTAATTTTAAACGTAAAGCCACCGCTCTGGGGCCTAAAATTGGCAGAGCAGTTTGATTTAAAATACTTCAAACTTAATTAAAACTGCTTAACCGGTTTTGTACTTTAAACAAGATATAGCACAAGGGTCTACGAGAAAACTAGTGATTAACAAATTTATTTGATATTTTTCATATAATAAATATAAATTCAAACTGTACACGTAATTCTAAAAATCCATGGCATCATCGAATCGGAATCTGTTTCGATGTCAGGCATATCTCATAACGAATGCTGAAAATTTTTGAAATTTAAGAACTAATTTTCTGAAGTATCTGCATAAGTCTGATAGTCGAATTTGCATAGGTTTAATTTACTCGTTTAAATGTTAGTAAAACATTATCACAAATTTACGTGATTCAGCTAGGTAAGGAAAAATGATTCTGAATTGAAAAATGATCTGTGTTCTGTTACATGATTTTTTTCTTAAACTTAATTTTTTTTTTTTAACTAACCAATCTGTAATCAATGTTTGCACTTATTTAATACCCGAAGTTCCCACTGATTTTACTCATCATTGTACAATCTGCAATAAATACAAAAACATAATTTTGAAAATAAAAAATCCTAACAACGATTGTAATGCCAAGGCCATATAATTAGTCTCATCTGTAACCTTAAATCTTTCAATATGATTTCTATCGCATATTGTAGATTTTCAGATGAGTTACTCGTGTTCATTTTTACTGGTAATCAAAATAATGAAAAACTGCTCTTAAAAAGATTAAAATTTCTACAAATTAACGGAATGAAAACTATATTCGCTGGTCGCATAAGATTGCTTCGACAGCCTCTAGATCCAAATTGCAAGACTGGTATTCCGCACATCGAAATAATCGAGAATATAGTATAACATTCTAATGGATAAGAATACAAATTCCATGCTGTTTTCACATAATACATTAATGTTGTTAGATTTATTATGTCTGATCTTATAATATTAATGTAAAATTAATGTCAATACTAATCATTCCTTGAAAAATATGGCCTCTTGCAATATTCTTGATACCTAAAGTCAAATGGGTAATTTAAACGTGACCAAAGGAGAAATATTGTCATTTTAGAAAAAAAAAAAAAAAAAAAAAAAAAAAAAAAAAAAACTGGTTAAGGGGGTTTTTAAATACCTAGGTTCTCCATTGTTAACTAATATTATGATGTAATAACATATTAATAATTAGTCAAATGATGTTTAGGTGGCTTCATATCACGCACACGGTATTTTTAACTCGGCGTTTCAGCAAAAACAGAGTATTGTTTATTCAAGCTATAATAAACAACATACAGTAGCATTTTGTTATCGTATATTGTTTTTCATCACCACTTAGGAGCTGAAGATTTGACTTTTAAATTATCCGCATTGCTTTTTTTATGATTTTTGTTGTAGGCACGATTTCCGAAAAGTTTGCTCGAACAAAATTCAAGACAAAATAAAAAATAAATGCATGAATAAAAATTTTAATGTTTCATGAAAATGTGCAAGATGATCTCAGATGTAAAGCTTCTTTTCATACAAATACATACAGAAACAAGTAAGTAAATAATAATGTATTTGATTAATCTAAACTTATAATTCGGATCTTTAAAAGTGTTCAAATAGTAAAAACATGATACCGCATGCTTTTACCACTTTACTTATGACGTATATTATGCACATACGAGGTATTTTTCCTTGATAAACTATACTAGGCTGTTGAAATATAGCATTTTAAAATTCTTTCCATTTTAATTCAAGCATGAATAATTTTACTCCGATCTGTCTTTCTCACTTTCGTTTTTGTTTGTTTATTACTTCTATCCATCTACATTTAGTTCTATATATCTTCTACTTAAACATCTGATATTTAACGTAACAACATTTTGCTTTAGAGTGAATAGTTTTAAAATAATTAAAAATTATATTCCGATTTTAAAAATTCCGTTATTAAATTTTCGCGGTAAACATTTTGATATTCGTCAAATGGAACGCGAACCTAGAATTTAATTTTTATTAAATCTTCAATCTGTTTCCTCCACTATGCATAAAGAATGCTCTTTCTTTTGAAACTGAGAAAACTGATTTCAGATTTACTAAAAATGAGTCATATTGCAAATTGTTTAGATGACATTTTTGAACTCTAGGAATACTTCCCATTCAACTATGCAGTAACTCGAGGGACTGTTTGTAATTAACAAAATGTAAAAAGCTGTTTGGGCCAGGTCGAGAAACAGGTGTTTTACATCTGGAGGAAATGAGTGATGTTTGACAATGTCTGTATCTAATCTGATTACTGGAAATTTCCAGGAACCCCAAAATCTTCAAAAAATTGTGATTTCGGATTTTTGCATTTTCAAATTCTCTACACTTTTATCTTTGCAAAAATACCATTCTTTAATCTCTATGAAAATTAGAACTGTAAAAAAGTCTAGTTTTAATTTGTGATCCACTGCTTTGATCAATGAGGATTTTTACATAAAAACGCGTTTTTCTTCAAACTTGTTTTTTTTTATACTCGATGTACCTTTTCTCAGGAACTACTGCTCAAAGGTATCTAAACATTTTATACTTATTTATTAGTTTCCCTAATATTTATTGAAATGAGCTTTTTGTAATAAACTTAGAAAAAAAATTAATTTTTTTTGTGTGAGGAAAGTGCTAAATTGTACTATGCCTAACAAAATATCCTGTAATTTACTCTAAAACTCAAAATGTTTCAAAAGCTCATTACAGTATAATCAGATAGGTATACTTTAATTACAGAAAAAATTTCAAGCTTGTATCTACAGCAGATTTTGAGAAAAGGTACGTCGAAAATGGCCAATTTAACATTGTCGGTATAGGGATTTCTGATACTCCTTATGAGATAATTCACTATTAGAAAAGTGTAACAAACAGACGCAGATTTTTTCAAAAGAAAAAATCAAAAAATTAAATGATTACTAAAGGAAAAAATCTAATGCGAACACAACATAACTTCCTCATAAGGCCTATTAAATTATATACACTTTTTGCTGCTATTCATTTAAATTTATTTTTTCGAATTGCTCGTTCTCACTTGGATTCCTAAAAGAAAGTTGCAGATTTTGAAATCACGTATACTGCACAATTTTCGTCGTGCGTTTGTCAATTTTTCTTAATTTTATTTTTTTATTAGCGGAAGTCCCCGATGTCAATTAAGTTAGATTAAGAGTAATGCATCTAATAACAGAGAGAACGATACTGCTATAATCCTTCTGTAATAACGATGCAAAAAATACGATTCATAGTCATACATTTTTCAGTCTGATGCTATATGGAACCCCACATAAAAAAATTTCGATAGAAAAATATATATCTCTCTCCTTGTATCACCAACAATGTCACTCAGCTTTTAATGATTTTCGTCTTTCTAATGAAATGGTCGTAAAAGCTCAAGTTCCATCCAATATTTCACCTATATTCAACTTGAGTCGATTCGATGTCGCAAAACATTTATCATAATTGATCAGAAATCAGTAACGCGAACAAACAAACAGACACACAAACATACATTCTTCTTTATATGTACAGATTATGTAAAACTTGCAAATTTTTTATTACCAAACTCTACGATTTGCATGCGAGCAATAGCAACACTTTTCGATATAAAGCATTTTTATCCCCAACGCCCGAGACTAGTACCACTCCCCGGGAAAATGAGAGCGAAAATTAAAGCTTTCAGGGTTTTTAATTAGTATTTCGGCTGATTAAAGAGGTAAGAAGACAAGAATAGTCGAAATGACTTCCCTCGAATTTTAATCGGGAATAATGCATTTAATGTTTGGCAATGCTATTTTTATTTCATCGTTTATCTATTTTCGTATTTTAATAACAATAGGATTTGAAAGAGAGCAATGGTAACAACTTTCGAAATAAAGCAGATTTTCATCTCCAGCTTGCGAGACTGTTACCACTCGGAAAATGAGGAAGAAAATTATCGTTTTTCCGTGTTTTTAATTGATAGCTCTGATTTTAGCTTTTTTTTTTTTTTTTTTTTTTTTTTTTTTTTTTTTTTTGGAGAAAAGTGACGTCGACCTATTCCAGGACGAGTAATGGCAGACCGCACATTGAGTTGAACAGTGTTAAACGAATGTCGCATACTGCGCATGCCCAGAAACAAATTTGGCGTAATTATTATGTTGGCGCGATTTGAAAAGAGGATAAATACGGTATGTGGTAGATGTACCGCCATCTGATTGTAAACAATCCGGCGTTTAAGTCTTCGTAGAGTATATGTGCAACAATACGATCAAGTTTAAATTCGATTGAAGAGTGCAAAAAATGGGTAAAGGAAGTCAGCGTAAATGCAGATGCTCCAGTGGATAGCGCGAGCTTCAAACCAAATGCTATTACAAGATTGCTTTCAGGTATGTATATATTTTCCCATTTCAGTAAATTTCATATGTTATATGTGCAATATGTGATATATTGTATTTTAACACATATACAGTTCATTAACATTTTTTAACATTTCCTAAATTTCTATATAATATAGCATTAAGAAAGATGTTTTAAGAAATAATTTGTTTCCTTACTGTTTTAATTTTTTTGAAAAGAAACATCATTTTCGAGAAACTTCAAGAAGAAAGTTATTAGTATGTACAGCGTAATTTTATTACAGCTAAAACTGATGCAAGGTACTTGAGTCTTTTATCTCAAAATGTGCTGAAATGTTTTGGTTGAAGTTAATATGATATAAAATAATGTAATGAACTCGTAATGTAATGAATTGTGGTACAACTGTAAAGAATTGTTAAAAATAAAATATAATTAGTTCAAATTTACTTAACTCCTTATATTATCAAATATCTATTGAATAGAAAAACCTGCTGAAATATTAAATGTAACAAGTTCTATTTTTAAAAGGCAGATGACTGTACAGCATGTAGGAATTGATGATGATTTTTAAATAATCCTAAAGTAATAGTAAAGTCAACAATAAATTATATTTTGATGTATGTAATTTTCATCAATGATTACATAACATTGCACTTTAATATAAAGTATGCTTGGATTGTTTTCATGTGTGCTATATATTATTGCAAATTAGTTCTTCATAAAATTTTATATTTCTGTAGTGATAAGTATGTATGCAATCATGCAAGCTGTAGGAAAACATGTACGTGTACTGCGCATGTACCAGGAAGACAAGATAACAATTATGACTGTCAATCATCATTTGCCTTCTGTATCTGTCAAGCTGATTACACAGACTATATTATCCAAAGATAAGTTGTAGAAAGTGTGTTTCAGAGTTGAATATATGAATTAAAGTTAGTAGGATAATTATTCTTAACTAAATAATAAAATTTAAATAAAATAAAAATAAAACCCCTTATTTCATTTTTTATAAATTCTCTTATTATTATGATGTGATTTCACAACCATTGACCCTCTCCTATTGTTAAATAATTCATTCAGCACTGAACAACATATTATTTTATTGGTATAAAAATAATATATTTTGTGTGTATGACCAAGTTATGATCTAAGATTTTTCAATACTTGAATCATCCTTTTAAAATTTTTATAAAATGATTTTTTTTTAATTTCAGACATTGGCACAGTGAATGGCAGCTGAAAAATTTTTACCCTTGTTTCTGGAAGTGAAATGTTAGATGTAAGTAATGATGTCTGAGACCCTTATCACACGGCATTTGTTTCACATGAACAACTTGTTTCGGATAATTTTTCTGCTTGGTTTACTATTGAAAGAAAGACATGCGACGTTTTCCTTCCTTTCTAAAAAAATTGCAAATTGTTCGTTTTCAATCAATCAGCTATCAGCTTGTTTATAATTGGGAACCAGTTTCCCATGTTAACCCCAAAGTGATCTATGATAATTGGCTGTTGTGACAAAGCAGAAAAATTGTGCCAAACAGTTGTTCTTCCGAAACAAGCTGACGTGTGATCCTTACTGTTAATAATACTGTGAAGCATTTAATTGTATGCTTTGCTAATGAATATGTACTAGGCAATTGTGGTTATTATGAAAGAGGTGAAATTTCAAATACAATTGTTTCAGTTACAATTATTACAAATATTATTTAATTTTGTAATAATGCTAATTAAAAATATGAATTAAGAAAATGCAAAAATTAGTGTAAAAGCATACTAAATAGTTCAGAGTAAAACTTGTACTTAATTTATAGATCACTCATTCACACATATGATGACTCATACACTGATATAAATTTGGTATGCTTTTATACTGTTTACATGTCTTCTATATTAAGATTTGAATCATCATCTGCCAACAAATTCAGTTAATCAGGCATTGTTGACCTTATTAGTTTCTTGCAGATGTGTGAACTTTGGAAACATTTTTAGATTTAGTGTAATTTTTTTTTTTTTTTTTTTTTTTTTTTTGGCTTTTCAGGTTTTCACATAATATCAACTAGAAACATTACCTCTTCATTTTAAAGGTCAAAGAGATAAATTAATAAAAAAAAATTAATTAGTTAATATCATACCTGAAATGTTCTTTTATTACACAACTATTCTTTAAGCCATCCAAATGGGCGCAATATTTTTATAATACTTTTATTTAATTTTCCAGTATATGTTATTGAAGCCATTCAAATCCCACTTGGGCATTTTCAAGCATATTAGTTGTTGAATATTATGTCTGACTGTAAACACACAGGCAAAGTATGTATAATTATTATGTAATTTAACCTATCTTTCCTTCAAATATTTCTTTAAAATTACAGGAGACAGGCATACATTTGAACTTTGATTAACAGACTTAGTGTAGTCGCCATGACAGATAAGAAAACAGATGAATAATAGACCACCCATAATCACCAACATATAATACAAGGATTTGAGAATAAAGATTGCTTATTAGCATAATAGTGCAATGAATATTAGATATAAAAACTGTAGAACTGAAAGATTTGTCACGTATCATCTTTGCTTATTATTATATATATATTGAAAATAAACAGTTTGCTTCTGCAACAGAATAAATATCGAGTGTCTTGAAATGTTTTGTATACCTGGAGCTTTACAGTTCAGTATATTATACAAAGAGCAGTATATATAATGATAATCAAGTCTGCACAGATATTTTTAATGGAAAATTCTTGTGTATAGATTTAGTTGATATTTCGTATCTTGTGTACAGATTTAGTTGATATTTTGCAAGACACGGCAATATTTCAGACTTTTATCCTAATTACTGTGACAAAACAATCGTAGTATATTACATTATGTAGCTTATATTAATAATTTTCATACGTGCATATGTAATATTTTGGCAGGTACAGGAATGACCAAAGCTTGACAATATAACTACATCATAGGCCGGGCATTGTTATGGCTGGATAGAAGGTTGCAAAATGATGACAAAGAAGGATTTAGCTTTTTAGATCCCACATCTTTATTCAATTCTCCCAGCAGATCATTTTCCCTTTAGATGAAATTCTCAAAATTATATATTCAATATTGATTTAACTAAGTAAGATTAAATTTAGACTTTACGTCATATCTGCTTTAACAAAGGAAAGAACAAGATGGGAGGAGCAGCTGCAAGGTCTTGTAGCAGCGGTAGAAGAAAGCAGTCTGACGAAAAATGGCACGTATTCAGTATGTGTACCAACGGTTATATAACATGCCAGAATGTTCTCGAAAGTACTGGTCTAGGGTAAGATACTGAAATTGCCGTAAGTTAATTATAGGTTGCATGCTCACGCGGAGCAAAGCCACTGTATTTTCTATATTTTACATGTATGTAATACGTATTCTTTGTGTCTTGGTGAATACATTCTACCTCGCTGGCAGGTAACAGAAACTGACGATCAAAGGATTGATGAATATTTAATAATTTTGATGAGATTATCTAGGAAAGTAAAATAGTTTAAAAGGTATTAAATGTGGTTTTACAGAATGTTTCCTAGCATAGTTTTTAATCTCAGACTAAATGATACACATTATCTGGAAGTTCACATTCTTGTGTCATAAAGTATACTTTATTGTAATTAGTCTTAGATTGTAAAGTTAAATTTATGAAAATATGATGAGTTAAAAATGTATTGCAGATATTAAACTAGATTTTAATTATATGCAATTTTGAAATTTTAGAGATCTTGCTTCATGTAATTATTTTAATGTTTTTATTAAATTCTTAATTAATGCTATTATGCATGCATTAAAAAGTGAAATGAAATAATACTTAGGGATAATATTTGGCTGCATTCTGTTGTTTCTCAGTTAAACTATTCTGCATTCAAAAAATTACTCAAGGATTCTCACGAATACCAGCTCAAACAGTTCCAAAGTATTTCTGCAAAATATATGTAATTACTTAAGAATTGTATCTTTTTGATAATATTTTTTTAGCCTTTACAAGTTACTGCCAAAATTATTTTGTAAATCAGAAATCTTCTACGGGATTAGTGTGTCTCGCATAGTTATCCTAGTGCCACACTATAACACTGAAATTGATAGATGTATAATTGAATGTTTAATCAAAAATTTCTAATTCCTCTTTTATGATATTTCAAGAATTGATACTTCTGAAACAAGAAATATTGGTACATTAACATTTTCTTAATATTCATTGCGTATTTGTTATGATGCATGTATTAATGTCATTACAAGTTAGCATTTGGTAATGTTAGTTTCAACAATTTAGGGTTTGATGAAGTGCCACAGAGATTATCGCTTAAAGAATGCGTGCAGGCCAACCACCAACACAAGATATTAAAAGAGCAATGAAAATGAAGATTTAACTATAAGGAAAAATCTGACTAATATTATTATTCATAACACTTAATTGTTTCATATTATTGTAAATTTATGTGAGTTTTCCTGTATTCTGTTTATTTTGAAACTTATTGTAAATTCATGTATGTTTTCATTCTTGATCTGTTATGCATTTCATACTAATTGTTTGTTGTGCATATTAATTATATGTGTATATTACATCATTGAATTACTGTATTTGAATTTTAATAAACCTTTTTACCATTCAGTAGTACTTTTCCATAAAACCCTGAACATTCTAAACATCCCATATCACTAATCCAATTCTAAAAAATACTTGAGTTTACTTAATTCATGTATTAATAACGAATTTGAAAAATAATATAATAGTGACATATTTTGAGGTAAAACAAATACTGCTCAATTGGACATTTTAAAATGTTTTTTCCTTTTAATAGAGAAACATTTTAATTATTAGTATTTGAATATTGTATTAATATATGATTAATTAGTATATGAATATATTGTGTGTAATGAATAAGTAAGGCAGTGAATACATTTTGAACAATAATTTTATATGAGGAAATATGATTTGCCTGGTTTAAAAAATTAATCTTTAAATGCTATTTATGAGATTATATGGCTGAAATCTGTAGCCCAAAATCAGTTAAAGCAATCCACCCCCAAAAAAGAAGACATTTTAAATAGTTTCTTCCAAAACTTGAAATATTTAAACATTACACGACCATAAATTTCTAGTGGATTTAAAATACTCATTTCATTCAGTTCAGCTACTGGCCATTATATGAAATTTTCCTATATTATTAAAATGTTTCTCATGATTTTGCAAGGTGAAGACCACAAATGTTCTGCCCTCATAACTAATGATGATATAATAAGCATGACGTAGACTTCAGCGTAAGAAATATGGAACTATATATTTTGCTCTTTGTTTATTAATTAGCTCACTTTTAAAAAAATCATTTCATATAGTAAGTAGTATTCATAATTTTTCTCATTTTCTTAATATTTCATTGAAGTATTTAAATGTTAATTTAATTAGCAATACCTAATAATGTCAAATGCATATATTATTATACAGAATGGGATTCTGACCATAACACTCGGGCAAAGTGATATACATGTTAATTTTTCAACAAGTTTCTGCGTTATGCTTTTTACTCTCTACACAGTGTTTAATTTTTATTTTTTTATTATTTGTAGGACCTTAGGTCCTACAAATAATAAAAAAATAATAGTAATACCAGAAAGTGTTACTTTCTTATATTATCCAACAGGAGACCTAGGTTCACATCTTATATTTTGAATTTACAGTTTTCTTTTGTAGATGACAGACACCATATATTCAAAAGAAATTAACATGCTGCTGGATACATGCATGTGTTTTTCATATTTACAGCTGTTGCATATGATGTTATGTAATCGGGTAAAAAATGAAAGAATTATGTTTATTGGCACCAAAACAAATGTATACTTCGATATAAAGGCTGTATAAAAATGAAAATGGCTAAATTAAAATAGTGAATTGAGGTTGAAGAGTTTTCATTTATTTTTATTAACCAGGTATTTTATGATAATTAGCTTTTCTTTCTTCCTTTCCATTTTCCTGCCAGAATGCTAATTTTTAGTGTATTTGAATGAGGTAGAAAGCAGTAGTATTGAAAGGAAGAGGTTTTAGATGTTAGAATCTATTTGAATATCATACTAAAATATTAGGTCTGAGATAATTTGTGCAGTTTCTTTCTGTGTAGCCTTCGGAGTAATTAAAATTTACTTAGATGAATTCATTTCGTTACTTTTGATTTACGCCATAAATGCTAGCTGATTCTGTGTGAACAAGCTGTGCACTCTGTTAATTTGTCCGAGTCTATAAAAGGGTTTTTTTACACCTATTTCAAACCTCTGTTGTAATTTCCAAAACGAGAAGTCGCTTAAGTTTTCCAGAGTTCTCACACAGTATATATTACCAAAGTGGGTGAAACTCGTATAAGGTGTAAAAAAGACCAAAAGGAGATTTATTAAATCAAGAAAAGTAATCGGTGGAAAGGGCATTTAACCCCTTAACTGCCGCGGGCGTATATATACGCCTTGCTCAGCCGATGCGTAAACTGCCCCAGGCGTATATATACGTCCTTCCAAACTGCTATCATTTGCTTTGCGCTGCTACACCTAAAATTATTCGCAAAGTTAACGCATCGGCTGCGCATCTGGGCGGATCTGGGGCAGTTAACGCATCGGCTGAGCAAGGCGTATATATACGCCCGCGGCAGTTAAGGGGTTAATCTTAATAATGAAAATTCGAATTTTACACCAAATATTCAAACTTTTGTAAATGTTTTATATTTAAATAGCGAGAGTTAAAAATAAAAATTACCTTTATATTCATAATATAGGTTACATTCTGTTAATTTCCCATAAATAACCATAAATACATTTACAAAATCATTGTACTAAGCTATTTTGGTAAAATAAAATCTACTATTTTCATTGTACTTCAAATTTAGGTTGTTTTCATGAAATTCTTTTATTAAACATTAACTTATACTTGATAATCAATCTTCAAGTTCGAAAGTAAGTTAACTGTAATTACATTTGTTTTATGATCAAATATTTTAATTTGGCATTTGAGCATTTCTAATGACATTTCTTTTTCTGTTTGACATCTCTTCTCTGTTAAGGTTATAACCAGTTAAATTGTTACTGTGTCTCTGAAAAATCAACAGCATTCTTAAACACCATTTTAAAAATATTTCTGTGTGTAGTATTTTATCAGAAGAATTTTTTCTAAATAAATACAGAAGTTGTTATGAAAACATTTGAGAGTACATGTCTTGAAAGAGAAACAGTCTTTGTTATGTTTAGTCAATTATGATATATTAACAGCTATCATAACTTTGCATGCATGTTATATGCATTATATATATATATGCATAAAGACCCAAATTTGGCAATAAGTAGAGCTATTACAAAATAATCACGAAGTCTAATGGAACGTACTCGTCACACATACTGGGGGGTAATCAAATTTATGTACGTATTTGCCAGTCTTAAAGAATTTTGGGGGGGATTACAAATGTACCAATTTCTTATTAACATAAAATCATTTGTTAATTTTAAAGAAAAATTTATTTCTTAACTTACTAAGCCAGCTAAATCATAGACCGAAATATGTATTTCTGCAGGTATTCAGAACTTCCGGAACTACGAATACATTCACAGTTACAAAATATGAAAATATATTTCTTTTAAGTGCTTGGAATATTCAGAAAAATATCTAAATTCAAAGAAATTGTAAAATACGTTTCACTTGTAGATTCTTTGTTATTTATTTGATTATATCACCATTAATAACAATGTTCACTCCCCAGAATAAAAAATATATTGTTTATGTACTGAAGTGTTGATTTGTTTCCCTTGACAAGTCAATTAATCTATCATCAATGGCAATAGCTACCTTTTAAATACTTTTAATTTTGGTACTTAAAATGTTTGCATTTCAAAATAATATTTCTATGCAGCTTTTAAATAATTTTTAATGCAACAGAAATCTAAATAACATATTTCCCACTGCACTGGAATTCTAAATAACTTCAAATGCTGACTAAAATTCATTCCAATAATTCATCGCTTTAAATTTCTGTTCTTTGCAGATGATACAGGAAAAACCTTTTCTAATAATATATTTCTAATTCTACCAGGAATTATTGATAAATAACCCGATGAAAAAATTGATACAGGCATAGACGGAGGAGATGTAAATAATTATTACGAAATAATGTGAAGCAGTGTTTGCATACAAAATGTAAGATGTTACACTTATGAAATTCTGCACTTCACTTTGGAACTGTACGAATTTTCGCTCAGAAAAAGACTGAAATTTAGGATATATTAGTTGAAAATTTATTCATTACACTTTTAAGGAATAAAAACAATTCAGAATTTACCATACGTTACATTCGTACATACGTAAAGAAAGACGGACATACGTAAAAAATGTAGCAAGTGTTTGCAAATAACATTGAAGAAATTTTACAAGTCCTTAATGCTGTTTATTTAATTCTTTTAAATAAGAAATAAAAGCGCGAATATACGTTAACAAACTAAGCGGGAAAATCCAGTTTACATTACTGAGAATTATAACATGTAAACAAATTATATCTAAATAACGAATTATTAAGCACAATATATGGTAACAATTATTAAATGCACTGTTAGACAAATTAAAATGAAACATATATTAGAAAAATAAGCACGTGCAATCGGTATGAATGTTAAAATAAGTAATAAACAAAGTTCCAGAACATTGCAGTTGTACACATCACTCGAAAACGCTCGACAGCCATGGAGATCACGAATAAGCTAGCGTAGGGTTGCTTTTAGTCGCCAATATTTCTTCCCGCGCCAAGGTTATACCATCAAGCATGCGCAGTAAGCGAAATTCGCTTAACACTGTTCAACTCAATGTGCGGTCTGCCATTACGCTTCCGGGACCCAGAAAATAATTGTCGAAAGTTTGGTGGTGATAGCTATAGTAGTGACCGAGTTATGAGAGGACAAACATACAAACCTTCTTCTTTATAGATATAGGTAACAAGTAAAAAACTTTCCCAAATGTAAGTATACGAACCGCGAGACAGCATTAAAATTTGGATTTACTTATTTGTCAAAAAACAATTTTTTAAAAATTTGACATCGCCAAAACATGAATATTTTCGTGATTTAAAAACATTTCGATAACTGGAAGTATATTACTACAAGCAACGACTGCAAAAATAAAGGTCGTGTAGGGACTTTTAAGACGGATAAAGGATGTTGGTGTACATATACGTGAGCAAATACATATACGGCTGGTACAGATAACCTGCAATATAAAAGGGAAAAGCACGCCTACTATTTAGAAAATTTCAATATTCTACGGCTAAGCGTTTCTGAGTTATGCGAGATACATACACACATATTATATCTACATACATACAGAGGTCACAAAAAATCCGTTTGAATTCATTATAAAATATGCTATGAAAAGGAAGAAGTCTTTATTCTGTCCGTATGAAATGTCACACAAAAATCATCCAAATGGATTCAGAAGTGGACAAAATGGACTGAAATGGGATACTTGAAATTTTTCTAATTATAATAAATACTTCCTTGACATTGTAAAAGGCAGTAATAAAAAATTACCTAAATGGGTAATCTTAGGAAGATGAGAATTAGTACCAAAATTTCACAGCTATACTATAAGAAGTGGTCGCAAAAAAAAAGGTGGTTCGCTGAGAACTTCGTTCTAAACGTTCGAGCAATAACTAAAACATTTTCGAATAGAATGTGCCTGAAAACTGTATGTTCCGTCGTTCAGAAGTAGTGGACTGTAAATTAACTTGATGTTCCCTCAGTGTAGAACCCAAGAAACCTCAGAGTCATAATTGTGTTGTGGTGTGGTGGTGTATTTAATTACGGCAAAGCACACTATGGCTATCTGCCAAAGGGGAGGGATGCCTTTCGTGGAGGACTTTCTAAGGTAAACTGGCTCGTATACACGTTACACATGGGAAAAACCACGAAAACACCCATGCAGCCAGCCCGTTCGCGGGATTCGAACCTCGGACCGAACTACCACTGTTCAGCGACTTTACCGCTCGGCCGCTGGTAGGCCCCAGAGTCATAATGCTGACCGAAACTTCTTTATTGGTTTTTAAACATTAAGTTGGCTGAGGAACGGCGAAGAACACGTTGAAACCTCCAACTTCAATAGCGGCTTCCCAAGCAAGCTCATGTGAACATCTGCTTAGTTGAAACTCACAGCAACCTAAAAGCTCTAAACGCGAGCTTTAAGATCCTAACAAATTTGTGTCTGCGCCGCTCCTCGGTACAAAGAGAGAAATACAATTTGCATAACATTGAACAAAAACATTTAACCATATTTTAAAATTATTTATAAAAATATCTAAATGTAAAGTTAAGTATAAAAAATTCGTTTTAAATATCATTGACGATTCCATATCCCTTTGTTCTTCCGTGGATGTGGTCATCTTAGAGAGACATTGCTATATTTACTTATTTTCTTAGAAGCATTGGTCATCTTAGGATGGTAGTCGACAAGAGGATTTATTGTACCTATATTTTCCTTTTGTAAAAATCTGCGTTTTCATTTTCTAGATCTAATTTTAAATTTGAGCTTTCTGAATAAATAGTGTGAAAATGAATGCATTTCCGTTAATAATGTATTCAAGTGGGCGGCAGTGGTCGAGAGGTAGAGTCGTTGAACATTGGTAGCCTGACCCAGCACACGAACACGCTGCTTGAGAATTTTGTGGTTTTCCTAATGTGTAATGTGGGTGCGAAACTTTTCCTGAGAAAGTCCTCCTCAAAGGCTTCCTTCCCCTTAGCAAAGAACCCTAACGTGCTTTTCCAATAATCTAATAAATATAAATACGGTACTGAAATATTAAGTAATTCATCCTGACTTGTGTCATCACAACTAACGAATCGCAACATCCAAAGGATACTTATATAAAAGGATTACTTACACTTTGAAGAAGTTGAAGTAAAAAGAACAAAAGAAGACTTAATTATATTCAAAGAATATAATATTAGAAATGTCAGACATGCATAAAACTTTTTAATATATTTAAACTGATGCAAATATTCATTTTATATTCATATAGAAAGCATGTAAATGCTGCTAGGCGTAGGTTCCAGAGAGAAAGAAACTGTCTTCTTAAAAATATTTATAAAATTAAATATTTCGAATTGGGGCATACGTACAAGGCTAAATTAGCTAATGCTAAGCTTGAGTCGTGGAGAAATTTTCTCTCAACTATTACTGTTCACAATGTCTGGAAATCTATATATAAGTATGGGGTTAAGATCAATTTTGCGAAAAGGATTGAGATTTCGGGAATTAAACTCCAGGATGGCAGTGTTACTTCGAGTTTGAGTGATACGATTGTTGCTATAATGACAAAGAATTTCCCAAGAGATAATGCACTTGATGATAGAAATTCTCATAGAACTATGGGCACTGAGTCTGATGGACGTTATACTTCTTTTATGGACTATCTGTTCTCTACTTCAGAAGTTAACAGTGCTATTAAAAATCTCAAGAAGAACAAATCACCTGGGCTTGACTCTCTTTCTAATGAAAGGGTACAGCATAGCACATTTCTACACAGGTGGATAGCACATTTCTACACAGACTTTTCAACTTTTGTTTACAATTAGCAGTTTTTCCAGCACAATGGAAGAGAGCTCGGGTTGTTTTGATTCCTAAAACGTTAGATACAAGAACCCCTTATCTTGATAATATTAGATGCATTAGTCTTTTGCCTACTTTGGGAAAATGTCTTGAAACTCTCTTCATTAACAGAATAAATTGGTATTTGGGACAAAAATGCTTTTATAATGATTCTCAGTTCGGATTTACTCCTCGGAAGTCCGCTGAAGACGCCATTATTCGCCTTTGTAATATCTTACACTGTGCAAAGAAAATGAAGTATACTACACTTCTTATTTCCCTGGATTTCAAAGGAGCTTTTGATAATGATTGGTGGCCATCTATCTTAAAAATTTTAAAAAATGCTGGTATACCACATAATATCTATAACCTTCTTAAAAGCTTCTTGAACGAGAGGACTGCTGAGCTTCAGCTTGGGAACGAAGCTAAGGTTTATTCTCTAGAAAAAGTCTGTCCTCAAAGCTCTGTATCCGGACCTACTCTTTGGAACATAATCATAAATGATCTTTTAAGTCATCTCGACGGTTGTTTAAAAATTGCGTTTGCAGACGACTTACTATTAATTTTCCAAGGAAGGATTTTGAATAACATTCTTTTGAGAGCACAAGAAGTTCTAGATTTGTCTCCAGTTGGGCGATTGCTCATAAACTCACTTTCAATCCTTCAAAGTGTAAAGCTATGCTTGTTCCCAGTACGTTTCATGAACAAAATATTGCTTCTTTGATGATCGATAATTCTCCGTTGGAATTTGTAGAAAATGTTAAATATCTTGGTGTCATTCTTGAACAAAAATTAACATGGAAAAAGCACATTGAATTCCTTTCTGCTAAATGTGAAAAAATTATTAATGGCTTTCACTGAATTGCCAAAAATACTTTTGGAGTAAGCTACGATGTTAAGAAACTCATGTATAAGCAGTGTATTGTACCTTTCATTTCGTGAGGCTGTCGTGCTTGGGGACATGTTCTTGCCAAGGAGGTTAACAAAAGAAATTTAAGAAAGATTCAACGGAGAATTCTTCTTCGTATTATTAGTGGTTATAGAACCTTAAGCTATGAGGCTACTTTTGTTCTTGCAGTAGTTCCGCCTATTGATTTTGAAATTGCATATAAGAATAATATTTTTGAGTCATTGGCAACTCATGCTTCGGAAGAATGTATTAATGGAATTGTCCCCTTCACTGATCTTCCTCATCCCGCTTCTTTAGAGCCCATAAATTTCTGCGATTATAAAGAGACTGCTGAAATAAGTTTTCATGTAGTTTTCTTTACAGCTGGCAGCAAGATGAACAACAAGGTTGGCCTTGCATTTGTTCTTTTTGAAGGCCATTCCGAGATTTGTTTTCTTAGACACCGTATACGGAATGAATGTACAGTTTTTTAAGCAGAACTTCTGTGCATTTATCTTGCCGTCAAATGGATCCAGGATCATGGGACAACATCCTCAAAGTACCTTATTTGTTCTGATTCTCTTTCTTCTCTTCAACTTTTGAACAGTATTACCAGCTGCGATAAATTAGTTATCGAAACACAAGTAACTGTTAGTTCACTTAGAATTAGATGTATTGATATCTGATTTGCTTATGTGCGTGCTGATCATGGTTTCTACGGAAATGAAAGAGCTGATTTCTTAGCTAAAGATGCCTTAAATTTACTCATTGATATCACCATTAGCATTCCAAAGAGTTATTGGAAGTCCTTTCATTATAAAAAGCTTTTAGCTATATGGAATGAGGAATACTTTTCATCTTGTAATGCTGAAGTCACCAAAAAGTTCCTTCCTTCTACTTACCATAGACTGAATTCCGAGTCTTTCCTCTCGTTAAATTTTAAAGTGTCTCAGTTTTTATCTGGTCACGGTAAATTTGCAAGTTATCTGTTTCGTTTTAATCTACGATCAAACAATTTATGTGAATGTTCAAAAAGAGTTCCTCAGGATGTGGAACATTTGATTTTCTCGTGCCCTACATTTGATGGCCCTAGATTATGCTTACAGAACGATTTGAAAATGTTCGGAGTTACTTGGCCAGTGAACTTATCTGTTTTCGTGAAGTCCAGACTGCTGTTCTCTGCTTTTGTTCGCTTTATTTATGCATGTAATTTTTAATGTTTATTTATACATGTTACCTTTAATGTTCTAGTTAACTTACTTCTGTAAG
Source organism: Stegodyphus dumicola (assembly GCF_044657685.1). Classification (NCBI taxonomy): domain Eukaryota; kingdom Metazoa; phylum Arthropoda; class Arachnida; order Araneae; family Eresidae; genus Stegodyphus; species Stegodyphus dumicola. Next base: position 261,336,198 of record NC_140771.1, on the reverse strand, counting down.
CCCCGTGTTGTACATATGTGGTGCACGGGGAGTCTGTATGTTCTCAAAGGAAAAAAGTAATGCTCCTTTTTCCTTTTTTAATTTTTTAAAATATAATGTTCATGAAGAACTTCCAATACAACTTTATGAAAGGAATTAATTAAATAATGACGTTTAATAGTTAAGTACATAAATTTAAAATTCTCTTAAAATAAAAAAAAACTACGTAGTACTCCCATACGTATCATTAATTTTCTACTTCTTTTCAGCGTTCGAATGCAAAAGTTTGATTCTTGGAATATTAAAAAAAAAATTAATAAAATCTATTATATGAAATATAGAGATAAAAATATTCCTCATTCTTACTCGCACTTAGAATTCATTACTCTAATACGCACCAGCACGTTTTAAAAGTAAAAAAGAAGATATATCTGCCAGAATTATCGTCATGCTATGATTTGAAGTTGCTTTATTTTATAGGAATATATTTTCGACGACGGTATTTTTAAGCTGCGAAGTTTTGGAACCGTTTTCTTTTCTTCGACGATGTTTTGTACCACGATTGTTTTCTTCGACGATGTTTTAGACCTACGATATGTTTTCTTGCTTTCTTTTCTCCCACATGTTTTCTACAGCAAAGTTTCCGCCTTACGTTGATTTCTCCGCGACGTTTTCGCCCGCGATGTCTTCGTCGGAACCCTTTCTAGACTTCACTCGCAAGCAAGCGAAGTAATCGTTCCATTTAGACTCTAGTCTTTCGACATATTAATACCTGGCCCAGTATGGATTGATGCAAATATCCAGAGACGTATAAGATTATGGAGTTCATTTAAAATGACTTTTGAGTCCCCTTTCACATTAGTTTGATTACCATTAAAAGCGAACATGAGAAAGGTGTCTAAAAATTTGCGTCTTAATATTACGAATCTTTGAATAAGATTACAATCAGAATTTTTTTTTTCTAATGGTTGGCATTTGCCTATGTCGGCATCGTCCTGTCCTAAGGCCAGATCGGTAGTCTCTTTATCATGGAGGCACCTAATAGGTGGGCCACCATTTCACCTATGAAGGCACAGACATTTTTACATCCATGCCTTGTCCGGGATTCCAACCCGGGCCTTTCGGTATCGCACTCAGTCTTCCCTAACCACTATAACTCTGAGCGGCACAATCAGAAATATAAATCTTGTTTAATGGTTTGCAGCTACAGATTTGATTCATGACTTATCATTATAGTCGTTAGAATATTTTATTTTCACAATTACACATTGTTTTTTGAAACTGTATAACAATGTTTCAAGTTTTAGTGTTTTTCCAGCATGAATGCGGTGCGCACATTGATTGCAGACATGTTGTTTAGAAAAATAAAATTGAAGAAAAAAAAACCTTGTAAGAAAATGCAGATCAATTTTTGAACAGTGTGAGTCAGTTTTCCGTAACTATTTCAGTCGTGTCAGTTAGGTCAGACTTGTGGAGATTAATATTAAAATATTAAAACTAAGACTCGGTCGTTCAGAAAGTCTCACAAGTACTTCGTCTCTCTTTCCAAACAATGTATGTTATTGTCGTTATCATTAGTCAATACCAGTATTTATCTCTTATAACCTTTTAAGAAAACCTGTGATAACCCTTTATCGACTTTTAAACAAACGAATGAAGCTTATACAGGGTGAACTGTCGAGTATTTCAGAAATTGTGTTCTTAAACGCTTAAAAATATTTCATATCTTTTAATGAAATGAGTCTGACACTGAAGCAGGTCTCCATTCGATGATGCCACCGATGCTTGAAATTATATTCACAGTTTCAAATTGTTATAATAAAAATTGTAACCAATGTGTTACTCACTAGTTTTCTCATATACTCCTGCGCTTTACGTAATTTAAAATTACAAACGGGTACATACTTATACTTGTTTTCACGTATTTATTTAATCAAACTACTTTGTCTTTTACTGGCAGAGTGGTGGCTTTTATAGTAACACATATTTCTCATACTTTTGTTGCTTTGTTCTATGTTTAAAATGTTTCTTCAGATGGCTTTGCACCGTAAACGCTTTCAGGAGAGCAATTCAGAGATCTGATTTAGAATGTGCGTGTTCATGACTGCTTGGTGATTGATTCAGATGTTTGAATATTTTCTGATTATGCAAATAAGACTAATCAGGCAAGTGCCAATAATTAGGTAATAAATCTAAGCAGAATTTTCGTCAGAACTCTTTGGTATGCAAGCAAACAAAATGCTTGCACAAATGAATAAAATGCTTCTCATATTACCATTTCGACGTTTCATATACAGATATTTTGACTAAAACCTGATAATAATTTATACTTTCTCTCTCATTGTAATGTTTCTTTATACTTTTATAAACGTTCTTCCAAATAAATGTTTCCACAAAATTATTACAATAGGTTCTCAAGCATTCTCCTTAATCGTATTCACGTTCACTCGACTGGAGAACTCAGTAAAGAACTTCTTACCACAAAGCCCACAGTTGGATAATCTTCGGTTTCTGGCAAGAACTACTTATAAGTACTATGTTAGCTGGTAAAGTGCAGCAGACCAACAATAAAGTGCTATGTTCATATTCAATGTTCCCATTTTTAGCTATTGCCTATTTTGCCCTTTCTGCTCACTTTTCGAATATTTGATTTTGAGTGAAACGATCTTTAAGATAGTAGGTACTTTGACATTTATAATCCTCGATCCTTTGGTATTCAATTAGGAAAATTCTCATCGGAAGACTCAGTGTGAAAGTAATTCAGCTTATAGAGAAGTACTGGTATATGCGGTAGAATTACATTTGCAGAAAGGTATGAAACCGGCCCTTTAAAAGAGCTTCAACAGTGTCATATGAACGTGTATTTCTGTTGAAATTCAGGTAGTTACAAAAGCATAAATCTTCATAATTTATTTTGAGATGGTGGGAAAACAGTGCCGATGTGTTATCAAGCTAGATGTACCTATGAGCGACCGAGCAATAATGTTGCTGAACAGTGGTACTTTGACGTGAAGTCGATTCTAGACAGACGGGCTGATCGCAAAAAAATCAAAGCACCATGAAGGAAGTGGTTGTTTTTGATGAAAATGACTATGCGGATAGCTCATACACAGATAAGAAAATGATTAAAAGATCAAGGTCATAGTACTTGTTCAAAGCTCACAATCACCCATTGAGTGTTGAAATTAGTAGTCAGTCGAACCGTTCTGGCGGCAATGCATGCTTAAATTCGTCGAGGCAAGGAGTGATAGGGGTTCCTTATATCATCCTGCGACACATTATGCCAGGCATTTATCAGTTGTCATTCCAGAACTGCGATATTTTGTGGTGTCTGAATCTCACTGTCTACTATATCCCAGACATGCTCGATTGGTAAAAGCTGTGAAGACTTTGCTGTCCGAGCAAGAGTATCAACCACCCGGAGACTCCAGACGACTACGCCGATGTTGTGGGGTCAAAGGCAAACGTCTCAAAGGCCTCTGTGAGCGTAATCCCCGCCTCAGACAAGCGCCGTGAGATAGTGGATGATACCACGGGAGGTAGAGACGTGGCTGCAGTGCATTGAATAGTCGACAATGATACCGGTGGGACGGTTCGTGGCTGGCGATCACTCATCCTATCTTGCCTCACATTTGCGCTACTTTGCCTTCCAGAGCCTTCATTTCATCGGCAATTTCCTTGCAGCAACCATTGCTTTTAACATCGTTCCACAGCAGTGTCTGTACGCTGCAGGTGGCGGCCTACTGCTCGGTATGATCACTCAGCTTCACGCAACCTTACAATGCTACCACTTTCGAAGTCATTTAGTTGTCTGTAAGGTCTTCGATATCGTCGAAATGGCATCTTTAGTTGCTTCTTTACGGAATTATAATGGGAGCAATAAAAAAGATAAATTTTACGCCTCTGTTACTGGATCTATACTCTGCAAATTGCGCACTAGAAATGCGGGCTATGATCGCAATTCCTGTTCATTTGCCTTGAAACTATTATCATTCGCATGTTCGATCACGTTCTTTTTGCATACGAAATTACGTCACGATCGCAAAGGTCCTTCTTGGTGCTTCCATTTGTTTTGCAGAAAAATGTATTTGGATTGAAGATATAAGTTGAAAGGATAGACAAACTCATTATTTGTAGCCATAACGTAGAATGTGGTAAAGTGTTCTCTCCAAGACACTTTCTTCAACTAAATATAATTGAGTAAACATTTGTTTATTTGTATACTGCTGATCAAAAGTTCACAGGCAATGTATATTCTGAACTCAAAACTTGTACTTCAATTTGAACTTGTACTTCAGCTCAACTGGATTATTCTTCACAGTTGCAGAACAGAAGCATTCCAAGCAGAATGCTAATATGCTTTCTTGATTTAAAAAGATGAGTCAAATCATGGTGCATCTGGAAATTTTCCACGACAGCAAAGTACGTCATCTGACAGCCCAAAATAGGATAAAAGTATTGTTTAAAAGCTAAGAAATGTAAAGGCAAAAACGTGTGTAACGTTTTAACAGATTAAGCCAATGCTATTTTTATAATATAAGGCCATGAATAAGAGGGCATATCTGCTTCATTTAACGGTGTCATAGGTCAGGGATGGCCAACATTTTGCATATAAGATATACTTTTTATCTTAAAAGTGTGTCGCAGTCGACTTGTTGACATAGATGTAGTCGAAGGGGGGATAAGGGTGTAGAATACGTACAATGTTTATGCACTGTGTTTCAGTATAAAGTGCATTCCAGCGAGGTATGGGTAGATAAGTAAAATATATGTTCAAAACTATTTTTTATCTTTTGAACCACTTATTAAGTTTTCGAGATAAGGATCATGAAAGAAAATAAATTTCTAGATCCAGCTTTTAACAGCAGCATTCCGTACATGTGGTACCTGAAAAATTCAATTTTCCTACACTTCTTCAGACTACATTTTTACTAACTTAAAATGCAATTAAATTTTTTAATCTATCTCCATGCATTAGTTGTTGCACTATTTGTTCGTTAATATGAAAACGTTGTTATAAAAACGCACAGTATGGCTGATAACTTGATATCAATATTTCACTTTCGCATTTTTTGGGCCAGGAAAATTTATCATGAAAGAATAACATGGCTTATGTTTTGCTAATCTATCAATAGCTCGCTGAGCATACCTCGTACTGAAATATAGATTATAAACCTACTAAAAGACAACAACCAACAACAATAATTATTTACAGATCTCAAACACTCATGTCAAAGGAAAAAAGGGATCATTGATAATTATTAACAATATTTATTAATTCAATGTAGCTAGAGATAAAGAGAGATTTAGAATTTACTTTGTTGCCTTAACATCAATGGGAAGACTGAGTTTACATGTCCCTAACCAAGGAATCAGAATTAGGTGTATATCCTGACAAAGATAATAAGCTTAGATGTAAGCGATAAGCAACGGAGGACGTGGGCACTGTCCCTTTACCAAAAGGTTAATCGGTATAGCACCACGGCCACCTATATCTAGATTCTAAAGAGGAATCACAAGACGCCACGCACCGGGCGCCCAAACCCAGAGCCAAATTCAACCCGGGGGCAGTCCAACAGACCAAATGCCCACGAAAGACAGTCCCAACAACCGCCCAGGCCCCCCATTTATTAAATAAAATAACAAAAGCATGCAGGGCAAAAAGGGCGAATTTTGACAATAAGCAAAAATTTTGCAAAGGTGTAATACACACAAATATAGAATATACATAAGCTAAAGTACAGTCTGATGTTGGGCAGCCCAATAATATACGATGAGTAAAATATAGACAGTAGAATTAGGACAATATAACATAAAAATAGAGAACATAGTGACATAATGAATGTAAATGATTACAGCAATACACAGAGGATATACCAAAAGAAATAAAAATAAAAGAATACAATAGCCATCAGTGTGTGACTGGAAGTACTGATACATGGGAAATGCGTAAAGCATTCAGAATTCGACTTAATTCAGAAGACTAACAACTGAATCGGGATACATTGCATAGCCAAGTACATATATTTGACAAAGCAACATATTGAAAGTCAGTGTAATAAACTAGATATTCGCTATGACAAAGTCATGTTACAATACCGCAGGTAGTGATGTGATACAGAAGACGTAGGTAGCGTACAATATAATTTGATCGCGATACGCATTCAATCCCTATAGTACAACAATAGTTAGGAAAAAGGAATATGTTATACAAAATATATTTAGCATGCAACTGTGTTTAAGATATACAAAGGTCCATACATTGGTTACTACCAATTATGTTACAGGATTCGTACCAAACTTAGTAACAGAATGCAATAGCGGTACAATACAATTGATCACGTGGTATTGTGGGAAAAACATGCAATAAGGCTAATTATACGATTACGAGGAATAAAAATAACATATTTAGCCTGCATAAAAGTTAACGAATATAGGATACCATACAATAATATACAATATTACAATACAATACAATACAAAAAAAATTAACATATTTAACCTGTACTAAAAGCCAACTGATATAAGATACTATACAATACTATACAATACCACAATACAATACGATACAGTAGATACAATACCACAATATAATAAGATAAAGTAGATGCTATACAATGAAAATACAAAATACATTCAGTGTTGGTGACACAAAAATACATTTAAAATTGTCATGACACTAGTGATGAAAATACAAAATACATTCAGTGTTGGTGACACAAAAATATATTTAAAATTGTCATGACACCAGTGATCCTAATGCAGCAAATAAATTGATGCAGTTACCTGCATAAAAGATAACTAATATAAGATACCATACAATACTATACAATACTACAATACAATACAATACAAAAGCTAATTAAACGATTATAATGAATAAAAATTAACATATTTAACCTGTATAAAGCCAACTGATATAAGATACTATACAATACTAAGCAATACTATAATACGATACGATACAGTAGATACTATACAATACTATACAATAAAAATATAAAATACATTCAGTGTTGGTAACAAAAATATACATTTAAAATTGTCATGACACCTGTGATCCTTATGCAGCAAATAAATTGAGGCAGACAGTTAAATGTGTTACTATACATTTGCAAAGGATGAAATATAGACTTAAGTATGCCACAAATTATGAACATATATTATACCGTGAAAAACATAAAATACATTCAATGTTGGTATAAATACAATGGATATATTTAAAACAATGGATAATGGTTGAATATATTATACAATGAAAATCTCTAGCGACCCCAATACATTCAGTGTTATTATTACACAGAGAATTAAATGTATGATATTACATGGGCAATTGATGAAAAGAAGACAGTAACAGTATAATGTATAGCCAAATATGCAAGTATATGGTATACCGATTTTTAACAGCAACTGGCAAACAATGTATCATTAATACGCCCAACTAGATATGCCAAGATATTATATACTATTATAGAGTGAAAAATGCAAAATACGTTCAATGTAGATATTATCATAGTGCATTATGAGAGAATATAGTCAGTTATATGTTTGATAATACATGGGCAAAAGATAAAAATAAAGACAATAACATTATTATTCATAGGTAAATATGCAGATTTAATATATTCAGATATTTAACTGCACCTGGTAAAAAATGTACCATAAGTACATTGATAGCTGCTATGGACAGCAAAGAGATTATTAGGACGGGACATATGCAGCAGATAAATATGAGAATTCAATATATTCAGATATTTAACAGCACCTGGTAATAAATGTACCATAAGTACATTGATAGCTGCTATGGACAACAAAGAGACTATTAGGACAATACATATGCAACAGATAAATATACAAATTCAATATATACAGATATTTAACAGCACTTGATAATAAATGTGCATATGCAAAAAATAACATTATTATTCATCGGTAAATAGGCAAATGCAAGATATACAGATACTAAACAGCACCTGGTATTAAATGTACCATAGGTACAGGGACAGCTATTATAGATAATATTACCTGATTGCACTTAGAAAAAGATGCTGAGAGAGAATATACAAATATTTGACTGCTGCTATACACAGCGACTTATAGCAGATGGATTACAATGGTTACAAACACTCCAAAGCATAAAAGTAGATGGGTTATAATATATACAAGCAGTTGAAGAAGTTGAATCATATGTCGATATTATAAGGCACAAAGATCAAGTCCCAGATTCATCAGTTTGTCAATTAAACGGACTATCTTTGACTTGATGCCGTTGCTTAATCAAGAAACGACTAAAGGCAGTCCTATCCGTTGGTGGAAAAGGAATATTTAATTCAGTAGTAAGTGGACAATCGATTATATAGTGTTCTGGATTGCCCAGTTGTCCACAACTACAGAGTGCTGAGGAAGAGAGTCCATGTCTCTCGAAATATAAGGGAAAAGGCCCGTGGCCCGTAATGTAGAAGATTAGCTGTGGTGGCATGATTAATCGGTCTAAATCTACTTTAGGGACATGGGCAAATGGTCGGCGACCAGTTTCCTCCGAACTCCATGCATTTTGCCACGAGGAGATGGCTGTGAGAAGTAAGTGACGCTTTAGATTAGATACTGGGCGTGAAACCGTCAAGGTCTGTGTTATCTCGTGATTCTGTGCTGCTTCTTTAGCAAGCCTATCGACAGTTTCATTACCGTAGTTCCCCACATGAGCTTTTGTCCATTCTAAACTAATGTGTAGATTTTTATGTCGAGACAAGCTAGTTTGAATGTCCACAATAATGGGGGGGGTGAATGCAGAGGATTTAAAATGGCATACAATGTGGAGAGACTATCGGTAAGAACATAGGAATGTGAATATCGATGATTAATGATTGTTTGTATTGCTTGTCGAATAGCAATAGACTCACTCTGGAAGACGCTGTTAAAAGAAGACAGATGGCATTTCCACTGGTGAAGAGTTGTCTGATCTTGCAGTATGGCTATATATGCACAGCCAAACTGATCTTCCAATTTAGAGCCATCAGTATAAAAGACCAGATCAGCATGAGAAACTTGATGACTCGGTTTGAGATTAACTTTAACTCCCGTACCATAGAGGGAGGGGTGTTGATCTTCTCTGTTTATTGCTGCTTCATAATCATGGGAGGAGAAAGAGTGATCTCCAAACTGAACTGAACAGCCAAGTTGTCTAATCAACTGATAAGCTGCGTCCTTTTCAACCGCAATAGGTAAAGGCAAGACTCCAGCTGCAACTGCAAGGGCGTTAGTTGGTGATGTGCGGAAGGCACGAGTGATATTTAAGAGAAATGGTCTCTGTATACTATTTAAATGTCGGACTTTGCGTCCTTGCATTGGTGCTGCCCAAATTGCAGCACCATATGAAACAATCTTTTCAGTTACTGCTGCATATAAAACTTTGAGAAGATGTGGATTTAAGCCCCAGTGGATTCCCTTCATAAGTTTAAGGCGTTGAGCAATCACAGCAGTACGCTTCTTGAGATCTAACACATGGGGAATCCAATTGAGTTTGTCGTCGAAAATAATTCCAAGGTATTTAAGTTCACGTTTAATACGAAGACGCTTGCCATTTATGGTTATTCTCGGCTGACGAGTCATAGAACCACCCTTCTTAGGAATGATCAGAATTTGCGATTTCTCTTCAGAGATTTGCAATTTAAAATCTTCACATCTAGTCTGAAACAAAGAACAGGTCTCCTGTGAGTTTGCTTGAAGTTGATCACGAGTCCTACCTCTCACTATGAACGCGGTATCATCGGCATAAGTAACCACAGTTGTATGTTCAGGCCATGGCTGCTTAAGGGGACAGTACACCTTTAACAATCCGAAAATGTTCAAAATTTGACCAATGTTTCTCATTTTTTTAAAAAACAACTATTCCAGTTATATGCATAAAACTTTCAGAGTATGTAGATCCATTATTTATAATAAAATAAAAAAATAATTAATGAAGAAAATTTAATATTTAGATACTTAAAAATTATCTTAAATAAAATTATGTTTTCATTTTTCGAAAATTCAATTTTTCACTGCGCGCCAGATATTTAATTTTATATTTATTTTTTAGTAATAAATTTAATGCTAAATTAAAGAAAAGATTTAGTTTCTAATTTTGTTCTATTATATATTAATTATTTTAAAATTTTTATTCTTAAATATTACAATATATATATATAAAAATTAATTTTGCATAATTTTTGCTTTTAAGAAGGTCATAAAAGTGTTAATTTACAATGTATATCAATGTCAGTAGAACACAAGGGTAATCATAATTGTTGTTAAGTGTATACAAATTTGCAAAAGAGTTACTTAAATAGTTTTGGAAATATCCTGCGCGCAAGTTGTAAAAACAGCGTTTTGAGATAAATGCAATTAAAGTATAAATTTATGAATAAAGTAATCTATTTTAAACTTTCGTGAAAAAATACATTTTATACATGTAACTATGACTATTTGCCAGTGTATTAATAAATTTTGGAATGAAACATCAGAAAATGACAAAAATATGACTTCTTATGTATACTTACGTGCCACAAATATCTTCGTAAAAAAGCTAAATTCATTAAAAAAATACAAAATTTGCAAATTCACTTAAATAAAAGAAGAAAATTTAAGTGATAGTTAAAAGTTGATCATAGTCTATATAATAGAGATCTATATAACACAAGTATTATAGAATATTTTAATTTATTAAAGAAAATATAAAACAGCTTTAAAATTTTCCAGCTTCATATAGAATGCCCACTATTTCTTTCTGAGTTTCAAATTTTACAGAGTTTGCCATGCGTTTTGCTCTGCGACTTTCTAAACTCATAGCTGAACTACTAATTTCTGCATCAAAAATTCGACTTTTATCAGCTTTTTTTGCTGATTCAATTGCATACTGTCCTACACGAAAGCCCATTCTTTTTATACATTCAAGTCGACCTATTCTCCCATCATTGAATGATAGAATTGCTTCATATGCAGCAAGCTGTGCGATAAGTTTACTCGATCCGCTTGTTTTGGGGCATAGTTTCCACACAAGGGAATTAAATGATTCATTGGAGTTGTGTGTTTTTGCTCCAAGCCAACGTTTCAAAAGTTTGGGATCTGAAAGATCTTTAAATATAGGTTTTATACAGTCCATCACTGCAGCTGGCATGCTGTTCTTGTGTTGGAATCCTTTCTCAGAACCAGCAGCTTTTGCTCTTTGGAACGCACACCATGAATTCTCACCTTGTGGACAAAATTCGTGAAGAGGTTCATCATCGGTAGAACGTTTATGATAGAATATAGCCCACACAGCTTTACGCATATCCATGCATGATCCCTTGTTGCTCCTAATAGCATTACCATAGTACGTTGTGATTTGATCTATAACTTTATCTGTTAATCGACCTTTTCCACTTAGTGGCTTATGATCAGCCAATTGTTTTCCTCTCATATTGATTTTTAATTGTCGCAACCTATTACCCATTCGTTTCTGTACATGACCAACGCATTCGATTTTTTTCAACACAATATCACTTCCATAGTTATGATTTTTCTGCAATTCAGAAAATGTTTTCGTATCACCATCCCCAATATAGCTGACATATTGGACACTGTGCTTTTCTATGGAACGATTGAATATTTTACATATTCCATCAACTTCCATCTTACCTGCAGATCCTTCGTGATTTTTTATACATTTTTGTTCATGATTTGCTTTCCATAAAAGATATTGTGCTCCATACTTTGGCCCTTTCCAAGATTCACAGCCTTTACAGTATGAAGAAAGTACCTCAATGTCTAAAATTTTACCAGTTTCTGCACCAATTACACTCGCAAATCCCACGCGTGATGAATGGCCGCGTGTTTTCCATGATCCATCCCCACTAACTGTGAGGTCTGAGCAGCCAGTTGCTTCAATTTCTTGTTCCGCAGCATACGACATAGACATTTCAGCAACTTTTGAAGTTGTCGACAGCATTTTTCTTAATTTTCTACAATATGCAGATTTTTGGATAGGTGGTGGTAAGTCCATTACACCACAAAATGTGCGCATACCTGCAAGACCTTGACTAATACATCTCATTCCATACATAAATCTTTCATTAATTTCTGGAATGTTTTTCTTGTCACCCATCATAGACGAAGAATAAAAAGAAGTCAGTTCACCACAAGTATCGCAAAGCAGAAAAAATTTTGAAGATAATCCATTAGTGTTGTTTTCGCACACTTGTGCATCTGATCCACATTGATACACAACACAGATACTTGAAAATATTACTGAATAAAATTTCGATATCCAAAATTCTATATCCTTTAAATTTAGAATCAGCAGTTACGTTTTCAAAACAACTAGAATTAAGTTTTCTTGCTGAAGCACTCACAAAAATGCTTTGCTTGTCTGGTGTTGTGAAACGATTACCATGAAACTTTCGCTTCTTCTGACGCTTGCCAGAAGAACGTTTAGGAGTTTCACAATCCATATTCATAACTAAATTAATAAAGTACTTGTAAAGAGTATTTAAAGCGTACTATTTAGTTAATATAAATAGTAAATACACACAATAAACCACGGTAAAATCTTATAAACAAGGCAACAAACTTCAAACGAAATCACAGTTCTTAAACTTAGCACTCATTTTCTACTACAACGTGATAAGCAAGCGATAACGTATCAAAACAAAATTAAAGTAGAAGTAACGTTTCATCTCGTCTTCTTCCACTGGCATATTTTTATTTAAAAATAGCAATTGCTGGCTTTCATCACACGAAATCCAAACTGAGGCCCTTTAAAACTATAAACAAACACTACAGCAGCTGCCACGATTATTGCTGGTGTAAGAAAAACAGCTGCTTCGATATTTACATTATTTTCAATATCTCGCAAACTAATGAACGTATGAAAGAAACAATTGCACCAAATTACTCAGAAATGATTGGGCTATAAAAATATCAGAAAATTGAAAAATCGAATTTTTGAAAATTTTAAAGGTGTACTGTCCCCTTAAGGATAAGATTGTATGTCACATTCCAGAGAAAGGGGCTCGCACATGAACCCTGCGGGCACCCTCGAGTCTGACATCTATGTACCAGGCCTCCATTATAGGAAATGATCAAATGTCGATCGGACAGATAATGTGCAAGATTATTATATAAATTGCGGGGCAATTGGCATCTCTTAATACATAAGATAATAGAACTGCCGGCCACCACAGCGTATCGAAGGCGCTCTTTAAATCCACTGAGATAAACGCTGTGTGGTGGCCGGAGAACTTATTGCGCAGGATGGTATCTTGAACTTCCTTTAAAGCATGCAGTGTTGATCTTTTGGTGCGAAAACCGTATTGAAAAGGACACAGATAATTTGTTGAGTGCAAATGAAATCTCAATCGTCAAATAAGAAGTTTTTCAAAAGTTTTACCAAAAGCTGACAACAAACAAATAGGGCGATAAGAATCGGCTCGGGCTGGATCACGGTGTTTCTTTAAAAATAAGATCACCTGGCCAATTTTAAAACATTGAGGAAAAGTTCCACTATTGAATAGCTTATTAAACAGGCTTTGGAAGAGACTGAGATTGGTGCTAATAATCAATTTGACAATACGTTGTCAACACCATCTGGACCCGGTGCGCGCTTATTAGGGAGTTGGCGTAAGACTTGCCGAATTTTTTGAGTAGTAAAAATAACATCGTCTGGTGTTTGAAGACTAGAAGTTTGATTTCGAATAGTCTGATGAAAGGAGGAATCAGTTGAATTATCATCTGTAGAAAAAACCGTGTCAAGGACTTCTGATAGAGTTGATTCAGTCAGGTGACTATTAGGACTAACTGTAAAAGATGGAAAGTTGCTTGCTTAAACAGCTTATCGCAATCTTATGATGAATACCATAAACAGATGTTGTCTCAGAACAAAATTTGCGCCAGCTAGTTAATTTGGCACGTATAATCATTTGTTTGTAACATGCTCTTTCCTGTCGGTAAAGAAGCAGAGTATTGGAGCTGATATTATTTCGACGCTCTTGCTTTAGCCGACGTCGAAGAGCTCTACATTTTTGTTGTTGAGTACGAAGCTGAGCATTCCACCAATTTAATGTACATAACTTCTTAGTGGTACGAATAGGCAAAACATTATCACATACTATTCGAATGGTAGCCATAAGATCACTAGTAAAATTTTGTAGATCTTCACGAGAATGCAGAGATTGAAGACGAGAATGATAAGAGGCCAAATTGGCTTGAATGGCTGCAGTAAACTGTCTGGCCTTTCGGCCAGGTAAATTATAACGCCGTATGATGGAGGTGGCTGTAGTTCCCGCGAGTGAAAAACGTATATAGTTATGGTCTGATAGACTTAGACCCTCAATTACTCGCCAATCTTGAAGAAGAGAGGCCATAGGCAAAGTAGACAAAGTCAAATCTGGCCAACCATGTGAATGTTGACGATCAAAAGTCGGAGGAGCATCATGTGAATTATGTTTCACGAGATTAAAACTGGATATAAAATCTTCCTGAAGTCTACCCTTTACGTCCGTAGTAGCATATCCCCGCGAAACATTATGAGCGTTAAAATCACCAGAAAAGAGCAAATTTGGAATTTGAATTGAGGTCAGTAAATCTTGCATTGCAGAGAGCACAGGTTCGATTTCTGAAGACGGTGGGGAATAAATGGAAACCAGGAGGACTGTCAGATGATGAACTTCCAGAAGAACAGCAACAATATCTCGCTGCGCAGTGACAAGTAAAGGAGACCAGGAAGGATTACAATTGACAATAATTGCACGGGGTGGATGTAAAGGATCTTCCTTTTGATATAGTGTCCAGTGTAGTGGAAAGCCAACCGCCTTACCATTTAGACAATACGGCTCCTGGATTAAGATAAAGTCAATATGCTCAGAAGTAGCATATTCTACAGTCTGTGCCGTCGCAGCTCGAGCATGTTGAAGGTTTATTTGTAGACATTCCGTCGGTAAAGTTCGTTGCAGAAGAGTGGTATTAAGATCTTTTTGTATATGATCCAATGAAGAATCAGATACTAAGTTACCTGATGCTAGACTATAAGGATTGAAGTTAGTAGTCTGTGTTTGCCCTGATGAGCTGGACGCGACGTTGATACTCTAGACAATCGGGGTGGTAGGCGGGATGAGCGAAGTCATATCTGGTACCGTAACGATTATTGGCTTCGCCACAGTTTATGCATTCAGGTGTTTGAGCTGTGCAATCTTTGAGCCCGTGATCTCCTGCACAGTAGGAGCAGTATTTTCGCTTACTCTTGCATTCTGTTTGCACATGGCCATATTGCTGACAGGAGTAACATCTTTTAATTCCAATAAATTCAGTGGCTCTGTGAGCTTGCCAGCCGACGAAAATTTTTCGCCGACGCATGACCGCAGCAAAACCTGGGGAGTCACATTCAACAATCCATTTAATGTATCCCTTCCGTCGCTCCCTGAGACGGAATCGCATCGTGAATGCTGTTTCTGGCAATCCCGTGGCTCCGCTGAGTTCTGAAAGTACTGTTTGCGGTGAGAATGATTCCGGCAAGTCATGGATAGCAATTCTTGGTTTTCGTCTGATTGGTCTACTGACATCTGCTGGTACATCAGAGCGCGTGAGTTCTTGTTCGAGTGTCGCAACATCATCAGGGGTCTGACAGAAGACCTCCAAACCTCCGTTATTTATTTTAGTAATACGATATTATTTAAATCGTATTACTAAAATAAATAACGTTAATTATTTAGTAATCCGTTATTATTTAGTAATACCAACTTTAAGTTGTGAGAGCGGAACTTTGGTATTAAGCTGTTCTTTAAGCGTATCACTAGTAGTGTCAGCTTTAGGACGAATAATAAGGCTAGGCTTTTTAGGTCGTCGAACAATATCCGCAAAAGATGGAGCAGGAGCCAAAGCCTGATCAGCTGTAGATGGGAGAACAGGTGACTGGAAAGAATGTTGTCGAACCGCTTCACAGCAAAGTATGGTAGATGTATTGACTTCAGCGTCCACCAATTCTGGATTAGATAAGCCCTCAGGTCCCTGTAAGGCCAAAGTTTGCAAAGTTGTCAGAGATTGTAACAGATGCTCTCGCAGGTCCGAAGATAAGAGGATTCTGCCACCTCTGCTGGTGGTAGCTACTTTGCGTATATCAGCACAGAGTAGTGTAATTTTATCCGCATAAGGTAAGTCAGAGTCTAACAAATCGGGTGCGCTAGTAGCCCCCTGTGATGTTTCTCTGGCAGTTGTTAAAACAGATTTACGGGACATTATAAAGTATTAAAGAGCAGTAGTAAAACATAGACTAAAAGTGCAATGTCCAAAAGTCACTAAGAACGATCAAATTAAAATGTCTATGTGACACGTGATAACAGAGAATAATACAAGCAAAATTCCTGTATAACTAATCAATGTACACAAAGTAATGTTTAGCCAGCAGAATGACTAAAATTTTAACTGACTCAAATACATATCGAGGTATATTATCAGCAGTTATAATAGCAAGACACTAAATATAGGCAGAGATTATAGATTTCAATCTTCACAATATGAAACAACTAAGTCCAGTAAAATTAATTAAATTACATAAAAAAAACCCATAAAATAAAGTGAAACAATGCTTAAGGAATATTATAAGACAGTTGAGAGATCAAGAAATATACTTAAAACACTATTTTAATAAATACAAATGTCAAAAAACGAAAACCGAACACTTGTCGAGTGAGATTCGACAATAGTCTAATGACGAGAACTGGATCTCGACAAAAAATTCAACTTCTCGACAATGTTAAAAATTTCGCGAAAAACAACTGCCAAAAGGACAAACCCTTTGGAGCAAATACATATGAAAATACAGTTAAGCTTATTTAAATACAGGGTGAAATTTAGCATAAGTGCATAAAAACATAGCTATTATATACTAACTCGTTAAATATCAATACAAGATTATATTAAGTAATACAAAAAGATAGAACTTAAAATTTAACACATTTTGAACAAAACCCGGTATGAAAATCACTAAAATTTGAAGAGTTATGGATTTTTGAAAACAATTGTCTAATCTCTGGACTTAGAAAATTTCAAGCAAAAAGTTAAGCCTACCTCGGTGCCACGTGTTTGGCCGGCGGGAAACTTCCGTAGGGAAGGCGGCGAGGTAAGTGAACAGAAGTCCGCTGAAATTGCAGCAGCCTATAATCCTTTGTTATTGCACTAAAACACTTATATCTCCGTAAAAATGGTCACACATACATAAACAAAGTATCCACGCATGTACCAGATATTCATACACACTTTAAAATCAACGGCGCACTTTCGGCGGCAGAATTTCCAATAGAAAATCTCGAAAAAACAGGAGCGAAACGACACTCGTCCGATCTCTCTGTGCCGCTGCTATGTAGAACGGTGAGAAATCTGTATTGGAGGTAGCTGCAAAATGTAAGCTAAATATTCTGGGAATAACGTGCAGTCCTGAGAGAATGGCCCACCAGCGGCCGAGCGGTAAAGTCGCTGAACACTGGTAGTTTGGTCCGAGGTTCGAATCCCGCGAACGGGCTGGCTGCATGGGTGTTTTCGTGGTTTTCCCCATGTGTAACGTGTATACGAGCCAGTTTCCCTTAGAAAGTCCTCCACGAAAGGCATCCCTCCCCTTTGGCAGATAGCCCTAGTGTGCTTTGCCGTAATTAAATACACCACACCTGAGAGAATGTCTGATCGCTGGCCACCACAGCGTGTCGAATACGCCCTGGAGGTCCAGAAAGATGAAGGCCGTGTGGAGAAGGTGGATCCTGTTGTGATGAATCACTTGGCGAATTTCATCCAGTGCATGAAGAATTGATAGTCTAAGACGGAATCCATATTGTTTATTGCTTATGATGTTCTGTACTTGGAGATGGTGACTGCCCTTGTGCAAGATGTTTTTCGTAAATTTTGTCAAGCGCGGGGAGGAGTCACATGGGACGCTAAGAGCAAGGATTCGTAGGATCAAACAATTTTTATCTTCAGCGCGTGAGGCTCTGTATCGGAAGTTATAAAGATATGCTCAAATTAAAATATTTTGCGATATTGCTGTTAAACTGAATTTTACGGTTTAAGTGCGAAGAACATGATATTTAATAAATAAATTTAACAAACAAATTCTTAAAAAAAACTCCTCTTCGGACGTAATTTAAAATCTGAAATGTTTCAGATTTTTTTTTCCTTTCATTTCCGTGATTGAAAATTTGTATTATTGTTATACTGGAAATCACCCCAAACACAATACGGCACTTTAAGTAAAATGATTATCATCATCTGTATGTTGATATCCAATGACGCAAAGCAGGATGCAGACAACACAGGTAATTTCTGAAACCAGGCATCCAAAAGAAAACGTAGTTGACAAATAAACAAATCTTCTACTCTTTATGAAAAAAAATTACTGCCAGTTTATTGTTCACCACTTTTCACCTGCACTTACTATATTATATAAACATCAGGCTGAGTTGTTCCTATAACTTCAGATTTACAGCGCTACGATGCCTGGATACCTCATCGCCAACCAGATGTCTTATCGCTCATCACGTGACATTGGTCACACTCCCTGGATCTGCTATCCTGTCTCCACGAGAACTGCGTTCGGCATTTCCTTAACTGCAGCGCTCCTAGAAGCACCAAAGTTCGATAGCCGGAACACAACCTGCGAATTCGCAGGTTAATCGCGGCAAATAAAGCAAGTTGGAGTTGGAGTTCCTAATTTCTTCGGCTCTGTTTTCGTATTTTGTAATGAAACTGCATTGTCCTTTAGAGGCGGAGCTAGAATCTTTTACTCCGTAGCTGTTAATTCTATACGTTGCAGTAGCATAATTTCAGACTCAGATTGGTAATTTGAGCGCCGACAATTCTCCGTTTAGTCTAAAGTGTGCGAATTTATAAGAAACTTTCAAGATTCTTATGTAGGCAGATATTTTACAAAAATATGGGTAAACCAGACCAGTTTCATGAACTAAAACAAATTAACCAATTTGAATATTTTATTGCGAAACGTTCGTTCTCGGAACGAATTGCACTAATCTCCAGTTGTTCATTATTCCATCCACGGGGAACTAGCAGGTTTAATGAGCACCTAACTCAGTGAACCACCTGTTCTGCCAATGGCGAAAAGAAAAAAAAAAAAAAAGGAAACACACTAACTGCTGCTGAATTTTAAAGTCTAACTCCGCTATTCCGAATTCGTGCTTGGTACCTACTTATTGACGCAGAAATAATAAACTGTATAGATTTCAGATGATGAGATGAACGTAGAGCTGAATGAAATTACCTGAAAGAGGAAGACTGGATCAATTATGAAAGATTCCTTTGGAGATGTGCTGTATATGACCTGTGTCCGTATATTTGACATCTTCATTAATAGTGAATTTACAGATGAAACTATTATTAAATTTTCTGAAATATTGCTTTATTGTTTCCCAGTTCAGGATCCCGGTGCAGTTATTCATTGCAGAATTTAACAAATCTTGAGAGATTAATTTTTTTATACCAAATCTTCTAGTGACATAGCGTGCGGTATTTGCATATAAAATTTATGTCATGTCTGCGGTTTTGAAACATTAATTTTATTATTTCTCATTTCAATTAATACTATAGGCGAAATTCAGTTAATATGCACTGTGATTCATGGGTAAAGTAAATACGATATGCTATCTTCACTCTGGATGCTGTGGTGGGTGAATAGGGAAAATCTGACAGAAGCAAAGATATAGAAATGGGACTATTCAGGAAAATTCAGGGATAATGTGCCTGTAAACAAATGTGATGTCAAAGACTGTTGTAATTGTAATTACTTCAATTGTAAGTATGGCCGCTTTTGGCAAATCGGAGAACTACGTTACCAGGGAATGTGTTAGTGTTGCAGTCCCACTCGTGAAGGTATGCATTAAAGTCTCCTCTAAGACAATATTATGGTCGAAAGAACTGAAAATCACGCTAAATGTTCCCTTGTATCTCTTGTTAGATGGTGTATAGCCGGAGCTAATTGTTAGTGGTAGTGGGGTGACTGGTGTGATGGTGATAGTTAAGGTATAAGGTATCCCGCCTTCCTAGCGTGCCTTCGTGGTGTGGTGGTCTGCACGCTGTCCGCGTATTCCAGAGGTCCGTGGTTCGATTCCTGGCAAAGGCGCTGCTAAATGTTTAATCTCATCTTACCTGCTTTCAATAATACCTAATGTCTCTACAGTGGCGCCCGAACTAAACGGGTGTCGTATGAATATTCTCCTCAACCAGAATTTGGCAATTGGGTTCCCTAAAAACCCCAGTCGCCCTTTCAAAGAAAGATTATATAAGGTATTTCTTCCGTCTTCATGGCATTACTTCGCGGTGTCGTGGTCAGCACGCTCAGCGCGTAATTGAGAGGTCCGTGGTTCGATTCCCGGCGAAGGCGTTGCATATTTTTCATCTTGCCTGCTTCCAAAGTTTAATCTAATGTTGCTACAAAGGTTTAAAAGCTGTGACAGTGCGGTGTGGTATTGGGTGGAGAGCTTAATTACAAGAATTAGGTACTACGGGCATTGGCGACTTCTATCCAGTGTATACATGTAGTAACACCTGACTCTAATAGTTGCCACACGCCTGAGCTTGTGTTCCTGTAGGAAGATTACGTCGGGATTGTACTCATTTACAAAAATACGAACTTCATTAATTATTAATTGTATAGAATAAGCCATTTGCGTCCCCTGTCACAATTTTAAGTTAAGAATTCATAATTGCTTTTGATAAGATAGCCTGCAGTTTTCTTCGAGTAACTGATACAATACAAACATTTTACCTAATTCATTTTCGCATTGTTTCAAAGCATACATTTCACTTTTAAAGACTTTAATAACGCTGGCAAAATTTAGGGCAGACACTTTTTGAAATTGATTCATAACGTTAAACAATTCCAGAAGGCCTGAAAGTTCATTTCTGTTTGAGGTACTTGGGATATTTATCTACTTGTAAACTTGGAAAGCAGTAGCAGCTGAAACTGTAGTATTGGGGACAGTACCCAGATTTTGGGTAATAGGTCCTTCAGCAGTGGCCGGTTTAAGGGCCTGAGGATAGCTAATTCCTGATTCTCTTGTAGACTTTCTTGTAACGTTAATAACATGCTTCTTTTTCCATAAAGGAAATTTCGACATCCTCTATATCAGGCTACGTGGGGGCCAGAACTATTTTCTCGCTTACGTCTCAAGACGCCTCGAGACAATAATTCCCAGTTCTGGGACCTGGATGTGTCACCTGCACATTTGACACATCTAGGTGCCACATGGAAATTCTCGGAAGAGTTGTGGCACTTCTTACAATTTTGACAATAGCGCACTTGATTTTTCGATAAATATATTTCGATATTTAATACGAAAAAACATTACATATACTATGAAAACTCTCGTTAGGAATATGCCTACGCCTGAAATACAAACATCGGAGGCCTGGTCTTATATTTGGTGAGCTGTACTTTCTTACGCACATCATATCACGTAGAGATTCACGTAGTATATGACAATCTGAGTTTGAGAGGAGAAAATTAAAAGAACTCTTACAGGCCTTTTTATGTCTTGGGTTGACAACATAGTTTTCAATATTTTTATACAAGAAGAAAAGAACTAAGTGTAAGATGATCATCCGACGACATCGGCTGAACTGTCAGGAATTCACAACTAAGCCGTCCAAAAATTTACAGTCAGGAAGCTGTCTAAATAAGTCTTTGCGAATGACATACTTAGTAACACCCTGTGAGGGTTTAGGTTATAGGCTAAGGGGTTTTAGGCTGATCCGGCTGCTACCGCACGCCTGTGACTGCTGTTGTATTACTACTGGCAATATTTACATTTATAATTATCAGGGACATTTTTACTAGGATAAGGCTTCTCATTAATATTATTCAATGCAGCATTATTATCAGCACATGGCAAATGTTATCAATACAAATAGCAGTATTATGTACATCAAGATTAGAAAATCTATTTTGTAACGTTAATTGCGACTTAGTTTTAACTAATTTCGTACCTTTGGCTGTTTTAGCCGGCTATAAATGCATAAAGTGCACAGATATTCACACATGAAACATCCAGAGATCACTTTCTTCTACAGGATTATGCGGAGTAACTAACTTCGAGGAAATATGTAGCGAAACATAATTGAAACTTCTGAATTACGCTTTGAAAACGTTTTGAGGACTGAAAAAACAATTTAGTCACAAAACCAAGCAAAAAAAAAAAAAAAAAAAAAAAAAAAAAAAATTAATTTATTCCAAAGACACCGCGCTGCCTATTAACAGGTAACGCAGTTTCATTTAAGATGTTGCTATTTTTGCCCATATTGTTTCGTACGGCTCAATTTTAAAATTTTTATATACCGCAAGATTGTACGAAAAAACTAGCGACTAACAAGTTAGTTATACATTTTTACATAATAATTATAATCTCAAACTGTAAATGTACTTTTAAAATCAACCATGGCATCATCGAATAGAAACTTGTTTCCATGTCACATATATTTCAAGAAGAAATTTGAAGAACTAATTTTCCTAAGTCCTTAATAGTCCAGTCCCTGCAAGCAGCACGCATTTGTTTTAGTAAAGCGTATTCACAGACTTTTTAAAAAGCTATCAGATATTAACCTTTATTTTGATCGACACTATTAAACGAGAATACCATGTATTTGTTTAGAAACAGAAGAAAAGCATTTGCGAGATTTATAAAATACCCAAGTCTCAATTTTAATAGTTTTATGTTATTATCCTCTACAGTTCTGATATAATTTACCTGTTTCAATTATGTACAGAAACTTGAGTGTAAAAACATTGATCTGCATTTTGTTAGTAGATATGTTTTTCGTAAATTTAACCCCCTGGCTGATCATCCAGCGATGTCCACTGGCAACTCAAATGTAGCAAAATTTGCTCACCCGCGATTTCCGAGGGCATATGTTTTTCTTCCTTTATTGAGGAGCGGATCCCGTTTTTTCCCCGTTTAACCATTGAAATAAATTATATATTGTATTAGGCATTTAGCTTACGTTATGGCTAAAAGATATCATTAGTTGTCCACTAAAAGATATCATTAGTTGTCCACTAAATTGCGGCATTTGAAGGCACGTGATATTAGCGCTCAAACTTCACTTTTTGCAGCTTTTTTTCTTGCAGAAATGGCTGCTAGACAACGTTTAGCGATTATCTTGATTATTGAATTAAATTATTGAATTATTAATTAGATTGATAATTAGACTGATTATTAATTAGATTTATTGAATCTGGCGCAAAGATTGTGAAGTTGGACTTTGTTTTGAATCCTGTTTTAAAATCTGTCATGCTAAACTGCATTTCTAAGTTATTTTTCCCTCAGCATTTAATATTTTCTTAAATTTTATACATTTTACTTTTTTATATTATGCAATAAATAGAAATTAACTTTTCGACTGATATTTATTTTATTTTATTTATTTATTTATTTATTTATTTATTTATTTATTTTTGTGATAAAATCTTAAATTGGGTTTTCTGGCAACTTAGTTTCTCGTGATAAAAATCTATATAAAAATACTTTCTAGAAACAAAAAGTGCATTTTTCAATTCTCTAATATATATAGATTTAAAGTATGAAAAAAAAAAAAAATACACAATTTTGGAAGCGATTTCGGTCGGCAAATTGAGCAGTCATCGGGTTAATATTTTTTGAACAACATGTCTTAAATCCTGAAGTTCCCTGATTCTTCAAACATCAGCATACGAGCATCAAAGCATACAAGCATTAACAGTCATCAGTATAGAAGTAATTATGAAAATAATATATTCTGAATATAAACCGAATATAAGTGATATAATTTATTAAAGTATGCTTACATGTATGTCTGCGCAACATTCAGCATAAAATATTTAATTATTTTCTTACGTACCAGTTACACAAATTTTGTCTATGTGGATTTAAATATATTCTTCATTAAGGCTTTGTGATCTTAATTT
Organism: Stegodyphus dumicola; assembly: GCF_044657685.1. Taxonomy (NCBI): domain Eukaryota; kingdom Metazoa; phylum Arthropoda; class Arachnida; order Araneae; family Eresidae; genus Stegodyphus; species Stegodyphus dumicola. Next base: position 261,312,272 of record NC_140771.1, on the reverse strand, counting down.
TAAACTTATGTTTTTTCTCTAACTTATTTTATATGAAATGTTTACTTTTCGACATACCAAGAGATATGTTTAATCTGCAGAAAAATGGGATTTGCTTTTGAATAAATTGAACAATTTAAATAGCTTTGGAAAATTTTCTTTTCTGTATAGCTACATAAATAATATATTTTATCATGCTTCATAATGTATTTTAAGATATCATAAAAAATTTGCCATATATGAAAATTTAAAAAATCTTTATGGTTTAGATACGAGTGATGAAAAAATTTAAAGTAAAATTAGTTTTCGTGTGAAAAGGGCACAAGGGAAACTTTACAGATCCTGGCAAACACTTTTACAGAACCTCCAAATTTTAAAGGTAAATATTCTGAAATGGTAATGAAAATAAGAATTGTGCATGGAATAATTTTTCTTTACGTATTATAATAGTAATCAGCTGGCTATGTACTAATTACATATTAGACACGACGTATAATTTCAATTTTATTATGAGAAAGCAATTTTTGTTGTGAGTTTTAATACTGGAGAGCTTGAATCTCGAAGCTATGTACGTTTGTAGATTAGAAAATCAGTACAAGATAAAGCTATGATTTAGTTTATGTTTAAATATTGTTGTCAAGAAAACTGAAATAAATCATTTGAATTTTGTCAAGTAATGTGTTAATATTAAACAAGAAAGCTGTAAGTTTACAGATTTTTCACATGAGGATGTATAAAGAGCCAAGAAACATGTATGAAATGATTTCACAATGTTTCATGAGTGTGTTATATCCTAATGTATGGCAAGTATATTTAGTGGAATTAAACAACAAAGGTAATAATAATAATAATCAATGCAATTTAATTGACAAGTGAAGGTATATCAAACATGAATTTTTATTGAAATTTAACTCTTGCAATGAGCAGTTATATTTTAGAATACTTATATTGGTCTGTAAGGCATTCAATTTTGTAAAACATTATTTTTATACATATGGTAATATATTGCAAGTATGTGTTTTAATGATACATATTTTTCATTCTCAATAACATTCAAATAAACCAGATTGCTATGCTAGCTAAATTGTCAATAATTCTTTCTATAGCTATGCTCATTAGCATAAGCAATTTGAAAATTGCTTACCAATAGCAGTAATGGATTTTAAAAAATCACGCTAAGGATCCAATACAGTAATTGAAAAAACAAAAAACTAGAAAATGACTAATGTAAAATGTTATGCCTGAGCTCTCAAATATCTTCCTATTATTTACAGTTAATGGCTTAAAATAAGTGTAGTTAAGAGTAAACAAAATTATAGTTAATGGTTTAAGGTACTCTCAATCTATGTTGTAATATAGTCCATTTAACGTATTACCAATTTATGGTTCAACATTCCCCATTCTTGGTTCAACATATTGCCAATTCATGGTTCAACGCATTACCAAATAATAGTTCAACCTGTTACCAAATAATTGTTTAGCCAAAGCACCAAATAATGGTTCAATGATTTACCATCTTTTGGCTGCAACGTTTTCAGTACCTTAATTTGGTGAAACCTTCAACCAAATTTTTAACAGTGTATAGCGAAATGCAATATGTATCTTTGATAGCGCACATGAAGCAAATCTCTAATCAGAGGTGATTTTCTGACAGTCAGTTGGGCCACAAAAAAGCCTTTCCGGTCCGCTATTTGCCCACAAAATGCTTTAACGGATAAGACTTTGCGGGGGAGATCTTGGAAAGCGTTCCTCAGTTAAACATTATTCAGCTTTTAAAAGCACAAAACAATTCTTTTTCAAAAATATTAAAATCTTCAACAAACTATAAATGAAACTTGTGAATTACGCTTTAAAAACGTTTTGAGAGAAACAGCAAAATAAAAAAAAAAAAAAAAAAAAAAAGAGAAGCAGAAGAACAAGCAAAAGAACAAAAAATATATAACGTTTTCAAAAGCCACCGCTCTGCCTGTAACAGGCAACGCAGTTGAATTTAAGTTATTCACTCATACTAGCTGGTCCATGTGTTTAGTTTAAATCTAAAACATTTATATACCGCTGCATTATACGAAAAAACTAGAATGTAACAAATTAATTATATTTTTTATAATAATTTATAATCTCAAATCGTAAATATACTTTTAAAAATATATGCATCATCGAATCGAAACCTGTTTCCATGTCACATATAATTCACGAAGAAATTTGAAGAACTAATTTTCCGAAGTGCATAATAGCCTAATCTATATAAGCTGCCTGCATTTGTTTTAGTAAAGTGTTATCACAGATTTTTTTTTAAAAAGCTGTCAGAGTTTAATCTTAATATTGATCTGCAGTAGAGAACCAGAACACCATGCTTAGTTTAGAAACAGAAAAGATGTCTTTGTGAGGGTTATGGCACGTCCAAGTCTCAATTTTAATTGTTTTATATTATTATTCTCTACAAGTCTGATATAATTTACGTGTTTCAATTAGGTACGGGAACTTCAGTGTGAAAATATTGATTTGCATTTCCTTAGTAGATCTGTTTTTCTTAAATTAATTATTTTTAAACCGACATGTCTGTAGTCAATGTGTGCGTTGTCTTAATACCTGAAGTTTCGGGATTCTTCAAACATCAGTATGTAAGCAACATTAAAAGTAAGTAAAACGTAATTATGAAAATAAAATACTCTGCAACGATTTTAATGTCAAGTCATATAAATCATCAAATGCATAACTTCGAATCTTTGAATTTGCTTACTATCATGGTTTGCAGATTTCCAGAGACGTTACTCATGTTCATTTTTAATGATAATCAAAATAACCTAAATCTGGACCCAAACCATTTGATTCCTAAAAAATTGTTAAAAGTCCTTGCTTTAATATTTAGTATTATAATAATGCTAATTAACTGAACAGAAAATCCAATCGTTGACTAGGTTAGATTGCTCGGACGACCTTTAGGTTCAGACCACTAGCTTATAGAATTAGTGTTCTTTGCTCACAATAAAATATTGATTTTGAACAGAGTTTTAGTGTAAAAGATCACGGACTTTATTATGCTGCATTATCAGCTCAGAAAAAATATTCATTTTATTAATCTGACACAGCCCAAACCTCACGGGATTCTAATCTGCAAGAGATGGTCAAACCTTCTTACAAACCTGAACTATCTGTAAACGTTCAAACTAACGGCTAACATTTAAAATTACCTTACCTTGTTGAAGAATTTCTGCTCTTAATAGCAAAGTAACTCTAATCAGAAACAAACTTAATGAAACTAAAAATTAATGTTCATTAAGCCATTGTTGTGGTTTATAACAGAATATGTAATACAAATCTGAAACAATAATATGTTGCAATCAAAATAGTTTTTTTCGTTACTAATTTTGGTTGTCTGATTCAGATCAAGCCAACGAAATTCATTATATCAAGGAGTAAAATTTGCACCTGTCATTAGCATACTTGTACATTATAGGTACTTTGCGCATAGATCAGCTACCTTTGGCGTTAGCATACAGATACCTTAGAGTATACACCTAACAGTTTCACTATGCCCAGTTCCGCCGCCACATTTGAAGGAAAACACTCAGAGTGGACGTGTTCGAGAGCTTCCTATTTCCCTACCGCCAACCTCTCGAGAGGAATTTTTGCTAGTCGCATATATAGAGTTTCTCATGCTGCAAAGACACTATTCATTTACAAATATCTATGCCTTCACTGAGATTCGTATCCGTGGTTCGATACCCGTGATACAGCAGTCAGCGTCTCTTACCTCTGTCCCGTTTGGGTAGCATAGAAATAGGATGTCCCAGATGAGTGTCTTCCCTTGTAGTTATATTACAAAATTTATGAACACAAAGTTTATTTCAGTTAAGCATCTGATAAGTCTACATGATAGTTAAACTCTAACGCAGGTTACTAGTAACACAATCTCTATCTAATTGTAGCTCTCCCATGTAGGTCTACACTAGAGTTAAACCTTAAATAGCTTACCAGTATGAAAACCAGTATCTGAATTTAGTTCTCATATGGATTTATTAGGAACAAACCTTTAGTGAGGTAATGACAAACATTACATTAGACGAGTTAAATTCGTACTTTTAAGCTCTGTCGCACAGGTATTAAATTTGCGTAACTTTCTGATGTGAGCGAAAATTGTGACATCAGTAATGAAACCTAAAACACCTCAAAATATAAGTAGTCCTTTAATTTATGAGTAATTCTAAAAAATGTTCTAAATAGAAATTTCTCTTATGCTTGTCTTACGCTCAGAGATCATTTACACTCATATTTGAAACCACGATTTCAGCTGGAAATGAATGAAAGTTTTTCGATGTTTAAAAAACTCAAGGATTTAAATTAATAACGATATGCTTCGAAGAAATTTGCACTAGAAACACTATGAAATATATTATGCCAGTAAATGTAATAAATTTACATTTTAATATATCTAAATATAACTTATAAAGTAATATTTATGATGGAAATTAAGAAAGGAATTCTCTTGAAACTCTGACATGCTCCAAGAGAATTTCTTTATAAAATTGCTTCGGTGAGAACTTTCAAAATTATTTCTCCATAAAACTGCTCTCTCATCTTCTACATTACCCTCTAGTTCAAAATATTTTAAAGTTTTTTTTTTTTTTTTTTTTTTTTTTTTTTTTTTTTTTTTTAGATTTTTATTTATTTATTTATTTATTTCAGAGTGAGACGAAGCTAGAACTTTAACTAACGAAACAAAATTAGAAAAACGCTGTTTCATTGACGAAAACGAGATTGATAAGAAATAAACGAGATTGATACTGATAAATCATGTATCAAATTATTGTTAATTTCGCAATCGATTTACTCAGCTTATGCAAATGTTTAGAAAACTACGATTAACTAAAATTGTTCTATCTGAATCCTATCTCTATTTTTTAAACCTTTCTTTTAAAGCATTTTTCAGCTGAAATGAAGCTAAATGAAAAACATGAAACAGTGAATGAAATAACTGCTTAAATTCGTGCTGCAATGAGTTGCTATAAAAGTAATAATCTTGAGAACATTCAAATTCTGTTCGGAATTCTGTTTCGATTCTTGTAATATATTTGTTCTCACTAGATTCCATATCAATCAGACACTATTGGGTTTTCATGATTTTTAAAATTTTAAGTATGTTTACCTCAGCAAGCAGGCACTTTACTACACAAGCGTTCGAGGGGTATGGCCAATAGACTAGAAAGTGATCTCATATAAACCTTTGTGCCCACCAGCGGCCGAGCGGTAAAGTCGCTGAACACTGGTAGTTCGGTCCGAGGTTCGAATCCCGCGAACGGGCTGGCTGCATGGGCGTTTTCGTGGTTTTCCCCATGTGTAACGTGTATACGAGCCAGTTTCCTATAGAAAGTCCTCCACGAAGGCATCCCTCCCCTTAGGCAGATAGCCCTCGAGGCTTTGCCATAATCACACACACACACATATAAACCTTTTCTACTGTTTAATGCTTACTATATGAGGCGGAACTGTAATATGAGACCTCTCTTACCATCATATCCATCAATACTGTATTGTACCTGCGAAAATTCAAATTACATTTTAAATAAGCTATTTCTCCATAATTCTTAAAATTAGTTTTGTACAGAGGAAGTTTCATATTCGTTAATTAAGCAACCACAGTTAATTTCACTGCAGTTAGGTATAGAAATTTGTAAAGACCTTATTTTGATCCAGTTAATTATTTTTAAGAAACTTCCGTCCGATTTCAATTTTTGCCAGAATGTAAATTTAATGGCGTATATGCAAATCTAAGTGATTTCCGACACAGTATTTAAGTAACAGTTTTAAGAGTTCGCAGTAAGGGAGTTACCTCTTTCCGCATGTTTAATTCGTAATTTTCGATAGGCTGTCTCGCGCGCTGGAGATAAAAGTATTTTACTCCGTATAGTCTTGGCATTGATGTCCTTGAGTTTGATAATCGAAAATTCGTTACAATTTAACAAAATGTGAAATAGACAATAAAAAATTCAAAATTCGCCCTTGCAGGTAGCCATGTTTGGCTGCAGAACTACACTATTCAAAATTTAATGGCTCTAGGTGCCGTTATGCCTTCCCAGATCGAGACACATTCATACATTCATGCAGATGCTTTTTTATATAATTTCATTAAATATAATACAGGACGATAATATCTAGCGGGGTCAATATGAAACGTGATACAACGCATTTAACTGCTTTGACAAAAATCCAGTTTCGAGTCTAATATCCCATCAGGAACAAACGTCCGTTTTCTGCTTATTAAGAACCAAATGCGAAAGGAATACAAATAAATAAATAAAAACTATAGTAGAGACGTCAAATGATAAAAAATTATGACAGTAAAATAAGTGTAGTCTCAGAGAGGTGAGTAGGCTATTACCGGGGTCGTAAATCTTAGGCCTTTCATATTTGAAAATGTAAAATTCCTTTATGGACAAAGGCAATTGTTGTATGTAGTATATCCAATCTGTAAAAGCAGAATTTGTAAACAGTGCCAGAATACATTTTATTATTTAAACAATCCCTAGTTTCATACGACTGGCAAACGTTTTCCCAGTAATCTAAATATGAAATTAATTTCGAAAATATATGAAAATCTTTTGGCAAGAAAGCGTTTTTAAACGAAATTATATTATTTCATTATTTGCTTTTGAAAAAAAATTGATAATGTCAGTTGAAATATCTAAACATTTAATCTTACTTTACGTTACGTTACGAAATATCTTTCGTGTTTAAAATACTTCGCGCCGAAGAGTAAACTGAAGATACAATTCGAGTACAGAAAAAAAAAAAAAAAAAAACTGCAGTTTACTACAAAGCCACCGCTCTGCCTAAAATAGACAATGCAGTTTGATTTATAAACCATGATGAATCCCAAAAAATTATGCGTAAAAGCAATCTTAAAAAAGGTATATACCAGATGAATATACGAAGAAACTAGTAAGTAACACATTAATGACAAATTGTTTTCATGGTAAAAATAATCTCAAGTTATAAATACACTTTTAAAAATAAATTGCATCATCGAATTGAAACCTGTTTCCATATCACATGTATATCAAGAAGAAATCTGAAATATGAAGAATGAATTTTCCAAAGTATTTAATAGTCCAATCTGTATAAGCGGGCATACATTTGATTAAAAGTTTGTAATGGGTTATCATACATTTTCTTAAAAAGCGATCTGAGATATATCCTAATATTGATCGAGAGTAGTGAACGAGAATACCATGCATTTGTTTAGAAAGAGAAAAGAAGCATTTGTGTGACTTATTTTTCGACCCAGTCTCAGTTTTAATAGTTTTATATTATTATGCTATACAAATGTGATATAATTTACGTGTATCAACTGCGTACGGAAATTTGAGTGTGAAAATATTGACCTGCATTTTCTTGCTACGAATTTTTTCCTTAAATTTAATTTTTTTAATCAAAATGTCTGCAGTCAATGTGTAATGTGTGTTCCTTTAGTTCCGGAAGTTCCCTAATTTCTGCAACATCAGTATACAACCAGCAGTAAAAGTAAAATGTAATTCTGAAAATAAAAATTTCTGCAGCGATTTTAATGCCAAGTCATATAAATAATCAAGTGCATAACATCAAATTTCTGACTTAGTTTAATATCACAGCTTAGAGATTTTCACAAGGGTTGCTCATGTTCGGTTTTAATGATAATCAGAATAATCTAAAACTGAACTAAAAACAGTTAAAATCCTAAAACTGTCAAAAATCGTTGCCATAATACATAGTATCGTAATAATGCTTAATTGACTGAACGGAAAATGTATTCGCTGCTTGCGTAAGATTGTTTGGACGGCGTCTAGGTTCGTGTGGTATGCAAAGGTACCTTCTGTAGCAGCCAACCGAGCTTCCTTTTCACTTAACTCAGATCTTGAAAAATAGTTCGTAACTGTACCTGGCAATGGCGACATTTCAGGGCGTTTTTGTGACGATCCTTATTCAAATGCTTCATTATATCTCCACGCCCGCTGTGAGCGACGGGGAAATGTGATCTACATTTGTCGCACCTCACGTCACTATTCACTATCGGTGTTGCTTCTAAACTTCTTTATGAATGGAAACTCGCCTTGTAATTCCTCTTCGAATTTCGACTTTCCTTTTGGCATGACTGATGCTCAATGGAGACTGGGGTAATGTCACTCACATGAGGAAAAAATAAATAACCACCGAAACACGACAATCGCACGCACAAACCACCTTAGCTAAAGAACATCTATGTAAAGAAAGAAAGGTTCCACAGAACGTAATGTAAACCAGTTGGCTATTACGTCGCTGGAAAGCGGAGGGAAAATTCGCCAAGAGATTTGGCGACGGAACCTAGCGGCGAGAATTTCCTCCTCCGCGATGTTTACAGGAAATTGAGGAGTACGGTGCTAAGAAGAAATTTTCTTGGACAGAACGTTTCTTTTACTTTTCGTAATAATTTAAACTCGGATTTTCGCACTTTTTGGGGTCAAAATAAATAATGCATTAACGAATTTACTTGTGCAAAAAAGAATTTTCTTTTTCTTTAAAGTTTAAAAAAATTTAAAACGATATTCGTTTAACAGACTTGATAAACGTGACCTTCGAACTTCGGTGACGGCTTGCAGCTTTGGCGACAAATATTTCGCGCACGCTATTTCTTTGCCTAGCCACCAAGGCTGGTCGCCGGCCGCGTTTCTGACATGGACCTTATAAGAAATAGACTAACCCAAACGGGTTTTCTCCCTCGTCTAAGGCGTTGCCGGCTGTCACCTTGATCACATCCGGAGGAGTAGGGACGACTTGCAGAAATTTAACATTGGTTGCCTATTGAAGCGTGTATAACTGTCAAGAAAAAGCTGGTTGTAGCGCCTCATTACAGAAATTAGAATTTTTACATATTTTTATTTTAGAAATTGAGATTGATTTTTAAAAATTTAGCATATTTATCAAGCATAATTAACGTTCCAAATAATTATAAAGCTATTGCATGCTTTCAGGGCTGGATATTTTTTTAGCTTTTCCTATGCTATAAGGAAATTTGTAACTACTTCTTTTCGAAAATAATATTTTAAATCTGAACTAAAAGAAAATTTCAAACAAGCAATTTTCTCTTGCAATGTTATGCTTTTTATTGGTGTAAATAAGTAAAAAAGTACTAACATATTTAAAAACGAATTTTTGAAAGTTTTGTTTAAAATTCTAAATTGTGCTGCTTTTTTGAAATTATAGATGAGTATAATAGCACAATTTCTATAAAAGAATTTTATTCCAATTATATTTCATAGTACATCATAGTGATAAACACTTTTGACTCCTTAAAAATATTTATACATTTAATTCTAATATTAAAATTGTATTTAACTGTAATAATTAATTTTGCTTGTATTTATAGTGATTGTTTTTTTTAATTTATTTTTAGTTCTGCACAAGATTTTTTTAATTTACTGTTAGTTTAATTTATTAGCTCAAAGCGGCGGTAGCCTAGAAAGGCTGTTAGTTTCGAAGCGGCATTTTGCGCTGTTTTACTATAAGTGTCCGTGTTTCCTTGCAAATGTTGTTACCAAATATTATCGCCCTGTATTATATGTAAAGAAATTAAATAATGAAGAATCTGCATGAATACATGCATTTTTCTCGCACTGTGACAAAAACGGCAGTATCTAGAGCCATCAAAGTTTGAATAATTTAATCCTCCACCCGAACATAGGCATCTGGACGGCCGAATTTTGAATTTGTTTTAATCTATTTCATATTTTGTAAACCTTTAACGAATTTTTGATTAACAAACTCAACGAGTTCAGAGCGAGCACTGTACAGAATATAACAGTTTTAGCTCCAGTACGGAAATTCTAAAGATATGCTGTTTTCAGATGTATGTGGCTTACGGGTGAAGAACATGACATTCAATAAATATAGATAACACACAAAACTTTAAAAAAAGAGTGCTTCTAGATTTTATTTTATCTTTTTTTCCCCCCTTCATTACGCTTAGAAAATTTTATGCTCCGAATTTTATGAATTATTATAACAACTAATCCACGTTATGTTCATAATTTAATGATCATATAGTCAAATAAATATGATCATTTTGTAATGTTATTATAGTTTAGAAAATCACTGTCTGAAAAATTATGTGGCTTTCATAATCTCATCACTATACAACCTATCACATTTAATAATTAAAAACAGTTATGTGATACAAACGCCATAGGTTTCAGTGTTAGAGTAAACCAAATCGTCCCTACTCTTTCTTGCCAACATGTCGGTGACGCTCACTCCGCTCACTGGGTTAGTCTATCTCTTATGAGGTCCATGGTTTCTGAGTGATGACATCATAGCTTTATCGGCATTTATCGGAAGCAAGCATCAGCGGGGCGTCACCAATGCGCTGTGGCGCCCAATTCCAGTTAATTGACGTTAAGAGTCTCTTTTGCAAAAAAGCGGGACAAAAAGCGTCCCGCCGGGTCAAGCGAGGAACCTCGGGTTATGAGGTCTGAAATCCGGACTGTCCCGCCTAAATCGGGACGTCTGGTCACCTTAGATTAGCTGTATTATGAACTATTTTTCATGTGCGGGGAATTTATTTCATGTTTAATGTTATATAGTTTTGAATGGCATGGCATGCAACATTAATTTTGTTACTGAAAGTAATTAAGCAAAAGCCATTTCTGAAAAAATAAAATTCTACATTCTATTGATGTAGTCAATTGACTCATGTCTCATGAAACGCCTTGTCAAAGTAAAGTGGCTCATCAATTGTGGAATTAACTGTTTATTTTTTAATTACCTGCTTTATATGACGAGCAATTTTTGTTGTAAAATTTTACTTCATTAATAGGAGAACTGCTCCACTAACGAGGCTACACCTAATGGGACGCTATAAGTGCCAAAATTAATTTAAATAAGCTGTTTAGGTGGTGCTAATATTATACCTGAAGACCCTACAGACGACTTCTATTATGATGCGAAAATATTTTTGTCCGGCGATTTTTTTAACGTTCTGAAATGGCGGCCTTATAGATTAGGCTTTCTGTGAGGGACACAACTTACACATACCCAATGAACGACACATGTTTCTAAAGTAGTCGTCGAACGTAAGCTTCATCTTTTTTAATTTCAGTCCCTACCAATGGAAGGCAGCTGAATACTACGCATACGACCCAGGTTGGATCGCAGACGAACGGGCATGGTTGGTTTCCGTGTTTTCCGCATACGTAAAGTGAATACAAAACTGTTCGCCGTACAAAGTTTTCCATGAAGGCATCCTTCCTCTTAAGCAGATACTCCTCGTAAGCTTCAATAGTCATTGCAATCAGTGGTATCTTGGTTACACTTCGGATCAGAGGCTGTGAATATTAGGGGCGCGCATGAGAAGCTGTGAACGCCGATCGAACGATCACTTTGTTCTCGCGATCTGTCGTCGTTCTTGGTCGACCGTTACCTTCTTGATGCTCTCTACGACTGTGATTAACCTGCGAACATCGTCGAATGGTCGCATCGCTCGGACCCAAATGTCTAGCGATCTGCGACCGCCTTGATTCCTTTCGTCTCAGATTATGACATCTGCTCATACTTTTCACGAACCTGTCTTCGAGACATTATACAGTCCACGTAGGCCTCTTTAGCTCGGTCGGAGGGCCACCTTGCCAGTTGAGTAGTCCACGTAGGCCGATGGAACCACACTCTCATGGAAGTTTTACATTAGCATTGGATTTTCTTCTGTTTTATGTACCATCCGCGGATAATTCAGTTGGCAGGAGCAGTGGAGTGCAGAATTGCTGAGACAGCTGTCCATTCAACCTGGATCCTCCGTTACAATTCGCTGGAATTCCATAGCTAGTCAGTCACTCGCCACCAAACGTTAATCATTTCTATACTCTATCCTAAGCTATGGACATACGCAATTCGACCTATTCGGATAATTCCTTAACGTGTCGCTTTCTATGTTATAGACTCTCTGTATGCATGTATGTATGTACGATACATTTCAATTTAGTTACAAGAGTACTTATTTGTCAACTGATAACATTATGCTGTTGCCAATTAAAATTGCAACATCAAAAATGTAGCATGCAATGAAACGTCAGATTTATATGAAACTCAGGTACTACGTGCTGGATATTCAAACCATTAGCATCCCAGCGCATGGAAGAGAAACGTGTATGAGTAATACCATCTACATTGCGCATAAATGGGAAAAACTCAACAGAGCGATTTTCATTTCAGAAATCGCGTTTATGTATCAGTTGCTTGTATAAAGGTTGTGTTATGCCCCCTATAAAAAGGAGTAACTCTTAGTAGTATGTGTCGGAATTCAACCACGAAAGGATCATGGGCTCTTGGCACTGGAGTTCATTGTTCCGTGACATTGCTGACCGTGTTGGTCGGCACTCCGCGACTGTCAGGTTAATATAGAATCAATGTCTTAAAGGGACCCATACTGAACACCATGCAGTATTTCAGACGCCCTGGTAGTTTAAATTCAGAAAGAGCGACACCTTCAGAATGGGACGACATCTGCATTCCACGCACTATCAGCCCGATGACCACCGTTGCTGCTTCCCACAACGCTACACTGTAAAAAGAAATTCTGTAAGGTTACTAAAAAAACTCATGGAAACTGGAATGCCATGGGTTATTTGGTAACAGAAACAGGCGTTTTCTTTGTAACATAACAAGCGTTTTGCCTGTAATGGTTACAGATCTTTCTCTTGTAATATTACAGCATATAGTTATGTAAGTAGAACATATTTTTCTCATGTAAATACGCAAACGATATATCTGTAATGGTTACAGATTATTTTCGTGTAATATTACAGCAAATAATTATGTAAAAAGAACATGTTTTTCTCATGTAAAATCCCAAACGATATGTCTGTAATGGTTACAGATTATTTGCTAGTAATATTACAGCAAATAATTACGAAAAAAGAACATATTTTTCTCATGTAAAATCTCAATAGATATATCTGTAACCATTACAGGTTATTTGCTTGTATTATTTCAGCAAGTTATTATGTGAGTAGAAGATACTTTTCTTACGTAAAATTCCAATGGTTGTATCTGTAAAGGTTTCAAATTATTTCCTTCTAATATCTCATTAAGTAATTATATGTGTGTAGGATATATTTTTCATAGATGAAATACTAAAGAATATGTCTATAAAAGTAATAAATTTTTGTCTAAAATGATGCTTATTATAATAAAATACATTGAAATCAATATGTTTTAAGTAAAACAATGATATCTGTACGTATATATATATCATTTTGATTAATAATCGATTTGAGCTTAATTTGATAATTAAGTTCCAATTGATATGCTACTCCTTACATTAAATTACATGTATATCCTTTATATAAAATAATGAAATGGCATCTGGAATTTATATTTGGCCTGTAAAATAGCTGAGAAAAAAAAAACAATATGCTTTATTTGCATGTTTTAGTGTCAATTATTAAGATATATTCTAGAACTTTCTTTTTAGTAATTTTAGCTAAAATAGACACATGTTGCTTTAGATTTAACTTATATGAGTAAACATGTTGCATGTTGATATGATCATATTATTACTGTAAAAGACATTTTGTGAAATATTTCTATGAAGAACTCAGAAAAGCTGTTCTTTATGTTTCAAAAATAATATATTCTCTCTTTCTAAAAAATGACATTTTCAGTAAATTGAAGAATTCAACATAGCAATGAACTTTATTTTGTTACTACAAGGAATTCAAAATTTTGTTCATAAGCTTGCATTACAACATCCAACTAATCTTTTTATTCTTATCTGCACTTAGTGCTTGCCAACAGTCTGCTATTGTTTGAAATAATAGATGGTAAATGCATAACGTTTTTAACTTACCTTCAAATAATTTCCTTTAAATTAACAGATAGAAGTCTTTCATTAAAAGCCTAATGTCATGTTTTTTGAATAAGTATAAAACTTCACCAACTGACCTTAATTTTCAAAGCCTTGCTTCCATTAAAATTCGTAATGCTTAATACAATTATGCCTTTAACAAGTTTGTTTCAAAAATTAATACTTCACTTTATCTTAAAATTTAATGCATTTTAATTTTACCTATAATTTTTTACAAACATGATATGTAATAAATTTAAGCTTAATATTTACCATTTAGAAAGTGATACTAAAAAAGTAGTCCTATTTATTATAAAGTTCGAGATTTGCATAAAAAATTTTGAAATATACATGTGACACCAGAAAACAAACTTTAGGCCCTGTATATATATATTACAGCATGTTAATTAAGAAGTTTATTGAATTTATAATTTTATTGTGAAATATTATGAAGCAAATAATATGCTAATTAAAATACAGAAGTTAAAATAATTTATTACTTAATTCATAAACTTTACATAAAATCTGAAAAAATAATTAATTAAAAATAACACAATATAACATTTCATAAAAATTCGTTTCGACTGCTTGGAGAAAATGAATGGTTTTTCCCTCTTTGTAAACCATGCCTCCTAAATAAAGAAAAAACATTTTTTTTAAATCATAACCATGCTCTTAAAAGCTTATAAAAATTATTTTAATAGATGTTTTAAACGTGTGCTTATATAACACTTTTAATCATATTTCTTTATAATATCTTAAGAAATTAAGAACAGCTTAAATTCTTTAAAATATTGGATTACAGTGAACCGTCTCATTACGACAAACTACCCCTGTCAACCACTTTTTAAATTTACCCAGCATTCCTCATAAAATAACTAATTAGTAAACATAACTTCTCTAGGATGCCCACTATCATTGAAGATCAAAATCTTCAGGAATCACGTATAGCTAGCTTAGAGAAGGTTCATTGTACAAAAACAGCCAATATGCAAATCTTTTCATAAATGAAGCCACCATAGTTATTAAATATAATATACAGTATATTTATATTCAGAATTCATAACTTGAATAAATTTCTCGAACTATTCTAGCATTCGAAAAATATTGTATTTATTACCTTAAATTTCTAAAACAATATTACATATTGGTCCAAATGAATCACTGGGACTCTGACAACATTTTTCCCCTAGCTTTCTTTTAGCACAGAATTCTGAATATGTTTTAATGATTTTAATAATGTTTGTCTTCCTTAAGGCGCTCACAAAACGAGTTTCTCTAAATTTTTCGTCCGCATAGTGGTCGTTTTCATATTACTAACTGATTTGCTAGGGGATTTTGGGTGCATGGCCTATCATTGATGAAACAATAATAGTGAACAGCTTCAAGAAAAATGGGGATATCTAATGCTCTTGATGCCATATTCCCACTTATTTTTACTAATTTTATCTTCCGAAAATTGAGATTGAAAAATTATGCGAATAATTTAATTTCCAAATGACACAGTTACAGTAATAATATAACAAATGAAAAGTAATCATGGATAAACTACTACTGTCACAATATTATTTTTTTAAAAGAAACCTATAGTTCAATAAGAATACACACAATTGCAACATCTAATAAGTTATCTCATTTCTACTTCTTTATAATTTGAATTTCTTTCATTCTCATTGTTGTTCTTGCAACTCCTTAGGCCTCAGATCATACATAAATAATTAGAGAAGGTGAATATGCAGCTGATATGGCAAAATTGCACAGTGAATGGCAGTTGGTATTTGCTTTAACTATCATAGATCATTTTTTTAATTAGCCTGACATATTATTCAACAGTTAGAAGAGAAAGATTCAACGGGGCTTTAGTGTGCAAAAGTTTGCCTTTGTTAGTATGACGAAAACAATCATTATGTCGATAAATCCATTTTAAAATCTTGGGATCTTCATTTTATGAATGCATTAAAAAGGGGAAAATTCTGCAAATATTTTTTTAATTTTGAGAATCTGGTTCTAAAGCTGGGTGGAGTGGAAAATGCAACGCAATACGGTAATTCTGAAGATCATTGCTCGTGGTAGTACAAACTGAATGGTAATAACGTGAATGCTGTAGAAGACGACACAAACTGCAGTTCCAGATGAATTAAATGCTTTGAGGTCTAGGGAGTAGCAATGGACAGTAATAAGAGTGAAATTCAAGGTATAGGGAAGTAGGAATGAAAATTATTATTATCAGATACTGAAATGTTAATGTTACTAAGCATTCTTATTGGAATGTAGGTCTCTTTTAAATAATAATATGATAGTTACCAGTAGTTCATTCATGGATATTTTTGATTGGTTATCTTACTGTAATCACATCCTTCAAAATTAAATTGATTGCTTAATTTCCCCCTTGATTTTCATATTATAATATTAGTAAAAAGGAAGAAAAAAGTCTGCAAGTAAACATAACTCCTGTTTCTCTCTCTCTATATATATAGGCATGTTTTCTCATGTGCAACTAAGCAAAACAAATGTGACGTTTTCTTCTTTAAAAAAATTTGTGTTAATTTGTGTTAAATTTGTGTTTTGTAAATTTGTATGATGAGAATTAAGTTCATTTTAAAGACTTATGACACATGAAATATACATGATAAAAATAAATTAAAAAGTTATAAATTATGTGTTTAAGTTGCAATAATTCAGTTGTAATAATTAATACTAACAAAACCAAACATCATATTCCCGTTCTGCAAAGTATAAAAATTCTTCTGCAAAACTGCAAAAATTACCAACACTTTGGTTTATTTGATAACTTTCAAATTCACTCCTTTGTTTACATTTAGAATTTATAACTTTAATTTTCCACAGAAATTTGTTTTTGATTTTAAAAATTTTCACTGGCATAATTTCATTCACTTCTGCATGCATTAATAGATGCAGAAAGGTTTTGTACCTTACATAATTTTAAACCTTATGTAACCTTACGTAATTAATAAAAAATCAAAACATAGATCAGAAACTGCATAAAATTTAATTAATAATTACTACTAGTGTCACATGAAATGCTATGAAATTAATCAATAACATAAGAATGAGATAAAATATATAGAATTAATATTCCACATGTGTGAGTTTGGAAGTTTTACGTTAAATACTTTTTTTTAATTAAGTATTTTAAAAAATGACTCCTTAGAGCATGGGACCTTTCGTAATTAGAACTTGCAAATTGACTTCACTAGTCTTTCATAACATTCCTTTTCTTTGCCCACCAGTGGCCGAGCGGTAAAGTCGCTGAACACTGGTAGTTCGGTCCGAGGTTCGAATCCCGCGAACGGGCTGGCTGCATGGGCGTTTTCGTGGTTTTCCCCATGTGTAACGTGTATACGAGCCAGTTTCCCTTAGAAAGTCCTCCACGAAAGGCATCCCTCCCCTTAGGCAGATAGCCCTCGTGTGCTTTGCCGTAATTAAATACACACACACACACATTCCTTTTCTTTTATTAACAAGAAATATTGCATTCAGTTATTTAATTTAAGATTTCCAAAAATAATGCTACTGAAAGGCATGAATACTTACTTAAATTTGAAATTAATTTGGTTAACTTAAAATAATATTTAAAAAAAAAAAAATCTGAAATGTTTCAGATTTTAAATTACGTCCAAAGGGGCGTTTTTTAACATTTTGTGTGTTACCTTTCTTTATTAAATATCATGTTCCTCGCACTTAAACCATAAGATCCAGTGCAACAGCAATATCGCAAAATAGTTTTAAAACGAGCATATCTTTAGAATTTCCGATACAGAGACTCACGCGCTGGAGATAAAAATGTTTTTTCTGCACAACGTTGCCATTGCTCGCTTTGAAATCCTTGAGTTTGTTAATCAAAAATTCGTCAAAGTTTTAAAAAATAGGAAATCGATCATAAAACAAATTTCAAATTTCAAATTTGGTCTTCCACATGCTCATATTCGTTGGAGGATTACGTTATTCAAAATTCGATGACTCTATGTACCGTTATTTTATGACAATGTGAGAAATATACATACATTTACGCAGATTTTCATTATTTAATTTCTTCAAATATAATGCAGGACTCTAATATTTTATGGCAACAGTTTGAAAAGTGAACCGACATTTATCCATCCGACGCAAAATGCCAAAACGAAACTAATAGTCCTTCGGGATTCAAATCCCTTTGGACTAATAATCTTCATATATACGTCTAAAACATCAGACCTTCATAAATTTCTTTTATTTGAACGATATCTGAATTCTGGATTATTTTGGACTAGTAAATCATTGGGGAATTAAATGGCAAGCTATAAGAGAACTAATGTAGTTTACAAATGCACTGAATTTTATTTCCTGCATTAACTTTAAAAAGTAAAATTTTTTGCATATTTGCATCATTTGATTGATAGAATATGGCAAAGCATGCAAAGGCTATCAGCCTAAAGGAAAGTATATATTCATGGACGGCTTTGTAAGGAAAAATAGCTTGCAGTTCCATTTATAGATGTGAGTATATAGTATATATATTTACATTGTTAAATGCTAAAATCAATGCTTCATTAAAATTTAATTATTATTTTATTTTTAATACTAACATACAGATACAGAATTGTTTTAAATTCCAATTAGCAATCATAACTTATTTTATGATTTATATATTATATTACATGAATAAGAGAAACATTTATCAAGAAATGTATTAAACTTGTATTAGCAGATTCATGCTATCCTAGTAACAAGACTTTCGTATTCAAAACTGTATTAAAACTGGGCAAAATAAAATCAACAAAAATTCTACATTAAATGTTTAAAACTTATAAGTATGCAGTGGTAGATATTTATACCATATAATATATTTTGTCATTTATAAAATAATAATGAAATGATATTTTTGGAAATAATGTACAAAATTTTAGTTTTCGTTTATAACTAGTTTAACGAATTTTTAGAAAAATATTTTAGGTCATTTCCATCTTTCCCCTGTTGATATTGGTATATTAAAATATATGGAATATTTAAGTTGCATCTAGTTAGTAAAACAGAAAATTACGAAAAGTATTTGATGCGACATATTTTTAATCAATATAATTACTTCACTTTTGGAATTATTACATTTTCGTATGAAATTAATACCAGTGAAAAAAATAATATTATTATACTAAAGAATAAATGAGATTCTCGACCGCGTTGTTCAAGTTTTTGTAATTTTACTTCATAACTCGTGCATAAACATATTATTAGACTGAATTATAAACCAAGTATAATTAATCAGGTAATCCTAAAGAAAGAATAAACTAAACCTAGTATACATTACATTCAGAATTCTAAATGTTTGCATAACCTTTTTCTCGCAAGGCCTGCCGGGAAAAAGATGTCAAACTTTCTTTGATCAGACGATTGCAAACGAACGCTAACATCATTAATATTGTTTTCAACAACCACATTACCGGTTTAATTAAATACCACAACAGTGATTAAATTTTGGAATAATTAGTTATAAATAATAATACGGGCAATTTAAGGCGTAATTTATCGGATGCACGATGACAAAATACTACTATTAGATCTGCATTTGGAATAAATATTTTGCACTCTTTCAACTCATTAGACATTACGAACACTGATATTAATTAATCGCTAGGCTTAAACGTTTAAATACTTACTCACTACATGTAACAGTGCAAAGTGCATGAGAATAATCTGCATAAAATGAACAAAAGAATATTTCAAACAGTAACTGTAAACATTTTCTTACTTACCTGAGCTATACAAGCAGCATGCATTCAGCCATGTTTTTTTCTGCAACTACCTTTCAAACACTTTTCTCCTGATTGGTTAATTTTCAGTCAGTCACGTGATTCTTCCACGCGGCTTCTGAAACATTATCCGTAACGTTACAGGCAAATCTGCTGTATCCGCCACAGTTTGCTTTCAACCTGTTACCATTACACGAAATTCTTGTGTAACTTTTTCATTTCTGTAACTTTACAAAACTTTTGCCTGTAAAGAGCGAACTTTTTTTTACCGTGTACAAGAGGGCCAGGCGCAGCTACAGTGGACGTAATCCAGATCTCTCACTATCACTGAGATTTAACTGAGATCACTCACTGAGAACATCTTATCATAGGTTGTCGGGAGAGTGGCATGCTATCACTTGGCATAAAATATAGTTGGAGCTGCGTGGAATGAAGTACCTGTATCTGTTATCCGAGCTTAGTTCAATTAGATGCTCAGCCGGATTACAGACGTTGTTGCTGCCAAATGTGGCAGCTTTGTGTACTGAATTTCGCATATAATCAGCCCAAAACCACTTGTTTGTTCAAGCATATCCTCCTCTCCCCATATTGCAAATTTACAATAAATAAAATTCTGCTATTTGTTTTTCTTCCTGGTGTAGCAATCTTAATGATTAGCAACGTATTTGTTATCTTCTTATGAATGTCTACCGGAATCTAATTTTCTGAGCCGTCAAAATTTGCATCTTTAAACCAGAATCTATCTCATAATCAGGCCCAATTGTGTTAAGTGCGCAGTGCGTGCATGCGAAAGACCATCAGATCATTTAGTTCGACCCATAGTGTATTTTAAGGCATAAAATCCAAATACCTGGTTGTACATGTATTTGGTATTTCTATGTTGTTGGCGTGTATAGGACTCATCAGACGGGATAATGGTAATGTTTGTAAGCTTATAATGTAAAGATATTGTTGCGCACACACGGGTTCGTAACAGATTGAATGCACAAGTCCGATAAAAAGTTACTAAAATTTATTCTTATCAAAAGAAATATAACAGAACGCTGAACTTTTCCTCTGAGATAATTGTACAATATCACAATATCCCGCAATATAATCAGTAGCTATACTTTAAACTACTAAAACATTAAATAGAACGCAATACACAGCTCAGAGAAAGCTAATCCAATCAACAACAGAAGCTGTCTAAACAACAACAGCTCATTAAACATCTGAAATGAGATGCCATCTGTGTGGCTTTTTAAAGCTTTTTAATCGGCTGCGGAAACGTTCTGTTAATTTCTGTTTCCACGAGACTTTTGGAGAGCAAAAAAGTAGAATTGCGGTTACAGCTAACATAGTAGTCAATTACATTTATTCAAATTTAATATAAATTATGAGATATCTATTTATTAAATGTTAAATGCACGTGCTCTTGTATTTTTATTTTCCGACGTAGCTTTCTCTTAAAAGATGTCTTGTGCTGCATTGCACGAGAAAATAAAGCAATTAATACTACTAAAAATATATAACTAAACTGTTCCCTTCTAACACTGCGAACACTGCCCACTTCTCAAGGACTGCAGGTCCCGGACAGTACAATCCTTGCATAGGAAGCCAAACTTACAACTATGGCATCAATGCAATAATAAATATTACATTGCAATAACAAACAACATAAACAATAATTGCAATAAGTAACTTAAAACAAATAAAATATTATCAAATAATAAATGCAAATCAAATCAAATACAAATTTAGGAACAAAAAGGACCATGGTCTTATACTATTTACATTATATACACTACGTACTATGACCTTAATAAACAGCTAGTAATGGACGACTTTAGGCTTACAATTCGATGACTTACGAATTCGAACTACGACGTCGTTCAGCCTGTTTAGGACTGTGTACGGACCATCCGAAGGTGACTGTAGTTTAGGACAGAGGCCTCTTCGTCGAGTCGGATTCCAGAACCACACCTTGTCTCCTTCATTAAAGCATGGGTTTTTAAACTGTGGGTCGCGGGACCTGCTGCAGGGAAGTCGCCTAAAATTTTAGCAGTTTTGATATTTCTTTAATTTATTATAATAATTTTACATTTATCAAATATTTTTACACAATGTATTGTGATACATCTTTCGCAATTTGAAGGAAACTCTATTGATGGAACACAGAAAAAAACTTTTACTTAACACTCAAAATGACAGTATACAAACCAGAAGAAAAAACGAATTCTAACACTTTAGAAAATAAAATAAACACATTCTTCGCGGTGGCTCTCGCGCTTGCGTTTCAAACATTGCCGTTACCATGCACCTTGAAGTTAATTATTTTAAAATAAAAACGGTGTAATCCTTCAAAACTTCCTGTTCAATTACCCATACTACATTTATCCCCCAGGAGATATTACTTTCCGGCCTACTCAGCCAAGACAGTATCCAGACATACTTGATCTATCACATCGACACATATACATATCCTTCATATCTGATAACTTACCGATCACTTTGGAAGTAATATATGACCTTTCTTAAGATCACGTGCCAGTTCTGGCACACCTGGTTATTAGCAGGACTGATGCCAACACCACTTACAAAATTACTGATTGTGACAAAATCAAATCTGAAATTAACAATCACCTCCCCAAAACAGCACAACTTAAAAATACGCATGATATCGACCAGGCCATCACAAGCATCACCGCCTGCATTGATAAGGCGTTGCAAAATTCTACTACAGAAATTATTGATAAAAACCATCCCTTCAAACTTCCGCAAGAAATTAAATTAATTAGCCAAACACGAAATAGACTCCACAAAATCTTCGCCCATTCACGTGACCCGGCAATTAAATCGCAAATTAATAAACTTAATCGCAACATTAAAAGTTTAATTAACTCCCGTCAAACTAAACTTTGGAATAATACATTTGAAAAATTAAATGCGGAAGACGGAGAAAATGGGATTAACTAGCCCAGTGTCAAAAACCTCTCTGCTTTTACTTCTCCCACAGAAGTTAGCTCTATTATAGCTAACCTCATAACAGAAAAGCACCTGGGAAGTACAAAATCTCTAATTCAATGATTAAACAATCTGCCTGGTAATTTCATAAACAAACTCTGTAGCATTTACAACGCCTGCCTGTACCTATGCTATTTCCTAGCTGAAGGGGAAACAAGCGGTTGTCATCTTAATTCCAAAACCCGGAAAAGAAAATACAAGAGTGGATGGGTTTCGCCAAATCAGCTTGCTTCCGGCACTGGGAAAGATCCTAGAGAGGATTATCTGCAGAAGACTACAGCCAGCCCTAAACGCGCTTTCAAACCAGCAGTTTGGTTTGCGTAAAGGGTTGTCTACCACCATGCAGCTTGTCAGAATCGCTGAATTTTTAAGCGCAGCTATTTATAAGCACCAGAAAACTGCTTTTCTTATGATGGACTTGGCAAAAGCCTTTGACCGCGTCTGGCATAACGGACTTATCTACAAGCTTGCCTCTCTCGATCTCTCCAGGGAAACGATTTTGATCCGTCCCTCCTTTCTAAGTGATCAATCCTTCTATGTCAGGCAGGGCGATGTTTATTCTGAAAACACATTAACCCACCGGGCGGCTCGCATTCAAATCTATTTACGTCTCGAAAACTGCAGTAAAAATTAACCATGTTTACAATTTTTTTTTCATTTAGTCTGAACCAAAATTGTCCTGAAAACGGCCTTTGTTAGATTTTCTCCCCCCTTCTTGTAGGGCGATCAACAAGTCGTTTCACTTAAGTGATGGTTTCCTACTGTCCTTTGATTACCGCCTAGAGGCGAGTAAGCAGATGGGCTGCTTTTGCCCTTACGGAGGAAGGAACACGTTTTGTGTCCATGCTTTGGTTAGACGAAAAAAGATATTTTTTTCTGGAAATCCAAAACAGAAAAGGAAGTTTTGTATTGCCTTGTTACTAATTTTGTGCATATTTCTAATCTTAATTGCTTATCAGAGCCGTGCCAAGATAATTTTTCACCTGAGGCAGAAAGGTCAATGCGCGTCCATATAAATATAAAAATAGCTACACTTGTATTAAGCAAAAGTAATTGTATTAAATCAAAATGTCATAACTCTTATAGCATAATTATACCATAATTCTTAAAGTATTTTTTAATCGTAGTTTTATAAATTCAGAGAAATAATGTAGCCAATTATTTATAATTTTTAAATGAAAACGTTAAAAAATTCGTTTTTGATAAATAAGAAATAACACTGAAATGCATATTGCATTAATTTCCAGGTTTTCTTGCAATTTTTTTGGTTTGTTTTATTGATTTAAGTTTGACGAAGCCTATTTCCTCTAATAATTAAGGTAATTTTCGAATTCGTATAGCCAATTTGGCGCCTCTTCTAGTGATTCACATGAGCCCGGCTTTGTTGCTTTTTAAGTATAAATGTTATTGATTTTTATTCGGTATTTTAATGTACGTTTAAAAATGTAAAAAATGTTTCGGTATTTTAATGTACGTTTATAAAATGTTAATTTGTTTTTATATGCATATTTCAGTAATATAATCTTACGACTAGTGAGACAGTGTAGTTTAACTAATTTTCTGCTTTTGATTCATGTTATCGAGCTTTAACGCTAAGAAAAAATTTATAAGAGGCTTAAAATACCTAATTCCTATTGAAAGCTACATGTAATTGATAATTAAATTACTATTAAAATAACAAACACATGCTCAGTGTCAGTCATTTCGACATAATGTTTGTAATTCATTTTACCACAAATTTATTTCGTTTATCTTGTTTCATATTTATAAAAGATGAGTTTACCTTTATCGCATTTATTGGTTGATAGAAGTTATGAAATATTGAATATTTTGAAACAAATTTCAGTTATAATAACCTTATTAAAAATTTTCTACATATAGACAACAAGTCACAGATACCTCTCAGTTTCCGAACTAAATTACATGGTACTGAAATTCGGTGCATTTTCATATGATTATTTTTGACAGAAAGAGTTACCTTACGTTAATCACAAAAGAACATTGTTTTAATTCTTAATTAAATATAGCACTTATATTAAATTGCTAAAATTCATTGTTAGGAAAATCTCGCTCTAAAAAATTAGACACTTTTACCTTTCAAAGTGGAATTTTTGTGGTTTTCTCTGTGCATAATGTGGGCGCGAGTAAGTTTTTCTTAGAATGTCCTCCACGGAGGCATTTTTCCCTTTAGGCAGATAGCTCTCCCGTGCTTTGAAGGAAAAATAAAGCAAACCAAAACAAAAGCTTCAAAATTGGTGTTTAACATTTTTTTGGGTTCAAATACGCAAATTACTTCTTGATCTCAATTCACATTATCAAATGTTATTATTTAAATAAATAAAAGCAAGCTGAGGATTTCCATTTAAATTGTTTGTTTTAAAATAAAAAATAAGAACAGTAAGTTTTGAATAAATCTTGTCAACATCAAGCAGGGACAGGAACACGCCAATGTAAAATTTAATATTAGGCCAAAAAGAAACGCTTTGACGTAGATTTTGGATAAAACTTAATCAAATTCGCAGGTAGTCAGAGACAGGCCTTTCTTCAGTAGAGAGAAAAAAATGTTTCTGAAGTATTTATGTATTTATTACATAAATGTTTTAATGCTTCCATAGCACTGCTAATCGATAAAATTTATTTGATGAAAAGTAAGAAGTTTGCTTTTAAAATTCCGATTTTTCAACTTTTTCAGTGACATATGTGGCATCGAAAAACACGTCTGGCCAGGAGGCAGATTAATGGCTGAAAAATTCTTAGAATTTAAAGAGGCATCGAACAAGAAAATTTAGGGATGGCGAAATTCTAAGAATTTGGCACTTGACAACGGCAAAAGTTTTAGAATGTAGAGAGCTACAGAATTTAGGCAGGGCAAAATATTTTAAATTTGTAGAACATCGGTCAGTAGATCCCACAGCGATTGCACTGAGAAACAAATCGACCTGCTCCTCGATTATGCGGATGGACGCAGATTAACTTCTGAAAGCTCAGCGAAGCAAGAGCTATACATAATGCAGCTATTTACGATTTCTGCTATAATAAACTGAAATTTAATATAATAATTTAACACTATATATCAGTTTACGAAAACATGATGATACTTTTGAGAAATTTTCTTTAATTCCCCACCAGTACACTAAAAAAAAAAGTACAATAGATTATATAATGATATTACTAACAAAATGATGCCGATGACGCATTTAATTTTTATCTTTTTATTTATCTAAATAAACATGTCATTGAGTTTTCCATAACTTATAGTTTTGCAAATTAAAAATGTTCAATAATATAATATGTGATTATGGTATTATTACTATTCAAGGCAAAGCACACGAGGGTTATCGGCCTAAATGGAGAGATGCTTTCGTGGAGGACTTTCTAAGGGAAACTGGCTCGTATACACGTTACACATGGGGAAAACCACGAAAACGACCATGCAGCCAGCCCGTTCGCGAGATTCGAACCTCGGACCGAACTACCAGTGTTCAGCGTCTTTATCGCTCGGCCGCTGGTGGGTAATATATGATTATGAAAGCTGTGTAAAAGAAGAAAAATTCTTGCACATTCGTCAGGCAGCATACGATGGGCACCTGCTTGAGGAAAAGGATGCGTTTGTAGATGACTTTTTCAGAGAAACTGGTTTGATATATTCAACCTAAAATTCACCAAAATACCAAGCAACGAACGCATTCGTCGGAATTCAAACTTAGGCAAAACTACCAGTGTTCAGTTGCAAAAGAGAGTTAACAACATAAACAGGCAACATGTCTGAAATTAGTATTTATTGCATCCATCAGTGATATGATTTTCTGATATAATTTAATGGAATATCACTGTAAAAAAAAGGGAATCTTTTTTTTTTTTTTTTTTTTTTTTTTTTGTAAGGAGATTTTTTTCCGCTTTGTTTTCAACATTTGGTTGAAATGCAAATTAAATAAATATTTACAAATGCAGAATATTGGATAGTTATTGATGATTTCGAGATTCAGTTTCTGAAATCCATTTCATGTGTCATTTCCTTAAAAAGGTGATACTGAAACCAACTTTCGAGGAGTAAAATGATTACTAGAAAAGAGTTTCCGATTTTTTTCATTCTTTTATTCCCATTATAAATTTGTCCTGTAGTTCTTAGAACATTCTTCTATCCGTAAGTGATGATTTGCTTTCCGAGAAAATTTTCTGAAAGGAATAAATTACTTAGTCTTCAAACCATGGGAAAATCTTGCCATCGCCGGTACTTAATTCCCTTCATTTACTGAGATAACCTGCTTTGTTATAAGTATGGTACTTGTTTTCTGATTTTTACTGAATTTGCATGCTCAAAGCTATCTAAATAAAGAAACGCTATTGTAAATATTAGGGTATGAGTACATATATGAAAGAGTTATATATTTTTCAGAATTCCCCTATGAGCTGTTTATTCTTAGGGCAGAAAGAGGAAAAAGCTTGCATACATCGCCATTCCCGGAAACTAGACAGTACCGAAAACATTACTAGACAGTCCGGTTTACCAGACAACAGAGTTTATCTGATTCCTAGTTGTAAAAGCTGACAGTTATAAATTGTTATGCTCATGGCGACCTTCAGAAGGCATGAAATTACTTCAAAAGTTCCGCTGCTATAAATTTTCAGACTGCAATTTTGTTCCTTTAAAGTTTCGAAAATACCTATTTTTTAAGTATTTTTCGGTACTTATATTAATATTGATACAAATAATATAGAAAGCACCAAACGTAGCTATGATGTATTTCAATTTGTCCTTAGTATTTTCTCACATATAGTATTAACACTTTGTCTACACGTTTCTAATGTTTCACCATAGTAAGCCTTCTCTTTCCGAATGTATTCAGTTCCTTTTCGCTTTCGTTTTCTGCTTCTTCTTTTTTTTTTTCTTTTTTTTTAAATTTTATTTATTTATTTATTTAATGTTACCATATCCTGAGTTTTACTCTAGCTATTAACTAGAGTATCTACAAGGTAGCATTCATTATAGTACATTCATTATATTCATATAGCTACTAGCTAGCATTCATTATAGTACAAAAACTAATATAGCTTGTCAATATCAACACATTTTTATCTTCAATAAAATCCACTAATTCGATTGATGTTGTAAAAATTACAATTTAATACTTTAGCCAATTATTCTGATTACAGTGATTTAAATTCGATTTTAGGCAACATATGCATTCTTTCAGAAAACGCGATATATTGAGCACCACTGTTACAAGTAAATACTGTACATTCAACCGTTTCATAATATGTAAATGTAGCATAACTTCTTTTCGAGTGCTTGCACTGAGAGTCTCCTTCAAGTAAACTTTAATGGAACTTTATTTCATGAAAATTTAGAAGTATTATAAAAGCCTCAGAATTATTTCTATTGCAAACATTTATGAATTATACAGAAAAATATATAAGATAAACATCAATGAGAAACTATTATCGAATATACATTTCATGACAGTAGTAAAACATTTTTTCAGTACCGACGGTATTAAAAAGCTCAATATTGTGATAAGCTAAATAAAATAAAACGGCATTTAAAGTTTAATATTGTGATAAGTAAAAGTATACTAATCTATAACACTCATTTGATATTTTTGCCATTAGAACTATAATGTAATTCTAACCGTTAAAGTAACATTGTACTTGTATTAACTAAAATTATAATTGTAATTTCAATTAAATTTATCAGTACTTGTTGTTTCCTGCACCTTGAAGGAGACGCATTATTATTATTTTTTTCTTCTATTATATAAAATACTGTCCTCAGAAAAAAATGTCTCTAGACATGATTCTGCTCCAAAATTAATGAATGAGGTGAACAGAAATAATCTTGGAACAGCCTTTGGGCAAGTGCTGCGAGTATGCGAAATGTAAGACTGTAATTAAACTTCGAAAATCCTGGAGACTACACTTTCTTAGAATATTGCCATTCGACAAATTATAAGACCTTCCATTTATCTTTAAAGTTTAAGCTATCTGTTATTGACTGAGAAAAGCTGGTTATTCATTGTAGTTAAAACTACAACTAATGCAGTTATAATTGTAATTGTGCCGCCCAAATGGTATAGTGGTTAGGGAAGCCTGACTGCGATACCGAAGGGCCTGGGTTCGAATCCCGGAGAAGGCATGGCTTTAACTGTTCGTCCTTCCATAGGAGGCGATGATCCCACATATTAGATGCCTCCACAATAAAGTGACTGCAACTTCTGACCTTGTATAGACTAATGGAATGTGTTGCACTGTAACTGTTCACAATCTGCCTTTGGGGAAAAAATAATAATAATAATTGTAATACAATGATTGTTCGAATTACAATATAACTTCAAAAGCAATTAGATTTTTCGCTCAGCAGAGTAATAAGTCGTCTTTTGAATACTACTAGTTCAAATCGGATGCCCATTTTGGCAAACAATCTAAATGTTTAGATAGCTCCGTGGATTTCCTTATGTGTAACATGAATACAAATCATTTTATTTTAGAAAGTTCTCTATGAGTACATCATTCTTCTTAAACGTTTCGTTGCATTCAATTAAGTAAAGATCTTTTTCTGCTTTTATTAACGGGTGATGTGAACATGAGCCAGTTTCCCTTAGAAAGTCCTCCACAGAAGCATCTTTGCAGTCTTTACCGTAATCCAAATAATATGACAATCACAGGTGCATAAGAAAATTGTACTTTTATTTGTTCTTACGTGAAACAATGATGGAAAATAGTTCATGCAAGTACTTTCACTTGTAACTGAATAATGCATTTTAACTATTTATGGAAAATGTGTGTTATGTTGAATAAAAGACCAATTCGTAATTTTTTTTTCCAATGGCAGGTAGTAGCCGTTTATAGACATTGATCACTACTAAGGCCGGTCATGTTATTAAGGAGGGAACTAATACGTGGACCACCGTTGCCCCCTATGAAGAGGACGAAGAAATTACATTCATGCCCTATCCGGGATTCGAACCCAGGCTCTTCGGTACGGCAACCAGAGTCACGAACCGCTTTACTGTCTGGGCGGTAATTCATAATATTCATAATAAATGGATTTAGTAAAATGTCTAATACACACAGCAATTAAGCATACTGATTGCTGATCAGAATCCTTTTTTACCAGCTAAAGCAATAGGTTGGATAAAATTATGAGGCTTAGTTTAGCCCTTGATGATCTCCTTTCTGAAAAGAGACCCACCAGCGGCCGAGCGGTAAAGTCGCTGAACACTGGTAGTTCGGTCCGAGGTTCGAATCTCGCGAACGGGCTGGCTGTTTTCGTGGTTTTCCCCATGTGTAACGTGTATACGAGCCAGTTTCTCTTAGAAAGTCCTCCACGAAAGCATCCCTCCTCATAGGCAGATAGCCCTATTGTGCTTTGCCATAATTAAATAAACCAAACCAAACCTTTCTGAAAAGAAAAGGATAAATGTAATTTTTATGATTTATTTCTTGTGTAATGTAAACAAGACAAGCGTCCCGTAACAAATCCTTTGCGAAAACATCCCTTTGCACTGGCATAAACTCTTTGCTTGCTTTCCCTTTATCTTGTAATTTAAGTTCACATGTATATCGAAGATCATAAACATACATATTTGCTTACTAACGTTATGTGCATTTCGGTCTATATAAAATATTTCCTTTAAATAAACTCCTATTTATGCTGGTACCACAAACTACAATATATGTAAGATGATTCAAAAGACATGACAGAAAATATTAATATTTTTCTTATAGGTGATTATCCCGTTGTATTATTTAAAAACTCATTATCCAAAATGCAGAAACATTTCGAATATAACATTATTGACTGTAATTTTCAAAAATTATCACGATTTCCTTAGCCTATGTCACTGAAATTATAAGGGGCAGTTGTTTTTCTGATTAAATAGTTACAATCATCTGCTGCGCAATTTTAATTAAGAGGTCATTATAATTGCATTGTAATTTTTATTAGATTATATAATTACAGTTATACTGTTTATTCAATTAGATTTCACAATTAAAATGCAATTATAATTAAAATGCATATGAGTAAATTGTATATGTAATTAAAAATTGTTACATTGTAATTGCAAGATAATTGCATAATATTATTCCAATTACTATGTGTTTTCAATTGCATTCTGCAATTACATTTGCAATTAAGATAATGTTTTTACTGGGCTACGTAACTGCTTTTATCAGAAACAATTGCTATCCTAATTACATTATTATAATTACTTACTGGAGTTACAATGACAGTCTAATTGTAATTAGATTATATGATTGCAGTTGCATTGAATATGAAATTGGATTTCACAAATATAGAGTAATTGTAATTTAAATGAAATTACGTAAATTGTAATTGTAATTAAAAAACAGCTACTTTTTAACTATAACTACTTAGTAATTGCATAATTTTATTACAATTGCATACTACACTTAGAATTACAATTATCATCATAATTTCACTATGTTAAGTAATTATAATTATCACAGACAATTACTTTCCTAGTTACGTAGTTATAATTACCAACTGCAATTGCAGTTAAAATTACGTTATAATTAGCTAATATTACCGTAGTTGTGATTAGATGCAATAAAATTTTTAGTTGTAATTAGATTATATAATTATAATGTTTGTGATTATCATTGCATTGTAATTGTAAGACTTAAGAATTAAAATGCAATTACATACATTATTGTTGCATTTAAAAAGTACTTACTTTCTAATTGTAATTGCGAAGCTAATTACAATTGCAATATAATTGAAATCACATATTTCAAAATATTGTTGCAGTTTCTTGCAATTTTAATTTTAATTCCAATTACATTTTGCCAAACTGCATCTAAAATTTGGAGAATAATTAGGCTGGAAAATGAAAATTCTCTTTACATTTATATATAAACATTCAAGTTTACTATAGCTGGTATGAGCACAGAACAGCTGGAACAGCTGGAAGTTTTGAACGGGCTATTTATTTCGAACTGTTATTCAAAACCTAACGATAAAACCCATTTGCCCCTAGCGAATAGATAGTTTCCTCTCCTCAATTACCTCCCGCAGAGAAAAATTATCACCTGTCAGTTTACATTAAGAGCAGTGAGGGGAGGGCATTCTGAGACAGGCCGTATATATGCTGCTTTGCCGTTTCGTGCCAAAATTTAGGTTTACGTATATATGCTGCCTTGCCGCCAAGAGGACAGAAATATTTGGACGCATATATGCTGCCTTGCCGCTATGAGAGCCATTATTTTCGAACGCATATATACGGCCTTGCCGCCTGGAGGGTTAATTAAAGCCGGCGGCCCCCAGCGTAGCATCCTTGGGCCTATTCTCTATTTTATATATGTTAAGGACTAATAGGACTTACGGGTATAATATATCTCAAAGTTTTTCTACTCCAAATTACTTCTAAGCATATTGTGACTCATTTAAGTCTTTGAATTTTTTAAATATCGAAAAACTTTTATTCTTTTCCAGCTGCAATCTTGGATTCAAAAATAAATGCGCAAGCTCTCTGAACATGGGACGAGCATAAAAGAATTATCTGTTTAGAACATTTGTGGTAATTATTCATAAGTTTTAATAACACGTATATTTTGAAATGTTCTATACTTCTTTGCTCGTGTCACAATTTTCGCTCACATAAAAAAGTTATGCAAATTTAATGTTCTTCCGGCAAAACTTAAAAGTAGAAATTTAGCTCCACTAGTTTAATGTTCGTCATTACGTCACTAAAAGGGTGTTCCAGCTAAATCCATTTGAGAAGTAAAATTAGCTAATGGTTAAGCTACTTGTAAACTGCGTAAGAGTTTAACTGCAGGGCAGCCCTGCATTTGAGGGCCAAAATTAGAAAGTGGCTGTGCTCCTGGAACGTTGTGTCAGAGTTTAACTGTATTGTAGACCTATCAGATGTTAAAATATGAAATAATTTTTTTGTTTATATTTTTTTAAATTTAACTAAAAGAGAAAACAGACTCATCTTGGTCATCCTATTTCGATGCCACACAAACTAGACAGTGCTAAGCGACGCAGAATTCTGTATCGTAGGGCACCGGTACGAATTCAGCAAAAGGCATAGAAATTTGACATGAATAATGCCTTTCCAGCATGCGGCACTCTGTATATGCGGACAGCCGAAAGTCCTCTCGAGACGTTGTAGGTACGGAAAGAGATGTGAGAGACCCTCGGATCAAGTGACTCATGTTTTGCTGCTAGCTCTTACTTTGAATCATTAAATGGTTTGACAATTAACTGAAATTCTTTTACGGTGTATTGCAGCTGTGTAACAAGGTTTACCCGTCTAAAGCGAACATAGTTTGCAGATTAGGTTCCCGTGCGTTTCGCACTTTGTCAGATTACCAAAACGAATGTAGTTTCCGAGTTGATAACACAACATAGTAGCGTCCATAATCTGTTAGATTAAATATCTGTTAAAATTTTAATTTTATTCTGCGCGAAAAACACTAATTCTATAAGCTAGTGGTGTGAACTTAGAGGCTGTTCAAGCAATCTTTCACAGCCACCGACTGTGTTTTCCGTTAAGTACCATTATAATGATACTAATTATTAAGGTAAGGATCTGTAACACGTTTAGGATTTTAATGGTTTTTTAATCCAATTTTAGATTATTTTCATTATCACTAAAACCGAACATGAGCAACGCCTCTGGAAGTCTGCAAACTATCTCGTTCACTGCTGGGATTTATCTCTGATAGCTTTATAAGAACATCTGTGATAACCTTTTACTAATGTTTAAAAAATTCATGCAGCTTAGACTTTTAAATACTTAGTAAAATTAGTTCTTCAAATTTCTTCTTGACATACACATGAAATGGAAACATGTCTCGAATCTATGATGCCATGGATTTTTGAAGTTATATTTATAGTATGAAATTATAATTCTTACGAAAAAAAATGTAGTGAATTTGTTACTTACCAGTTTTTTCGTATACTCTTGCGATATGTATGTTTAAAAATTGAGATTAATGAAACGTCACTAAGAGCTTCTTCGTCTAATTTTTTACTCGAAACTGCGTTGCCTACCTTAGGCAGAGCGGTGGCTGTGGAATAAATTGTGTAGTTGTTTTCTAAAGGCTTCTTGGCTTTTGTGCGTAAATTCGTTGTTCAATTTGTTGTTTAATGTAAAAGCATTCTCTAAAAATGTCATTCACATGATTAATATATAGCGTGGTGAAGATTTTTAATTTTTTAAAAAAGAATTGATATATAAGCTTTCAGAAGCTGAATTATGTTTAATTGAGGACCGCTTTCCTAACGCTCCACCGGAAGGATTTATCAATGTATTTAGCGCGAAAATAACGGCTTGCGAAGATTTTTTTTTAAGTGATCCGCTAAGACAGTCCGAAAATATGCTTTAATTCGATATATACTTCACGTGAGTGATCAGAGATTCTTGTCGCATATCGCTATATATCCGGTTACGCGGAGTAAGTGCTATCTGGGTATTTTAAGTGTGTTGCAGTACCCGTTTTTTTTTTTTTATTTTTTATTTTTGTGAGTGATTTTTCTACTGTTATGTATTAATCATTTATTTTCAAGCTTAAGTTGTTTTGATTATTATTTCAGTTTTGATCTGTAATTGAAGTTCTAATTTTTTGTTGTTGTTTAAAGTTGCTTGTAAATTTAAATTGTAACTTTTGTAAACTTTAAGTTTTGGTTAGGTTGCTTTAAAAGTTTTCTTGAGTTGAAGTTGTGTAATTTTAATCTGAGTTTTGGGACTCAAGATTTTTGATTTTTGTAACTTGTTGTTTTGACCCTTAAGGTTGTTTAACTTTTAACTCTAATTATTTTAAAGCTTTGCTGTTGCACTTTTGGTGTGTTAAATTTTTTTTTTCTTTACCTTAAGTAATTTAATTTGTATCCCTCCTTCTTTTAAAGTTAAACGAATACATATTTTCTGACTGGCGGTAGGATAAATTTTTTGTACTTGTATTTCAATTTGGATAATATGTGTGTATACTTTAATTGTGGCTGAAGAAACAATTATTACAGTGTTGACATTTTTATTATGAATTATAATGTTGTGTAATTAGTAGTTTCATTTTTAATTTCCCATAGTCATTTTTGTATTAACTTGGTTCAGAGATTTTTCACCCCTTGCTCTCGGCTTGGATTTCTTTCTCGGAAACTCTTATCAGCGGTTTTACTGCACCCCAAAATTCCTTTTCCCAAGCGGAATACCACATGTGGGGGGCGAAAAGGGCTGAATGGATATACCATATGGTGTTTCACGAAACGAGGACCCTGTTTTTGCTGGACAAGCAAGCATGGAGATGTACCCCACCATAAGCAGCATACTTATGGTGGGAGGAAAATATTCGTTGAGTTAGAAGATCTGCATTATCGACTGGGACCCTTCGAGCGAGGCTAGTTTCTCCCCCCCCTTGTTTTTCGTCTTCAGATCTGATGACACATTGGTGTGGCCTTGGAAGTTGAATGATGGAATAGCGAGAAGCGGCTCGTCTGGTAGTTGGGAAACCCCTTCTAGTGAAGATTCCTAGCGTTAAGTTGCTGGTTTTGGCTTCTTGCTGATCAACATCTACGTCAAGTTTTCAAAAAACGCGCCAGCTATTAAAGTGGCTGCGCTGTGTTTTCGTGAGGAAATGAGGAAAGGATTGACCTTGACACTTTTTTTTTCTGAAGCTTGACGCAGCTGCAGCAACAAGATGAGACCTTTTTCTATCTTCTGCCTGGCAGACCCCGAGAGTTTCGAGAAAAATACATCATACTCCATATGCTAAGCCGAGAAGGGAAGATGAAGTGATCCGTGATCCTTTCAGAAATGGTCTATAGAGGTTAACCACATCGAACCTTCATGACGGAATTGCTGTTTGAGCGGAAGATCGGAGCCAGACCTCGTCGTTGTTTTTATCATGGCTTGATGTTTTTTTAGTTACGCTAACTTCTATCTTATCCTTCCAACAGATATGCCGAAATGCCTGTAAAGATGCCTAAGTTCTACTACTTGTTAAGTTTCAAGATTTTTGTGTGAATTCCTTTATGGTTGCGAGGCCCCCACCAACCTTGTTTGTTTTTTAAAGGTATGTTTTATATTTTTGTGTTCTTCAGCTATGCTCAATATCCAGCCACCACGTAAAAATTGTAACGTAAATAGTGAGTGTCATGACTTAATATTTTTCCACCAAAAATAAACGTTAGTTTGATTTTATTTATCTTGTTGTGATTATTGTAATTAACTCTTTACACTGGACATTAAACATAGAAG
The DNA here is from genome assembly GCF_044657685.1 of Stegodyphus dumicola. Classification (NCBI taxonomy): domain Eukaryota; kingdom Metazoa; phylum Arthropoda; class Arachnida; order Araneae; family Eresidae; genus Stegodyphus; species Stegodyphus dumicola. The sequence continues at coordinate 261,276,474 of NC_140771.1, read as the reverse complement.
GGCTTTTGCTTATACACAACGCAAACTTCCTGAAATTTATAATTACATATTTTGTTTTATGTTACGCTATGATAACTACTCTTATACAGTTTTGTGATTGATACAATATTGGTTGAAATGTTCTGTTATGTTACATATACACCTACAAGTTACCTAGCTCATAATCTAGTATGAACATTGATATTAGTTAATTCACAGTAATGATGTTCAGTAGTAAATATTACGTATGAGTTTCTATTATGCAATAACGATATAACACTACTGTTTATAAGTGCTGCGATATTTCTGGGTTACCATGAATTTTATTTTTGCCAAATATAGTGAGGTACCCACCCGTTGGGAAATACTTCGAATAGTGTGTGTGAAAATGGCGCTAGACTAATTTGTAGGCCGACACCTCATGCTCTTCGCATGAACATGATATGTGCCTTCATGTGGAATCATCTACTAATTTTTATGTGTGTGATGCTCCAGATATTTTTGATATCCTGAATAATAAGATGCCTTGACGACAATTACTTGGATAAATTTATATCTATGGATTTTTCAAAATGTGATACTTCGGACTGTGCAGGTGTTGACTGGCTGTTCGAAAATTTGAAAATTATCTATCTCGTTTTGAAACGCAAGCATAATGGTAATGAGTGTATTTCGAATAATGGAAACTCATGTTTTAAGAAGCCAGTTAAAACAGTGAAAGGCATGAAATTAGTTAACATAAGTCGCAATTAGCGTTACAAAAACGATTTCCTATTCCTTATGTGCATGATACTCCTGCAATATTGATAACAATTGTAATGTTCGAGCTCATAATAATGATGTATTTAATAATGTCAAAGACAAGCTTAATACTAGTAACAATGTTTCTAATGAACATTTATGCGTATTGTCATCAAACTTGTTTGCTTATTCCATTTACGTAGCTGTTAAGGGCAGAAATTCTTCAACTGGTTAAGGTAATTTTGAATGTTATCTGTTACCTTCAGAATTCAGACAAAGTTCATTTGTGTAACAAGGTTTACCCATCTCAAGCGAACATAGTTTCAGTTTAGCTTCTCATGCTATTTGCGCTGTATCAGGTTAACAATATGAATATAGTTTTCAAACTGATAATACGGCTTCCTAAAACTCTCTTATAAATTAATATTTCGTTGCTCATAAAAAATACTAATCCTATAAACTACTGGCCTGAAACTAGAGGCCTTCCAAGCAATCTTACGCAGCAAGCGAACGCATTTTCCGTTCAGTCAATTAAGCATTATTACGACACTAATTATTATGGAAACGATGTGTGACAATTTTAGGATTTTAACTGATTTTAATTCAATTTTAGATTATTTTGATTATCATTAAAACCGAAAATTAGTAACGCCTCTGAAAATCTGCAAGCTGTGATATTCAACTAATTCAGAAATTTGATATTATGTACTTGATTATTTATATGAATTGGTATTAAAATCGTGGCAGAATTTTTTATTTTCATAATTACGTTTTACTTTTACTGCTGCTTGTATACTGATCTTAGAGCAGTCAGGGAACTTCCGGAATTAAATGAATGACACATTGATTACAGACATGTTAAAAAAGTTAAAAATCAAGGAGAAAATGCGTAGCAACAAAATGCAGGTCAGTGTTTTCACACTCATATTTCCGTACGCAGTTCAGACACGTCAATTATATCAAACTTGTATAAAACTGAGCCTCGGTCTATTAATAAGTCACACAAATGCTTTTTTCTGTTTATAAACAAATGCATGGTATTCTCGTTCAATACTCTCGGTCAATATTAGGATATATCTCTGATCGCTTTTTATACATGTGACATGGAAACGGGTTTCGATTCGATGATGCTATTTGTTTTTAAAAGCACATCTACAATTTGAGATTACTTTGATTATGAAAAAAAAAATTGTCATCAATTTGTTATTTACTAGTTTCTTCGTATATTCATCCGCTATATACATTTTTAAGATTGCCGAACCATTTGCCTAAGTTAGTTGAATGGCTTCATATTTTTTTTCATTTTTAAACTGCATTGCTTATTTTAGGCAGAGCGGTGGATTTGGAGTAAATTGCAGTTGCTTTTTATTTGTTCTGTGTTTAAATTGTTACTTCAGTTTACTGTTCACCGCGAAGTATTTTAAAAACATAAGATGTGTTGTAACGTAAGATTCAACGTTTATATATTTCAGCTGATATTATCAAACTTTTTTTCAAAAACAATTGACGAAATAATATAATTTAATTTAAAAACGCTTTCTTGCGAAATGTTTTTCATATATTTTCGAAATTAACTTCATATCTAGCTTATTGCGAACACGTTTACCAGTCGTATGAGACTAGGGATTATTTAAATGATTAAATGTATTCTTGCACTGTTTACAAATTCTGCTTTTACAGATTGGATATACTACATACAACAACTGCCTTTGTCAATAAAGAAATTTTGCCGTTTCAAATATGGAACGCATAAGATTTTCTACCCCGCCCACAGCCTACTGATCTCCATGCGATTACACTTATTTTTAGCGTCACCGTTTCCTCCTTTTATCATTTGACGTGTGTGCAAACGTTTTTATTTATTTATTTATTGTATTCCTTTCGTATTTGGCTCCTCCGAGCGTTACAGGTTTAACCGTGAAATTTCAAAGTTCCTTAAAATGTCATGAATAAATGGTATTTTCTTGATTTTAATTAAAAAATTACTCATTCGTTTTCTACCTTGAGTCCTTTTCTTCCAATATACATCCAAACCGAAATCATATACAGGAAAAGCTAGCAGAAAATTTCATACTTAATGAATATAGAGGGCTGTCGTCTTTACGGAATTTTCCGGCCGTAACGCTCAGAAGGTTTTAATCAGCAAAAAACGGACGTTTGTTCCTGATGGGATATTATACTCGAAACTGCATTTTTCTCAAAGCACTTAAATGCGTTGTATCACTTTTTATATTGATCCCAGATATTATCGCTCTGTATTATATTTAAAGAAATTGTAGTATAATGAATCATCTGCATGAATGTGTGAATGTTTCTCGATCTGTGAAGAAATATCGGCGCCTAGATCCATCAAATTTTGAATAGTGTAGTCCTGCACCCAAACATGGCCACCTGGAAGGGCGAATTTGGAATTTGGTTTTATTGTCTAATTTCATATTTTGTAAAATTTTAACGAGTTTTTGATTAACAAACTCAACGACATCAAAGCGAGTATCGGGAAGAGTATACGGATTAAAACATTTTTATCTCTAGCCTGCGAGACTGCCTATCCAAAATTACTAATGAAACGCGCGGAAAGAGGTAACTCTCCTACTGAGAACTCTTAAAACTTCTGCTTAAATACTGTATCCGAACTCGCTTAGATTTGCATATGCCATTGGATTTACATTCTTGTACAAACTGAAATCGGAGGAGTGTTTCGTTTAAATAATTAGCTAGAAGAAAATAAGATCTTTACAAATTTATATACCTAACTACAGTACAATTAAGTGGGGTTGCGTAATTAACGAATATGAAACTTCCTCTGTATAAAACAAATTTTGAGAATTATTGAGAAATAGCTTATTTAAAATGAAAATTGAATTTCCGCAGGTACAATACAGTATAGATGGATATGATAGCAAGAGAGGTCCCAAATTGCATTTCCTCATATAGTAAGCATCAAACAGTAAAAAAGGTTTATATGAGATCTCGTTCTGGGCATTCCGTCTTAATAAATAATTGAAATAAGTAAAAACATGGAAAGAACCAACTGGATACTGATGGATTCATCTATTTGAAAATAAGATATTAAGTTATATGCATATATTAAGTTATAACAAAGAGAAAAGCAAATCAATTTCGAAGTAAGAAACAAAAACAAAAAGAATTAATTCTGTATATAATATAGTAATTTTATGCAATGTTTGAAAACTTTCAGGAAAACTATTACGTAGTAAGTGGTGGTAAGAGCAATGTTCTTTAAATCCTATAGAACAGAATGCATAGTTTAGAGATTTCGGCTACTTTATTAACTCTAATCTCGTGTCATTAATTTATGAAATTTTCAGAGCGATGATCTGATGGAAATAATACTTTTTCGATATATCATATTGAACTATTTTTAATAATTAGGCGCGAATGTTTAATACAACTATTTAAGTTTATCTACCTCCGTTCTTAAATTCCAGTTTGGTTATTATTTTGTCTCGTACAATATTTAACTTACCATAAAGAATTCAAGAGCTTCCTATTTTATCAAGATGTTTTAATTTGATTTCTAGCAAGCATTTCGTTGCGGTTACTCAACACAGCACAACACATGAGTGGTAATTCCAAAAGAATCATAAAAAGATGACAATTTCTTCTAAAGTTTGACAGCGTTCTGAAAAAATATTATGTAGTAAATGGTGGTAAGAGAATTGTTATTTAAAACCTGCAGAATAATAATAACGTTTGTGGCGTCGTAAATAATCTCCCTCAATAACATGAAAATCCGTTGAATTAAATGAAATTATCCAAGAAAGTGCACATATCTTAGAAGCTGGCTCTAAGGGTTACCGAGTGTTGATTAGTTCAGGCATCTGTAATCTTTGAGGTTAGCTCAAAGTTTTATCTTTATTTTCGTAGAAGTAGTGAAAACTTGAAAACAGAAGCCTTAGTATTACATACTCCAATTTCAACCTATATGTACAAATATGTAAGATATAAAAATATATTACTATTTAAATAAAAAAATAGCTCTTTAAAGCTTAATTTTAGATAGTTTATTACATTCCTCTATTTTATAAACAAAAATCTTTTTCTGCACTGCGTCACATTGGAATTAATCCATGTGATATATGACTCTTACATCATATAAATGGAACTAAAACTCAAATAGACAGTATTAATTTTACGACAGAATTAATTGTCCCAGTCACTGCATTGTGTACCAAAAATAACTCATTGTGAATTAAGATTTCATCCTGAACACAATTGCGCTTGCTGTGTACACTCCAGCATAGCTGCGTTGCTGTCTCTTGTTACTGCGAAGCTACCAAAATGCAAATTTTGTTATAAACGTAAGTGATGTAAGAAGCTATTTGTGGACACAACATGCTTTTAAAACGAAGATGAATACTTAACCTGCCTTCTCTGCCAAGTTTTCTATTGATTAGGGATCAGCATTCTACGCAATCAAATTTTTTCTGTTCATTACGCATTCAGCATTCTACATTCTATGCTGTCTATGCTACATATTGTTGCATTCGATGATTTGGAGTGATTGATGACAACTCTTGAACACTTGATTGACAACACGTGAGGAAGGTGCATTTGCGCTTTTGCAGCTGAAGATGATAATTCATTAAAACCATCGAAACTAGTCTTGTGAAAATTTGAAAATATAACGCTGATTTTCGTTGTTTGACTTCTAAATTAATACTTGTTCGGCGTGATATTGCACCTTAATCACGATTTATTCGTCAGTATTATACAGCGAATTCCAAAAACAGGTTTACAGGCCTACGTCGATAAACTACTATAAATACTCTCAAACAATGAGCAACACAGCCTTCAGGCTATGAGACTATAACAGTGAAAACAGCTTCATTGCAAAGCTCTGAAATACTCTCCACGGATCTCAGTACCTTAGATGTTTTCTTCTGGGACCATCTGAAATCGGTTGTAGGAGGATCTGACAGCAATGATCGTCGTCGCTTCAGCTGATACCGTCAGCACACAATGTGTGTTTAAATGCGTCCGCTATCATTCGTCCGTCAATATCGGCTACGCGACCGCAAACTCGAACAATTTCTATAAATATGTCTCGTCATCTCCTTTCTTACTTTAAACTGTGATGCATTGTAATCCTGTTTTTACGTCAAATAAATATTTTTCCACTTATTATTGGTCCCTTTTGTTCCATTCGACGTTGCAACCTTCATAAATCTTTTTACGATTTTCTCCCACTAAACTCTGTTTGCGACTTGCGACCCCTTGTTCTATGGCAATTTTTCATTTTCTGGATGCCTACTATCACTCCTCGGAATTTCTCGGTCGAATTCTGAAGCGCCCTGTATTTGCCATATGGCGTATATCATTAAGAAAAGCTTCCTCAATGAAATTTTCTAAATACTAATATATTTTTAAAATTAATCAGAGCATGTTAATTACTGATAATGATATTCTCTCAAATTATATGATTTTTAGGCAAACTTCTGTAGTGAAATTAGTACAATGTTTATTGCATAATTTTGTAGATCTACATAATAAAATTCTATACAAAATGAAATAAAACTGCATTTCTCTAACAGAGCATGTTTTAGAAATAACTGAAAAAAACTTACTCTCTTTTTAAATTTTTTTCCGAAGGAAAGGAAAAGGTATATGAAAAAAAATTCGTACATTTTCTTGATAATATTATAATATTGCTCGAAATACTAAAATTTATATTAGAAACTGAAATTTCTTGTAGATATTTGAATTATACACATTTAATTTTATGTGCTATCTTTCTTTCCAAAAATATTTCTGTTAATATTCACATAAAAAAGAAATACATATCATAACATAACGTCCAGAACTCAATGACCGTATGTAACCAGTTTTAATGCATGGCTAATTTCCTCAATGATGGTATCAAGGGTAAAACAATTTTATGACCCTAAACATGTTTTAGTAAAGCGCTTATATTTCAAAATCCCCAAAAGCCATAATTTTCGTTTGCGTTTTTTTCATAATTGAATTTAATTTTGAAAATTGAACTTTTGGTTCAGCAACAGTTCGGTCTCAAAGTTAGGTAAAAATGCACAATATTTAGAGGACGTCACAAGTGCGCGCGCACGAATTAGGTTAAACAACTTTCAGTTCTATATGTAGCTCGACAGTGAGCGGTTGTAGGAGTAATGTGCTGATTTTTTTTTTTTTTTTTTTTTTTGTAAAAATAAATCTTTACCAATGTATCTAAATAGAATTTATTTTATTTTGAAATATTTATAGATTTTAGAACTGAAGACTTTCTTTGCCAAAACAATTTGCATTTTGGAATTTGTTCAAAGCTAAAAAAATACCACTGATGCAGATTCCGATGACGAAAATGAAATGAATAATTCAGCTCTTCTTCGAGCATCATCAGAAGCGAGGAACATCATGAAAACTAGGCGCAGTTCTTTAGACGCGCATTCCAATGGTGAAAAGAATAACAATTTTGTTCTTCAAAAAATTCGAAAATTTTTTATTAAGTTCTTGCAGATGATTTTTGTTTCACTGATTTTTATTAAATACATTCGCAAATGCATATCTATGTGAAAACATTTACACTAATAAACTTAATTTTGTTGAATATATACTTTTTGCAATATCCTTTAGCACGAAAACATATTTCAGTCCCTTCAGTTTCGTGTTAAACGATTTTCACTGTTATGAGAACCCATGATACATGTTGCTTTATGCGCAATGTTTAAAGATATTTAAACTTAAATTTATTAAATTTACGCGTATAATAAATTTCGAAGTTCTCTACTACAGATTTCTTCGAAGCACATCGTGATAAATTTAAGACCTTGAAATTTTAAGTATCGGAAAGCAATCATTCGTATCCAGCTGCAATAATGTGTTAAAAAATCAGTGCTAAAGATCTCTGAGCATAAAAGGATTTTTCCATTTACAACACGTAGGATAATTGTACATAAATTTAACTAACACTTATATTTTGAGGTATTTTGTTCTTCTTTGCTCATGTCACAACTTTCGAATGCATCAGAAAGTTGTACAAATTTAAAGTCCGTGAGGCAGACCTTAAAAGAAGAAATGTAGTTCGGCTCCCCATTACCTCACTAAAATATTGATCCTGCTAAATCCATTTGAGGACTAAAATTAGATAACGCATGTGCTACTAGTAGACTGTGTTTAATTATATTAAGACTTTTCCGATGTTTATCTTTGAATTGAACTTTGTGTTTATGATTTTTTTCTTTTCTTTTCTTTTTTTTTTTTTTTTTTTTTTTTTTTGTATTTACAAGAGAAAAACAGACTCCTCTTTGTATCTTATTTGTATGCCACCCCAAGGGACAGTGGTAAGTGACGATGACTGCCATAGCGATGGGCACGGATACTAACTCCGGTCAAAGCACAGATGTTTGGGTATTTACGTATTAACGTCACCGCAGCTGCAGGTTTCGCGGTTTTTAAGTGCCGCCAATCCACACCTAAAATGTTTTCGACCAATCATAAATTAAAACACTTTATTCTATAAATAGAGTTGCTTTTCACAAAATTTAATGGACGTCAACTCCTCGCACCAGCAGTATATGAAAAAAATGGAATCTGCTTCCTTGAAACCAGTTGTCATTTCTAAGTTCCACTTGCTCATCACACTGTCTTAAAGTACAACTTCAAAACGTACGTGAACCAAAATAAAGTTTCATATCATGCGAATCGGTACATTTCCGTTTTCGAGGTAAAACACTTCGCTTTTGAAAAAAATAAAATTGCATCCTCTTCTGTGTTTGGCAAATTCCAAAGACGCATTTTCCTAGCACTAAAAAATGGCGTCAAAAATCAGGAAACAACAAGGCAAAAAGGAATTCAAAAGAAAAGTGCGTTTGAAGAATAGGTTTGCTCTTTTTTAGCGCATCAGCGCAACTTCTGCTGCGTTAGCGTTAATACGTAAGTACCGTTGTTTGTAAATGAGTAGTGTCTCTGCACCATGGGCCACTCTATACATGCGGCCAGCCAAGTATTCTCTCGTCAGGTTGGAGGCAGGGAAAGAGGAATATGACATCATCGGATAGGTCATTTCGAGCATTTCTCCTTCACAATTGGCGGCGGAACTAAACAAAGTCAAACTATTTTCTGTATGTTAACGCCCAAAGCAGCAGGTCTATGCACAACGTAACTATATTCAGTACGAGTGTACCTGTATGCTAAAAATTGTCGCAAACGAACACATTTTCCGTTCAGTCAATTAAGAATTATTATGCTATTAATTATTATGAGAAGGATTTGTAACAATTTTAGGATTTTTAGGTTTTGAGTGCAATTTTAGGTTATTTTGATTATCATTAAAAGGGAACATAAGTAATGCCTTTGAAGAGCTGCAAATTGAGATGTTGAAGTGACACAGAGATTTCAAGCTATGGATTTGATTATTTACATGACTTAGCATTAAAAGCGTTGTAGAATAGTTTATTTCCATAATTACATTTTCCTTTTACTATTGCTTGTATACCGATGGCCTGAAGAATCAGCGAACTTCCAGAATTAAATCAATAAACACATTAACTACGGACATGCTGATTAAAATTAATTTAATTGAAGGAAAAAATATCTAGTAGAAAATGCAGATCAATCTTTTTACGCTCAGTTTTCCGTACCCGGTTGAGGCACGTAAATTATATCAGACTTGTTGATCCAAGTAAATTATATCAGACTTGTTGATCCAAGTAAATTATATCAGACTTGTATAGAATAATAATAAAAAGTTATTAAAATTGAAACTTGATCACGCAATAATTTTCAATGCTGCGTTTCACTTTCTAAACAAATGCATAGAATTCTTGTTCGTTGCTGTCGATCAATATTAGGATTTATCTCTGACCGCTTTTTAACAAAGTCTGTGATAACGCTTTAAAAACGTTTAAACAAATGTATGTAGCATATACAGATTAATTAAATAGTTAGGAAAATTCGTTTCTGAAATTTCATTTCTTCATGAAATATATGTGACATCGAAACAGGTTGCGATTCGAGGATGACATGAATTTTTTAAATTATATTTGCAGTTTGAGATTATAATTATTATGAGAAAATAGCCAATTTCTTAGTTACAAGTTTTTTCGTATATTCTTGCGGTATATAAATAATTTAAAATTCAATTGAAACAAACCACGCAGATAGGTTAACTGAGGATTTTTTTAAATGAAACTGCGTTGCCTGTTATAGGCAGAGCGGTGGTTGGAAAATAAATGAAACTCTTTTGTTGGTTTGCTTGGTTTTTGTGCTAAAATTGTTTTTACAGTTTGCTATTCAGCTCAAAACGTTTTAAAAGCGTAATTCACAAGTTTCATTTACAGCGTGGTGAAGATTTTAATATTTTTTAAAAAGAACTAATTTGTGGTTTTAAAAGCTCAATTATGTTTAATTGAGGAGCGATTTCCAAGAGCTCCGCCAGAAAGTTTTATCAGTTAAAGCATTCTGTGGGAGAAAAGCGGCCCAAAAAGTTCTTTTGTGGCAGTCAGAGAATCCCCTGTTTCGAGCTTTCCTTCATGTGCGTGATCAAAGATTAATGTTGCATTCCACTATATATTTCCTCATAGTTAGTTACTCCGCATACCCATGTAGAGGAAAGTAATCTCTGGACATTTTACGTGTGCATATCTGTGCACATTTTGCATTTATGTGCGCCCTTTTTGCATTTATGTGAGTGATCGTTTGATATGTTTAAGTACTGCGATGTTTTTGGATTTCCATAAAGAGATACCAAAGATAGTGAATTTCCCCCCTTTGGGAAATAGTTCGAATAGTGTATGTGAAAATGGCGAAGCATACTTCGTAGTACGATGCCTAGTGCTCTTCGCATGAAGATGATATTTGTCTGGATGTGGAATCTTCTGCGAATTTTTATGTGTTTGATACTCCAGATGTTTTATATATCTGAATAATAAGATGTACGATAACATTTATTTGGATAAATTACTATCTCTGTATTTTTCAAAGTGCGATACGTCGGATTATGCACGTGTTGACTCGGTCATCGAAATTTTAATCATTTTCTCTCTCCCTATTGAAACATAAGCTTTTACTGTCAAGGACATTTTGGGTTATCTGTTGCATTACTATAATATATTAATGAACTACAGATCTGTGAACAACAATTTCGCGGGTATAATTTCATGAACTTAAAGAAGCTTGAAGACAGTGCTACTTCGAGAATGGGTAAGTGCGATTTTCTTTTGTCAAGCAGAAAACTCTGAATTATTCTAAATGCCAGGAACAAACGAAAAATGCTGGTAGTGGTAATGAATGTGTTTATAATGCTGACAGTAATTTAGATATTAAGAAGCTGGCTAAAACAGCCAAAGGTATGAAATTAGTTAAACCTAAGTCGCAATTAACATTACAAAATAGATTTACTAATATTGATGTACATGATACTGCTATTACTATTGATAACATTTGTGATGTTGGTACTGATAGTAATGCTGTATTGAATAATATTAATGACAAGCTTAATCCGAGTAAAAACGTCGTTGATAATTGTTAAAATGTCGTTGAAAATTGTAAATGTAAATATTGCGAATATTAATACCCCAGCATGCAGAGGCGTGCAGCAGTAACCGGATCAGCTGTTCGGAAGTGTGTTGCTGCAACATATAAAAGTAAGAAACACTCAGAAAAATATCCTAACTGTGACGCCGAACATTATAAAACCACAGTTTCGCCTCACATAGACAATACAGTTTCATTTTAAAAATATACCAACGTGTCTGAAAAGGTTGAGGTGTACTTAGACAGTTCTATATTACCGAGCTATTGCAGGTCCAACGCTGACGGTTTCTTAAATGAAGCCCAAGGCCACATGACATAATAAATTCAGGAAATTGAAAACATCTTGGATGAGGAAACGGAGATTGAAAAGTGAGATGAATACCAAAAGGAAAAAGGCCAAAGACATCTAGCAGGTGAACGGAACTTGACAAGATGAAGAAAATCCAAACGGATCCTTCACAATTAAGAGAAATGACAAATGCAAAACATGGTTCAAAATGCTATACAACAACAACAAAAGTTCAATACTACTATAAAACTACACAAATGCAACCCATACAACAGAAAATCAATACACAACGACTATTACAACATCACTCTAGAATCCAAACAACTTAGAGTACTTGTCTTTATCAGATAAAATGAAAGAAATTACCGCCTCCAGTTGAGGAACAAGAGAAGAAGCAGAAGTCTCATTCCATAAGGTGTGAGCAGCAAGTGGTCTTATGTTTCGGTCTTCATTGAGTAATTTCGTAGTTGAAGACTTGGGAATAGTTCACATAGTCGCATTGGACAGCTTTAGAGAAGAAGTTCTCATTTGTTCTTTTAATAAATTCTGTGAGGGTTTCAAGCTTAAGATCTCTATGAAGAAGTTCATTTCGGATGAGAAAGTCAGCATCAGTGATAATACGAAGAAATTTATTTTGCACTACTTGAAGTTTATGTAATTGATTAGAAGAGGCAGTATTCCAAGCTGGAGATGCATAACAAAGAATAGATTGGATACAAGTAGTATGAATATGTCTTTTGGTTCTTAGGCTAAGGTTAGAAAATTTTCCAATTACTGAAAGAAATCTGCACATAATTCCGATTGCTTTATTTTTAACATTCTTAATATGGTTGGTCCAAGTGAGCTTATGGTTAAGAATCCCACCTAGGTATTTAGCTTTTATAACTAAGGGAACAGGCTCTTGAAAAAGGACAAGTTCTTTAAACATAATGCGTTTGTTGTTTTTGCGAAGGATTAAAAGCTGAGACATACTGGCGTTAATTTTGACTCTCCAATTGGTGCACCAGTCCTCTACAGTGTAAAGAAAATCTTGCATTTTATTAATTACATGATTAGCGTTGATAGACTTGATGGTTATCGCCGTATCATCGGCGTACCATGCAAGAAGAGAGTAGTTGTCAAGTCCAGGATGAAGGAAGTCTGAGATATAAAACAGGTAAAGAACCGGTCCGAGGATGCTTTCTTGTGGGACGCTAGATCTTATATGTCTCAGAGTAGAGGTTTCATTGCCTAGTGACACGATGAACTTGCTATGTTGCAAAAATGAATAAATCAGGAGAATTAATTCTCTAGGCAATCCAAGGTTGATGAGCTTTAAAACAAGCCGTTCATGCCAGACGCGCTCAAAGGCTTTTGCCACGTCCAGCATAAGGAGCGCTACAGTTTGCTTGTCATGAAAAGCAGAACTGATGAATTCCACAATCCTGACCAGTTGACGAGTGGTGCTGAGATTTTTACGAAAACCATATTGTTCTTTAGGCAGAAGATGCATATAAGGTTCTAATCTTTTGAGGATGATGTCACATTCTTGCCACTAGATGGCGGGAATCTCTTCCTTTACTTTTGCTGTAATTGAGTTCCGAGAACCAGTCGAGATTGGAACCGCTCTGAGAAGCATAAAGACTCAGAATTAAAATGTACTGTCTTAAGATAATTATTACCTACTTTGTAAATAGTGTATATTAGTGTCTTATTTCAATAAATAATTAAAAGACAAGATGGCTTGTTAGCATTAATAGAAACTCTTACTGAAAACGTGATTATTAGAAGCCTGGCGTCGAGAACACTTAAGATGCAGCAGGTAAGGCATTTTACATTAATTTTATTGTAAATAGAAGAACCTGATGCAACATTTTAATGCCGCCCGAACAGGGACGCCAGGTTTTTTGAAAAGTTCTAATAAAGTGAATTCAAAAGCTGAATATTAAAATTGAAGATTTTAGTACTTGTTCTTGAAGTATTCAGCCGAAGAATAATTTTGTTTTCTAAGTAAGAGTTACATATTTGTTTTTCATGAGACGTATATTTTTTGTGTAAATGTTTGAATCTAAGAAAGATAATGGCAGAAGTAGATAAATTAAAAAAGAAAAGAAGTATCCTAAGAACTGCCGTTACAAAACTATTTAAGAAAATCGAAAGTGAATTAAATAAATCTGAAAGTAGTGTTAATGAGCTCGAAGAATTGTTAGAACAGCTTAATGCTAAAACCGAAACACTATCTAATGCCGATGTAGAAGTTGAACCAATTCTGAGTGTAGATGAATTCGAAAATGAATTTGAAATTACAGAACAATATCGCGAGAAGATAACGTTATGGAAATTCAGGCTTAAGAAACGGATTAAGGAACTTTATCATGACTTAAATGCACCTAACACTCAGCAAAATATAAAAGATACACCCAATGTTAAATTACCAAAATTTTCGATTCCTGTATTTAATGGGAACAGTAGTCAATGGCTTACTTTTTGGAATAGTTTTGAGTCCTTAATACATAATAACGAACCATTGAACACAGTAGACAAATTTAATTACCTGAAAGCATATTTAGGAGGAACAGCTGCTAGTTGCGTTCAAGGACTTCCGTTATAGCCAAAACATTATGATTCAGCAATTCAAATCTTACACGACCGTTTTGGAAGGAGAGACATTCTTATTAATGCACACATTAAAAAATCATTAAAAAATGCGAATGACATAAAAACATTTCGTAATTTGTATGATAAAGTACAAACACAGATTAGATGTCTCGAAGCGTTAGATGTTGTATCGGATGTTGTAAAATGCAAATTTAATATTAATATTATCACCTTAAAAACACCCAAATGTTTCGTTTATTACTTTCTTAAAAGTACGTAATAATTAAGGAAAAGAGAAATTATTTAAAATAATTATTAGTTGCATGCAGTTGAAGAATATAGGAAAATGCTGAAGGTTTTAAAGATTTTTAATTAATGACAAAAATACAGAATATCGGAAATAATACGAAATGTTTCAGCAATATCTCAGAAGGAATGAAAGTTGCACCAGATATTTGTCAGAATATAATTTTAGTGATAGAAGTTTAATCAGTCTGCATTGAAATTCCGGTGATAATCAGCGACATACAGATTTAGGTTACTTAGGTTAAAAATGCGTAATAATTTAAAATATAACCGGGTAAATTTTAAAACCAATTTATTTGAAAACTAGCAGCTTTGCTGCGAGCCTTCGTCTGGCTTTTAAATGTACCGGAAAAATGGCTGAAGGAACTCCAAAAGTTAAATTTAAAAAATGCGTAGGATTTTACTCTGAAGAACAACTTCATAAAAAAAGTTATTACGTATAACAAAATTACAATGAAATAAGCAATATCCCTTAATACAAATATTAATTATCCTAATAAATAAATTAACCAAATTCCCTTTGCAAAATCTTAAGAACTCAAATGGTATAAAGGAGGTTAAGAACTTTGTTTCCTAAAAAAATCAGTCAAAACTTTTCAATAACTTAAAAACAGTGAAATGAGCAATAAATAAAATAAAGGAATGCAAAAAACAAAAAATTCTGAAAAGCAAAGTATAATTAATGATATTTTATCTTATGTTTTCAAGGGAAAAAATTACAATGAAATAAGCTATATCTCTTAATACAAATATTAATTATCCTAATTAAAAAATTAACCAACTTTCCGTGGAACAAATACCATGCAAAACTTTTCAATATCTTATAAACAGGGAAATAAGCAAAAAATAACATGAAAGCAACTCAAAAAACATAAAATTCCGCGCAGAATTTTACTCCACGGAACAACTTTATCAAAAAAAAAAAAAAAAAAAAAAAAAAAAAAAAAAAAAACAATAAAAATATATTATATTTATATAAAAATGAAAATGAAATATACCAATCTCTTAAAAACAGTGACATAAGAAATACGATGAAAAATTGTTGCCAAACCCATATTTCTAAAAGAATGAAACTATTCAAAATGATGCGATTTCATCAAAAATCTATCAACAACAATAAGACAGGAAAATTGTTGCCAAAATCACATTTTTAAAGATGTGAGATGTGAGAAGTGTACTCGGAAGCTTCATTCAAAAAATCTTTTAAAAATACAAAATATTATCGTTTTTCCAAAATTCTTTTTGTAAAAGCATTCGCAAGGATGAAAGTTTAACGTGTCCAAAAATCAAAGAAAAATAAACTGCACATTTTTAAAAATAAACCTTTTTAGAAAAAATCCCATTGAAAAAGTGTTAAGCTCCCTTTGTTAAATAAATTCGTATTTAATCGATTTATTGAAACACGAAATTTATTTTAAGTTCGTAAAATAGCTAAGTGCCTATGTTTCATGACGATGTAAAAATGGAGTGTGTAGAGTAAAATCTCGCTTTCCTATAGCCCATTATGTTTCAAAATGACACGATTTTGTCACAAAACATGAAATAAAAAAATTCGAATTCGAATTTCGAAAAAATCGCTTCAAAGTGCACTGGCTTTTGTGTAGATGTACCTATGTACCAAATTTCGTAGTCGTGGGTCTATTAGCTTACGCGCAGCGCGAACGAAAGGCACACACACAGACAGACTCTTTCTTTTATTATATGTAGAGAAGATATGTAGAGATAAGATTGTTTAAGGGAAGGAAACTTTTAAGTTTCGCAGCTGTACTCTGAGCCTTAAGACGGTCATCACGGAGAGTCTAGCCTTTTGCAATTCTCTCGAGAGCTCACATCTACCGAACAATATCTAGTGTAATCAATCTCACTTAGCGGAATCATTGAAGTAAATTTCTGGGAGGGATGGGAAATAACAAAAGAACTGCATGACAATTTTCAGAGGTTTAGGGTTATTTTCGCGACATTTTACGAGAACTTCGGTCCAAAACTAGCGACAGTTTTAAAGGGATTCGCAGAAAATCACTCGACAGGCTAAGGGTTAACAGCAAGACCTGGATCACAATTACTCAAGATGCAACACCTTTTACCAACAAGGAACTGAGCCAAGTTATTTCTCACATTACCTTTAAAGAAAGGGCCAGAGCCGGATGGATTGAATAACACAATTATCAGAATAGTTCACAAAAACTTTCCGGAGCTGTTCTTTTCTCTCTGTGTAATGCATGCTGGAGACTGAGTCATGTTCCGATTTCAATGAAGGTAGCAGAAATTACACTATTCAATAAAAAAGGAAAGGACCCAAGAGATCTAGCCTTGTACCGCCCAATCAGCCTACTGCCAAACACAGGCAAACTTCTAGAAAAAGTAATACTTAATAGGCTCAACTAAATATTGCAAAAACACAATGTAATCAGTGAGAAACAATACGGCTTTAGGGAAGGGAATCTCGACAGGCATGGCAGTACAGGACCTTCTGGACTGGATGGTACAGGCTGATATAAAGCAGAATAGAGGTTCCAATAGGCATTATCTCGTTGGACATCAAAGGTGCCTTTGACACAGTCTGGTGGCCTGACATCACTTGCGAACTAGAAAAAGCGCACAGCTCAAAGCAGTTCTTAAAACTCATCAGAAGCTACTTAGAAGACAGAACAGTACAAATTACCATAGGCAAAGAGATATTAATGAAGGATCTGAAAAGAGGATGTCCGCAAGGATCATGCCTAAGACCCACATCATGGAACCTGGTCGCTAACACTGCCTTTGAGGCATTGGCATGAAGTTACTAAGTTAAGATTCAAGCCTTTGCGGAAGACTTTTTCCTCATAGTATCAGGAGTTAAAGATATAGAATAACGAGCTGAAAAAGCAGTCGATGCTTTTGTAAACTAAGCAAAGACTTACAAGCTGCAAAGAGCAGGAAATAAAACAAAAATGCAATTATGGAATAAGCACTATTTGTGGGACGGTAAGGCAGAATGAGACGGAAACCAGTTGTCAAAATCAACAATCAGTCCATTCAATGAGTTAATACTTTACGATATATAGGGTTCCTCATAGACAACGGCCTATCCTGGATACCGCACATCAAGGACCTAAAACAAAGATGCAGCAAGATTGCAAACAATATGACAAAGGGCACTGGGAGACTCCTCCTCGACTAATAAGACACTGGTATCTAACAGTAATAGAGCGCATCCTACTTTATGGAGCAACGATTTAGGGCGTCAATCAGACTCAAAATATGAAAAACCTGCTCAACTCAATACAAAGACAGCATCTCATACTAGTTTGTAAAGCTTTACAAGATGACATCAACAGCAGCTCTGAAAATTTTTGCAGGGATCCCTCGCTCGATCTGCAGGCCCAAAGGGAAGCAGCAATTGTAAAAGTCACCCTCATTGTAGTCTATACAAAATTATGGGGTAAGCACTATTTTGCTGTCGATTATGAAGAAATGCTGACCTCAAATATTGGACACCCAGCAACCTTCAATCTAGCGAATACGGTTACCATTATGTATAAAGCTCCTGCTCACATCGACTTTTCAATCTACACCGATGGGTCTAAGACAAATGAGGGTACTGGCAGTGCATACTGTTTTCTAAAAGGTCCTAGTACAGTGCACACATGGAATCGTAGACTAGATGCCAGGTACACCGTCTACCAGGCAGAACTATCAGCAATCAAGGCAGCCATAACGTATGCAAGAAGGAATGGCATTTGCAAGTCAACAATATTAATTGGCTCATTTTCCAGTCTACAGCCCATTCTGAGCATTGAAAACAAGAAAAAGTTATTCCAGGACACTCAGAGAAAACTCCTAACACAATCAGAAGCTGAAAGACCAAAACTAATTTGGGTTCCAGCTCATGTAGGCATCCATGGAAATGAAGTAGCGGATCAATTAGCAAAAGAGACAGCCAATGATACAAATAAGATCGAAACTCCAGAAAGACTTCCCAAATCTTACATGAAAAAGTAGACATTGAAAGACGTGGTAGAAGAATGGTAAAGACGATGGTCAACAGGAGAAACAGGCAGACGAGTCTATTCATTCTTTCCCAAAGTAAAGCTAGCGCAAAGAAGTACCACAAACGTTTTAACTCAGTACTTCTCGGGCATAGACCCTTCCAATCTTACCTCTACAGATTCAGTCTTAGAATCACGGATGGGTGTCAATGCGCAGAAGTCGGTGATCCAGATCATTACCTTTTACAGTGTCCAAACACAAGCACAATCCACTTAAAGAAGTCCTTAGAAGTCCATAAGCCAAAATGGGCTAACAAAGAATACAGTTGATCATAGGAAGCTTAGAGACATAATGCAGCACTGCAGCCTATTAAGTAATGTTCCAGTTGGAAGCATTTACTAGAACTAAACTGGTGTGCAAAACTTAAGCAACAATGTAAAAATTTAGCAGATACCCATGAAATTGCAGAAAAGGAGGTCTGGAGATCAGCACAATGAACAGTAGAAACGTCATGCGTATGAAAATATCAGGAACGAAACGTTAGAGGCGACGTGACATGGACCTTATAAGACATAGACCAACCCAGTGGGCGTGGCGCGCGTCACCGACATGTCGGCAAGGAAGAGTAGGGATGATCTAGTTTACATTAACACTGAAACCTATGGCGTCTGTGTCATATAACTGTTTTTAATTGTTAAATGTGATACGATGTAAAGTAATGAGATTATGAAAGCCACACTTTTTTCCAAATAGGATCTAATATATCTCATTAAAGCACTTTTTACTGCATTACGCGCATTTTTTTCACGCGTAATTCTTGTACAAACATCTTTACTTTGGTAAAACGGTAAAAACTCTAAGCACAAAATTTATGAACTTAATTTTGCATACAAATGACGTAAAATTAAATAAGATTGATAGTACGTGATGCTTTGAAATAAATAAGGTAAAATTAAACAAGATCTGATAAATTTTTTAAAAAATTTAATGACCATTTTCAGGCAGTGATTTTCAAAACTATAATAACATTACAAAACAATCATTTATTTGATTATATCATCATTAATATATTAACATTAAAGTGGATTATTTATTTTAGTAATTTATAAAATTCGGAGCATAAAATTTTCTGAGTATAATGAAAGGAAAAAAAAAAGATAAAATAAAATCTAGAAGCACACATATTTTTTATTACGCCTCAAAAGGAACCTTCCTTTAACGTTTTGTGTGTTACCTATATTTATTGAATATCATGTTCTTCGCCCGTAAACCACATTTGAAACATCTCCCGTAACATTTGAAAACAGCATATCTTTAGAATTTCCGCACTGGAGATAAAAATTTTATTTTCCGTACAGTGTTGCAATTGCTCTCTTTAAAATCGTTGAATTTGTTAATAAAAAATCTGTTAAACTTTTACAAAATAAGAAATAACTAATAAAACAAATTCAAAATTCGGCCGTCCAGATGCCCATGTTCGGGTGGAGGATTACATTATTCAAAATTTGATGGCTCTAGATACCGTTGTTTTTGTCACAGTACGAGAAACATACACGTATTCATGCAGATTCTTCATTATTTAATTTCTTTAAATATAATACAGGGCGATAATGTTTGGTAACAACAATTTGCAAGGAGACACGACAATTTATAGTGAAACAGCGCAAAATATCGTTCTGAGCTAATAAATTAAATTAACCGTAAATAAATAAAATCTTATGCAGAACTAAAAATAAATTAAAAAATAATCACTGTAAAATTCAAGCAAAATTAATTACTATGGTTAAATACAATTTTAATATTAGAATTAAATGTATAAACATTTTTAAGGAGTCAAAAGTGTTTATCACTATGATGTATTATGAAATATAATTCAAGTAAAATTCCTTTATAGAAATTGTGCTATAATACTCATCTATAATTTTAAAATAGCAGCACAATTTTTAATTTTAAACAAAATTTTCAAAAATTCGTTTTTAAATATTTTAGTATTTTTTACAAATTTACACCAATAAAAAGCATAAAAATTACTTGTTTGAAAATTTCTATTAGTTCAGAATAAAAATATTATTTTCTAAAAGAAGTAGTTACAAATTTCCTTACAGCATATGAAGAGCTAAAAAAATATCCAGCCCTGAACGCATGCAATAGCTTTATAATTATTTGGAACGTTAATTATGCTTGATAAATACGCTAAATTTTTAAAAATCAATCTCAATTTCAAAAATAAAAATATGTAGAAATTCTAATTTGTGAAATGAGGCTCTACAACCAGTTTTTTCTTGACAATTATACACGCTGCAATAGGCAACCACTGTTAAATTTCTGCAAGTCATCCCTACTCCTTCGGATGGGATCGAGGGGACAGCTGGGAACGCATCAGACGAGGGCATGGAGGTAGGAAAGGGAGGAGGGGCCATTCCGCGCTAGAAGTGAAGCACTGCTTTGAAGCTTGGGTCACCAGACGGGGCGTTCTTTGTTTACATTCAGAAGCTCGCTTGACAAGATTCTGATAGTATTTCGACACACGACAGTTCCATAGAAATCGAAAAAGGGACACTCTCGCATGAAAGAAACATTCATAGTGTGATGGATAATAGCAATTTGTATAGTTTACTGACATTTACGCAAAAATCACATCTTGGTTATTTTTCGATAACTAACAACAGCGATTTTGATTATGAATTTGTTTTATAAAATTCTAAGCTGTTGTACTACAAAAATATAGATTTTAAGAAAATTGCTAAAAGAGATCTGCCAAAATTTATTTTCTAGAAGATTTGAAAAGTTTGAAATTTGATGGCTAAATGTAAATATAAAATTATGTATGTTAAAATATTTGTAATTTAGGCACATAGGTCAGATTAAGTTTTTATTAAATAGAGTAACGCATGCAAGGGCTATCTGCCTAAAGAGAGAGATGCCATCGTGGAGGAATTTTGAAGAAAAACTGACTTTTGAGTGGGTATTAAAAATAATACTTATAATTTTCATTCAAAATATATTCATATATATTTTTTATGTAAAACTTTCGGGTGTATGCTAAATTAGTGTAAACTACTTTACACGAAAAATATAGTGAATGCACAGAAATTAAAGATTTGCACATGCCGGAAATGATAAATAGGAAATATGTATGGGTATTTATGCATGTGCTTGCAAAAAGCATGTATCTGCCTTTGACAAAATACTTAAATATTAATTAAATTATTTATAAATGTATTTGAAATGAAGAATTTATTCACTTATAAACAACTGTGAAAGTACTGTGAAGAAATCTAATGATTAAATGTATCTAATTTATAATGATTATAAATGTTATCTAAATATATAATAACCTTAATATTGAATTGTAAACATAAATTGAAATCCTGTTGACAAATACGTTATAAAACTATTTAAGCAAGAATTGTTCGTATTGGAAAGCAATCTGTTAAAAGGTATTGTAAAGCAAATGCTATGAGATGCGCACTTAAGAACGTAATAAAGAGTTTTGGAATATGTATTGTTGAAATGAAGAGTAAAAAAAAAAATCTGATAAGTATAATTAAAAGAATTATTCCCTTTACATTTTATAATAACTCAGTCACAAGTTTTAAATAATACTTAAAAAAAACTTATTTTATTCCCTTTCAGAAATGTTCAGAGAAAGTCAAATACTATTTAATACCCATTTAATTATTAGGAATTAGCGAAATACTTATTTAAAGTATTTCGCTAATTCATAATAATTCTCTAATTTAAAATGAACCGAATAGAGCATTAATTATAAATTGACTTACATTTTTCGATTTAAAAGAAGCCAAAAAATCATGTCGTATTTAAGAAAGTATTTTAGGAAGAAGCTCTATAAATAGAAAAGAAATAATGCATAATTTTAATATTAATAATACAATAAACTTTGACCTTAATTTTTGTACCTTAACCGAATAAAATCGAATTACCTTAATTTTTTTTTCTAATGTAATTAACGAAAACTTGTGAAAATATTTCATTCAAATTAAACCATTCTGAGAAAACTGTCCTGTGAAAAGTATAGCATTTAATTCCGTTCAGAATGAAATGTTGTTTAAAAATATGTTGTTTTCACATACTTAGGACTCTGAAGTGTTGTAGAATAAGAAAATATATACATTTATATGTATATTTGCGACGTAATTAGAAAAAATTTACACCCGAACGCGTCAAATCCCATAGAACTCAATGGTAAATGACCCAATGTTTTGGTCACCACGTAGGGATCGCCGGTGCTTCAGAGCAGGGTAC
This sequence comes from Stegodyphus dumicola, assembly GCF_044657685.1. NCBI lineage: Eukaryota > Metazoa > Arthropoda > Arachnida > Araneae > Eresidae > Stegodyphus > Stegodyphus dumicola. The sequence continues at coordinate 261,253,838 of NC_140771.1, read as the reverse complement.
GGAGAAACTTGTTTAGGGCGACTCCTTCTTACTTCCTACCTCCATGGACGAGGGAGAAAACCCATTTGGGTTAGCTATTTCTTAGAAGATCCATGAGCCGACATTGTTTGCAGATTAGATTCCCGTGCGGTTTACACTGTGTCATATTAAGAAAAGGAATGTGGTTTCCGAGCTGATAATACAACATTGTACAGTCCAACACTATACAACGTTGTCCATCATTTATTTATAATTCAATTTCATTTGAAATTTAATTAACTTTAAGTTTGCTTTTTAAGAATAGAAATTGTTTGTTAAATTCAAATTGTACAGTTCACGATATATTAGATGAAAATACTCTTAAAAATTAATATTTCATTGTACGAAAAAAAACACTAATCTTATAAGCTAGTCCTGTAAATCTAGAGGCCGTCCAAGTAATCTTAAGTAGCCAGCGAATATATTTTCTATTCAACAAATTAGCGTTATTATGATACTAATTATTACGACAAAGATTTTTAACAATTTTTTATTATTTTGATTATTATTAAAATCGAAGATGAGTAAAGCCTCTGAAAATCTGCAAACTGTATCTTTAAACTAATTCAGAGATTTGAAGATATGGTTTTGGTTATTTAGATGACTTCGAATTAAAACTGTTATAGAGTATTTTAATTCCATTATTACGTTTTACTTTTACTGATGCTAGTATAGTGATGTTCGAAGAATCAGGGAACTTCCGGAGTTAAATCAATTCGCACATTGACTACAGTCATATTGGTTTAAAAATATTCAATTTAAGGAAAAAACATTATTACCAAAATGCAGATTAATGTTTTCACATGTTTCCGTACCCTGTTGAGACACGTAAATTATACCAGATATGTAGAGAATAATAATATAAAACTATTAACACTGAGACCTTGGTTTTGCCATTAATCTCAAAAATACTTCGCTTCAGTTTCTAAATGGTATTCACTGTATTTGATCAATATTAAGCTTTATCTCTGATAGCGTTTTAAGAAAATTTTGTGATATCCCTTTACTAACGTTTAAACAAATGCGTGCAGCTTATACAAATTGGATTATTACATACTTAGGAAAATAAATCCTTAAATTTCTTCATTTAATTACATGTGACATAGAAACGGGTTTCGATTGGATGATGACTTGGATTTATAAAATTATATATTACAATGCAATGTATTTTTAAATTATACTTTGAAATTATATTTACAATTATTTTTCGTAGTTGTTATGAAAAACGTTATAAGAAATATGATACTTACTAGTTTTTTCGAACACTCTAGTGATATATTTGCTCTTAAAATTGCTAATGTTTTGATTTAAGTCTTTTTCATGTTTTAAATGAAACTGTTTTGCGTATTTTAGGCAGAGCGGTGGTTTTTGAATAAATTGTAGTTTTATAAGTTATGCTGCTTGGTTCTGTGGTTAAATTGTTTCCTCAGTTTGCTGCTCACTGCAAAAGCTATTGAAAATGTAATTCAAATATTCAGTTTACAGCCTGATGAAGATTTTATATTTTTTAAAAAAGATTTGATATATGCTTTCAACAGCTGCATTTTGTTTATTTCAGGAGCGCTTTCCAAAAGCTCCACCGGAAAGTTTTATCAGTTAAAGTACATAGCGTACGAATTTCGGAACGCGAATATTCTTTTTTGGCCTGCTAAGACAGTCATAAAATCCGCTTTGATTTGCGATTTCCTTCAAGTGCGCAATCGAAGATTCATATCGCATATCGCTATGTATCTGGTTACGCGGAGTTAGTTATTCCGCATAACCATGACGAGGAAAGTTATCTCTGGGTATTTTATGTGCGTTGAGATCGCTGCTTTTTGCATTTTTGTGAGTGATCGTCTTGCTGCATTTATGTGCTGGGATATTTTTAAACTACCGTGACTATTATTTCAGCCGAAGAGAGTGAAATTCTCCCGTTGGAGAATATTTCGAATAGTGTGTGTGTGAAAGGCGCTGGAACTATTACGTAGGCCGAAGAATCGTGCTTTCCGCATGAACATGATACTTACCTTGTATTGGAATTTCTTACTAAATTCTATGTATTTTATATTTTTGAATTCCTGAATAATATGATCGACGATATACATGTCCACAAATGACTATCTCTATATTTTTCAAAATGTGATACTTCGGATTGTGCACGTGTTGACTGCCTCATCCAAATTTGAAAATAACCTCTCTCCGTACTGAAACATAAGCTTGCGTTCATAAAGATAATATCGGTTCTGTATTCTGTGGTGGCCTAAATATTGCCAGCACTATTTAACTCTTTAAAAGTTAAATGCACACTTTGAGAGAGTGCCAAATGAATTAGATAAAATGTTTTTAGTGTACCAGAGACTCGAAGAAAACTACAGGCTATCTAATCAAAACCAACTAAGAATTCTGAAATGTGTGACAGCGGACTCAAATTGGTTTATTCCATAAAATTAATGAATTTCGTATTTTTGTGAATAATTACAATACCAATGTAATTCTCTTGCAGAAACACAAGCTCAGACTAGGGGCAACTATTACCATCAGTAATTATACCTGTATGGGCTAGTTAGAAGTCGTAACAGCCAATGTAGGGTGAGGGCCTAATTATTGTAATTAAGAGCAAAATCACCCATTACCATACGATACTGTCACAGCCACAGTCAAGTTTTGTTCTAGCTGCGCTTAGCACTCTGCTTTATATTCTTCTCAAGTGCATTCATCATCAAACAGAAAACATTCACTTACCTCCTTTGGTCTTTTCAAATATATTTTTTCCCGTATCTTCTGTTTCCTGGAATTCCGGAAGTCCGTGTATCAGCTTTGAGTGGTAACCATTTACATTATCATTCCTTAGATATTTTTTTCGAGTATAAAACCCAAATCCAAGTGATGATTAAGCTCGTTATATACACATAAATTGATTTAATACAAGCATAATTACTAGTATAATTATTAGATAAGACTCGCGCTGATCCATTAAACTTCCAGAGGGATCAAATCGTAACATCTACTATAAAAAAACAAAAATGATACAAATCACCGTAGACCACAGAATTACATTCTTTCATAGCCGCTTTTCGTCAAAGAGACAACGCAGTTCATTATAAAAAAAGGGCTTTGTGCTTCTAGCGGGCAAATTTCCTTCTAATAAGAATAATGTTGGTTATTTGATTTTAAAATCCACTCCCTTTAATTGTGAAACTTGTATTCTTTATAATCTAGATAAAAGTTATCACAATCGTTCTTCAAAAGTTTAAGATAAAAGCTAATTTTAAGAGATTTTTATCATTGGATGTAATATGTAATATTTATTAATAAAGTCAAGCTAAGCAATTCTAAAATTTTCTCATTGACAAACATTCATCTTTAATCCTTTTATATTAATCTTTACAAGTCTGCTTTCGTTAGCGTATACCAGATGACACGGATCAACAATTCCAAGTGCGAAAACACGATTTTCGTTTCGTTGTTTTATATTTGAGAAACTCTCGTATGAATGTTTATGATATCCAGTTTGAGTTCTGGCATAAGGCAACCATCGCATTTAATGTAACATAGGTTCGGCCCACAGCCTCCATGTTAGAAGGTTGCTCAAAATGAATTCTGGTGCCGAAGGGTTCCCGCCTGCTGGAGATCCAAACAACCGTGTGGACGAAAGCGTTACTAAGGATATTGATCCCAGCAACTTGACAGCTAATTGAGTGGTCAGTACTGCTGATGAAACTGAATATAATACTCATACATTATGCATCGTACAAAATAACTGGATTTACAACTCGAAAGCGCTAAAATGTAATTCAAGGCCCTCAACAGAGACATTCTGTTGCCGATGGAGATTGACAAATAGAGGCTAGAATTACGTTTCTCTTGGAAGTACGCTGGGAAGTTCACGAACTTAGAGGTACGTGCAATTTAACTTGCTCTTCAGGCACTGCTCTACTTATACGTAAAAATGACGTTCTTAAGACTAAACGTATAGGTGGTACTGCTGAAAATTCTAATATTGATACTAAACAAAACTAAACTAAACTCAGCGGCGCAGGAGCCCCTAAATAGCATTCCGAACATGAGCAATGCTTCTGAAAATCTGCAAACTGTGATCTTAAACTAATACAGAGATTTGAAGATTTGGATTTGATCATCTGAGTGATCTTGGCATTAAAAACGTTGTAGAATATTTTATTTTTTAATTATGTTTTACATTTACTCCTGCTTGTATAATGATGTCTGAGGAATCAGTGAACTTCCGGAATGAAAAAATATGCGCACATTGCCTAGAGACATGTTGATTCACCAAAATTTAATTTAAGGAAACATATCAACTAATAAAATGCAGATCAAAATTTCCACACTCAATTTTCTGTACCCAGTTGATACAAGTAAATTGTATCAGACTTGTAGAGAATAATAATATAAAAATAACAAAACGGAGATTTGGTCGTGAAATAAATCTCACAAATACATGTACTTCATTTTTGCTTCTCTCTTTCACTGCTGGGATTCACCTCTGACAGATTTATAAGAACATTTGTGATAAACGTTTACTAACATTTAGAAAATGCATGCAGGTCAGACTATTAAATACTTAGTAAAATTTCTTTAGTTTTATTCTTGAAATACATGTCAAATGGAAACATGTTTCGAATCAACGATGCCATGGATTTTTGAAATTATATTTAGAGCATGAGATTATAATAATTAGGAAAAACGTTATACTGAATTTGTTACATACTAGTTTTTTTGTATACTCGGATGCGGGATATATATTTAAAATTTCGAACAAAATGCAATAGATGTATTTGTATCAACATTTTTAAAAGAAACTGCTTGCGTATTTTAGGCAGAGTGGTGGCTATGGAACATATTGTACACTTTTGTTTTTAGTTCATTGCCTGGTTCTGTCTTTAAATTTCTCTTCAGTTTGCTGGGTAACGTCAAAGCGTTTAAAAACATACTTCGCATAATTGATTTATAGCGCGGTGAAGATATTATTATTTTTGGAAAAGAAATGATTTCTGCTTTCAGAAACTAAATTAAATGTAATTGAGGATCGCTTTTCGAAAGCTCTGCAGTAAGGTTTTTATCAATTAAAGTATCTGGCGGTTTGCGAAGAATTTTTTTTAGAGGCCCGCAAAGACAGTCAGAAAATTCGCTTGTTGGTTTCTTACTTCGCGTAACAAAGACGGGGAAAGTGCTATCAGGGTATTTTATGTGTGTTGCAATTCCCGCTTTTTACAATTTTGTGAGTGATCTTTTTGCTGTGTATAATTGCTGCGATATTTCTGAATTACCATGAATATTATCTGCCAAAGATAGTGACATTGTCCCATCGGGAAATTCTTCGAATAGTATGTGTGAAAATGGCTCTAGACTATTTCGTCGGCCGATACCTGGTGCTCTTCGCATGAACATGATATGGGCCTTGATGGGGAATCATCTACTAATTTTTATGTGCGTGAATATTCCAGATATTTTGAAATTCCTGAATAATAAGATGTTCTACGACAATTATTTGGATAATTTAATATCTATGGAGGTTTTAAAATGTGATACGTGATACTATGCAGGTGTTGACTCGCTTATCGAAAATTTGAAAATTATCTCTTTCTTTTTGAAACACAAGCATAATAGTAATGAGTGTATTTCTAATGATGGTAACTTAGAATTTAAAAAGCCATTTAAAACAGTCAAAGGCGCGAAATTAGTTAAACATAAGTCGCAATTAACGTTACAAAGACGATTTGCTATTATTTATGCGCATGATACTCCGATCAATATTCATAACGATTTGTAATGTTGGTACTGATAAAAATTTTGTATTGAATACTGTCAATACCAAGCTTCATACTAGTAAAAATGGTGTTGATAATTATAAACTTAAGAATTTCTAGTAGTAATAAACCTAGGAGGCACAGGCGCGCAGTAGCTGCCGGATCAGTCCAGGACATCCCTATCATGGCTCAGTCCTGATAGGATGTCAATTATTATGCCTTTCGCAAAGACTTATGTAGGCAACTTCCTGACTGTACATTTTTTGGACGCTTTAGTAGTTAATTTCTTAAAGTTATACCTGCCTCGCTGGATAATCATCGTACACATAGTAATTTTTTCGTGGATAAAAATATTGAACTTAATGTTGTGAATCCAAGTCATAAAAAGCATGTATAAGTTCTTTTAATGGGTCTCCCCTCAAACTCAGATATCAGTATAATACGTGAATCTCTAAGTGAACTTGAATACAGTGTGCGTAAGAAAGTACAACTCACCAAATATAAGACCAGGGCTCCGATGCCATTATTTCAAGTGCAGACACATCCCTGCGAAGGGTTTCTGATTGTACATATGATGTCATTCACCTTTTGGTTTTTTCATATTGAAGTTAAAATTAATGCCCCGAAGAATCAAGTGCTCCAGTGTCACCACGTTTCCGAGAATTGCCATGTGACACCTAGTGTAAATATGCTGGTTTTCAGTTGTGACTACCAGGGGCGTCGCGACATACCTAAGCGCGTAAATTATTCTATCCCCCATGTAGCCTTGTATAAAGGATATTCGAATTATCCTACATACAAAAAGAAATGCTAGAAATGCTGCAAAGCATTCCACAATAAAACCACGAGTTTTGAAATGTCAGACCCTTAAACCAGCCACTACGGAAAGTTGCTATTATCCAAAATGTGGGTTTATTGTCCCCAATACTACAATTCCAGCTGCTGCTGTACCTTCTCACGTTAACAAGCTGATTAATACGCGAAATACCTCAAACTGAAATGAACTTTCAGGTCATCTAGAATTATTTAAAGTTTGGATCAATTTTAAAAATGAGTCATGTCTAAATATTGTCATCATTAATAAAGTCTTTAAGAATGAAATTCATGCTTTGTATTTTTAATCACACAAATACTGAATTTACATTAGAAATTAATTTCAGTTTATGAACATAGTTCTCATTTGAGCTTTCCAAGTTGTTATTAACACTGTTATAATTAATGACCTGTTGATGCAAAACATTTCGTACTCTATACCATAAAGAATTATCAATATTTTCCGGTCTCAGACCAAGAAAAATTAGGTGAGCAGGATTGTCTGCGGTTCTGACATGTTGCGAGGAGAAATCCTTAGTTAACTCTCGGATACGATCTACTCTATTTGACACGAATACTTTTAGAAGATGAGGAAATTTAGCAATCCAGGCTAACACTATTGTTGAATCTGTATACAGAATAACTTTGTGAATTTGTAAACTCAAAGATATTTTTGCCTTACATACAAGTTTGGAAAGGAGCTCTGTTGCACACAACTCCAGACGAGGAATGGTTGTTATCTTGATAGGCGATACTCGAGATTTGCTACAAAACAAAGTCACTTTAACTTCACTAGCTTCAAAGACATAACATAATAATAATTTTCGAATTTGAATTTGTTTTAAAAGAGTTATTTCGCTTCAGCACCATTTGTGCAATTCCATTTTTCTAGATTTTAGCATGGTATTCACTGTCGTTGCAATTCTACAGTAGAAGGGAAATCTTCTGCACCAGACAAAATGCCATCAACATAAAAATCTGTGAGTGTCGTTTTAGAAGCCAATGGATACTTATTATTTTCATCTATGGCTAATTGCCTCAAAACTCTTCTTGCTAAAAAACTGCTGTGTTACGGTAACTCCTATGTTACTCCTATGTTACTTATGTTAAACTCCTATGTTACGGTAAGTATTTTATAAAGTTTAGATGCATCCTTCAACGTATTTTCCCAAAGGATGCATTGACGTGTTTTGTGCTCAGGATCAATACAAAGTTTTCTCCTTGCATTGTTTTCTCCGCAACGTTTTCGTTCCCGATTTTTTTGCTGCGATGTTTTCGGCGGACATCGGCCCGTGTTTAGTCCCCAAAAGAATTTGGTACTCATTTTATGCACCCACTCAATGGATGAAAAGCTGAGTCAACCTTGCCAACACCGGGGAAATACTGATAGTGATAAATTTAAATTAAACTGATAAATAGCTTAAAAATCGTATATACCTAAGTTTATGGAAAGTAATAACTAATATCAAGTTTTGAATGATGAAAATGTTTATAATTATAATAACGCAATCCCAGAGGTTCAGGTTGTGCAACAGCAGCCGAACAATAGCCTGCCCCTGTCTATTCATCCCATCTTAGTTAACGCTGCCAGTCTATTACATGGAGGAATTTTTGAAAACGCTGGCACAGAGTACTGATACTATGTTCCTGACTAACTGAAAGGAGATATCATGAAGATTTTTCCTCATAATGAAAAAAAATTATCGTATACTTAGTATTTATTCAAAGTACATGGTGTTGAACATTATGTTTTAAGTGCCAATTTTCTGCTTATTAAGATTGAGATTCGTGGAGTAGTCTGTCTTTCTAGGAAACCGCGAATTTAATAATTCAATTGCCTTTTTATAATTTTCTGAAATCAGTAACAGATCTCCTATGGAAGTTTTGACCAATCGTGTTAAATATGTTTTTAAGTAACTATACTATTCTGCATCATTTAGCGATTCGTTATCGTGAAAAATCTTTCAAACGGAGCCGAAACATATGTCGTTTGGGTGTTTTACGATCACATTTTTCGATTACTAAACGTGAAATTTTAATCTGATCTGAATTCAAACCCGATATTGTCGAATTGCATTACATAAAATTATTCTGCAATTTAATTTCACGTGAGATATCTGTTTATGTAGTTGTTTATGCGCGTTTTGCAAAAAAATAAATTTCAGTAGATCTTTCACCTTTTCTAATTGATACAAAACTGGCATCTATACTTCTACTTCATTATTATATTGTACCCAAATTTTGCTCTTTCTCTATTAGTACTCGAAACAGTTCTTCAATCATTTCCGTGTTCGAGGGAGTAACCTTTCGTTGTGTTTCTAATTTGTGAATAAATTTTGTTTCAACTACCCTTAGCGCCGTGCGATTTTGTATATTGTTCTCAAACATATTTACTCTAAAACAGAAAAATTTCACTGACCTCTTTTTTCTCATTTCAAACAATTCTTTTTTATCATCTATTTTCCTGGAAATCCGGACGTTCGTGCGTGACATTTTGTGGTAACTCTTTATATCACCATTCATTAGATTTCCTTTCGAGTATGAAATTCTGAGGTAAGTATTGATTCCGCTCGTTATTAACACACATAACGTTATCTGCACACAACCACAATTATTACGCATGATCATACGTTATTGTTAGGCTTAACACCTTGGTTCATCATATAGAAATTAAATTATGAAGTAACATCAGAGGCAGGACGCTCGGAGAGCATCTAACGGCCGGCGCTAACAAATCATATCACCTAATAGAAAATAATCCAAACCACAAGAATCAGAGATTTGCAAAATGTTTTAACACCGTTTTCTCTCAGATATACAACGCAGTTTAATCAAGACGAAGGCTGGTTTGGTATGCATAACAATATCGTACTCATTTTTAAACTATTTTAGCAAAACAGTATGAGTAGAAATTGGCAGGTAAAATGTTCTACTACTATTTTTCCTAATAAGAATAATAATGGCAATTTCATTTTAAAATCCATTCCATTTCATTGCCAAACCTGTATTCTTTATAAGATAGTTAAAAGTTAGGAAAACATTTCTTTAAAAGTTAAAATTAATGCTAATTTCAAGCGATTTTAATCACTGGAAATATCATGTAATATTTATTTATAAACCTAAGCAAAGTAACTGCGAAAACTTCTTTCCCTTTCAGATCTACTTGTACGGCATAAAATAACTCTACGAAATCACAACTATTAGGCCCAACTTTGTATATGTCAAGGAACTAGCAAGAGCAGGCTAATACATCGCTTACTGAAGACCAGTAAAACACCAAATTTCCATAGTTCCAAAGTAAAATTTTCTGATTGAAAAACATTCATTTTATACAGTTTTATATTGAATTTTTATAAGTCTCGCTTAGTTAGCGTGTACCAGCCAGATACAGATTATTAATCCCGACTGCTAAAACTCGATCTGATTTTATATTAAACTCTCGTGTGATTGTTTAAGATATCCTTTTTTGTGTTTTGATGCAAAACGACTATGGTATTTAATGTAACATAAATTATGTTCTCAGCCTCTTTGCTAGTAGGTTACCCAAAATGATTAGCGATGCCGAAGCGTTCCCCCCTCACGGCGATCCAAGCAACCGTATGGAGTCACTAAGGAGATTGATCTCAGCAAACCGACTGTTAACGGAGTGCTCAATACTTATAAAATGATTGAATAAAATACTTATGAATACATGATACACCCTATACAAGAATCGGATTTAAAAACTGAAAGTAATAATATTTATATCAAGGCTTAATAAGAGAAGTTCTGTCGCCGACGAAAATAGAGCTACGAAAGTTTCTCTATGAATTACGCCGAGAAGCCAACGAACTCAGAGGGTAGGTGTAATGTAACTTGCACCTGAGGCACTGCTCTACTTAAACGTAAATCTGATGCTCTTAAAACTAAACGTAAGGGTGCTACTGATGAAAGCTCTAATATTGATACTGATGATTTTAAATTAGCCAGTAAATCTGATAGACTGCTTAAAATTCCTACTATATTTAAGTGTATTGGAAGTAGTAACTAATTTCATGTTTTGAACAATGAAAATGTTAATAATAGCAATAATGCAACCCCAGTGGTTAACGTTATACAGAAGCATCCGAACAATAGTCCACCCCCGCCTACTTCTCCCATATTAGTTTACCCTGTCAGTCTATCACATAAGGAATTTTTGAAAAAGCTGCCAGAGTACTGCTGAAGTTTGTGGGGACACTGAATGGAGAATCGTTTAAATATCAAATGCGCTAGACATATAAAGGTTGTGATTCGTGGATTAGTCACCAATACAGAAAAATGAAACATTATTTCTGCATTTGACTAACGAGGATTCCTCTGATGTGGAGGTGCGTGGTGTTACCACAGGGACTCCGTAATGCTTCCTCATTGGCTTTGGCATTCCTCATTGTTACCGGTCCGGGCATTATTATGTAGTACGCCCTTGTGACAAATGTATGATGTATCGAGCCGGATACTTCGTAAGAATTCAACGATTTCCTGGCAAAAAGGACTGGTCTCGACAGAACTTTATTGTCAAAAACTCTCCCAAGTGATAAAATGGAAGAAAAAAGGTTGCATGCTTTTATTTATAGTTCAAATTGGAAAAAAAATATGAATTGGGACAAAATGTATGAATGTAGAGATTTCATATATTTCTCTGTACCTGCAGAAAAATATGTGTCCCAGATCAAAGTGCCGCAGTGACGTAACTGCTAAAGATTGCACCACACCTCGGACAATTGTTATTTTCAGCCTCGATGGGGGAAATGCTCATTTCCATGCAAAACAATGGACTATCCACACAACGGAAGGATTAAACCAAGTGTGTTAAATGCCGGGGACTTTACGTTTCTCTTTATCGTGAACGTGTTCATTTTCTTAAAATTAAACCCAGCAAATTAAAAACACAAGTTCTGTTAAAACATGGATACTCTCACGCGGCAATGGCCAGAAAACGTGCTGCCACAGCTAACCCAACCACCAATGCGTTGCCTTCCAGATTCGGCTATTGCTGTATATGCTAAGTTGGTTAATAACTGTAATAGTAATAGCAGTGAATTATTTAAAAAGCCTTCCAGTATTTGAGTAGCTCTCGCAGATCCGCCCGTATTGATATCTTTCTTTTCAAAAATATTAACGATCCGACTTATATTGAGAGCATGAATGAACATTCTTAGGATCATAATTCCGCAGTGGAGGAGATCAGCATTAATAGCTACAGTACACAACACAGAAGAGACCTTGTTACTATATGAGAAAGATATGGCAAAGTCCTAGACAACACCCAATACATTCTCCCCCTCCCGCACATACATACGAAAAATGAGTTAGATGATTTGACTAAAGAACTTTATGAATGAATTACACCGCGCACCCCCAAAACAGCAAGGAAGTTGCAGATGAAGAAAGATATAAAAATCTTGCTTTAAGAAAATCTATGATATCAAATTACAAACTTTAAATAAAATGTGTGCAGCTTCTACATATTGGACTATTAAATGCTTTCGAAATTCATTCTTCAAATTTCAGATTTCTCCATGAAATACATGTGACATGGAAACAGGTTTCGATTCGATGATGGCATGGATTTGCAAAAGTATACTTTCAATTTGAGATTATTTTTATTATGAAGAAATGTCTCATCCATTTGTTACTTACTAGTTTTTTCGTATACTCTTTCAGTATATATATTCTTAATACTTCCAAAATAACTGATACCATTCATCTTAGACTTAGACTCTATAATTGACCGAGCTATTGCGAAGAGCAATGTTGCCGGTTCCAAAATTAAAGCCCAAGGGCACTTGACATAAAAAAGTCCGGACGTGGAGAAAATCTCAGATGAGAAAACGGAGATAAGGGGAAGAAGAGAAGTACCAAAAGGAGCAAGACAATCCAATCGGACAAGTTCGCAAAAGGTGACGAGCGATCATAGCTTTCAAGGAGGACCCAAGACAATGGAAAACAATGACAACAATACGAGAAGATACACTACAGCAATAGTTCCAATGACAAATTCAAATATAATTAAACAACATCAATCAGTAGTGCTAAATACAACACAATACAAAACAACTATACAACACAATTTAAATACAATTATACAACGAAGCAACAGAAGAACTTCAATCAGAATCAGATGCATTGGAAGTGTAAATAGCTAACAATTGAGGATCTAAGTGAAAAAGTTGTCGTCTCCTCCCATGAAGGTGTGGGCTGCAAGTGGTCTGACGCTTCTATCTTCGAAGAGAATTTCATAATTAAAAACTTGGGAGTAATTAACAAAGTCACATTGCACAGCTTTGCTGAAGAATTTTTCATTAGATCTTCTGATGTAATCTGGAATCGTCTCAAGTTTTAAGTCTCTGTGTAAAAGTTTATTGCGGATAAGATAGGGAGAGTCAGTAATAATGCGCAGAAATTTGTTTTGCACTACCTGTAATTGATGCAGTTGAGTTTGAGTGACCGTGTTCCAAGCAGGAGCAGCATAACAAAGTATCGGTCGAATGCAAGTGGTATATATATGTTTTTTGGTACGCAAGCTAAGTACCATTCATCTTTGCACTTGAATGATTTTAAATGAAACTGCTTTGCCTAAGAAGCGGTGGCTTTGGAGTAACTTGCGGAGTGTTTTTTTTTTTTTTTTTTTTTTTTGTTCGTCTGTTTCGTTTTGTGCTTACGTTGCTTCTACAGTTTGCTGTTCGCCGCAAAATGTTCTAAAAACGTAATGCACAAGTTTGATCTAAAGAGTGGTGAAGATTTTAATATTTTGGAAAAAGTAATTTACTTTCAAAAGCTGAATTTTGTTTAATTGAGGACTGCTTTCCAAAACGTCCAGCGGAACATTTTATCAATTAAATTATTCAGTGGGTAAACAGCGGCCTGCGAATATCATTATTTTATTTAATTCATTAATTTTTTTGTTGTTTTTCTTTTTGTGACCAGCTTAGACAGAAAAATCCGCTTTAATTCGAAATTTCCTTCACGTGCGCGATCGAAGATTCATGTCCGAAAGAGCTCTCAGGGTATTTTCCTCAGAGTATCCCTGGTTTTTGCATTTCCGTGAGTGAGCTTTTTTGCTGTGTATAAGTGCTACGATATTTTTGGATTACCATGAATATTATTTCGGCCAAAGATAGCGAATTTTTCCGTTGTGGGAAAATGGCGCTAGGCCTTCTTCATAGGCCAATGCCTCGTGGTTTTAACATGAAGATGATATGTGCCTTGATGTCGATTCTTTTACTTATATTTATGCGTGTGATACTTCGCATATTTTAGAATTCCTGAATAATAAGGTATTCGACGATAATTATTTGAATAAATTACTATCGCTAAACTTTTCAAAATGTGATAGTTCCAAATGTGCACATGTTAACTCGCTCATCGAAAATTTGAAAAATATCTCTCTCCCTGTTGAATCATATGCTTGCGCTCTTAAGGATAATATCGTTTTTGTGTTGCATTACTATAATTTATCTGAATATGATGAACTTCAGGTCTGTGAGCTTCAATTTCGTGAGGATAATTTCAAGAAAATTACGAAACTTGAAGACTGTGCTACTTTGATAATTGGTAAATGAGGTTAATTATTTATTCTAAATGCCAGTAAGGAACGAAAAATGTTGTTAACGGTATTGAGTGTATTTCTAATTATGATAACTTAGATTTTGAAAAGCCGGGTGAAAGAGCCAAAGGCATGAAATTACTTAAACCTAAGTCGCAATTAACGTTACAAAATATATTTGCCAATCTTCATGTGCATGATACTCCTGTTAATAGCGATAACATCTGTAATGTTGGTACTGATAATAATGCTGCATTGAATAGCGTTAATGATAAACCTAATCCTAGTAAAAATGTTCGATAGTAATATCCACCATCCTAGTAAAAATCGATAATTTAAATGTAAATATTCCTAATATTAATAACCCAGCAGGCACAGGCGTTCAGCAGCCGTCGGATCATGGCTAAACCTCCAAAGGGTGTTAATTATTATGCCTTTCGCAAAGACGTATCTAGACAACTTCCTGAATGTAAATTTTTTGAACGCCTTAAGGGTGAATTCTTTAAAGTTAAGACGGCCTCGTCAAATGAGCATCGTAGAATTAGTTCTTTGTTTTCTTGGATAAAAATATTGAACATTACGTCTTTAACCAAGGCATAAAAAGCCTGTAAATTATCTTTTAATAGGTCTCACATTTTACCATCTGTTACCTGATCGAATACTCTACTCCTTAGAAAATTGTCTCCTTCCATATACTCGACTCCACGCGGGCGCCCATTAATAGCGAATTTTTTTTGCCTCTGGCGGGAAAGTTGTGCTTCATAACGGCCTATTCAAAAGCCAAACTTAGTCATTATTTTACGTAGTAATTCTAATACCCGAAAAGGTTTTAACTGAGGAGACGTTAACTTATCCTCATCAAAACATTTCATACGGATAGCGTCTAAACCTTCAATAGATGATAGTTTGATGTTTAAAGATGACTGTCTAAAATGGACTTCATATCTGCATGCAGTGAAGTCGGATAATTTCGGCATATGGATGTCTAGCTGTAATTCGTTTTTACCAAAGCGCGATTTTAATTTCTCATTCGCTTTGTTATAATTTTCTGGAATCAATAACAGACCTCCTACGGAAGTTTAAGCATCAACTGTTAAATAATAAGTATTTAAACCTTTCTATGTCATTTAGCGATTGGTTATCGTCAACAGTAATTTTAGGATGGTTTCAAATGTTTTTATAGTACCTATTCTAAGAGATACAGGAGCAACGGTAGATATTATTTGTCAGAAATATGTAGAAAGAGATTAAACGAAGGGAGAGCACGTGTGGATTCGACATTTGCTGGATGATCATATGACTTGTTTACTTGTTGCTGAAGTGGATATTGAATGCGATTTCGGTACAGTAACCAACAAAGCAGCTGTTACAGGAGAAAACTTAGACCAAGGGCTTTATTTTAGGCAA
Organism: Stegodyphus dumicola; assembly: GCF_044657685.1. Classification (NCBI taxonomy): domain Eukaryota; kingdom Metazoa; phylum Arthropoda; class Arachnida; order Araneae; family Eresidae; genus Stegodyphus; species Stegodyphus dumicola. Next base: position 261,238,283 of record NC_140771.1, on the reverse strand, counting down.
CCAAACAGCGGCTCTTCTCAGAGAAACTGAGAAAAATTGTTCTTCGTGTGTCGGGAATGTTAATGCTGTCGTTACTCGATCTCAAGAACGACAATTTAAGGAAGCGGACAATTTAGGTGAGACGAATCAAAATTTTGAGCAGAATGAGTCAGAATCGGAAGAGGAGGATGATGCTCATGAGAAGTCTGAAAACAGAGAGATATTGCCTCCTGTCGACCTTTGTGTCCCCACCAGTCCTGTGATTCAAATAGACTCAAGTACGTTTATTGCTGAACAAAAACAAAAGCGAAGAACTTGCCTTTTTATTAGAACTAGTAAAAGCGGAAGTAAGACAAATTATGGGATTAAAAATGGGGTTTTAGTAAAAAAGAAAAAAAAAAAAAAAAAACGAAGAACATTTGATTGCTGTTCCAGGAAACCTCAGAGAGCAAATTAAAGCAATTTGTCATGAAGGAACTTCAGGTCACTTAGGAGTTCTGAAAACAAAAGACAAACTACTAAGACATTTTTCCTGGCCAAATTTTTATAAAGACATTGAGGAATTCGTTAAAACAGGCGACTCCTGTTAACGTGTAGAAAATGCAAGTGACAAAAAGAAAGCACTGTTTATAATGGTACCTGTGATATCTGAAGTCTTTAGTAAGGTTAATGTAGATGCTTGTTGGCCTACGCCTACATCTACTGAAGGTTATAAATATCTCATTACAGTTATGTGATTAGCTTCTCAATACTCTGACGCCATTCCGGTGCATCATATAACGTCGAAATCTGTTGTAAATGCACTCTTGCAGGTATTTAGTCGGATGGGCTTACTGTTTAAGGGAAATCTTTCATAAGTCGCTTAACCGTTGAATTTTTAATAGGTTTGTTTTCCAGAAGTTCGGTTTACTACTCCGAGAGCAATACAGTGGAACTGTTCCATAGTGCAATAAAAAAGAGTCTTAAAGGTATTATGCATTGAAGCTGCCACCAATTGGGAAATACCAGTACCTGCTGCTCTCTTTGATCTGCGGGAACTCATGATAGTACAGGATTTAGTCCAGCTGAATTTCTGTACGGGACGAACCTCAGAACACCTGTCATATTATTGTATGAGAAATTATTAGATCCTCAGGAAAGCGACGATACCGTAGTAGAATATGTTTACGAATTAATCAATAGGTTAAAGAAAAGTAGAGAAACAGCTACAGAGAAAATGGAAGAGACAAAAGGAAGAAATGGTATGACAAAAATGCAGTAATAAGGGAATTCCAGCAAGGAGATGCCGTAGAAAGGGACGAGAAATTAGAGAAAAGATTATCAGAAACAAACTAGGTGTTAGTTTTGAAGGGAATCAGGAAGGGAATAAAATGTATCACATTAATACGTTAAAATCTTATCATAAGATACCTGAATTTTTGAATATGGTGCTCCTTGACAACGAGGAAATAGTTGAACCCTCGGAATTAGAGGAGGATTTTATTTATATGTTGACCGACCCCAACGTTTTTGATTTCAGAGAAAAAATAGCAAAAGATAATCTTAGAGAAAGACTTAGTGATGAACGAATCCTGCAGTTGGGAAAGTTTGTTGATAAAGTTTTCTGCTATATTTTCGAACATTCCAGGGAAGACAGATTTAGTCGAACTAATCAGTGACAAACGCGTACAGCATAAGCCTTACAGAATGACGAATCGACAGAACGAAATTCTTAAAGTCGAGATTGAAAAAATGTTAAAATACAAGATTATTGAACCAGGACCCTCTTAGTATACTTCACCCATGATCCCTGTTGAAGCACCCGGTAGGAATCCTAGGCCCTGTATTGATTACAGAAAATTAAACTAAATAACGCGTACTGAGTTCTATCTGATCCCCAATATAGAGCAACGGGTTGAAAATGTTGCACCAGCGAAATTTGTCACCTTGATAGACTTGAATAAAGGTTATTGTCAAATTCCGCTGACCCCTATGGAGCAACAAATTGCTGCATTTCCTACAAATTTTGGCGTATGTAGGCCATGCCATTTGGGCTTAAAATGCTCCTTAATATTTCAGTAAAATGATGAGCGAAATATTGTGTGGATGTGAGAAATATGCTACCCCTTATTTAGATCATATTACTATATTTTTTAAACGTGGGAGGATCATTTACAACATTCACATGAAATTTTAGAAAAATAGGAAAAAGCCAGTTTAACTGTTAAACCCTCTAAGTGCAAGTTTACACAAGAAGAAGTGCAATATCTCGGCCACATAGTAGGTCGAGGAAAACGTTCTCCAGCAGAACTAAAATAGAAGCGATTCAAAATTTTCCATTTCCCACAACTAAAACTGAGATTAGAGCTTTCTTAGGTTTAGCTGGATTCTACAGACAATATATATATACCTATGTTTACTGCTATAGCCCCACCATTGACAGATTTGTTAAAAGGAAATAAAAGAAGGGTTAAAATTGTATGGAATGATGAATGTAATGAATTATTCAAATCGTTAAAAGTAAAGCTATCTAGTAGGCCTGTGCTACATGCACCCGATTTTTCTAAACCATTTATACTACAGACAGACGCATCAGATCAAGGATATGGTGTTGTTTTACCCAGAAGGATAATAAAGAGAAAGAACATCCCATATTATAAAGTTAAAAACAGGTTTTACTTCTCCTGTGTCCGGAGAAACACAAACTGGAGGCGGAAGGTGTTTGTTTGTAGCGAACGCCTGCCTGGACTTTTACTTTATCCTGTAAGTACTTCAAAACGTTTTGTTTCCTCTGTATCCGAGGAGAATAAAATCTGGAGGCGGAAGGAATCAGTTTATAAAGAACTCTGGATGTCAAAGACGTAATTGAGTAATGCGCATGCGAAAAGAGAAGAGACTTCTTGTCGGAGGCGAGTCGGAGAGGGAGTTGAAAAGCTCCGCCAGCGAGCTAAGATCTGGAGACTTTTGATTCGTCCATTGATGATGAATGCCATTTTGTTTAACTTTTCTTATCGTGTCACCATCCTCGGATATCTCGTAACAGTTTTCTAAATGTATTAATTAAATTTTGTATCTATCGTTTGTGCTGTGAATAAAAAGTGAATGTATCACCAATACCAGTGTTACTTATCTTACAACTGGAGCATCCACGACGTCACAGTAGCTATTGGCCCCCAGATGCCTGGAGATTCCCATGTATTTATTTCCGCTGTTTAAGAGCTGACTGTCTATTGTATATATTGTAAATAGTGAAGTTTTACCTGATTCTCCTTTTACTGTTTGTAACCTGTATGTTTTACTTTGTACATTAATTGACAAGTTAAAAGCTTCGGACTCGCCACTATCGACGTCTCATGCGTTGCTTTCAAAACATCGAAGCAAAGGGCTTCTTCTTGTATCACCTCTTTAATTCTAACTCGCATGGAGAACGCTCATCTTCGGACTTCATCATATGTCAGGTCCAGTCAGGATTCTCTGAGGATACTGGCAAGAGCAGGAACGAATCATCCTGAATCCCAGGAAAAGCACCAACTTATGAAAGTATACAAGGTTGCCCAATGAGCCAATATTTTAATTGCAGCTCCAGGTGAACCAACATAATTTACCGTTGGCAGAATCTCTGTTATTGATTTCTTTCTTTTCAAAAATATTAACACTCCGACTTGAGAGCATGAATGAAATTTCTTCGGATCATAATCCAGCAATGGCGGAGGTCAGCATTAATTGCTGCAGTACACAGCACAAAAGATCTCTTATTAATAGCTAGACATTACATGCCAAAGCTCTAGACAACACACAATACATTTCCCTCCCATAAATATACATTCGGGGAATGAGACATATAATTTGACTAAAGAATTTAGGAATAAGCTACACTTTCTGTACTCGTCAAAAACAGCAAAGCTGTTTCAGAAGAAAATGAGATCAAAATTCCTTCCTTACGAGAACTGATTAAAAAATAGAAACCGTGCTAAGAAATTCTGGAAACTATCATGTTGTGCGCAAGAAGAAAGAATCATGGATATAGTCAATCGAGGTCAGAACCCTCATAAAAATGCAAGCACAACTAGACTGGATCAGATACGTAGAATAAATTTCAATGGATGGTAGTTCTGTCTGGAATGCAGTTTCTAAGTATAAAAGTCGCAACACAAATATTCCACCTCTTAATGACACTAGGGAGATCGCATACACCGAAATTCAGAAAGTTGAGTGTCTAGCAGATCACTGGGAATGGTAATTTTGCATTCACAACATACCTCACTCTGAAACAAAACCAGTTGTGTACTCAATACGCAGTTATTGTCAAGAACACACACATTCCTGTTGTCATTATTTCCGATGTGATTAGGTATACCGAAAATATAAAAGATTGGGCTATCTGCAAGGGCGTTTTCGTGGTTTTCCCGATGAGAAACGAAACTAAGAGCATGTTTGCCTTACAAAGATCTCCAAGAAGGCACATTTCTCCTTAGACAGATAACCACACCGTGTTTTGCCACAATCAAGCAAATCGAACCATCTTTGCAACATATGAGCATTTACCAGTGGGATCGTTGCTCTTAGCTTAGGAGATATCATTTTGATACTAAAATTTGAAGATCATTTTCTCTTAACTCAGGAGATATCATTTTAAAAGAAGATACTTTTCGAAGGGTTTGTTTGTACGAAATAACAGGTTAGAAAGTAGAATACCAGGCTGGAAACCTAAATAGGATGTTATGGATCTGTATAGAATAAAATATGTGTAGTTTAAAATTCAGTAATACTTAAGTGTTCAATTTTAATATTTTAAATAATTATGAGCCGATGTGTCTATTTGTAGCATTAAAATATGAATAATTAGTATACTTAACCAGAATACCATAATTCCAAGCATTATTAGCTTTTTAAATATTTTATCTCCTTATTTAAAACTTACATTGTACTTAATGTATGTGAATATTATAATAAGAAACGTTACCCCTAAATGCATTCACATTTTAATATTCACATCATAAAAAGAAAGAATTAGAAATCATGTAAAAGCCTAAAGCCAGAAAGCAAACCTCACAGAACTCCTGTCGCTTCATTGAAACTTCAGTGTCTGTCCACTTCAAAATCTTTAACATTGTTTATCCTTATACATTTCATCAGTTTCTGTTTTTCTAAAAATAGTGTTTCTTTCTTAAACTCTTTCTTACTGTTGCAATTTATCATTTTGTGAATTCTATCTTGCCGGGCCAAGTCGCTTTAAAATTCTTGGGTTATATATGCAGATTTTCATAATTAAAAAAATAATTAAATTTTTTTCTAGGTTATCGTCAATATCAAATTGATTAGTACCTGGTTCAAAATGCTTTATTAGTTTTTCTTAACCTAATATATAGTTAAAATGGTTTTTAGATTTATAGGATAGTATCATTTTTTTATTAAACATTTATATTTTAAATACACACATATATATATATATATAGAAGGCGACACATGTAGGTATTGAGATGCATTTTTACATTTTTACAGTTTCAAAGTTTCTGAAATAGAGAGCTATGCAGATGCCTGAAAACTAATTTGGGGTCGAATTTTGTTACGAGTTTTTTTCAGATTAACTGACCGACACAGTTGTATAAGTAACATTCGTTCATAGGAGTATTATCCCTTTATTTTCCTGAATAATCTCATTCTTAAATATTTTATTTATAAATCTTTGCTTCTGTCAAATTTTCCCTATTCACCATTGCATCTATAGTGAAGATAGCTTTTCTTATTTGCTTTAATTAGAATCACATTGGATACTAGCTGAAGTTCACGCAAAGTTTTAATTGAAAGGAGAAAGATTTAAAATGATGCTTTAAAACCGCAGAATTTGATGCAGCGACAGGTGGAAATTGAAAAATGTGTTAGTAGTACATTGTTCATTTTGTGAGAAATTTCATCAATTTTCTGCACAATTACTGTTCGCTCTGCCCCTTGAAGTTTTGTATCCAAATTTAAGCTCTCGCCTTTGTCAAAGTCTGCAAAGAATAACTGCACCGGGATCCTGAATTAGGAAACAGTAAAACACTCTTCAAGAAATTTAATAATAGCTTCGTCCATAAACTCACTGTTAACGATAATGTCAAATATACGGACGGGCATATGCAACGCTTGTCCCAAGGAGTCTTTTTCATAATTAATTTGGTTTTCCTCTTTTAGATAATTTTTACATCTTTTTGATTATCCTATCATTTGAAATGTATACAGTGTAATTTTTTTGCATCAATAAACAAGGGAGAAAAAGCTCTTAGTCGAAATGGAAACTTTAATCTTAATCAGCAGTTATAGCAGCTAGTGTCTTTTATTTTGTCATTGATAGGTCCTTCCTAGGTTAGGTGGTCATTAGCCTATTAGATCCCTTTCAGTGGAATCAATAAAAATTATATCTCAGTGCAATGTTTTCCAGGCAAAAAAGACTTTTCGAAAAACTGCTAAAATGTTGACATTGCTATATTTTCTTAGTTGAAGAAACCGTTTTCGTTTACGCATACGTTCCTGAAATATTTCTCTAGCTCAAGATTTTCGAGCATTCTTATGAATTCGCACACTTTGCGCTGAATGGAGTATAGTCGGTACTAAATTTTCTAACAAAAGTTCAGAAGAACGTTGCTGAAACATATATAGTTAATAAATACGTAGCAAAAAATAACTCCCAGCCCTCACATCTTTCGTTTTTAAACCACCGCTTTGCCTCTAAAACGCAATGCAGTTTCATTTAAAAATAAAATTGAAACTTCCTTTAGCATCGAATTTTTTCTCAACCGTTGCTAAATATTTGTACTATACAAATTGAAGAGAAAACTGGTTTGCAATAATTTGTTTTTCTTTAGAAGAGTATAGTCTCGCCGTCTCAAATTAGTAGCTACATCTAGGAAAACATTATGATGTCAAATAAAGGCAACTCGTACAAAATTATTCATCTTTCTAAGAAAAAAATTCGTCGTCAAAATCTTCTTCCGCGAAACTTGGCATGTAATCCCGAAACTATATCATGAGCAAGAAATTTCTTAAATATCAATTAATTTTTTTTTATTTCGAATTAAATTTATCTTAACTTGGTATTTTCCTTTTCAATTTCTACTTCGCACAACTGCAGCACTTATTTTAGGACAAATCTTTATACGCGAATTTACAGATTTCTCATGCTGTTAAGCCTCGCTCTATTTTGTAAGGACTCTACGGCTAGCATATCACAAAGATTACGTTTATGTGATTAGGGCAAAGATTCGAGGGATGTCTGCCTAGGGGGAGGGATGTCTTCTTCGAGGACATTCCAAGGGAAACTGGTTCGTATACACGATAAAGATCAGTTAAGGAGATATCGCACTGTTGGTACGAAGTTTTCCTGCTGCATAAGTATTAGGCCAGAATGCCACTTGAAAGTCATGTGTTCGTGAGCGTGGATATCCGAACAGCAGCAGTGAGGGGTAGAAGGGGGCGCAGATCTTTACAGGCTAAGTAAGACATAAATTTCGTCTATCAAATTAAATAACAAGAGTGTAAAATACATAAATATTTCCAGCAGTATATACAGGTAATAATGAATACACTTATAGATCGGGTCGTCATCGCATTCGCAGTACAGATCGATGCATAAAACTTGAGTTAAGGGCACCTAATGCCCAAGTGTACAGGATATGGCAACTAACCTCTTAAAATGCTCGTAACAGTACAGGCTATGATCAAAAAGTGCCTAGAGGACATTACGGAAAGTAAAATGCATTGAAGCAAAATAAATTTGGGGTACCCACGCGTCAGCCTCTGGGCGGGATAAGGTCATTGAATTGACAATTCATTCAGTAGCGGGATTACCTTGGAAGTGTCCTTGTGAAATGGGGCGTGGCTTAACCTTCTAAAACCGGGCCAAAATTCTCATATTCCGCCGCGATCCGAAAGAGTTTTGCCTCCTCTTTGACATTTTCTTAATGAGAAAAGTCGTTATTCCCCCTCCATGGATGCAGTAAAATTTACATGTTTGTCGGACGCTTACGTCCCGCAGTAGAGGGGTTGCTAAATTTGCGATTTTTTCGATGATTATTTTGCTTACATTTAAATGAAGTTCTAAATAAGTAGTGCACAAATAAATATGCAGTACTGGATGCATATTTATTTATGCACTATTTCTGATCAATATCGTAAATAATTTGTGAATTTTTTAACTTTGTTTTCACTCTTCATTTAGATTCGCGTATTTTCGTATTAGAAATTAGAAAACGAGAACAAAATTTTACAAAATATAATAAATACGAACTAGCTTTGCAAGTCTGCAGGCTGGAATGCGATTCTTAATAACATATTTTCATTAACAAAATAATGGTAATGACTAATTTAATGAAATAATAATATTTATTACCATTAGATGATTAGAATGAGATTCAAGACAATTAGATTTTGAGATGAACTTACAGCAATAATAAAGCTTTACATAACAATAACAGAGCTTTAAATCTGCTTTTTTCGATAATTTTGTTATTATAATACAGTCAAAAGTCATTAATTCGGACACCCATAATTCGGAATGATCTATAATCCGGACCTCAAAACTAAAAACATTCTGCGCATGCGCCGCGTTGACACATGCGCATAGGCTTTTACGCGTGCGCGTAAGACCTTTTACGACTGCGCATATGAGTGTGCGCAAGTGCAGAATACGTTTTCACGTGCGCGTTTTATGTATAATGGACGTATAAGCTAAAATTATCTAATTATCTATTTCAGTTAATGTTGATGATTGCGTTGTTCCTTAATTTTCGAATTGGATCCGGCTTATTATATTTTGCAGACTGTAAGAGCAATTTTATAAAAGTAAGCTTAAACTTTCGATTATATCAAATAGAATTTCCGATATATATTTGTTAATATGTACAGGATCTAAAGCGAAAGTATGTTTTCAAATCCGAAATCTGTTTATCAATTTCACGCTGCTCGGCGGGGGGGAACGCCGCGGCGGGCGCGTAATGAATTGGAAGTTGATCTGTCAGCACTATCCTTATCTTCAGCGCAGATGTTTTTATTTTGTTTGGCTTATAATTCCTTACCAAATGTAGTATTTCATCTCGATATGCCCCGTCTTTGATATGATTTAAAACAAGTTCCTCGTCATTATAATTCGCTTCCGATAGCGAAGAAAAGTAACAGAGGTTATTGAAAACGAAAAAATTTCGATTGACAAATTAGTCGGTGTTCTCGACACAGCAATTATAGGACTTGAACAGCGGAACTTCGGAACTGAACAAGAAATTATGTCTGTTTAATAGAATTAAAGAGAAAGTATTATCACATGAAACGAAGCAAAACTTAAACAACTTACATTGAAAGAAATGTTTATTTAAGTAAACAAATAAATATTAAGCTTTTTCTTTTTGCAAATTTTGATACCCTTTAGATCATAATTGTTCTTTATTTCATAAATTACGGTTTCATATTTTTAATTTTAGAATTTCTGCATGCCATCTTACGAGATTTAAACTGATGATCTATAATCCGGAAAAATCGATAATCCGGAATCGCCGAAGTCCCGACAAGTCCGGATCAACGACTTTTGACTGTATAAAAAAAGAAAATCCGAGATACATTGGTTGCGTTTCATCTTTTAACTCTAACAAATATTACATTGGACTATCAGGCAAAGGAGGTATATCTTTAACGATAATTTTTCTTTGTAAAATTGGCTTTTGTTTATGTTAGCAGAGAAAAAAAAATCCGTGACCTATACATGCAATCATCAAAAGTATTTTTCAGAACAGTTTTAAATGTTTATGAAGAATTAATTATACATCAGTTTCTTTTCATAGGTAGAAATTTCGTCTAAAACCATTGTTAAATACAAAGGTTGAAGTCTATTTCATTTTCAAAGAATATTCTATTTGCACATAATATATTTTCTAATTTCTTTTAAAAAGAGTAATCTTTCACGTTTTCAAAAGAATAAGGACATATTGGGTGTTGACACAGTGTAGTAAATCTGATTTTCATATTTCTTCCAGTAATGAAAACTATTACCTTGGAATATTTTCAAAGCAAAATTAAGTAAACCGTTTACTCCAAATTTTGCATAAAGTATCATCTCGTGCATTTTTTTATTTAAAGTGTGAAATTTTCTCTTTGAAAATATAAAAAATCATGAACGGAGCAAAATTAATTCATGAGAAATAACTTTGAAATGCAATAATTCCATCGTAATATGAAATAGTGGAGAAGAGTGCAGTACAGTTTATTTATTCACAAATAATCCCCTCATATGCGTAATTTACGTACTGTCGATTGAGAAATATAGGTTAGTAAATTAAACCGCTTATTTCAACACTTTTTCATTATCAATATTTTTATAGGCTCTTCAGTAGAGCGGTAAAGGTGGCTGAACACTTGTAGCTCGCTCTGGTTTGAATCCCGGCTAAAGGATTGGATTCATAGTTTTTGTGTAACGTAAATGCAAGCCAACTTCCCTTAGAAAGTCCTCCGCAAAGGCATCCCTCCCCTTATACAGGTAATTGTCGTGTGCTTTGATGTAATTCAGTAAGCGTACAAAATTAATCCAACCAAACCCGAAGAACGGTTTGATTACATGTGGAGTTTTCCACGAGGAACGTAAATGCGAGCAATTTTCTCTTAAAAAGTTTTACACGAAAGCACCCATCCCCTTAAGCAGATAGCTTTCGTGTGCTTTTCTGTAATCCAATCCTAATCCTCATACATTTAATAGTAAGTTGACATACACCTTATTACAGACAAAATAACAACCTTTTTTAAACATATTTTTTTTATTAACTTGTCTGAATTCCCTTTATCTCTTGAGGAGTATAAGAATTTCAGCAAATAAAACTGGCCGAAATTTAATACAATGTAACTGATGTTTTGATTCAATTCAGAAGTCACGTGAGCTTTACTGATATTTAAATACTTTTTGGCTGATCTCATCCTAAAAGAGGGTCTAAAGATAAATTGATTTTATTTAATTTACAATCAATGAAAATCATTGAAAGCAATCATTGAATGAAATCATTGAATGAATGAAAATCACAAAAACTATTATGCATACAATTGTCTCTTAGTTATCTCCTGATAAATCAGACAAAATTGCCTACATAATAGAAGCATTTTGAAAGACTTAATAGTTCTTAATAGTTTTATGCACTGCAAAAAAAAAAAAAAAAAAAAAAAAAAAAATGTCAAATTAGAGATGGCCTCTATTTGATTTTCAAGTATATTGGCGCGAGAGAGAAACCTGCGGATTTTGCCAAAATGTAGCCAAACTGATAAGAAGAGGGAAATAATGCGTAGCCAGCGGCTATTCTGAGGAGCGACAATGGACCACCCCGAGATCTACAGATAGGGATTCTCTAAAATAGGGAGGGAATGCTGGTACTACAGTTGTACCATAACCGGCGTTAGAGAAAGTCATTTTCCTGGTACAACTGCAGTACCAGCCGGCTTCAGAAAGTTAAAGAATGCGTGAACCCTGGATTTTTCAAACTAATTTGGTACAGATTGAAGGAGGAAACGCTTCGTAAGTAAATGTTGTTGATTGATTACGTAGAGCCTTGAGAGTTCTTTAAAATGTTCAAACGGCATCATAATCAGGATCAATAAACACTACAAAAGTATTCAAATGTAGCAACTAATTTGGGACAGAGAGAATATTATAATCTGTTTTCGAATGGATGACCTGTTTCCAGAAATTCCTTGTGTTGCCGTCTCCTGTTTGCGTTGTTCAGTATCGACATGCGGATCCTGATGAAAATTTTACTTAAATTACCCTATAGGATTTGCGGTGGGCTCCAGATCATTAATTATAAAAATGTGCAATCATAGAAATAAAAGCAATACAGCAAAATATATATTAAGGCAAAATTTTAATTATTAATTACAAGATAAAGTTACAAGAGAAATTAAGTATTTATGTTATAACATTAAATCTGTGACTATTGATGCAAATACCAGCACAAAAATCTGACTTATTGTTATATATAATATTGATAATTTTATATAAAAAAAATACTACTGATGTAGTGTCGCTTCGAATACATCGAGTTATTGCGTAACCAGCTAATCTTTGATAAAGTGGATTGGCACCATTAAGCCCCCGTGAAATGGAAAAGAAAAATGGCTGATTTTCACTTTGTGAAATTCGATTTAAAAAATGTAAGCAAATGTTAATCTTACCGGCGTCAGAGTAGTGTTTAGCATCCTTCTACATTCCAGATATTTCAGCTAAAGTTATCAAACGGTTTTCCAAAAAAATTAATGAATAATATAATTTTCCATAAAAAAAACTTTAGAAAAAGAACTTCGACAGTTAAAAATTTGCATTGTCGACATGTAAATAAACTCAATCCTTCATGATACTGTTTAGTATGAGAAATGAAAGCAAATTAAACTGATATGCTAATATTTTAACAATATAATTATAAACGGAAAAAAATTAAAATATCGGATTCATAGCCTAAGCGATAAAATCAATTTAACAAACTATTAATTACTCCATGTATCAAACTCTCATAAAGTATCATGTCTGAAAGTTAGTAATTTTTCCAAAAGTTGCCGATACTTATATTTTTCTAATGTTCATCTTTGCAAGGCCCGTTCCTAACTGTGAGTGTAAAAAGTATTTATTCGCGAATACGAAAACGATATTAGTTCGGGTTTGAGCTCCAGAAATACTGTTATATAATTCAAAAACTGTCCCTTTTATACTTAAACTAATTTTATACTTAGCTCAATTTGAAAAAGTTTACGAATCGTTTAGAGACTGGGGACAATTTAAATAATTAATTGTATCCTTGCAGTGTCCACAAATCATGCTTTTAATGGCTACAGTATTATATACAAGATTCTTTTTCGAATTCGTTTCGAATATGAAAGTCAGATTTTCCACCACGCCCAGAGCCTAGTCACTTCCTCTTGTGATTACACTTATTTTGGTGTCATCTCTTCCTTTTTTACTTCCTTGTACGAAGTAAAAAAAAAAGTATTGTAATCGCGAAAAGTTTCAGGCAGAATATTTCAACGAAAATATCCATTTTGACAGCTATCGAATGCAATTTAACGATGTCTTTGCGTGATATCTGTATGTAAGGACAGAATAAAAGACTCGTTTCCACCAAAAAAATTATAAAACTGTTGTAAAATTAATTCTGAAGAGAATTTTTCGTGGCGTCTGTACGAACGTATGTACCTACGTACGTACGTATCTCGCATAACTCAAAAACGAGTAGCCTCAGAACGTTGAAATTTTGTATATAGGACTGCTATAACATGTAGATGTGCACCTCGTATTTTGGTTGCAATCGGCCGCACCAAACGTATATAAATATATTTATATATATATCCACTCTGTTACCCGGCTCAGTGATTTCAGTTTCTTTACTCTTATATATTTGTAAGTTGCGCATTTTTTGCTTTAAAAATGATGGAATTATGTTGTTTTTGTCTTCCGGTTAAGGTTTTTATGCCTTTAGTAAATCTGTATGCAATATTTTTAGAATTATCAACAATTTTTAAAGTTGTTTAAGTGCCGCTAAGCCTTCTTTTTTTTGGCGGCCATCGATTGTTTACATTTGAACCAGCAGACTAGTGGATTTGTTGATAATCTAGAGAAACTTAGCTTCGCAACAACAATGATAATGCCTTCATTTATTATTGCCAATTAAATCATGCTTAATTCTTTCTGGAATTTTTTGGAGGAAATAAGTGTTTAAGATTTACTTTACTTTAATATAAGTAATTTTTAATATAGATATTTTGAGTTTTTATGTATTTTTGCCTTCTCGCGAAGTGAGAACTGAAATAATTGAATGAGAAATACTCAATCGTCTGTGAAAAACTGTTTCTTTTTTGTTTTGTTTGCTTAATTTCTTTTATACATCATTTCTAGCTTTATTATCCCACATAGCACAAAAACATCCTTGGGATATCCCAAGGATGTTGCTCGCGGGATATGCGCACATCCTCAGGACATCCCGCGAACCTCCTAAACACCTCCTCTCGAGTGCTTAATGTCACATCCCGGGATATCCTCAGGACATCCTAACCAAGTCCCATCGACAGCGTGCGGGATGTTATTAGGATATAAACTCCTACTTACTACATCCTCAGGACATCCCACAAACCTCCTAAGCACATCCCATTATATCCTAAAAACATCCTATCTATGTCCCATCGACAGCATATGGGATGTTATTAGGATTTAAAGTCCTACTTACTACATCCTCAGGACATCCCGTAATATCCCAATTTCCTCCTAAACTCATCCTCCTGAGCGCTTAATGTCACATCCCAGTATATCCTTAGGACATCCTATCTACGTCCCACCGACAGAGTATGGGATGTTATCAGGATTTGAAACACTAGTTACAATATCCCTTTAACCTCTTAAATACATATTCTCAACTGCTTGGTGTCACATCCCAGTATATATACAGAGGAAAATTCCAGTGAAAGTAGTATGTGAAGGTGTGATGATCTAAAACCTACTTTTTTTTACACAGGTAGTCTCAAATCGTTCTCCTATGGTTACTATGGAAAAATCAGAAATGTTGAAAATATTTATACAACTTATTTTGTTTTTAAATCTGAATTTGTGAATATATTAAAACTGAGCAAGGAAATTAAAATGAATTATTAATACAAAATATTAAAACTGAAAATTTTGCTTTTATTTTTAAGATATTAAAAGTCTTTTGATCATTTTTAAACATCCAATAGCCCCCAAATTGAATTATTCATAATTAAATTATTTTACAAAATCAGTTTCTAATTTCAGTTAATTTGTATTAAAAATTGAATAATAAAATTACCCATTTAATAATCTTTACATAAATGAATCATCTTTCTTTAAAACATGTAAGGAATTTATAGTGTTTTGATAACACTGTTGGGAAATTGTTAAAAGGAATAAATTGTATTTTTAAAACTAAATCAATTCCTAGCCTCAGAATAAATAAATATGTTTTCGTAACATGAGAATGCTGCAGGCTTTTTATATATTTAATATTTAGTTGTAAAAATTTGACATTATGTTAACAATTCTTTATATCATTCAAAAGGTAACTCAAGAAGCTCTTCTAAAATTCTATCTTTCTGCTCACACAATTAAAAAAAAAAAAAAAAAAAAAAAAAAATCTGAAAGGCCTCAGATTTTAGCAGTCACTCAAAGAGGCTAAAAGTTTATGAATGCATAGATTATCAATACAGATGGGAAGTGGAAATAGCAAAACATTTTATAAGATACTGACACCAGAAAGTTATATATCTTCTATATATTTGAAAAGTGAAGAAATATATCATGTAATTATGTAGAAATATTAAAATGTTTTCAATTAGATATATCATGAATTAAATGCATTTTAAATCAATCAGATTAAAAATTTAAAAAAGCATTGTTAAGAACTGTGTGTAATGCTTTTAATTAGCTTGGCTTGTTAGTCAATAATATATTAGATTTTAAAGGTAAATATGTTAAATTTTGCCAAACGGCAAGACTTGAATGAAAAGCGAAACAAGTTTACGACTGACGATATGAAGTCACATTTCAAAACTAATAGCCCTTTTAGATTAAAAAAAAAAAAAGTTCTGAAAATAATTTGCAATGGTTCATTAGTATTATTTTAAGCAAAATTCAGTAAAATGAAATTTACCCGTTGAAATCAGTACCAAATTAAACTTTGTAAATTCTAACGCATGTTAAAGGTTGTCTCATCCAGAACTTTATTACATTCATTTCAGAGCAAAATAAAACAGTAATCGCCATTTATATGACAATCAATATCAAAAATTTAAATCTGCATTTTACGTAACATAGAAAAACTTCAAAAGATCTACTGTTTACCATGCAATTAAGGCATTTTATTCTGCTATCAACTTTACCAATTATTAATTCCATTAAGTATATTCAGTTTACTCTTTCTGCTCAATATATGCAATGTAAAATTTTCCATAAATTTATTAATTCATTTTATTTTGAGGTGAGCTTTTATTCAACTCTCAATGTCAACGAGAATGTTTAGTTCATTTTTTATTCGGTCTCAAAAGAGAAATCAAAATACGTGGATTTATGTACGTGTATTTATGAATCAAAATACATGAGAAATCACAGTGAGAAAAGCACTGCTACCTTAAACTGTGATTATATATAACAAATGCAGTGAATTATAGTTAAAAAATAGTGAAAATATTTATATTTCTGAACTATTTCATATATAACATTTTCAGTTTCACATATGTGGCAATTTAAGAACTTTTTTACGTATACCAATTTTTTGAAATATCTGCAAATTTTTGTATCTTCAAGGAAAGCTTATTCTTTCACCTTTAGTATATAAGTAATGGTAATTTACCAGATAAAATTACTTAATGGGGAATACAGAAAAATATCTAACCACTTACCTTTGTGACTTCGTCTGCAAAGAGACTAAAAAAGTAGTTCAGCTAAATCTGCTATAATAAATATTTATAATAATGCTAAATTATGCAATATCTATTAATATGACAAATTTTTGTAAAGCTATTTATTTGGATGAAAAATAAACACATTCAGAAATTTATGGCACTATATTATGATTAACAGAGGAAAAACATTTTTCAAAATTCAAAATAGTTTTTATTAATCCAATTTATCACATTTTATTTGAATTCATGAAAAACAATCTTATATCCATGTATTCTTATGTATATAAGAACTCTTCTTAAATTGGATCTCTGTCATTGCCTTTCACAGCACCTAAAATAAAAAAACACTCACAATTACTATATGTGAATATAATTCATAATTAAATTTAAACAAATGACTATTAGAATGCAAATTAAAGGAAGCATTTAAAATATTTTAACATTTAGTACCTATAAACAGAGTAGCAATTATTTGATTTTTTGATTATAGTAAAATAAACATGGGGGATGTTTTTAAAATTTTTTATGTCAGAAAATAAACTCAAACCACCAGCTGAACATATGAGCAGTTTTATCAATCAGCCACTGGTAGGTAACCTGGATACTGATCAACATATAAACATATAATCAACATATAAAGTTGCCAAGATAAAGAGAGAAACAAAATTATGATAATCACATCTTACCTATTCATAAAACTATTTTAAATTTAATGCGTAGGCAAGTCCAAAAAGAGTGAGAATGAATTTATTTTGCAACACAAAGTAAAGTCTTGCAGGAGCAAAAAAAACTTGTCTCATGAGATTGGCAAGTAAAAAATAATTAACTGCATCTGGTAACATTTATCTGACAACACATAAGTAATTGTTAGCTGCGTGCAGAAAATAAAATCTGATCAGGGGTGTAGCTAGAGGGGGGGGGAAGGGGGCATCTGTCCTCGGGTGCAGAATCCAAGGGGCGCCAAACTGATGTTAGAACATTTTAGAATTAAATGTTTTCCATCCTTGGCAAGCAGTAGGGGGTGCGAAATCTTCAGTTATGCCTGAGCGCTGAAAACCCTAGCTATGACTCTGAATCTGATCATGTTAATGCAATTTTAAACTTTTGAATTTAACCGCAGAAATTTACCAAAGAAGTACTTGTAACAGTAGTAAATGAAGATGTGGCTAATCTTTACTGTATGGTACACCTTGGTTTCTGTCTGAAAAAAAATCGCAAAGTGGTATTGGTTGTTTGTGAAATGTGGAAGCCCATTGCGTCAAATAAGTTTTTCGGTAACCCTAATGTTGATAATGTTGGCGAAAGTAGCCTTTGGGAAAAAAAAAAAAAAAAAACTTTTTTTTTGTCAATAAAAAGGAGTTATTTCTGCAAATATTGCCAACATGCTGTGATAAATTTAGTTTTGGGCTACTTTTTTTAATAGTAAACCTTTTGTACGGTCCCAGGTTTTTGGTTCTTACCATTCTTTTCAATTGCTGTGTTTGGTTGCACGGAAGTGGTATGGTCTTGTATTTTGAACATACTATTTATTATTTTGGTGTGGGTACCATCGTTTGAGTATGTCTGAGGTGACTAAGAGACGAAAAATTTAATTGAATTGCTTACCTGGAAGATGGTGGTGGGAAGCCTAAACATATGCATGTGAAAAAAAAGGTATGTTAAAAAAAAATGACGTTTCATTTATTTTTTTGTCTCTGTGTGTTAATTTTTGTTAGAAGATTTGTTGTTTAATGTTTTTATGTTAGGAAATATGTATTTTTGGTAATTTATTCCTCTCTGTTTGTGTATTTTTGGTTGTCTGTGTGTTAAGACAGTGGCGAATTTTTTCTGGTAACTATCATATTTTTAACTTTCTGATTTTCTTAAAGTGAAAATAGATCAATGTGCACATGGACAAAGTTAAGGCAGTGCACAATGCCCAGTTTGTGCAGTTCTCTGTTTTAATAGGTCGATGTGTACATTAACACAGAGTTTGTGTATGTCTTTGACTTCTTATTTTGGTTTTGTGTAGCGGCCACCTTGAAATTGGTGCCGATCCTCTCAAATCTTGATATAAAAAAAAGAAATGATTCACCAAGGGTTACAGTAGAGTAAATTTTTACCAAAGATGTTCTACCATAATCACCATTTCAGTGGTTTAAACACTAGTGGAGCAGTATGCAGAGATGAAGATTTGAGTTTTGTTTACACAGCATGATGGTTTAGGCACTCCAGCCATTACAGTGAACAAAATTATAATAAACATAGCCACAATAATTGTCTATAAATATTGATGTATAACACTGCATTAACTAATATATTTCTTATGCTAGTATATACAGAATCCTTAATCGAAGGGAAAATCAGAAGACTGTGCATGCATTTTCCTTTAACTGAAACATGGATTTGACCATACAAATCTCAGTCTTACGGGACATGGCACACCATGCAGATAGACAGTAAAAAGTGCTTGTGTTGTTTTTATTTGTTAGAGGTATGAAATAAATATACTTCTAGATTTTAATTTTTTCTTTTCTTGTTTTACATTTGGATTACCTATCAAAAAGTAAGGAATTTTGATATTATTACAATATCGGAGTTAAAATAACAATTATTGGACATGTTAAAGTAATGAAAATTTTAAATTAGGTTAAAAAGTAACCCTTAATGTGGCATATTTTTGAATTAAACTCTATCGACATTAAAAACAACAAAACGTCCCTCTTTATTAAGGACTTTAATTAACTAATTTTAAATACAGAGCTATGAATGAATTTTTTCCCTTGCATGTTATAATAACTGAAACAAAATTACTCTGATACAGTCAAAATTCCTAAATGCAAGTACATAAAATTTACTTTAGCAATTTAAAGAGATGAGACACACTGAACACATGAATAAATTTCTATCAAAGAATAATTTATTAAATTTGGCCCGTTCCATAATAAACTTTAACCATTAGAATTACATTATTACACCATGTTATCAGTTTGAAAAGCAAGTCATATGCCAGATCTTGGATGTAAAAGAAATGCACAAAATAATATACAGATTATTGAAAAATGATGTATACCAATATTTATAGATATGATTAAATGTAACAGAAAATTTACTGTCACAACCACATTTTTAAGTGAAATGTATTATTTTAACATTTTACAATATTTAAGGTATGGCATTAAATGCAATTATGTGCCTGGATGTAAGTTAGTAAATTAAAAAAAAAAAATAATAATAATTAAAGAATGAATGTCATGAAAAATTTCAAAAACAAGCAGAATTTAATTTAGAAGACCTTTAGACACTTATGATAAATAAATTTGAGAATTCTTCACCCAAAATTAAATTATAATTAACTGAAACCAGTTTGACTGACCTTCTACAAAATCCTTCAGCTACAATTTTTTCTAGCTTGAAAACCAAATTCTTCTCCACATGGTAATAACATCTTAACCAGTTGAAATTCCTGCAGAAAGTTTGATAACACAGTAATAGAATTAATATAATAGAAAAATTAACACAAAAGTATAGAACATCATTTAAACTTAACATTATTACAAATTTTGGTGCTTTCTGACTATCTGCAAAGCTGTGAAAATTGGCAAAATGGTTAGTTTATGGTTCATATCTACTGCTCTGTTCACAAGTAGTAATTCAAATAAGCACTTTATAAGAAACAAGAAATTTTAGGATGCACACACACAAAAATATATACATTGGGTCAATATTCACATATTTTTCATCCAATGGAATACTATTCAGAAATAAAGATTAAATATAAAGCATGTAAATGCATATTCATAGTTTGCTATTATCGTGTGCATACTCTTGCTGTTTTAGCATAAGTTGAAGCTGTGAGGGCAGATGATAAGAAAGTATCAATTTTTCATGTATAAGAAAAGATTGCCCTGAGAATAGTATCTCAATTATTTAGCACTGACATTTACATAGCGCATTAGAAATATATAGTAATATATGTATAATAAAAAGATAATTGCATATTATTAATTCATTTTTTTAAATGCCAAACTTTAACAATTCTTTCACATATACTTAAACAGAATTCTTTCACATGAACATCTAAAATCCATTCTTAACTAAAGAATAAATAATAAAACCATGTAAATTTCTTATCAAGCCCATCATTTCCGAAATGTCTACTTCTGAAAGTTCCCAGCATTTCTCAATATATTATTAAATTACTAAACTAAGCATCAATGATCGTCATGTTCGCTAATGTGGCAATATCTTTCACACTTCTTTGTTGCCACAAGTAACAAGTAGGCTTCAATAAATCTTTAACTGTTACATGCTACTTTTGTCTAAAATTTGTACAAATAATAAAATTAAATGAGCTCTTTATAATATGCTCAAAGAAATAATTTTGTATGAAAATTTGTATGTTATATATTGGCCTGATTAATGATTCAGGAAATAATTCGGGTTTTCAAAGTGCTTCCAATAATTCAAATTTTAGCTTGTGTCAAAATAAAATCTATAACACAAATATAAGCAAATTTCCTTATGAACAATGCATTTTAACATTATTCAATCACTGGCAATCACACAGTACTGATTGCTTAAATAAACATTACTGTAACTGTGTTATTTAAAAGACTGTAATGTTTTAATTATTTTCTTAATTAAAACATTACAGTCTTTTCCTCCTTCTAACACCAAAAGAAAACCCAGATAAGAAATATAAAATATCAGTAAAAATAAATTATATTATTGAATGACACTTTACACTAATTACACTTATGCATATATTATTTTATTATAAATTATTTCAAAATCAAAGAAGAGAAGGGGGAGAAACTTTAATATTGACATTTCTAAAATGATATAAACATTAATCATTTAGTACAGTTTGTTATTTCAGGCAAAAAGAATTCATTTTTCTGTATAGCATTTATATTTCCATCTCATTTTCAATGAAACATTAAGAGAAATGCATATAATTTAAACACCAGTTTATTTTATTTATCAGACAGATTACGTCAACTCAAAAAAACCTATCGGTAAAATTCGGTAGTAATAATTCTGAATGTTAGGCAACTTGCAAGATTCAACAAAAATTATCAATACTTTTATTATAATGACAATACTACAGTAACATGAACATAAAATTAAACTGCATATAACTATAAAATAAGCCAGCATATAATAATGGTGCATTGGTTTCTAAAACAATGGGCTCGAAGAAAAAATACATGTATTATGGTAGCTATTCATATTCTTCAGCTTTACTAATATTCTCATGTTCACTTTACATAACTAAAGTATCTAAAATACAATAAAAATGCAAACAATATTTATGAGAAAATGTTAAAAGCAATCATAAGCATTTGATTGAATGACCATATTTTGTCTTCCTGCAAGTCGAATCTTAAAATGATATGCAGTTTGAAAAATGCTCAATCCTTTTATAAAATATTCAAAAAAGATTAAAAAAAGGTACTGTTCTGTTATCAGGACCGGGTTCAGAATTGTATTTATGTATGCTTGTATATTTGTATGTTTGTGTGTCTACATATACACATCTATGCACATACTTACGAACACAGGTTCATACATTTCCGATTCTGGTCCCAATAACAGAATAGTACCCCCAAAAAAACTTGAATTACAAACTAGATTAAGATAATGTTTCAACCATACATATTTTGGACAAAACAATGCAAACTCTTATTTTTATACAATTGTTCAAACTATTTAACATAAATATATTGCTGCAATAAAATAATAAGCAATCTGATCACACATATTATTTTGAAACTGAATGCATAAACTAGACTAAAAAAAATTCAGTCATAAACATTTGGATAGCAGGGCAAATTAGATATTTGAAAAGACAGCCAGCCATTGAGATACACGTAATTCACGACAGAATGGTAACAATTCATAAAGCTGTGAAACATTTAACTGTCAAAATGACATAAATAACATAAATTCGAAAAGCAAAAAAAAGTAAACATACAAGTATTGCAACTGAACTTACCTTTCATGCAACAAAAAATATCCATACAAGTTAACATCATGGCGCAGCCATTTTGGATTTCGTTTCAAATCAGACAGATGTTTACGGATTTGCGGAAGAATACGAGGAACTAGTAGTTTGCCGGATACAATGTGCAATGACGCGAAAGAATATAGTTCTGTAGAACTTCCTACATTATTCCGTAATAAACAGTACTATTTCCTAATTTTTTCTTTATCTAATTAATTAATTAATAGGGAAATAGTTAAGTAATGCCGAATTCATTTTTAATGAAATGTAAAATTTTGTATGTATGGGACGACCACCTTCCGTCCAATATTTCTGAGAATATAAACAAATTTTGGAATCTGAGAGTATCAGTAAATAAATATATAGAATATCGCCTCTCAAACAACCACTCCTGAAAGTGACCAATAGTTCTGAGATTATAAATAAATATTGATATTAAGCATTATTTCTATAAGACGACCATCTCTATATAAGACCAAAGTTTCTAGAATCTTGGATAGTCATCAGAGATGTATCTTTACTGCGAAATTATCGCACGACTGTAATTCAATATCAATAACAGATCGCGCGATTGAAAAACATTTTCTGTCCTGTAATTAGAGGAAAAATATTTTCCTTATGAGGTATTTCTCCCGCTTGCCTAGCGTGCCTTCGTGGTGTAATAGTTCTGCACTCTGGGGCGGTATTTCAGAGGTCCGTGGTTCGATTCACGGCGAAGGCGGTTGCTAATTTTTCATCTCTACGGCTTCCCAAAAAAATCCTAATGTCTCTACAGTGGCGCCCGAACTAAACAGGTGTTGGATGAGGTATATCCACACCCAGGATTTAGTGATTGGATCCCCTTAAAAAAAAAGTCGGCCTTTAAAAAGAGAAGTAATATGAGGTATTTCTCCCGCTTTCCTAGCGTGTCTTCAGCCCCCCAGCGGCCGAGCGGTAAAGTCGCTGAACCCTGGTAGTGCGATCCGAGGTTCGAATCCCGCGAACGGGCTGGCTGCATGGGTGTTTTCGTCGTTTTCCCCACGTGTAACGTGTATACGAGCCAGTTTCCCTTAGAAAGTCCTCCACGAAGACATCTCTGCCCTTAGTTGTGGTTCTGCACACTGGGCCGGTATTCCAGAGGTCCGTCCTTCGATTCCCGGCGAAGGCAGTTGCTAATTTTTCATGTTTCCTGCTTCCAAAAAAATACCTAATGTCTCTATACCCAAATTAAAAAAAAATTCGTTTCCGTAATTAAATATATCTATATCTAATTTTACCTATATTTGTAGTAGGGTTTGTAATCTGTAAGTAATTATACATGTAATTTATACATTTTTTATAAAAAAAATATATGTTATTTAGAATTTTGCAAATATTCTAGAAAATGCTAATCCATTGAAAAAAATCTTTTCTATGACTAAATAAATTTTTAAAAACGTCAGAAAAAATAGCAGTTAAAATTAATAACAAAATAACAAGAATAAATCATCAATCATATCAATATTTTTAATGTACAGCATTTAGAAACAACTTAGTAAAATACATATGAAAAATAAAATAATGTACAAGTTTCAGATGTGCAATGTCAAAAAATTAAAACTGGTAAATTTGAGAACAAATATCCTCAAAATGTTTGACAACGAAAGTCCTCCGGACAATGCAGAATGAATGTCCTCAGGATGTGAAATTGATGAACTCCTCAGGACATCTGAGAATCAACACCTTCAGGACATCCTGTCATATCCCGGGACATAGCGACTTAAATAAGACATCCTTAGGATGTTAAATTACGATCTCCTCAGGACATCTGAGAATCAACATCCTTAGGACATCCTAAGTATATCCCGGGATATTGCGACTTAAATAGGACATCCTGAGGATGTTTTGTGCTATGGGGGATTGTATTTGAATAGAACATGTGGCAACGATTAGATAATTCTATTTTTTAAATGATATAAATTTTGTACATTATGAGTTATAATATGAACGAAATATAATACTGTTGAGTGAATCTAGCGCCAGAGTGTCGCTATGGTAAACAAATACTAGAGTGAATTTTAAAGAATGCATTTATTCTATTGTGGTTTATGCGCTGTCAGCGAAGTAGATTTAATTCAATCCAATAAGTTTAAATGAAATGCAAGAAAAAATGCGTATAATTTAATATTCCGTACAAGGAAGTCATCCGGTGCACACATCAGATATTTTATTATTAAATTCTCTACAACAGTCTTTTGTTTTGTTTTATTTTTGCCTTTGTTTTGCATTTTTTCCTTATAAGCCCAAAAGGGACGTTTATCCCGAAGGGGATATGAGTCTCGAAACGGCATTTTGCATCGAAACACTTGCATGCTCTTTTCAAAATTTTCCCACCAAATATTAGCTCTCGGTATAATATTTAAAGAAGCTAAATAATACAGAGTCTGCATGAATTTTCCCACCAAATAACACACATATTCTCCAATATTTGTGAATGTTTCTACTATTTCAAAAGTGTTTATTAGGTGAAATTTAGAATTTCAAATGTCTCTACAGCTGCAATAGCATTCATTATATTCAAACTACTGTTTAAAAAAAATGCTGTTAAACAACTGCTGTTAACATGCCATATTGCAACAGTTATAGCCGTATGACTCTAGCTGCAATCCTATCCTCTACACAAGTTTTCAGCCTAACTTTACTTATTTGCTGCAAGATTGCATCTGCGTACATAAGAAACTTTATTTTTTCCCCCCAAATTCAAGCAACTAAGAACAAATTTGTTTTTCTGTTTATGTAAAAAACTCACTCAGTGCAGAATGTAAACAAACGCTGCTATCACGTTTGCGCTAAAACCTCACCTCCGCATATGCTTGAAATTGACAGAACTTTATTGATTCATTAATACTTAATCTATTAATTTGCAACTAACTTCATGTTTTGCAAATTCGCAATATTTTTCATAATCTGGAACTGCCATTCAATTACCTATTCATCATCATTTGCTATCATCTAAAAAAGGCCCATATCACACGGCGCTTGTTTCACACGAACAACTGTTTGGGACAATTTTTCTGCCTGGTTTACTATTGAAAGAAAGACGTGCGACTTTTTCCTTCCTTTCGAAAAAAGTTGCAAGTTGTTCGTTTCCAACCAATCAGCTATCAGCGCCGAATGCTGTTAGCTTCTTTGTAATGGAGAACCAGTTTCACCTCTGTTAACCCCAAAGCGAGCTGTGGTGATTGGCTGTTGTGACAAAGCAGAAAAATTGCTCCAAACAGTTGTTCTTTCGAAAAAAACCGACGTGTGATAGCAGCCTTCACTCTTCATTCACCATCAAATATCCTGGGATGACAGACTCTAATGTTTACCGCCTATTTTGGCGGCACTCTGGGTACTACTCCATCACACAAATGCTCAATCTAAATTAATACAAGCGACCACCCATAAGGCTAAGTACTTGTTTCTAATGAAATGATTCGATTCGATTCCCACCAAATATTATCTCCCGGTATAATATTTAAGTTAAATAAAAGAGAGTCTGCATGAATGTATGTATGTCTGTTGTACTGTTAAAACACAACAGTACTTAGAGCCATCCAATTTTGAATAGCGTAGTCCGCCACCCGAACATGGCCACCAGAAGGTCCAAATCTGGAATTTGCTTTATTGTCTATTTCATATTTTGTAAAACTTTAACGAGTTTTTCATTAAGAAACTCAACGACATCCAAGCGAGCTGTGACAACACAGTACGGAATAGAAAATTTTTATCTGCGGCGGGCGTGCCTGTTTATCGGAAATTCTAAAAATAGGCTGTTTTTAAATATTTTGTGATTTCGCTGTTGAATAGAGTTTTGTGTGGCTTAAGCGCCAAGAATGTGATACTTAATAAATCAAGTAGACACACAAAATTTTAATAATGAAAAGACAAAATAAATTTTGTAAGGATATCTTAGTCAGGAAATTGAACATTGATATGACGAAATGAGAAAATGCTGATAAAAAAGAGAAAAGTGTATGGCAACACTTAAAGCTGCGTCGGGAGTTCTAAACGTACAGCGCTATGCTGCTGTTAACATTTTTGTAATTTTGCTGCTGAATTACATATGGGTAAGTGCGAAGATTATGATATTTAATTATAAAGCTAAAAAGAAACAAAATGGGTTAGTGACTGTAACAGCAGACTGGTTGTACTGCGAGCTGGCGAGAGTGTCAAAAACGTTTCAGCGATTATTAAAATCTGAAATCATTCCGACTTCTCAACCCCCACTAACTTTTTTCTTCTCATTCTCAATCACAGCATATTTGCGGTTCCTCCGTACAGAAATGCCCTTAAAGCATTGACAGATAAGTATTTTTAAATGCTTATTAGGCAAAACAGCGATGAAAAAGTTTCGCTGATACAGTGAATCGAAACAAACTGCGTTTTTTCTTGTTTTGTGTATAGGAAAAATTACGTTTCCCATAAGTAGTTTTCTGTTTTCATGCCCTGTATTTCAGTCCGACGAAAATGCTTTACGGTTGAAACAGAAATAAAAATATGGCTGATAAACGTTTGTATTAGCTGATGATACCACAATCGAAATTTTCGCTGAAATAGCCGAAAAACTTGTATCGAAATCCGTTTTCCCTGGAATAAATCTACATATGTAACTATGCAACATTTTAATAAACTTTAGCATAAATTAGGAGAATTTGAATTTAAAATGCAGTGAAATGTTGGACAGAAATCTTCGAATTCAGACAAAACGGCATGCATTAAAAAACTTTATAAGTACATATATTTATTATGAGCATATTTTAAAATATTTATTCTACATAATCATTTTTTTTTAAATATAAAATACAGTGCTTATTAGCGTACCTTTTTCTCTTTTCGTCTAAAGCAGGGGTAGGCAAAGCGGCGCCCGCGGGCGCCATGGCGCCCCCGAACAATTTTTAATGCGCCCTCGCTGGACTAATGTAAATGTATGATAGCCAAAGCGATTTACTTACTCTTGTTAAACGGCGATATGCAGCAAGTACTGTCTGACCACGTATTCCAGATCTATGTAAACATCCGGTTTGGGGCGGAAGTGGGCACATCTATCAGTTATGTAGGGGTCAGTGCAGTATCCCCGTAGATACTAAATGTCCCCTGACCTTCGATTTCACCCACACCCCTTCGACCTTCGAGAGGGAAAAATACCCGCGCTTTTCGCCCACACACCCCTTCAATTAAACTGACCCATCTTGGCCCTCAGCCGAACTGCTCTCGCTAGCGCGGTTAGACAGAAGTCAGTTGAGTTTAGGATTGTGCATAGATTAGCAGTTTGCTAACCTCGAGCGTATCTAATAACACGCACGTATTATTTGTTAGTGTGTGATCGTATTTAGAATAGACCACGCGTAGACCGTGCATTTAAAACTGCCAAGTAATCCGAAATAATTCTTTTCTTTCAAAACCCTTCATGGATAAATGTAAAAGAAAAAGAACATATTATTTTAACGATGAATAGGAACATCTACACTGACTACCAATAAGTATTTGGACACCTATGCAAATGACGATATCTGCGGTCCTAAGGTACATCACGGACTCCGCCGGTATATATCGTGTAAGAAACAGCATCGGCTTTAGTCGCATGCAAGATGCCTCGCAGTTCGGAGTTCTCTGATTTCGAGAAAGGTATAATTATCGGGTATCACAAATGTGGCCCATCCTTAAGGGACATATCTAGCGATCTGAAGTACTCAAAATCGACAGTGGCCTATGTGAGAAAGGTTGTTTCTGCTAAATCCATTTAAGGACTAAAATTAGATAGTGTTTAAGGTTCTTGTAAGCTACTTAAGAGTTTAACTGCAATGTAGAACTAGATTTGAGGGCCAAAATTAAAAAATGACTTTGCTACTCGTCAGTTGCGTAAGAGTTTAACTCTAATGTAGACATATGACATGTTTAGCTAGGAATTAAATTTGGTGTTAATATTTTTTTTTAAATTTAACTACAAGAGAATAGTCTTAACTTGGTCATGCTATTTCTATGCCACCCAAACTGGACAGTGCTAAACGACGTTGACTGCCGTATTGAAGGGTACGGGTACGAATTCCGGAAAAGGCACAACAGTTTGTGAATGAGTACTGCCTTTGCAGCATGGGGCACTCTATATATGTGGCCAGACGAAAATCCACTCGAGAGGTAGCAGGTAGAGAATGAGGGCTGGGAGACCCTCGGACGTGCCTCCCCGTGGTGTTCGTCTTGACAATTGGCAGCGGAACTGAGAAAATTCGAACTGTTACTTGTATGCTGCACTACACGTTCCTGTATACTAACGCCCGAGGTAGTTGTTCTATGCCCAAAGTATCTGTAATGTAGCTATATGATAACGACAGGCGCAAACTTGACTCCTTGTCAGAATGAATTTCGTGGGTCTGATATGATTCTGTGTAACAAGGTTTACCTATCTTAAGTGAACATAGTTTTCAGTTTAAGTTCTCATGCCACTTGTAGAGTCACTATGCTTTTTGGAAGCAGTAAAGATGAAAAATTAGCAACGCCCTCGCCGGAAATTGAACCACGGAACTCTGGAAAACGCGCTAGCGTGCAGACCAAAACACCACGAAAGCATAGCAAAAATGCGGGAGAAACACCTTATAGATTGAGATTTGGTCGTGCAAAAAATGCTTGAATACTTTTTTTTTCTTTCTAAGCAAATGCATGGTATTCTTGTTCACTACTGTCGATGAATATAAGGATTTATCTCTGACAGATTTTTAAACAAATTTTTGATAAAACTTTACTAACCTTTATATAAATGCATCCATCTTGGACTATTAAATACTTAGAAAAGTATATTTTTAAATTTCTTCGGAAAATGCATGTGAAAAGGAAACATGTTTCGATTCGATGATGCTAAGGATTTTTAAAATTACATTTTCAGTTTGAGATTATAATTATTGCTAAAAAAAATTATAACGAATACTTCACTTACTAGTTTTTTCGTATACTCTTGCGGTACATACATTTTAAATCAGCAAAAAAACGCCAGCATACTTTGATACTGTACCACTTCCTTTAAATGAAACTGCGTTGCCTTTTTTTAGGCAGAGCGGTGGCTTTGGAATAAATTGCGTGGTTCTCATTTATTTCGACTATTTGGTTCTGTGCCTAAATTGTTTCTTCAGTTTGCTATTTACCACATTTCTTCTTCTGACTGTTCTAAAGCTGCTCGGGCACATTCTTTCTTCTCCCCAATTTTTATAATATAACGTGTTTGATCTAGGCTGTAATTCAATACAATCTTTTCAATTTTCCATATATTTCAACACCGAGAGCCCACCAGCGGCCGAGCGGTAACGTCGCTGAACACTGGTAGTTCGGTCCGAGGTTCGAATCCCGCGAACGGACTGGCTGCATGGGTGTTTTCGTGGTTTTCCCCATGTGTAACGTGCATACTAGCCAGTTTCCCTTAAAAAGTCCTCCACGAAGGCATCCCTTCCTTAAGGCAGATAGCCCTCGAGTGCTTTGCCGTAACCTAATAAACCAAACCAAACCAAACCAACACCGAGAAATGGTTTTACTGCTGACATGGTATTACAAGAAAAATTGCACGTCAGTTTTCTTTTCAGTTTTAAAGTCTTTTGATTTAAATTCACTTAAATTACTTTGAGGCCATTATTAGTCTGGTAAATTTAGCAGTGAAGTTCTTTTCAACTATTTAACACCTTTCATTAATTTTGAAACTTTTTTTTTCCTTCCGTGAGTTCATCTAATGAGTTGTCCGTTTCCTAGCAATAATAGCAATTTTGAGGATCGGTTAAGTACCTTATTTCAGTTATCCAGTTGGACACAAAGGGTTTTGAATCTCCACTCTTTCCTTTTATCCATTACAATGTAATGTAAGAGCTTGAGCAAATAAAATATTCCTCATCATGACTACATCTTCTAGGTAATAATAAATTCCGCCTACGATCACTGCATTCATTAGTTCTAATCCCAGAAAATTGAAGAGTTTCTTCAGAAAAAGTCCTGTTTTAGTCATCACAAAAGTAGTGCAGATGTTCTTTCCTTCTTGAAATTTGAGATAAGCTTTTCAGCGTAAGCTCTAGACTTGGAACTGAAAATATGTTTAAATGCAATGTATCTCCAAGCAGTTCCACATTCACCAAAAGGATTTCCTTGCAAATTAAAATACTTTCAGGTGTATTTCGGAATAGCAGCTGTTCCAGTTTTTCTTGAGTTCGAGGTAAATCTTCATTCTAACGAATTCCTTGTTCCCACAATTCTGGAAAAATTAGACACCATCTGACAATAAAAAGAGAAAGAAACCTACTGGATCCAATATTCTTTCCGCATTTGTAATTATTGTACATTTACGTTTTTAACAAAGTTTAATAATTTTTTATTTCAAATATAAAATATTCTTTTCAGTATTCCATAACTTTCCCAGTACATTTGAAGAACTACTTGTAAAGTGTGATATACTAGTTTCAAAATCAGAATATGTTCACAGGATTTCCGAATTTTTTCACCATTTTCGAAATTTCATTTCGTCTAGTTTGGTTATGTAGTTTACTTCTTTAGATCTTCTGAAAGCTTTTTCCTGATAAAAAATCGTCGAAGTACATCGATTCGTTTAACATAAAAAACAATTATTCCGATACGTAGTGAAATATAGCTTCAAGTGGAATTTAATTACAACAGCTGAAAGAAAAAGACTAGAAATAATACGAAACAGAAGTTTGGTCATTCACAGAATTTCGGATTCAGCATCAGAAAACATTTTGAAGCTTTGGAAACCGGGTTTGGAGCTGCAATGATATTAATAACTATGGTGGAAAAGTATACAAACTTTGCCCAATGTGCCAACATTCCAAATTCGGCTCCTCATAAACCAACATAATTCACTTTTCGCAGACCCGCCGTTATTGACTTTTTTCCTTTCAAAAATATTGAAGCTCTAGCGTATATAGAAAGATTGAAAGAACGTTCTTCGGGACATAATTTGGCAATGGCGTTGATCAACATTAGTTGCTACAGTACACAACACAAAGGAGTCCTTATTACTAACTGGCGATTATTATGCCAAAGCTCTAGACCACAACTGATACATTTTCAGCACATACAACGAGGAAAGATTTAGATAATTTGACTAAAGAATTTACGAATAACTTGCACACAATGCTCACGCAAAAAGCAAGAAGTACGTTGCAGAAGAAAAATTGATTAAAAATAGAAATCATACTAAGAATACCTGGAAAATATCATGTTGTCCGCAAGACGAAAGAATCATAAATACACTCAATAACAAGGTCAAAACCCTTATAAAAAATAAGCACAGCTGGACCAGATTCCTGAATCCCTTTGAATAGATGCTATTTCTAAGTATAACAGGCGCAACACAAATATTCCATTTCTTAACATTTTACCGACCGTTAGCGGTTCAACAGCATACGCACGTCCGACCGGCAGCTCAGCCGCAGATTCTTCATGTTCTAAATAACTGTCGAGACAATCTGATAAATCGTCTAAATAAAACTCACCCGTACTCTTTTTTTCGCTCATCGTTAACGGTAATTTTTTTTTTTTTTTAAACGGTGTGAAAATGTGGGAGTTTACGAAGCAACGCACTTCGTAAGTGAGCAATGTCTCTCAGTACTAATAATAAAATGCAGATGATATAGCAAATGGCAATTGTTTATCGGCATGGCTACTGATTGATAGGGTATTTTTAGGTAGCCTGAGAAAAAAGCGATTAATAGGCTATCGGTCGATAGGCGTTGCCTAAAAAAGCCGATTAATAGGCTATCGGTCGGTAGGCTTTGGCGATAAAAAGCCGCTTAATAGGCTACCGGTCGGTAATGTGTTAATAGCCCTAACGGGATCGCATACACCGAAATTGGGAAAGATTATAGCAGATAATTCCGTATCTCAACTCGCAATCTATTCCACCCTCGAAGAGAGCATGCTGTGTAAGTACTCAATACACAATTCTTTTCAGGAACGCAGACAAACAACATCCGTGTTGTCATGCCCTCGGAGGTGATTAGATATATCGAAAAGCGAAAAAATATCAGAAGTTAGGGAAGGAGTAGCTGCAATAGCGTTTTCGTGATTTTCCCCTTCTGAAATGTAACTAAGAGCCAGTTGCCCTTACAATAACCTCCAAGAAGGCATGTTTCTTCTTAGTCTGATAACCATCTCTTGCTTTGCCATAATAACACAAACCGAACCATCTTTGGAATATATGAGTAATTATCAGTGATGTCTATCTCTCCGTACTTTAATTAAAGGCTAAATATGTATGCTATGAGGACGTGGTATTTCGTGTGTCATATCGTATGTGTATTGGTGTGATGTTTACCGATCATTGCTACAACCATCGAGCATTACTAATAGCTTAGGATATATAATTTTGATACCAAAATGTGAACATCATTTCCTCTTAGCTTAGGAGATATCATTTTGAAAGCAGATACTTTTCGAAAGGGATGTTTGTATGATTTAAGTAGATAAAAAGTGTAATAGCAAGCTGAAAGTCTGTATAAGATGTCATGAACCTGTACAGTATTTAGTAATCCTTAACTGTTAAATTTTAATATTTTAAATAATTACCACCTGAAGTGTGTATTTGAAGCACTAAACTATGAATAATTAGGGTTATTAAAGGCTGTAGTTGTAAGCTTTATTAGCTTCTTAAATATTTTATTCTTCTCAGTAAAATTTACATTGCACTGAAGGTATGTGCTGGTATTATAATAGAAAGCTTTACCGCTAAATGCATTCATAGTTTAATATTCAGATCATGAAAAGAAAATTTACAGTCATGTAAAAGCTTCAGGCCAGAAGATAAACATCACAGAATTCCTGTCAGATCATTGAAACTTCAGTGTCTGTCCGCTTCAAAATCGTTAACACGTTGTTTATCCTTATGCATTTTATCAATTTCTGTTTTTCTTTCATAAAATTTTTTTACTGTTGCTATTTTTTATTTTGTGAATTCCGTCTTGCCTTAACCACACGCTTTGGAGCCGATGAGTTATATATGCAGATTTTTTTTAATTTGAAAAAGAATTAATTGTAAATATTTTGGGGGGGGTAATCGTTAAAATTAAATTGCTTAATACCTAGTTCAAAGTGCTTTGTTAGTTGCACAAGTGTTCCTTAATCAAAATTATAGTTAAAATTTTTTTTTGTTTAATTTATAGGTTATCACCATATTTAAAATAAAATTTTATATTTTAAACGAATAAATAAATATAACTTTACATGAAGAAGGTGTTACCTGTACGCATACATGTGATGCACGTGCATTTTTACAGTTTCAATTTTTCTGAAATGCGAAGATATGCAGATGCCTGAAAACTAATTTTGCTGTCGTATCTAGTTACGGGTTTTGATTTTAAATTAACTCTCTGCTTCAGATCTTGGAATCTTCAGCTGAAGTTATACTAGTTCATTGGAGTAATAATCCTTTATTTTCCTGAATAATCTCATTCCTAAACGGTTTATTTCTAAATATCTGCTTCTGTGAAATTTTCCCTATTCACCATTGCATCTAGTATAAAGATAGCTTTTCTTGTTCGCTTTAACCAGAATCCCAAAGGATATTAAATGAATTTCACTGATAGTTTTAATTGAATTTTAAAGAATAAAACTAATGCTTTAAAACCGCAGCATTTGTTATAACGACCGGAGGAGACTCAAAAATGTAATAGTACTTATTTTGTTCACTTTCTAAGAAACTTCCTTTCCGGAAAAAACTATATCAATATTCTACGCAATGACTGCTCCCTCTGCCAATTTAAA
Organism: Stegodyphus dumicola; assembly: GCF_044657685.1. Classification (NCBI taxonomy): domain Eukaryota; kingdom Metazoa; phylum Arthropoda; class Arachnida; order Araneae; family Eresidae; genus Stegodyphus; species Stegodyphus dumicola. Next base: position 261,204,187 of record NC_140771.1, on the reverse strand, counting down.
TTTTGTATCAAAAATTAAGCTCTCACCCTTGTCAAATTCTGCAATGGCTAACTGCACCGTGATTCTGAATTGGGAAACAGTACAACATTCTTCAGGAAATTTAATAATAGTTTCATCTGTAAATTCACTGTTAATGAAGATGTTAAAAATACGGACATAGGCCATTTGCAGCACATCTCTCAAGGAAGCATTCACAATTAATCCAGTCTCCCTGTTTTAGGAATTTTTATTTAGCTTTATTTACATTCCATCATCTCAAATCTATGCAGTTTAATTTTTCTCCGTCAATAAGCAAGGAAGAACAAGCACGGAGTCAAAACGGCGGAATGAGACTTCAAAGTTAAGCTGCAGTTACAGCAGTTAGTATCTTTCTTCTCGCCTTCGACAGAACAGCTGGTTAACTGCATTAAGTACTCATTAGCCTGTTAGTTCTCCGTGTAACAAATGAAAACTGCAGCTTAGTGCAATGTCTTTCGGAAAAACACTTTTCGCAATAATATGTTCAAATTACTAATTTTATTTTTAGTTGATGAAACGAGTCTAGTTTATCCGTAATTTTCGAAAAATTTTCTTACATAAGAATTTTGGAAGTTTCTCATAAATTCGCACACTTTACACCAAATACAGAATCGCAAAGTCTCAAATTTCCAATGTGGGTTCGTAAATATGTTAACAATGATAAAAATATTCTAGCTGAAGCGCTATCTATTACGATACCACCGCTTTGCCTGTGAAAGGCAATGCAGTTTCATTAAAATAATATATAAAAAAAAGAAATTCAAGTTTTATGGTACGAAAAACATCTAAATTTGTATTCTTTATAACTGCACTAGAAAAACTGGTATGCAATAAGCGGGAAATATTTTTTTTTATACACACAGTGGAAGATTCGTTATTTTTCATTAAAAACCAGTGCGTTTTCATATGAATGCTTGTTTCCAGAAATCCTCTGTATTGACATCTTCAGGTTTGCGTTTTGGGTATCAACCAACAGATGTATATAAACACTTTACGCAAATTGCCGTATTGGGTTTGGCGTGAGCTGAAGCAAAATACTTATAAAAGTATACAACCACAGAAATAAAAACAATACAACTGTATACTAAGGTAAATTTTTTTATTAATTGCAAGAAAAAATTATGTATTTGTAATAAAATATGAAACATGTGGATGTTGATGTAAATAGCGGCATAAAATCTGGTTTATTAATATCTATAACACTGGTAATTTCATACAAAGGAATAGCATTGATATAGTGTCGCTACGATCACATCCATTTATTGAGGCATCATCTAGTTTTTGATAAAGTTGAACTGGTGTTGAAAACATAAGCCACCGTGAAATTAGAAAAGAACAAGGACTGATTTTCTCTTTGTGAAGTTCGATATGAAAAATTAAAAATGAAATTGAAAAAGTAAATGATAATCTTATTGAAGTCGGAGACTTATTTAGCATTTATCTCCATTCTAAACACTTCAACAGATTTTATCAAATCTATCTGAAAAAGTTTTAGTGAAATAATATACTAAGTTGCTATAAAAAGTTTAAAAAACGAAAGTAGAAAATTAAAAACTTGCAAAGTTAACTGTTAAATAAACTTATTCATTCATGATAGAGCTTAGTAGGAGAAATAAAAATAAATTTAAACTGATATGCAACAATTTAACCATATCTTAATAAACGGAAAAAATAAAATTTAGACTTAGTAGCCTAAACTCAAAAATGAATTTAACAAGCTATTATTTACCCCTTGCTAACAAACTATGAGAAAATATCATCCCTGGAGGTTACTAATTCTTCCAAGAGCATCTATACGTATAATACTAATGTTGATCTTTGCAGGACCCCTCTGTAACTGCGCTGTGGCTCTAAAAATATTTATTCCCGATTAAACACATATTATTCGGGTATCACACATATCATTCGGGTATCAGACTTATAAATCAAAAAATACCAGTGTAAAACTGAAATATTTTCTCCAGAAACACTTTCATGCCAAACAGCCTTTCATATATTTCTTACTTAGCTTATTGGAAAACCGTTTGCGAATCGTTTAAGACTAGATGCAGTTTAGCGGATTAAATGTATTCTTGCACTGTTTAGAAATTCTCCTTTTACATACTGGATATGTTACATACAACAGTTGCTGATAACAGTTAATAAAGGAATTTCACCGTTTCAAGTATGAAAGTCAGAAGATTCTCAACTCCGCGCATAGACTACTCAAATCATCCGTGATTACACTTATTGTGGTTTCATCTCTTCCTCTTTTTATGATTGAATTCACTGTAGTGTTTCTTTTTGAGGGGTACGTTTTCGCATTTTGTATTTCCTAGCACAAAAGGAATGCGTGTCCCGAATGGAATATTTGTCTCGAAACGACTTAAATGCGTTATAGCACTTTTCAGATTGTTCCCACCAAAGAGCTGGTAGAAGGTTAATTGGCCGATAGGAATTAGAATTTTCAGGAGCTTTGTTCTTTTTGAGGAAGAGTATGATTTGTCCTGTTTTATAGCAGTCTTGAAAAATACCAAGTTGGAGACATTTATTGCAGATTAGAATTAGCTTAGGATTACTTTTATGTATAATTTGAATGCAGATTCTATCTGGTCCAGGAGCATTTTTGTTATTGAGTTTTTTAATAATTCGATTGAGTTCCATGGATGTAAACGGGATATCGTTTTCGTGGAATTAGATTAAAACGAATTAATCTTTGTTCACTTGAATCATCATATATGCTTTCGTTTGGTAGAATAACATCTTGGAATTTTTCTAAAGTGATCTTCGTAACATTTTTCTCATTATTTCCCGTATTAGTGACTGTAAGTTGCGTTGGGTGGAAGATTTTGTTGGTTTCAGTTTTGTACAATGAGCCATACGTATCCTGGTTGTTTGAACAATAGTTGCACCATGCTTAACGTTTTGCAGATATTATTTGCTTTTTATATGAGGCTTTTCGTTTTTTGTATTTTTGAAGTAGGTTGACTCGTTCTTCATCAGTTTGCGATGATTTGAGTTTTCTTCGTAATGCTCGTGTTTTGTGTTTTAATTAGCGGAGTTCTTTCGTCACCAGTTGATTTTAATAATGGGTATTGATGATCTTTTGAAGAAGGTACGTTCGTAGGTATCTTGAAACTTTCTGATAAGTTCCTTGGTAATATTATTAAGTTCTGTTTTGATTGTACACAGAATAATAGCATTTAGAAAGTCATTTGAAATTGGATTGAACTTTTGTTGAAATTTCTTTGTTTGTTATTATTGATTTTAAATCTGGTAAGTGCAGTAAAGGACGTATATTCAGTTATATCAAATGAGATATATTTGTTATCAGATTCGGTATGTTAATCTAGTATTGATCTGTTGTTAATTTTATTATCAAGATGTGTTGTAGAAATAAGAAGATCAGTCCAATATTTATTGTATCAAAGGTAGGTCAGTCAGTAAAATGATTATGTAGAATGAGATTGTTTGCATTTAAAAATTCTTCAAGTATTCCTCCTCTGTGATCGGTTTGTAAGTATCCCCACTAAGTACTTTGCGAGTTAAAGTCTCCACTAATAACATGCGGACTATTATTATTGTTGTAAGATTTCATTTAGTATGGATAAGGTTTGATTTGGATTTTTGACGGAGATATATAGATACTAGTAATAAGAAGCTGAGATGCATTAGTATTGATTGAAATTGTGATTATATCTCGAGTATTAATAATTATTGTAGAATTCCATTTATTGTTTGAAATGAATATGGCTGTATGAGGAGATAAAACAGCAGTTGAAGCATGACGTTGAATAATTGCCCAGTTATTTGGACTTCTTCCTAATTTACCAATGATGCAATAATGTTCTTGTTTTATAATAAAATCTGCCAGATAATCTACTTGATACTGACTTAGTTGGTCGGTGGCGGGCTTTGCTCTTTGAAGATTTATTTTGAGAAAGCGGATGCCATTGTTATTCTTTTTATTGATGGAAAGGGTCTATAGATAGTCTGCAGGATCTTGCATTATTGTTGATAATATGTATTGGATTTTACTCGTCTAACTTCTGTTTGATATGTGGTCCAAGAAATAGCTAAAGCTGGATGTTTACAGTCAAATTTTGTTTCATACTTTTCATTGTTAATCCAACAGTTTATGCAGTACGGAGTTTGGGAATAACAGCAAGAAACATGATATTTTCCGCCGCAGAATGAGCATTTTGGTTTGTTTGTCTTATGAGAGAAATCCTGACAGACTTGACATCTGCGTACACCGATAAACTCGGTTATTTTATTGGTGCGCCATCCAATATATATTTGTTTTTTACTCATAAAATTTTGCAAAGTTTGACCGTGACATTTTATGATCCATTTATCAGTATTATTTTGATCATTCAGTTTAAATAAAGGCCTTAGGTGGGAAATATTTGATTATGTTTCTTGGGCTATAATTTGAATCAGTTCATCAGAGTTGAAATTTTTTGGAGTATTATGAATTGTGCATTTTGGTATTCTGGCTTCAGGAAATTTTACGTTAACTATATCTTTTGCAACTGTTTTGGCAATGAGGTTATACCTGATTTTTTCTATACCTTCTGGGTTATGACAGTGTATAGCAAGGCTTCCTTGAAGAAGGGTGTTTTTTTTTTTTTTTTTGACGTTGATATTTAATCCTTGCAGTGGTATTATTTGCAGTGGTATATGATTTATTTGTTCTATTTTTCTTTTTCGGGTCTTGCTTCGTTTGGTCATTAAATCAATCGTTCTACAGTCGTTATCCAGTTCTGGCTCTTTTCGCAGTTCATCCGGTTGCTTTTCGGGTTTGACAGTTCTTTTCCGGTTCCACATTGTTTTTCAGATTTGGATTCTTTTCCGTTTTTTGCTTCTTTTCTAGGTATTGCGTCTTTTCTGACTCATCTATATTTTCCACTTCTGGCATCTTTTCCGGCTCTTGCTTCTTTTCCATTTTTTGCATTTTTTCCAGTTTCTTCTTCATTTTCAGTTCTTTGTTTTTTATTTTTTGCATTTTTTCCAGTTTCTTCTTCTTTTTCAGTTCTTCTTTGTTTTTTAGTTTTTGCATTTTTTCCAGTTTCTTCTGCCTTTTCATTTCTTCTTTGTTTACTTGTTTTTGTATCTCTTCCAGTTGTTTCTCCATTTTCAGTTCTTCTTTCCTTTCTAGTTTTTGTATCTCCTCCAGTCTTTTCTTGTTTTTCAGTTCTTTCTTTTCTAGTTTTTGAATCCATTCCAGTGTTTGCTTCTTTTTCAGTTCTTGCTTCTTTTCTAGTTTCTGTTGCTTCTCCAGTTTTTGTTTGTTTTTCAGTTCTTTCTTCTTTTCCAGTTTTTGCTTCTTTTCCAGTTTTTGCTTCGTTTCCTGCTCTTGCCTCTTTTTCAGTTCTTGCTTCTTTTCCAGTTCTTGTATCTTCTCCGGTTTTTGCTTCTTTTCTTGTTTTTGTATCTTTTCCAGCTTTTGCTTCTTTTTCAGTTCTTGCTTCTTTTCTAGTTTTTGTGTCAATTCCAGTTTTTTCTTGTTTTTCAGTTCTTGCTTCTTTTCCAGTTTCTCCTTCTTTTCCTGTTCTTCCTTTTTATTCAGTTCTTGTTTCTTTTTCCAGTTCTTGCATCTTTTCCGGTTCTCGCTTCTTTTCTAGTTCTTTCTCGTTTTCCAGTTTTTGCTCCTTTTCATGATCACAAGGAGGGTTTTCCAATCTACAAAATAATCAGTATATCTTTATTTCAGTAGTAAAAAAGTGAAAGTGATGCAATGACGATCACGTTTAACATGTACAATACTTCCATATTTAGATACTATATAACACTTTGGGCTCAGTTTCATAGGAAAAAATCTCCCCGTAGAATTAATGCCTGACAGAATGTTTTCTACAAAGGGCGAATTTGTTGTTTTCGTTATAAGGACCTAAAGCCAAGCAGAGAAGTTAAAAAATTCGGCGTGATTTGTATGCAATAAGCGACCACCATGAATCTCACGTACAGCGTGATAATTTGCAAAGTTTCAGTGCCTTACTTTTCCTTACTTAATTTTTACATAAGTTGTAATAATAATAATAGTAATAATAAACAGGTGGCTTAAAAACAGAGGAAAACAATGGCGAAAATTGCAAAATAGGAGAAAAAAATGAAACTGAAATCAAAAATGAAACAACTACAAACAAAGGATGGAAAAAGCATTTTAGAAGATATACACGTAACGTTCTTTCTGAATCAGCAAAACCTGTATTTAAACAAGTATAAGTTTGAGAGCTTAAGATTCATTTAGTTTTTGAATCAATTACTATTTCTTACGCATGCCAGACATTTTAAATTTTTCTTCAATTTTTGTATAATTTACTTCCGTATTTTGTATTTTAACCTTTTCTTATTATTATCCCAGTAGAGGTAACCTTACACATCATTAAATTATCTCCGAGTTTCCTCATTTAAGTCATCTTTCTCTCAGAACAATCTCTTTGCATCGCTGGCTGCACAGGTTTCAAATTTTCTCTCGTTATTCCAAATTCGGAACATTTTGCTGGTCTATTTCGTCGTCCAGCAGAGCAGCACTAGGAGTTTTGCCACCATTTGTTTTCAATTGAAAATTTTATTCTCATTCTTCAGTTACATTCTTTAAGTTTTAATTATTTATACAGGAAGAAAGAAAGAAATCAAACACAGTAAAACATATTAGGAAAAGAAATATCTGTTTTCTCCTATATTTATTGTTCCCTGTAATTTCTTTTGCCTGTTCCATTAATCATTTATTGAAGGAAAATTTCCTAAGTTTTTCACAATGTATTTCCTAAATCCTTATGCGAATTAAGCCTTTCTGAGCGTTTCGGCTAATGGCCGAAATCACTTTAATGGCTTTCACAATGTAATGTTTGAATATTGACAGCTGCCTATACTGAAATATTTTCTCCATTGTCCTCGAAAAAAGAAGAATTAAAGTTCCAGGAGATTTTACAATGAAGGACACACATTTCTTATTTGAAGGGCAAGAGGAAAAAAAAAGATATTTTTGAATGGGAATATGTAGCATTGTAAACTCCGTGTTTGTAAATTTCATCATATAGTAGCAACACTTGAGTCATAAGTAATTATGCACATATATGAGAGAAACGACATCGAGGAAAAATGAAATGGCAAAACAAGGCCGAAACAACTTTCCTGGCCGGTACAAACAACACAAAACACAAGAAAGAACGGACACCAATTATGCTTAGCACAAGAGAAATTAAAAAATAGGAACAAAATTAGACACTTATGGACCTCAAAGAAGGTGTTCGAAATTACGACCTGCACCCTGATGCAGGTATCACATCTCTCGCACATCGACCATAAGATGTTCTGGAATATACTGTGCATCCTCTGGACTTTCCCAGCAGCTGCCACGATATGTGCCACAAGTTCCTGTTCGACTTCTAACAGGGGTTTCGTGCACTAATGTGTTGACGTAACCCGAGAGGAAGTGATAATGCAAATGAGGTCTCGTGATCTTGTTGAACAATGCACTGGACTACCCGTACCAAACCCATGTTTAGGATACTTTCCTAAGGAACTTTCGAATACTTTCTTTGATGAAGATCCAATGTTTTTGTTCTTATTTCTTAGTTTCCGCTGTGCTAAGAATAATAAAGAAATATCTTTACACTGTTCGTACCCTATTTTTCTTATGTTGTCTTTCGTCACTATGGCGCCAGGAAAGCGTATCCGACCATGCATTGCAATAAACGATTATATATATATATATATATAATTTATTTCCTAAACAATATTGATTAATTGATTATATTATCTCCTAAGTTTAATTAAAGTAGAATTATTTTAAAAGAGTGAATCCATACTGGTAAGTTATATTTCGAAAGATGTTTTGAAGTAATTTGAAAGCAAAATGTTTGTTATAACGGGGACTAGAGTTAAATCATCATGAAGAATAAAATTTCAATTGTAAAAGGAAAATTAAAAACATGTAATCATTGTCATTGATCGGACATTAATTGACTTTTCAAGGGGAACAAACCAAGTCCAGTTCAACGAACAATAATTGACAAAAATACGTAAATACGAAGGTGTTTCGTCTTTACTCGAGTTATAAGTTAAAGCCAAACCGGCAATTCTACTCAGGCCAAATATCTCCGCGAATAGAAGGGATTATGATCCAATGCTTATACTCAAAGAACTTATTCTTATGAAGCAATTCAGTCAATTCAATTTGCAGTAAAAAGCAAAATCTGTAGAGAAATCCGATATAACCCGAGTAACCGTCCCCGACACCTTCATGTTTATGCATTTGAGTTCTATATTATTTGTAAAAATTAAACATTGGAAATTGTTATTATGAAATCGAATTCAAAGTAAAGTTGAAATAAACATAGAAGTTTACAAAATAAGATAAATAATGCAAAGTTTGTAAAAACAAATCAAAGACAATATAAAGTAATATAAAAAAATGTAAAAAATAATATATAATAAGAACAGTGAATGTACATGAAGATATATAGGCCAGGAAAGGTATTAAGTAACTTACATTCTTTCTAGTGGGGGAGTTGGCAAAGTGTTCTCTTCGTGTCTGACTCATAAGTGTTGGGTGTCCGAAAATTCTTAGCGGCAGTGGGGGCTTTGAATAATATCAGTCGGTAAGACTTGGGTGAAGTAATTTATGGTAGTGGGTTGGACTCGGAATTCTTGAGGGATGTATTATGTGGAGTTCTTATTTGAGGGAGACTGTCTGTTAAGATTTTTTTGAAAATACTAGTGAATGGAAATTATTAATTTCTGGCTAATTGTCGTGTCGCAATGATTAAGAATTTAAGAAAGGAAAAAAGGAATTTTCACTGTCCAAGAGCTATTAGACAGACTAAAGTCATGAAATAGGCCCATTTTTTTAGTAACAGTATAGTAACAGCATGAGTCTGAAGACAATTAGCTTTTACAATATATACAATTGAATAATTACACTATATACAAATCCGTCAACTGATAGTCATCCAACTTATACCCCTTCTCAGGTTTAGGAACAAATTATCATATCCCTATCAGTTACATGATTTAGAGTGAGTATTTAACGCCTGCTCTTTTAAGGCAATGGTTGATAAATTGAATGTGTATTTGATTATTTTTGAGAATTTTAATAAGGAGCAAAATTTCGCGTTGTAAATCTATTGTATCTGTGCATATAATTTTAATTCGTTGTATTTGATTAATTATAGTATTGTTAATTACTTTTTTGGAGTTCCAATTTATTAATTTGTTAGTATTGAAATTGAAGTTTCTTGTTTTGTCAAAAAGTAAAATTTTTTTGTAGTTAATGATTTGAAGATCTAGAAAGTCTATGCTATTTTGTGAATTATTAGTTTTATTAAGTGTAAGACAATTCGGATAAATCTCGGATTGTTCAATTTTATCAAAATTATTAATTGTAATAAGGTCATCAATATATCTGTAGGTGTGTTTGTAGTAATTTAACTCTTGTGGTTGTAGATTTTTTTGGAAGTTAAAGTCTTTGACAAATAAAAAAATATTACAGATCGAGTTGCTATAATGTAAGCCCATTGGCAATCCTCTGACTTCTTTAAAAAGTTGATTTTGAAACTTGATGTAGTTATGAAAAAGTGTGCATTTTAGGTAGGTTTCCCATTTGTCAAGAGTCATGATATTGAGCATATCAGGGAAGAGTTTAGGTAGATCAAGTAGACTGGTATAGATTTCTTCTAGAGGAAGTGAGGTACATAAGTTTTCAAAGTCATAGCAATTAATGTTTTGGATGTTAATGGTTTGAATGGTATTAATGACAGGAGTGTTATTATGAATGATCCAGGATTGTTATCATTAGTGTTACAATCATTGAAAATAAATTTACAGATTTTATTAAGTTGAATTGAAAAATAATAGTCTACATTTTTCTTGTAATTTATTAGTTCCATTAGCAATAAATCTGAATTTTAATTGTGTTTTATGGAATTTGGGAATCGCATAAAGATTAGTAAATCTGTTGTAGTTTGCATTGAAAGTAATATTTAGTTTCTTATGAAAAGTTTTAAACCTGTTTTTTATAGATGTTTCTGTAAGGTTGGCTAATTGATAAGTAGTTGCGTTGAGAAGTTCTTTATGAATAATTTCTGCGTAGAATTGTTTTCATATAATGCTAAATTTATTAGTTGCTTTATCTATTTTTGTAATAGTAAAAAGCTGTTTTAATTTTTTAATATCTGATGTAAGTTGCGACCAATTCAGTGTACTTTTAAACTTGAGGTGACTGATTTCGGTGGATATGCGTTGAAGAATTTTAGCTTTCCATTTTTAGAAGGTATCTATGGGTAAATTCAGTTGATAGCTTGCTTTAACTATAACTTTGTTGATGTTAATTCAGAAGTCAAACAACAAAAATCAGCGTTATACCCACAAAACTTTCACAGGACTAGTTTCGATGGTTTTACCGAACCATCATCTTCAGCTGCAAAACCGCAAATGGTTTTGCAGTTTTTGGTTTTTGCATTTGCGGTTTTGCAGCTGAAGATGATGGTTCGGTAAAACCATCGAAACTAGTCCTGTGAAAGTTTTGTGGGTATAACGCTGATTTTTGTTGTTTGACTTCTGAATTAGTATTTATTCGGCGTGTTATTGTGTATTAATTTGTTGATGTTGTTTTCGAAAGTCTTGTAACAGAAATTTGTAGTCATGTTTGTGACTGATCTAAATTTTGTACCATAACTCATTAGTGTTTTAAGTGGATGGTTTTGTATGATATTCAGGTTGCCAGTAATTATGTGCTGGTGATGAGAATCCACGTAATTGCTGTAAATTGGTGTCATACAATGTCATTCTGCTGTTTCATCTATTTCATGGTGGTTAGTCAGCAAGTTGCTTAAGGTCCTTTGATATTTAAATGCAACCATAGGTAATGTATCAACTGCGGGGAAGTAATCTTTACAATCTCTGATGATTCTTGAGAAATGAATATGGTCAAACTGCGGATGTAGAAAATTGACTTTAAAATAAATTTTGCGTTGAGTGAGACTATTAGAGAGTCCGAAAAGACTAATACTATTAGAGAGAGACTATTAGAGAGAATCATGTCTTTAGTGATTTGTATGTCGTCGTAGCTTTATTGAATGGATTTTTTTAGTTTGATAAGGAATTTATTAGTACAGGAGTGTAACAGTTGAGAAGTTTCTTGGGAAAGTTGTCTGAGTCAAAAAAAAAAACGTTTCAATTGTTTTTTCAATGCAAATGTATCCAAAGTGGATAAAAATCTCGCATTATTTTTTATTTTGCTTCCTCTTATTCCTCTCTGCGTTTTGTTGCTGTAGTGCTTAAATTGGCTGAAAATAGACTTCTTAGAAGTATCTCTATGACTATGTATATAAGTGTTAAGTCCATATGGATAAAGTGAAAGTTGTTTTAGTATATAGAGAGATTCCTGAAAAATTCGTGTTTTGTGATTGGGTATTATATCTAGTATCTGAAGTTGAATAGAGTTGAAGTCATGGTGTTTAAAGTGCTCTCATTCTGCTGTATTGAGTTGTGATGGTGTACTTATTTTAATGCTATTTTTTGTGCGTTGAATGTTTTGATTTGAGCTCTATGGTTATTGATTCGAAAGTTAAGATTATTTTTAGTCTGTCCTAACTTTATATGTCAAGTGCCGCATGTAATCATGTAAATACAGTTAAATGTTTTTCATAAAAATTGTTTTTTGGGTTTATCTGTAGCAGGCATGCCATTAAATTTTCAAGTTTTTCATCTAGTGGAATGACATTTAATGATTTCAATTTGAGATAAACTAGCAAGATATAAAAGTAAGGAGGCTGCTAACCTTCAATACAGTAAAGTTTTTGTATGAGAACTTTATAAAACTTAAAAATTAAAATATTAAAAAAGAAGAATGGAGGTAATATATAAAGTGGGTACATTAGGCAAGAGATAAATAGCGCTAATAGCTGCTATTTAACATATCCAATGTTGTATAATCTTAAATTCATTAAGTGCGAAAACAAGTTACAATTACTTGCGCAATTGCTGCAAAGTTAGTTAATAATAATTTATTTCCTAAACAATATTGATTAATTGATTATATTATCTCCTAAGTTTAATTAAAGTAGAATTATTTTAAAAGAGTGAATCCATACTGGTAAGTTACATTTCGAAAGATGTTTTGAAGTAATTTGAAAGCAAAATGTTAATAATGTTTTAACGGGGACTAGAGTTAAATCATCATGAAGAATAAAATTTCAATTGTAAAAGGAAAATTAAAAACATGTAATCATTGTCATATATCATATATATATATATATATATATATATATATATATATGTTACCGTGAAAGACCGAAATTGGAGAATGTCGACTTTCACCAAATACGTCGGTGAAACATCGAATATTGCATTACATTCTTGTACATTCGGACTCTCACCGGTGTATGTCGACACTCACGGATGTGCTCTGGTGTAGGTTGAAAAGAGAGGAGTATATGTACACGCTGTCATTGCAAAAGGAAGTGTTCCACAAATAAATGCTGTTGTAAAAGCAAGGGCCTCTTGTGCAATTGAAAGTGTCATAAGAGTTTAAGTTGTTGCAATAAATAAGATTTGAATCACGTAATTTAGTAAGTTCTAAACTTCTATTATTTTCCTTTCTCATTTTGAATGTACAGTGTGTTTTAAGTTCTTATATTCTTAAGTTCTTAATTTAAGTGCGTTTTTTCGTGACCGAGTTACGGAGAAAATATAATATTCTTATGTGTTCAACATTTACCATTACTAGATAGTGAATGTTGACATTTACCGGTGTAAGTCAGAAATAAGAGTATTTGGAAAATATTTCGGACATACAACAACAATATGTGAATGTTGACATTCACCGGTGAAAGTCGACATTCTCCAGATTTCGGCGTTTCACCATAACATATATACGATAAATGTATATATATAGATATATATGTATATGTGTGTGTGTGTGAATTAATGTTAGGAATTCTGATCGCACATATTGATCTATAATACAGAGCAGATTTGGCAGATGAATAAGATAAAATATTCAGATTTATTTCAATTCACATTTGCGGCCCCAATTCATTTGAAATTCTAAACCTACCTATTTCTAGAATATTTATATTTCTCATATTGTTGGAATAGGAAGAAAGTAGCACGACGTCGTGTCAGCGGTGACAGAGATAGAAAAAATATGCATAGTTCGACAATATTGTGGCTTAGTAAGAGAAATATTTGATTCAGGAAATTTAAATTCCCACTTAGCTAGGTCATCATCTTTATGTAAATCATGTGATGGGGATATATATATCTACATAAATATATTTTAATTAATTAATTTTTATTTTTTAATTTTCTATTAATTCAAAATTATTTAATATTATACATTAAAAAATAATTGCAATGAAAAGTTGGAATCTCGAAATTTTTATTATGTTTGATGAGTACATTCTCAAAACTCGAGCTAAATAATATTATAAATCTCTGTAAATCTAGAAATATATAGTCTAACAGAAACAGATGAAGAGAACAATTTATATTAGATTTGTTCCGAATAGAGTATAGGATGGATTTCAGTGTTTACTTAAATTGTTTTACATACATATATATTATTATTTATAAACATAAAGTCCTTTTTGTCTTTGTTACTCTAATTATATCAACTATTTGACATTCAACAACTAACTTCATAACAACTTCTCATTCACAAATTTTACAAACTGGCCGTTTAAACACGTGTATTTTGTATATTAGCTTTCTGTTTAGATATTTCATTAGTTAATGCAATAACGTTTCCTCATAATCAAAAGGTATGACAATAAATTTGAATTCTTCACAATATGATTTTCCAACTTAAACATTTATAATATATTTTTGTAATGAAGGAATGAAAAAAACATTAAGCATTATAAATCTGAAAACGTATTATTTTCCAGACCAGCGTTTTTGTCAAAAAATTATTAAATGTATAATTAAACTGGACCTGAAACATTATGTTTTGTTTTATTATTTTTTCCGAAAAGACTTACGTCTCCGACACGTATTGCAATCTTAAACACTGGGGATCCAATTCTTCTAGTAATTGTTCGCTGTGGTATATTTCTGCTTCTCCTTCTTCTTCTTCAAATAGACGTCGATAATTATTTGCGCTGAAATATTTTTATTTTATTAAATATATATGTTTATATGTTTGAAGTCATTAATTTAATAAATGATTACTTATACGTTTTTGTCAAAAGTAGTAAGTTACAGTTTGCGAGCATTTTTACAGATTGTCAAAGATTTTTAAACGCTCAATGTTCCACGAAGAAAATATCTTTACTTATTCAAAATCTTTTAAAAACAATAAATATGGAAATGAATATTCCTCTTATTAGCCTAAATTCCATTATGAGAATATACAGATATAATAGGAAATGAAGCTGCTGGCACCAACAGCTCAGGATGCCATATTAAAAGGTCTGATTGACATCTATCATCTCAAATCAAACCATGCAATCAGGAAAAAATTTTCCAAACACGTTTTAATAAAATAACAAACAGGATGGGACGAGACAGATACAAGAAGATTGCTCGACGGTTACCTCCCGGAAGTTTTCCTATAAAGAATAAATTTTTTTCTCCAATTAGATTGGCAACAAGTCATGGAAAGTTCCCATTTTATTACCAGAGATTCTTAAGAAGCACATAAAATGCGAGCGCGAAAAACCTGCAAATCTAGAAAACCTAAGCTTTATAAATGGCACTCTCCCTTACTTTCCCTTCTTAGAAAAAATAACCAGGATTTGCATAAAAAATTCCAGAGAAACGTGTTTCTACAATATGAAGTGTGTGTCTGCACTTCAACAATCTATGAAATATATTATTGAAAGTGAAGGAACTGTGATTATAAGTATCTAATCATATTACAAAAGTGAATAAGCATATATTTAAGAACAAGAAAATTTTTTAAACGGTGGCTTCCGTTGACCATGCTGATGAAATTTCCAGTCGAGCGCAATTAATCAATGTTTGGGATCTCAACCTGATGGCCGCGTATGCTGAGTCGATGACTGATCATTCATTTGGACAATTTCCGCACAGGATTAAAAATTGCCTTCCTACAGACTTCTTCACTTAACGGGCCATGCGTTCAAAACACAGATTTACACGTTAACTGAAATGTATAAAAAATTAGCGAAAACAAAAAAAGTATTTAAACGCACAATATCTCTTCGGATTTTCTTATGTTCCTGATTATTACATCTGCTGAAAACAATTTAATACGTTTAAATGCAATTACATTTCATTGAAGTGATCTATTAAGTGTTTAACAGATTTCTGCTGTTGACTTCAATGAATTTAATGATGTTTGGTATTTCATTTGTTTCCAGCAACACCTAGTCTCCTTTGCAAAGAAAATTAATATTAACTTTTGTAATTAAGAAATGATTTAGATGAAAAATTAAATTGGACTGGAGATAATGTCTCGGTTGTTTTCGTTAAAAGAAGTTGGTGCTTTCCTAATTCAAAAAATATCTCCATATATATACATAACATACATGTAATTAATTTACACACTTAAAAAAAGTATTCTTCACATGGTATCTTCAAATGGGTAGATACGATAGCTGAAAAACAAGTGTCGGACTAAAGCGGAGCTGCAAAGAGCGATTTGTTGTACTGATACTTCCGTTTATATAATTCTTGTTATTCGATGCATGTAGTTTTATTGAAATTCGTGTTACAAATTGCTTTATTCTCTGATGTAAAATGAATTATCCCAAATTTTATTCAGAAGATTTAAATAACGGTTTCGATCACAATACACAGCAGTTACTAGTAAATTATCTGGATCAGTGACTTTTTGACGTCATTTAAAACGCTTAATTACAGGGCCGTAGTACAATTCCCAACCGGCCCCAAACTCATGGGTATAGCGATATACAATAGTGACATGATCGAAGATTCTTTGGAAATAATCGCTGTCATCGAATGACATGCATATTCTATTTAAGTAATCATAGTCATCAGCTTTTAATATTCGTTGCAAATAATCATTGTCATCGAATAATCATTGTAAAGAATTATTCTCATCGGATAATCATTGAAAATAATCTTTGTCGTTACATAAAGGGGCATAATAGCTGATGTATAAAGAATTGTACTCAAATTCTCAATAAAACAATCGAATATGTATTGCAATTTATCATATGATCATTATTTACAGGAATGATTCTTAAATGATTTCGACCTACGGCTCCTAATGACGCCGAGGAAAACTTGCGCAACTGTGACAAAAAGAAGATTTTAAAATACAATAAAAGCTTGAAAGCTAGGAAAAATGTCTGAATTTAATTTCCTTTTGTTTAAATGAAGCTTAATGTTTTTAAAGGAAACTGAATATTACGTCATTGTATGTCGAAAATCTTTCGTTAATATCAGTATTTTAAATGAATAGCTGCTTTTGGCAACTTTTATGTTTCACCTTTGGATACGTGACACGATATGCTATCGCTACGTTAATTCCTTTATTGAGATTTTGAAATTTTGTTATATTGAAATAAATTTAAATCATAAACTCTAATGTATTACCTGAAGTGTCAAAGGTCTTTGTTTCCTGAGTTAGCAAGAAAAATTTATTTACGAATCGCTGGTTGCTTGGAAAGAATGAATACATTTTCTTCATAATGAAATGTTTCTATGCAGTTTATGCTATTCTAATTTTATTTATAAAAATTTATTTTTTTATTGTACAGATCCTTTCTGAGTAGAAGTTTAATCTTCTGTAGGTATTTAACGTAATTTAGATGCAATGTTACTTTACTACAGTTACATAATTTTTTTTTCAATTTACTAAAATGCCTGAACGCAAGAAGACAGCACAAATGTTACAGCGAGCTACATAAAAAATGAAGTAAGAAACACTAGGAAACTCAGCAGGCAAGTACAAGAAAACTTGCGAGCTTCAAAAATGAATGAAGATACAACTAGAAACTCAGCAGGCAAGCATAGTGACAAGAAAGCTTACACATTCAAGAAAGTGAAGAAGAAACGAATAGGAGTTCCAGCAGACAAGCAGCAACTCAAGAAACTTCGCGTGCTAAAACTGTATCAGAAACTAGTAGAACACACAAAAGACATTCAGAAAACCAAGAAACACTGCGTGCTCCGGAAAGGGAAGCCGAAGCGAAACGGAGGCCCATTAGATAAGTGGAACGTCAACAGAATATGCGCAGAGGAAGAGAAGCGATGAAGATAAGTTGCGCGATGAAGATACGTTGCAAGTAAACGAAGGATACAAGACTCTCCGCGTCACCGTAAGATTCGACAGGAAATACCAGAACAGCTCAAGAACCTGCATAAACAACTCAAGACGCTGCAGATTACGAACAACTTCGGTTCGAAGAGGCAGAGCTTGTACGAGAAAACAAGCTTCGCAGGAACGCATTAAGTACTCTTCACAATGCAGGAAGTTTATTTTGAGCAACACACTGTATACATAGAACTGGTAGACATATATAGTAAAGATTTTGCTTTGGCAACAGCCCCCTAGTAAAATGTATGAAGTTTATATTGGTATCTCACAATACCTGAACGAAATTTTTCTATTTACTTCTTCATTTACTATTTTCTTAAATTTTTTATCAGTAATCCTGTCTATATATTATAGATATCAAAATCAGAAAAATTTAATTAATTATCTTTAAATGTATCTAAGTAATGAAAACTTCGCCCCTGTTCATACCGAAACAACACGATGTAATTGTAGATAGCTAGAAAGTAAAATGTATTCAGCAGGCTGTACAGCAAGCGACATGTATAAATGGTGATAACACAAGAATGGTATTTAATGTTATATACTAGCAGAGTTTTAAAATAAGAACATATACATCAGTGTTTTAAAAATACGAATTTTGCATCAAATTGCAAAACAAATATCTTAAAATCTGCCTTTTCATGCATAAGAGTTCAGCATTCGGAAAATTATATTTTCGTAAACGGTTTAGCAAAAATAACAAAAATTATTGCCTTGAGAAATGGATAATCTTGGTATGAATCCGAATTACGCCAAGACTACCCGTCAATGGTTGTTTTGAACACGCCCTTAATGTATATATATATAACCCTTAAAAAACGTAAAGTGAGTGAATCTACTATCCGAGTGTGTAATAGTATGATAATGCTATGTCGTATGAACATAACGTTTTGCATTGTAAATAATCTGTAATAGTATGATAATGCTATGTCCTATGAACATAACTTCTTGCATTGTAAATAATCTGTAATAGTATGATAATGGTATGTCCTATGAACATAACTTCTTGCATTGTAAATAATCTGTAATAGTATGATAATGCTATGTCCTATGTGTTGAAGTATGTTGTAACAGTGTGTTGCGCTATGTCCTAAACGTTGTTAGTGCTATGTCCTATGTTTACTGTAATCAGGTCCCCTGTGTCCAGAGAGCTAGTACATGGGGGTTATACCATTTTTGTCAATGGCGATGGCGTGGTGCCTCCTGTACTTGTTCCTGTCCTGTCCTGTCCTATCCGAGTGTGTCTTTAGGTCTTGAGAATTTAAGAAATAAGAAATGCATTTATCAATCTGGATAAAGCTAACGCTATTGCCCGAATAACAACGTTTATTTAACACTTGATATAACCAATTTCATATACATCTTGAAAGAAAAACATAAATTTCCTAATCAGATTCTACCAATTGCAGAAAAAAGACAGAAATAATGGAATTTCTAATAGCACTACAAGTAACATACCGAGGAATAAATTGCGCGTCAAAACTGATGCAATCTACAATATGTAAACCAAAAAATATAGGTTCCGCTATAGAAATGCAATAGAATGAGAAATGAAACTATGATGAGATTTATAATGAAAAATTTACCATAAAGTATTAATATATGATATTAGTAAATATATACTTTTAATACTACTCATTTAAATATGCTGAAACTTTCATAATATTCATTACTTACAAACGCTTTTTCATCCATCGAAGCATAGCACAAGCCATTCTCAATTCAGTGCTGGTGCACGTCAATAAAATAAGGATAAATCCAAATTTTCACAAAAAATCAATCGCTTTGACTCGTTCTCAAAAACGTTTACCTACAAATGCAGTATTAATATATCACATCAATATAATTCTGGATCATAAAATCTCCAAACAACGCATTAAACGCAAAAAATCGCATTAAGGCAAAATGAAGAATTTTTACTCTTACAATGGCTTTTACAACAATATACAATAGAATCTAATTTCTGAACTAAGTGATTATTGTTACACCATATTTCATTCTTGAGGAATCTTTCATGGTTGTTCAGTAATTCTAACTGTTAACTGGTTTAAATCGAATTATGATTTCATATATATGCACAGACTTATATATGTATATATTAATACGTATCTGTAGTAACATACATCATCTTATTATATGTAGGCGCATAATTCTAAATTAATTATACTAGTCAACATAATTTATATATTGATAGCATCAGACTTTAAAAATTATTTATTACTATTTGCTTGCTAACTATTATATAATTACGTACAGTGGTACCTCGACATACGAGTTTAATTCGTTTCGTAACCTTGCTCGTATCTCAAAGCAATTTTCCCCATTGAAATAATTCGAAATGCCATTA
Source organism: Stegodyphus dumicola (assembly GCF_044657685.1). NCBI lineage: Eukaryota > Metazoa > Arthropoda > Arachnida > Araneae > Eresidae > Stegodyphus > Stegodyphus dumicola. The sequence continues at coordinate 261,184,583 of NC_140771.1, read as the reverse complement.
ATCTGTGCCAGCTCTCAAATCACGACCTCAGTTGTTTTTGTTAAGTGTTTTCGAATAAGGAAAATGTATTTTCTTATTCAAAAACAAGAATAAGAAATATGTATTTTCTTATTCAAAAACAAGAAGAAACAATTATTTATAAATAACAAATACATATTCTATAAAAACATAATTAAAAGAAAAAGTGAAGTGCCTACGGAAGCGCTTAATTTTTGTCTCTGGTCTTCGCTTTATTCGTCATGCTCTGCTCATTTTCACCCGCAGATCGTTTAAAAAACTGTCGAAGGAGGTTTGTTTCTTCCTCCGTGTCAAGGATGCACGACTAGTTGCAACTTTTTCGCGTTGATTTTTATCCACGCACTCTACAACTTTCTCCCACATTCCCAAGACCTAAGATCACGCTCTCTAGAAGAATTTCGGCTCGACAGCAGTTGTCGCCCAACAGTGGCGGAGGGGTAAAATCGTTGAGCACTGGTAGTTTCAAACTGGTTTCGATTCTAGGCGAATAGGTTGACTGCATGGGAGGTTTCGGAGTTTTTCCTATGTGTAACGTGTATATTAGCCAGATTCCCTTAGAATGTTCTCCACGAAGGCATCCTTCATCCTAGGCAGATAGCGCAAGTGTGCTTCGTTATAATCAACTAAATCAAACCAAACACCAGAATTGCCTGTGTGGCACAGACAGACTAAACACTTGTCGAGCACCGAAGCTAGAATCCTGAGATTCGAGGACGAATACGAAGGTTGTGGAAACCGGCTTTCCTATCTCCATGCCAGAAAACCGCTAAGCGGAAAATATTTTCAAGTTTTTTGTGGTGAGTAGGCGAAATAAAGCAGGATTACGATTATCGTAGGATTTACGTTATAATCATGATGGTAAAGTGATGTAATTATATTAAAATCATGACCAGTATATGAAATTATTCGTCAAAGTTTTGGATTGATTTTGGTATATATGGTTCGAAGGTAGCATTTATGACATTGAAGCATCCTTTTTGAATATTTATATAAATATGCCGCGAGACTGCTCAACTAAGGTGAGATCGTTATAGTCAAGGTCGATTATGCTGACATTATCTCAAGTCAGTAAATTGACCAAAGTATTATACTTTGGTACTTTAGTTTTACACTAATGTTGAGAGGAAATAAATGTTTCTTTGCTCTTATCTGTTCCGTAATAGAGTTCCAGGTAGAGTGTGATATATGTAGGGATTATAGCGATGTTCAAAGTAAAAGGTATACAGGAAAGAAAAGTGACAAAAAGAAAAATGTGCCTTAAGTTATAGTTGATTTCTTTCTTTCAGCAAATCATGTATATTCTAAACGCGATCGTCTAATACTATAACCAAAATTTATCAAAACATCGCGGCTTAAAAATACATAGCAACGAATTTTCAAGCATATTTTTTTTTTATAAACTGACTAACATATTTACATTTTTGTGAAGTAGCATATTTACATATATACGAAATGAAAAATAGATATGAGGTAATAATAAAAAACTAAATAAAATATGCTCCCAAATAAAGACGTTAAGGCAATAATTGCTACACAAAGACAGAAAGTTGGTAACTAAACTGAGAACTTTTGCGGCGAAGACATTTATTAGTTCAAAAATCTATAAATATGTCAAAATAGAATAAATTCTATGTAGAAATGTTAGCAAAGATACTGTTACGAATTCGGTATTTAAAAAGGTAAGGTTAGTTCAATTATAAATTAAATGGTTTTATTTCTCGCGCAGTGCAGCGCGTGACGAATATTAAAAGAAAGCTAAGCAGGAAAATTGAAAATACAAGAGCGCGTGCATTAAATAAATAAATATCTCTTTTTGATTTCGAGAAAGTACTGGAAAATTCTAGCGCGTGATTTTAAAATCTTATAAAAGGAGGAAAACATCTCAGTTCGCAGTAGTTGCTTAGTTTGTTGTTGTTTAGAAAACTGCTCTTGTTGATTGTAGCGAATTCGCGGATTAGCGTTCTTTAGCTGTTTTGAATTACGTTCTATTGGACATTTGAGTAGTTAAAAGATAACTACTGTGAGATATTGTAATACTGCATGATAATTTGAGAAAATTTAAGCATTTTTGTTGTGATAATAATAAATCTTTGTTCATTTTTCATCGGACTTGTGCATTCATTTCATAACGAACTCGTACGCACGCAACAATTTTTGGTGTCAGAAGTGGGATTTGAATGCCAATAACAAGAGCGATGGAAGAGCAATTAAGGCAGTTGATCTCAGCCTTTACCTAGTTGAAAGAAGATATGAAATCTAATCAGGAAAGGATTGAAGCGGGACAAGAATCCGTTAAGGAAGAGATAAAGGCCATTCAAGCTGGTCAATTAACTTTTAAAGACGAAATAAAAGCCGTACAAGTAAAGATTGAAGAAAGTCAATACGAAATGAAAAGAGAAATTGCCTGCATAATGGAAACCAAATTCGATGCTATGGAAGGCAGAATAGATGTGGTTGAAAATAAAGTTGGGGAAATTGAAGAAAAAGTTTCTTCCGTAAAAGGTCAAATTTAAGAAAGAGTTTCTTCGGTGAAAGAAGAAATAGAAGAAAGAGTTTCTTCTGTAAAAGACCATATAGAAGAGCGAGTTTCTGCCGTCGAGCAACAAATTGATGATAGGGTTTCAGCCGTTGCGAAAGAAGTTGACACTTTAAAGAAGAGCATAGCGAACGAAAGAAGCAATTCTGAGGGTTTTAAATTCTTACCGATGCCTGCTCGTCCATCTCTGAAGATATCCACATATGATGGGAATACATCCTGGCAAGTGTATAAAACACAATTTTCTATCGTTTAGGATGCGAAAGGATGGGATTCCCAAACTAAGGCCTGCCATCTCGCCGCTTCTCTGAGAGCAGACGCAGCGGATATCCTGCAGACGCTTCCAGAAAACCAAAGACTTGACTTCGAAGCTTTATCCGGCGCATTGGAACTGCGCTTTGGCGAGAAATGTTTAAAAGACTACAGCAGGCTTCAATTAAAATCCCGTCAACAGAAGCCCACCGAATCACTCCAGGAACTCGCCACAGATGTTGAAAAGCTGTCCCACCTCGCCTTTACGGAGTGCCCGAGAGAAACGAGGGAAATAGATACAGGAGCCAACGTTACCATCATCCGAAAAGATTTGGCTCAACAATTGGGAAGCAAACTTATCTGGACGCCGCCCTGCGTTACCCTCCAGACTGTGTCCGGTGAGAAGATCGATATCGCGGGGAAAGTGAACGTTAATATCAGGTTTGGAAGTGCCGCTTACCATCATATAGCATATGTGGCAGACGTTACAGATCCTTGCATACTCGGATTAGACTTTTTAAGGAAATATAATTTTTCCTTGGACTTTAAAAATAATGAATTGCATTCTGCGTCTGAGGACATAACGTTATTTGGAATTAATAATGCAGAAGTTAAATCTGTCCACAGAATCATAGCACAAGACAATATCACAATACCGGCAAGAACAGAAATTTTACTCCTTGGATCTATAGCCGAAAACAGAGATTTTCGCTACGGCATCATAGAATATCCCAATAACTGTAATACCCCGAAAGGAGTACTAGTAGCCTCAACACTCGTCGACTTATCGAGAATGGTTATTCCTGTGAGAGTTGCCAACGTAACTGAGAAGGCGAGAGTTATTAAGAAAGGCGACGTGGTTGCAGCATGTACTCCAGCAACCAGCGTTGAAAGAAAGAGCAACATCCCAGAACCCGTGTCCTCAGAGAGCATTACATCGGAGTTATTGCAGAATGCGCAATTAAACGATGAAGAGAAGAATGCTGCCGATAGCGTCATTAAAGATCTTCAAGTTGTTTTCTCCCGCTCGTCTTCTGACGTGGGTCGAACTAGTTTGACGCAACATAGAATCGATACAGGCGATCATCATCCGATCAAGCAACATCCAAGATGCCTACCGTTTGCTAAACACGAAGAGGTACGAACACTTTTAAAGGATATGGAAGAAAGTGATGTTATCGAGCCTTCAGCAAGTCCATGGGCATCTCCCATCGTTCTTGTCAGAAAGAAAGACGGCTCAACGAGATTTTGCGTTGACTATCGCCGGTTGAATGAGGTTACGAAGAAAGACAGTTACCCTCTTCCTAGAATTGACGACATTTTGGACACTCTTTCTGGAAGCAAGTGGTTCTCAACACTTGATTTAAAGAGTGGGTATTGGCAGGTAGAAATACACCCTGATGACCGAGAAAAGACGGCATTTACTACGGGACAAGGGCTTTGGCAATTCAAGGTGATGCCGTTTGGACTGTGTAATGCGCCGGCAACATTCGAACGTCTTATGGAGACTGTTTTGAAAGGCCTTTCCTACGAAGCCTGCCTGATATACCTGGACGACATCATCATCGTCGGAAAGAGTTTTGAAGAACATTTAGAAAATTTTAGGAAGGTGCTTCAGAAACTGAAAGAAGTAATCTGAAGCTGAGTCCCGCTAAATGCAAATTGTTCCGAAAGGAAGTGACTTATCTGGGACATGTCATCTCTGCAGAAGGTGTACGCACGGATCCTGAAAAGGTATCAGCGGTTAAATCCTGGACACGTCCCGAAAATGTCCATCAGCTGAGAAGCTTCCTAGGGCTTTGCACCTACTATAGGAGATTCGTGAAGGACTTTTCTTCCATCGCAAGACCCCTTCACAAGCTGACAGAGAGCAAGCAAACGTTCTTCTGGACAAAGGAATGCGAGGATGCATTTAACAACTTAAAGGAAGCTTTAACATCTGCTCCAATCCTGACGTATCCTCAGCTCGACAGACCATTTATTCTTGACACGGACGCGAGCAATGAAAGTGTCGGTGCGGTTTTGTTCCAAGAAATAGACGGCCAAGAACGTGTAGTACCGTACTGGAGCAAGTGCCTGTCTAAACCGGAGAGGAATTACTGTGTCACCAGGAAAGAGTTGCTCGCCATAGTCAAAGCTGTAGAACATTTCCATCATTATCTATACGGCAGAAAATTCCTCCTCCGCACGGACCATGCCTCATTAGCCTGGCTTTTAAATTTCAAGAATCTTGAGGGTCAAATAGCCAGGTGGATACAGAGACTCCAAGAATATGACATCACTATCCGTCATCGAAAGGGATCATCACACGGGAACGCCGACGCCCTGTCTAGAAGACCTTGCCCAGAAAGCTGCCGATATTGTTCCAGGGTGGAAGCGAAATACGAGCTGCTGACTCCGGTCGCAAGACAAATTACAACATCAACATCGGCTGATCGAGACTCGTGGAGTGATGATGAAGTCAGGAAAGACCAGCTGGAAGACCGTGACATTAAACCCATACTTGATTTAATAGAGTCATCAAACAGAAAACCTACATGGCAGGACATTTCTATCTGTAGTCCTACAATAAAACAATACTGGGCACTCTGGGATTCACTTCACATTCGAAACGGCGTCTTATACCGGAAATTCGAGTCGGATGATGGGAAGACGTTCCGATGGCAACTGATACTTCCAAGATCCCGGATTCCTGATGTCCTCAAAGAACTACATAACAGCCCTACAGGAGGTCACTTTGGAATTATGAAGACCTTACAGAGAGTTCGTGAGCGCTTTTACTGGAATAATGCAAAGGATGACGTGCAAAAGTGGTGCCGATCTTGCGATGCCTGTGCAGGTCGGAAAGGACCAAGGAAACGCAGCCGAGGTAAGCTGCAACGTTACAACGTAGGTGCGCCGTTTGAACGTATCGCCTTTGACATCTTGGGACCTCTGCCACGAACTGCTGATGGCAACAAATACATACTCGTTGTCATTGATTACTTCAAGTGGCCTGAAGCGTATCCTATTCCTGATCAAGAGGCTGTTACAGTAGCTGAGGTGATGATACAGCACTGGATTTCCAGGTTCGGGGTGCCTCTTCAGTTACATTCCGATCATGGAAGGAATTTTACCTCGGTAGTAATCAAAGAACTATGCAAACTACTCGGCATTGACAAAACCCAAACGACGCCATTACATCCCCAGTCGGACGGCATGGTAGAGAGGTTCAATCGAACCATCCTTAATAACCTCTCATTAGTGGTTTCCAGAAACCAGCAGGACTGGGACAAGAAATTACCACACTTTTTACTGGCTTACCGCAGTGCTGCTGTTCACGAGACTACCGGCTATTCCCCATCACAGATGCTCTTCGGTCGTGACCTTCGTCTGCCTTGTGATCTATTGTTTGGTCGCCCTCCGGATTCTCCTTCATCGTCTGAGGAATATATTCAAGATCTCCAGGCCCGGTTTGAAGTGATGCACAACTTTGCACGAGAGAGAGTCAAATTGGCGACAGAGAAGATTAAGACCCGCTACGACACAAGAGCTACTGAACATCAATTCCACGAAGGAGACAAGGTGTGGTTGTGGAATCCGATTCGACGGAAAGGACTTTGTCCGAAATTACAGTCACCTTGGGATGGCCCGTACACAGTCCTGAATAGGCTGAATGACGTCGTGGTTCGGATACGTAAGTCTTCGAACTCTAAACCTAAAAAACCTTCGAACTCTAAAGTCGTTCATTACGACAGGTTAGCTCATTACTATGGCCATAGTACGTAATGTAAATAATTGTAAATAGTATAAGACCATGGTCCTTTTTGTTTTTAAATGTATATTTGATTTGATTTGTATTTAGTATTTGATTTGTATTTAGTATTTGATTTGTATTTGATAGCATTTGATTTGTTTTATTTATTGTATTTATTGTTCATGTTGTTCATTATTGTAATGTAATGCTTATTAATGCATGTATGCCAAAGTTGTAAGTTTAGCTTCCTGTCCAGGGATTGTACTGCCCGGGACGTGCAGTCCTTGGGAAGGGGGCAGTGTTACGAATTTGGTATTTAAAAAGCTAATGTTAGTTCAATTATAAATTAAATGGTTTTATTTCTCGCGCAGTGCAGCGCGTGACGAATATTAAAAGAAAGCTAAGCAGGAAAATTGAAAATACAAGAGCGCGTGCATTAAATAAATAAATATCTCTTTTTGATTTCGAGAAAGTACTGGAAAATTCTAGCGCGTGATTTTAAAATCTTATAAAAGGAGGAAAACATCTCAGTTCGCAGTAGTTGCTTAGTTTGTTGTTGTTTAGAAAACTGCTCTTGTTGATTGTAGCGAATTCGCGGATTAGCGTTCTTTAGCTGTTTTGAATTACGTTCTATTGGACATTTGAGTAGTTAAAAGATAACTACTGTGAGATATTGTAATACTGCATGATAATTTGAGAAAATTTAAGCATTTTTGTTGTGATAATAATAAATTTTTGTTCATCTTTCATCGGACTTGTGCATTCATTTCATAACGAACTCGTACGCACGCAACAATACATTACTGAGAGCCTGCAAACACAAATTGTAAAACAAGTTTTCGAAACAGTACAGTGGTTGGCTTTTTTACACTTAGATGTCAATTGCAATGAAATGTTTCCATGGCGTATTTGAAGGGCTCGATTTGCAATAGCAAGAACTTGGCATCCAAAACATATCCTCAGCAATCATTCCGCTTATGTCAATGGCAAGCAACTTAATAAGAGAATAAAACTGTGTGCATAACATTTGGCCCATTTCACTTTGGCTGCAAAGAAAGAAAATTTAAATGTTTACCTAACAAACCTAACGGTTTTGGTAATTGCATGACAACTAAATATTCACTAAAACTCGAAAACTGTTTTAATGTTTGGCTCTGAAACCGCCGTACCTTCCACAACGGCGTGGAAAAGACAGTGATCATTGTTAAAAAAATACCGCTAGTACTTTTTGGCAAGTTCTTACATGATTTACGTGTAAATACGGCTGGCTTTTACATTTATTTTTTTCTTCTAAACATTGGTCATTGTCTGCCCATATTTTAAGATTACACGTTAATATAAAAAAGTATCGTTCAAAATATTTATTGACGTATGCGCTCGATTTTTTAATATATGTTGCGGTCACTTTAAATTAATATCTGTATGAGTTAAAGAAATGTAGAAAGCAACGAGCGAATGAAGGACAAGAATCGAAAGATAACTTCTTTGTAACCATTTACAGAAAATTTAATAACTGGTTTAATTGGACTGGGTGATGAAAAATCTTCCATCAATTTCATATTTTGGTATATTGGCTTTAGAGCATGAAATAAAGCAAGCTCAAAATATGACCTAAACGTATTTACTCATGTCATCAACAGTAGCAGTTAGATACTCACCTCTCGGAAGTTATATCAGAGCGTGAAATAAATGAAGCTGGATGTGCATAAATTGGCAAGATATAATATCGTTGAAACAAACGTAATTTTCCGGGAAATTTTTATTACAGATCAGGTGGCATGGGCAATCCAATTTAGTTCTGAACCCAAATGGCTGTCTGAAAATGGAAATTGTCAGATTCTCGGAAAGAAGAAAAAACTGAAGTCAATCATTAAATCAAGAGCTAATTTTTTCTACATCAAAGAAAACTTTTGACCTAATCTGTAAACGATAGAACATAATCTGTTAGATATAGTCACTTTGTCGACATGGGATTCGGTAAAATAGATGAAAGTTGTAAAATATTTATTCATTTTAATTTACCAGGTATTTTATGGTTACGCATCTTTACTGTGAGTTCTCTCTTACCTCTTCCCTGTCAAAATGTAAACCTTAGTTCGTGCGTATTTAAATGAGGTAGAAAAAGGTAGTATTAAGGGAGGTTTTAGACTAGAACGTGTGCGGCTTGCTGAAGGACACATTACCAGTTCAAATTCTACGATAGCAGTCTGTCTTTATTGTTGTATATTCTTGGCAATAGTAATTGTCCTCCTCGTATATGATTCAGTGAACTTCGCGTTAATAATTTCTCTGCAGCCTTTGGGCTAGCTTAATATTTAGCTAATTTTTTTAATAGAAATACCTTACTTTTAAATTGCAAAAAAATATAAAAACATGCGTTTAAAATCGCGATGCAGTCTTAACTGGTGGCATATAATTTTTTTTTTTTCTTCATTTTTCTATTCAGTCGTTTTTCAGCTAATCACCTCAACGCTCAGTTTTCTTACGAAGATGGCTTTAAAAACTTATTTTGCCTTCTTAATATTAACACTCTGTGCGTTTACTTTATTTATTAAATATGATATTTTTTGCCCCTTAAACCACCTAAAATTGGATTCAACTACAAAATTACAATATATTTCACAGCAGCATAAATTTAGAATATCCAATAAAAGGTCTCGCGCGCTGGAAATAAAAATGTTTTATTCGGTACAGTGTTGCCACTGCTCGCTGGGTTTGTTAATAAAAAATTCGTTTTACAAAATATGAAATAGGTAATAATTCCAAATTCGGCTTTCCATGGGGCCTTGCTGGGGCGAGGGGCAGCGCTACTCAAAATCTGATGGTTATCGGAACAGTTGTTTCTTCACAGTGCGGAAAACCTACATACATCCACGCAGATTCTTCTTATTGAATTCCTTTAAATAAAATACAGTGCGATAATATTTGGTGGGAATAATCTGAAAACTGATACAGCGCATTTAAATGTTTCGAATCAAACTGTCGTTTCGAGACAGATATCCCGTTCGAGATAAACGTCCATTTTGGGGTAATAAGTACAATATGCGAAACAACTGCAAAATTAACAAAAAAAAAGCTATTGTAGAGAATTCAATCGCAAAAAGAGAAAGAGATGACACCAAATTACGTGTAATTACGGAGGATGTGATTAGGCTACAGGCGAGGTTGAGAATGTTTTGACTTTTATATTTGAAATGGTAAATTTCCTTTATTAACTGTTATTAGCTATTGTTGTATGTATAATATCCAATCTGTACAAGCAGAATTCGTAAACAGTGCAAGAATGCATTTAATCATTTAAACAGTCCCTAGTGTCAAACGACTCGCAAACATTTTACCAATAAGTTAAGTAATTTCGGAAACATACGAAAAGATTTTTGGCATGAAAGTGTTTCTTCAGGAAAGGGCTATTTCAGTTTTACAAGAGTATTTCTTGATTTGCAAGTCTGATATCCAGATTAATATGGGTGTCGTAATACTTAATAAATATTTTTAGAGCCACAGCGCATTTAGAGAGTGGCCTTGCAAAGATCAACATTAGAATTATACGTATCGAGTGCTCTTGGAAAAATTAGTAGCCTTCAGAGATGCTATTTTATAAATGTTTGTAGCAAAGGGGAATTAATATTTGTTAAATTCATTTTATCGTTTAGGCTACTAAGTCGATATTTTAACTTTTTCCGTTTATTAAGGTACTGTTAAATAGTTTAAATTTGTTTTCATTTTTCATACTAAGCCGCATCATGAAAGAAAGAGATTGCTTACCAGTCGACAATGCATGTTTTTAATTATTTTTCCTTTAATGATTTTTTTAAAACTTTTGTATGGGAACTTATATTATTTCATTAAAATTTTTTGAAATAGATTTGATAAGATCGAATGAAGTGTCAAGAATTTAAGAAAATGCTAAACACTTCTCTGACTCCGATAAAATTAACATTTAATTTTCATTTCTCATATCGAAATTCACAAATAGGAAACCAGGCATTGTTCTTTTTCATTTCATGGTGTTCTAATTTTTCCACTTCAACTGAACTTTATCAGAAACTAGATGATGATGCAATAAATCGATGTCATCGAAACGACACTATTAGTAGTGTTCCTTTATAGGAAATTATCAATATTATAGGTTTTTATAAACAAGATTTTATGCCGCTGTTTACATCAACATCCACACGTTTGATATTTTAATATAAATATTTAATTTTCCTTTGCAGTTAATAACAAAACTTTTGCCTTAGTATATGGCTCTACAATTGCATTGCTTTTATTTCTGAGAATGCATATTTTTATAGTTATTATATCCAGGCTCACCGCAAACCCAATACGGTAATTTAAGTAAAGTGTCCGTGAATATCTGTAGGTTGATGTCGAAGAATATAAAGCCGTAGATGGCAACACAGGGAATTTCTGAAGACAGCGTAGACGCATTGTATTTTAATATTAAATAAACAAATCTTGTACTCTATATATAGAAAGTATTGCCCACTTATTGCATACCAGTTTTCTCGTCCGCCTATACGGTATAAAAGTTTGTCTCTTTCTTGCTCAGGACACATTTAGTTTCTAAGTTTAGTTGTTTTACTTTTTTGAATGAAACTGCATTGCTTCTTAGATGTAAAGCGGTGGTTTTGTAATGTCTTGGTGTGGAGAAAATGTTTTTCCGTGATTACTAATTTTATGTAACATATATCCGAACTTGTTGGAAAGGTGAGTGCCGACATTTCTCCTTTTAGTGTTACATGTGTGAACTTATAAGAAACTTCCGAAATTCTTATCTAAGGAAATTTTTCTCAAAAATATGGGTAAACCAGACCGGCTTCTTGAAGTAAACATTTCAGCAATTTGAACGTTTTATTGCGAAACGTTCTTTCCCGGAGGACATTGCACCAAGCTCCAGTTTTTTATTGTTCCATTTACGGGGATTAAGAAGGCTAATGAGCACGTTACCCAGTGAACCAGCTGTTGTGTCGATGGCGAAAAGGAAGAAGGCAGACAATAAATTGCTATAAAAGTTGCTTAATTTTGAACTCTCCACTCCCACGATTTGGACTCCGTGCTTGTTCTTCCTTGCTTATTGACGCTGAAAAATTAAACTGTGTAGATTAGAGATGATGGGATGAACATAAATCTGAATAAAATTACATGAAAGAGGGAAGCCGAATAAACAGTGTAAGATTCCTTGGGAGATGTGTTGCAAACGGCCTACTTCAGTTTACTAGCGTATTTTTGACATCTTCGCTGACATTGAATTTACAGATGAAACTCCTACTAAATTTCTTTAAGAATGCTTTACTATTCCCAAATTCAGGATCCCGGTGCAGTTATTTATTGCATAATTCAGCAAACCTGAATTTTTTATGCAAAATTCTAAGTGGCAGAGCGAGCAGGAATTGTGCAGAAAATTGATGTAGTTTTATTCCGGGATAAAATTTTCTTACATAGTGAAATAGCTAGTGCTATTACACGTTCCAGTTTCCTCCTCTCGTATTGCAGTTTTAAAGCATTATTTTTATTCCTTCCCATTTCAACTAAAACTGTCAGTGAAATTCAGTCACTAACCATTGTGATCGAACGGAAACAAATAAGAAAAGCTACCTTCAATATCGATGCAGTGGTGAATAGGGAAAATTTGACAGAAGCAAAGATTTAGAAATAAAATATTTAGGAATGAGATTACTATGAACGAGTGCTACTTCAACGAGTGTTTTGGAAAGTTAATTTAAAATAAAAACTCGGATGCAAATTTAAAGGTTCAAATCCCGCGAACTGGCTGGCTGCATGGGCGTTTTCGTGGTTTTCCTCATGTGTAACGTGCATACGAGCCAGTTTCCCTTAGAAAGTCCTCCACGAAGGCATCCCTCCCTTTAATCTGCTCGGAGGAGTCGACAGAAGGAGAGAGGCTTGTGACTCCATTAGTTTTCATTATTATCATTTTTTCTTTATCTGCGAACAAAACGGAGAAATCCCTTTTTATGTCTATGTATAAGTTAGAGTAATGTAACGTTTCCACTTGTGTGAAATATCGAAAACGATCTCGACATTGAATGATCCGTGCTCCGATTATTTCAACTGTAACGTGCACTTTGTAACGTAGTGGGTTGCAACTCATTAAATCTCGAGAACATAGAGTCCGCGATTTTATTTTCGTTAAGTACGGATACCAAAATTTTGAAAGCAAAACGAAAGTCGCATTTAGGGTACAGAAATAGCTCAGTCGTATTTAGGGTGCAGATTTAGAATAAAATCGCATTTAGGTTACAGATATTAGTCGCCCAGATATAGCTCAGAAGATTGAAAACGAAAGTTTTAAAAGTGACGAAGTCAGTACGTTGTTTAAACAAATTCAGGAAAAAATTCGCACGTTTAGAAACAACTCAATAAATTTTGAATTCGTTGCTAAATGATAATACGCTTCAAGATGAATATTCCGAAGAACTTTCGAAAGTGGAAGGATACGAGAGAAATTCTGTTTAATTTGGTTCGCTGTTGAAAAGTGAAAAGAAGGCAAATTCGGCTATGGAAGGAACAAAAAGCGAGCAAAAAGGGAAATTCAAACTTCCAAAACTAGAATTGAGGAAATTTAGTGGAGAACCGAAAGATATTCTTGCCTTTTAATCCAAGTTTGAAACAATTTCACAAAGATGATGCTATTGTGGATTAAGACCAATCTCAATATCTGTTACAATGTGTGGTAGTATATCTTAAAACGGCAAGGTTGGTGACAAGTTTTCCGCCAACTAATGAAAACTATTCAAAGATAATTGCACAACTTAAAGATGGCTTAGAGAGAGATGAACTTTTGGTTCAGATTTATGTACGGGATCCATTTTCCATAGTAACGAAAAAGGCTGCTGGTCGGATTAAATGAGATTTAGCTGAACTTTATGATTTACTTGAGAGCAAGCTCATGGCCCTCGAAAGCTCAAAGGTAGAACTAAGGAAGAATTTGCTGAATTTTTGGAGCCACGTGTTGAGTCCTGCTTACCAGAAACTGTTCAATGGATGATACTTCGTCCCAGCAAGATAGTGCGCGCTCTTTGGATAAACGTTTGTGCTTTCTTCGAAACCAAGTGCAAAGGGAGGAAAGGATTAAGCTCGCACGTAACCGGGTCGGGAGCTTCCCTTTCTGCTCATTCACGTCCGCATTCTGATGTTCCCTATTGCTCTACAGCTGCTGCCTTCGTAAATTTCCAAGGCAATACAGGTAGGCGGAATTTAGGTTGTATTTTTTGTTAGAAATCCCACAATTCTGCCGAATGTTTTTCTGCTCGCAAAATGTGTTTAGAAGATAAACTAAAGTCTTTGATGCAAACGCCTGTCTATTTTCGCCTGCAGAAATCGCCTGCAGACATAGCTCACAGGCCTGCAGAAAAAAAAGTAAAATGTTTAACATGTGTATAAATTTCACTATACCATTATGTGTTCTAATAGGGAAACTGTAAAGCGGAATGAAACTGAAAGTACTGTTTTTTCAAGTAATGCATTGTCTAATCAGCCAACTGTTAATAAAAATGTGTATTTGCAAACATTTGATTTAAAAATAGTTTTCGAAGGTACACAACTTACAGTTCGTACGATTTTCGACAGTAGTTCACATAATCTTATCTTTCAGAAAGGGTCATCACGTTTTTGCAACTGCGTCCCAAATCGAAACAAACCATTCTTGGGGAGAGAGAGACAAGTCCTAATTGCCATTTAGTGTTTGATGTTAATTTAAAAGATTTTGAGCGAACGTATGAACATAACTTTGAAGTACTTACTCATAACAAAATATGCGAATCTGTTCCAAAAATAGTTGATCACAATACCCTAAATTAAAAGGTAGAAATATCACCTTGTCTGATTTGCAAGCTAGGGAATATAACATTGAATTACTTTTAGGAGCAGATGCCATCGGGGACATTATTGCTGGCAGCTCTCTGAAACTGAACTCGGGTGTGTCTGTAGTGGCGACTGAATTCGGATACACTGTGATTGGTAAAGTAAACAGCTTATCTGAAGAACCTACTTCAGCTACTATTCGAGCATTACTGGAAAATAATTTGTTCAACAATATACTGTCGTTGCATTCCTCTAAGCTTGTGTAACCGAACTCTGGAATTTAGATGCCATTGGCATAACAGACCCAATCGAAGATGTTAAACGATAACTTGCTCACACCAACACAGTTAAGCAATTCAAAGAGATATTAAATTTTCTTTCCGATGGCCGATATGAATTGCCACCATCCTTTAAATTTGAAATTCTGTTACCTAACAATAAGTCTATGACCTTTAAAAGTCACAAAAGAATGTGTCGACGAATTAATGAGAAAATCAGTTAGATGAATATAAGGTAGTTTTTAAGCAATGGGAAGATCTAAAAGTAATAGAAAAGGTTCCTGAAATAGAAATTGATAATTTGAGTTATTATTCTCCCCATAGACCTGTTATAAAGCACACTAGCCAGACAATGAAGGTAAGGGCGGCCTTCGACGCTTCAGCTCGAGAGAGAAATCAACCGTCCTTAACTGATTGTTTAAATAGAGGGCCGAAAACTTAAATGAACTCATAACTGACATAATTTTCAGGTTTAGACTGCATGCAGTTACCTTATCATCGGGAATTGAGAAAGCGTTTCTTCAGCTGAGCGTTATCCCAGAACACAAAGATTATTTAAGGGTTTTTTTTTTCCAAACTCTTGAAGAATCTATGATTTACAGACGCTGCAGAGTGGTGTTCGGCTTTTGTTCGTCTCCGTTCCAACTGTCAGTATCGATAGAGCATCTTTTGGACAATTCACCTGCCGAGTTTGACGATGTGACTCAAAAATTAAAGCATTCGTTTTATGTTGACAATTGTGTCACTGCGATTCACGATATCAAACAGCAAGAAAATTTTATAGTTCAGGCGACAGAAGTAATGGCCTGGGGATGTTTGGGGTTGGGAGAGTAAAGTTCTAGGTCATTGTATTTCCCGTAGTTCAGGTACGACTTCTCTTCTTGGAATCTTATGGGATTTGGTTTGGTTTGGTTTGGTTTATTTAGTTATCGCAAAGCACAATAGGGCTATCTGCCTAAGGGGAGGGATGCCTTCTTGGAGGACTTTCCAACGGAAACTGATTCGTATACACGTTACACATGGTGAAAACCACGTAAACGCCCCTGCAACCAGCTCATTCGCGGGATTTGAACCTCGGACCGAACTACCAGTGATCAGCGACTTTACCGCTCGGCCGCTGGTGGGCTATGGGGTTTGGATAAAAATACTTTAAAATGTAATCTTAATTATTCAATGGATAATGAGATAAGTAAACGTAGTATTTTGGCTATAGTACATAAAATGTTTGATCCTCAGGGTTTTTTGAGTCCATCTACCTTGTTACCGTTACCTAAGTTACTATTACAGGAAGCTTGGACTATGAAATTAAAATGGGATGGCGCCTTGCCAGACAACATTCAGAAAGCTTTTCAGAAATGGCAGGATGAAATTAAATATCTTGTTAAAACTAATATTCCACGATATGTAGAGAGAAATGAGAATTCAGCGTTACATCTATTCGTTGACGCACGTAAGACTTCCTATGGTGCATGTGTCTACATTAGAACTGTAACGCCCATGGGAGTCAAAATTCTGTTGATCAGAGCCAAATCAAGGGAAGCGCCGTTAAAACCTCTGACAATAGCCCGGTTAGAATTGATGACCTGTTGCAGTGGCGCGAGATTGGTTCAGTTAGTATACTAGATTTTCCCGATTTGAAAATTATTGCATAGAGTGACTCTATGGTAGCACTCTGGTAGATTATGAACTGTGGTGATTGGTCAGTTGTCTATGCAAATAGAGTAAAAGAAATAAACAGTTTGATTCCTTCTCAGTGTTGGCGCCATGTACCACGTGATTTAAACCCGGCAGATATACTTTCAAGAGGCAGTTCCCCTCGTTAATTTTCTGATTCTCTATTGTGGGAAGGTCCGTCCTGGCTTCTGTAACCTACTAACAGTAGAGCGTTTGGCTTACGAGACCTCTGAGGTAGAACGAGAAGAAAAGGAAATTCAGGTTATGTAACCTTAATTCAATTGAAGGGGAAATACCTTGATAGACCATTAGGTTTCCGAATTTTCATGGATCCTCATGGATATTGCGGTATGTGAAATATGCAAAAAGTAAACGCGCATGTCGAGACATTGGAGATTTAACCGTTCATGAGAAGGAATATGCCGAAAACAGTCTTTTGAAAATTGTACAAATTAAATTCTTCTCTCTTCCGACTCTATTTCTAATATGAGTGTCATATCAGACAGAGAGTGTATAAAAAGGGTGAAAACGACGATCAGACGACCCTGATTTTATTTGTCCATTATTTTACCAGACCGTTGCATTTTCACCCAGCGTCTGATCGAATATTATCATTTACAAAATTATAACGATGGGACCCAAATATTACTTGGAATATTATGGAGCAATTATGCATAGTGAGGGGTAGAAGAGCGGTCAGGAAAATCGTAAAAAATTGTGTAAGATGCAATCTATACAAGGCGAAGTCTCCCGGTTGCAAGCCAGTGTCTCTACCAGGCGATCGTGTCAATGACGCAGCGGTGTTCGAGGTGGTATGAGTTGATTTGGCAGGACCCTTGCTTGTGAAGGAAGGTGAAAAAGTTTGGATTGTTTTCTTCACATGTGCAATATTTAGAGCCGTTCATTTGGAATTGACTTCCTCGTTGTCTACGGACGCATTCTTGTTGTCGTTGAAACGATTCGTAGCCAGAAGGGGTGGCCGAGAATAACTTATTCAGACAACGGGACCAATTTTCGAGGAGCGCTAAGAGAACTTAATAACCTCGATTGGGTATACATTTTGAGGCAAATGGCTATACAACGCGTAATATGGAAATGTAATCCCCCCAGCCACTTGGTGGGGAGGGTCGTGGGAGAGGTTAGTTCGTGTAGTAAAGGAACTCTTGAGAAGGACACTCGATAACGCGGTTCTTACAACTGAGGAGTTATACACGGTATTCTGCGACTGTGAGTCAATAATTAATTCTAGATCTCTTACCTATCTGTCCGAAAATTCGAATGATTTACTTCCACTTTCCCCAGCCATGTTTCTCATCGAGAATCATAGCTTAGGTGTTCCCGATATTGACTTCTGCTATTCAAAAGGGCTTCGAAAAATGGCTAGACATCGCCAAAAACTTCTTAATGATTTAAGACATAGATTTAGGAAAGAATATGTAGGCCTTCTGTCCAAAATAAGAAGTGTCCATCATCAGAGCTACGGCTGGGTGAAATTGTTCTAATTGGAGATTACATCAAAAAACGAATGCACTAGCCTTCAGCTAAGTTCATTCGATTGATTCCCGGGAAAGATGGCAAGGTACGAACTGTAGAACTAAAGACTCAAGCTGGTAAGCTGCTTCGTCCCATTCAGCGAGTTTTTCCATTAGAAGTGCACTGCTTCAGACAGATGATTACGCAACGGCTGGGCGAAGCCGACAGAAGGAGAGCCGCTTCTGATTGGACTATTATTTTATTATTCTTATTTTTTCTTTAACTGCGAACTAAGCGGGGAATTCCCTTTTTTCACTCAGTATATTTATGTACTAGTTAGAGTAATGTAACGTTTCCGTTTGCGTGAGATATCCGTATTAAAATCTTGAGATTAATAATCCCTGTTGTGATTATTTCATTTGTAACCTGCACGTTGTAACCCTGAGGCTTGCCACAGTATGTTTAAATACAGTGACAGATAATTTTCGAATTTTTGAAGAGCGAGTCAACATGTGCTCAATCCGAAGTATCACATTTTTAAAATTACGGAGATGGTAATTTATCGAAATAAATGTCGTCGACCATCTTGTTTGTTATTCAGGAATTCCAACCTATCCGGAGTATCGCACACATAAAATTTTATAGCAGATTCCACATCAAGGCACATATCATCTTCATGCAAAGGGAAGAGGCTTCGGCGTACGAAGTAGACCAAGCGCCATTTTCACACATACTATTGGAAGTATTTACTGTTGGTTGTGAATTAGCACTGAAGGCGTAATGAGTACGTTTCCTCAAGCACAGAATTAAAGAATCATAAGTCAAAAGATTAACTACGAAATCTTTATTTTAATAAAATAGGATAGATAATTCTGCTTAACTTAAGCATAACAAAAAGTAATAATGTTCAAGGACATTAAAATTGAAGTATTCAAAAGAATAACTTACATAGAATCCTCATCAGTACTAAATATCATCAGGCTTACCTATATTAGGCAATAAGAAAAATAAACAGGAATATACTTTGCCATCGTACCTGAAAGAGAAGAAAGTACTACTGGGTTAGACCTTTGGTCAGATACAAGTAGCTAGGGTGAAAATCAAATATACTGCATTGCACACGAGCTTTACTTTCTCTCGCCAATATATACCTTGGCGCACCGTTCGTTTCGTATGCCTTTCAAGTTTCTTTATGCAAAATACCTAAATTTATGCTAACATTGCCCCTGTTTTGCTAATGAAACTCATACCAATTGTAATTAATTCCTGCAAAACTGAAATTTAGCTTTAGGAATTGGTTTAGTCATAATATCAGCAACCATTTCCTCTGTTGAAAGATAGCAAGTTTTACTATTCCTTTGTTATTCAAGTTGCGTATATGATGAACTTTTGTATCAATATGTTTAGTGCGTGAACTGAATTTTTCAGATTCTACAGGTCTTATAGTAGACTGATTATCTTCAAATACCTTTATCGGTAGAGTTTGGGGTAGATTGAAATCTTCTGTTAATTTTAATAGCCATAATAGTTCTTTAATAGCCATAATAGCCAAACCCAATACGGCAATTTACGTGAAGTGTTTATCTACATCTGTTGGTTGATACCCAAAACGCAAAGCTGAAGAAGCCAATACAGAGAATTTCTGGAAACAAGCATTCGTACGAAAATGCATTGGATTTTAATACTAAATACCAAATCTTAAAAAAAAACTTTTTCCCGTTTATTGCGTACCTGTTTTTCAGTGTACTTATATGGCCTAAAAATTTAGATACTTTTTTTTACCTTGCATTGTTCCGTCGAAAGCGTTGTTCATTATTTTAATGAAACTGCACTGCATTTTAGAGGCAAAGCGGTTATAATGATTAGTGCTCCAGCTAGAATATTTTTACGATTGCTACGATATTTCCGAACCCACATTGAAAATTTGATTCCATACTATTCTGTTTTAAGTGTAAAATGTGCTAATTTATGAGAAAATTCTTATCTAGGGAAATGTTTTACAAAAATACGGATAAACGAGATTAGTTTTTTCAACTAAAAATAAAGTTACCAATTTGAACATATTATTGCAAAAAGTGTTTTGCCGGAAAACATTGCACTAAGCTGCAATTTTCATTTATTACCTTGACGGAGAACTAACAGGCTATGAGTACCTAATGCAGTGAACCAGCTATTCTATCGAAGGCGAGAAAAAACAAAGAAAGACATTAACTGCTGTAACTGCTGCTCAATTTTGAAGTCTCACTCCGCCGTTTTGACTCCGTGCTTGTTCTTAACTGCTTACTGATGCAGAAAAATTAAACTGCATAGATTTGAGATGATGGGATGAGCATAAAGATGAATAAAATTGCCTAAAAGAGGGAGACTAATTGATCACAAACTGTGAATGCTTTCTTGAGAGATGTGTTGCAAATGGCCATTGTCCGTATTTTGGACATCCTCATTAACAGTGTGTTTACAGAGAAAACTATTATTAAATTTTCTGAAGAATACTGAATATTATTTTTATTCTTTACCATTTCAGTTAAAACTATCAGTGAAATTATGTTAATATCCATTTTGATTGTGGTTAAAGTAAACAAGAAAAGCTCTCATTATTCTAGATGCAAGGGTGAACAGAAAAAATTTGACAGAAGCATATATTTAGAAATAAAACATTTAGGAATGAGATTATTCAGGTAAATACAGGGATAATACTCCTATGAACAACTATAACTTCAGCTGAAGATTCCAAGCTGTGGCTCAGACAGTTAATCTGAAATCAAAACCCTGTAACAAAATTCGACAGCCAAATTAGTTTTCAGGCGAATACATAGCTTTGCATTTCAGGAAATATGAAGCTGTAAAAATGCAAGTGCATCTTTTCACATACATGCTTCGCTTTCTTAATAATATAATTTTATTTATTTATATATTTACTTAAATATATATTTTGAATACTTAAAATATATATTTTGAATTGCAAAAAGTGTTTTGCCGGAAAACATTGCACTAAGCTGCAATTTTCATTTATTACCTTGACGGAGAACTAACAGGCTATGAGTACCTAATGCAGTGAACCAGCTATTCTATCGAAGGCGAGAAAAAACAAAGAAAGACATTAACTGCTGTAACTGCTGCTCAATTTTGAAGTCTCACTCCGCCGTTTTGACTCCGTGCTTGTTCTTAACTGCTTACTGATGCAGAAAAATTAAACTGCATAGATTTGAGATGATGGGATGAGCATAAAGATGAATAAAATTGCCTAAAAGAGGGAGACTAATTGATCACAAACTGTGAATGCTTTCTTGAGAGATGTGTTGCAAATGGCCATTGTCCGTATTTTGGACATCCTCATTAACAGTGTGTTTACAGAGAAAACTATTATTAAATTTTCTGAAGAATACTGAATATTATTTTTATTCTTTACCATTTCAGTTAAAACTATCAGTGAAATTATGTTAATATCCATTTTGATTGTGGTTAAAGTAAACAAGAAAAGCTCTCATTATTCTAGATGCAAGGGTGAACAGAAAAAATTTGACAGAAGCATATATTTAGAAATAAAACATTTAGGAATGAGATTATTCAGGTAAATACAGGGATAATACTCCTATGAACAACTATAACTTCAGCTGAAGATTCCAAGCTGTGGCTCAGACAGTTAATCTGAAATCAAAACCCTGTAACAAAATTCGACAGCCAAATTAGTTTTCAGGCGAATACATAGCTTTGCATTTCAGGAAATATGAAGCTGTAAAAATGCAAGTGCATCTTTTCACATACATGCTTCGCTTTCTTAATAATATAATTTTATTTATTTATATATTTACTTAAAATATATATTTTGAATGTAAAAATTATACTATCATATAAATCTAAAAGCCGCTTTTAACTATAAATTAGTTTAAGATAACTTGTGTAACTAATAAAGCATTTTCAACTAGGCATTTAGCAATTTGATGTTAATGATAACCTAGGAAAAAAATCTGAATTGATTCTTTTACAAATTAATAAAATATGCATATGCATAAGTAACTCAAATGCTTCAAAGTGTGTGGTTAAGGCTACCGGAAATTCACAGAATGATAAATGGCACAGTAAGAAAACGTTTAATTAAGAAAAAAGATTATTCGAAAAACAGAAACTCATAAAATGCATAAGGATAAAAACAACGTATTAAAGATTTTGAAACATACAGACACTGAAATTTCAATGATGGGACAGGAGTTCTGTGATGTTTGTCTTCTGCCGTTTACATCACTTGTAATTCTTTCTTTTTATCATGTGAATATTAAAATGTGACTGCATTTACCGGTAAAGTTTTCTGTTATAATACCAACACATACCTTCAGTGCAATGCAAATGTTAAGGGGAAGAATAAAATATTTAAGAATCTAATTACCCTTAGAACTACCGCATTGGATTAAGCATAATAACTATTCATAGTTTAGTGCTTCAAATAGACGCATCGAGTGGAAATTATTTAAAATATAAAAATTGAACATTTAAGGATTACTAAATCATATACAGGTTCATAGCCCTGCTATACAACTTTTCAACCTGCTATTGCACTTTCTACCTACCTAAATGGTACAAACACCCCTTGCGAAGAATATCTACTTTCAAAATGATATCTCCTAAGCTAAGAGAAAATGATGTTGAACTTTTTGTATCCAAATGATATGTCTTATGCTAAGGGATTACTAATGTTCTTTGGTTACAGCAATGATTCAAAAACATCATACGAATACACGTACGATATGATAAACGAAATACCACGTCCTCATAGCATACATATTTAGTCTTTAATTATAAGTACATATATAACATAAAATGTTATATAGTATAAAAAAAACCTGACTGATAAACAGTCATATATTTCAAAAATGGTTCGGTTTGTTTGATTATGGGAAAGTAGGCTATGGTTATCAGTCTAAGGGGAAACATGCCTTCTTGGAGGGCTTTGTAAGGGGAGCTGGCTCTTAGTTACGGTTCACGTCGGGAAAATCATACAAACGCATTTGCAGCCAGCGCGTTCCGGACTTCTGCAATGTTTTCGCTTTTCGATATATCTAATCACCTCCGAGAAAATACCAATAGGGATGTTGTTTGTGTGTGTTCTTGAAAAGAATTGTATATTGAGTAATAACACAACTTTTGTTTGAGGGTGGGATATGCTGGGTGTGGAAAATTCAAATGCGCAGTGACGTGCTAGATACTAACCTTTCTAAATCTCTTTGTATGCGATCCCGTTAGTGCCATTAAGAAGCGGAATATTTGTGTAGTGTCTTTATACTTAGAAACTGCATTCCAGACTGATCTATCATCTGCTGAAAGTGATTCCAAGTATCTGGTCCAGCCCAGTTGGTGCTTGTGTTTTGATAAGGGTCCTGACCTCGTGATTGAGTGTATTCATAATTCTTTCGTCTTGCGGACAACATAATATTTTCCAGTTTCTATTTGCATGGTTTCTATTTTTTAATATGTTCTCTTAAGGCAGGAGTTTTATATCGTTTTTCTTCTGCAAATTACTTGGTGATGTAGTAGATAAAAATTGATATAATATTAGTTTATTTTTTTTTCGGACTTTTAATAATTTTCCAAGTGGATCGGAGAGGGCTGACCATTTCTGGACACGAATTGCTTTCAGATAGTGAATCTGATACAGATAACGGCACATGTGCAAAACATGCAATATTTGGTTGTGCCTTTTCAAAAGTGGCGTCTCTTTCTTCGAAAGGTTCCACCACAAAAAATAGACGAAAGTGTAAATATGAAATGTAAATAATATAAATATCATATACTTAAGTTATATTTTTCCATTCCTACGCATGTAATCATCATATAACAAAGAAGAGCATTTTTAGGTGGTGTAGAGTAGCAAGCCTCTGCATGACACACCCTGGGTAATGCTAAATCTGCTACGGTATTCAGAATGTAGTGTTTTTTAACCGTAGGCAAAATCTCTTTTTCTTTTACGCGCTTCCCAGCAATGCTCGTTTTAGCACTTTTTTCGAAGCTCTATTCATTCAGTGTGACCGCTTCGAGCACACCCACAGAATTAAAAGGATAAGGCCTATCTTCACAAAATTTTACCTGTGTACACCTCTATGCTTGATTATACTGCCTACCTTTATTTTGTGTCGAAATTACAACTTTAAAAGGTAGCGCGCCTGAAAATTTTAAGACCTAATTTATTCTATGTAAAATTACTAGGTATGATATTTTTAATCTCTCAAATGCATAAAAATGTTATTTACAGAATCAAATTTTGAAATGCTATCCAGGCGATGCAAGGTCATAGCCATGTCCAAGTGACGAGCTGGTTACGCCTCTTCGATCCTGTCTTCCTGGACTTACTGTGCTGCACTCATTCTACTTGAAGCGCCCTTCTATGGCACACAAAGATCTGACAGCCGGAATAGAGCATGAACTTTTTATGTTAATCTCGGCATACAGTTAAAAGTCTCAGCATACAACATAAGTTGGAGTTAGAGCTGTATGTTATGCCTATTAAAATTGCTTTATTTTTGAATAAAGTGTGAAGTCTCTCTGAGGCAAAGGGGTGTTAGAACATATTGCAAATCTGTGATTCGTGTTGTTTGGATTATTTTATACCAGGTATAACGATTTGCTAGAGCCGGCCGTTAGATGGCATTCCGAGCGTCATGTCACTGGAGTTATTTCATAACTTACTTTCTATCTGAAGAACGAATGTGTTAAGCCTAAAAATACCGTAGGTGCATGCCTAATGGTTTGATTTGGTTTATTAGATTACGGCAAAGCACTCGAATGCTATCTGCTTTAAGGGAGGGATGCCTTCGTGGAGGACATTTTAAGGCATGCCTAATGATTCTGGTTGTATGCATCTCAATTTAGTATGTGTGTGTGTTAATAAAAACACGGATCATCGTATTTCTTACTCGAAAGAAAATCTAATGAATTGTAATATAAATAGTTACCGCAAAAATACGACTCATGAGCATCAGGGATTTTAGAAATATATAGCATACGAAAAAGGAATTGTCTGACAAGAAAAAAAGAGAAAAGTAAAATTTTCCTCTTATATAATGACAACACTTGAGAAAAATATATGATGCTCACGGTGAAAGAACAGCTACAACAAAATTTATTAAAAAAATTAGAAACGGAACTAAATCTCACTCCCTCGAGCACTGAAGAGATTGAAAACGGTTTTTAGTATTAACAGAGCATTAAAATCAAAGAAATCAGTTACAGTAAAGTAAAGAAATAGAAGTAGAAAGTGTCGAACGTGAATCAATTATAAAGGACATAACATATAGGAAAATTTAGAAAGAAAAATTTTAATTATCAAAACACGCATAAACAGATATACAAACAGATGTTCCACGTAAAATTAGACTGCAGGATTAAACTAGGTATTCTAACTAATTCCACAATATCGGAAATCATTTCTGCGCAAATTAAAATTTCACATTTAATCGAAGCATTTTGTGACGAAATACACTATTGACAAAATATTTGGTCTTTGGACTTAGTTTAAAAATATTATTCACGATAACGAATCGCTTAATGACATAGAAATGTTAAATTACTAACTATTTAACAGCTGTTGCGAAACCTTCCATAGGAGGTATATTGCTGATTTCTGAAAATTATAACACGGCAAATGAGATATTGAAATCGCTCTTTGGTAGAAAAGAATTACTGCTAGACATCTGTATATCTCGATTACCCAATTTGACTCCATGTAGATATTAAAAAGCCATAACGTCATTAACAATAATTTAAGGCCACGTTAGTGTCGAAACACAAACTTCAGCCAGTTTTGTTATTGATCTAAACGCATGGGGAGCTCTTTTTCCCCCATTTTAATTAGAGAGTTACCAAATTAAATAGCTTTTGAATTTAATCGATTTCATGATCCCGAAAAAATAAAAGCAACAGACATCTGAAACTGTTTTGAAGAAAGAAACTGAATCTAGAAAATGTACATTTCTTTTAACTAACTGGATTGCGATAATATTTTTTAGAAACGTACAGTTAAATAAAATCGCTCTAATAAACAAAATAAAGAAAATGTCTTATCCTAAGAAAAAAAATGTGAAGAAAGTGTCAAAGACTGCAGCCATAAATAGGCTTGCTGAAAATTCAAATCCTTTTTCAGATAAATAACGGATCATTTATCGGATGGTTGTAATGAATTGAAATAAGAAGTTTTAATAAGAAGAAATGATAGATACTTTAAATGTTTCTAGTGTTATAAAAAGCTCCATGCTAAAAAAATTGTACAGAATTAAAGTTGAATGTAATATATTCCATAAAAGACAACAACACAAAAAAAAAGTTATAGGAAAATGTTTATCCATTTGGCAAATGATTATTTATGTGAACAGGTAAATTCTGCTAATAACTCTGAAACAGTACTGAAACCACTAATGCCGGAAAAGATAGAAATTACAAATGGTAAATAAATTGTTTTTCTACAAATATTTCTGGCCGTTGTTCTTCGCATGAATCAGGAAAGTTCGTTATTTACTTGATTGAGAAAGTCAAAAAATATGTATTCACATAAATTTATTGAACAAATTAAATTTGAGTATAATTAAGAAAAAATAAATTCACAGACTTTATATAAAATTCTTCAGTAAACATTACAATATATAAGGTAATTCCAGTTGTGTAACATCGAAAATCAAAGTAAATGTTTATCTTTTGAAGCAGCATAAAATCACCAGAGATTCGGGTTGCTTTAAAAGAAGTTCCTAGCGAGGAACTGAATAAACAGATTGAAGGATTAAATATTACTTTATCTGACTATGAAAATTATGAATGTAATAATCGTAAAATTGACATACCAGTTGAATCAGATTACTTTTGGGATATCGTTTCCAGTAAAACAAAACGCTTGGGTCTGTGGATGAATTTTAATAGGTATACTGATGGGATAGTAATACAATGTCTAGTCACACACTCATTTGTAAATTCAAAACCATCCTGAATTGGAGTTTTAAACGTTGTTCTTACGAAACGTTTTTATAAGGATCTGTTAAAAGCTTTTTGGATATTAGAAGTTCTATGTATTCGTAATGACTCCTTCTGATGTCCACTTCTGATGAAGAAGCTCTTCGAAGTTTCGAATCAAGTTTGACTTTTATAGAAGGTCGCTATGAAGTGCAGTTTTCTCGGATACATGATTGTGGTAATTATAATATAATTACGGTAGAGCTAAGAAAAATTTCGTTTCGTAGGTTCGAAAATCTTACAAGGATCCATCCTTTTATGTTGACTTTAAATCTGTAACAGAAGAACAGTGGAAGTTGGGTATGGTATATTCAGTAACTGAAGAAAATGATTTTCAATGCTTCTTCGCATCCACCTAATGCTCTCTCACGAAACGAATAGCTGCATCCTGGACCAAAATTTAAACCAGATTTCTTGAAACTTCTACTTCAATTTCGAATTAACAGAGTTGCATTTGTTTCTGATATTAAGAAAGCATCTCTTCAAATTAGTATAACAGAGACGAATCGTTATATTGTACGTTTTCAGTGGGCAGACGATTTACTAGATAATGTTTCTGATGCTGAATCCAAAATTCTGTGAATGACTAGATTCCTGTTTTGTATTACTTCCAGTCTTTTTCTTTTAGCTGATGTAATTAATTTCCACTTGAAGCTATATTTCAGAAAGTATCGGGATATTTGTCTTATATTATACGAATCGATGTACTTCGACGATTTTTTTCCAGGAACTTCTAATGAAGAAGAAGCTTTCGCAAGAACTAAAGAAGCAAACTACGTAATCGAAAGAGCAGGTATGAAACTTCGAAAAAGGACAAATAATTCCCAAAACCTGCGGACTGATTCTGACTTTGAAACTAGTATATTACTCCATACAGGTAGTTCTTCAAATCAATTTGTAACGTTATGGGATAATCAAAAGAACGAAAGTTTTGAAATGTTGACGTCAAAAATTATGAAACTTTGTTTAAAATCTTATAAACGTACAATAATAAGAAATGCGCGAAGAATATTGAACCCAGTGTGTTTCTTTCTCCTTTTACTGCCAGACTGAAACTAATTATCCAAGAATTCTGGAAACGAGGAATTCATTAGAATGAAGATTTACCACTAGAACTAAAGAGAAACTGGAACAGCTGGCTATTCCGAACTAGACCATCTGCAAATATTTTAATTAGCAAGAAAATGCTTTCTGTGAATATGGAGCTGATTGAAGATACATTGCATTAATACATATTTTCAGTGCCAAGTCTAAAGCTTACGCTGAAGAAGCTTATGTCAGATTTCGAGAAGGGAAGAACATCTGCACTATTTTTGTGATGTCTAAAACCAGACTTTCTCTGAACAAACTCTTTAATTCTACCGAGATTAGAATTAATCAATGCAGTGATTTCTGGCGAAATTTATGATTACCTAGAATATATATTCAAGATGAGCAATATTTTCTTTGACCAGGCTCTTCCATTACATTCCAATGGATAAAAGGAAAGACTAGAGATTCAATATTATTTGTATTCAACAGGATAACTGAAATAAAAATGTAAACCTATCCTCAAAATTGCAATCATTGTAATGAACCGTGAAACCAGTAGATGTACTCACGAAACAGAAAAGTTTCAGAATTAATAAAACATACTAAGTGGTAGCAAGGCACTCGATGGCTGATTTTACCAGACTGTTGACGACCTCAAAGTAATTTAAGTGAAGTTAATTCAAAATATTTTAAAACTGAATAGAAAACTGCCGAGCAATTTTCATGTAATATCACGTCAGTAGTAGAACCATTTCTCGATGTTGAAATATATACTTAATTGTCAAGACCGTATCGAATTACAACCTAGATAAAAAGCTTTATGAATAAGAAAGAAAAATCTGGGAGAAGAAAGAACTTTCCCGAACACCTTTACAGCTGTCAGAAGCTAAAATATGATGAACAGCAAGCTAAAGAAACAATTTAAACACACAGCAAATCAGTCGAATAAAAAATACTATGCAATTTACTGCAAAGCCACCGCTCTGCCTAGAGTAGGCAATGCAGTTTTATTTAAAAACATCCAAGATTTACTAGACTTTTCTGTTTAATTTACACAAAATTAAATTCTATATAACCGCAAGAGTATACGAAAAATCTGGTAAGTGACAAATTCGGTATAACATTATTTGTAATTATTATAATTTCAAACTGTAAACATAATTTTAAAAATCCATTGCATCATCGAATCGAAACCTGTTTCTATGCACACGAATTTCATTAAGAAATCTGAAGAACCAACTTTCCTAAATATTTAATTCTCCAATCCGTATAAGCTTTATGCATTTGTTTTAGTAAAGTATTATAACAGATTTTCTTAAAACGCTGTCAGAGACAAATAATAATATTCATCGACAGTAGTGAACGAGAAAACTATGCATTTGTTTAGAAAAAGAAACGGAACATTTGTGAGATTTATTGAATATCCAAGTCTCAATTCTACACAGTTTTATATTATTATTCTCTACTAGTCTGGTATAATTTACGTGTCTCAACTGGGTACCGAAAATTGTGTGTGAAAACATTGATCTGCACTTTGTTACTAGATATTTTCTCCTTAAGTTTAAATTTTTTATATCAACATGTCTATAGTCAACGTGTACATTGACTTAATTCCGGAAGTTTCCCGATTTTTCAAACATCAGTATACAAGAAGCAGTAAAAGTAACATATTATTATGAAAATAAAATATTCTAAAGCGATTTTAATGCAAAGTCATAAATAATCAAATGCCTAA
Source organism: Stegodyphus dumicola (assembly GCF_044657685.1). Classification (NCBI taxonomy): domain Eukaryota; kingdom Metazoa; phylum Arthropoda; class Arachnida; order Araneae; family Eresidae; genus Stegodyphus; species Stegodyphus dumicola. The sequence goes on along the minus strand of NC_140771.1, from coordinate 261,155,037 downwards.
CTTCAAATTTCTGAATTAATTTATTATCACAGTTTGCAGATTTTCAGAGGTGTTACTCATTTTCGGGTTTAATAAGAATCCAAATAATATAAAATTGGACTCCACATTATTAAAATTCTGAAATTGTTACAAATTCTTGCCATAGTAAATGGTATCATAATATTGCTAATTAAGTGACTGGAAATGTATTCGCTGGCTGCATAAGATTCATTGGACGGCCTCTAGGTTCAGACCACTAGTTTATAGGATTAGTGTTTATTGCGAACAATGAAATATGAAATTTTAAGAGAGTCCCAGTCTAACAGATCATGGATTCTATATGCTGTATTATCAGTTCGGAAACTAAAATCAGATTTTTAACCCTTTCAGGACGGGCGTCCTATATACGCATTCCCTAAGAACGTCTCTAACATGGACCTTATAAGAGATAGACTAACCCAGTGGGCGCGACGCGCGTCACCGATATGTCGGCAAGAAAGAGTAGGGACGATCTGGTTTACTTTAACACTGAAACCTATAGCGTTTGTATCACATAACTCCTTTTAATTATTAAACGTGATACGTTGTATAGTGATGAAATTATGAAAGCTACAGTTTTTTTTTTCCAAATAGAATTTAATATATGTCATTAAGGCACTTTTTACAGTATTTCGCGCATTTTTTTCACGCGTAATTCTTGTACAAACATCTTTACTTTGGTAAAACGGTAAAAACTCTAAGCACAAAATTTATGAACTTAGTTTTGCGTACAAATGACGTAAAATTAAATAAGATTGATAGTACGTGATGCTTTGAAATAAATAAGGTAAAATTAAACAAGATCTGATAATTTTTTAAAAAATTTAATGACCATTTTCAGGCAGTCATTTTCAAAATTATAATAACATTAAAAAACAATCATTTACTTGATTATATCATCATTAACTTAATAACATTAAAGTGGAATATTTATTTTAGTAATTTATAAAATTCTGAGCATAAATTTTCTGAGTGTAATGAAGGAAAAAAAAGGATAAAATAAAATTTAGAAGTACTCAGATTTTATATTACGCCCAAAAGTAACCTTTTTTAACGTTTTGTGTGTTACGTATATTTATTGAATATCTCGCCCGTAAACCACATACATTTGAAAACAGCATATCTTTAAAATTTCCGCACTGGAGATAAAACTTTTATTTTCCGTACAGTGCTCGCTCTGAACTCGTTGAATTTGTTAATCAAAAATTCGTTAGAGGTATACGAAATATGAAATAGATTAAAACAAATTCGAAATTCGGCGGTCCAGATGTCCATGCTCGGGTGAAGGATTACATTATTCAAAATTTGATGGCTCTAGATACTGTCGTTTTTGTCACAGTGCGAGAAACATACATATATATTCATGCAGATTCTTCATTATTAAATTTCTTTAAATACAATACAGGGCGATAATGTTTGGTAACAACAATTTGCAAGGATCCACGGACATTTATAGTGAAACAGCTCAAAATGCCCCTTCGAAACTAACAGCCTTTCTAGGCAACCGTCCTTTTGAGCTAATAAATTAAATTAACAGTAAATAAAAAAAAATCTTATGCAGAACTAAAAATAAATTAAAAAAAATAATCACTATAAAATACAGGGAAAATTAATTATTACGGGTAAATACAATTCTAATATTAGAATTAAATGTATAAAAATTTTTAAGAGTCAAAAGTGTTTATCACTGTGATGTATTATGAAATATAATCGAAATAAAATTCCTTTTATAGAAATTGTGCTATAATACTCATCTATAATTTTAAAAAAAGCAGCACAATTTAGAATTTTAAACAAAACTTTCAAAAATTCGTTTTTAAGGGGTATCAGAAACCCCTATACCGAAAATGTTAAATTGGTCATTTTCGATGTACTTTTTCTCAAAATCTGCTGTAGAAACAGGCTTGAATTTTTTTCTGTAATTAAAGTATACCTATTTGATCATACCGAAATGAGCTTTTGAAGCATTTTGAATTTTTGAGTAAATTACAGAATATTTTGTTAGGCATAGTAAAATTTAGCACTTTTCTCACACAAAAAAATTAAAAAAACATTTTTTTAAGTTTATTACAAAAAGCTCATTTCAGTAAATATTAGGGAACCTAATAAATAAGTCATAAAAAGTTTAGATACCTGTGAGCAGTAGCTCTTGAGGAAAAGTACATCGAGTATAAAAATATATCACGTTTGGAGAAAAACGCGATTTTATGTAAATATCCTCATTGATAAAAGCAGTAGATGACAAATTAAAACTAGATTTCTTTACAGTTCTAACTTTCATACAGATTAATGAATGGTATTTTAGAAAGATAAAAGTGTAGAGAATTTGAAAATGCAAAAATCCGAAATCACAATTTTTTGAAGATTTTGGGATTTCAACACCCCTTAAATATTTTAGTATTTTTTACTTATTTACACCAATAAAAAGCATAAAAATTGAAAGAGAAAATTGCTTGTTTGAAATTTTCTATTAGTTCAGATTTAAAATATTAAAATAAAACATGATTTGTGAACACTGCAAGAATAGGATTAATCATTTAAACTGTCCGTAGTCTCAAACGACTCGTAAACGTTTTCACATTAAGCTGAGTATAAAACTAATTTCGGAAATGTATGGAATCAATTTTGCACGAAAACATTTCTGGTGAAAGGGACATTTTCGAATTATTTAAGAGTATTTCTTGAGTTTTTAAGTGTGATACCCGAACTATGATCAGTTTCGTAATCGCGAATAAATACATTTTACAATCACAGTGCAGTCAGGGAAGAGCCTGGCAAAGATCAACATTAAAATTATACGTATGGAACGCTTTTGAAAAAATGAGTAACTCTTAGACATGATACTTTATAAGAGTTTCTTACATGGGGTGATTAATAGTTTGTTAAATTCATTTTATCGCATACGCTATGAAGCCGATATTTTAATTTTTTTCCGTTTATAATTAATTATATTGTCAAAATGTTTGCATATCAGTTTATAAATTTGTTTTCACTTCTCATGCTAAGCAGTATCATGAGAGAATGAGGTTATTTACAAGTTGAGAATGCAAGTTTTTAAATTAGAAATTCTTTTTTAAAAATTTTTTATCGAAAATTATATTATTCATAAAATATTTTTGAAACACGTTGGATAATACCTAGTAAAATTGTCTGCAATATAGGAGAAGGCTAAACATTACTCTGACTCCGTAAGATTAGCATTTATTTAAATTTTTCCATATCGAATTTCACAAACAGATAATCAGCCATTGTTCTTTTCCATTTTACGGGGCTTAATGTTGCCAATCCACGTCATCAAAAACTAGACGGTGACGCATAAACTCGAAGCGACACTGCATCAGTAGTATCCTTTATATGAAATGAGATTTTGTGCCGCTATTTGCTTCAATATTCATAGGTTTAATATTTTATTATAAATATTTATTTTCTCTGTTAATTATTAATTAAAATTTTGCCCTAATGTATATTTTGCAGTCGTAATGCTTTTATTTCTGTGATTGCACATTTTTATAATTAATATACTGGAGCGCACTGGAAATCCTATAGGCTAATTTAAGTAAAGTTTTCATCAAGATCTGCATGTTCATACTCAACAGCGCTAACCGGAGACGGCAACACAGGCAATTTCTGGAAACAGGCCATCCATACGAAAATGCATTATAATACTCTCTCTATCGCAAATTAGTTGCTACATTTGAATGCTTTCGTACTGACTATTGATCCTGATTATGATGTCGCTGGAGCATTTTTAAGGAATTTCAAGGTTTTAATTAATGAGTCAACAACATTTACTTACGAAGCTTTCCCTCCTTAAATCACTACCAAATTAGTTTAAAAATTTGAGGGTTCACCGGTTGAGCACCGCCCCATTACAGTCGGACTCTTCTACCAGCAATCGCACTATCTAATGAATTTGTGAATTCAGTGATCTTATCGCGCACAAAAGCTGACTCCTGGGTACCCCAAATTTATTTTGCTTCACTACATTTTATGTTCCCTAATGTCCGGTAGGCACTTTTCGATCATAGCCTATACTGTTACGAACATTTTAAGAGGTTAGTTGCCATATCCTGAATATTTGGGCATTGGGTGCCCTTAACTCAAGTTTTATGCATCGATTTCTACCGGCGAATGCCGTGACGTCCCGCTCTATAAAGTGTATTCATTTTTACCTGTATATACTGCTGTAAATGTTTATGTATTTTACACACTTTTTATATAATTTGATAGACGAAATTTATGTCTTATCTGGCCTATAATAATAATACTGCTGTTCGGAGATCCGCTCTCACGTGCGTGCAAAAGATGTAAATTCGCGTCGAAAATTGTGTGCTAAACTAAGTGCTACAGTTGTAAAAAGGAAAAATTGAGAAACACAAATGCCAAGCTAAGATACATTTAATCGCAAACAAAACAATTTTAATTGGTATTTAAGGAAGTTCTTGCTCATGATATAGTTTCGGGATTACATACCAAGTTTCGCGGAAGAAGAGTTTGACAATGTTCTTCCTTAGAGAGATGGGTTATTATGTACGAGTTTCCTCCATCTGACATCATAATGGTTTCCTAAATGTAGCAACTAAATTCGAACGGCGAGACTATTAAATTACTGTTTATAGAAGAAACAAATTATTGCGCACCAGTTTTCTCATCAACTTACACGGTACAAAAATTTAGCTACTTTTTATGAAAAATGATGTATGCAGTAGCTATCGACGTTTTTTAATGAAAATGCATTGCATCTTAGAGGCAAAGCGGTGGTTTTATAATGAAAGATTCGACAGTTGTGAGATTTTTCTGCATTTTTATTAACAATATATGGTGCGGCACCATACATCCGAACTTTCGTTGGAAAATTTAGTGCTGAAAATTCTCCGTTCAATGGAAAGTGTGCGAATTCATAAAAACGCTCGAAAATCCTGATCTAGAGAAATATTTCACAGACGTATGCGTAAGCCAGAGCGGTTTCTTCAACTGATAGAAATGGCAATGTCAACATTTTAGCAGTTTTTCGCAAAGTCGTTTTTGCCTGGTACACATTGGACTAAGAACTAATTTTTATTGATACCATTGACGGGGATCTAATAGGCTAATGAACACCTAACCCAGCTAACGAACGGTTCTGTCAATGGCGAAATGAAACAACGAAAGACACTAACTGCTATAACTGCTGATTAATTTTAAAGTCTTCATTTCGACTAAGAGGTTTTCTTCCTTGTTTAATGACGAAAAAAAATTACACTGTATAGATTTGAAATGATGAGATTAGCATAAAGCTGAAAAAATTATCCAAAAGATGGAGACTGGATTAATTGTAAAAGAGTGTTGCATATGAAGTATGACGATATTTTTGAACAGTTTACAAATGAAATTACTATTAAATTTCTTCAAGAGTGTTTTATTGTTTCAAAATTTCGTATCTCGATGCAGTTTCTCATTTCAAACTTTCGCAAAGCTGATTTTATAATGCAAAATTTCATGTGGCAGAGCGAGCGGTAATTGTGTATAAAATTGATGTAATTTTGTTCCGGGGAGAAAATTGTTTAGAGTAAACAAAGTAGTACTATTACATTTTTCAGATTCCACCTTTCTTTATATTCATTGCTACAGTTGTAAAACATTTATTTTTATTCTTTCTCATTTCAGTCAAATTTATCACTGAAATTCAGTTAATATCCATTGTTATCATGGGTAAAGCAAATAAGTAAAGCTATCTTCGCTCCGGATGCAGTGGTGTATAGCGAAATTTTGACAGAAGCAAATATTTCGAAATAAGATTATTCTGAAAATATAGGAATAAGACTCCTATGAATGAATGTAACTTCAGATAGAGATTGCAAGGACGTACTAAGAACTCGCAGCAAATTGAAGAGCAAAATTTAGTTTTCAGGCATCTGCATATCTTTACATTTCAAGAAACTCTAAAAGTGCATATGCTTCTGTATGTAACAGTGCCATCTTCTTTATATATATACACATAGATAGATAGATAGATTTAAAATATATTTTAATACAAAAATTTTACTATCCTGGAAATTTAAAAAATATTTTAACTGTAAATTACATTAAGAAAACTTCGTGCAACTAATAAAGCATTTTCAACTATATGTTAAGCAACGGTCACGGTAAGATAAAAGTCGCAAATGATAAATGGCAACAGTAAGAAAATGTTAAAGAAAAACGATTTTTCGAAAAAGAATAATTGACAAAATATATAAGGATAAACAACATCTTCAGGATTTTGAAGAGAACAAACAGTGAGGATCATAACTTTCAACTACAGGGACAGGAGTTTTGTGCAGGTTGACTTGTGGCTTTACGCTTTTACATGACTATTAATTTTTTCTTTTTATGATGTGGTGATATATCCCTTCAGTGCAGTGTAAGTCTTAAAAGAGGAAAATAAAATATTTAATAAGATAATAACGCTTGGAATTATTGCATTCTGATTAAGCATACTAATTATTCATATTTTAATGCTACAAATAGACACACCGGGTGATAATTATTTAAAATATTAAAATTGAACAGTTATGTATTACCGAATACTATACAGATTCATATCATCCTATATAGGTGTCCAGCCTACTATTGCCCTTTCTATCTGCTTAAATAATACAAATACTCCCTTCAAAAAGTATCTACTTTCCAAATAGCATCTCCTAAGCTAAAAGAAAATGATGCTCAACTTTTAGTATCAAAATGATATCTCGTGAGCTAAGACATTAGTAATGTTCGTCGGTTGTAGCAATGATCCGGAATACACATACGATATGACACACGAAATACCACGCCCTCATAGCATGTAAATTTAGTGTTTTGGTTACGTCATGTTACGTCGTTGTTCTGTCAATGCGGCCAGTTTTGACGTAACCGACCACGCCATTGGGGAGTACTGCGTCATTGAGGGAACATGTAAAACTGCATTCTACCGGGAAGATGTCTAATGTAAACACTGAATTGCGAATTAACATCAAGTTTCTTGTGAAACTTCAGGAATCAGCCAAAGATAAAACTTTTCAAATGTTAACCGACGCTTGTCTCATGCACTTGTGTTTGAATGGCATAAGCGGTTTTTAGGCGGAAGGCGCACTGTAGTAGATGATCACTATTGACATCATTATTGAATGGGTTTCCAAGTGGTCAGCCTGTTAATCAATACTACTACATGGAAGTACTAAAACGACTTCGTGCAGAAATTAGGAAAATATGTTACAATTGTGGATTGATGGGTGCCTGCTTCACCAGGATAATGCACCCGCTCACACGGCTCTATCTCTCAAGCAGTTTCTCACCAGCAAAAACATTGCTGTGATGGGGCATCCTCCATATTCACCTAATTTGGCTCCATGCAACTTTTTTCATTTCCTATAATTTAAGTCTTACCTAAAGGGAACCCATTTTACCTCAGCTGAAGAGGTTCAATCCAAAACGAAGAATCTCCTGAAGAGCCTTTCAAAACCCTCGTTTCAGAACTGCTACCAGCAATGGCAGCACAGACTGCAGAAGTGTGTGAATGCTTAAGAGAAATACTTTGAAGGTGATGATGTCAAGGAAAACTGATTCTGTAAGTACAATGATTCATTGAAAAAACTCTTTTTTTTTGTGTGTGTGTGTGTGTGTCTCACTTTGCGGATTACAAACACGGTTCGGTTTTTTTTTATTATGTCCAAACACGCTATGGAAAGATGACTTCTCTGAGGTCTCTGTAAGGCGAACTGGCTCTTAGTTACGTTCCACATCGGAAAAATCATGAAAACGTCTTTGCAGCCAACCCATCCCGGACTTGCGCGATTTTTTATTATTTCGATGCATCTAATGCGTCCGAGGGCATTACAACAGGACTGTTGTTTGTGTGTGTGCTTGAAAAGAATTATATATTGAGTAATTACACAACTTGTTCTGAACGAGGATGTGAGTGGAAAATTCAGATGCGTATTGATTTGCTAGAGACTCATCTTTCTCAGTTTCTTTATATGCGATCCCGTTAGTGCTATTAAGATGTGTAATATTTGTGTTGCGTCTTTATACTTAGAAACAGCATTCAAGACAGAATTATAATCCGTTGAAAGTGATTCTAAGTATCTAGTCCGGTCAAGTTGAACTTGTTTTTTGATAAGACTCCTGACCTCATTGAGTGTATTCATGACTCTTTCGTATTGCGCACAACATGATATTTTTGCAGGTTTTTCTTAGCATGGTTTGTATTTTTTAATCAGTTCTCTTAAGGCAGGAGTTTTACATCGTTTTTCTTCTGCACCTTCCTTGCCTTTTTTGGTGTGTGCGGAGCGTGAAACCTATTCGTATATTCTTTAGTCACAACGTCTAAATCAGCAATTCTCAACTTTCAACTAACGCGTACTATCTAAACAAAAATTGAAAACCTTTAATACCATTACTACATTTTTCAATGATTATATTTCAATTTCTGCATAGAAATATTAAACAACAACAACGATAATTATAATAATAAAATCCGAAAGCTTTCAGAGTTTGCATTACGCCCAAAGGGACACATATTTTTTTAATTTTGTGTGTTACCTTTATTTATTAAATATCTCTTTGCACATAAAACATGAAATTCAGTTCAACAGGAATATCCCGAAATAATTTTAAAATGAGCATGTATTTAGTTTTTCCGATACACAATATCGCGAGCTGGAGATACTTTTTTTTTCTCTGTGCAGTTTTGCCATTACTCGCTTTGAAATCGTTCAGTTTGTTAATTAAAGCTTCGTTCTCAATTTAGTTTCAGCTGCGGATTTCTTTATTTGAGAAATCTCTCCGGAAATTTTTCCTGTTAAAGCCCGAGCTCCGTCACAGCATACGGCAACACACTTATTCCAAGGACACTGTCAGACATAAAATTGCCAATTACTTTGAAATTTTTACTTGCAGTTGCTCTATCATGAAGAGATTTGCGAAATAAATACTCTTCAACAACTACTTCATCTTCTTCTAAACGTACGTAAACTAATAATTGAACAAAGTTCGTTTTATCTGATTTTTCATCCAATTGCAATGCGAAATGCTCACTGTTTTATTTTTTGAATATGTGTCCCTTTTGCGGAAATTAGAACAATTCTGCTTTATAAAGCCCCGGCCTGGGCCACGGCGTTAAAGACTGAACGAAGGAAAATTAACCTCCTGCAAAATAAAATACTAAGAGCGATGTTAATGCGCCTTGGTATGTTAGATATACGATCATTTATGAAGATTTAAAAATTAAACCAATACCGGAGCAGATCCTAATGGATGCTCACAACGTTTTCGAGAAAATGGAGAATTCGGCAGTCAAAACTTTGAAAGAACTTACGAACTACAATCCCACTGTGGAAAGCGCCGTGAAACGACCTAGACCAATTCACCACACTGTAAAGTGGTAGCTTTAAATATGTATATAGTTTTATCCAATTTATCTCATTTTATTCCAGTATTTAATCATTCATTTAATCCTAGTATTTCTTTAAGTATTTAACTAAGATTTATTTCCCGTGTTTGTGAATTTGTGATTGCGTTTACTACTAAGATTATGGACTTATTGCCTGGACAGGCAAAGACTTTTAGTGTCATTTGTACAAAATGTAAATAATTGAACTCACCAATGCCTACCAATGTGGATCCAACCGTATTGGCTAGTACCAGTCACATCATACTCATACCCTGAATTCTCAAGAATTAAATATAATATTCTCGAATCTCTCACTATGCTGTTCAATGTTCTTTAGTCAGGACTCAGATGATTTTCCTGACATAAAAATTGAAATTTGTGCTATTATGTTAGTGTACGCCACCTTCACTTGAAACCTTAAAACTCTGAATGTCTGATCTTTCAGACTCTTAGTTTCGCTTTCGGGTGAGTAGTGGGATAGCGGCCAAATTTTTCTACAACCGTGAATGGCCGTATGGCAAGTTAGAATCATCGGGTTTAAACTCTAAGAAGCTGATGACTGTAGTGAAAGTAAAGCATAAGCGTAATCATAAGCGTAAATTTGTCGAATTCCTGCATCATTTGAGAACGGAATATTATTAAGTTCATTAGCCTTTTTTCGTTGAATAATGTTAAAACGATATCCTATGCTGGTAATATAAGCATTTCTTCAATAGTGTGAGCCTTCCCAGTCTTAGTAATACTTGGACTTACTAGGTCAAACCTTTTCACTTGAAGAAACAAGACCTTTCATTACTTGTGTAATATTTATCCACTTCGATAATTTCCTCTTAAAATAGTCTTAAGATTTATTCTTTAAACTGGCATGCTGAGATTCAAGATATCCTTTACGAGACTATGGTTTTATACTTTGCTTGGATAATAGTTCACCACAAACAACACATTGAGGTTGAGGGTCCATTTTATCTCCATTCCAAGTAAATACAAATAAAAAAAAACCTTTCCTTATATTTTCTAGAAATTTTCTTTTCTACTTTTCTTTTCGCTTCAGTATTCTCAGTGCTAGTAGATTTTCCGGGATCCTTCACTTGGGAACCGTCCCTTTTCCGCTTAGTCAATCCTACACAAATATTTAAATGCACATTATATTACTAGTTCTTCAAAAACAGACGACGTTATTCTCAAATCGTGTAGAAAGGTAAGGAAAACAAAGCAACAAAAAGACACAATACTTACTCTTAAAGACAGCAAAACGGCGTAAAAAATGATTCTCATTGAAAATGGAGCAATACGAGCCCGGAAATGACGACATGTGAAGCGCCGACATGCTAAAAAATCGATAAACTCTCAGAGAATTAATGAGATACAATTATCTTTGTTATACGAACTTATTTTTATTTCCTATTAAATACAGCATCCATTTCCATCACGCTTTTTAAAAACATCATTTATGGAAAATTTTGTTATGTCTGCGGCTAAAAGAATGTTTGGGAAGTGTACAACATGGAAGAACAACGGAAACTGCCATGCAGACAGATCGTACGCCTCTTGCTAAAGACTATAAGCGGCTGGAATAAAGCTCAGATCGCATAAATTTAGGAGTGTTGGAGAAAAAACCACAATCAGGATGTCGGGGTTTTAATTTTTTAATTTAGAAGTTAAAAATACTTTGCTTCTTTGCGAACCATCTACATTTCTTTTACGTACCACCGGTTGAGAACACCTGATCCAATTCATCCCTCGTGCTAGAAATGTATCTGGCGTTGCTAGAGCTTTGGCGTATAATACCCAATTAGTAATAAGGACTTTTTTGTGTTGTGTACTCTAGCACTTAATGTTGATCTACGCCATCTCCAAATTATGATCCGAAGAAAGTTCATTCATGTTCTCAGTATAAGTCGGAACGTTAATATATTTGAAAAAAATAAAAGAAATCAATAAAGGCCGGTTATATTATTATTGGTTTATCCGGACCTGCACTAGATTTATTGGCCCATTGGGGTAAGTTTATATATTTTCTACCCTGATGTTCTACCATTCCTTGATGTATCCCAAGTTGGGCCTGACGGATGTGATTCCATAGAGTGATATGTGGCTTGGATTTTTTTATTCTAGGTATTATGATTTGCTAGGTCAGGCTGTTAGATGGCACTCCGAGCGTCGTGTCTCTGGAGTTATACCATAACTTAATTTCTAGATGAAGAACGAAGATGTTAAGCCTAACAATACTGTAGGTGCATGCCCCTAATGATTCTGTCTGTATTGCTTTCAAATTTATGTGTGTTAATAACGACCGGACTAATCGGATTTCATACTCGGAATTAAATCTAAAGATTGGTAATACAAATAGTTACCGCAAAAACATGATTCAAGAACATCCGACATTCCAGAAAAATAGAGTATACGAAAAAAGAATTGTTTGGAAAGAAAAAAAGAGATACGTGAAATTTTCCTGTTAGATAATTGACACACTTGAGAAGAATATATAGAAGTGCACAGCGCTAAAAAGCAACTATAGCAAAATTTAATACCATAACTAAATCTTATATCCTCGAACACTAAACTGATTGTAAAACTGTTTTTAATATTAACAGAGGAAAAGCGAAATCAGTTACAGTAAAATAAAGAAGTAGATATGACAGACGTGAATCAATTTAAAAGGACATAAAATCTACTAAAGGTTATAAAGAAAATATTTTAATTTTCAAAACAAGCATGAAAAAATGTATAAAGAGGTTTTTCACCTGAAATTAGAGTGTAGGATACTTCTAGCTATTCTAAATAATCCGAGGATATCCGATATCAGTTCAGCTCAATTTAAAATTTCACATTTAGTAACCTAAACATGTCTCAAAATATTTGGACATAGTTTAAAACTGTTATTCACAATAACGAATCTCTAAATGGCGTAGAAAGGTTGAATTACTTATTTAACAATATTTAACGAAACTTCCGCAGGAGGTTTATTACTGATTTCAGAAAATTATAACACGCAAATGAGATATTAAAGTTAAACGCTTTGGATAGAAAAGAATTACAGCTAGACATCTGTATGCCTAGATTACCCAATCTGACTCCATGCAGATATTCCAAAGCCATAACGTCATTAACAAAAGACCACTTTAGTATCTAAGCAGAAGATCTAGCCAGTCTTGGCATTTATCTAAACACATATGGTACACTTTTTTACCCATTTTAATAAGTTGGGTACCAACAGGTAAAGCTTTTGCATTTAACCGATTTCATGATCCCGAAAAAAATAAAAACAACAGATATATGTGAAACATTTTAGAGAAAGAAATTGAGTCTAGAAAATGCACATTTCCTTTAACTGATTGGGATAATATTTATTAAAAATACAGATAAATAAATTCGATATAATAAACAAAATAAAAGAATTTCGTATCCTATGAAAATTTTAAAAAATGTGAAGAAAGTGTCAACGACTGCAGCCTTAAATAGGCTTGCTGAAAATTGAAGTTTTTCTTTTGCTGTTTTGATAAAGTAACGGATCATTTATCGAATCGTTGTAATAAATTTAATTTATCGCAGAAGAAGGATATTCTTAGAATAAATGTTAGATACTTTAAATGTTTCTTGTGTTATAAAAAGTTTCATGCTAAAGATTATGCAGAATTAAAGTTGAATGTAACATGCTATAAAAGGAAACAGCATAGAAAATAGGTTATACGAAAGAGCTTATCCAGTCGTAAATGATTCTCTATGTGAACAGGATAATCCTGCTAATAACTCTGAAACAGCATTGAAAGCTCTAATGCTGGAAAAGGCAGAAGTTAGAAATGGTAAATAAATTGTTTTTCTACAAATACTTGTGGCCGTTGTTCGTGGTGCAGGTATCAAAATGAAAGTTCGTTGTTTACTTGATTCAGAAAATCAAAGCGTATGTATCTTAAGCTGTTTATCAGTTTTAGGGGCTAATATAAAACCATGAATATCACTATTAGAAGTTTCTTCAATAGCACCTTCACATTTAGTCTTAAAAACATCAGATTTATAGAGTAGAGCAAGGCCTGTTGTGCAAGTCAGGATTTCTTAATCGGTAGTAGACATACCACTGGTTGTACGCAAGAGCAAAATAGGTGGTATGCAAAGAAGCAAGATATTTTAAAATATGAAATTCAAAAATTAAAACCCCAACATCCTGATTTAGTGTTTTCTCTAAATTTATGCGAACACGTACGACCTCTCGTAAATTTATGCGAACACGTACGACCGCATTGGAGCCTCCGTCTCTTATAATCTGTGAGTTCAAGCACAGCATGTGTACAAGTATTTTCCACATTATTGAATTCAACTTCATTGATTCTTGAAGTCTAAAAAGTCAAGAAAAATATATTCGTAAAGGCCGTTACAGGCGAAAGCGTCTTCCCAGAGCTAAGACATAGACATACACCTCCTCATCAGAATTAAATAAAGTGAGCATAAACTAACTTTATGCAAGCTAGAGAGAGCCCCATGAGCTCGAGAAAGTTTAGGGGATAGAGTTAGATAAAATTAAGATTAATAAGATGAAATTTTTAGTTTTTATAATCATAAAATCCATGGCATCAGCGAATCGAAGCCTGTTTCCATGTCACATATATTTCATGAAGAAATTTAAAGAACTAACTTTCCTAAGTGCTTAATAGTCCAGTCTATATAAGCTGCATGCATTTGTTTTAGTAAAGTGTTATCACGGATATTTTTTTAAATAGCTATCAGAGATCAATCTTAATATTGGGTCGTTATTAGTGAACGAGAATAACATGCATTTTTTAGAAACAGAGAATATGTGTTTGTGAGAGTTATTGCACGACCAAGTCTCAATGTTAATAGTTTTATATTATTATCCTCTACAATTCTGATATAATTTACCTATTTCAATTAGGTACGGAAACTTGAATGTGAACGGGTTAATCTGCATTTTGTTTGTAGGAATGTTTTCTTTAAATTTAATATTTTTTAACCAACATGTCTGCAGTCAATGTGTGCGTTGTGTTAAATCCTGAAGTTCCCTGATTCTTCAAACATCAGTATACAAGCAGCAGTAAAAATAAGTAAAACGTAATTATGAAAATAAAATAATCTGCAACGAATTAAGTATCAGGTCATATAAATAATCAAATGCGTAACTTCAAATTTCTGATTTTGTTCAATATCACAGTTTGCCGATTTCTAGTGTCGTTACTCATGCTCGGTTTAAAAGAACTCAAAAGAAGTTGATTCCTACAATTGTTACAAATCCTTGCCATAATATTTAGTATTATAATCATGCTAATTAACTGAACGGAAAATGCATTCGTTGACTGGGCAAGATTGCTTGGACGGTCTCTAGGCTCAGACCACTATCTTATAGAATTAGACTTCATTGCGCACAATAAAATACTGTTTTCTAACAGAGGTTTAGTCTATTAGATCATGAACATTATTATGCTGTATTATCAGCTGAGAAACCACATTCATTTTGTTAATCTTACTCAGGGCAAACCACACGGGAGCCTAATCTGCAAGAGTTGGTTCCACCTTCTAGCAAACCTGAACTATCTGTGAACACTTGAATCTAACGACTCACATTCAAATTACCTTAACTTGTTAAAGAATTTCTGCTCTTAATAGCAATGTAACTCTAATCAGAAAGCAATCTTGATGAAATTACAAATAAATGTTCATTAAGCCATTTAAGCCATTCTTGGGATTTATAACAGAATATATAATAAAAATCTGAAACAATAATTTGCTTTAATTTAAGTTGGAATTAAAATAGTTTTCTCGTTACTAATTTTGGTTGTCTGATTCAGATCAAGCCAACGAAATTCATTATGTCAAGGATTCAAATTTGTGCCTATCGGTAGCATACAGGTTCATTATAGGTACTTTGCGCATAGATCAGCTACCTTGGGATACATATCGGTAGCATACAGATAGCTTGGAGAGCATACACTTAACAGTTCGACTATCCTCATCTCCGCCGCCACATTTGTAGGAGAACACCCCAAGTGGACGCATCCGAGAGCCTGCAATCCCAATTTCCCTACCGCTAACCTCTCGAGAGAACTTTCTGCTGGTCGCATATATAGAGTTCTTCATGCTCCAGAGAGACTACTCATTTACAAATATCTATGCCTTCATTGGAATTCGTATTCCTGGCTCGATACCCGTGATACCACAGTCAGCGTCTCTTACCACTCTCCCATTTTAGTGGCATACAAAAAAGATGACCAAGATGAGTGTTTTCGCTTGTAGTTAAACTAAAAAATGTATCAACACAAAGTTTATTTCAGTTAAACATCTGTTAAACAAGTCTACACTACAGTTAAATTCTACAGCAACTTACCAATAGCACAATCTCTACCTAATTTTAGGACTCAAATCTAGGTCTACACTCCAGTTAAATTTTACGTAGCTTACCAGTATCACAACCACTATCTAAATTTAGTTCTCTTATGGATTTAGCAGGAACAACATTTTTTTGATATAATGACGAACAATACATTAGACGAGTTAAATTCGTAATTTTAAGCTCTGACGCGCAGGCATTAAATTTGTGTAACTGTCTGATGTGAGCGAAAAGTGTGACATCAGTAAAGAAAGATAAAACACCTTATATAAGCTTTCTCTAAATTTATGAATGATTATCACAAATGTTCTAAACGGAATATTGCTTGTCTTACGCTCAGAGATCATTTGCACTCATCTTTGAAACAAAGACTGCAGCTGTAAATGAATGAAAGTTTTTGATGTTTAAAAAGCTGAAGGATTTAAATTAATCATGATAAGCTTCGAAGAAACTGGGACTAGAAATCTTTGAAATATTTTATGCCCGTAAATGTAATAAATTTAAGTTTTTAATGTGTCTAAATATAACTTAAAAAGCAACATGTATGCAGGAAATTAAGAAAGGAATTCTCTTGAAACTGTGATATACTCCGAGAAAATTTTTCCATAAAATTGATTCGGTGAGTAACACCCTCTGAAGGCTTAGCCATGACAGGGAGTTCTAGGCTGATCCGACGGCTCCTGCACGGCTGTGCCTTCTGGGTTATTAATAATAGCAAAATTTTAATTGGCATTACTCACAATAGTTTTACTAGGATTGGGCTTGTCATGAACATTATTCAATACAGCATTATTACGAGTACGAACATTACATTTGTTATCACTATAATAGGAATATCATTTAGATCAAGATTAGCAAATATACTTTGTACCGTTAACTCGATCTAGGTTAATTAATTTCATGCCTCTGGCACTTTTAGCCGACTTCTTAAAATCTGAGTTATCATCATTAGAAATACACTCATTACCATTAACAACATTTTTTGTTTGTTACTGGCATTTACAAAAATTAGTGTTCTCTGTTTGACAAATGAAAATTACACTTACCCATTTTTGAAGTAACATAGGCTTCGAGTTTCTTAATTTTCATGAAATTATCCTTACGAAATTGTTGCCCATAGACCATTAGTTCATTAGATTCAGGCAAATTATAGTAATGGAACACAGCACCGATATTATCTTTATGAACGAGAGCTTATGTTTTAGTACGGAGAGAGGTTATTTTCAAATTTCGATGAGCCAGTCAACAAGTGCACAATCCGAAGTATCACACTTTGAAAAATATAGAGATAGTAATTTATCCACATACATATCGTCGATTATCTTATTCAGGTATTCCAAAATATCAGAGACATAGAATTTAGTAAGAAATTCCACATCAAGGTCTAAATCATGTTCATGCGAAAAGCACGAGGCATCGGCCTACGTAATATTCCTAACGCCATTTTCAGACACACTATTCGAAGTATTCTCCAACGGGAGAATTTCACTATTTTTGGCCCAATATAATAGTCATGGTAATTTAAAATATCTCAGCACTTAAACACCGCAAGAAGATCACTCACAAAAAAAATGCAAAAAGCAGGGATCTCAACGCACATAAAATACTCAGAGAGCACTTTCATGGTTACGCGGAGGTATAACCAGATATATAGCGATATGCGACATGAATCTTTGATCGCGCACTTGAAGGAAATCTCGAATCAAAGCGGATTTTATGACTGTCTTAGCGCGCCACAAAAAAATATTCGCGTTCCGCAATTTGCCCACTATTTGTACTTTAACTGATGAAACCTTCCGGTGGAGCTTTTGGATAGCGCTCCTGAAATAAACATATTTCAGCTGTTGAAATCATATATCAAATAATTTTTCAAAACGATTACAATCTTCATCAGGCTGTAAATGGATCATTTGAATTACATTTTTAATAGCTTTTGCAGTGAGCAGCAAACTGAGGAAACAATTTAACCACAGGAGAAACCAAGCAGGAAAATATATAAAACTATAATTTATTCAGAAGCCACCGCTCTACCTTAAATACGCAAAGCAGTTTCATTTAAAACATGGCATACACTCAAAAAAGGACATTAGATTTTCCTACTTCTAAAAGCAAATGTATCGCTAGAGTGTTCGAAAAAACTAGTAAGTAACAAATTTCTTATAAATTTTTTCATAATAACTACGAAAAATCATTGTAAATATAATTTCAAAGTATAATTAAAAATACATTGCATTGTAATCTATAATTTAAAAAATCCCATTCATCATCGAAACGAAACCTGTTTCTATGACACATGTGATTCAAGAAGAAATTGAAAGAATTATTTTCCTAAGTATGTAGTAATCCAATTAGTACAAGCTGCACGCATTTGTTTAAACGTTAGTAAAGGGGTATCACAGATTTTCTTAAAAGGCTATCGGAGATAAAGCTTAATATTGATCACATACTGTGAATACCATTTAGAAACTGAAGCGAAGTATTTCTGAGATTAATGGCACCACCAAGGTCTCATTGTTTTATATTATTATTCTCTATAAATCTGGTATAATTTACGTGTCTCAACAGGGTACGGAAATATGAGTGTGAAAAGAATGATCTCCATTTTGGTAATAGATATTTTTCCTTAAATTGAATATTTTTAAACCAACATGTCTGTAGTCAACGTGTGAATTGATTTCACTCCGGAAATTCCCTGATTCTTCAAACATTAGTATACAAGCACTAGTGAAAGTAAAACATAATTATGAAATTAAAATGTTCCACAACAGTTTTAATGATAAGTCATGTAAATAACCAAATCTCATATCTTCAAATATCTGAATTAGTTTAAAAACACAGTTTGCAAGTTTCCAGAGGCTTTACACATTTTAGATTTTAATGATAATCAAAATAATCTAAAACTGAACTCAAAACCTTAAAAAATAAAAAAAAAATTGTTAAAATTCTTAGCCATAATAATTAGTATCATAATAATGCTACTTTACTGAACGGAAAATGTATTCGCTGGCTGCGTAAGTTTGCTTGGATGGCCTCTAGGTTTACAACACTAATTTATAAGATTAATGGGTTTTTTTTATTGCGCGCAGTGAGATATTAATTTTTAACAGTATTTTCATCTAATATATCGTGGACTGTAGAATGTTGTATTATCATATCGGAAAACACATTCCTTTTCTTAACATGACACAGTGTAAACCGCACGGGAATCTAATCTGCAAACAATGTTGGCTTGAGATGGTTAAACCTTCTTACAAAGCTGAAGTATCTGTAAACACTCAACCTAACGGCTAACATTACCTTAGACCAGTGCTCCGCAACCTTTTCTCACCTGCGACGCACAAAAAATCTTTCTGGAATTTCGTGGCACACCAAAGAGTTCCGAGTTATCAAGGAAGTGCCGAAAAAATTCAAATGCTGACACACTTACATTCACACACACAACCACACAACAGTGAAATATATAAAAACATTTAAAATAGACATTATTAAGGAAAACAATTGTCATTGTGTATTAAATACATGATAAAAAATTGCAAAATGTCAAATACATGTATTTGATTGCGGCACACTTATATCCTACTCATGGCACACCGGGTTGCGGAGCACTGCCTTAGACTGTTAAATAATGTCTGTTCTTAATAGCTATTTAACTGGAATCAGAAAACAAGTTTGATGTAAATACAAATAAAAGTTTATAAAGCCATTGTTTTGGTTTTTAACAGAAAATATAATACAAATCTGAAACAACGATTTGTTGTTATCAAAATGCCCGCTTTTGTTACTAATTTTGGTTTCTGAATGAGATTAACCACACGAAATGCATTGTGGCAAGGAGTCACGTTTGCGACTTTTGTTAGCATACGGGTCCATTACATGTGCTGAATACAGTTACCTTGTGCATAGACCCGCTGCTTAGCTTTAGCATACGGGTAACAGTTCGACTTTGCTTAGTTCTGTCACCAAGTCTGAAGGAGAACAACCCTAAAGTGACTTGCCCGATGGTCTCCCATCCCTCTTTCCCTGCCTTCAACCTCTCGAGGAAATATTTGGCTGGCAGCTTTTATACAGTTCCCCCATGGTTCAAATGCACTACTTATTTACAAACATTCGCCGAGATTCGTACCCGTGGGTTATTCGATACGGCGATCTGCGTCGTTGACCATTGTTCCGCTTGGGTGGCAGAGAAATAGGATGACTAAGATGATTCTCTTTTCTCTCGTAGCTAAATTTTAAAAAATATAAACGGAAAGTTTAATTCGAAGTTAAACATCTGATAAGCCTTAATACAGTTAAAACCAACTTACCAGCAGCATATTCACTACCTAATTTTGGAACTGTAATGGATTTAGCAGGAACAATCGTTTAGTGAGGTAATGGTGAACATTACACTAGCTGAGCTAAATTCCTACTTTTAAGCTTTGCCGAATAGGCATTAAAGTTGCATAAGTTTCTGATGTGAGTGCAAATTTTGACATAGGCAAAGAAGGATAGAACACCGCAAAATATATGTGTTAACAAAGATTTTGAATAATTATCACAAATGGTCGAAATGGAAAATTTTTTTATACTCATCCGATGCTCAGAGATCTTTTGCATTGATTTTTGAACACAAGATTGCAGATAGAAATGAATGAAATGTTTTCGATATTTAAAAAATCCAAAGACTTAAATTAACCACAATATGCTTCGGAAAATGTTTGAGTAGAAGGACTTTGAAATATATTACACCCGTAAATTTAATTAATTAAAATTTTAAATATGTGTAAACATAATATATAAAGTAACCTGTATGATGGAACATTAAAAATAATTTGAAATATACCTGAAATTTCTTAAATGGATTTATAACCGCGGAAAAAAATTTATATTTGCAAAATCTCAGGATTTTCTGAACATTTGAGATATACTTCGAAAGAATTCCTCCACAAATTTGCTTCAGAAAGAATTTCCAAGATTATTTCTGGATAAAACTATTATCTCATCTTCTTCATTAAGATTTTTTTAGAGACGAAGCTGGAACTCTATTTAAAGAAACGCGATTGGAAAAACTCTGTTGCATCAATAAAAAGATAGTAAAAATTTACCTAAGAAACCTTATATCAAATTTTTCTTCATTTCGCAATCCATTTCCTCATTTTAATTGCAAATGTTGAGCAAAGTGTGAATACTCAAAATATTTCTATCTGGCTATGTTTTTTAAACCTTTCTTTTAAAACTTTTTCCAGCTGATATGAAGTGAAACAAAATGGATGAAACAAAGATCGAAATAATTGCTTAAATTCGTCTTGAAAGAAACTTAATTTCCCTGGAATGGTTTATTACAGGTGAGGTGGGATGGGCAATCCAATTTTATTCTGAACACAAATAGCAGGTTGCAAATGGAAACTGTCAGATTCTCCGAAAGAAGAAAAAACTGCAATCAGTCAGTAAATCAAGAGTCAATTTTTTTTAATGAAATCAAAGGAAACTTTTGACCATGCAAATATACATATCCCTTGAAACATGACGGATGTAAATCTGTTTGCACATAATAGCATTGTCTACATGGGAGTTTTTGTAAAATAATTATTCATTTTAATTAACCAGTTATTTTAAGTTACACATCTTTACTTTGAGTGCTCACATACCTTTTCTCTGCCAGAATGTAACTTTAGCTCGTGCATATTTAAATGATGTATAAAAAGGGGTACTATTCGGTTTCGAGGGCCGTAAAAAATTTGCAGCGAAACTGTATGCGCAAAAGCACCAAATCTAGCAAACACGCCCATTTAACAGCTCTCCAAATCTTGCGTACGCGCTGATTTCAGATTGCGTAAGTTTATATAGTTCTATATTTCTTAAGACGCCATTGAAATACTAGTTTAATTTTTAATTTCTTTTTTGATATCCTATGGATTTAACAATTTGCGAATTGCCTATGATGAAAAGTCTGCGATAGAATTTTGGGTAAAGTGCAGAATCACCCACTGCTTGACGCGTTTTTAAGAATTGCACATACTCGGTAGCCATGTACACATCGACTTATTTTCACTTAAAAACAAAAATCCCAGAATTGCACAAAAATGGCACTGTGCACACACCTGACTTCATCTATGTATACATCGACCTATTGTCACTTAAAAAGTAAAAGAAAATTGACAAAATTCCAATTGTTTTTACCCTTGTAAAAAGCGGCAAAGAAATAAGCGGGTTATTCTGCACTTTACCGAAAATATTTTCAAAGAAAAGGCATCATTCATTATAGAAAATTATGTTTAAACCACCAACGAGATGACATTATGCTTTAGGGATAACTCGGTAGCGAAATATTATATGAAATTAACCTTTCATTTAAATTAAAACATCAATATTTAGATAGTTTCCTTTCTTGCGTTAGGATTGCCGCAATTACTTTTGGCAGCATTGTCATCAACAATAGTTTGGCGATTTTTTACGGCCCTCGAAACCGAATAGTATCGAAAAAGGTAGCATTTAAAGGAAGGTTTTCGACTGGAGCGAGTCCGTCTTGCTGAAGGACTCATTACTAGTTGAAATTCTGAGTTAGTAATCTGTCTTCAGCGTTGTTTTATTGATGCCAATAGTGCCTGTCGTCCTCGTATTCGGGCCAGAGAACATATTCCGCTGCAGCTTTTGGGCTAACTTAAGATTTAGCTTATTTTTTATTGCAGATTCCTTACTTTTGATATCTTCCTCGGATATATGATATTGGTAATGTAGAAGATAATTTCAGTAATACTAATAAAAGACTTGTTTCGTTGTTTGGAAAATGTTATTAGTATCCATCCTTGTATTCCGATTACAAATCAATTATAGAAGAATTCTCTAAGTCGGGAATCGTAGTGTTGCGTGTGTGCCAGTTCTTAACAGATTGAATGCGCACAGAACCAATTGGTGCTTGATAAAATTTATTTAGAGAAAGGAACATTTTACAGTTCAGGAATTTTCCACAAAAATGATTTTACAGCTCTTCACAGGATGACAGTACAATTACAAATAGTAGTTGCATTTCAAACCACTAAGAACGTTAGAAACAATACTGAGACACCTAAGTACTCCGAACTCGCCCTGAACTAAACAACTCATAAACTGATATCTTATACAGTTCTCGCCAGGCTATACAGATACCCATTTTCTCAATGTTAACTTGCTTCTGTTATTTTTACTTTTCGTCAAAGTTCGCTTCTCTAGACTTTCATGTTACATTTTACAGAAAAATACAACGATTTCACATATAAGTCCGCTAAATTCATCTGTCTACACGTAAAATACGTAACTGTATTTACACGCGTATTTTCTTCCCTAGCTTACCTCCTCTCAGTGGCTTCACTATAAACTCCTGATTAACGGTAACTATGTAAAATAATCGCCCCAATAGCGGAGTACTTTGTATAGGTAAAGAATTATTACTGAAATAGATACGTTTTTTGAAATACGCATATAATAATTACTAGTGTGAAATGGACGCTTTTAAATGTGTCCTATTTATCATCGAAGCCGAAGAAATAGAATATATATTCCTCTCCCAGCTTTCAATCGAAAAATTTAGCACGAAAAGAGGAAAAAATACGCTAATAAGCACTGTATTTCATATTTGAAAAAAATGATGTATTCAGAATAAATATTTTAAAATACGCGTATAATAAATATATATGCTTATAATTTTTTTTCATGCATGCCCTTTTGTATGAATTCAAAAATTTCTGTCCAACATTTCACTGCGTTTTCAATTCAAATTCTACTAATTGCTGCTAAAGTTTATTAAAACGTCACATATATAGATTTATCCTACGGAAAACGGATTTCCGCTATTTCAGCGAAAATTTCTATTGCGGTATCATTAGCTAATAGAAACGTTTATCAGCCATATTTTTATTTCTGTTTCAACCGTAAAGCATTTTATCGGACTGAAATACAGGGAATGAATATACAAAAACTATTTATGGGAAGAGCAGTAATTCTTCGCTTAAAACAAAACAAGGAAAATACGCAGTTTGTTTCTGTTCACTGAATCAGCGAAACTTTTTCATCACTGATTTACCTAATAAGTATTTAGAAATACTTTAGCGAACATTTTCAGTCAATGTTTTAAGGGCATTTCTCTACGGATGAAACGCAAACATGTTACGATT
Source organism: Stegodyphus dumicola (assembly GCF_044657685.1). Taxonomy (NCBI): domain Eukaryota; kingdom Metazoa; phylum Arthropoda; class Arachnida; order Araneae; family Eresidae; genus Stegodyphus; species Stegodyphus dumicola. The sequence goes on along the minus strand of NC_140771.1, from coordinate 261,131,162 downwards.
GAGAACGAGGAGAAAAAGTTAGGGGGGGGAGAGAAGTCGGAAAGGTTTTAGGTTTTAATTGACGTTAAAAGGGTGTATTAAGTTTTTGACCTTCTCACTCAGCTCGCAGTCATCCAGTCTGCTGTTACAGTCTCTAACGCATTTTTTTTTCCTTTTAGCTTTATTATCAAACAGCAATATCTTCGCACTTACGCATATATAATTCAACAGCAAAATTACAAAAATTTTAACAGCAGCATAGCCCTCTACGTTTAGAACTCCCGATGCAGCTTTAAGTGTTGGCATACACTTTTCTCTTTTTTTAGCAGTCTTTCCTCAGTTCTTCATATCGATGTTCAATTTGCTTACTAAGATATACTTAAAAAAGTTATTTTCTCTTTCTATTATAAAATTTTTTGTGTGTCTACAATATTTATTAAGTATCGCACTCTTGGAGCTTAAGCCACATAAATCTCTATTTAACAGCAAAATCACAAAATATTTAAAATCATCATATCTTTAGAATTTCTGATAGACAGCCTCGCCCGTCGGAGATAAAAATATTTTATTCCGTACAGTTTTGCCACAGCTCGCTTATGAAAAATTCGTTAAATTTTTAAAATATGTGAAATATACAATAAAGCAAAGTCCAGATTCGTGATTTCTTGTGGCCATGTTTGGGTGGCGGACTACGCTATTCAAAATTGGATGGACCTAAGTGCTGTTGTTTTTTCACAGGACGATAAGTATACGTACATTCATGCAAACTCTATTATTTAACTTCTTTAACTATTATACTAGGCGATAATATTTGATTTGAAAATTTTGAAAACAGCATGTAAATGTTTCGACGTAAAATGCCGTTTCGAGACTCATATCACTGATTTGATAAACGTCCCTTTTGGACTTATGAGAACAAAATGCGAAACAAATGCAAAAATAAATTAAAAAAAAAAAAAAAAAAAAAAAAAACACTTCTGTAGAGAATTTAATAAAAATAGAGGAAGAGATTTCCCTAAAATAAGTGTAATCGCAAGAGAAAGTTAGTAGGTTATGGGCGTGGCGGAACATCTTCTGACTTTCATATTCGAAACAGTTAAATTCTTTTATTAACAAGTTTAATCGTTGTATGTAATATATCTAATCATTAAAATCATGATTTGTGACCACTGCAAGAATACGATTCATCATTTAAACTGTACCTAGTCCCAAATTACTCGTAAACATTTCCCCATTAAGCTAAGTATAAAATTAATTTCGGAAATGTATGAGAATCATTTTTGCATGAAAATGCTTCTACTATAAGGGTCATATTTGAATTATATAAGAGTAGTTCTTGCGCTGTAAGTTTGATTCCGAAACTAATATCGGTTTCGTAATCAGGAATAAATGCATTTTACAGTCAAAGCGCAGTTAAGGAGGTGCTTGGCAAATATCAACATTAGAATTATACGTATCAAATGCTTTTGGAAAAAGCAGTAACTTTCATATATGATGGTTTGTGAGAGTTTCTTACATGGGGTGATAAATAGTTTATTAAATTCTTTTTATCGCTTAGGCTATGAACCGTTATTTTAATTTTTTTCCGTTTAGAATTATATTGTTAAAATGTTTGTATATCAGTTTAAATTTGTTTTCATTTCTCATACTAAGTATCCTGAATGAATGAGTTTATTTACAAGTCGACAATGCCAGTTTTTAATTTTCGAAGTTCTTTTTTTTAAAGTTTTTTTATGGAAAATTATATTATTTATTAAATATTTGGTAAACCGTTTGATAATATTCGTTGAAATATCTGGAATGTAGAAGAATGCTAAATACTACTTTGACGCTGATAAGATTAACATTTATTTATATTTTTTCATATCGAATTTCACAAACAGAAAATCAGCCATTGTTCTTATCGATTCCACATGGGCTTAATGTGTCCACTCCACTTTATCAAAAACTATATGGTGACGCATAAACTCGATGTAATCGAAGTACATCAGTAGTATTCCATTATATAAAATTATCAATATTAAAGATAACAATAAATCACATTTTGTGCCGCTATTTGCATCAATATTCACAGGTTTGAAATTTTATTATAAATATTTATTTTCTCTTGTAATTAATAATACAATTTTTGCCTTAATGTATATTTTACAGTTGTATTGCTTTTATTTCTGTGATTGCACATTTTTATATTTAATGTATGGGAGCATCCTGCAAATCCTATAGGGTATTTTAAGTAAAGTTTTCATCAAGATTCGCATAGTCATACTCAAAAACGCAAACCGGAGACGGCAACGCAGGTAATTTCTGGAAACAGGCCATCCATACGAAAACGCATTATAATACTCTCTTTGTCCCAAATTAATTACTGTATTGACTATTGATTCTAATTATGATGTCGTTTGAGCATTTTTAAGAGATTTCAAGGTTTTACGCAATCAATCAACAACATTTAGTTACGAAGCATTCTTTTCTTAAATCAGTATCACATTAGTTAAAAAAAAAATCCAGCGTTCATACACCCATACACCAGGCCTCTTTTCTTACGGACCCTTCTAGAAGTCATTAATGAATTGTGAATTTAATAATCTTATCGCGCCCAGAAGTTGACTCATGGGTACCCCAAATTCTTTTTGCTTTCACTGCATTTTACGTTCCCTAATGTCCGCTAGGCATTTTTTTATCTTAGTCTGTACTGTTACGAAGATTTTAAGAGGTTAGTTGCCATATCCTGAACATTTCGGCAATAGGTGCACTTAACTCAAGTTTTATGCATTGGTCTGTACCTGAGAATCCGATGACGTCCTACTCTATACGTTTATTCATTATTTTACCTGTATATATTTATGTATTTTACACACTTGTCAGTTAATCTGATAGACGAAACTTTTGTCTTACCTGGCCTGTAATGATCTGCGGCTCCTAATGTATCCCTCACTGCTGCTCTTCGGAGACTTACGCTCAACACATGACTATCAAGGGGCCTTCGGGCCTAATATTTATTGCGCAAGAAATCGTCGTACCAACTGTGCGATATCTCCTTCATAAAGTGAAACCTGGAACTGATCTTTACTGTGTATACGAGCCAGTTTCTGTTGGAAAGTCCTCGACGAAGGCATCCCTCCCCCTAGGCAGACAGCCCTCACATAAACTTTGGGTTAATCACATAAATATAATCCTTGTGATATGCCAGTGGTGAGTCCCTACGAAATGGGCGTGGTTTAACAGCATGCGAAGTCTGTAAATTCGCGTCGAAAAATTTGTTCTAAAATAAGTGCTACAGTTGGGGAAAGTAAAAAACTGAAAATGAAAATGCGAAGTTAAGTCAATTTTAACCGCAAATAAAACTATTTTATTGATATATAAGGGCTTTCTTGCTCATGATATAGTTTCGAGATTACATACCAAGTTTCGCGGAAGAAGAGTTGGACGACGAAATTTTTCCTTAGAGAGATGGGTTATTTTGTACGAGTTACCTGCATAGACCTTAAAAGAAATACCTCCATCTGACATCATAATGTTTTCCTAAGTGCAGCTACTAAATTGGGAGGCGAGACTATTAATTTACTCTTTACAGAAAATAAATTATTGTTTACCAGTTTTCTCCTCAACTTATGCAGTATAAAAAGTTAGCCACTTTTGAAATTAAGAAGATGAATTCTTTAAGGTGATGTTTCTTAATGAAACTGCATTGCTTCTTAGAGGCAAAGAGGTGGCTTGGGAAATTTTTATGCATGTTCATTATCTGTATGTGTTGCAGAAACACGCTTCCGAACTTTCGCTGGCAAATTTAGTGCCGACCATTCTCCACTCAGTGTGCGGATTCATAAGAATACTCGAAAAGCCTGATCTAGATAATTATTTCACAAACGTATGCGTAAACCAGAGCGGTTTCTTCAACCAAGAAAAAATGGCAATGTGAACATTTTAGCAGTTTTCGCAAATTCTCTTTTGCCTGTAAGACATTGAACAAAGATCTAATTTTTATTCATTTCATTGACGGGGATCTAATAGACTAATGAACACCTAACCCAATGAAACAACAGTTCTGTCGATGGCGAAATGAGAGAACGAAAGACACTAACTGCTGATTAATTTTAAAGGCTCCATTTCGACTAAGAGCTTCTTCTCCCTTGTTTATTGATGCAAAAAAATTTTAGAACTTATCCCTAATTGTCGTTCCGCTAATGTAAACAGCAAGCAACTTAATAAAGAAATAAAACTGCGAAAGGAACTTTTGGCCCATTTCAACTTTGGCTGCAAAGAAACAAAACTTAAATCGGTACCTAACAGAAATAAGTGGTATGCAAATTGCATGAAAATTAAACATCTAAATATTCATTAAAAAGCCACAGGGGTTCAGATTTTGATGGTCGGGTTTTTAAGGTTTTTCACGCTCCCTTCAACTGGCAGTCCACTAGACAGCTGTTGTAGACGCTCCTAACCTCTTGTTTTTCTTTATCATCCTTTCGTTTCCTTCTTCAATTCTAACCTCGTATGGAAAACTCTAATCTTCAGATTTAATCATATGTCAGGCCCAGTCGGGATTCTCTGAGGATACTGACAATACTGAATACCAAGAAAAACACCAAAGCTTTATTTTTAAGCATCATCTTCTTCACAGTTATGCCATATGTAATTCAACAGTAAAATTGCAAATGTTTTTAAAAGCAGCATGTGAGTATACGTTTAGAACTCCCGATGCAGCGCTAAGTGTTGTCATAAAATTTCTCTTTTTTTAATCAGTCTTTCCTCAGTTCGTCATATCAATGTTCAGTTTCCTTACTAAGGTGACCTTAAAAAACTTAGTTTGTCTTTGTATTATTAATGTTTAGTATGTTTATTTTGTTGATTAAATATCACATTCTTGGCGCTTAATCTGATTCAACAGCAAAATCATAAAATACTTAAAAGGAGCCTACCTTTAGAATTTCCGATAGTAGTCTGTCGCGCTGGAGGTAAAAATGTTTTATTCCTTACAGTGTTGCTACTGCTCGCTCTGAAATCGCTGAGTTTGATAATCAAAAATTCGTTAACGTTTTACTAAATATGAAATAGACAATAAATCAAATTCAAATTTCCCCTTCCAAGTTGGCCTTGTTGGGGTGCAAGACTACTCTGTTCAAAATTTGATGTCTCTTTGTGTTGTTGTTTTTTCGCAGTGTGAAAAACATACATACATTCATGCAAATTCTTTTCATTATTTCAGTTTCTTAAATATAATACAGAGCGATCATACTTAGAAGCAACAACATGAAAAGTGAACCAGCGCATTCAAGTGTTTCGACGCAAAATGTCGTTTGGAGCCTAACGTAAAAAAGGACGAAAGTCCCCTTTTGGCTAATAAGTACAAAATGCGGAACAAATTTAAAAAAGAGAAAAAAATATTCTAGAGAATTCAATCATAAAAAGAGACAAAATCGACGTCCGAATAAGTGTAATCTCAGAGGAGGTGAGTAGGCTATGGGCGGGGTCGAAAATCTTCGGATTTTAATATTTAAAACGGAAAAATTACTTTATTAACAAAGGCAACTGTTCTATGCAATATATCTAATATGTAAAAGCAGAATTTGTAAACAGTGCAAGAATTCATTTAGTGATTTAAACTGTACTTAGTGTCAAACAACTCTCAAACCTTTTACCACTAAGCTAAGTATATAAAGTTAATTTCGGCTATATATGAAAATCTGTTTTGCATGAAAACGTTTCTGGATTAAGCGATATTTTGTAATTATATATGAGTATTATATGAGCTGTAAGTATGATACCTGAATTGATATAAGTAATTTTTTAGTCGCGGCGCAGTTAAGGAGGGGCCATGTAGAAGGTGAACATCAGAATTATACCTATCGAACGGTCTTCGAAAAAGTAGTAACCTTCTGAGATAATATTTTGTAAGAATTTGTTACCAACAGTGATTAATAGTTTTTTTAATTCATTTTACCGCTTAGGCTATGAAGTGTATATTTTAGTTTTTCCCTTTATTAAGGTATTGTTAAATATGAGTCTAAAATTGCCTTCATTTATCATAATAAGCAGCGTCATAAATAAATGAATTTATTTACCATTTGACAATGCAAGTTTTTAATTTCGTTGTTCTTTTTTTAAAACCTTTTTATAGAAATTTCCTTTTATTCGTTAAAATGTTTCATAATATCAAGAGAAATGTCTGAAATGTAAGTAAATACTAAACTCTGCCTCCCATAAGATTAAGATTTATTTACATTGCTTCGTATCGAATTTCACAAACAGAAAATCAGCCATTGTTCTCTTCGATTTCATGGTGGCTTAATATTGCCACTTCATTTCAACTTAACTTTATCAACAACTAGATGGTGAAGCAGTAAATCCATGTGATCGAAGCGACACTACATCAGTAGTATTCTTGTATATGAAATTATCAGTATAGATATTAATAAACCAGGTGGTGTGGTGTATTTAATTATGGCAAAGCACACTAGGGCTATCTGCCTAAGGGGAGGGATGCCTTTGTGGAGGACTTTCTAAGGGAAACTGGCTCGTATACACGTTACACATGGGGAAAACCACGAAAACGCCCATGCAGCCAGCCCGTTCGCGGGATTCGAACCTCGGACCGAACTACCAGTGTTTAACGACTTTACCGCTCGGCCGCTGGTGGGCGTTATTAATAAACCAGATTTTACGCCGTTATCTACATCAACATCCACACGTTTGATATTTTATCATAACTATTTACTTTTCTCTTGCAATTAATAATTAAAAATCGCAATTGTTATGCCAAAGGGGCTTTGTCCCTGATAAAAACAATGGTACCAAGAATGTTCAAATTTTGAGCGACGTAATTCTGCTCAAATTTCAAATTTGTTTTGGTATCGATATCATATTTTGTAAACATTAACGAATTTTTGATTAACAACTCAAGGATTTGAAAGCGACCAATGGCACCGTTGTACAGGTTACGGAGGATGGGAACGCCTGGTGTCTAACAAGTAAGCAGGCGTGTGTCTCACGCCCTCCCCTCTCTAGCGGCAAGAACATCCTGGAGTCCCAAGAGGCTGCGTCGGTAGTTTATTGAAACCTGAAAAGGATGTAAATGGCCAGACAAGGAGCTCGCGTTTTGTTTTACAGATTTGGAGATACTTAACAGATATGGGAAAGAAACAAGAACGTGGCAGAATATTAAAAAAATTAGACAGCAAGAATTAAAACACGTAAAGAAATATAATTAAGGCATGTGTTGAGCTAAGTTACTAGCATAATGACGTCAACTGACACGCGGGGCATAGTATGTTTAGCTCTGTGCTAGGAGTTCGTAGGGCGTAGATTACGCAAGCGTTTGCACCGTAAGGTTGTCTACGTTTGCGTAGTTCACATAGGTAAACATGTGTGTAATCGCTAATAGTTCGCTATTTGCGCGCATCGTTCATAATTTGATTATAGGTTTACAGTTGCTTGAGATCTCTGTTTGCGAACGTGCATTTATATGCTCGCAGTTAATAGATCGTTGCGAGAATTTTGACGGAGGAAACAGGAGGATGCAGATGGCTGCAGATGGTAGAGATGCAAATGGCGGGAATTATAGTACAGGAGGATGCACATTTCTACACTGTGCAGTTTCTGAGTTTGCGCATTTGGCACAGTTTTTAGTTTCGGTAAACGCAGATCGTACTTTGCACAATATGCATAGTTTACAGTTGGCAGTAGCACAGTTCGCATAATTACACTTTACATAGGTTTTCGTAATTGTGACAGTGGAGTGCTGGTGTTGCATCCTGTGACAACTGCATGGAGTTTCATGGAACATAAAATGTTTGCAGTCGATGCTCTTTGGTTGCTTATGTAGATCGTGTGGGGGGTTATTAGTGAGAAGCTGGCTAAGGGTTTAGTATAGCTGGCGCACATCTTGGCCCATGTAGGTTAATGTGTCTATGGTTTTTCAGATTTCTGCTATTGTTGGTTTAGTGCTGAGACGTCGCAGGGCTTGAAAGTGTACTCTCATGCTTCGCTCGCAGGTGTAGAAACGGAATGCCTGCCAAGAAAATAGCAGCATTTGTGGCTGTAGCGCGGTAGCCCTTGCGCATCATAAATGCGAAGGGACGTTGTATGATCTGAAAGTGCTTTTCTTTGCGTCCTTGCATGGGTGCTGACCAGATGGCTGCAGCGTAACGGACGATGTGTTCCACTAATGTTTGAGAAAAGATTTTGGTAATGTACGGCTTTTGTCCCCTGTTGGTGGACTGAAACGGCCTTGATTTGAGCGATATTGCATTTGTTTTGCTCCGTAGATGTTGGAGCTGGAGGATCCAAGTTGTACCACGGTCCCAGATTACGCCCAGATATTTGAGGGTTTCATTGAATTTGAGATTATGGCCTTGGACTTTGACGCAGGGCCGGTGAGTGAGGTTGGTTTCGGGTTTTGGTATTAGTAGAGTTGTAGATGTTTCTGCAGAGAGGGTGAGTTTGAGGCTTGGCAAAGAGAACTGAATTGATGACAGATCTCTGTGCTCTTTGTTCAATTCCATGACTTATTTTCCCTTGAACCAGGAATACAACGTAGTGGGCGTATGCGATCAGTTGGGTTTGTTGTGACCAGTTAGCTGCTAGGATGCTGTTCAAGATAAGGTTCCACAGAACGTGCCCAGCGCAGGAACCTTGTGAGCAACCTGTCTCTTGCGTCTTTACTCTTGTGCCGCTGTTATGTGGAACGGAGAAATCTGTCTTGCAGGTAGCTGCAAAATGTAAGCTAAATATTCTGGGGATAACGTGCGGCCCTGATAGATTGTCTGATCGCTGGCCACCAGATCGTGTCGAATACGCCATGGAGGTCCAGAGAGATGAAGGCCGTGTGGAGAAGATGGATCCTGTTGTGATGAATGACTTGGCGAATTTCATCCAGTGCATGAAGAAATGATAGGCTAGGGCGGAATCCATATTGTTTATTGCTTATGATGCTCTGTACTTGGAGGTGGTTACTCTCGTTGTACAAGATGTTTTTCGTAAAATTTGTTAAGCGCGGGCAGGAAGCAGATGAGACGCTAAGAGCAAGGAATCGTAGGGGCAAACAATTTCATCTCCAGCGCGTGAGACTCTGCATCGGAAATTATAAAGATATGCTCATTTTAAAATTATTTTGGGATATTGCTGCTGAACTGAATTTTATGGTTTAAGTGCGAAGAAAATGATATTTAATAAATAAAGTTAACAAACAGATTGTTAAAAAAACTCCTCTAAGGACGTATTTTAAAATGTGAAACGTTTCAGATTTTTTTTCCTTTTATTTCCGTGATTGAAATTTTTATTACTATCATACTGGAGATCACCCCAAAACCAATAATCACTTTAAATAAAATGCTTATCATCATCTGTATGTTGATATCCAATAACGCAAAGCAGGATACAGGCAACACAGGTAATTTCTGAAACCAGGCATCCATACGAAAACGTATTTGACAAATAAACAAATCTTCTACTCTTTATGAAAAAAATTACTTCCAGTTTATTGTTCACCACTTTTCACCTGCACTTATATTGTATAAAAATCAGGCTGATTTTCGTTCTCATACCAATTATTAGACCTTTGTCTTCTTACTTTTTTAAACTGCATAGTCCTTTAGAGGCGGAGCGGTGGTTTTAAGATATTTGGTGTCACAGCTAGAATCTTACTGAATGGCGGTTATTTCTATGTGTTGCAGTAACGTAATTTCAAACTCAGTTTGGTTATTTGAGGGCTGATAATTCTCCGTTTAATCTAAAGTGTGCGAATTTATAAGAAACTTTCAGAATTCTTATGTAAGCGAATTTTTCAAAAAAATATAGGTAAACCAGACCAGTTTAATAAACTAAAACAAAGTTATCAATTTTGGGTATTTTATTGCGAACTGTTCGTTTTCCGGACGCATTGCACTAATCTCCAGTTGTTCATTATTCCATTCACGGGGAACTAGCAGGGTTTAATGAGCATCTAACGCAGTGAACCACCTGTTCTGTCAATGGCGAAAAGAACAAGAAGGAAACACACTAACTGCTGCTGAATTTTCAAGTCTCACTCCGCTATTCCGAGTCCGTGCTTCTTCTTCCCTACTGATTGATGCAGAAAGATTAAACTGTGTAGATTTCAGATGATGGGATGAACGTAGAGCTGAATGAAATTACCTAAAAGAGGAAGACTGGGTTAATTCTGAAAGATTCCTTGGGAGATGGGCTGTATATGGCCTATGTCCATATATTTGACATCTTCGTTAATAGTGAGTTTACAGATGAAGCTATTATTAAATTTCCTTAAGATTGCTTTACTGTTTACCAGTTCAGGATCCCGGTGCAGTTATTCATTGCAGAATTTTGGAAAGCTTAATTTTTTATGCCAAATCTTCTAGTGACACGTCGAGGAGTATTTGCGTAGAAAAATATGTCGTTTTATTCCGGGAAGAAAATTTCTTACAAAATGAAAAAATAGTAATATTACATTCTTTAGTTTTCTCCTGTCTTTGTTCGGCATGCTGCTGTTTTGAAGCATTATTTTTATTATTTCTCATTTCAATTAAAACTATCGGCGAAATTCAGTTAATCTTGTGAAATTCTTGTAATCGTGGGTAAAGTAAATACGAAATGCTATCTTCATTCTGGATGCAGTGGTGAATAGGAAGCATTTGACAGAAGCAAAGATTTAGAAATGAGACTATTCAGGAAAATTCAGGGACAATACGCCTGTAAACAAATGTAACATCAACGACCGTTGTAATTGAAATTACTTTAATTGTAATTCGACTTCAATTGTAAGTAAGGCCGCTTGTGGCAAATCAGAGAACTATGTTACCAGGGAATGTGTTATTGTTGCAGTCCCACTCGTGAAGGTATGCATTAAAGTCTCCATCTAAGACAATACTATGGTCGAGAGAACTGAAAACCACGCTAAATGTTTCCTTGTATCACTTGTTAGATGGTGTATAGGCGGAGATAATTGCTAGTGGTCGTGGGGTGAGTAGTATGATGGTCATAGTTAAGGCATAAGTTATCCCGCCTTCCTAGCATGCCTTCGTGGTGTACTGGTCTGCACGCTGGGCGCGTATTCCAGAAGTCCGTCGTTCGATTCCCGACGAAGGCGTTGCTAATTTTTCACTCTCATTTTACCCGCGTTCAAGAATGCCTAATGTCTCTACAGTGGAGCTCGAACTAATAGGGTGTTGCATGATGATTCTCTTCAACCAGGATTTGGCGATTGGGTTCTCTAAAAACTCCAGTCGCCCGTTAGAAGGGAGAGTATATAAGGTATTTCTCTCATCTTCATAGCATGCCTTCGTGGTGTGGTGGTGCACGCTCAGAGCGTAATTGAGAGGTCCGTGGTTCGGTTCCCGGCGAAGGCGTTGCATATTTTTGATCTTGACTGCTTCCAAAGTTTAATCTAATGTTCCTACAAATATTTAAAAGCTGTGACATTCTGATGTGGTATTGGGTGGAGAGCTTAATTACAAGAATTATATACTACGGGCATTGGCTGTCACGACTTCTATCCGGTGTATACATGTAGTAACTCCTGACTCTAATAGTTGCCACACGCCTGAGCTTGTGTTCCTGTAGGAGGATTACGTCGGGATTGTACTCATTTACAAAAATATGAACTTCATTATTTCTATGGAATAAAACATTTACGTCACCTGTCACAATTTTAAGTTCAGAATTCATAGTTGTTTTTGATAAGATAGCCTGTGGTTTTCTTCGAGTATCTGATACAATACAGACATTTTATCTAATTCATTTTCGCACTGCTTCAAAGCATGCATTTCACTTTTAAAGACTTTAATAATGCTGGCAAAATTTAGTCCAGACTCTTTTTGAAACTGATTCATAACCTTAAACAGTTTCAGATGACCTGAAATTTCATTTCTGTTTGAGATATTTGGCATATTAATCTGCTTGTAAACTTGGTAAGCCACAGTAGCAACTAAAATTGTAGTACTCTAGGCAGTACCCACATTTTGGGTAATAGGACTTTCAGCAGTGGCCGGACTAAGAGCCTGAGCATAGTTAATTCCTTATTCTATTGTAAACGTTCTTGGAGAATTATTAACATGCTTCTTTTTCCATTAAGGAAATTTCAACATCCTCTATACCAGGCTGCATGGAGCCAGAACTATTTTCTCGCTTTGGCGTCTCGAGACGCTCCTGGTGGTCACGATTGCCAATTCAGGGACCTAAATATGTCACCTGCACATTTGACACATCTAGGTGCCACATGGCAATTCCCGGAAGTGTTGGGGCACTTCTTACAATTCTGACAATGGCGCATTTGATTTTTCGCTAAATATATTCCAGCTTTAATACGAAAAACCATTATATATACTATGAAAACTCTCGTTAGGATTATATCTGCACCTTAAATACTAGCATCAGAGCCCTGGTCTTATATTTGGCGAGCTTTACTTTCTTACGCACATCGCATCGCGTAGAGATTCAGGTATTATATAACAATCTGAGTTTGAGAGGAGATAATTAAATACGCTTTTACAGGCTTTTTATGCCTTGGGTTGACAACATAACTTTCAATATTTTTATACAAGAAAAAAAGAATTAAGTGTAAGATGATCGTCCGAAGAAACCGGCTGAACTGTAAGGAATTCACAAGTAAGGCGTCCAGAAAATTTACAGTTAGAAGACTGTCTAGATAAGTCTTTGCGAATGGCATAATAAATAACACCCTCTGAGGGTTCAGGTTTTAGGATAAGGGGTTTTAGGCTGATCCGGCTGCAGCCTCACGCCTGTGCCTGCTGGGGTACTACTACTGGCAATATTTACATTTATAATTATCAAGGACATTTTTACTAGGATTAGGCTTGTCATTAATATTATTCAATGCAGCATTATTATCAGTACCAAGATGACAAATGTTTTCAATAGTAATAGCTTTATCATGTACATCAAGATTAGCAAATATGTTTTGTAACGTTAACTGCGACTTACGTTTAACTAATTCTGTACCTCTCGCTGTTTTAGCCGGCTGTAAATGCAAAAAGTGCACAGATATTCACACGTGAAACATTCAGAGATCACTTTCTTCTACAGGGTTATGCGAAGTAACTAACTTTGAGGAAATATATAGTGAAATGGAATATGTATCTTTGTTCGTGCACTTGAAGGAAATCTCGAATCAGAGCAAGATATTCTGACATTCTTAGGCAGGCCAAAAAAAAAGTCTTCTTGGGGCGTTATTTGCCCGTTAAATACTTTAACTGATAAGACTTTCCGTGAGAACTCTTGGAAATCCCTCCTCCATTAAATGTTATTCGGCTTTTAAAGACACAAATCAGTTCTTTTTCAAAAATATAAAAATGTTCACCATTCTGTAAATGAAACTTGCGAATTACGTTTTGAAGGGTGAAAAAACAATTTAATCACAATCCATGCAAAAGAACAAGATAAATAATGTACTCCAAAGACACCGCTCTGCCTATAATAAGCAACGCACTTTCATTTAACATGTTGCAATTACATCTTGTATCGTATTGTATAACTCAATTTTAAAATTGTTATATGCCGCAAGATTGTACGAAAAAACTAGCGAGTAACACGTTGGTTATAAATTTTTACCTAATAATTATAATTTCAAACTGCAAATGTACTTTTAAAATCAGACATGGCATCATCGAATAGAAATTTTTTTCCATGTCACATATATTTCGAGAAGAAATTTGAAGAACTAATTTTCCTAAGTGCTTAATAGTACAGACTTTTTTAAAAAGCTATCAGGTATTAACCTCAATTTTGATCGACACTATTAAACGAGGATACCATGTATTTGTTTACAAACAGAAGAGAAGCATTTGCGAGATTTATAAAATACCCAAGTCTCAATTTTAATAGTTTTATATTATTGTCCTCTACAAGTCTGATATAATTTACGTATTTCAAATAGGTACGGAAAATTCAGTGTAAAAACATTGATCTGCATTTTGTTAGTAGATATGTTTTTCTTAAATTTAATATTTTTTAACCAACATGTCTGTAGTCAATAAGTGTGTTGTCTTAAATCCTGAAGTTCCCTGGTTCTTCAAACATCAGCATACAAGCATCATCAGTCATCAGTAAACAAGTAAGTAAAACGTAATTATGAAAATAAAATATTCTGCAACGATTTTAATTTCAAATCGTATAAATTATCAAATGCATAACTTCCAATCTCTGAATTTGCTTAATATCATAGTTTATATCATATCGATTTCCAGAGGCGTTACTCATGTTCGGGTTTAATGATAATCAAAATATCCTAAATTTGGACACAAAACCATTTGATTTCTGAAACATTGGTAAATATCCTCGCTTTAATATTTAGTATCATAATAATGCTAATTAATTGAACGCAAAATGCATTCGCTGGCTGCATAAGATTGCTTGGACAGCCGCTAGGTTCAGACCACTAGCTCACAGAAGTGGCGTTCTTAGCGCACAAAAAAATATTCATTTTAAACAGAGTTTTAGTCTAATAGATCACGGAATCTATTATGCTGTATTATTAGCTCAGAAAACACATTCATTTTGTTAATCTGACACAGAGCAAATAGCATGAGAACCTAATTTACAAGCTATCCTCACTTGAAATGGGTAAACGGTGTTACAAAAATGTACTAAGCGTGAAGACTTAACCTAACGGTTAACATTCAAAATGGCCTTAACCTGTTTACGAATTTCCTGCCCTTAACTGCTATGTAACAGGAATCAGAGAACAACTTTGAGGAAAATACAAATAAAAGTTCCTTAAGCCATTCTTTTGGCTTATAACAAAAAAATTAATACAAATGATAAACAATGATTTTGTTGTAATCAAAATAGCTGCTTTTGTTACCAAGTTTAGTTGTCTAAATCAGATCAAGCGTACGAAATTCATTGTGACAAGGGCCCCCAAGTGTGCGACTTTTGTTAGTATACAGGTACATTACAGGTACTGCATACAGTTACCTTGTGCATAGACCTGCTGCTTTAGGCGTTAGAATACAGGTAACAGTTCGACTTTCTTTAGTTCCGCAGCCAATTGTGAAGAACAGCCCGAGTCGACTTATCCGATGATCTCCCATTCCTCTTTCCCTGCCTCAAACCTCTCGAAAGAATATTTAGCTGGCCGCATATATAGAGTGGCCCATGGTGTAAAGAAACACTACTCATTTACAGACATCGGTACTTACGTATTAACGCCACTCCAGCAGAAGTGTTGCTGATGTGCCAATAAAGAGCAAGCCTATTGTTTGCACGCGGTTATCCTTTGGATTCCTTTTCGCCTTGTTGTTTACTGATTTTTTACTGATTTTTTTGCGCCATTTTGTAGTGCTAGGAAAATGCGTCTTTGGGAAAATGCGTCTCTGTCAAACACAGAAGAGGATGCAATTTTATTTTTTCAGGAGCGAAATATTTTACCAAGAAAACGAAAATGTACCAATTCGCATGATATGAAACTTTATTTTGGTAAACATACGTTTTGGACATGTACTTTTCCAAAACCTGCGATCAGCAAGTGGAACTTAGAAAAGACAACTGGTTTGAAGGAAGCAGAATTGCATTTTGTTCAGCTTTGAGATTCATTAACCACTTCACCGGCGAGCAAAACTTCTATATTTTGTACCATTTTTCTCTTCCAAAGGTAAACATTTTGTGTCTGAAATTTAGCTCAGTTAACGAGAGAAATATTTCCTTCCCCCTTCCACTACCTGTGAGGTCTATTGAGAAATTCTATTGAAATGAACCTGAACCCCGTACTTGTCACACTCAAGGACGTCAGTGACAACCCCATAAAGGCGACCATCGAACACAAAAGCTGGTACCTCGTAGAGGAGATATTATCAGCTTTGACCACACTACCATTTAAGACCAAGCTATGTCGTCCCTGGAAATCTGTTTTTATAATTATTTTAAATATAGGAATAATTTTAAAGTGTAATATATCATACATCATTTTATAAATAATAAAACTATATTCGTACGAAATATTCCTAAATTAAAAATCTTACATAAAAATAAATATAATATCTTATATAAAATATATATATATATAAATGTGTGTATGTGTATTTGGGGTAATGATGTGATGATAAAACGTGTTAAAAACTCCCATCCGTCTCATCTAATGCTATGCATTTTAGGACTTTTCGATTTGCATCTGATAATTAGTAAGAAGAGTAAAATCGATTGAAAGTTATTCAAATGCAAATGCCATTTTTGATTGTGAAATAAAAGCTTTGTTAATTAAAGCAAAAATCAGTATATTTGCTTATTTGAAATAGCTATAAATAATGTTTTGCTACTATTTTTCTTAATGCACTGTAATAAAACACGCTCGAATTACTTCTCATATATTTTCATACATTTAATTATTAGCCCAAAAGCGCTATTAATCTCATATCGGGATTTTTCGTCCTGTCACTTTAAATGTCTGAATCATTTTTAAATTGTTCCCACCAAGTATGTTATCGCCTTGCATTATTTTTAAAGAAATTAAATAATGAAGAATCTGCATGTATTGTGACTAATCGTTTTTGAGTTATGCGAGATACATACATACGTATGTACGTACCATACAGATGTCAGGAAAAAAAATCTATTTTCAATCTATTTTACTGTTTAACTACCCATTTAAGAAAAAATGACTTTTTTATTCTGTCCGTACGCACAGTTGGAAAAGGATTGTGAAAATGGATTTGGAAACGGGCAAAATGGATATTTCCGATGAAATATGAACCCCAAAAATTTTCGCGCTTATAAACTTCCTTTACTTCTCACAGTAATAAAATAAAACAAAAGCGAATACAATCACTTCAACTAAAAAACAGCCAAATAACATGAAAAAGTGGTACGTTTTCAAAGTGAATTCATTTCTCTACATTCAAAAAGTTAAAAAAAAATTCTTCAAGGAATCAAAATTAAAACAGAAAATATTTTATTTATAACAAGTTAATCATGAAGGGGTAAGGGAATTATTTCTATGCGAAATTCTTATTACTTCAGAAAGAGTTCAGAGTATACACTGTATGTACTCAAAAAAAAAAAAAAAAAAAAAAAAAAAAGGCCACGTTTGGATTTGAAAGGATAGCATTTAAAAGGTGTGTGAATTGTTGTGCATCTCTCGAAATCTGTGTTAAGGGGGATTATTCCCTCGGAAAAAGCGATCCCCCGTCGTTTGCTTTTCAGGTACAATCTGTGGAGTGAGTCTGGTCAATTAAGCCATCAATCACTTCTTTTCCTTTTCGACTGGTACTGAGGGGTAGGAAAAATAAGAAGCGTCGAATCTCTCTCGGGGGTCACGGTTCATGCCAAATTTCACCTCGACGATAGTCTGCCGTCGCTGACGGTTAAATAAACATTTCAAACTGACGATACTCTATCGGGGCAAACGGTGAAGTGGTTAATTTTCAGGCTTATTTAAGCTCGACTTCTCTAGGGAATTAACCCTAATTGTGAGTTCCTTTATCACTGAGAACATTTTATATTCGCATTGAAAAGATGCTTTGAACAGGAAGCAGGCGTGCACTGATGATGGTCAGAGGTGATTTTTTATGTCCTATATTGTACTTGTATTATGCTGCGGTCCCACTCATCTTGATTATAATTACTTTCTTGGTTGTTACGCCGATAGCACGGCTCTTGCAGTTTCGAGTCTTAGTAGATGAATCATGTGGTACAAAAACTACAGGAGATTATTCCTAGTTTAGAGAAATGTTGTACACTTTGGAGAACAGGTATTAGTATGCAAAAATAAGAGCTGTTGATTATCAGAAAAACTCGCAAGTATAGTCCAAACTATAAGAAACTTTACTTATATAATGAAGAAGCTCCCATCGTGAAAAAATGCTACATTGGCTTTTTTCAAAGCTACGGTAGCTGTATTTGTGCACTGCTTTTAATGAAAAGTTGACATGGAAGGACCACATCACAAACCGTGTCTGTTTTAAATAGTCTGATACCACTACTTGGGAATTTTTCTAATTTGGACTTACACAAGAAAATACCTATTTATACTGCAATGATTAGACCCAAATTTTCATATACCTCGCCGATCTGATGACGGCCTCCCAGAAGGATATAGCAAAACTTCAGATTACTCGACGTCCATTTTTATGTCAGTAATGAGACTCTACACAAAGATTTAAGGTTTGAAAGTGGAAGAATATTTAAACCGTACGAAAGAAGTTTTTTTAATAAAGCTGTCAGTTAAGTCCATCTAGGCAGTCTCCAGGTTTAACATTAACAGATTCTAGAAGACAAAAATATTCGCCCTCTGGCTGCTAGCCTCAACACCAAGGATTATGTTTTACGGAGTACGGGACTCTAACTTTACCACGTAATTTTATTCTGATCAGTGCTACCAGTGTACGTATTGTTTACTGTATACATTTTATTTTATTTTTCTCTATTTTCTTTATGCATCTTTTACATACAATTTGTATTAATTTCTGCGGTATATTATTATCTGTTTTATTTAAATATCTGCATTTTTGTATTTGTGCGTTACTGTATATATTTTATTTTTTTCTATTTTCTTTATGCATGTTTTACATACAATTTGTATTATTTTCTGCGTTATATTATTATCTGTTTTATTTAAATATCTGCATTTTTGTATTTGTGTGTTTTGCTTTATTTCACGTTATTAGCACATACACGTACATTAGAGTTATGTTATATGATTCTCTAGTAGGGTATTCCTCCACGATACTGCACCGGTATGCCTCTCTGTTGATCATCTCGGATTTTCACTTGCAGATTTTATGTTCATTTCTCCCCCTCTTGCCTCTCTTCTTCTACTTTGAGATGCCACGGGCACTACCGTTCTGCGTTATGTGCCCACGAGATATTAATTTATCGATCAGGATACGTCGAGCTTCCCGCCGGTATCCTCACAGAACAGAACAGAATCTGTTATACAATATAATTCATTCATTTTTATTAACACCATAGCTTGAATTTTTCAAAATCTAAATCTGCATGCACAGTATTTCGAAAAACATTACCATGACATCGAAAATTTAAAAAAAAATTTATTTCTGGGATCAAAATCGACATTCTTTCTACTTTCACATTTGAAATGGTAAAATTATTTTATTAACAAAGGCAAATAGTGTGTGTAATATATCCAATTTGTACAAAGTAGAATTTTTAAAGTTCAGGACTATGTACAAAGCAGAATGTTTAAATAGTGTAAGAATACAATTAATCATTTAAACTGTCCTGAGTCACAAACCACTAATAAAACTTTTTCCGCTAAGCTGATAAAATTAATTTCTAAAATATAGGAAAACTCATACGTATGAAAGTGTTTGTGGAGAGAGGACATTTTTCAATTATATGCTATTTTATAAAATATAAGTCTGATATTCGAATTAATATTGGTTTGATAATCGCGAGTAAATATTTTTACAGTCACGGCGGAGTTAGGGAGGGGCCTCGCAAAATAAATATTGGAATTATACGTATACTCTTGAGAAATTTCAGACAACATTCAGAGATGATATATTATGAAGGTTTGTCACAAGGGGTGATTAATAGTTATTAAATTCATTTTATCGCTTAGGCTGTGAAGCAGATATTTTAATTTTTTCCGTTTAATTAAGATATTGTTAAAATGTTTGCATATCAGTTTCAGTGTTCATTTCTCATACTAAGCGGTATCATGCATGAATGACTTTATTTACCAGTCGTCAATGCAAGTTTTTAATTTTCTGCGTTCTTATTTCAACGTTTTTATTGGAACGTTTTTATTTCAACGTTTTTATTATGTAAGAAAAGGCTAAAACACCTGTCTGACGCCTACACTTCACTAAAGATTAACATTTATTTGCATTCTTTCCCATCGGGTTTCACAAACAGAAACTCAGTCACTGTTCGTTTTAATTTCACAGTGGTTTAATACTGCTACTGCAATTTAACGTTAATCAAAACTACGTGATGACGCAATAAATTGAATCGATGCGATCGAAGCAACTCTACATCAGTGGCATTCCTTTAAAAGAAATTCTCAGTTATTAAACCTATGCCCGGATTTACATCAACATACTCTCGTTTGATATTTTATTACAAATACTTAATTTTCACTTGTAATTAATAATTAAAATTTTGCCTCAATGTATAGCTTAATGCCTTAATGTTTAACTATAATAAGGCAGTGTCTACTCTAGATTATGTATCCTGACCATGGACCTTATAAGAAATAGACTAACCCAAATGGGTTTTCTCCCTTGTCTGAGGCGTTGCCGGCTGTCACCTACATCACATCCAGAGGAGTAGGGACGACTTCCAGAAATTTACATTGATTGCCTATTGCAGCGTGTATAATTGTCTAGAAAAAGCTGGTTGTAGCGCCTTATTTAACAAATTAGAATTTCTACATGTTTTTATTTTTGAAATTGAGATTGATTTTTAAAAATGTAGCATATTTATCGAGCATAATTAACATTCCAAATAATTATAAAGCTATTGCATGCTTTCAGGACTGGATGTTTTTTTAGCTTTTCCTATGCTGTAAGGAAATTTGTAACTACTTCTTTTAGAAAATAATATTTTAAATCTAAGTAATAGAAAATTTCAAACAAGCAATTTTCTCTTGCAATTTTTATGCTTTTTATTGGTGTAAATAAGTAAAAAATATTAAAATATTTAAAAATGAATTTTCGAAAGTTTTGTTTAAAATTCTAAATTGTGCTCCTTTTTTAAAATTATAGATGAGTATTATAGCACAATTTCTATATGGGAATTTTATTTCAATTATATTTCATAATACATCATAATGATAAACACTTTTGACTCCTTAATAATTTTTATACATTTAATTCTAATATTAAAATTGCATTTAACCGTAATAATTAATTTTGCTTGTATTTTATACTGATTATTTTTTTTTAATTTATTTTTAGTTCTGCAGAAGATTTTTTTTATTTATTGTTAATTTAATTTATTAGCCCATGCATGAATAGATGTATGTTTCTCGCACTGTGACAAAAACGACAGTATCTAGAGCCATCGAATTTTGAATAATGTAATCCTCCACCCGAACATAGGCATCTGGACGGCCGAATTTCGAATTTTTTTTTTTAATCTATTTCACATTTTGTAAAATTTTAACGAATTTTTGATTAACAAACTCAGCGAGTTCAGGGCGAGCACTGTACGGATATGCTGTTTTCAAATGTATGTGGTTTACGGGCGAAGAACATGATATTCAAAAAATATAGGTAACACACAAAACTTTAAAAAAAGAGTGCTTCTAGATTTTATTTTATCTTTTTTTTCTCTTCATTACGCTCAGAAAATTTTATGCTCCGAATTTTATGAATTACTAAAATAAATAATCGACTTTAATGTTAATAATTTAATGATCATATAATCAAATAAATATGATCGTTTTGTAATGTTATAGTTTGGAAAATCACTGCCTGAAAATGCTCATTAAATTTAAAAAAAAATGATCTGATCTTGTTTAATTTTACCTTATTTATTTCAAAGCATCGCGTACCATCAATCTCATTTAATTTTACTTTATTTTTAAGCAAAATTAAGCTCATAAATTTTGTGCTTAGAGTTTTTAGTGTTTTACCAAAGTAAAGATGTTTGTACGAGAATTACGCGTGAAAAAAATGCGCGAAATGCAGTAAAAAGTGCTTTAATGAGATATATTAAATCCTATTTGCAAAAAACTGTGGCTTTCATAATCTCATCACTATACAACGTATCACATTTAATAATTAAAAAGAGGTTTGTGATATAAACGCCATAGGTTTCAGTGTTAAAGTAAACCAGCTCGTCCCTACTGTTTCTTGCCGACATGTCGGTGACGCGCGCCCTGGCCACTGGGTTAGTCCATCTCTTATAAGGTCCATGATCCTGACGGGTTTCCAACTATGAACCAGCTGCCTTTTAAACTGGTAGTTTTCATCTATCACATTTATCTCGCATTTGGTTCTCAATCTTTCACACTACTTATAAAACTCGGAATTAAAGCATGTTTACTTTCATTATTGGAATTCGAACATTCGTCAGTTGCCTCGTACCGTCTTTCAAGCTTGTTATTTAAACTACAATTAATTCCTGTGCTTACTTCCACCAAGCCTAATCATCCTATAAGGCACGCCTCTCCGCTATGTTGGGTTACCAGACCGAACATAACTTTGCATTACGCTGTGTCGGCGAAGCGGTTATCGCTTGTAATTTCAATTTTACACCATCGGCTAAGCTGCAGAGGGCAACACAAAGAGCTGTGATATGTAGTTAGACCGACTCATCCGCGAAACGAAACTTGTAGTCTCTACGAAAAATTACTACTTTTTTATTGCTCACCAGATTTCTCGTACACTTTTACGTTAGAACAATTCATCTAGTGTTAACGATTTTAACATTACGTGACCGTATCTTGTCTTTTTTTCAATCAAACTGCGTTGTCTCTTAGAGGCGAAGCGGTGGTTATATAAAGTGTGGCATTACAGCACTCTCGTCTACATCTCAAAACGGCAGTATACTTGTGAGGCGGTTCTATTAACTTTCATCCAAGAAGAGGGAAGCTAGAATTCTTGCATATGCGATTTTCCCGTTTATTTTTCCATCGCTAACGTCTAATTAAAATGTCAGCACTCTCGTCTACAACTCAAAACGTCAACATACTAGATAGGCGGTTTTATAACTTTCATGTAAGAACAGGGAAATTAGAATTCTTTCACATGCGATTTTTCCGTTTATTTTTCCATAGGCGATTTTATAACTTTCATGTAAGAACAGGGAAGTTAGAATTCTTTCACATGCGATTTTTCCGTTTATTTTTCCATAGGCGATTTTATCATTTGCAATGATCAAAATGTTTGCAAAAATGTATTTAACGTTACATGCGTTCATCTCTATTACATCAGTGTCACGTCACTATTATTTTACTATTATGACGCCTCAAAATTCCTTTCTCAGGATGTATGGATACGTGCTTGCTGCTCGAACAGAGGATATTTGCGTACATGCTAATCATTCCCCCTCTCTCTCTACATCTGTATATATAATATATAAATATTTAAGGACTACATATATATGTAAGGGATGGTTATGTTGGAACTTAAACTGTTGGCTGGCTATTTTTATTGCTCTCAATAAGATTTTCTTATCTACGGAAATATTCAAGTAATTTAGAATATTTTGGATTTTTCAAGAGCCCTTCTTGGGAGGAGCAGTTTGGTACCATTTTCCGAGAGATCCTACAATTATTTTGGATTTTATCAGGATTTCCAGATTTTGCCGAAAACGTTTGATTCATCAACAACAGTGCGTTAGATTTCATATTGGATTCAACATTTTAGCTCCTGAAACTTTAGTTTCGCTCTTATTTGGACTAATTTTTCTACTTTGGATGTGATATGGATTTTTCCCACCGTTTTTTCGAAGTGTTGTACTGAGACACCCTGCTTATACAACATTTGGAGAGACCCTGAAAGATTAGGATAAGTTGCTTGCACATTACATTTGTATCTAGTATTTTCAATATTTTCCTATACTTACTTGTTGTATTTGGTATTTGTAATCAAAACGTATGTCAGTTATTAATTTTTAATATTCCTGTATTATTTTAATTATTCTTCATCTGCCTGATTTCATATTATTTCAACTTATAATTTTATATAAGACAGTTATATTGCAATATAACATTGTTCCTCTGAATCTGTTAAAATGTTGATTTACTAATTCTTTGAAATTTAAATAATAGTTGCCATTTAATATAACTTTTTAATTGCACGCTAACTTCAGCAATTATTCAAAACTTTGTTTATTTTTAACTATTCATATAATTTATACAAGGATACTTGCGCAGTGCAGATACAAAATGAGTATGCCTAAAACACGAAACACGGAGCGAAAAAGGCATCAAAGCCAGGACAGCGAAGGGCAGTCTATAAGACATATGTTATGTAAATTCTTATGCATTTTTTTTTTTTTTTTTTGTTGTATATAATTATTGCATGTTATTTTACTGTGAATAATGTATTCTTAGTTATTATAATATTTTACTGTGTTTAATGAATTTGTATTGAGCTTATTTTAAAATTGATAATATTTAATATTTAATATTGTTAAACTTTACGGCAAAACTCCCTTAAGTTTGGCTGAATATGTGTTACAGTTAAAAGGGCGCGGTTGTATTTCCGTTTCTCACGCGTAGGCGTCTTTGGAGGTTAGAGGTCACTGTCCAGCTGCATTTTTTCCCCTTTTTTCGCGGGGGTTGAAAACACGCGTTTTTCTCGTCCAGAGGCGAATACTTCTAAGGGGCAGCGATATTTTTGACAGATTTATAGGTTGGAAACATTCTTCTGTTGCGTGGGAAAGAAAGGGTCTGTCTTCTTGTAGAAAGTTCTGAATTTCTGAGAATTTCAGTGGCGATTTATGACCTTTCTTTTAATTGGCGAAAGGGAGTCCTAGTTTTATTAAGATTGGCTAAATTTTTTAATTTTAGTTTTGTTTGAACCAATAGTAATTTTGAGGCGTTTCTTGGTGTGTGCAAACCGAGGTTTCTTAAGCCGTTGCACGGAAGGCAGATGGATCTTTTTTTTGGACTTGAAAAAAAAAAAAAAAAAACGATTTTTAGGGAAGACTTTTAAGAGGGTTTTGGAGCCTTAGGGGTTGCTACTTTGACGGCGGCCCCTACGGGGCCGGCCGCGGTCAGTGAAATGCTGAGATGAAGCGGAGGAAAAACGCGGCGGTTCTTCGGTGGTCGACCGCGGTATACAGTTAAGTTTTTATCTCCGAGATTTCTGGGTACGGAGTGTCCGAGACAGTGTGGGTGCTCGACATGTTTGACGGCGGCAATTCTTGCGGCCTATTATTTTCAATTTCGTCGCTGAGATCTCTTTTTCCCATTTGTGGAACAGTCTGAACTGCTCGTTCGTGCTGGAGTATCTATTTTGCTTTAGAAAAGATGGAAATATGGAAAGTCGTCATCGCCTGAGGTCTGCTTTGGCCTTTTGTCTCCAGTTTCGACCTCTTTCTCTTATTCTTCAGTGGAACTTCGAAAACGGGAAGTTGATTGAGTTAATGTGCTGCTTAACGGAGGAAATTGTAAACTATGAACTATGAAAAGGCTCCGGTTCCGGAAAACAACGATGAAGATTTAGTAGTTATTGTTTCGGTGTTTTGAAATTGGATCAATGGATTTGGGCAGCTCCCTGATTCTCTCAAAGGTGGTACGCCGATTTCGTGAGTGACTTTTTAATTATCATTGGTGTTTTATTTTGATGCATAATCCTTTTAAATTTGGAAATGTTTAATACTAAAGCAAGAGTTGACATGTTAAGTAGATAAAAATTGAATATTTTTACCAAATTTCTAGCTGAGAAAGTAATATTTTATTTAATGTTTAGTAGTCAGAAATTAATTGAACTAATTGGAGGAAGTGAATCTTAGTTTTAATGTTTAAGTGCCATGTTCAATATGTTTTATTCTAGATTAGTTTTTTTAAATGAGTTTGATATTCTTAAGTTCCTGCTTAAAATGATTAAGAACTGTGAAGTGTTTCACGATGATTTTTGTATTAATGGATTAATGTTAAATATAAGATTGATATGGAAAAAAAAAAACTATGAATAACTTTAAAAGATTTTGTAGGGGTAGTCTGGCCAGCTATCTTAAGTTATAATCTGTGGGAATTTTCAATAAATGTGTTTATTATCTTTAATATTGTATGTTTTTTTGTGTGTATTAATTGTGGTCTACTGTAGGTCACCCATGTGATCCTTACGGAAACATGGTTTTTCAACCGAACCTGGGTAATTATATTGCGGTAGTAGGAAAAAAAAAATCAATTTTAGTGTTAGTGACTATACGATCTGTTTACAGAATTTATTTTGATTTTGTTGAGTAGACTTCTTAATTGGGAGATTGTATCTTTCCCCGGTGTTTTGTAGAGTTCTGTGTGATATTTGAAATGTTCAAGGTTTAAGCTTATCTCTATGGAAGTGCATTTTCGAATTTTGTTTTTGACAATTAATCGTGATTCTACCAAAACACCAGGGAGGATATCTTTCTTTGATGTCTTTTAGATTTAAAAGTTTTGATTATGTACTTACAAAGTTTAGTAGTTTTTAGTAGCAGTTAGTTTGTTTTTGTTTTTGTTTTTTTTGTCGCGGCACCAAGCAGTCAGTTTTAAAGAGATAAAAATTAAGCGTAAAAATATATTATTTTTTTTCTACGTAACACATAAAAGCAAAGATAGAGGAGGTCTGTCAAGTAAGTCTAAAAGGCAAGACAGCCGAGAAAAAGACTCGTCATCAGATGCAGCTCCACAAACAGAGCAGGATATCACAGAATTAGAAACAGAGACGCAAGTAGAAGGAGGGTCTACGTTCGACGAATATCATTTTAGCGTCCAAGAAAGTTTAGGTTACTTGACGGAGGTAGACGGAATCTTAAATTCCGCAGACATACACAAAAAGGTAACAAAAAAGATAAACGAACACTTTGTTAAAGTTCTTAATATAATTACCAAAAAGAACATGCAGATAGCAAACTTAGAAGGACAATTAGGGAATACAAAATGGATAGAAGACTATATAACTGGCGTTACAAGCATAGCAAAGCCCACATATGCCAGCATGGCACAAAGAGGTAGATCGAGATCCAGATCACAGACGAGAGCACAAAACACCCAAGAATACGTCACGATAGTTTATCCCAAATCTGACATGACATCAGAAGAGGTACGTGAAAAAGTAGTTAGTAACATAGACAAAGCACGCCTTAAAGTCGGAGTCAAAGCAGTTAGAAAAGTAAGAAAAGGAGGGGTTCTGATAAAAGTAGACAAGAAAGAGGAACTAGACATTCTGTAAGATGCGATAAAAGAAAACTCTAAGTTAAAAGAGATTGTAGAGACTAAAAGACCAATTAAAGTCAATCCTAGGATAGTAATATACAACGTAGACAAAGACCTTGATAAGGACTTAATAAAAGAGAAAATCTTAACTCAAAATCCAGGGATAGAAAACGCTGAGATAGCAATACTTTTCCATATGAAAGGCAGATTCGGTAATAACTGGGTAGCCTCTATAGACCCGACCAGCTTCAAAGCAATAATGGAGACTAAGAAAATTAATATACAGTGGACCAGGAATAGTGTAAGGGAATTCATTCAAGTTTCTCAATGCACAAATTGCTTAGGCTATAACCATTCAGCAAAAAACTGTACAGCACATCCTCGGTGCACAAGATGCGGATCAGAAGAGCACTTCAAAAATGAGTGTAACAGACAAACTCCTAGATGCATTAACTGCCACAATGTTAATACAAAATTCGAAACAAGACTGGAAACAAACCACATTAGTAGAAGTAAACATTGCGCATATTTCATTAAGGAATTACAAAGGTATAAGGAAAGAATAAATTATGAGTAATTTCACAGCAATTCAGATAAATCTTCAGCACTCAAGGGGTGCGACTACATACTTAAGAGACTACTTAGAAACAAATAGTTATATAAAAATAGCATGCATTCAAGAGCCCTACACAAAAAAAAGACAACCAAATACGACCAAACAAAAGACGACCAAATACGTGGTTGTCCACTACACTATAGGAAGTATTACGCAAAAAATAGGGTAAAAGCAGCAATTATCTTAACAGATAGCAGAATCCCAGCATTAGAACTGTACAGCAACGAGTCAATATGTGTAATTAGGATAGAGGGGAGTACCCCATTCATTATGATATCGGTCTATTGTCCACCTTCACAAGACATAGATCCAATTCTCAGCACATTAGAAAGTCAAATAGCGAATCAAAAAGACATCCCCATCATCATCAGCGGAGACTTTAATTCTAAACATCCAATATGGAGCCCAAATCACCCAGATCCAAGAGGACTCAAGATATGTGATTTCTTAGCTACCACGGACATGAGTATCTTAAACGATCCGGAAAGCCCCCCCCCAACATTCTCAGGAGCCAGAGGGTCTTCCTGGATCGACCTGACACTTCTCAAAAGACATAATCAATTAGCAATCATAAACTGGAAAGTTATAGAAGCAAACCTAAGTGATCATAATTACATAACCTACGAAATAACAAATATAGATGAAGAGCATAACCTAAAATCTTAAAATGAAACTCTCCCAGGTGGACTGGCTAGGATTCAGACACACGATAAAAAGTAAATTTCAAAATAACAGCCACAGCAGATTAAGAAATATAAAAGACACAGACAAACAAATAGAAGACACCACCGTCCTCATTCAGGAGACATACGACGCAACAAAGAAATCGTAAATAGGCCAAATCCGACACCACAGAAGCAATCCATGGTGGACAAAAGAATTAAAGATCCAAAGAAAGAAGCTTACGAGCCCTAAGACGCCATTACCACCGGGCTCCTGATTCAATAAGGAAAGATTTCCGTCTTAAATATAAGATCGAACAAGCTAAATATGAGAAAATAATTTCCAAAGCTAAAAGAGCTTCATGGAACGCATTTTGGCAAAGCCTACAGATCACATCCCCCTTGGCACTTATTATGATACTGCCAAGGGCAAAAGATTAGGTCCGCTCCAACTAAGTGCCATCCAAAAGGGTGACGGCACCCTAACTTTCACCATCGAAGATACATTAACAGAAATTCTAAGTTTCCACTTTCCCGACGACCCAAGCGTCAATGACACGGATGAGCACAGACACTAATAAGACAGAAAGCAACGAGTCCCATAGACACTCCACATGATGTAGACTCTACGAACATAGAGATAAGAAAAGGCAATAGAAAGCACAAAGAGAGACAAAGCGCCAGGGTTGGACAGGCTTAACATAGACTTCGTAGATGAATTGCGACTAGCCAATCAGGATCTTTTAACCCAAGTATTCAACGCCTGCCTTCATACAGGATATTTTCCACGTGTATTGGTAAAATGCAGAGTTAGTTCTCTTCAAAAAAGAAGGAAAGAACCCCAAAG
Source organism: Stegodyphus dumicola (assembly GCF_044657685.1). Lineage (NCBI taxonomy): Eukaryota > Metazoa > Arthropoda > Arachnida > Araneae > Eresidae > Stegodyphus > Stegodyphus dumicola. The sequence continues at coordinate 261,102,276 of NC_140771.1, read as the reverse complement.
ACCCGAGCGCCTATAGGCCGATCTGCCTCCTCTCGTCCTGGGGCAAAGTTCTCGATAAGCTTCTGACACAGCGTCTAGTACATCACTTAGACTCAAATAACCTACTGCACAAAGCACAATACGGATTTAGAAAAGGTCAAAACACGATAGATACTCTTGAGAACCTACAAAAGATCATCAACGAGAACAAAACAAATGGGCTACACACATGCGTCATTGCTCTCGACGTCACCTCGGCCTTTAACAGGCTCTGGTGGCCAGGTCTAAAGGAACAATTAATAAGACTCAGATGCCCCAAGAATATCTACAGGCTACTAAGCAGCTATCTTCACGATAGAGTTATAACTTACCAAAGAGACGGTGTTCACATCACACACACTTACCAAATAGGAGCGCCACAGGGGTCTAACATCGGCCCGACCCTGTGGAATATCATGGCTAATACGGCTTTAGAATTAGATTTGGAAGACACAGCAAGTCTTCAAGCTTATGCTGACGACTTCATCTTAGTAATTAACGGGGGTAACAGACTTATTATAGAACGGAAAGCAGAGAAAGCTCTCTCCATCATTTCTGCGTGGAGCTCAAAGTATAAACTAGATTTTAGCATAAATAAAACTAAGATGATAATCTTTCCAAAGGGCAACAAGATAATTAACAGTCCCCCCAGGATAAAATGGCACGGCCAAACATTAAAGAACCAGGGCACTCTCAGATACCTCGGCTTCCTATTGGATAGCAAACTAACGTGGGTTCCCCACCTATCAGATATAAGGAACAAGACTTGCAAGATAATAAATACTTTAAACCGAAAAATAGAGTCCAAATAGAACTTTAAAGGTAGACTAATTAAAGACCTGTACCTAAGGGGAGTCGAAAGAATGACTCTACGGCTACCCCGTATATATGTAACGGCTACCCCGTATATATGTAAGAAACGGCTACCCCGTATATATGTAAGAAAACGGCTACCCCGTATATATGTAACGGCTACCCCGTATATATGTAACGGCTACCCCGTATATATGTAAGAAAAGATTACTTTTCCGTACTGATGTTATTGAACGTAGAAGGTTGAATCCGTAATGAAGAGAAAGAATTTTAATTGAGTAAAATATTAATCTATAATGAATAGGAACCTGGCAGACGAGGCGATTTAAATTTTCATTTTATTTTCAGCAAACATGTTGCGGCCAAAAACCATTTGGCCCATTATTTGTGCCTATATAAATATTTTAGCTTTTTTGATATATTTGCAATAAGAAGAGATCAGCAGACAGCAAACCAGCTACGCGGAAGGGTAGAAATCAAGTGCCTTATGTTCAGGATGAAATCTTAATTCAGACATTATTGCACTATTTCACTGCTCCATGGCGAATTCTTTTAGCTTAATCTAAAAAGAATCCGCTTGATCTTTACAGAATGAAATACTTTAAATTATTTCTAAACATCTTCAGCGATGTTGCGCAAATAAAATATAAAAGCAATTTATTGATAATCCTTTTGCAGGAAATTTAGAAAAAGGATAGTCATTATACAGGTTTTTGAGGGAAAAATATAGAATCATTAAGTTTAACTGCAGTCTCGAAACTCAAATCTCAATTTGCAAGTAGAAGAGTTACGAAACAAGTAAAATATTGAGACTATTATGTTTTATAGCATTTCAATATGCATGAGACATATGCTCCCCGTAGCATTTAAAGAAACCTCTATGTCCAGTGACTGTCGATTTTAAGTGGAAGACGTACTGTGTTAGAGTAAGAAAGTGGTGTTTCAGATCTAATCAATGGAACTATAACACCTGTCAGAACGAATTTAATTAAAGAAAACGATTTCCAGTATCTTCAAGAGTAAATTTGAGAGACATTTTCTAATATAAAAAATTTATTAATGCATTTTCTGCATAGATGTGTGACACTTTTACCCAACCCGTTACATTTTTGTAACAATGAAATTTATTACTGGAATTGCTATATTGATTTTCGTTTCTTGTAATGCACTTATAAACTAAACGTGCCTAGAAAATCCAAACGGCGGGGATGATTGATTCTCGTCTGTATCTTTTTAATCTGATTTTCGCGTATCGTTATATTTTCTAATAACAGATTTTTCGATAAAGACGTCGATTGAGTGAAATCAGCAGTTTAAAGGAGCACAATTGAAAGTGAAATGTATGTAAGAAAAATAAAAACGCAAGTTTCAAATTTTATATTTTACTGCAAAAGAATTTCTACAAACCGTGTCATCTAAGTAAACAAGTTTTAAAAATGGCAAAAAGGTCATTAATACAATAATTACCAGCTTTGTAACAGTATACCCATACAATCGATGGTAAATAAGTGTCGTTTTATTAAAGTAACTGTGTTAAACCTAAAATAAAAGGTTTTCTTGACTAACATTTCATTAAAATAGAAATTAAATTACAAAAATTTAAGGCACAATCCTTGAGTACGCTGCACAAATCAAGACGTTCTTTGCTTGCCTTAGGCTTGAGCACGCCTTTTACTTCACTGTACGAAGTAAAAGAAAGTATTATAATCGCGAAAAGTTTCAGGGAGCATATTTCAACGAAAATATCCATTTTGACCGCTATCGAATGCAATTTAACGATGCTTTTGCGTGATATCTCTACGTAAGGACAGAATAAAATACTCCTTTCCACCAAAAAAATTATAAAACTGCTTTAAAATGAATTCTGAAGAGACTGTTTCGTGGCGTCTGTACGAACGTATGTACGTACGTATCTCGCATAACTCAAAAACGAGTAGCCTCAAGAACGATGAAATTTTGTATATAGGACTGCTATAACATGTAGATGTGCATCTCGTATTTTGGTTGCAATCGGCCGCAACAAACGTATATAAATATATTTATATATATATCCACTCTGTTACCCGGCTCAGTGATCTCAGTTTCTTTACTCTTATATGTTTTTAAATTGTACATTTTTTGCTTAAAAGCAAAAAATGTACAGTAATGTAACGCACCAAACGTATATAAATATATTTATATATATGTCCACTCTGTTACCGGTCTCAGTGATCTCAGTTTCTTTACTCTTATATGTTTGTAAATTGTACATTTTTTGCTTTTAGTAATGTAACGCACCAAACGTATATAAATATATTTATATATATGTCCACTCTGTTACCCGGCTCAGTGATCTCAGTTTCTTTACTCTTATATGTTTTTAAATTGTACATCTTTTGCTTAAAAGCAAAAAATGTACATTAATGTAACGCACCAAACGTATATAAATATATTTATATATATATCCACTCTGTTACCCGTCTCAGTGATCTCAGTTTCTTTACTCTTATATGTTTGTAAATTGTACATTTTTTGCTTTTAGTAATGTAACGCACCAAACGTATATAAATATATTTATATATATGTCCACTCTGTTACCCGGCTCAGTGATCTCAGTTTCTTTACTCTTATATGTTTGTAAATTGTACAATTTTTGCTTTAGCACCAAACGTGTATAAATATATTTATATATATATCCACTCTGTTACCCGGCTCAGTGATCTCAGTTTCTTTACTCTTATATGTTTGCAAATCGTACATTTTTTGCTTTTTAAAGCAAAAAATGTACAGTAGTGTAAAAAATTGATTTTATGTATTTTTGCCTTGTCGCGAAGTGAGAACTGAATTAATTGAATGAGAAATACTCAATCGCCTGTGAAAAACTGTTCCTTTTTTGTTTTGTTTGCTTAATTTCTTTTATCCATTGTCCTAGATTTGTTATAGTGTTTGAATAGAACATGTGGCAACGATTAGATAATTTTTAAATGATATAAATTTTGTGCATTCTGAGTTATAATATGAACGAAATATAATACTGTTAAGTGAACCTAGCGCCAGAATGTCGCTATGGTAAACAAATGGAATGAATTTTAAAGAATGCATTTATTCTATTGTGGTTTATGCGTTGTCGGCGAAGTAGATTTAATTCAATCCAATAAGTTAAGTTTAAATGAAATGCAAGAAAAAATGCGTATAATTTGATATTCCGTACAAGGAAGTCATGTGGTGTACACATCAGATTTTTTTATAACGTAATATTGGCTGCGTCTCTTTCTACAAAGCAGTTACACTCCACTATAGCTTCACATTTGAAGAAAATTTAAATTATATTTAAACTCATTTGAAATATTAGCTTTATAATGTTACTGAGCGAGATTTTTTTTACTATAAATTTATTTTTATAGTCTGTTGGTTTCGGTCGTTAACATTTAATACAACGAGTTAACTTTCAAAACTGAATTATTAAAATTTACCAAGCGATTAAAAGAATAATCCAAATTTATAATTGAAGCTGCTCGAAGTGCAAAAACGAATTCTTTGACTTGAAATACTTTTTGATAACTTATCAGGAATAAATTTTTTAATATTTTCATTATGTCTAATATCAGATTCCTGCATTACAGATGAAAATAGCTTCATCGCGTAGAAAGACAGGCTATAGCACTCTACGATTTTAAATAAAATTTATTTATAAATGGTTTAAAATTATTTCACTTTAGAAATTCATGCAACATTCCTTGAAGTTAACTATCTGTGATAAAGCAGGTACTCAATTAATTGGTATATTCTTCTATTCCGTATAGCACAATAAAATAAATTTGTTCCCAGGTTTTAGTATATACTAAATAAAGGTTCTTGAAATAAAAAAAATTATTCTCATCAAAACAAACCCATTTTGATTATATGAAACGTTTTATTTAGATTTTTTTTAATGTAAAAAAATTAGCTACACTGTCTTCAGCAATTTACTAGTGCGAATTTCTATACCAAATCTCCAGAATATCATTCTGATGTTGCCATATCGCCAAAGCGCATTTTTTCTCTATTCCTAACTCGCGATCTTTATTTTTAGCCCATAGGGGCAATAGCTGAAAATGGATATTAGTCTTGGAAAGTTATTTTGCGTCGAATCACTGTAAATAGCTGTATCAGTTTTCAAATTGTTCCCATCAAATATTATCACCCAGTATTATATTTAAAGAAATTAAATAATGAATAATCTGCATAAATGTATGTACATTTCTCGCATTATGAAAAACAAAGATACCTAGATCTATCACATTCCGTATAACGCAGTCCTCCATCTGAATATGGGCGCCTAAAAGCCCGAATCTTGAATTCCAAATTTATTTTATTGTCTATTTCATTTTTTGTAAACTTCTAAATGAACCTTTGATTAAGAAACTCAACGATTTCAAAGGGAGCAGTAGCAACACACTGTGCGGAATAAAAATATTTTTATCTCCAGAGTGCGAAACAGTCTACCGGAAATTGCAAAGATAGGCTGTTTTTAAATATTTTTAGCCCAAATGTTCTCGAAACTTGTTATGTGTGTGTATAAATCTCAAAGCTTTCGGAATTTGTTGTTTCTTTTTTTCTTAATTTTCTTAATTTGTATTTAAAACTCCCATAATTGAGCACTATGCCTTAGTGTTTAATTAATTCTTGATTTATTAATCGCGTATTTGAAATTAAGCATAAACTTGATACATAAAAGTCAGTAATTTTGCAGAACAAAATAATCCAGCGCCATTAAAATATTCACAAATTTTATTCCTTAAGGATACTGTTGTGTATTCGCACGGTTTTAAAGATTTGTTGCGCAATGCAGTAAAAAATGAAATATTTTCTAACACAACTGAATTTTTTACTCAGAGAGAATGCACACTTTGCTAACTTGCTGATGCACTTTGCCAAATTTACAACAAATGTCGTTTAGTAGTTAAATGTCCTTTAAAATTATTTCGCAGATCTTTCAATTCAAACGCACGGCGGTGCAACGTGCAACGTGAAGTTATAACTTGCGATATTCCTCTTTCGGTATATGAACAAAATCCAGGCTTTTGCCCAATACTACAACAGCACAATCAGAACATTCGAGTCTATACCCATTAACTCATATTTTATACATAACTCATATTTCATATTTTTCACTCATATTTTAACATAGTAACTCATATTTTAAAACTTTATAATATCGTTGAAAACTATTCTTTCGAAATAATTATCCTGATTATACCTTTGATGCTAACTGGACTGTTTAAAAATTAAAAATTCATCCTCTATTCTGCTTCATCGATCTCGAAGATACCATCCACTGACTACAATTTATGAACATTATTTGAATCGCTCAGTTGAATACTCACTTTGAATGGCTTTGATACTTTCCTTTACCTGCAACAAACTTTTATCACTAAGATTCTGCATGCGCGAGGAATCACGTTGTTGGTTAATGGAATATGCTGAATTTTCTTTCACAGTTCAGTATCCAATGCAACTTGAAGTACACATCAGTTAACCATTTTTCCTCAGTTATTTATGACCATTTCTTTTCTTAGCACACAGATAGGAAGCTATTAACAACGGCATCTCAACGGTTGTGCCAAATGAAAATGGCATATTAATGCTAGATTCCAATAAGCAGAATTCTTCAGAAATTCAAAAAGATGCTAGAAAAGGAAAAGTATACAAATCTCAATTTTAATATTGTAAAACAACTTTCTCATTTTCGTATTAGCTGTGTAATATTATAGCATAAGATTAAAATAACAATTGTATTTGATTTCGTTATTAAAAATATGAAGAAAGTGTATATTTGGAAATGTAATGATCTATAGATGACGCTTAGAAATCGTTTAAAAATGAGATTGGGTGATACGTTCTTTTTCTATGGTGTTTCTAATTTTCTCTTGTTTTTAATAGAAGTACTAAGCCACGCCAGAGCAACATATAGAATTTTTGGCCTGGATATGCGTTCATAAGTCTAACGGTCTATTCAATATCGAAAAGCGAATTTATTTTAAGGAGGAGATACAGAGATAGAGATATAAAAGCCTTCGGAGCTTTGAGTGAAACGTAATTTATATGTTATGTTTAATTTATATGTCAATTTATATGTTACTGCCGTGAAGAAGATTTACTGCGGTTTCCGATTTGCGCGTTTTAGAGTACTGCTGTATCATCAGCATAATTTGTAGATACGGTTTCTAAACAGTCTCAGCAGGCCACTTATGTAAATATGAAGCAGTTTGACGCCAAACGATAGAATCCTGTGGAACTCCGTAACATTGTTACGTGGGTACAATGCACACAGGTCCGATGATAGGATGATAAATTTTATATTATCAAAAGAAACACTTCAAAGTTCTGAAATTTTCCTACTAGTACATGTATTCACAGTATCGCAGAGTGAAGTCAGCAGTTACACATTAAACTACTAGGAACTTCAAACACAATGCAATGCAATGCGCTTATAACAGAAGATCTCATACAGAGTGTGCCCAGAGATCTGATCCAGAGAGAGTTCTCTGTGCTATGAACTCATGCTAAACTAACAGCTAACAACAACGTTTGAGAACTGATGTTCTGTCCAGTCTTAATAGATTTTCCAGGCCGCCAAGGTATTTCTAGTATTTTTTTTTTTTTTTTTTTTTATTCTTGAAGTTGCTGGAAGGCATATGAGGTCCAGATACTGTTACAGCTAATACAGTGATAAGTTAGATTCATTGAATTACGATATCTATTACTGATACAGAGGGACCGAACAAAAATGTTTTTAAATGGTCGCCACGGTTAACGACATTTGGTGATTTGTCGCCAAATTATCGATATAGACAGTTACTCAATGTTAAATATACATTCTCCTTTTTCTGCACAGCAGTCTCCCCTCTAGATTTTCATATTAGATTATACAGAAAAATACAACAATTTCGCATATGATCTCAATCAAATTATTAGAACATGTACAAATTGCGTAACATTATATATATTTTTTATGCGTCGAAGTCAAATTTAATAAATAAGAAAGAGATTATGTTCTTATTTATTCTCAACTTTTATCATACTCAATAAATGTTTTCTAAAAACTAAGAAAGTGTTCATAGTTTATATTTATTCTCAGTTAATCTATCGTAAGTTATTTAATGATTAAAGAAACCAGCATTTGTTATACATTAAAGAAAACTTGATTTTTAAGCCTTCAACGGTTTGTCTGATTATCTCTCTCTTTTATGTGTGCTTCTCAACGGCTCGTTAAGCGAAACTTTTATTTTAAGAGTATCCTCGAATACGGGCCTGTGTTTTTGTTGTACTTGAAAGATATATCAAGCCCGGATTTTTGTCTTTCTTTCACACTTAAATGCCTAAGGTGGTGTATTGAGAATACGGCAAAGCACACTAGGGAAACTGCCTAAGGGGAGGGATGCCTTCGTGGAGGACTTTCTAAGGGAAACTGGCTCGTATACACAAAATGGCTAAGGGGAGAAGCGTTCACGCAAAATAGACAATAGGTAATGATGCCCAATTGCGCGGGAAGATCCCTTCTCGATGTTTGACGATAAAGGCCTTCCACTGGTTGTAACAAAACGAAGAATTTGTTGCCAGTTAGAAAGTGAATGTATGTAGAAGGGGAAGTAAAATTTTCTCCTTTAAAACAGTCTAAGAAACAAAAAACATAAATAAAATTTTAAAAAAATAATAAAATAGGCTTTTATTCATAACTGACAACAACGTTTGGTTTGACAACATCACAACAGTTTTGGTAGGAGCAGGTATTGCCATGGTTAGCCCAATGCTGATTCTCTGAAATTCTCTGATATTTTGAGCAAAAACAGATCGTTATGTATATGAGGAGAAAACAGTAAAAGGATTACATAAAGATTTAAAGACGAGTGCAAGTGTTTAATGGGGACGAATGTAAGCGTATACTTCTTAGAGAGAGTTGATCTCCGTGTATTTTCTATTGATTTTGAGTTTTAAAAATTTTGTATTACTTAAAATAGTATATAACTACGAAGTATTGAAAATTATTTAATTGATTAAAATTTTGAACTTTATAGAAAAAATAATTTTGGTTCATTTAAAATTTAATATTCATGCGTATTTATTATTCTGGCTTTAACACTTTCTCGCTTTAATGATTTATTAAATGAAATTCTTAATTATTGATATAAGAGAATATCGTTAAGCTTCACATTTGTTGCAAATAAATGAAGTTCTAAAAGAAGTTCTTTTTCTGTACAATTCCCTAAATACCGAATAGCTTAAATTTTGGTTGGACAGGCGATAATAATTATCAAATAAATAAAATTTAAAGAAAAGATACAGTTTGACTTATTTGATCATGTACTATTCTCATCTGAAAGAATTCCATCTTTCAACACAAGCACTATTGAGAGCTTTTAGACAAATATTTCGGCCCATCAGCGGCAGGAGTCTTGCTAGAAAAATAGTACATGATGCGTACAGTGTTTCAACACAGAGCTGTGCTAATAGCTCAACTCTGTGTTAATAATGGTTAATAATGGGTTAATAATGGTGTGTTAATAATGGGTGTTAATAATTGGATAATAATGGGTGCTCTGCCTGCAGAATAAGTGACAGCTGAATCAAATTTTAACAAGTCTAGGCTCTATTTTCGCGGTTCATGTTTTTCAAAGTAAAAAAAAAATCAAAGAAAAGGCGTTTTCAAAAAACTATATGTTGCAGTATTTGTGTACCTCGCTACACAAGCAAATCACTTAGAAAATTATCTCGGACCTATCTTCGGAGGAATTAATTGCTGCCCAAATGAGGGTTTTCGCGAGGAGGGGAAAAGCTCAACCATAATTAGACATAATGTCATAAACTTACGTGGAGCTCGACGTGAATTAAAAAAGCTGTTCAAATTAGCCAAGGTGACCCAACAAGGATTAACCGACTTATATGTTGTCAGGGGATATTGAGTGGAAATTTACACCGTACCGTGCACCGAATTTTGGTATGCCTTGCCTTCAAAACGCGTTTTGAAAAACAGTTGTGAATTCAAAATTAACTACTGAAGAATTTTAAAATTTAGTAGCCAAATGAGAGAAAATATTAAACTATAAAACAATTTCACCTCTCTCTTCAGATGCAAGGGATTTTAATGAATTATCGTCTGGTTAATTTTTTTATTGGCTTTTCTATAACAGCCCCTGTAGAACAAGAAGTTTTCAATACGTCTGATAACAAATTGTCCAGATGGAAAAAAGTCATCAAATTGGCTGCCACATTTTTTCCCGTTGCCACATTTTTTCAAAAAAATATTTGAAAAAATGTGGCAACGGGATCATTTATTGCAACGTCAGGAGCGAACGAAGTGGCAGTTTAAAAAAAAAAAAAAAAAAAAAAAAAAAAAAAAAACCCTTAAATCCGGAACTATGGTGCTCGTGACGGAAGACAACTTGCCTATCTACCACTAGGTTTTAGGTCGAACTGAAGAGGTTATACACGGATTGGATAAAAGAAAGTAATTAATGCATGCGACTGCAAAGGACCTCTTTAAAAGGCCTATCAGAAAATTAATTATTTTTCCGATACCAGATGACAATCAAATGTAACATTTCCTTATTATGGATGGACTTTATTCATATAATGCAAGTGTAATTTTTTTATGTGTGACATTCTTATTTGTTACTATATGCTAAAGAATTTAATTATAATTGAAATAATTTGTGTTAAATTGTATTTCATTGTGCATTTCTTATGCTTGAGTAAATTTGAATTCGATTGTAAATTTATATAGATCTATTTAAACTTGTTTCACTGGAGGCCGAATTTTCGGTGTCATATAACCCCCCTCCATGATTAGCGCCGTCTTGTGAGACGAGCCAAATTTAGTTTAGTTAGTATCTGAAGAATATACTCAGCGGATCTATGGTACGTTCCATTGTCCCACCTTGTCTGTGCTAATAGAGCACCTAATTTGTAACTTTGTACATTATGTAAATAATGAAACATTTGTGTGGTCTAACTCAGTTAGTTTATTTAGAACCAACTCTCGCCATTATCTCGCGTATTTCATCGCTAGTATTAATACCAAACAGGAGTCTTCAAACAGGAAACCTGCCTAGCAGACTTTTCGATCTAGAGTCCTAGAACAAAACAATGTTGAGACGACTGAGACTCACTCCATATTCGGAACGGCGTGTTTGTACTGAAAATTCGAATCGGATAATGGAAAGCATTCCGACGGTAGCAGACACTTCCAAGATTCCGGACGTCTTTAAAGATCTAGAAAGCAGCCCTTCAAGACGTCATTTCGGAATAATAAAGTCTTCGCATAGAGTTCGAGAGAGCTTCTACTGGAGTAATACAAGGGATGACAATCAAAACGAGAACTAGGGATGACTGTGCGACTCGGAAAGAAATGCATTCACTCCCACGTCTGACACCAAAACATTCTTGAGTACGCACGGGTTGGTAATGTATTGGATGCACACAGAACCGATGAGAGATTGTTAAATTATTTTTTTACTCAAAGAAACAACTTACACCACAAAAATACTCGTACGGCTCAATTCAGTATCACAAAGCACAATCAGTAGTTACATTTCAGTCTACTAAGAACGTTTAGCACAATGCAATGGAAAGAGTATCTAAAAGGCGAAATTCTGTCGGATATCTGAAAACTCCGAATTCAGCTCTGAACTAAAACTACGACTCGGAACTAAACTAGACCTTATGTCAGAAGTAACAGTAACTGAGAGCTAATGCTCTCTGCGGTGTTATATAATTTCCATCTGGCCGCTGAGAAATCTCTAGCAACTTTCATTTCTCAAAATTACTGGAAGATATACACGGTTAAAGTTAGATCTACAGTTGAATATACTAGGACTAATTACAATTATTCAAGTACAATACAGCATTAAACTTATACAGCGGCCGGACCAAATCGTCGCCAAGTTTCGCGACGTTGTGCGATTCCTCGGGAAATTTAACGACAAAAATTAGTCTCGAAAACGATCGCTAGCTTGACGATATCTCGCCAATTTAGGGAGACAGCCATTTTATCACTGTTAAATAGACTTTCCATGTAGAGTTTTCTTGCAGAAGATCTTCTCTTTCAAAACCTTCCTGTTACATTACACAAAAAATATATGAATTCACATACAATTTCGCTAAAATAATTTATATACGTAAAAAATTCGTAATAATATTGACTTTAATGCTATATACAAGACATAATATGGTTCGTTGGGAACCGATGTAGTAGGTTGTGTTAATCAGTAATCATATTTGCAGCACTCATAAGCGCAAACTAAAATAAGATATTAAAACACACACGTGTGAGAATTGACGCATTGAATTGTCTTTTACACTGAACAATACGTTTCCTGGGAAAAAAAAAGTCAAGTTCGTAAGCATACGAAGTCAGTACATTTTACGTATAATTTATCTCGAGTAAATAATAAGATAAAACAAAAGAGCACTTTCTCGAGGGAGGCATGACATTTTCTTCAAGACCTTTAGCGCTAGAATTATTGTTCCTGCGAACACGAGAAAGTTCTCGAGCCCCCAGTAGACGCACATTGCTTTCGAGACAGTCATGTCTTAGATGTCGAGAAAAATTTAAATGGTGGATTCTTTTCACACGCATAGTAAATGAAAGCTATAAATATAAAACTTAGCTAAAACAGCGACACAAACAACCCCAAAAAAGCTCAGCGGCACAAACAACCCCTAGAAAGCCATGGCCGGCAGTGCCCTGATATCTGCTTTCTAGACCTTAGGCCCAGGATGCTTGTGCCTATTGCTGGACAAGTGGTCAGCTTGCCGCCGGACTCCTGGTGTTTAGTCCCCAAGCAAAATCGATACTCATTTTTATCGACCTCCTCAAGGGATGAAAGGCTGAGTCAGCATTGCCCAGCGCAGGGATCGAAAGTTACGACATACATCAGAAAATTTAGGGGGGAAATATACGCTGTAAAACAGCTATGAATCTGAAACAAAGAAAACAGTTATATACAATACACTCGACAGCCACCGCTTTACCTAAAATTGGTAAAGCAGTTATTTCAAAATACTTAGCAGAAACAGATACTTGTCCACCAGCGGCCGAGCGGTAAAACCGCTGAATACTGGTAGTTCGGTCCGGGGTTGGAATTCTGCCGAACGTGCTGGCTGCATGGGCGTTTTCGTGGTTTTCCCATGTGTAACGTGGATACGAGCCAGTTTCCCTTAAAACGAAATCAACGGGACATCTCTCCCTTTCCGTGCTGTGCCCAAGGGCGGAGCACGTAATGAGCAAAAAAATACAGTCCACTCCGTCCGAAAAGTTACGTCATGCGCCTCTTGGGCAGATTTGTCATTTAGCCGGCAACATCGCACATGTTAGCGATAGCGCGGCAAGACATATATTGATTGATTGCAAATAGTCCCCCTTTTCTCAATTCCGACTCCTCCCATTACCTCGACCCAGACAGACAATCGTCATGCGCCCTTCGGGCTTAAGAGTCACTGAGGGGAACGCATTGCATCTTAAATGCAGTATTTCGGCGATAAGTATAATGAATGAATGAAAATAGTCATACATATTATGGCTCAGTCACGCCTAAACTGGGTTTGTTTACTTACTAGTGAGCTCCTGCGCTGCTGGTCTTCCTATCCTTTACCCGTCTTTGCTTCTCCTTACGGCGAACATTATATGAAGATAGTCTTTTCTACTGGAGTAATACAAGGGATGGCATAAATTTGATTAAGCCAGATATACTACTGATTTCTGTGGTATTCTGGCGATATGTTATCAGTCAGTCAGTCAAACAGTCATTGATATGCCAATGCCAATGATTATAAGTTACGGAGTGTCTATGGTTCAAAACCATGTACCTCCACATGCACAAGTAGCCATGCACAAGTAGTGAGCAGAAATAGGAAAATTGCATAATTGGTTATCATGATGCACACTAGAGGGAGCTACATTAGCTCGAGAAAGTTTAGGGATAGGAAAAATCAAGTTTTGATTTTTTTGGACGTTTTATAATTTTAAACTTTTTTGTATTTTTTTTAATTTTATGTTTTTTTTGGGGGGGGTATTTTTTAAAAAAATTTATAACACATAACTACGACACTAAAGCAAAAAGCGGAAAGAAAGATTTTACAGATTAATAGGCTCATTGGCATATGACACTAATCATAGCGAAGTAAAATTAAATTTTCGCGATGAAATGTCCAGGGCAGCGGGCATGATGTGATTCAATATTGAAAAGATTGATAAGAATGCAGAGGTGGCCACTTTTCAGTAATACTGGAGTAGGAGAATGGTAGAGCAAGAAAATGAAAATCGTCCTTTCATAGTCCAGCTATGAACTACATAAGAGTTTTAGCCTATAGCTCAAGTAAGGCCGGAGGCCGCTCTCATTTTAAATTTAATTCCAGTAAGGGTGCCGTAGCACCGCGCCCGCAGGCGAAATTGAAGAGGTGGCAAGTCATACGGGAAAGAAATTCGGAATTGTTGAATTTATTCTTATTGAAACATCAGTAAATGGTCGTAAAATTATGCGTAAATGCTGGAGCAGTTTATCTTATCGAGGAACTTCGTCGACTGAGAATGAATACGTGAGAGTAGTTAACGTACATGTGACTGAGAGTCGCAGTCTGATTGGTCGATCACACAAAAGTAGTAAATCATAATGGTAGAGCAATTACGTGGCTAAACATTTTATAACACATTTGCGTAAGACGAAACTGGTAGAAAAAGTCAATAATATTTTTCATACTAAACATAATATATTGGATTACTTTATTTTAAGACGGATGCTTCTTCGAATCGATGCCTATTACCAAAAAATTGTTCGTTCAAATAGAAATACCAAAAGAAAGGCAAAACTTGATATGAAATGGAAATTATAAATTTCCCAGATTTTGCTGTGTGTGACACCTCTAAGCTGCCTTCTCATTTATCCAAAGTTTATTCAAGATTATCAGATATATATTTTAGAGTTACCAGATAACAATGATTATTTTATAAATGATAATCATAGGACTATTATATATTTCTTTAGATAGAAAAGAGAAGTATTTGTAAAATTTTCTATTGCCCAAATGGATAAACTCTGCTTTAACATTTTCATATTGATCTTTATAAGTTGGACTTAATTTATGTGTCTCCATATAGTACGGATAATTAATTGTGATGCGATAGATCTTTCCGTAAGTTCTTGATTCACTTTTGAGAAGCACTCACTACAGTATCTTATGGTGCCCGCTTCTGTTACCATGCAAAGTGATAATAGCATTAAATATAATTTATTACTTAGTTCGCGGATTTTATATAAATATTTCAGTTCACATGAGGGGTCTTACTCCTGAGCTATTTCAAACAAATCGAATCTTAATTCAGAAGTCAAACAACAAAAATCAGCATTATATTTTCAGAATTTTCACAGGACTAGTTTCGATGGTTTTACCGAACCACCATCCTCAGTTGCAAAACTGCAAATGAACAAGATAGGAAATAATGATTAGACAAGATAAGAAAGCTAGGACAAGAATAAGCAAGTGGCGCCATCTGTTGATGAAACCAGAACTAAAACATAATTCCTTTAAAGGCCGAAGGCAAAGATGGATTGGAATTAGGATCGTTAACTAGCACAGAAAGATTTTTTTGAATGTGAAATGCCTCTAGGAAATCCAATTCTCCAATGGAAGATGTTTTTTGAATAATTTTGGCAGCAGAAAAATTGAAAGTGTGATTTTCGGACCAACAATGTTGAGCAACAGAAGACTTCTGTGTTTCCTTTTTTCTAACATATGCCATATGTTCCTTGACGTGAAATTTTAAGGCTCTCTTAGTTTGGCCAATGTAAATTAAACCACACTGGCAAGGAATCCTATAAATACCCCAGGAATTCATATCCGGAATGGGGTCCTTGAGTATGGAACTCGGAATTATATTGATGGGAGAATAAATAGCCCGAAAGTTAAATTTCTGCAAAATATGCGCAAGTTTATAGCTAATTGATGGAAAGAAGGGAATGACAACATAATTTTTATAATCTCCTAAAACAAAAGTGTGCATTTTAATGTGTTGAGATGAGAATTTTTTAACTGCTTGAATAATAATGTTGGGTGAAAAGCCCCTGTCAATAGTTATTGCTTTTAAATAATTTAGTTCTTCCTCAAGGGCAAGTTTGGATAAGAACACTTACATCGATGGTGTCACTAAACTCTTAAAGGAAGGACCATATAAACCGATCCCTAAAGATCCTTCACCTTCGGACTTGTCAAAAATAAAAACTGCGATCAAATCTTCACAAATCATTTCAAGCAACTTAAAACATTCGCTTATCCCATCTGTTGCTAATTGTGGCAGATTATATGCTCCTCCCAAAATTCATAAAAGTGGTATTCCTTTTCGCCCTATTGTATCAAATTTAGGTACTGCCTCGTATGCATTAGCTAAATATTTAGTTTCTAGATTTTTAACTCTATTAGACAATAAGGCTCTAGTGTAGAATTGGGTGCCCTTTCGATTAGCAACAATTTTTTTTTTAAAGTTTGGCGATGAAATCTCACTTCTGGTTACCATGATAGTTTTAACTCTGTTTTAGCTTCCTGATTTCATTTAAATGAAAATAGATTGATGCGTACTTGGACAAATTTAAGGCAGTGCGCAATGCCTAGTTTGTGCAATTCTAGGATGTTTTTTAAGTGAAAACAGATCAATGTGTACATGCACACAGAGTCTGTGCAATTCTTTGACCTCTTATTTTTGTTTTGTGTAGCGACCATCAAGAAATTGTACCTTCCTGGTGCCGATCTTGGCATAAAAAAAAATTCTCCAAAAAACAAGGGGCACCCAATTGTAAACTTTTACCGACAATAACATTTACACCATAAAAAATTCAACAGAGTTTGTAAAAAAAGGTTAAAAACATTTCTCCTAGAAATTTACTCATGGTTTCTTTTGATGTAAAATCATTATTCAACAATGTTCCAGTGGAGGGTGCATTAAGATGTCAAGAAACCAGACTTCGCGAATTTCATTTCTCTTGCATCGAAATTGATGAGCTAATTTCTCTCACTCAACTCTGTTTGAAAAAAACACATTTTGTTTTCCAAAATAAATATTACAAGCACACTGAGGGATTAGCCATGGGAAGCCCCCTCAGTCCCATCCTGTCTGATATCTGCATGCATTATTCTGAATCAAAATTGTTTGAAACTTTAAACTTCCCGTCATGGTTCCGCTACGTAGACGCCACTTTTACCCTGTTTGAAGGTAATAAAGATGATTTAAATAAAGTTCTTTCAACAATGAATTCTATTGATCCTGCTGTTCAGTTCACTTTTGAACTTGATACTTGCAATTCTCTTCCGTTTCTCGACATTCTGGTCACACGTAACACATCCAACTTCAGTACTACTGTTTACCGTAAACCTTCATCGGTTTGCCTTCCACCACACATTAAATCATGTCATCCGACTAAACAAAAGTTAGCTTAACTTTATTCCTATGTTTTCCGTGCTCTTCAAGTTTGCTCCTCCAAACTAGCCCTTGATGAAGAACTAAATTATTTAAAAGCAATAGCTATTGACCGGGGCTTTTCACCCAACATTATTAATCAAGCAGTTAAAAAATTCTCATGTCAACACACTAAAAGGCACACTCTTGTTTTAGGAGATTATAAAAATTCTTTTGTCATTCCCTTCTTTCCATCAATTAGCTATAAGTTGCACATATTTTGCAGAAATTTAACTTTCGGGTTATTTATTCTCCCATCAATAAAATTCCGAGTTCCATACCCAAGTACCCCAATCCGGATATGAATTTCTGGGGTATTTATAGGATTCCTTGCCAGTGTGGTTTAATTTACATTGGACAAACTAAGAGAGACTTAAAATTTAGCTTCAAGGAACATGAGGCATATGTTAGAAAAAAGGAAACACAGAAGTCTTCTGTTGCTCAACATTGTTGGTCCGAAAATCACACTTTCAATTTTTCTGCTGCCAAAATTATTCAAAAAACATCTTCCATTGGAGAACTGGATTTTCTAGAGGCATTTCACATTGAAAAAAATTTTTCTATTCTAGTTAACGATCCTAATTCCAATCCATCTTTGCCCAGGTACAGAATACACGGGTTTAGAAATGTCTTTTATTAATTAAAATAAGTTGTAGACATCATCCTGTTGTAGCCTGTAAAGAAATTATGTTTTATTTCTGGTTTCATCAACAGATGGCGCCACTTGCTTATTCTTGTCTAGGCGTTCTTATCTTATCTAATCATTATTTCCTATCTCGTTCTTTTGCGGTTTTGCAGCTGAGGATCATGGTTCGGTAAAACCATCGAAACTAGTCCTGTGAAAATTTTTAAAATATAACGCTGATTTTTTTTGTTTGACTTCTGAGTTAGTATTATTCAGCTTGTTATTGTATCTTAATAAATCGAATCTTATTAATTGACAAAAAGACTGATAGGTGTTTTTTTTTTTGTTGTTGTTGTTTTTTACAAAATTAACTCATTTGCGGTGATTTCTTAAATAAATAATGCA
Organism: Stegodyphus dumicola; assembly: GCF_044657685.1. Classification (NCBI taxonomy): domain Eukaryota; kingdom Metazoa; phylum Arthropoda; class Arachnida; order Araneae; family Eresidae; genus Stegodyphus; species Stegodyphus dumicola. Next base: position 261,083,953 of record NC_140771.1, on the reverse strand, counting down.
ATTTTAAATACGAAAACTTTTAATGTGTCCTTTTTATAGATGATGTCTACAACTTATTTTAATTAATAAAAGACATTTCTAAACCCGTGTATTCTGTACCTGGGACAGAATCGTTTCGGTTTAAATCTTCTCGATTCGGGATTTAGAAGCGAATGCTGAATCATTCAAACGATAGAGATAAAGCATTTCAAGTCTAAAACATACAGCTCTTATTCACGTCAGTACTATCGTCAGTACACGTCAGTACTACTATACATTTTTTATCTTATAATCCTAAGTTAAGATGCAAGAGGTGCAAAAATTATCTTGGCCGCCTATTCGCTGACAGTGTTGATAAACGATAATCGAATGAAACTGAAACTTGTAGCAGTAGGAAACAAACACCTGATCTCAACCAGTAGCCTGAAACAACTCACCTCCCTTCGGAAGGTTTTGGATAATTTCACGTGTCACACCCTCTGCTGTGACGTCATTGATGATATTGCATGGACGTCAAAAGCTTATTCCCGCCCTTTTATGGACGTCACACAGCTCTGCCTACTCTACTTTGTTGATGCAGCCTATTCTACGCGTTTACCAAATTATTTATTAAAGGTGAAATAGCTAAAGGTTTTCGGTATTGTTCTTAAAATTACATCCTTTTAACATTAATCATTTTTATTAATCATTTCTTAATATTTCTTTCTCTTAAAATCGTGTATAATAGTCGTAAATTTATTTCTATTATCCACGATTTCTGGTGAAATGAAGATGGCCGCCATTTCTTGAAACACGGAGGTTCGTCGACAATCTGGATGGCAACCATTTTTCAAAACAACGTATTTCATGTAGTTTGGTGCAAAAACAAATTCGCCAAACTTTGAAGGTGGGCTAATACTGAAGCTGTTCCCATCAATGAATGCGTCTCTGGATAATGCTTTTAAAATTCGAACAATTTTACATCAAGTGCTCTGTTATCGTTTCACACGCTTTTTAATGCAAATTTCGGAGTTAAATCCCAATAGATTTTATCGCTAACAACAGCATGAAAAAATTACAATAAAAATAACAAAACTCTATTTTATTCAAAACCCACCGCTCTGCATCTACATGCAGAACAGTTTGATTTAACAATATATGGGTAATGATAATAATGTCTAGCTTGGATCTTGGATCATATCTTTACTGCTGGCTTTAGCTACTAGGAGCTCTTACCAGTATATTATCATTTTACCATAGGCCATAAAGTTAAAAATTTAAGAGGTGTATTTAAAATACACCGCGCCCGAAGGCGAGATCAATAAATGAGAGAACTCATAAAATAAGTTTTGCTAAGTTGCATAGCATGGGTGATTATATACGTAAATGGTGGCGAGAAGCGTAATGAAATTCTAAGCTTCTGCGTGAGTCAAGAAGAGCAGGAGCACGTGATCAGCGTCCGGCATTTAGATTGGTCGAGGAGTCAGAGTTCGAAAAATGAAGTTTTTGTAGTTTTTGGCAATAAATAAAGTTCGAACATAGTAAAAGCAACGTCTATTTGTGAATTTAAGAGTCTTATGTCTTTTGAAACACTTGAAAATCTTCTAAACTTGCGATATAATCATTAAATGAATAGGAAACTGTAAAAGGTGAAAATGAGGTCATGTAGCTCACTAGGGCTAATGAGTGAGAGTAAGCACTTGGTGTTACCACGAACTTTGATTTTAAAACACACGATACGAAATATTAAAAATAAAAAGTAAACATCTTGGTTAAATAAGTAGTAAAACGAAGAATTCATCGATGAAAAATAAAGTCCTAATTTTGCAAAGTTCATCTTTCTTGAATAGTAACTGCAAAGGAATAGTAATTTTTTTTTTTTTTTTTTTTTTTTTATATACATTATATACACTACCACCACTTAGAATTGTGGTGGTTCGTTCGAGGTCTTTTCACTACGTTCTCAATAGTAGGGTCATAGTCTGTAAGCGATTTAATAGCTTCATAGGGAGAATTTCTCATATCTTCAAAGAAGTTGTGTGCAGAAATTAGGATTTGGTCATGAATTGGATTGATATCCAGGTCTTTGTGAATTTGAGAATTTCGCACGAACCAGGGTGCGTTCACTATGCTAAGTAAGATTTTGTTTTGGAGTACATTTAATTTTTGTCTGTCTATTTTTCGGGCAGTAGCCCAGGCTGGAACTGCATAGAGGATTATTGGTCGAATAAGTGAGATGTAGATATTTTTCTTGGTACGGAGGCTTAACTTAGAGTTTCTTCCAATTAATGAGTAGAGAGCAATGAAAGCAGCGTTAGCCTTATTTGTAACATATTGAATATGATCTTTGAAATTTAGGGTTTTGTCAATATAGACACCTAAATATTTATAGGAGTTGGCAACAGGAATATCTTGGTTATTGAGTCGGATATTTATATTCACTGGGATATTTTTTCTGTATCTGCGAAAGAGAACTACGCAGCATTTATCAGTATTTAGTTTGATTTTCCAGTCTTGACAAAATTTGTCAATAATGTTGACTTGGAGCTGAAGTTTCTCTAAAGCATTATTTGGACTTCGTGAACTGGTGAGGATGACTGTGTCGTCGGCATATTTGAGTATATTAGAATGAAAAGGTAGAGGCATATCATTTATGAATATTGTAAAAAGCTTCGGTCCTAAAACACTGCCTTGAGCTACTCCACTGTAAATCACTTTTTTTGAAGAGATTGCTTCACCACAGCGCACTTGAAAAGTACGATGTTTAAAATAAGAATGCATAAGCTTAATAAAGCTGTTTGGTAAAAGGAAGTTAGATAGCTTATGAAGTAAGCCAGCATGCCACACTCGATCGAAAGCTTTTTCGAAATCGAGGAAGCATGCCGCTACACCGTTCTTTTTTGTAAATTCTTGGGCAATAAATTCAACTAAATTTAATATTTCATGTGTGGTATTGTGGCCTTTGCGGAATCCAAATTGATGCTTGTCTATTAGATTAAGGCGTTCTAGATGATTGGTGAGCCGAGCACTAAGTACTCGTTCGAAAACTTTTCCAAGCGCTAGCAGAAGACTGATGGGTCTGTAATTATTTGCTAGCTTTGGATCTTTTCCTGGTTTCGGGATCGTAACAATGATCGAATGTTTCCACTGCGATGGAAAGTAGCTGAGTCTAATACAAGCATTAAAAATATTTGTAATTAAGACTATGCATCTTCTAGGTAAAGCTTGCAACGCTTCATTAGAAATCATGTCATATCCTTTAGCTTTGCGCTTCTTTAATTTTTTAATAATTTGCTGAACTTCGTTTGGAGATGCAGGCATAAAAAAATTAATGCTGGGACTGTTGAGGATGCTATTGACAGAGTAATTAATATCTTTTTCGTGATCAGAATTTTTATTTTCATGTTGTTTAAAAATGTTTTCTAATTCTTTTGCATGAATTTCAGCTATGGAGTCTTCGGAGTGGTGAATTTTGCCCATGTGATACAGGGGGTGAATTTGATTGGGTGAAAGATTTCTGAGTGATTTAGCTACTTTCCAAACAGAGTTTGGGTAAAGATCCATGTTTTCTAGGAAATTATCCCACGAATTTGATCGATGGGTAGCGATGTCTTCTTTTATTTTTCTGTTTAAATAATTAATATGACGTTTTTCAGTAGGATTGTGAGTAATATGCCATCTTTTTCTAAGTCTATTTCTTTCTTGTATAAGGGATTTAATTTCTTCTGGGATGTCATAGGGATTTTTATTCTTGACTGTATAGGTAGCATTATTGATAGCGTTTTGAATTTTGGAGTTTAATCTGGTGATTTCCAGCTCAATATCGCAGTCGTAACGAAGTGTGGCTCTACTGTTAACAGAATTTAGCTGTTCGGTAAACATTTACCAATTAACTTTTGTATGAGCTTTTGGGAGAGGGGGATAAAATCCATAGAAGTTGAAGACTATAGGGAGATGGTCAGACGAAAGTTCTGGGAGAACATCAAGATTAGGAATATTAGGAAGGTTTTTCATCAAAACTATATCTAAAATATCCCCTAGTCCGTTGTGCGTATAGTGCGTTGGGTGATTGGGAGCAATGAGATTGATGTTACTATTGTGGATGAAGTTGCTTAAATTTTCTCCATTTCTATTTGTGACTCTACAGCTCCAAGAGGAATGTTTAGCATTTAAATCACCTGCTATTAAGGTGGGGTAGTTATTTTCAGTAAGTAGTTTCAGATTATTGAGATCAAGAGTGCTGGAGGGGGGATTGTATACGGAGATAAAAAGAAAAGGTTCTCTAAAACCACTATAGATAAGTACTGTAGCATTTTCTATAGTACAAGCGGGATTTAAATCATATTTGGCTGTTTTGATATGGTTTTTAATGAGAATTGCGTTTCCTCCCCCTCTATTATGTCTTCTGTCTTTTCTGTAGATGCGGTAGCCTTGTATTTTAAATTTGTCGCAAGAGCGGAGATGGGTTTCATTTACTAGCATAACATCAATGTTATGTCTAGTAAGAAAATTTGAAATTTCCACTTGTTGGTATCTGATGCCGTTTGCATTATAGTAACAAATCTTTAAGAAGCTATTTGTAGCTGAGATAAAATTTATTTGACTATGAGTTTGATTAAAATTCATAGTTTAGATTTGAGAAATATTCGAAGGCTGCCATACCGACCTCTAGTTTGTCTAATATTGTTTTTGCTGTTTTAAATTTCTGAAAGAATTCTTTAACTTGAGTGAATTGGATTTTTATCCAGTCAAAAAAGCTAAGTGGGTTTGAGTTTGTGTCTTCTGTTTTACTAGTGTTTTCATTTTCCTTGGAAGTATTCCATGCATTTTTTGGTTTGTTCTCAGGGAGTGAAGGAAAATCCTTTTTGTTAAATTTAAATTGTTCTTTTTTCTTTTCTTCTTTGAAAGCTTTAGATTCTTCGATTTGCTTCTGAACATTATAAGGATGTTTACTGCAACCTTTGAAGGAAGAAACGTGATTTTGCCCACAGAGGGCACAGACAGGGAGTTTGTTGTCATTTTTTGTTTGTTTACAAGTGAATGTTTCATGAGGCTCTGCACATTTTAAACAGCGAGGGTTATAGTGACATTTGTCCCGTGTGTGCCCGTACCTTTGGCACTTATGGCACTGCACGGGTCCAGGGCGAGCTTTAAAAGGCTCGATGAAGACATCCAGACCTCTGAGTTTCTTTAGATCATATATTCTTTTACCTTCTTTATTTCTAGTACATTCTGCTATAAAAACAGGAAGATGAACTTTCTTTCCTTCAATAGTGTGAATTACTTGTCGAATTTTTTGAATTGGGATACCTTCTTGGGCAATTTCGTTTTTGATTAGTTCCATATTAGCTGTTTTTGGAAGTTTCTTAATTATTGCCTTGATAGGCTTTTCACTGTTGAGTTTATAAGTATGAAAAGGAATAAGTAGTTTAGTTAGGTATTCAGTAACTGTGCGGTAGTGGTCTGAGTCATAAACTCTTATGGTCAGTGTACCTCCCCTTAGGTTTCCACGATATTTTTTTATATTTAATTGCTCTTCAAAATCTTCTTTCATCTTATCCCAATCCCCCGTGAAGTCTGCTAAGACTATAGGGGGAATGTGTCCTGCTTTTTTGTTGGGTGTAATAAATTCACCTTCCTCTGCTTCCATATTGTCTTCAGGGTTTAGTTCCTCGAATTTATTTTTTTGAGCTGGTTCTTCAATTTCGGAATTTGATAGAGTTCTTTTATGAGTTTTTCTAGGGGTTATGTATCCTTCTTTATCTATTGTGGTTTTCTTTTTGATTCTAGATTTTTGACTAGCAGTAATATCAGATTGATTTGTTTCCTCTGTTGGATTATTTAGGGTTTCTTTTTGTTTCATTTCATTAATGTATAATTCTAAGATTTGTATATCCTTTTCCATAGCATTGACGTGGGCTAAGTGAACTTCAGTCGCATTATTTGGATTAAATGAATTTTGATAAGCATGAAACTCAGAAAGCATAAGTTGCTTAAGTTTTTCTAAGTTATCGCAGGTAACTTCCAGATTTCTGTGATCACACACAGATTTGATACGGTTTTCAATCGCCTCCTTGTCCATGATATGCATGAATCCTAACTTTTTAACCTAATGGCGAAAAGAATAAAGAAAACATACTTATCGTGAACATCAAGAAGAGACGACAGCAACTCAGGATCAGCTTCAGTAGTGAGAGCAATGTCGTTTTCCCTTACTTCACAAAATCGCAAGAAAAGCAACGCCGTAGACAGAAAGAACAATTTCTTTAATCAACAGCAACACCTCATGCCAGCACTACCAAATCGAAAGTGTAATGTCTAGCAATTTTAAAATACATACATAAAGCGCAAGAGTGTACGAAAAACCTAGTGAGTAGCAAATTGGTTGCAATTCGTACTATTATATATTTCAAAAGAAATTTGAAATGTTTTGGAATCTGGAGAACTAAATTTTCGAAATATTTGACAATCTAACTTAAGTAAACTGCAGCATTAATTTTTAAACTAAATAAACTGTTATCATACAGTTTCTTGAAACTTTATCACAGACAAATTCTGATAGTGATCAATAGCAATGAGCGAGAAAGCAATACCTTTGTTAAGGAGCAGAAATGAATTACTTGTGAAAATTCTTGAGACAAAGTCGTAATTATATTATTTTAATATAAATCTCTACAAGTCTGACATAATTCACATAATTCAACTAGGAATGGAAAATTGATTCTTATTGTTAAAATATTGATCTGCCTTTCGCTAAAAAAATTTTTTAATTTGATATATTTTAATCAACATGTGCGTAAACAATGTATCCACTGACTTAATTCCCGAAAAACACTGAAGCATCCTTCCTGATGACACAAGCTGCAAAGAAAGTAAAAGATAATTATAGAAGTGTCTATTCTAACAACGATTAGGCGACAAGTCATATAAATAATCAAGTCTCTATCTTTGAATAAGATTTATATCACCGTTTGTAAATTTTCAGATGTGTTATTCATGTTCGTTTTTCGTCGAAATGAAACTAATGTAAAACTGGACTCAGAATCATCAAAATCTTAAGAAAACTAATTCTTAATATAAAAATTAATGTCATAATAATGCTAATTAACTGAAGGAAAAATGTTTTCTGTGGCCGAGTAAGATTGCTTCGGTGGCCTCTCGAATCAGACCACCAGCTTTTAGTATTCCTGTTTTCTTCGTACTATGAAATGCTGTGAAATTCTTGAGGGACACTCTCCACAGCACTCTTCTTTTCAGCTCTAAATTATGCATTCTAGAATAACTGTCATATTAGGCTCTCTGAATACACAGAATTTAAAGGACTACTGGTTCTTTTAAAGCAAGTGACTGAAGTACACGCTAAAATTACTTCGCCTTTCCTAATGACTTTCGCCTTATCACATACGTTAGCAAATTACACCGGGATCACGTTCTTCGAAGAGTAGACTAGTGCTGAGGCTACTAATACTCCTTTCGAGCTGTTACAGTTCTTAGGAAATTTCTGTTTTCAGCTACGAGCCCAGGTAATAAAAATTATGTTTCTGCCAGTACTGTGACATTGTCTTCAGCTATTATTTGGTGGGCGGTTTTATGTTCTTCAACCTTTATTCCGAAAAGAGTATGACCTTAGTGGCAGAATACGTTTCGTTAAAGTACAAGAATAAAATGTATTTCCATAGAAAGTCCAATCAGATTTTGCAAGAGTCTGCAATAGTTGCTACATATGCGGCGTAACTGGAGGCATCTCTTCTAGACTTAATACTGAGGTATAATTTTCCATAAATGTCGATTTTATCCCCAGACACATTATGAAGGCTAATGCAGACTTTTTATGACTCCATATAAGTTTAACTTCCAACTGTTAAAGTAAATCTTTCCGGGTGATAGTAACATCGGCTTCAGAATCAATGATCGCATTGCGTACACTAATTTCATCGCATACCCTAAAGCTTCTTTTAAAACTTTGATATCTTCCAGTCTCAGGGCTTTATATATCTCTTGGCCCCAGATACCGTTGATGAAGTTCTGCAAGGACAGGATGTCCGTTATTTCTGATGGGCAGTCAGAAAAGACAAGATGAAACAGCCTTTCAACATTCGTTGTGATCTCCTGCAGTGCTTTCCTCTGCCTCTGTTGACCAAATTTTAAATCTAGCCTGCTACAGACTTTTAAACACTTCTCGCCAAGCCGCATGTCAAACACGCTGGATAGAGCTTCTAAATGTAGCCCCTGGTTCTCAAAAGAAAACGACGGTTCGAACCTAAATTCTGACAACAATAATTGTTGCTTGCGTACGAGCTCGAGATTGAATGCACATAAAATCATGATAGCTTGTAATTCGCCAAAGAAATACTTAATACTTCTACAATTTTCTACAAAAGCACTCTTGCGACTCTTCTCAGGATCACAGAGCAGGATCAGTAGTTACACACGAAACTACTAAAAACGTGAAACATAACTTCTGGTGACTTTGAGTCATTTCTTACCAAATTTGTGTACAGCATTCTCGAAAGTGATTAACCCCAAAAAAGAACTGTTAAGAAGAAAATAAACAAATAATTAGTAATTAATTTGAATAAGTTTATTTTTTCAGAAAGATTATATGTAAAATATTGTCGCTACATACGCGAGAAAGCCAGACTTCACTCTATATCGGACCTTTCTTCAATACGATCACATCCATTAAATGTTCATCCTTTCTATCTTCTGGATAAATTAATAACATCATTTCAGTCTTTAATGCCTGGAATTAGTTACCAAATTGTACTTCGTATCAGATCATAATGAATTCCGGAAAATTGCGCAGCTGAATGTACGAAGGTGATTTTGTAACAAGCCATTGCATTTATAAGCAATAATGTTGCAAGCTCCGAGAGTAGTATTTCCCTTCTTTCCTTTCAGTGCAAAGCTACTGTACTGGTTGTATACAGACAGGGAAGTGATATTTTACTGAAGAACGGCTTTTCTCGAATTTACAAAATTGCAAGCGGATCAATCGTATTTTCGGAGCCATTGTCATCCTTCCAGATTTGATGCATTCAAGTTGATTTGATTCATGGATGCTGCTGAATCAATTTAAATTCAATTTTTAAAAAATGCTTTGAATCAAAGAACATGATTGAATTAGTAGCACATTTTTATTTTATTATTTTAGTTTATTAAGTGCTGTAGAATATACGAAATTACATTTTTAAAGAGAACATTTTATGTTTCCGCAAAAACAGTAAATAAAGTGAAGAAATAGGATTATTCGATTATAACACTGTGCTGTCTTTCCGTGGCATAAATTGGACATTTCGTGCACGCCGTTGTAATGAAACGCGTTCCCAAACTGGCTGGAAAAAACACCTAAACGAATAAACAAAGTATCTCTTCACTGGGATTTGAATCTGGTCAAACTACCATAGCCTGCCGTGGTATCCAATCGCCCAAATTTGCAAGGAAAAATTCAGAAGAATTTAACGAATTCTTCTTACGTATTAATTAACTTTTCAAAATATTGTTCCAGTTTGTACCAACATTTTTTCAAAATATTCTTATTTGTTGGATTGCAGAGATACTGTATGTTTAATTTGATATTGTTAAGACATTGTTTACCTAATCCATGATGGAGAATGCGAAAAACGCTTGGTCTTAAAAACCTAGTTTCTATGTCTAAATTACAGGTCTACAATTACAGAGACAGAACTATTTGTGGAATTTAGAAAAGAAACCTTCAAGCATGATGTTAAAAATATCTATTCCAATCCATAACATTCGTATAATCAAAACTTGAGTTTTATTGAAGTCGCACAGGAGTTCATTTCTGGGGTAATGACGTTAAACACCAGGGTACCTGCCGGCAAGACCCTAACCCTATTCGAATACAATAAAAAAATTGAGAATAAATTACAATATTAACTTAGATAAAAAATCTTAAAACTCTGTTATACTAATATTTTAGGTAAATATGATAATGTAATGAAAAATACAAAATTTATAGAGAAGACCGTCTAACGCATGGAAAGCTGCTCAGCTGGTACATAAAGTACCAACCACTCAATGCCAATAAAAGAGCTTATTACATGAAAAATAATTAATTTACTGCAACACAGTATAATAAAATAATAGATACGTTACAGGTGCAATAAATATATTTAATTTTCAGCCACAATACTGAGATTTAAAATTGCCAATGGCCTCTTATTGTTTTCCGTGCTGCAATAATTATAATTATAAATTCTTACTTCTGAATAAAGAATACTCCTTATTTTGATATGAAAAATTTTGTTCGGATAGGTGTAGAAGGTGCAAAGCTGTTCACTTTTGAACTCTTCAAGAATTGCAATATTATGGAAATATTATGGTATCCCTGCTCTCCGCCAAATTATATTTAAAAACTATTTTATTAATTCTTATATTTTCCTGTACTGAAATATTTAATTTATAATATTTTTGGCGGGGAACAGAGATCTGCACTGCTTGTAATGTAGTAATCACCGTTTCAATAATGATAGGCATTTTTTAAGTCCAATGCCGAAATTTGGTAGCGATGAAAATATAGAATTAGAAATTCCAATTTATGTTTAGGAAAAATTTAAACAGGCTTGATTGATAAATCATTGCATTTAGTGTTTAAATTAATTCCTGAACGAAACGTGGCTGTGTTTTACATCCAGGTTAACTTCAGTTTCTGTAAAGACTTCCAAAATTCTCCACTTGCTAATCGTATGTCAAATGAACACCGTGCTGTTTTAGGCATATTTTTTTAAAAAGAACTCTAGATTAGAATTTTGTTGCAATTTCCTTCAATTTCAATTTTAGTGACGAGTCGTCAGTCACATTTCAATTCAAATCTCCAAAACACATCGTGACCACCATTCTAAGGATAACCTAGCCATAATAATCTATTTTTTGTTTCATAACCACCGCTTTGCCTAGAGACAACGCAGTTTCATTTAAAAACTTCCCACCACAGAAAAGAAAACGCTTAACTTCCAAACTCTTAACTTCGAAGTAATTTCTCGGAGTTATGTACCACAAAACATGACGAAAAAACTGGTGGTCAACAACTTTTCGTATTACGTGTTACATTTGATAACATTCTTCGTATCAAAGGGCCCACCAGCGGCCGAGCGGTAAAGTCGCTGAACACTGGTAGTTCGGTCCGAGGTTCGAATCCCGCGAACGGGCTGGCTGCATGGGCGTTTTCGGGGTTTTCCCCATGTGCAACGTGTATACAAGCCAGTTTCTCTTAGAAAGTCCTCCACGAAGGCATTCCTCCCCTTAGGCAGATAGCCGTCGAGGCTTTACCATAATCACACACACACACACACTTCGCATCAAAGTTTGTTTTTAAAAGTTCGATTTCAAATTTTTTATCCAAACTGAAAATGCAAATCTTAAATTAAAACTCAAACAATATATTTGCCTAGTTTTGAATTCACGAAATAACGTAAGCTTGCTCCTCTTTCATTAAATTTTAATAATTAAAATATATATATTGCATCTTATATATATATACATCTGCGTATGTGTATGTGGGATGTGGTTGTACTTTAGAGCTATGGCAACAGTCTTATAGAAGGCAACCATAGTAATATTCAGTAGCTTAATTACGAAAGCACGCGAAAAAAACAGACGTAACTAATATAAAGATGATGTAAAAATAAAAAGAAATAAGAAAGGCAAGTTGGGCAATGCAATCATAAAAAACGGAATATCGTCATAATAATCATTCAGTGTTCTTTCATTTTTCAAACTTCATCATTGCTCATGTCTAGTGTCGCTCCGAGAAGTGGTCACGTGATCTTGCGTTTTCTTCCTGATGAACGCGTTGCCACTTTTATTGGTAAAACGATTTACCCTTCTTTTTACTTCCTTGTACGAAGTAAAAAGGAAGTATTGTAATCGCGAAAAGTTTCAGGCAGCATATTTCAACAAAAATATCAATTTTGACTGCTATCGAAGGCACTTAACGATGTTTTTGCGTGACATCTGTACGTAACGACAGAATAAAAGACTCTTTTCCTCCAAAAAAATTATAAGACTGCTTAAAAATGAATTCTGAAGTGAATTTTTCGTTTCGTCTGCACGAACGCATGTACGTACGCATCCCGCACAACTCAAAAACGAGTAGCCTCAGAACGTTGAAATTTTGCATATAGGACTGCTATAACATGTAAATGTGCACCTCGTATTTTGGTTGCAATCGGCCGCACCAAACGTATATAAATAAATTTATATACATATCCACTCTGTTACCGGGCTCGGTTTCGTTAGTCTTATATGTTTGTAAATTGTGCATTTTTTGCTTTAAAAATGATTTAATTATGTTGTTCATATCTTCCGGTTAAGGTTTTTATACCATTAGTAAATCTTCAAGCATTATTTGTACAATGATCATTAATTTAAAAGCTGTTTAAGTGCGGTTAAGCCTAATTTTTAAATAACATGGCGAACATATTTGTTTACATTTGAAACAGCAGAATAGTAGATTTTTTGACAATCTAGAGAGACTAAGCTTCGCAACAACAAAGATAACGCCTTCATTTATTATTGCGAATTAAATCATGCTTAACCCTGTCTGCTGTTTTTTCATGGAAATAAGGTTATGCAAATTTAGGTCAATTACTATCAAATATATACGTTTTTGTACCGTAAAATACGAGGAATATCTACGTTAATTTCTATCTAAAGTACAATATTGTTGCGTGCGTACGGGTTCGTTACGAAATGAATGCACAAATCCGATGAGAAATGAACAAAAATTTATTATTATAACAACGAATATGATTAAATTTTATCAAATTATCATGCAGTATTACAATATCTCACAGTAGTTATCTTTTAACCACTCAAACGTCCGATAGAACTTAATTCAAAACAGCTAAAGAAAGCTAATCCGCGAATTCGCTACAGTCAACAAGAGCAGTTTTCTAAACAACAACAAACTAAGTAACTACTACGAACTGAGAGGTTTTCCTCTTTTTATAAGATTTTAAAATCGCGCACGAGAATTTTCCAGTACTTTCTCGAAATCAAAAAGAGATATTTATTAAATGTTAAATGCACGCGCTCTTGCATTTTCAATTTTCCGGCTTAGCTTTCTTTAAATATTCGTCACGCGCTGCACTGCACGGAAAATAAAACCATTTAATTTACAATACAACTAACGTTAATTATTTAAATGCCAAATTCGTAACACTGCCCCCTTCCCAAGGACTGCACGTCCCGGGCAGTACAATCCCTGGACAGGAAGCCAAACTTACAACTGTGGCATAAATGCAATAATAAGCATTACATTACAATAATAAACAACATGAACAATAAATGCAATAAATAACACAAATCAAATGCTATCAAATACAAAATACACATGATCTTACACTATTTACAATTATTTACATTACGTACGTATGGCCATAGTAATGAGCTAACCTGCCGTAATGAAAGAATTTAGGTTTAGACTTCGAAGATTTACGGATCCGAACCACGACGTCATTCAGTCTGTTCAGCACTGTATATGGACCATTCCAAGGTGACTGTAATTCAGGCCTGACTCCTTTTCGTCGAGGCCTACCAGCGGCCGAGCGGTAAAGTCGCTGAACACTGGTAGTTCGGTCCGAGGTTCGAATCTCGCGAACGGGCTGGCTGCATGGGTGTTTTCGTGGTTTTCCCCATGTGTAACGTGTATACGAGCCATTTTCCCTTAGAAAGTCCTCCACGAAGGCATCCCTCCCCTTAGGCAGATAGCCCTAGTGTGCTTTGCCATAATTAAATACACCACACCATACACACCACCACCTTTTCGTCGAATTAGGTTCCACAACCACACCTTGTCTCCTTTGTTGAATCTATGTCCAGTAGCTCTCGCGTTGTATCTGGTCTTCACTTTCTCCGCCGCCAAGTTCACTCGCTTTCGTGCGGAACCGTGCATCACTTCAAAACGGGCCTGGACATCTTGGATGCGTTCCTCAGGCGATGAAGGCGCATCCGTATGGCGATCAAACGGGCGGTCACAAGGCAGACGAAGGTCTCGACCGTATAGCATCTGGTGATGGCGAATACTCGGTAGTCTGGTGTGTTTTTCTCCGACCCTAGTAGGATTTCGGCAGCTTTCTGAATAGGGTCTTTCACATGAGACGTCGGCGTTTCCAGGCGATGATTTCTTTTGAAGATGGATCGTCATGTCTTCAGATACTGAGAACAGCTTATTGTTTTTGAAGTCTAAAGAAAAATTGTATTTCCTTAACAATTCCAATCCGAGTATGCATGGATCTGTAATATCCGCCACCTATGCCGTGTGATTGTAGGCGGCACTTCCAAACGTGATGTTTACGTTTAACTTCCCAGCTATCTCGATCTTGTCATCAGACGTAGTCGGACACTAACGAACACTTATTTTTTTCCGCAATAAGTATATTCTCAAACTGCAAGCATTACTTTAAAATCCATGTCATCATGGAATCGAAACCTGTTTTCATGTCAGATGCATTTCTTGAAGAAATCTGAAATTTGTGTAAACCTAAAGAACTAAATTTTTGAAGTATTTCACAGTCCAAACTGTATAAGATGCATTACTTCGTTCAAGAGTTAGTAAAGGGTTATCAGAGATTTTTCAAAAATGTTATCAGAGATAAATGCTAGCATTGATTCATAGGAATGAACGAGAAATTCATGCATTTGTTTAGAAACAGAAACGAAGTATTTGTGGGATTTCCCGGGTCATAAAGTTTCAGTTTTAAATTTTGTTTATTAAAGTCTACCTGTGTGACATAATTTACGTGAATGAACTCGGTGCGGAAAATTTATTCTGACTGACGAAAAAATTGATCTGCATTGTGTTACAAAATTTTGTTTTCTGAAATTTAATTTTTTTAATCTACATGTCTGCAATGAAATTGTGCACCAGATTTCAATTTTCATTATACAAGTTCCAATAAAACTAAAACTTAATTATGAAACTAAAATATGCTAACCGCGACTTTAATGTCAAGTCTTATAAATAATCAACTCAGTATCTTGAAATTTTCAATGAGATTTGTACCAGAGTTTTTGAATTTTCATAGGTGTTACTCATGTTCGTTTTTAATGCGAATCAAAGTAATAGAAAACTGGACTCAAAACCATTAAAATCTTAAAATATCTCTAGACGTTTGGATAAAAATTAGTGCCATAATAATGAAAATTAACTGAATGCAAAATGTATTTGCTGCCCAGGTAAGATCGTTTCGATGGCCTCTTGTTTCAAACTGCTGACTTACAGGATTAGTGTATTCTGTCCTATGAAATGCTAATTCGTAACAGAATTTCAGTTTAATACATCATGGATTTTGATGAGAAATCCCATTTCTTTTGTTAGCGCAAAGATAACGCAAAACGCACGGGAACCTAGTTTACAAACTCAGCTCTCTTGAGTTGGGTAAAACTTATTACAAATTTGAATTACCTGTAAACACTCTATCGAACGACTAACATGCGAAGTAATCTAAATCATTTGAAGACATAATGTATTTATCAACTATTTAACTGCAATCAAAAAGCAAGTTTGATGAAAATTTAAATAAATCTAAAACAGTCACTTGTTATAATTAAAGTAGTTGTTGGTTTAAACTAGCATGGCTTGTCGGAATCAGATCAAACCCACGAAATTTATCGTGGCAAGGTGTAAAAATTGCTCCTGTCGTTCGCAAGAAGCTTAAGCACCATACAAGTAACAATACAACTTTTCTTATTTCCGCTTAAAAATTGAGATAAATTTTTGTGATTAAAAATTAATGCTAAAGTTGGTCAGAATTGAGGTTCAGACTTTGAAGCAGAAAACCTTTAAAATAGATTATGTCAGAAAGCTTTAAGTTTTAAATATATATTCAAAAAGAACCTATAAATTTTAAATATATTCAAACATAATGTATAAGGCAGCACGAATGAATATAAATAAATTAAAATATAGTTGTGAATTAAAATATAGTTGTGAATGTATCCAAAATTTGTGAGTTTGTTTAGTAACCTCGAAAAAAATTGAATCCGAGCAAACTCAGGAAGGAGTTCTTCGTAAATTTGCGAAATCCTCTTCATAGAATTGCTTCGGAGACAATTCTCGATATTGTTTGCTGTCTTATCTCTTATAATTATTCTATGGTTTAACATATTTTAAAGAACGTTTAGCTAGACCTTTACCTAAACCAACGCGATTTTAAAAATGCTACTGGTAAAATTCCTTCTTACATTTGCTATTCGACAGTAGAAACTCTTTCATGTATTTCTCCAACCTCATCTTAAACCGTGTCTATTCTGCTTTCAATAGCCTAGAGTTTCTTTTCTACAATCGCAGAAATTTCTCTTTTTATTTCCTAATGATCTGCTTTAATCCTCTCTTGGCCTGTATTAAATTTTCTTTGGCTGCTTTTATGATTTCTTGTCCTGCTTTCAAGACTTCTATGGCACTTTCATCTCTTCGTGGCCGAAATCATTTCTTTCTGGCCCTCTTTTGTTTCCTCTTTCCCAGCTTTTACCTCTTTTTCAGGGATTTTGGGTTCGCTTTCATCTCTTTTTTAAATGCAGCAAAGGCCGGCACCAACTATCTTAGTTGCTCCTGCATCTCTCTTGTCACTGCCCTTCAACCCGATTTCTGATACCAAAACTTGTTGAGTTCCTACGGGCTCGTAATGGATTGAATGAAAATAGAACTGATGATAGCTTGATGGAATTCATTTTGCTACAAGGAACACTTTACAGATTTGGAACTTTTCACAAAATATTTGTAAATATCTTAGCAGTATAACAGAACACAATCATCAATTGCCACATGAAACTACTCGGAACATTAAACACAAGGCAATATAAAGCGCATACAGGGAGGAAAGAACGGGTTTTCTGAGTAATCCGAAATCGGCTGTGAATTGATAACTACCAATACTAACATTCAATTAAACTGAGTTATCGCATGGAACACGATGCTACCAGTTCTGCTCATCTCCTGCCGGTGATCGGCTCATGACTTTAAAACTTTCAAAACATAGGAAATTGATGCCCTCTGTGGGCTTATATAGTTATACACCGGCTGCCGAGAAATCTCTAGTGCCTTCCATTTCTCGAAATTGCAGAAAATTTTGATTTGTTTTAGTTTATTTGATTACGGGAAAAGAGACGAGGCATTTCTGCCTAATGGAAGCCATTCCTTCGTGGAGGACACTTTAAGTGAAACTGGCTCATATATATATTGCACACGGTGAACGCCAAGAAAAGGCCCAGTGTTCAGTGATTATAGCGCTGATATTAGTAGAAGGCATAGGAAGGCTGGATGCGGTTACTTCATATAGGGATCAATTACAGTTATTAGGTTACCATACCAATTAGAAATATACAGCGACCGGATCAAAATGTGGCCAAATGTTGCCGAAGTTTCGACACTTTGGAGATTTCTCGCCAAATTTGGCAACAAAAATTAGCTGCCAAAACCATCATCACCTCGGCGATATCTCGCCAATTTAGCGAGATGGCCATTTTATTCAGTTTTAAATAGACTTGCACCTGTAGTCTTCTTTTTGAGGCAGAACGTCGCTCCTTTCAATCATTTTATGTTCCGTTGCACAAAACGAGACAGCAATTTCACACAAATTTTCACTAAAATTATTTACTTGCAAACAAATTTCGCACAATATATATGTACACTGCTAAAATGGGACAGTTCTGTATCTCCCATTCTACTGGGCCGATTCACGAAATTGGAATTGCGTTTTTTCATGTCTCGAAAGCGCGACTTATAATATTTATAAAATTTTTATACAGCATTTTTCTTACATAGGTATTTTGACACAAAATCGGAATTATTCTGAAACGACAGGCCAATGTTTTTTCCATATTTCGATTCTACGACTCAAATTATGCCTAAATATTAAATTTTGTGAAATTTGGCGGGCAGTTTACGTGGATATTTAAAACTTTATCTTGGCGTATTTTTTTTTTTCTGTTTGCGCCAAGAATAATTCACTTGACAAATTTCTTAATTTATAGCAACCTAGTTTTATTTTCGTTTTTTTCATTGTACACGAGCGGAAAAAAGGCCACGTTGTTAACAAAGTGCGTAAAACGCATTTGACGTTAATATTGCTTGTAACGAAGATGCCAAATTTCAAAACACAATCAATATCAATAATAACAAAAACTAATTTTTTCCCAGGTGTGCCTAGAAATATATCTACTTTAAGATGATATTTAAAATGTTATAGGTTATGATACAAAACGTTTTTCGAAAAATTTATAAAAAAATTTTTAAATACAAATTTTAGAAGTAATTTATAGAAAATGGGAGAATTATTCGGAATGAGCCTAAACTTCGAAATGTGAAAGGAAGAATGAAATAAGTGTAATAAAAAAGAGATATTAATAAATGCAGGACCAATTCATTTCTAGACGAGCTAAAATTTTGAAAGCTAAGTTGTTAAAATCTACTTTTGCTATTTTTACAAAACTTGGCAATTTGGCATAATCTGAGTCGCAGAATGGAAATATGCGAAAAACATCGGTCTGTCTTTTCAGAAAAAGTCCGATTTTGTGTCAAAATACTTATAGTAGAACAATGCCATATATAACTCTACATATCCTAGGTTTCGTTTCCGAGACATGAAAAACGCAAGTTAAATTTCGTCGATCGGCCCAGTAGAACTTCCCCGTTTATTTGCGCAGTTTACCTAAATGCAACTTATTAGTATAATTTTTTTATGTCTAACTTTAACTATATATAACTTTTTCCACATAAACTTTTTCTTATATAGTTCTTTTTTCTTCTTTTTTTACAACATCTGTAAAACGGCTCCAACATTCGTTTCACGTGAGGTATTCTAAACTGCAGTTCTTTATTTAGATGTTGGTATGTACATTGCTTCGAATATTTACAGAACTAATATTAATTACTAGACTTCGCTTGGCTTTTAAATGTACCAGAAAAATGCGTAAAGGGATCACCAAATATTAAATTTTAGAACTGTACAGAATTTTACTCTGCAGAACAACTTTATCAAAAAAACATACAACAAAAACGAAAAAACAGAAATTTCAATAAAAATGCATTATATATAAAAACATTACTACGAAACAAGCAATATCTTTTAGCACAAATATTAATTATCCTAATAAATAAATTAACCAAATTCTTGGTGCAAAATCTTAAGAATTCAAATGGTATCAAGGAAATTAACATAACAGTTCTATATAACAGTTCTATATAACTTTGTTTTCTAAAACAGATCATGCAAAACTTTTTATAAAATTAACATTATATATAATTAAAACATAACATAAAAAAATTACAATGAAATAAGCAATAAATCTCATATTTTCAAGAGAAAGCAGTCAGCAGTCCGGTATCCAAAGTGATGAATGAAAAACTGTTGCCAAAACTACATTTCTAAAAGAATGAAACTATCATCAGACAGCATTAACCAATCGAAATCCTGCTTTGTGGATGACATAATTAAAAGTGTACAAACCTCTTTGCCATTAGCTAATAAAGAGAGAGAGAGAGGGGAGAAAAAAGGAAATTCTTTCTGTTGTGCCTCGCGAGACACATGCGCTTCAGAATAAGAAAATTGCGATGTGCGTATAGCGTATATAATTAATAATCCTATTTTATCTCATATTTTCAAAAGTCAGCGATCCAGTATACAAAGCATTGAATGAAAAACTGTTGCCAAAACCGCATTTCAAAAGGAATGAAACTATTCAAAGTGAGACGATTTCATTAAAAAGGATAAAATAAAAAAATCTGATTCAAATTTTGAAAAAAATCTCTTCTAGGTGCACTGGCTCTTGTCTAGATGCACCTATGTATTACATTTCGTAGCCCTGGGTCTATTAGCTTACGCGCAGCATGAACGAAAGCCATAGAGATATATTCGTTCTTTTATTATATATAGAGATTTACCTAAAACTTACGTCATAATTAAACATGAATACAGTTACGGGTTTGTTTAATGGACGTTTTCTTCGTATGCAATCCGGATATGAGGCAGTTTCTCTTAAAACGTTCTCCATAAAGGCACATTCACCTTACGCAGATACTCCTCGCCGTTTTACAGTTATGATATAAATCAAACGAAACTTAACGAATCGATAGTAATTACACACGTGCAATATATTCCATAACCACAGTTTAAGGGTAAAGAAACAAAACTGTTTTTTGTTTCAAAACCTTCTTCATGGATATCATTCGTTATCCTAGTGACAAAGATCTTCTTTAAGAATATTGAATCGTTACATTCGAGTACCACGCATTCTCATCGGTTGTAATCCTCAAGTTTGTGCAAAACATTTTTTCCCCTGTCTTCGACAGTAGAATCCTTAAAATGTATATTATGAATATTAACACTTCTTAAAACCGAAGCATTTTTCCTCTTTTAAAATGGATGGTCATAAACGCACCAGAAAGGTTCTATATTCCAGTTACCTAAGACAAATTAACTAGTTAATGATATAAATGCATTCCAGAGTCCACCACTCAAACTTAATTGTTTGTCATAACAGTTATATATTAATTTATAAGTCAAACAACAAAAATCAGCATTATAGTTTCATATTTTTACAGGACCAGTTTCGATGGTTTTACCGAACAATCATCCTCAGCTGCAAAAGCGCAAATGAACGAGATAAGGTATAGTTATTAGTTCATATAAGTTAAGAAAGACGGGACAGGAGTTCAGCTACTGGTACCATCTGTTGATGGAACGGAACTGAAACATAATTTCCTTAAAGGCTGAAGGCAAAGATGGATTGGAATTAGGGTCGTTAACTAGAACAGAAAAAAAATTTTGAATGTGGAATGCCTTTAAAAAATCTAATTGAGCAATGGAAGATGTTTTTTAAATAATTATGGCTGCAGAAAAATTAAAAGTTAAATGTTATTTTATATATTACTGTTATTCTTCAATTTAAAATACTTTAAAGAATTTTTTGGTGTGCGAAGAAGCTAGAGCTTTATCTAAAGAAATGCGATTGGTAAAACGGTACTGTTTCGTTCAAAAAGAGGTTTATAATCAACCTAATGTTAACATATATTAAGTTAATCTTAACTTCGCTGTGAAACAAGCTTTGTGTTTATATAATTATTTGAAATTTAACTGCAGTAGAAAACAGCTTCATACTATTTATTATATTTCAAGTCATCGTGTTAGATTTCTGTTATATATTCGGTTATAAACCACAAGAATAGATTACTAAACTTTAATTTGGATTTTCACCAAACTTGCTTTCTGATTACAGTTAAATAATTTTTAAAGGCACTAATGTTTCAAAGGGTTGCATAATTTTGAATATTAGTTTTTAGGGTGTGTGCTCACAGATAGTTCAGCTTTATAGTAAGCGTTAAGTTTTTAAATTAGGTTCCAATGCTGTTTGCACTATTTGAGCGAATATGATTTCTGAGTTGTCGATACCAACATAGTAGAGTCCATGATGTATTACATTGAATCTCCTTTCATAATTAGGATTTCATAATGCGAAAAACCACTAAACCTAATATCGAGTTGCCTGAAATTAGAGGCCATCGTAACAATCTTACGTGGCAAGCGAATACATTTTTCTTCAGTTAATTAGCATTTAATCTGACATTTATGATTATGGCAACGATTTCCAGAAATTTTAATAATTTAATGGTTTTGTGTCACGTTTTACGTTATTTTGATTGCCATTAGTAACGAACATGAGCAACATCTGCCAAAATCTACAAGCTGGGATTTAAATCTTATTCAAAGATTTGATTATTTACTACTTATGATATTTATATGACTTGTCCTCCAATCCTTATTAGAATATTTTATTTTCATAATAAAAGTTTTGCTTTTATTACAGCTAGTGTAATGGTGATTGAAGCTTCAGGGTTTTTCCAGCATTAAATCAGTGCGCACATTGATTACACACATTATGATTAAAAAATTATATTCAAGAAAACGGTCTTATAACAAAAGGCAAACCAATTTTAAAGTGTCGGAATCAATTTTCCATTCCTAGGTGAGACACGTGAATTGTGTCAAACGGGTAGCAATTAATATTAAAAGGTTATAATTGTGATTTGGTCTTAGGAAATCTCACAAGTATGTCGTTTCTGTTTCTTAACAAATGTTTGATATTCTTATTCACTGCTCTTGATCAATCTCAGCTTTATCTCTGATAAATGTTCATGAAACTCTATGATTTTATTTACTTTTAAAGTTTGAATGGAACTCATACAGGTTGGATTATCAAGTTTAGTTCTTCGGATTCGAAAACATTTAAAATTTCTTTTGAAATATATCTGACGTGACAACAAGTTTCGCTTGGATGGTGCCATGGATTTAAAAAAATACATTTACAGTTTCAGATTACAATATTTATGATAGGAAGGGTAACCAATTTGTTACTCACTAGTTTTTTCGTGTACTCTAGTGATTTATGTATTTTAAAAATGTAAATATCACCAAAATGAAACAGCAAACACTGGGTAGATGTTAAATCAAACTGCTCTGCGTTTTTTTGGCAGAGCGGTGGCTTTCGAATAAATATAAGTGCTGTTGTTCACGGCGACGTAATTTAGGAAATAGTTCGGAAATTTGGTTGAAACCGTGTGTTTCGATGTCTGGGCACTTGACGTTTAATTAACTGAATTTTAAACAAATTCTACAATCCTTATCTAGGGACGCATTCATTGATGTTTGAAATACCTCCTTTCTAAAACCGCCACAGGAAATTTTTATTAATAAGTATTTAATTAAGAGTTTAAGCTTCCTGCTGAAATTTCAAATATGAAAACGTGTTCTAAGCCTAACGTATTAATTATACATATAGTTGATCTAGCAAATTTTCTACGATTTTTGCCTTCCCGAAGATCCGTCCTTTTGCTTTTTGTGATTCGACCTGGATCAAACTACCGGAGTTCAGCAATTAACCCCTCCGCTACTGATAAGTCCCCCACTATAACTAAAAAATCTGATGTGTACACCACATGAGTTCCTTGTACGGAATATTAAATTATACGCATTTTTCTTGCATTTCATTTAAACTTATTGGATTGAATTAAGTCTACTTCGCCGACAGTGCATAAACCACAATAGAAAAAATGCATTATTTAAAATTCCCTCTAGTATTTATTTACCATAGCGACGCTCTGGCGCTAGATTCACTTAAAAATTATTACTGTAACTAAATTTGTATTACTGTTAGTTTGCGCGCAGTGCTTCAGTGCAAATTTTAAATTTTCGGAAAATACAGTTAGTTTTTTCTTTATAAAACAAATTCTTATACACTATTAAGTAAAATAAATCAAGAAAGATAATCATCTATGTATAAAGATGACACACTGAAAATTTCATATATGTATGCCAAAAACAATTTGGCTTATTAAAACTCGAACATCAGCTAAAATTCTCACTTTCTGTGTTGCGCAAAACTGATGACTCCCCTTCAGTATTATATTTCGTTCACATTATAACTCATAATGCACAAAATTTATATCATTTAAAGAATAGAATTATCTAATCGTTGCCACATGTTCTATTCAAATACTATAATAAAGCTAGAATGATGTATAAAAGAAATTAGAAAAAAAAAAAAAAAACAGTTTTTCACAGACGATTGAGTATTTCTCATTATTTAATTAATTCAGTTCTCACTTCGCGAGAAGGCAAAAATACATAAAAACTCAAAATATCTATATTAAAAATTACGAAATAAATCTCAACCACTTATTTCCTCGAAAAAATTCCAGAAAGAATTAAACATGATTTAATTGGCAATAGTAAATGAATGCGTTATCTTTGTTGTTGCGTAGCTAAGTTTCTCTAGATTGGCAACAAATCCACTAGTCTCCTGTTTCAAATGTAAACACCAATGGCCGCCATTAAAAAAAGGCTTAGCGACAATTAAACAACTTTAAAATTGCTGATAAATCTATAAATATATTGCACACAGATTTACTAAAGACATAAAATCCTTAATCGGAAGATAAAAACAACATAATTCAATAATTTTTAAAGCAAAAAATGTACAATTTACAAACAAGTAAGAGTAAAGAAACTGAGATCACTGAGCCGGGTAACAGAGTGGATATATAGTATATAAATATATTTATATACATTTGGTGCGGCCGATTGAAACCAAAATACAAGGTGCACATCTACATGTTATAGTAGTCTTATATACAAAATTCAACGTTCTGTGGCTACTCGTTTTTGCGTTATGCGAGATAAGAACTTACACACGTACGTACATACGTTCGTACAGACGCCACGAAAAATTCTCTTTAGAATTAATTTTAAAGCAGTTTTATAATTTTTTTGAAGGAAAAGAGTATTTTATTCTGTCCTTACGTACAGATATCACGCAAAAACATCGTTAAATTGCATTCGATAGCGGTCAAAATGGATATTTTCGTTGAAATATGCTGCCGGAAACTTTTCGCGATTACAATACTTCCTTTTTACTTCGTACAAGGAAGTAAAAAGAAGTAACATTAGTTATCCACCTGCTCGCAATAATACACAAAGCTGCATATTTAGGGTGGAAAACAAAGAAACAAAAAAACTCAGATACTCGCTTGAATGTAGGCTTTCAGCAGTTATATCATACAGGCTGTTTTTTTTTTCTTTGATGCTTTAATCCAGAGTTGTCCAACTTTTTAGCTTCCTTCGGACATACACTCAAGAAAATGAGATATTTTTGGCTACACATATATTTTCCAACATTAGTGGAAACTCTTGAGCTTCCAAATAAGCGAATCACAAAATTGTGTACGCTTCATTCAAAATCCTCGGATTGGCTGTGGTTTGATTTCTGAAAAAAAAATTTAAAAATGAATATATACATACTTACAATTACCATTATAACAAATTATGTAGGTAAATTTTAGTCATTTTATGACACGTTATGTCGCGGTGTCATAATTAATGAGAACTTCGGACATATCACAGGGCATTTATGGATTTGACTCAGTTATTTCAAATTTCCTCAAAGTGGAGTATAAATAAGAAAGCGCATATATATTGTTACGAATTTGCTATTTAAAAAGCTAATGTTAGATTAATTATAAATTAAATGGTTTTATTTCTCGCGCAGTGCAGCGCGTGACGAATATTAAAAGAAAGCTAAGCCGGAAAATTGAAAATACAAGAGCGCGTGCGTTAAATAAATAAATATATCTTTTTTTCATTTCGAGAAAGTACTGGAAAATTCTAGCGCGTGATTTTAAAATGTTATAAAAGGAGGAAAACATCTCAGTTCGTAGTAGTTCCTTGCTTAGTTTGCTGTTGTTTAGAAAACTGCTCTTGTTGATTGTAGCGAATTCGCGGATTAGCGTTCTTTAGCTGTTTTGAATTACGTTCTATTGGATATTTGAGTAGTTAAAAGATAACTACTGTGAGATATTGTAATACTGCATGATAATTTGAGAAAATTTAAGCATTTTTGTTGTGATAATAATAAATTTTTGTTAATTTTTCATCGGACTTGTGCATTCATTTCATAATGAACCCGTACACACGCAACAATTTTTGGTGTCAGAAGTGGGATTTGAATGCCAATAACAAGAGCGATGGAAGAACAATTGAGACAGCTCATTAGTGCTTTTGCTGCATTCCAAGAAAAGATGGAAGCTGGCCAAGCATCATTTAAGGAAGAAATGAAATTGGGCCAGGAATCCGTTAAGGAAGAAATGAAATTGGGCCTGGAATCCGTTAAGGACGAAATGAAAGCCGTTCAAGCTGGTCAAGAAGAAATGAAAAGAGAAATTACTTGCATAATAGAAAATAAATTTGAAGCTATGGAAGGCAAAATTGACGCAGTTGAAAATAAAGTTGGACATATTGAAGAAAGAGTTTCTTCGGTGAAAGAAGAAATAGAAGAAAGAGTTTCTTCTGTAAAAGAACAAATTGATGAGAGAGTTTCTGCAGTTGCCAAAGAAATGGATACTTTAAAGAAATTCGTAGCGTCGGCAGGGAGCAGGAGTGATGATTTTAAATTCTTACCAATACCTGCTCGTCCACCTCTGAAGCTATCCACATATGATGGGAAGACCTCCTGGCAGGTGTATAAGACACAATTTTCTATCGTGGCGGATGCGAATGGATGGGATTCCCAAGCTAAGGCCTGTCATCTCGCCGCTTCTCTAAGAGCCGACGCAGCGGATATCCTTCAGACTCTTCCCGAAAACAAAAGGTTAGATTTCGAAGCTCTGTCCGGCGCCTTGGAGTTGCGCTTTGGGGAGAAGTGTTTAAAAGACTACAGCAGGCTCCAATTAAAATCTCGTCAACAGAAGCCTACCGAAACACTTCAGGAGCTCGCCGCGGATGTTGAAAGGCTGTCCCATCTCGCCTTTTCGGAATGCCCGACAGAAACAAGGGAAATCCTGTCCTTGCAATACTTTATCGACGGCATCCGAGATACTGAAATACAGAAAGCTCTACGAATGGCGGATGTAAAAGATTTAAAAAGCGCTCTGTTGTACGCCATGAAGTTCGAGGCAGCCCAGCAAGCAACTAGTAGAGATCGCTACCCAATTAGAGCTGTGCGAGTCCATGAGCCAGTGGATCAACTGATGGCTCGTTTAGATGATTTAGCCAGACAAGTCGAAGATTTGATACGGAGTAGGAGCGAGAAGAAAGTGGCTCTAAGGTGTTGGAGATGTGGTAGTGAAGGTCACCTAAGACGGAATTGCAGAACTCCCCAGGGTACGGAATATAAAGCAGATGATTTTACCAGACAAGTCAGTGGCTTGAGACGGAACAGAAGTGAAAAGAAACTAATTCTAAAGTGCTGGAACTGCGGAGTTGAAGGCCACATACGAAGAAACTGCAGAACACCCCGAGGTACGGAAAATAAGACCATTTCCCAGCAACAACGCAGTAAACAAATTAGTGACCATATCGAGGAACGGAGGTTGCCAGATAGTGAAAAACCTTGTTTTAAAGCTCTTAAAATTTATACAGTGAGTGGCAACAATAACGGACTGTCCATCAATGGGAATATCGATGGAGTTCCTTGCAGAATGATCATTGACACAGGAGCTAATGTTACCATCATTAGGAAAGATTTAGCTGAACAGTTTAAAGATAAACTTATTTAGACGCCATCCTGTGTTACCCTTCAGACTGCGTCTGGTGACAAGATCGACATAACTGGGAAGTTAAACGTAAACATCACGTTTGGAAGTGCCGCCTACCATCACACGGCATATGTGGTGGATATTACAGATCCATGCATACTCGGATTGGACTTTTTAAGGAAATACAATTTTTCCTTAGACTTGAAAAACAACAAACTGCTTTCAGGATCTAAAGACATGACTATCCATTCTAAGAAGGGATCCTCACCTGGAAATGCCGACGCTTTGTCCGAAAGAACCAGCTCGAGAAACAGCCGAAATCATGCTAGGGTCGAAAAGAAACACCAGACTACTAGCTATTCTCCATCTCAGATGCTCTTCGGTCGAGACCTTCGTCTGCCTTGTGACCGCCTGTTTCATCGCCGTACGGATGCGCCTTCATCGCCTGAGGAACACATCCAAGATGTCAAGGCCCGTTTTGAAGTGATGCACCGTTCCGCACGAAAGCGAGTGAACTTGGCGACGGAGAAAGTGAAGACCAGATACAACACGAGAGCTGCTGGACATAGATCTAGATCCAACGAAGGAGACAAGGTGTGGTTGTGGAACCCGATTCGACGAAAAGGAGTCAGGCCTGATTTACAGTCACCTTGGGATGGTTCGCACACAATCCTAAACAGGCTAAATGACGTCATGGTTCGGATCCGTGAGTCTTCGAACTCTTACGACAGGTTAGCTCATTACTATGGCCATAGTACGTAATGTAAATAATTGTAAATAGTATAAGACCATGGTCCATTTTGTTTTTAAATGTGTATTTGATTTGATTTGTATTTAGTATTTGATTTGCATTTAGTGTTTGATTTGTATTTGATAGCATTTGATTTGTTTTATTTATTGCATTTATTGTTCATGTTGTTTAATATTGTAATGTAATGCTTATTAATGCATTTATGCCACAGTTGTAAGTTTAGCTTCCTGTCCAGGGATTGTACTGCCCGGGACGTGCAGTCCTTGGGAAGGGGGCAGTGTTACGAATTTGCTATTTAAAAAGCTAATGTTAGTTCAATTATAAATTAAATGGTTTTATTTCTCGCGCAGTGCAGCGCGTGACGAATATTAAAAGAAAGCTAAACCGGAAAAATTAAAAATACAAGAGCGCGTGCGTTAAATAAATAAATATCTCTTTTTGATTTCGAGAAAGTACTGGAAAATTCTAGCGCGTGATTTTAAAATGTTATAAAAGGAGGAAAACATCTCAGTTCATAGTAGTTGCTTGCTTAGTTTGTTGTTGTTTAGAAAACTGCTCTTGTTGATTGTAGCGAATTCGCGGATTAGCGTTCTTTAGCTGTTTTGAATTACGTTCTATTGGATATTTGAGTAGTTAAAAGATAACTACTGTGAGATATTGTAATACTGCATGATAATTTGAGAAAATTTAAGCATTTTTGTTGTGATAATAATAAATTTTTGTTAATTTTTCATCGGACTTGTGCATTCATTTCATAACGAACCCGTACGCACGCAACAATATAGAACATGTAAGTGAATCAACGTTTTACTTGATTCAGATGACGAGTGGTCACTGCCTAACACTAAAGGTAGCTGATGACAAAAAATAACTTCAAAGTAATATTGCAAATAATTTACAAACTTTACTAATTTATGTTATTTTAATGTAGCTACAAAACACAGAATTATTTTGACATTTTACTCCCCATTTTATGAAAAGACTCCTATAAATTTCTAGGCATAATAGTGGATAAAATGCTTTCTTTCAAGGAACATATCTTTTACATCAATGACAAGGCTAATTCCGCTTTCATGGCCCTAAAAATCTGAGAGGAAGAAAATCAAAATTAAGGATTGAAGTTAAAAAGCAATCTTCATTAATTTCCCCATCTATCTTTATGCAATACCATCACTGGCCTACAACATAAAATTCTACGAGCATCTGTAAATGCCCGTTGCCCCGTGGTACGTCCGAAGTTCTCATTAATTATGACCCCGCGACATAGCATGTCGTAAAATGACTAAAATTAATCCACATAATTTGTTATAATGGTAAGTGTAAATACGTATATATTCATTTCTTCGTTTTATTCGAGATTCAATTATATGTGCTTTAGTATTTTCTGACAACGCAGGATTACAGACATTGTTTTCCCTCTCTCAAAGCAGGGCAGGACTTTGAAGTTTAAAAAATTATTACGAAACTAAATTGTCTATCTTACGAATTTATTACCTGGCAAAGCAGGTTATGGATTACCTGGCAAAACGGTTATTGATTTACTTGACACGGGAGGTTTAGTGATGAGATTGTATGCTCGATTACAGTGCCAGGGCGCAAGGCTTCTTTTACTGTCTTTCGTTTGATGCCATATCTGGACAGAGAGACAATTACTGTGCTATTCCAGGATGATGATTCAGCAGTTTAGCTTAGAGCCGTCCATCAATCGACGAGGCTTTAGTGGAAGAGACCATTTACGTTATAAGAGCGATTTCTTTTTTCTTTTTTTTTTAACTTATTTAATATATATAAAGAAAAGATTAACTGAGCCCTAAAGTCACTTGTCATGGTGGCATCCGTGCATTGATCGATCTTAAGGCATGAAAGTGTGAGCTGGTTACTTCTTTTGATCAAGGGGGAAGGAAAGTAGCGAAGATTCGAGATTTCTGCGTTGTTGGGGGGTGAAATAATTTGGATTTTTTAGTAGAATCACTTTGTAGAGTAATTTCGTTTGGCATGCAGAGTACACTGTGTCGACCTTAAAGCGACTGCATTGTGGCTGTTGAGGTTTAAATCTGTCTGCTTTTGCAAAACCATGGTTTTGAAATTTCTTTTGCTATCCAGTGAGACACTAAGATATTTTACATCACTAGCCAAGTCGATGTCATTGTCAAATAGTTGGGGTAGTGGGAGGGGCGTAATTTGAGTTTCCTTTCCGAAATATAAGTGCTTTTGATTTGTATGTATCTATTCTTCAGAGGGTTGGCCAGTGTTCAAGTAGCATAACGTAGGTTTGTAGTTGGAGATGAATATGATTTGTGTTAATTGGCTCAATTAAGCTGGCTGTAATTGGGGCAAATTGGCCAAATAGAGCCCAAGTAATTGTGGGGTCTTTAGGAACGTTGTGAGTGTAAATATTCGAAAGTGGGCGTAAAGAACAGGAGCGTGGAGGACACCTGCGGTAATGGGGCAGGCAAAAGAGTGAGTTTTATTACTTTTTATTGTGAACGACTGGTTATTGTAACAGGATGCAGTTAATCAAATATGATAATCAGGTAAATTTATCTTAATTAGTTTGAACATAAGGCCATCGGGCCGTACTCAATCAAATGTCTTAGAGACATGTAAACAAATCCTTTCTGTGAGAGCTTGTAACCGTCTGTGATATAGTTTACAACAAGTAGTTGATGTAGTGCATTATGTGGGTAGGGAAATCCGAACTGCATTGGTGGTGGGCAAATATTAAATGGAATTTCATTGTGTATGAAATAAAGGATGATTTTTTTTCAGTGATTTTTGAAAAGTTACAAAGCAAGCTTGTAGGCCGGTTAATTTTGGGGAAAGGTATGTTTTTGTTTTCGTTTCTTAAAGACAATTATTGTAGCTTGATACTCGCTCTAGCTTGATCTGTGCACTAGCCGAGGTAATTTTTCCGGTGTTTTTGCAAGCGGAATCTGACAGGTGCATCTGACCTAAACCTGAAGCTTATGAATATGGTGACCTTGCAGATATACAATCCTTTTAAAACGAAACCGATGCACAGTAAAACGGAATTTTAAACTTGCCTAACCTAAATGGTATATTCAGGGCTTAGTGGAGCAATTTATCCCACAAGCAATAGCTTTAAAGCACTAAACTAAATGCTCTCTTAAGACTGAATTCATAATTAGGCCTTTCAATAAAATTATTTATTAATAACCAAATAAACTATAGCTTGATATGCAGAAGTTCAATGCATAACAAGCAAGTAGAATCTGAGTAACTAACTTCAGAACGTTACACAAACGTAACTATAAATCTTGCATAAAAATTGCATGACAAGAAATATTATATGATTTATTAAGTACTCATTATTTTTAATTAAATTACGACTTAGTCGATAACAGTCAACAAAAACATACATAATTAATTTTAAATATAATTGTGTTTATCTTTTTATTTTATTCCTTCAAAGTTCTGAAGAACAAATAATGAAAAACAACTATTTCACATTCTCTCTAAACAAAATTATTCAGCAATCTTTTTCAGTCTTTAAAATTTTTCATTTTTTAAACTTCAAATTTTTCCATATTCTAAGAACGATAATCCGTTTTTTTGATTTCAATTTGTCAAAAGTAAACATATGTGCTGTCAAGACATGAGTGTTTTATACCAAGACCAGTTTTTGCCGTTAATGCATTTAGAATCGTTCCTTCAGTGTTTATGCCCTAAACTTTCACATCAGACACATCGAATTTCTTTAGTAAATTTCTGATGCAAATGTCTATATTCTTGGCATTGAAAACATCTATCAAGTTAAGATATTCTCTCAACGTCATTCTTCGATTTCAGTTTTTCAGGGCTTTTTATACTTTTCTGATTGTATTTTAGCAACCCAATGTAAATTACTATTTTTAACATTTTGTAATCACCATCACAAAATGCTTCATTTTGCCTTATGAGAACATCTTCAGTTTCATGATGAGTAATCTCAGTATTATCATCGTAAATAATTATCTTAGATTTCTTTTCAGCAGGTAACTTCGAATTTCATCTTCTAACACACGATTTACTTTTATTTCTTCCTACAAATTCTTCGTCTCATCTTAATTCAACAAGGAGATTTTGTTCGTTTTTCTACGAACGACGGCGTCGATTAGTCTAAGTACATTATTTCTTACATTCTTCATTCTAATTTTAAATTCCGTATGGTTTATTATATCCAGATTTTTCTTTTAATTCTTCGGATAAAACATTTGCTTTATTCTGGTATAAGAACCAAACAAACATGCTGTTCAGTTTTCTTTACTATATCACGTTTCAGTGAAAACTCTTTTCCAACTGCCTTTTGCACTTTTACAACCTCCGTAAAAGGAAGGTTAAACATTTTTCTTTTATCTGATCTTCTATTCTTTCTTCGATTTTCCCCCTTAGAGACCTCATCTCTAATGCTTGTGAAAAAATTATGCTAAATAAAATCTCTTGTGCAAACATTATCTTCATTTTCATAGTTCAGTTCTCCTTACTCTTAGTTGATTCTTAAAAAATGTCTCTATATCACGTGTTAATATTCCAGCCTTATTAACCGGCTCAGTGTCCATAACGGACTCTCTGCACTATTCGATGTTTAGATCTATTTTCATAATTTTGGTGTGATTCACCTCCCTAAGGCTTCCGTTGCCTCCAAACTCTGGAAGTTTTGTCACTAAAACATTGAAAAATTACTATAATTTTTTCATTAATTTTCACAAAGAAAGAAATCACTTTCAATCTCTCATGTATGGGGGACATTCCTTGGGGGACTGTATAGTAAATAAAGCAAAGACTTTTGCTACTTGGAGATAAACAACCAAATCAATAATAGCTCAATGATAGCCTATCCCCCCCCCCGAAAAAAAAATTGATTGAAAATGTCGCAACGATTCACAAACGATGGGTACATTATTTCTTGCCGAATCATCTCCAAATATACCTGGCATTGTTATGGAGATTGAGCTCGTGATAATTGATAATACATTGTTGCTCAGGTAAGTTCCAATTAGGTTTGCGTGTTATGCTTTGTCAGGGAGATTAGAATGCAGGAAGGAAGTATTTCTAACATTCTTCACTACGTATAAATAAAATTTGTGTAGCAAATGGCGACCATGGTTGCAAAATCGAAACATGCCTATAAACCACTAAAATGTACATTTTTCTATAACGTTGACTAAACAGGTCTTTAGATAATAACATACAACAGTTGTCAAAGAAATAAAGGCGATTGTTAATTATTTTCTAATCTACAATCAACAATAGATATATCCTAGAGCAAATAGGAAATATTGTTCAATTTCAAAGCTTGATGCCATCTCAGGGCTATTAACGAATTTTAAATGAAATTTATGCGTAGCTCACTAAAATATTTGTTGTAAAACATTTTATAACCTCGACATTTCACAACAAATTAATAAAAATAGAGATAAAAATGATTCTTCTTACCTTCTATCCAGCGCAGCATTAAGCGAGATCATACCTAATTAACTTGTAATCCAAAATAGGTGTAGACGGAAATTGTAAGATCACAAAACACATTCTTTATTAATACATGAAAAATAGATAAAATTTCGTTAGTATTTCAAATACATATTGAACAAAAAGGAGCTATATTATAGAGAGTGTCATATGACTGTCCTTTCCTGAAAGAGTGAGAAAAGTAAGTATAAAGAATAAGAGAGTTACACAGTTAAATCTTTTGCAGGGTTTCCAGTTCATACAGTTTATCGTGCTATTGGCGACAGTCCATCACTATATGCATACCAACAATATTCTCCATGTACTTTACGTTTTCATCCAAATTTTTCATAGTTCAGCTGTAATAAACTAATAAAATTCATATTACCTATTTTGGGATCACTAATCTTGCAAAAAAAAAAAAAAAAAAAAAATCTGAAATGTTTCAGATTTTAAATTACGTCCAAAGGGGCGTTTTTTAACATTTTGTGTGTTACCTTTCTTTATTAAATATCATGTTCCTCGCACTTAAACCATAAGATCCAGTGCAACAGCAATATCGCAAAATAGTTTTAAAACGAGGATATCTTTAGAATTTCCGATACAGAGACTCACGCGCTGGAGATAAAAATGTTTTTTTCTGCACAACGTTGCCATTGCTCGCTTTGAAATCCTTGAGTTTGTTAATCAAAAATTCGTCAAAGTTTTAAAAAATAGGAAATCGATCATAAAACAAATTTCAAATTTCAAATTTGGTCTTCCACATGCTCATATTCGTTGGAGGATTACGTTATTCAAAATTCGATGACTCTATGTACCGTTGTTTTATCACAATACGAGAAATATACATACATTTATGCAGATTTTTCATTAATTTCTTCAAATATAATGCAGGACTCTAACATTTTGTGGCAACAGTTTGAAAAGTGAACCGACATTTATGAGTCCGACGCAAAATGCCAAAACCAAACTAATAGTCCTTCGGGATTCAAATCCCTTTGGACTAAAAAAAAATGATATTGCACATTAAAATATAACAAGTTATGAAATTTAATATTATAATTTGACGTTTTTCCATTACAAATTAATGAAGCTTGATAAATGACATTATCTTAATATCTTTATGTCAGATTTTATAAGTAGTTGAATACTTATAAAATGTTGCATTTCTCTGTTGGAAATACTCAAATTTGACTAATAATATATTTTTGTTAGACTTATATGAATCTTCGGTATATATTTAGGAGAAATGCATTTTATAAAAGCATTGCTTATAACTTATATTATAAAATCATTACACTTTCGAAAACACAACTCATAACTTTAAAAGAAAGCAGTTAGGATACGAGGAATTATTGTAATGTTTTATGCTTTTACAGGTCAAATACGTATTTTATTTTATTACTTATTTTCTCCGTCACAACACGAAAGACGGTAGCCCCGTGTAAGACTTTTTAAGTGAAACTGTCTATTACACGCGAGGGAAAACCGCGAATGCCTCTATGCAGCTTGCCCTTTCGCCGAACGCTTACCGCTGATCAAAATTCAGCGGCTTTTACCGCTCAGCCATCTGAATAATATGACGCAAAACATTTTGCTAAATAAATACTGGATTATTAGGTGGAACAGAAGTTCATGTCGATTAGTAGGTGGAGCTTAAAAATGAAACTAGGTGTGGTCTCATTTTCAACTTGTGTGTATGTGTGTGTGTGTGTGTATTTAATTATGGCAAAGCACACTAGGGCTATCTGCCTAAAGGGGACGGATGCCTTTCGTGGAGGACTTTCTAAGGGAAACTGGCTCGTATACACGTTACACATGGGAAAACCACGAAAACGCCCATGCAGCCAGCCCGTTCGCGGGATTCGACACTCGGACCGAACTACCAGTGTTCAGCGTCTTTACCGCTCGGCCGCTGGTGAGCTAATAGAGAGGAATGCAAATTTCTTTTTGTGAAATTTCAAGCTCCATTCTTAAGAAGTTCCTCTTGAAGACAGTTTCATTTCTATTTGAAATCATTGACCTTAATCGTAAATTACGAGCATTTTCCCTCACCATGGAAAACAGGGCTAATTATACCAATTCTGAAACCGAAAAACCTACCTGGCACAGCCTACAGATTATCGTCCTAAGCCTGGGTTGTTTCGCTATAAATGTCGGTTCACGTTTCAAATTGTTGACACCAAATATTAGAGTCCTGTATTATACTTAAAGAAATCTCTGCATATAAGAAAAGAAACAGTCTGTGTGTGTGTGTGTGTGTCTTTCGTTCGCGCTGCGCGTAAGCTAATAGACCCACGGCTACGAAATTTGGTATAGAGATGCATCTAGATGCATCAAGAGTCAGTGCACCTCGAAGCGATTTCTTCGAAATTCGAATAAGAATGTTTTTTTATTTTATGTTTTGTGACGAAATCGCGTCATTTTGAGACATAATGGGCTATAGCAAAGCGAGATTTTACTTTACACACTCCATTTTCACATCGTCATGGAACGTAGGCACTTAGCTATTTTACGAACTTAAAATAAATTTCGTGTTTCAATAAATCGATTAAATACGAATTTATTTAACAAAGGGAGCTTAACACCTTTTCAACGGGATTTTTTCTAAAAAAGTTTATTTTTAAAAATGTACAGTTTATTTTTCTTTGATTTTTGGACACGTTAAACTTTCATCCTTGTGACTGCTTTTACAAAACGAATTTTGGAAAAATGATAATATTTTGTATTTTAAAATTTTTTTTAAATAAAGCTTCTGAGTACACTTCTCACATCTCACATCTTTAAAAATGTGATTTTGGCAACAAATTTCCTTTCTTATTGTTGTTGCTAGATTTTTGATGAAATCGCATCATTTTGAATAGTTTCATTCTTTTAGAAATATGGGTTTGGCACCAATTTTTCATCGTATTTCTTATGCTGTTTTTAAGAGATTGGCATATTTCATTGTCTTTTTTTATATATATAATACATTTTTATTTATTTATTTATTTTATTTTTATTTATTTATTTTTATATAGAGTTGTTCTGCAGAGTAAAATTCTGCGCGGAATTTTTTTTGTTTTTTGAGTTGCTTTCATGTTATTTTTTGCTTATTTCACTGTTTGTAAGATATTGAAAAGTTTTGCATGATTTTTTTTTTCTTCAACGGAAAGTTGGTTAATTTTTTTTATTAGGATAATTAATATTTGTATTAAGAGATATAGCTTATTTCATTGTAATTTATTTTTGTTGAAAATATAATATAAAATATCATTAATTATACTTTGCTTTTCAGAATTTTTTGTTTTTTGTATTCTTTTATGTTATTTATTGCTCATTTCACAGTTTTTAAGATATTGAAAAGTTTTGAGTGATTTTTTTAGTAAACAAACCTCCTTTATACCATTTGAATTCTTAAGATTTTGCAAAGGGAATTTGGTTAATGTATTTATTAAGATAATTAATATTTGTATTAACTACGAGTAGTGTGGGACATTACTTCCATTGGATAAAGGTTTGGAGGACATTTAATGTTTAAAGTGTTATTGAGATCTAAATTTTGTGTAAATATTTTTGCCTCGTGTACTGCTAATTTTAGTATAGAGAATTTTAATCCTATTGGGGGGGGGAGATACTTGGCATTATCAATCATCATTTCAATAGTAATTGACAGTTGTTAATTAAACTGCGGAAATTTGCCGGCACAGTATTCAGAGAAAGGTATATCCGAAATCCGAATTTGTATTTAAAAAAAATGAATAATAGTAATATCTACTGGCATTTAAAAGGGCACTCTCATAAATCATTCTATTTAGCATTTTATTTTAAGTTAATTCCTGAATAAATCGAGACTCAGTTTTGTATCCAACTTACCTTATTTTTTTTGAAAATAAAAGTCTATATTAAGACTTTTGAATTTTATTACAATTTCAAATTAACTGAGTTAGTTGTCTTAACGGACATTACAAATTAAAATTTTGAAACATACCGCGGTCACATTCTGCAGCCAACAACATTCTAAGCAAAACCAAGCTACAGAGACAAACAACGATCTAATTTTTTTCAAAAACCACCGCTTTGCCTTTAAAAAGCAACGCAGTTTTATTTAAAAAAAGGGTTGGACTGTATATGCATCGTAAATAGAAGACATGTTTTCAAATTTTTATACAACAAATCGGGATAAAAAAACTAGTGGTCAACAATTTCTTAAAGCTGACCAATTATCCATTAGACGTTAAATATTAAATAAATATTATCGTTAAATATTAGTAATTAAAATCCGTATGCTGCAAATTATGTATGTAAATATAAATATATATATAAATTTCTAAATTGGAGGAAAAGAAGAAAAAACAACATAGTATTGCGAAAAAAAAGAAAACGTATTAAATGGACTTAACAATGCAAGATAACGAACTGTTAAATTTTAGAACGAAGTGAAATGTAAATGAAATGTTAGAGTACTTTGAAATTTTTAAAATAGATCTTAAACTGAAATGAGAAATAATTACTTGTATTTTAATGCAAATAACTATTTATATTCAAAATCGTAAAAACAACCTTGTATTTAGCGTAAGGATATTGAAACACTCGATCGATTTCGAGGGCAGCTAAAGGTCCCTCCTCATCAGAAGAAAGAAATACCTAGAAAGAAGAAAATAAAGGGGAAGGAGTCTCAGAAACACGTGGTCCTTATCAGCACTGCACGTGGTTATAACTGGATTTTTAATCAGAGTTGCACTAGCCGCCTACTTTTACTGAGCCAGGCTATCTGATCAAGCATAAAGAACCAGAAAAATTAGAGAAGTTAAAATAGGGAGCGAGGGGCAAATGCACTTTCACGCTCAAAATCTGAAATTCAAATAATGGAAAGCAACCACTGAACGGATTTCTATACCCTCTGGTAGTACCAAACGCGAGGAGGTAACGCCATCTATCGGCAAAAATATCTGAATTAAGATAGTAGAATTTTAAAGGCATTAGGAAGGACTGGATTGGACTTCAAATCATTAACTAAACCTGCTAAATCTTTGTGAATGTGAAAAGCCTCAAGAAAATCCAATTCACCTATGGAAGAAGACTTTTGGATAATTTTTGCAGACCCACAATCAAAATTATGGTTAAAAGTCCAACTATGATACGCTATTGAATGAAGACTTGTTAATTTCGCCTTTTCTGACATAAGATTCATGTTCCTTGATACGAAACTTGATACGAAACTTTAGTCTCTAAACTGATAAATGAAGGCCCATACTGCTCGATCCCTAAAGATCCTTCAACTTCGGACCTCACGAAAGTTAAAAGTGCTATGAAATCTTCCCGCATTCTTCCAACTCAGTTGAAGAAATCACTTATTCCACCTATTACTAATTGCGCTAGGCCTTATACTCTTCCAAAAGTCCACAAAACCGGTATTCCTTTTCGAGCAATTGTTTCCAACATAGGTACTGCTTCATATCCTTTGGCCAAATAGTTAGTTTTCAGATTTTCTCCTCTACTTGCTAACAATATTCACACTGTAAAAAATTCTGTTGAAGTCATTGATAAACTTAAAAATATTTCTCCACGTCGTTCCATTATGGTTTCATTTGATGTCAAATCACTGTTTACTAATGTTCCGGTCGAAGGAGCATTAAATTATCTTGAAACTAGGCTTCGGGAATTTCACTTCACACATACTGAAATTAATGAGTTGGTTTCGCTTACTAAAGTTTCTCTGAGTCAAACCCACTTTGTTTTCCAAAATGCATATTTTCGTCAAGTCGAAGGATTGGCTATGGGTAATCCTTTCAGTCCGGTACTTGCTGACATTTATATGCACTATTTTGAGATGAAATTATTTGATAAACTATCTTTTCGTCTTCGGATTCGGTATGTTGACTACACTTTCGCACTTTTTGACGGTTATAAAGAGGATTTATCCGAGATTCTATCTATTATGAATTCAATTGATCCAGCCATGCAATTCACTCTTGAAATTGAATCCAACAATTCCCTCCCCTTCCTTGATATTCTTATAATCCGCAATGAAACTGATTTTAGCACCACTGTGTACCGTAAACCCTTCGCAGTTTGTTTACCACCCCATGCCAAGTCATACCACCCTGTTTAAGCGAAAAATGGCTTCTTTTTACTATTATGTATTCCGCGCGCTTAAAGTTTGTTTCTCTGAATCTTTGCTTACCAATGAACATAATTATTTGAAAGCAGTTGTGATTGACCGTGGATTTTCCCCCGTGATTATTGAAAAAGCCGTTAAAAGATTTTCAGATTCCCATCAAAGAAGACATTCCACTGTTAGAAATAATACTAATGACCTTGTCGTGCTTCCATTTTATCCTTCTGTTAGCTATAAAATTGCACGGATTATCCAAGAATTCAATTTTCAAATCGGTTTCTTCCCTATTAATAAAATTCACCCTTCGATTCTAAAAGATTGCGTTTCTGTCTTGAATTCTTGGGGAATTTATAGTATATTGTGTCAGTGTGGTTTAAGATATATTGGCCGAACAAAAAGAGCGTTGAAGTTTCTTATCAAGGAACATGAATATTATGTCAGAAAAGGCGAAATTAACAAGTCTTCAATAGCGTATCATAGTTGGACTTTTAACCATAATTTTGACTTTGTGTCTGCAAAAATTATCCAAAAGGCTTCTTCCATAGGTGAATTGGATTTTCTTGAGGAATTTCATATTCACGAAGATTTAGCAGGTTTAGTTAATGATTTGAAGTCCAATCCAGTCCTCCCTAATGCCTTTAAAATTCTACAATCTTAATTCAGTTATTTTTACCTCCTCGTGTTTGGTACTACCAGAGGGTATAAAAATCCGTTCAGTGGTTGCTTTCCATTATTGGAAGTTCAGATTTTGAGCGTGAAGGTGCATTTGCCCCTCGCTCTCTATTTTCACTTCGCTAATTTTTCTTGTCCTTTATGCTTGATCAGATAGCCTGGCTCAGTAAAAGTAGGCGGCCAGTGCAACTCTGATTAAAAATCCAGTTATAACCACGTGTAGTGCTGGTAAGGACCACGTGTTTCTGAGACTCCTTCCCCTTTATTTTCTTCTTTTTGTTATTTAGTTCTCCTGATGAGGAGGGACCTTTAGCTGCCCTTGAAATCGATCGAGTGTTTCAATATCCTTACGCTAAATACAAGGTTGTTTTTACGATTTTGATTGTCACATTAGCGTGTTTCTCTTCTAGTCTAACTATTTATATTATTTCAAATTTACTCAAGGTGTACTAATTTGAAACTTTAAAAATTCGTACAAATAGGTTTTTTTTGTTTCGTTCCACTTGACTCTTTTAATGTCAACAAGTTCAAAAATAACTATAAACACTAAAATAAAAATATAATAATAATATATTTATATGACAGAGATATAGAGATGGGTAATTAATAGATAAACACACATAACCAAAATGCAGGCATTAATCTAGAACAAATGTAAAAGTAAGTACAAGTACAACTAAACCACGCATATCGATGCAGACCTCTTAAATTTTAGGATTAAAATTCCGAATATCCAGAACTCAGCTAAAATGCTAACTGCCTCTAGCCACCGAAAAATTTTGGAATTTTAAAACCTCTTTCTCCTTTGGAAAACTAAGCAAATAAGAGACTTGGAAGTGTTCCTAAAGAATATATCCCAGGCTTAGGCGTAGTAAAAGCGTCGTAGAACAGTAGAACACTTTTGGACAAGGTGGTGGTGAAAATCACCCATTGTCTGTAATGATAACTTCGTTCCTAAAGTAAACGATAAATATTTTTCTAACCTACCAGAACACGTACTTTATCTGAAATGCGAAAGACAACATTCTATGTATACCAAAATTAAATTTAATTCACAGTGTTTCATATTTTAGACATGATTTATATTAATGCATTTGAGTTTTTGCTTGATTTCAGAAAATATGTACTTACCTTTCGGATAACTACTCTATGCAAGCCCGTGGCCGTCATTCGACCAGTAAAAAACATTTGTTAATAACACCAGTGAATTTGAGGATCTGAGAAGTGGGTGCTTTAAATAAAGCCTAGAAAATAGCTTTTTGTGGGGGGTATGTAAATGTTAAATCAGTTAAGTTTTTTTTTTTTATTTTTTTTATTTTTATTGGATGTAGTAGTTACGAAATAAAAGTATCAAACACTGTAATCTCCTCTGCTGTGGCAACATCAAATAACATTAAATATGCTCTATAGCGCATTCAATATGTTTCATTCGGTAGTAGTAATTAACACATGTTCTCCAGAAAAAACACCACTCAACAGAAATACGTTTTGTAACTAATTAATTACAAGGAAAATATTTACAACAATAGTTAAAACTTCCAAATTATATTTTATATAATATACATATGTGATATTATATATGTGATTTATCATGTTGTTGTGTCCTCAATGTTAAATTTATTATCTCCTCAGTATTATTGGCCGGAAATTGTTCAAAATGTTAGGAAATATTGTAAACATTCTGAAGTATGTCAGTTTAATAAGAAAAATAAACAAACGAAATTTGGTCTAATGCAAGCTTTACCATATGTTAGTACACCCTTTCAAATATTATCTATTGATACTGTTGGTGAACTAAATACTGTTGGTGACCGAATATACAAATCATTCGTTTATCGTGACAAATAAGTCACATCTCTACATCTACCAAATCGTGAAACTATTTCTTTCCTCTTTAACAAATTCAAATTCCTCTCGTAGAACATTTATGTTTAGGAATTTGCTTTAAATAAATATTCATAAATAGTCATGTAGAGAAACAGCCACAGCTCCAGAATGACAAACCGACTTATAAGTATTAAGTTTAAATTTATTATTATCAAGCTCTGTTCCATTATAATATATAAGATATGTGATAGCAATGGCATCTCCCAGATCTGACCTTTCTGTCTAAATGCCCATTTCCTCAATTTGTGGAGCATCCAAGTAATACGGAACAAAAATTCTTTCAGTACTGTGAGTCAAATTTAAAACTCATTTTTCAAAACCACACCTTGTTACCATAGAATCCCCATATAATTTAAAATCAATATTTGGTGTTCTTAAACCACATTTATCATAATAAAAACTAATAGTTTGGAGAGAGGGGGCACACCGGCCAGGATACAAACAACCTCACTAGAAATCGTTCTGAAATATCTCGTGAGCATTAGTAACCAAGCTCTCTGAATTGTGTTCAGTTTAATGCGAAGTCTAACCAGCTCCTCCGCGAGTCAAACCCAAGCGCAAATGCCATACATAATTCGAGAAATGACAACAGTCTCGTAGATTGAACTTATTATAGCATTTTTCGTCGAGAGAATTTAACTAGGGAAGTTTATTCTCTAATAAATTAAATCAATATATCCTGTTCTTAAATGACATTTATCATAATAAAAACAAGTTTGGAGAGTGGCACACCGGCTAGGATACAATCAACCTCACTAGAGATCGTTCTGAAATATCTCTTGAGCATTAGTAACCACGCTCTCTGCATTGTGTTCAGTATAATACGGAGTCTAACCGGCTCTTCCGCCAGTCAAACCCATGCGCAAACGCCATACATAATTCGAGGAATCACAACAGCCTTTTAGACTGACTTTATTATAGCATCTTTCGTCGAGAGAATTTCACTGGGAAGTTTCTTCTCTAATA
This sequence comes from Stegodyphus dumicola, assembly GCF_044657685.1. Lineage (NCBI taxonomy): Eukaryota > Metazoa > Arthropoda > Arachnida > Araneae > Eresidae > Stegodyphus > Stegodyphus dumicola. Next base: position 261,041,122 of record NC_140771.1, on the reverse strand, counting down.
ATTTTAAATATATTCTGTTTTTTATGAAACATATGAAAATGGGAAATGAAATTTAACTTATCATCCATAATCACACAGAGATATTTAATTTCTTTTCTAAGTTTTATTCTCTGATTCTTATCTTCCAACCTTGGTTTTTATGTCTGCTTTCCTCTACGAGGAAAGAACACGACATTTGTCTTTTGAATATCCAACTTTAATAATTCCTTTCCTTCCCAATCTTCTACTTCCAGAATTAATTTATTAAAATAATCTTCGATTATTTCCAAAGATTTACCATATATAAGCACCATCAGGACATCAGCATAGGCTACCAAACATGTAGTTTCACGAAAATGTCTTTTCAATAAATCATTTGGAAAGAGGTTCTAGTACAGAAGAGCACTAGAAGACTCCCGAGGGCAACCGTTGCCAGAATAAGTAATTATAGATTGACCATCTTCATTCTCATATACAATCTTCATTTTATTAAAGATAATCTGTAATAATGTTTAAAATATTCCTTGGGGCCTTCAATTCAAGTAGCTTGTCAAGGAGTGACGGCCAACGAATCGAGTCATATATTCCAGTCACATTAAAAGAGATGGCTATCACATGATCAATCTTTTTATTATCTCACATAAAATTAATAACATAACGTAATACATTCTCTGTGGTCCGCCCGGCACAAAAATCATATTCGTTAGAAGACATAAATTTCTTCTTTTCTATATAATATTGCAAGAGATTTGCAATCAATTTGTCCGGCACCTTTCCCAATAACTTTAAAAGACATATTGGCCTCATTTTATCATTCCTTTCAGGCATGCGAAATAGTTTCGCAATCTTCCAAACCTCGGGAAAGAGACCATGTACCAAACATTTGTTGTATAAATGCCGGAAAAGCTAGGATCAAACTCAAATAACATATTGTCTATGCCCGCATGTCTACCACCCAAACCAGGGAAGTTTCTTGTACGATGGTGTGTAATAGCCATCCGAACGTCATCCAGCAAAAATTCTTTATCATTGGCATCACATTCATTTATTTTTCCAAACCAAAATTATTCAGTATTGAAGTACTAGTTTCCAAGATCTCATGTAAAATTTCCCTTTTCGCATCCTCTATGTTCTAGTCGATTACCATTAAACCTTTTTCACCTTTATTACCCTGTATTATATTTAAAGGGTTTATGTATACATATCAGGCCTTTATCACCCTGTATTGCTGGGTTGAAACATAAGTAGTCGTTTATTCTGTAATTAAAATTACGCGGTAAAAATAAAATGCATTGGCATAATATTTAGTGTTATTCGAAATAGAATCTTTCCTTCTACCAGATGGCGTATTTGATTTTTTGACGGAGCTAATTTTTTGTTATTCTTCAAATCATTAAAATAAGTGTCCAGTCGACAAAAATGAGCATTTTTGACACCTTCTTTTCTTTACGTTTAATCGAGGCGCCATTCCTGCAAAAGTTACGCAAGAGATTTCTAAAGTGTAATGGAGGAGGTGTAATGCCTGAATGAACTGCAAGAAATTGTTTTTCCAAATTCTAAAATAGAAATTTCGACCTCGAAGACGTTGCTCGTTCCGGATGAACTAATGAGTTTAACGAAGAGCGTTTGAATCAACTTCTGCACGAAGACGTTCATCAAACCACTTGAGAATTAGACGAACGAATAGGTTGTAGCCAAATGAATATAGTTTAATATCTTGGATCTATGGGAAAACACCAAAACCTCGGATATTATTGACTAATTTATTCTTTACTCTTTTGTTAAAATAAAAATTTTTAAATTAAGGTAATGGCTATTGCCTTTGTTTCCACCCAATATATTTAAAGAAATGAAATAATTAAGATCTGCGTGAATGTATGCATATTCTCGCAATGTGGAAAACCAACGGTACCTAGAGCCATTGAATTTCGAATAACATAGTTCTTCAACCGAACATGGACTCCTGCAAATCCGAATTTTGAATTAGTTTTATTACTATTTCTTATTTTCTAAACTTTTAATGAATTTTTGATTAACAAACTCGAGGATTTCAAAGCGAGCAGTGTCGACATTGTACCGAATAAAGCATAAACACTATATGGAATACAGCCTTTTTAACTCCGGCGCGAGAGCATGTCTTAACAATATCTAAAGATATGCCTTTTTTTAATATTTTGTGATTTTGCTGTTGAATGGAATTTTATGCTAGAACGTGATATTTAATAAACACATAAAATGTTAATAGTAGAAAGACAAAAAAATTTTATAAAGCCATCTTTGTAGGAAAATTCAACACTGCTGAGATGCGCTGAGAAAAGATTGAAAGAATTGGGAAAATGCATGCAAACATTTAACGTTGCAATCAGGATTTCTGAATTCACACCGCATTTCTGCTTTAAAGTTTCTTTAATTTTGCTGTTGAGTTGTATATAGCGGAAGTGCGAAGAAAATAATGCTTAATAATATAGTTAAAAGGAGCCCGAAAAAATGGGTTAGTAGGAGTGAGAGTTACAATGGACTAGTAGACTGCTAGCTCAGCGAGAACATGAAAAAAACAGAACCTTAACAAACCCTTTTGAGTGACCGTGTAAACCCGAAGCCTTTCAGGTATTTTTTTATTAAATAATCAATTTTTCAAGAGATACGTCGATATAACGAACGTCATGCAAGATTTTACTATATTGTTTGTCTGACTTTCCAAGGTTTCGGATTGTTATGTCAACTATTCGTACACTATACCTCCAAACTAAAAGGGCTGATATCCTGAAATTCATATGAATATTGTAGCTTATGACCTGACATAATAACTGACACCTTGAAATGACATCACAATCTGAATGATAACAAATCAATAGTAATCTGAAATTAGCGTTTAACTTCGAAGAACTTCTAAACGTTCTAAAATTATAAAATCTCTTAACAAGTGTTTACTTTCATGCTTCTTCTTATTAATTTACATGTACTATTTGAAGCACTTCGTCGGCAACATATTTTCGAGTTGTCGTCCACAGAATTCGGTAGCTGACTTTGTATTTAATTTAAGTTTTATTAACATTTATTTTATTTTAAAACTTTGCTATCCTCTCTTATTTTCCATTTCAGGACAGAATGAACGCGAACAGATTTGGTTTTGCAAACTGAGCTTTCAAACTGTTAAGTATTTAAGTTGTGGCTTTCAGCCAAGAGAGTTAGAGGGAGACTTCTCGCTACTTTACCTCGCACGCGCTTTTCAGTCAGTCCCTGTCTGCCTTTGATGCCAGAGCTTAGTTCTCCTTGATACTTGAAGACGTATTGTAGTTTTCCGCATTCTGCTCACTACATACGTCGAGTTTAAAAGGCCGATTTCCGCGTTATTTATCTTTGTAAAGTATCTGAGTTTAGTTCTTATTTAATTTGGTTATCTTTATTTCTTATTATCTACACTTCAGACCATAAGTAATTGTCTTTGTATCCCGAAGTGCAGGAAGGGCTGTAAACTGTGAGAAATAAAGGGTAATTAAACCCTTTCCATTTGTGTCGTAATCTTCTACACTTGCACGAACATAATTTTAAGTAAACTCCCTGTTCCTACTCAGGACTCGAGTTATGTTTGCAAAGGCGATTAGAAGAAATAGTAGTCCTGATAACTTATTAATACTTCAATATCAGCTACGTTATCGGATTATTATTATATGTTGCGATAAGGTGGGTTAAAGTTTCTTTGTCTAGGATGAGTGATTTCAGAGTTCAATAATTTTCATAACTGGTGAAATCCTGTACCTTTGTTAATGATTCTGTTTGCAGCCTCGAAGGTCCAGCCAGGGGACAAAGAGGTAAAAGAAGTCTTTTCATCAGGGTCACGAGACAGACCCTTTGTTATGTCTGAGGAAAAGAAACCTCCCCCTCCCCTGGGAGTTCAGCGCAAGTAAACACATAGAGATATATAAGGTGGTTTCCTGAGAAGAGAGAAGAATCGGTGCTGCAGATGAGGTCACGTGCTCGGCTGGGCTAATAGGTGATGCTCATGATCATGAAACTGGTATCAATTCTGCCGAAAATAATGAGCAGGATGTGGATAAATTCATACATCCAAATAAAGTGAGCAATAAAGCTCCCCCGATTATTATACAGGATGGTAAATACTCCTGGTCAAAATATAAGGAAATGTTTAAAGATGCAGGAATTAAGCTAAAATCAGGTATAATGAAAGCTCAAGACCACTATGAGCTAAAAGTTGACAGTATAGAAACTCATAAGAGTTTAATTGCATTACTTAATGCCAAAGGAGTGAAATATCACTCATTTATTTTACCCGAAAACAAGAAGGTTAAAGTTGTTATACGCAGCTTACCGATCGACACGCCAACCTCAGATATATCTGATGAACTGACAGATAGAGGTTTCCCAGTTGAACGAGTCTCGCAATTAGTAAGACGCTGAAATGGAGAAAAATTTAATCTGCCACTGTTTCTAGTTATTTTGAAGAGGAATGAAAAAGCGAGAGGGATACATAATATAACTAAATTATGTTTGCTGAATGTTAAAGTAGAAGCTTACAAAGGAAGGAAAGGGCCGGTACAATGCTTTCGGTGTCAGGCAATTCATCATGCCCAGGCAGGATGTATGCATGACCCGAAATGCATGAAATGCGCTGGCGATCATTATTCAAAAGACTGCCCCAAGCCAAGAGAAGATAAACCTAAGTGTATAAATTGCCAATTAGATCATACAAGCAACTACAGGGGTTGCCCGAATTTTCCCAAAATAAATACTCAAAATCCGCCTTTGAAGAATTTCAGTGATAGAGTAATTATCAATAAATCTTATGCCGCCGCTGTTGGCGGGCAAACAATGAATACTCTAGATGAAGCTAGAAGTATTTTTTAAGGGCTTAAAAACCTTGTTGAGGCTATTAAGGCTTCCGGCATTCTACAAGTAAATTTAGCTCCTAGCGCAAATGCTAGTAGTTTCAACGCGGTCAATAATGAACCCAATCATGGATAGGAAAGATAATAATTTTAGGCCAATCAAGATGTTAGTGTGGAATGCTAACAATATGAGAGGAAAGAAAGATGAGTTGGAGGACTTTATGTATGAGAACGACATTGATATTTGCCTCATCTCCGAGACGCACATCACCCCAGGAGACAGAGTTAGCATCAAAAATTATAGAACCTACCGATGTGATAGGTTACATCACAGAGGAGGTGGAGCACTCATCTACGTTCATTGTAAATATTCATCTTGTTTAATTTCGACTGAAAGAGACAAGGGCTATGAAATTGTGATTGCCTCTATTAGCTTGCCTAAGATTGGAGATACCTTATTTGCGGCAATCTACAACCCCCCTACTAACAGGCTAACTGAGGAAATGTTACAAAATATTATTCCGGATTCCTCAATAATGATTGTTGGTGGCGACGTCAATAGTAAGCATAAAGATTGGGGCTGCCGCAGCACCAATCACAATGGTAAAGTACTGAGAGAGTATATCAGTAACCACCCAGTTGATATATTTACGCCTGACGTACCGACGTTCAGGCCCAGCAACATCAGGTACACTCCTGATATTCTAGATATCATCTTGACTAATACAGGAATTAATATGGTGCTGGAGGTTCGAGACGACTTAAGCTCTGATCATACTCCTGTGATTGCTACACTAGGGGTCACCAGTATTAATTATACGAATGTTAAGACCCATACCGACTGGAGAATGTACCACAATGTTGTGAAAGTGAGGCTCCCTAAATTAGGTGCTATGAAAAGCCCTTCTGATATTGACAAGGAGATTGATAAGTTTACTACATGTCTTAATGACTCTTACTATGAGGCCACCAAGGTTACTCAAAGGTCTTGTAAAATCGCTAAGATTCCAAGGTACGTCAAATCTCTCATAGCCGAAAGAAACAGGCTGCGAAGGAGGTATAATATCACCTGGGACCCAATTATTAAAACGGAGTTAAATAGGATCAGTAAGCATATTAAGCTTGAAATGCATAAATTAAAGTGTGAGGCTTGGAATGTTAAAATGGAGGAGTTAAACTTAGACAGTGATGCCTTCTGGCAGTTTACAAAAATGTTAAAGAGGACGCATCAGTGTGATAGGCCAATTATTGCCAACGGCGTGACTGCTTATTCAGATACTGACAAATGTCAGATTTTCGCTTCACATCTTGAAAAGCAGTTTTCTCCCAATCAGACACCTCGTAATATTCACTTTGAGACCCAAGTCAGAATGAAAGTAGAAGAATGGCTAGGTGCTCCCACGGCTCTAAATGCCGATGGTTTAACTAATCCAAGAGAAGTTACGGATATTATCTCCAAATTGAACCCCAAGAAAGTCCCAGGTATTGATGGAGTTACAAATTTAATGATCAGGAACCTCCCGCGCGGTGGAATCACAAGACGTTCCAGCATTTTTAATATATGCATTACGTTATGCTACTTCCCGGACTGCTGGAAGCACACAAAAGTTTTCCTACTACCGAAGCCTGCAAAAGACACCACTAAGGCGGAGAATCACAGGCCCATAAGCTTGCTCTCTAATATAGGCAAGATTTTTGAACGAATAATTTTAAGGAAATTCCAGCCTTATTTACAGGTACTTCCGGAAGATCAGTACGGATTTAGGAGCGAACTTTGCACATCTAAACAACTGATTAGGCTTGTGGAATTTATCGGCTCTGCTCTGCATCATAAGAGTTGTACTGCAGTGCTCATGCTGGACGTGGCCAAAGCATTTGACCGTGTCTGGCATGAGGGCTTAATATATAAATTGATAATGATGAATTTGCCTAGAGAACTGATCTTACTCACCAGATCTTATATTGCAAATCGTTACTTTACTGTTAGCTGCAAGCAAAGTCATTCTGGATACAAAACTATCGCTGCAGGCGTCCCCCAGGGGTCCTGTCTTGGCCCAGTACTCTATCTTTTCTATGCGGCTGATTTCCCGCGGGATAAACTCAACAGAAATACATTGCTGGCCTGCTATGCGGATGACACCGCTGTAGCGGTCAGATCTATTCAGCCTAACAGGGCAATTTCTGTTATGCAGGATATAATTAAGGACATTGAGGAGTGGTGCTCCAGGTGGAAGATTTCCATCAATGCGACTAAATCACAGCTACTTCTTGTTAGAAGGAAGAAAATACTGGTCTCAGTTCAGCCACTTTACCTATTCAGCCAACGTGTCCCGATGGTAAACAAGGCCAAGTATTTAGGTGTTTACTTGAATCGAAGACTCACGTGGATTACGCATGTCAATTACATTGCAAACAAGACCAGAGGAATTGCTCAACAATTACATGTACTGCTAGGGCGCAGCTCGCAGTTAGATCTGAGAAGGAAAAGACAGATTTATATTTCCATTTTAAGACCAATTATGTGTTATGCGTCCCCTGTCTGGGCGACTGCTACGAGCTCAGATATCAACAAATTGCAGGTGACTCAAAACACAATCTTACGCACCATGACAGGAGCGCATTTTTACATCCGTAACAAACTCCTGCACGATGATTTACAAGTTGAATATATTGACAAATATCTGCAAAAACTTAACAGCAAGTTCTTTGACAAAGGCTTGAAATGCGGTAAAGGAAACTTTAATGCTGTACTGAACTATGTCTGCATTCCTGAGGACTACAATATCAGGCCTTTCACGGCTCACAGAATGAGGGATCACAATTTTGTCACTTAGCCCACTCGTTTTCAAATATGTAAATAACACATTTTTATGCGTACACTACTTCACTTTCATTTGTTTATTACATGTTCAACACTGTATCCTATGCACATTTCATGTATTTTCATTTCTTTTGCATCTTCATAGCTCCATACACGTGATTATTACTCTTGTCTCAGGGGTAAGAGTTAAGTTACTTTGATGATTGGACTTTGTCACTATGGCCGATGGGCCCTCTTTTCCTTACCCGCTCCGATTTCCTGGCTGGGAACTAGCTGATAGTTGACATTCTGATTGTCTTTAGGGGATTAGATCAATATAGCTTATTAAAGCCCAACTGGGCTAATATAAGCATAAGCAATTAGCATTTAAGCATTTAAGAGAGAAGAAATTTCCTTTTTAGAGCTATGGACATGTGGGCCTGCTAAGAACGATCATTCCTCGTGTGTAATGCGTTAGAGCATTTTTCCGGTAACAAAATTCTGGAATTACGGGACTAAATGTATCCAAGTCCCATACTGTCAAGAATTGCAACTATTAATGTTTTTATGTTATTAAAATTCATGTTACTGCTAGAACTTGAGTTTGAAGTTCATTTCAACCCTGCATCACAACCCGGGGTTTGTGTAGCGGTTTCGGCCACTACAGCACTATGTTTATGAATGGATATTTAATTATTTTACCTTAGTAATTCTTTCAAATACTTGCCTAATTCTGTTCAAAAATGTTAATTCGTTTCCGGTAATATCTCCTGGAATTAATTTTTACTAATAAACAAAATCGGAACTCTACTTAATTTTAATTGTTTAGTGTTTTTTAACATAAACTATAATAAATCTGCTAGATCATAATATCAAAAAATTGTACAGAGTAGATGATGATGATGATGTTTATAATTGCGAACGAAAGTAGATGGGATTCTATAGCAGAGGCCTGCCATATCACCATTTTTCTGAGAGCACATCCAGCGGATACCTCTGGATGTCTGCCTAAAAATCAAATCCTAGTCAACCAAGTTCAGTTATGCGCGATGAAGCGGCGCTTTGGCAAAACGTGTTCAAAAGTCTTTAGCAGGCTTCACTTAACATATCATCAACAAGAGACTATGGAAAACTTCCAAGAGCCTGCCACGGATATTGAAAGGTTGTCTCATCTCGCATTTTCGGACTGTCCAACGGAAACACGAGAAACCTTGCCCCTGGTGTACTTCATCGATGCCAACCAGAAACCTCAGATACACAACGCCCTGCAAATGACAGATGTGAATCATCTAAAAAGCGTTTTTTATACCCAGGAAATTCGATGCAGTCATAGTGTATATAAATTTGTATCTTCGTAGCTTTATTTATTGATTTAGCATTTAATTTAGCGTATGTATTTATTCAAACCATGCTGACAGTATTGCACTGTTTTTTTTTTTTTTTTTTTACCTGTAACTACAGCTCCTCTACAGGGATTGCACTGCGCGAAATGTGCAGTCGTTCGGAATGGGAAATATTAAGTTATTTGCATTATGTGACATGAACGTCCTCTAGATAAGCGGAGTTTAGCCGGGAAAATAAGATTACAGGTCAACTCTACTTAACATTGAGGTAAATGGTTATTTTGAAAATTGGCGAGATATGCCTAAGCTGGTGTCCCCAAACTTGGTGAAGATTTTACATCGTCAGTGCCTAAATGCCTACATAATTGTAACTGTATCCCGCCAACAGTAACTCTGTCCTCCTCTCTAAGAAATTTCGAGAAATTCAATGTACTGGAAGTCTCTCGTTGGTCGGGAGAAAACTATTTAAGATCGAAGAGAGCATTAGTTCTCAGTTTGAGTTCGAACACTTTATTTCAGAGCAGAGTTCGGAGTATTATTAGATCTATTCACAGTCCTCGCTCTTTGATGCACTTTGCAATATCCCTGAACAATGGAAAAATCCCTCTCAAACATTTTCGACCATGAAACAATTTATATTAGCATTCCTTATGAACTTTGTGACCTCATATGCTTGTGAGCAGATCTTTTCATCAATGAATGCTATGAATTCGACTGTAAGAAGCCGCCTTCGTTTATATTTACGTGAATCTTGTATGTTACTAAAGACAAGTTATGGTCGAAATATAAATCATATGGCTAACAAGGTTCAGCAAGAGGTTCCCGACTAAATGGGGTTAAATGCATGTAGTTCTTGAATGTAATAGAGTCGTTTTTGTTTATAATGTTAAATTAATGTACTTCGAAAACTAAATAGTATATAACAATTGGAGCTTCTTAAACCGAACAAAACTTTTTAAGTGAAAAAATAAATGTAATTAATAATATATTTTGAATTGTTACGTCTAATTTTTCGTTCTATAAAAAAATTAAAAATCTCGAATTCATGAACTTATTTTGTTTTTCACTTAAAGTAAAAGGTGTTCACTTTAGGACACTTTATTAATATTAAGCTGGAGTATTTTTAAAATATTGTTTACTTAAATTATATTCCATGCAAATTTATAACTATACAGCAAATACAGATTTATATATAATTCGAGAGTTTGACATCAAAGCAGTGATTTAAAGATATATCTTAAATATTAATTTATCAAGAGGTACACTGTACACCCAAAAGTTATAAAACGTCATTTAACGTTAATCGAAAACGGTCAGCCATCCCTAATCTAGACTCATCCACAAACTAGAAAAATTCAGAATTCAAGTTATAGATTACATCCTCAAACAAGTTACTATAATAAAAAAATTTTAAGGATGTAACAGAAAGTATGAATCAATTACTAAGATTTAATTTTCTTTCCAGGCTTACAGAATTTTTGCACCGATCGTCGAGAAATCTGCACTATCTTGCATTTTTCGAATGCATCTTTCGAAATTACTTCGAAAAAATTTTGAAGTCATATACGGTTAAAATTACAAGTTAGGGCCTCAAACGATTATAGTTACATGTAAGTATCAATTACATTCATTCAGATACAGTATCAGATACACTTATACAGGAAAGTGACCAAAATGACTTAATGACATTTGGCGATATCTCGCAAACTTGGGACAAACACTAGCTGTCAAAACCATTGCAATATCTAGGGATCCGTTTATAATACAATTCCTCAGTTATCCACTCGTGGATGAATTACCCCAGTTTTCAGATATTTTACAGTATAAGAATTGATCATCTGAGATACAACTCATCTAGAATAAAAACACATAACCCGAGATCTGAGTGATAATGACTCAAAATATGAAATTACAGTTGAAAATCTCAAACAATAATTAACTTTTAAAGAATTTTGAAACTACGAGAGCAGAGGAGAGGACTGTTAAAAAAATTTAAAACTTCAAAAACCTTCACAGGCATCAAAATACGTTCAATAAGCTATCTTCAGGTATTAAAATTTCCAAATGATGGAACTAATTCTTTGTTATTACATAAAACTGAACACCTAAAATTTTAAAATTGGAAAATAAATTCTGCTCTCTAAAATTGAAAATGTATTGCAGTTTCTTTTCAAAAATTCGTAACTTGCAGTAACGTGCAATCGCGTAACTTACAATCGCGTTCACGAGAAAATTAGCTATTCTTTCTTATTACAATACGTTAGCCGTCTGAAGTTAAATAGTACGTTAGTCTTGCTAATGTCAGGTGACCCGATGGCAGCAGGTGAACATTTCCTGTGAAGAAGTTTACTAACTATTGAGAGAATATATACACTTGTAGATGCGAAAGAAACTGTGACGAATTTTTAACATTTAAAATAACGCTACAACTCACGGTGACGACTTAACGCGATCAGCTGCTTAAGTTCATCAGGGGACATACCTGAAATATCACAAATCAGCAATCGTTTAAAAGGCTTACGGCTTGTGAAGGCCTTTACCAGACTACATTCGTAGTTTCTGGTGGCTTAAAAGATGTGAGAAATAAATGCGGACAAGCAGAAGGTTTTAACGCACTAATTGTAAAAGTCTCTTGGAGAAATGAAGTTTGACACTTTAGTGGCGCCATCTTTTGACTTGGGTTGATCCAAGGCCAATGACATATCTTTTGAGTAATTCAGGTGGCGCCATCTGTTGACATAGACGTCTGTTATATAGCCGTCTGAAGTTAACTAGTATGTAAGTTCCGCTAATGTCAAATTGGACCGATGCGGCAAGCGAACATTTGTTGCGAAGAAGCTTTGTAGCTACACTGCTGGCCATTAAAATTCCAACAACACGAAGGAAAGCAAATAAAAAAAAAAAAAAAAAAAAAAAAAAAGAGATTTATTGCACATAAACAGTATTATATTAAGACAAAAGTATTAAATTTGCAAGAATTTTGGAGGTTGACAGGGGTGGGGAATTAGCCGCCCCTGGCAGCTAAAAAAAACCTTACCCCATTAGGCATGGAGTCTAACTGGGCTTGTATGACAGAAATGGGCAACTCATTCCATCTTGCATCAAGTCTATGCCACACTTCATCAATCGTCTGGCGAGGGGTGGCAGGTCAGTCTCTCAGCAACCCATGACCAAATGTTTAAAGTGAGTGACAGATCGGGAGACCATGCAGGCCAGGGCAGCAACCGAATACCCTCTGTTTCGAGGAAGGTCAGAACACGACGTGCAATATATGGTCTTTCAATTATCTTTTCAGAAGGTGCTGTTGGCAGGCCTCGAATCAACCACTGGATGTAAGATGTCAGAAATGTACCGATCCGCGTTCAAATTGCCTTCGATACGAACAAAAGATATACGTGTTGTGGATGTGCGCAATACAGCGGCAGCTTGGCGAAAAGTGTGTAAACGACTCTAGCTGCCTTCAGTTAAAATATTACCATGGAAAATTTCTAAGAGCTCGCCAAGGATGTTAAAGAGTTATCTCATCTTGTCTTTTCGGACTGCCTAACGGAAACAAAGGAAATCTTCTCCTGTAGTACTTCATCGATGGCATCCAGAATCCTCAGATATAGAACACACTGCGAAAGGCAGATGCGCGAAGAATCTAAAAATCACTCTATTATTCGCCATAAAAAGTCATAGTCCTATGTGTATATAAATTTGTAAATTCGTGCCCTTATTTATTGATTTTGATTTGTTGTATGTATTTATTTACCCTATTTGTCGCATTACTAATATAAGGAGAATATTGTTTAAAAAATCCACAGTGAAGTTGTAGTTATGAAAAATTTAATTCTCTTCAGAAAATTGGGAGTGGTTGTGCCCCCCTCAAGGCTGGGAAGGATTAAAACGTGGTTTTGGAACTGTCCTGAGTAATACTGACTGAATAAATTGTGTTTTGATTCTTCATCAAGTGTTGTGATCAATAACTCCAAATTCGCGAACCCGAATAAAATGCGACAATAATTATTATCAAAGGGGAATACTATTAAAATTCTCAAATTTGAAATTGGTAATTTTGAAGCAACATTAATTATTTTAAAATGTTTAATAGTTTAAAAAATTTACAAGTATTAAATAGTAAATTTAAATCGGCATGGAAAAATTGCTTTACTAGCCATGGCCAATTGCAGTGAATATGCAAAAAATTGTGACATAATCTTTTCAATTATTCATTTCTAAGTAATTTTGTAGTACTTTTCCGTTTTGCCGGCGCAGGCGCTAAAGTCGCCAATAATGGTACAACTGATGCCGAACGGAATATCCTCGCTGGTAATCTTTTACACTTCATTTTCAAAACAAGTCGCAGCCATTTCTTATCAGATTGATTGTTTCTTTCAATACTGGCATACAATTACATAGAAGTTTTACCGGATAGTTCAATTGTATGCCCTAAGGCCATTCGCTGCAATTAAGTTAATAAAGATGTCATCACACCGCTCACCCGAAGGCGAAAATATGGAAAAGGAAAGTCAAGGGTTAAATTAATCAATTCTAATGACAATGCACTAGTGAAATAAAAAAAACTGCGGTTTCACATAAGCTATTCGTACGAAGTAATTCCTGTATTTAAATTTGTATTCCATATTAAGATTTGAATTGAAATTAATGTAGATAATTGCTGAGAGAACTACATTTTTGTAGTGCATTTTGCGTGAGTAATATCACGTGATACGAATCGGCGAATTAGGATGTTGAACTACTAAAGCATAGTAAATTCTTAAACTAATGTTATTTTACAAATTTATTGTCTTTATTTATTGGATTTTAACAAAATTTTAACGATATTAAAATGTTTGTGCCTTCAAAATTAAAAATTCTTAGAACTAACATTTGTTAACATTTTTTATGTGTATACGCTATGTTGTCGACAATAAAGTCTACTTGGCGAGATTTGCGCCGGCGAAACTGAAAAGTACCAATTTTCTTTATATGGCTTTAGTTATCATTCACAATTTTTGGCACGAGTACTGCTATAATGGTATGCTTTGGCACGTATACCGCTATGCTGCTTTAATTTTTTTAATTTTTTTTAATTTTGCTCTTGGATTGTAAATGTCGAAAGTGAGAAGAAAAAAATAGTTAGTAACATAGAAGCGTAAAAAACTTTAACAAACCTTTTTGAGTGACCGTTGAAACCTGAAACCTTTCAAATATTTTTTAATTAAATAATTATTTAATTTTTAGAAAATAGGTCACTATTAGAAACGTCATGTGTAATAAATTGTTATCGTCCGGGATTTTATATCGTTGGTGTGACTTCGCAAGTTTTCAAAGTGTTACGCTAAACTATTCCTACACTATACCACAAACTAAAAAGACTTAAAACCTGAAATTCATGTTAACATTGTAACTTATAATGTGACATAATAACTCAAAACTTGAAATAACATCACAACCTGAATTTGAAACATGAATGATAACAAATCAATAATAATCCGAAGTTAGAGTTTAAATTTTCAAAGGTGAATTGACTTCTAAACGTTTTAAAATTATAAAACCTCTTAACAGATGTTTCCATTCAGTCTGCTTGTCATTAGTTTACATGTACTATTTGTTGCCGTTCGTCGGGCAACACCCTTTCGATTTATCGTCCATAGACTTGGGTAGCTGGAACGTGCTTGACCTACAAATATTCCAATACTTATTTTTAATTCAACTTTGTTATCAGATTATTATTAAATGTTTATGTAAGGATATTAAATTCTTCTATGTTTACAATTAGATTTGTGTAAACTGGTAGTAGCTGAATTTATCAAAAAAATATCAAAAAACAAAACTTCTCATTCAACTTCGCCGCCATTTGATTAACGGCTTATGTAGAAGACGCATGGAAATCCTTTTAAATAGTTGAACTTTATCTGTTGAATAAAGCTAAGCTAGTTTTTCAGCTGATGATTCCTAGTATTTATTTTTGTTATTAAACGAAATCGGTATCCTTCTTAATTTTAAATGTTTCTTTAAAAAAAAATTCTGAATGCTTTCAGATTTTATATTACGGCCGAAGGAGTGTTTTTTTAACATTTTGTGGGTTATCTTTGTTTATTAAATATCATGTTCTTCGAAATTAATCCATAAAACTCGAAAATAATTTAATAAGAGAATATCTTTATAATTTCCGACATACGGTCTCGCGCGTTGGAAATAAAAATGTTTTCTTTCCAACAGTGCTGCCATTGCTCACTTTGAAATCGTTGAGTTTCTTAGTCCAAAAACTCATGACAGCTTACAAAATATGATTTAGATAAAAAAACAAATTTATAATTTGGGCTTCCACGTGCCCATTTTCGGTCGGAAACGCACGTTATTCAAAACTGGTGGCTCTAGGTAACGTTGTTTTATCATAATGCGAGAAATATACATACATTTATGCAGATTCTTCATTATTTACATATCTTTAAATATAATACAAGGCGATAATATTTAATGGCAAAAATTTGAAAAGTGATTCAAACTTTTAAAGTTTTCGACTCAAAATGCCAAAACCAAAAATAGCTGCTTTTGGACTAATAAATCGGATATAGCAAAATATTTAAAAAGTATTCAGTGTAAATGAAGATTTCCTACATAAAATTTTATTAAACTAATTAACAGCACGCGCACACTGATATCAGTAGAAAATCCTCGATAAGCGTTTCACATATCCAAAAATTTAATGCAGTCTCCCTGATTAGTAATTAAAATTATTCGACCCTTTACCACTTTCTTATCACCTTAAACTGGGAAATTGAATCAAATTTTATCTACTACTTTTTTCACACCTAGCCAAAATTTGGCTTTTCGAGAAAGCTTTTACAAAATTGCACTCTTCATATACATGTGTCATATTTCTTTTAGTTTTTAACCTTTTGAGATAATATAGAAACCGGTGGAAATGCAAGTGGTTCAAATTCAAAGAGCTTTAAACAAAATTTAATGACTAAAGAAAATAAGGGAAAGTACTTTAATCAATCTTAATGCTTATTATTTGAAGTAAACTTTTAAAACATCAGAGAGCAGTCTGTAAAATTACCGATATTTATTGAAAGGATAAAAGCAAATAGAAATTTAACAATTGAAGAATAAAGTCAGAAATTGGAAATCTAGAAATTTCTTTTTTAATACCTTTTACATCAAATATATTTTACAAACATATTAAATTTGACATGTTGTCCCATCATCTTGAATCGCAGGAGTATCAAAGGAGGAAAGTCCACACTGGTATGTTCTAATCAGGGATAATTCAATTCCGTTCAAGTTGAAATTTTAAACCTCAGCTCCAGGTCACTCGAAGTTGCGCTAATAGCGGTCTTTTATTTAAAACTAGCAGCTTCGCTACCAGCCTTCGTCTTTTAAATGTACCGGAAAAATGGCTGAAGGGAACACCAAACGTTAAATTTAAAAACTGTGTAGAATTTTACTCTGCAGAAAAACTTCATAAAAAAAATGTTATTACGTATAACAAAATTACAATGAAATAAGCAATATCCTTAGTACAAATATTAATTATCCTAATAAATAAATTAACCAACTTTCCGTTGAAGAAAAAAAATCATGCAAAACTTTTCAATATTTTACAAACAGTGAAATAAGCAAAAAATAACATGAACGGAACTAAAAAAACATAAAATTCCGCGCAGGATTATACTCTACAGAGCAACTTTATCAAAAAAAAAAATCAATAAAAATGTATTATATATATATATATATATATATATATATATAAATGACAATTAAATATGCCAATCTCTTAAAAACAGTGACATAAGAAATACGATGAAAAATTGTTGCCAAAATCACATTTTTAAAGATGTGAGATGTGAGAAGTGTACTCGGAAGCTTCATTTAAAAATTTGTTTTAAAAATACAAAATATTATCATTTTTCCAAAATTCTTTTTGTAAAAGCAGTCGCAAGGATGAAAGTTTAACGTGTCCAAAAATCAAAGAAAAATAAACTGTACATTTTTAAAAATAAAATTTTTTAAAAAATATCCCGCTGAAAACGTGTTTAGCTCCCTTTGTTAAATAAATTCTTATTTAATCGATTTATTGAAATACGAAATTTATTTTAAGTTCGTAAAATAGCTAAGTGCCTAAGTTCCATGACGATGTGAAAATGGAGTGTGTAGAGTAAAATCTCACTTGCCGATAGCCCATTAAGTCTCAAAATGACGCGATTTCGTCACAAAACATAAAATTAAAAAAATTCGAATTCGAATTTCGAAAAAATCGCTTCGAGGTGCACTGGCTCTGGTCTAGATGCACCTATGTACCAAATTTCGTAGCAGTAGGTCTATTAGCTTGCCCGCAGATTATTTGTTTATTATTAGAGTTTAAATGATTAATGCTTTTTGTTTAGGCTTCGAATGGCTAGCAAAATGCGATTGTTCGACTTTTCGAGCATTCCATTAACCCGTTACAATTAATTTAGCTTTCGTTTTATCGACAACACGTACATAACATCTTTTTTGATAGGATGTTATGGATCGTTATAAAGAGCACCCCTGCAACTATAATCTACCTGCTGTCTTGGAAGCAGCAATACGACAAGTTTCTAATTTTCCAAAAAAACAATGTGTAATGACCTTACGGATGAATAAGGCACCATAAGGAAAACGACACAAATATTTATTAAAAATTAATTCAAAGAATAATAGTAAAAAAATTAACGTTCAAAGAATAATGGTAAACTCGGAGCACTATCTCGCTCCTACAACATAGTTAATCTACCACCTGCCTCCTCTGAGGCTAACATGCAACTGTCGTCTCTCTCACTTGCTGGGCTCTGCCAGGCAGCTGATTGGCTCACCGCAGCCAGATACATGACACAATGCAACCAAAATTAGTCACATTTCGCTAGACTGACGTGTACGAATACGACGACAAAATTATGACTTTTTTCTGGTGCGTAACTACTAAATAGTTTTCGCTAGTAAATCGCATTAAAATGCACTAGGCAAAGATATTTCCAAATAAATGGTACTAAGAGAAGTACCAACATCCGTAGGCAAAGAAAATTCAGCTGCGTGAGCAGGCATATCTAAATAGTTACGAAAGTAGGCGTTCATCATAAAGATTGTGCAGTGATAAGCAATGGCAATTAATTGAAGCATGCAGGCAGGTACAGTGAGTTATATGGCAAACGCAGATGGTGAGTGCAATATAGCTAGTAACAGTGAGAAATAGTATGTAGTGAGACAATACGTAGTAGTGAGACATCATGAAAATGGCGCGAAAACAGTTTGAAGCTGTGAATGGCATAAGAGTTCAAAGTCCTTCAGAAGTATGCAGTAACTAGATAGGCAGAAAATTTCAAAAGTTCGTAGAATCGTACGATAAAGTAAACATTCACACAAAATAATTAAAGAATGAAATAGTAACATCAAACTCATGAATAAAAAAAACGTTTCTTGATTAACATAAGTAAGATGCAACACAAATAATGGGATAGAGTTCAGTTTCTCTATCGGAGAAAATTAAGCCTGTGGTCAGTGCGAAAAACATTCAGAGTTCAAGTAAATTTTAAAATTAAAATTTACAAGTTACCACCATGACGAATTATGATGAATTGTCCTTGGGCGTTTGAAAGTGTATTCAATGGTTGGATCATAATCCAACATTTGTTTAATTGCGTTATACTGACTATGCTTCATCTTCTCGAAGAAGTTGTCAGCTGTCATGAGTATAAAGTTATGCACAGATGGAATATCCAGGTCGTTATGAATTGTACAGTTTCTCAAGTACCAAGGTGCATTCACAATGCTACGTAGAATTTTATTTTGAAGTATATCCAATTTTTTGCACTCAGTTTTATTGGCGATTGCCCAGGCCGGAACTGCATATAGCATGATCGGTCGAATTAGAGATATGTAAAGCATTTTCATTATTTTTAGACTGAGCTTCGATTTTTTCTCGATAATAGGATAAATTGCAATGTAGGCTGCATTTGCTCTGTTTAAGATATAAGAAATATGATCTTTGAAGTTGAGGGACTTATCTATGTAAATACCTAAATATTTATAGGAATTAGCTACTGGGATTAGAGTTCTATCTAAGTAGATATCAGTGTTGACTCTTAATCTTGTTTTGTATCTGCGATAGAGCACAATACAACATTTAGAAGGGTTGAGCTTAATTTTCCAAGTCTTGCACCAGTGATTGATCTTATTGAGATGCATTTGTAAATTACTTAGAGCGAGCTGGGGATTTCTGGATTCAGTCAGTACTACAGTGTCATCAGCGTATTTGAGTATTTTCATGTTGAATGGGTGCGGGAAATCATTGATATAAACATTATAGAGCCGGGGGCAAAGAACGGACCCTTGCGGGACCTGCTATGAATTGTTTTTCGGACAGATAAGGCGTCACCGCAGCGAACTTGAGAAGTCCTGTTTTTCAGATAGGAACTAATGAGTTTTACGAAACTGTTTGGAAGCATAAAATTAATCAATTATGCAGGAGACCTGCATGCTCCACTCTATCAAAGGCCTTTTCGAAGTCGAGTTAGCATGCAGCCGCCCCGTTTTTCTTAGTAAAGACCTTGCGAAACAAAATCCACCAAATTGAGAATCTGATGAGTCGTGCAGTGTCCACTGCGGAAGCCGAATTGCTGTTCATCTATTAAATTGAGCCTTTCGAGATGGTGAGGGAGCCTTGAGCAGAGGATTTTCTCATATACTTTTCCTAATGAAGGTAACAGACTGATAGGTCTGCAGGAAGTGACGAGGTTAGGATCTTTCTTTGGTTTTAAGATATTGACTATTATTGATTGTTTCCAATTGCTGAGGGAAATAATTATTTCGGATGCAGGCATTAAAACTATTGACTATATTAGTAATACAACATCTAGGAAGGGCTTTAAGTGCTTCATTGCTAATTTGATCATAGCCTTTGGCGTGTCTTGAGTTTGTGAATAATTTCTCTTACTTCTCTTGGTAAAGAGAATGAAATTTGTAATAGGATAATTGTTAATACTGTCAATGGTAAAATTAACTTCTTCTTGGGAGTTATTCTCTGGCGTTTGAGGTTGATAGATTTTCTCTAATTCATTAGCCATTGTATTAGCAATCTCGTCCTCAGATTGATAAGAGATTCCCATGTGATGAATTGCATGAGTTTGATTTGATCTGCTATTTCTTAGAGATTTAGCAATTTTCCATAGTGCTTGATCGAATCCAGGTTTGATAGGAGAAAGTCCCATTTTTTGTTTATGAATTCCATAATTTCATACTTGATTTTCCTGTTTAAAAAGTTGATGTGCCTTTCTTCTCTGCAATAATATTTTTTATATATTTAGGAAGAGAGAGAAAATTAGTGCTTTTGCAGGGGTAAGTCGCATTATTGATTGCATCTTTCATTTTAGTGGTGAATTTGTAAATTTCATCTTCGATATTACCTCAATTATTATAATTATTTCTGCACTTCGAGTCTTTCATAGTATCAGAGAATTGGGTTCAATTTATCTTAGTTCTGTGTTTCTTTAACTGGGGATAAAAGACATAAAAGTCGAAGTCCAATGGAAGATGATCAGAATTTAAGTCCGTTATTACTTCTAAGAGAGGGGTATGAGGAATATTTTTAAGAAGTACAATGTCCAAAACTTCGCCGTTTCCGTTAGCACCAAATCTTGTTGGAGAAGTGGGAGCAGCAAAATTGAGGTCGTTGCTAATTAAATAGTTATGTAAAATGCTTCCATTGCTGTTAGATCCTCTAGAATTCCAGGCATTCTGCTTTGCGTTCAAGTCCCCTGCAATGATAGTCGGGAAGCTGGTGGAGGTTAAGATATCCAGGTCATTATTAGTCATCAGATTATTAGGAGGATTGTAAATAGAAATAAATAGGTAGGCTTCATTTAAAGCAGTATAAATGATAGCTGAAGTAAATTCGAGCAGACTATGAGGAAGATCATATTCAGTATGCTTTAAGTGATTTTAAACGGTAATTGCAGTACCATCCCATCTACTTCGGGTTCTGTCTTTCCTTATAATATTGTAGCCGTTAATTTTAAATTTATCGCAAGCTTTAAGGTGAATTTCACCTATCATCATGACATCAATGTTGCACTTATCCAAGTAATCTTTAATTTCTTGATATTGTTTTATGACACCGTTCGCATTGAAATAGGAAATTTTTAAGAAGCTCTTGGTAGCTGAAATCATCGCGTTTATATTGCTATGAGGTCTAAAAGTCATAGTCTAAAAAAGTAAAATATTCAATTACGGCCATTCCGACCTCGAGTTTACCCACGATGGTTTTTGCTTTTTAAAATTCTGTACAGAATTCTTTCGCTTTTAGGAGTTGGGCTTTTATCCACTCAAAAAATGAAACTTCTTTAGTTTCGCTTTCTTGTTTATTTTTGTTTTCCTTTTCAGTTGTCCAGCTTGGATGATTTGTAGAATTTTCGTTTTCCGTATCTCCAAGGGGAGTAGGAACATCTTCTTTATTTAATAGAGGTAACTTCGTGCTAAGTTAGTTTAAAAAATTTATATCACAAAAAAGTGACGAAAAAAGTGGTGGACAGCAATTTGGCAATAATTTTTTGTATTAGATTATATTTGATTTTAAAATCCATTACTTCTTTGAATCAGAGCTAGTTTTGAAAAATTCGGTTTCATATTTTTCATTCTTGTTGAAAATATGTTGAGTTAAAAATCAATAAATTTGCCCATTTTAATTTTGCCAAATAGAGTAAGCTTGCTTTTCTTTCGCTAAATATTTATAACTAAAGTATATCTTACATCTTAAGTATTAGAAAAAATTTTAAAAGGAATTTAAATCATAAGGAACTGTAAAATTTTAGAAAAAGTCAAATGTAAATTGAAATATATTGGAATTTTTAAAAAAGTATTTTAAACAAAAACTATGAAAATACAAATTAATTATTCATAATTTAATGCTTCAAATCGACTTCTCGACGGGTAATAACTTAAAACAATCAAATCTGAAGAAACAAGAAGTACTGACTTCACATTTCGTGATATGCAAAACTTCATAAAAAATCTTTGAAATGAGGCAATTGAACAAAAGAAGAATTTAATTGTAACAACGTTTATATCTTGCTCTATGAAAACTAGAAAAAAAGCTTTTAAGGAGTTCTATTGATCTGTTTATGCATTTATTATCAATTTACTCCAACTATTGTAAAGTAGAATGTTAATACAAACAGATACCGATTAGTAATCGGAGACGTTTTACCTTGGCTATTGTTAAAAACGTTCAAAGAAAGGAGCAGTTTAAAGGAGAAGAATGTTTAACGTTTAAGCGCAGTGGGTTTCGAGTGTACTCAGACACGGGGTCCTTTTTTTCAGGAACAACAAAGAGGATTTGCGCCAAAGTATACTCTTTGGTTAATTTTAAATCTAATACGTATTCATATTATAATTTGAAATTTAATGTTAATTTTATAGTAAATCATAGTGAAGTAAAGTACAGTGCAAAGTCCAAAATCCGGACGTCCATTATCCGGAATGATCTAAAATCCGAACCTCAACACCAACAAAGTTTTTCTGGTAGGCTTTACGCATGCGCATTTGATACCCCTCTTTGCGCATAATAAAGCATCTGGAGAGTCCCGATTCTTAATTTCACTTCGACACTATATAAAATACCTTGTTATTGAAGAAACAAATCATTTTAGCACAAATTTGTACGATCAACAATTTGGATCCGTTGCTGCGTATCTACTTGGCACACATCTCAAACATATTCCACACAAATACATCGTTGACCTGATGCCAACTTGGCGAATGATTATTTATTATACCTTCCTTTCATGACGACATGTTTATCAAAAAATGAAAAACCTCAGTAACATGTAGCGATGCCTAAACAATTTTTTATGCTAGTGTTTGAATAATAAAGGAGTAAAGTAAGCTTTTTATGTTGACATTGCGCTTGGCGATAATTACAGATTTAAGTTAAATGTGCTAAAAATTGTTGACGAGGAAAAATTTACCAACAATTTCTTTCCATATGCTAAAAATAGATTTTGTTGATGCTACTCATAGACCCAAAGATTACATTTAGGGCTATCTGAATTAAGAATAACTGATTTGTTATTCACATAAACCCAGAACCAGCGCCAGGGCTCGTATGGAAGCATCGAGTCCCAGAATTTAGGACCCACATATGGTAAGTTATCTAGAACCAGTCCACAATAAGGCTTAAGCATATGTGCGAATTTATTTATTTAGAACTCTGATAAGCCTTAGGCATGTGCAAGAAATAAACATAAGTATAATAAATAACTAAACTAATACATTTCAGGCTTAATTGTCTAAGTGCGTGATAGAAGCAAGACAAAATTTGAGGGAACAACTTGTCGTTAGTCGCCAAACTCATGATGCATATTCAAATATGTATAGTGAAGGATAGCTAAATTTGATGAGGATAGCCATGGACTTTAAAGGTTTTCGGATATCGCAAAACTAAGGTGAAATTTGTAAGAAAATGTAAAGAATGTGGAGAAGCCGTAATAAATGAAGAGGATGTATAAGAAGTTTTTCAATGTGATGCCAATGCTTCCACCGCTGCCGATAGTGAAGAAAGCGACAGAGAAGTTACTGCAAAGGAGAAAATTTCGATTGACAAGTCAGTCGGAATTCTAGAAACAGCAGTTACAGGACTTCAACAATGTAACTAAACAAGAGATTACAGAATTAATGATAAAGTATTAGCATAAAAAATGAAGCAACTTAAACCATTTATATTGAAAGAAATGTTTAATAAGGTAAAGAAATAAATATTAAGCTTTTTTTTGTAAATTTTGGTACCCTTTATATCATAAATACTTCATTATTTCATAAATCACGATTTCATGTGTTTAATTTTATAATTTCTACATGCCATCTTACTAGATTTAAAATTATGATCTAATATACGGAAAAATCCCAAATCCGGAATCGCCGAAGTCCCGACGAGTCCGGATTTCGGACTTTGCAATCTATTAAATTTTCGCGAGGAAATATCCAGGCCAGAGATTTATTTCTGCGGGCATGGTGTGATTAAATAGTGAACAGATTGATAACAATGAAGAAGTGGCCACTTTTGAGTAATAACTGGAGTAGGATATAGCAGTTATGGCAGAGCAATTATATGGAGTGCGGTCCTTCCTACAGGGGAATCAAGAATGATAATAATAATCAAGAGTTCATAATAATCAAGAATGGTGGCACGAGCTGCCTATTATGGAGATGACAAATATTTAACGCTTTGCTTGTCTTAAAAATTCGATTTTTTATTTTTTTTAATAACAAAATCAAACATATTTGCTAAACTAGTCCTTCACTAGCAAATCACTAGCACTTCACTAGCGTGCACTAGCAAATAGTAAACTAGAGCTTCACTAATTGCTAAACTAGCCCTTCACTTTAATAAGAAAATAAAATATATTTGCAAACTAGCCCCTATTGCAGTGTTTCTATAAAAAGTATAATTCAAGAATAACAATAATTTTATTGCATTATTCAGATTTTTCATGACAGGGAAAGACACTTTGTGTAGTGGTAGGAGCAAAACGCTTTTATAAGGGAAGGAATGTAGCATGATGTGCTGAGTAAAATAGTAATGAAACGTGAAGGTATTAGGGATTTGAAAGCATTAGTAAGAGTGAGATTGGAAAATTAATATCATTAAGTAAACAAGAAAAAATATTAATGATGTGAAAGTGCTCAAGAGAACAACCCAGTTGATTAAATGAAGAAGCTTTACCGACAATTTTTTGCAGATCCCACATTAAAATGTAACTAAGTGACAGTCGTACTTAGTTAAAAAAATTGTTTTTTTCCTTTTCGAAAATTAATTCATATTTCCTGACGAGAAATTTGAGCGCTTTTTCAATTTCGCCAGTATACACCAAACAACACGATATATATGGTAAATTTCGCAAGAATTAAAAGCACATATGGGATTTTTAAGAATCGAAAAACTGATTTTATTGATAGGTTAAAAAAGACTTAAATATTAAACTAATCGAGAAATTTTGTAATTGATAGTAAGTTTAAATAATTAATGGGTAGGTGCAGATTAATGTCACTGTCGGCTTAATGTCTTATGGGCTAAATGGCTTAACAGTTAAATGTTCCGTAGCTAAAAGTTCTGACGGCTAATAATTCTCTGTGTCTTCTTGCACTCTATGTGATACGATAAGAAAAATAGATTATTTCTCAAACACGTGAAAAAAAGGAAATTATGATTAAAGAAAAATTGATTAACAATACCACATAAAACAAATCCAATTTAAATAAAAATCCGATTAAATTTTATTTGCAATTTTTGCTAAGCGCAGTTATTAAATTCATTTTCGTTCTTTTCCAGTCCCTCCAGGGTATCTTTCAATTTATTAGCCTTCATCTGAAATATCTGTTCACATAGTTAAAGCTGGACGGGAAACTGTACGGGAACAAAGGATTCCTTCTTCATGTTCGAGGCCCGATTATCAATTCTGGTTTCGTCTGTGGCTCAACAGGTAACTTTAGTATGTTTCCCACCCTATATATTCACTTCTTACGTACCGAGATTCTGATTAGAGATATGAAGAATACTTGCCGGCTATTACACGCTGTTAATGAATTATATAACGAGGTTGAGAAGGTAAATATGAACATTTGCCGTCTTTTTATAACATACAGGGTGAATCAGTTGAGTATAAATACTACATTAGTGCATTTTCAGAGGACATGCTTATTTATTCCCATGGCACTGCTGCTATTTGCATGGTTTAGGTAGTTGCCCCATTCCAAAGTAATTCTGAATTTTCTTCCAATCAAAAGGCCGTCTAAATGTGTTGACATTCTTTATACATATAGTGACAGATCCTATCTAGATGATGATCAGAATTTGCACTGTTCTACAAATTATTAAGTGGATACCGGAATATACTATCATGAAAATCTTTAACGCCAGATATGTGACATTGTAGGGAGAAGAATAAAAAGATGATCTGATTATTAGAGCCCCGATCCACAGATTTGCTCTTTCCATGTCTATTCCCGGCCATATTATTTTAATTTTATAATTTACCCCTCATATGATTAAAATTTGAATTCATTTGTCTTGGAAAGTCCAACCCTTTAATGACAGTATTCTTTCTTATAGACTAGCAGCCCCATCGTTTTCGTCTTGCAAATTGCTTAAGATGACTTTTTAACAGACCTTCCTTAATCTTCCTCTTGACAACCTACCAATGTTTGCATCGCTCCAGAATTTTAGCAGGACTATGTCTGACAATGAGGATATATTATTGCCATAAAATAAATTAACTCCAATGAAAAAAAATGAGAAAAACATAAGTTGTTCCTTTTTTTTCACAGAATGACAATTTTGGGGCTCTGTTGAAGAAATGTTCATTAAAATGATCTCAAATTCATTTGTCTTTACTCCCTTTGCGGCGGTAATATCCGAGTAGCTCTTTTTGAAGGCCCTTTTAAGTACGTTGTTTATGTGTTTCGTCGTCTTACGATGCAAGAACTTATTACAAACACCAAATCAAATCTAAAAAAGGTAGCCAAAAATTGATTCATAGTTCAAGTCAAGAACAAAACTTAAGTACGTATTTAAGTAAAGATTTAAATATTCTTGCAAAAGAAGAGAATCACCCGGCACATCAGCTGCTTCTCATAATTAAACAATTCAAAAATTAATTAAGAATAATAGTGACATAAAAAGGGCTATAAAAATAAGGAATTAAAAAATAAAAATATAAATGTAAGTCCTTGAAATCAGAAAACCTGCACACGAATAAAGCCAGGCAAGAATTAAATTTTACTCACATGTTTCTTAAATTTAAGTACACATTAAAATGACTGTGTGTTCCGACGTTCGCAGTAAGAGAATGTTAGGACGTCGGTGGAAAAGAAGAGAGGGTGGTGCCACTCTATTACCAGGCTCGGTGAGCTCAGATGTTTATCTTTAGATATTGGTAACTTGTGCATTTTTTTACTTTAACATGACTGATGTTAAATTAAAAAATTCAAAATTTAACAAAAATGCACAATTCACATTTAAAGTAAAAAAATGCACAATGATGTTAAAGATTATGATGTTCTCATGTTCTCGTTACGTGTTTTATGTTGTAGTTAATCTGCATGCAATAGTTGTAAAACTATCAATAGTTTTTAAACTTTTACTGCCTAAGCCTAACGAGACCATTTGTTTACATCTGAAATTCTTAGAAGAATAGTGAATTAAATAAAGATGGTGCACCAATTTCCGTGTCCTTTTACCCAGTGTGACCGAAAGTTAACAATCAGTTTTGGACACGAAAATTTTGTCTTCGTGTCCGCTGGTCGAATTGCTTGAGAAACTCTAATTTATATTGTAAAAATTGTTTCTTAACTGTCTTTATGTGGTGTTTCAGGTTTGTCTCTGTTTTACAATTTTTAGTAAAGGTTGAGTTTTTATGTATTTTTGCTCCGCTTGGAAGTGGGAACTGAACTGATAGAATTAGAAATATATCTCTAAAATTCGAGAAAATAATTTTAAGCGAACTGCAGGAAAAAATATGTATAATTAAATAGGCCGTACAAGGTGTTGCGTGCGTACGGGTTCGTTATGAAATGAATGCACAAGTCCGATGAAAAATGAACAAAAATTTATTATTATCACAACAAAAAAAATGCTTAAATTTTCTCAAATTATCATGCAGTATTACAATATCTCACAGTAGTTATCTTTTAACTACTCAAATGTCTAATAGAACGTAATTCAAAACAGCTAAAGAACGCTAATCCGCGAATTCGCTACAATCAACAAGAGCAGTTTTTCTAAACAACAACAAACTAAGCAACAACTACAAACTGAGACGTTTTCCTCCTTTTATAAGATTTTAAAATCACGCGCTAGAATTTTCCAGTACTTTCTCGAAATCAAAAAGAGATATTTATTTATTTAATGCACGCGCTCTTGTATTTTCAATTTTCCGGCTTAGCTTTCTTTTAATATTCGTCACGCGCTGCACTGCGCGAGAAATAAAACCATTTAATTTATAATTGCACTAACATTAGCTTTTTAAATACCAAATTCGTAACACTGCCCCCTTCCCAAGGACTGCACATCCCGGGCAGTACAATCCCTGGACAGGAAGCTAAACTTACAACTGCGGCATAAATGCATTAATAAGCATTACATTACAATAATAAACAACATGAACAATAAATGCAATAAATAAAACAAATCAAATGCTATCAAATACAAATCAAATACTAAATACAAATCAAATCAAATACACATTTAAAAACAAAAAGGACCATGGTTTTATACTATTTACAATTATTTACATTACGTACTATGGCCATAGTAATGAGCTAATCTGTCGTAATGAACGACTTTAGGTTTAGAGTTCGAAGACTTACTGATCCGAACCACGACGTCATTCAGCCTGTTTAGGACCGTGTACGGACCATCCCAAGGTGCCTGTAATTTCTTACAGAGTCCCTTCCGTCGAGTCGGATTCCACAACCACACCTTGTCTCCTTCGTGGAATTGATGTTCAGTAGCTCTTGTGTCGTATCGGGTCTTCATCTTCTCCGTCGCCAAGTTGACTCGCTCTCGTGCAAAGTTGTGCATCACTTCAAACCGGGCCTGTAGATCTTGAATATATTCCTCAGGCGATGAAGGAGCATCCGGAGGGCGACCAAACAAGAGATCACAAGGCAGACGAAGATCACGACCGAAGAGCATCTGTGATGGAGAAAAGCCGGTAGTCTCGTGGACAGCACTGCGGTAAGCCAGTAAAAAGAATGGTAATTTCTTGTCCCAGGCATGTTGGTTTCTGGAAACCACTAATGAGAGGTTATTAAGGATGGTTCGATTGAACCTCTCTACCATGCCGTCCGACTGGGGATGCAATGGCGTCGTTTGAGTTTTGTCAATGCCGAGTAGTTTTCATAGTTCTTTGATTACTGCCGAGGCAAAATTCCTTCCCTGATCGGAATGTAACTGAAGAGGGACTCCGAATCTGGAAATCCAGTGCTGTATCATTACCTCAGCTACTGTGACAGCCTCTTGATCAGGAATAGGATAAGCTTCAGGCCACTTGGTGAAGTAATCAATGACAACGAGTATGTATTTGTTGCCATCAGCAGTTCGTGGCAGAGGTCCCAAGATGTCAAAGGCGATACGTTCAAACGGCGCACCTACGTTGTAACGTTGCAGCTTGCCTCGGCTGCGTTTCCTCGGTCCTTTCCGACCTGCACAGGCATCGCAAGATCGGCACCACTTTTGCACGTCATGCTTTGCATTATTCCAGTAAAAGCGCTCACGAACTCTCTGTAAGGTCTTCATAATTCCAAAGTGACCTCCTGTAGGGCTGTTATGTAGTTCTTTAAGGACATCAGGAATCCGGGATCTTGGAAGTATCAGTTGCCATCGGAACGTCTTCCCATCATCCGATTCGAATTTCCGGTATAAGACGCCGTTTCGAATGTGAAGTGAATCCCAGAGTGCCCAGTATTGTTTTGTTGTAGGACTACAGATAGAAATGTCCTGCCAAGTAGGTTTTCTGTTTGATGACTCCATTAAATCAATTATGGGTTTAATGTCGCGGTCTTCCAGTTGGTCTTTCCTGACTTCATCATCACTCCAAGGGTCTCGATCAGCCGATGTTGATGTTATAATTTGTCTTGCGACCGGAGTCAGCAGCTCGTATTTCGCTTCCACCCTGGAACAATATCGGCAGCTTTCTGGGCAAGGTCGTCTAGACAGGGCATCGGCGTTCCCGTGTGATGATCCCTTACGATGACGGATAGTGATGTCATATTCTTGGAGTCTCTGTATCCACCTGGCTATTTTACCCTCAGGATTCTTGAAATTTAAAAGCCAGGCCAATGAGGCATGGTCCGTGCGGAGGAGGAATTTTCTGGCGTATAGATAAAGATGGAAATGTTCTACAGCTTTGACTATGGCGAGCAATTCTTTCCTGGTGACACAGTAATTCCTGTCCGGTTTAGACAGGCATTTGCTCCAGTACGCTACTACACGTTCTTGTCCGTCTATTTCTTGGGACAAAACCGCACCGACACTTTCATTGTTCGCGTCCGTGTCGAGAATAAATGGTCTGTCGAGCTGAGGATACGTCAGGATTGGAGCAGATGTCAAAGATTCCTTTAAGTCGCTAAATGCATCCTCGCATTCTTTTGTCCACAAAAACGTTTGCTTGCTCTCTGTCAGCTTGTGAAGGGGTCTTGCGATGGAAGAAAAGTCCTTTACGAATCTCCTATAGTAGGTGCAAAGCCCTAGGAAGCTTTTCAGCTGATGGACATTTTCGGGACGTTTCCAGGATTTAACCGCTGATACCTTTTCAGGATCCGTGCGTACACCTTCTGCAGAGATGACATGTCCCAGGTAAGTCACTTCCTTTCGGAACAATTTGCATTTAGCGGGACTCAGCTTGAGATTCGCTTCTCTCAGTTTCTGAAGCACCTTCCTAAGATTTTCTAAATGTTCTTCAAAACTCTTTCCGACGATGATGATGTCGTCCAGGTATATCAGGCAGGCTTCGTAGAAAAGGCCTTTCAAAACAGTCTCCATGAGGCGTTCAAATGTTGCCGGCGCATTACACAGTCCAAACGGCATCACCTTGAATTGCCAAAGCCCTTGTCCCGTAGTAAATGCCGTCTTTTCTAGGTCTTCAGGGTGTATTTCTACCTGCCAATACCCACTCTTTAAATCAAATGTTGAGAACCACTTGCTTCCAGAAAGTGTGTCTAGAATGTCGTCAATTCTAGGAAGAGGGTAATTGTGTTTCTTCGTAACCTCATTCAACCATCGATAGTCAACGCAAAATCTCGTTGAGCCGTCTTTCTTTCTGACCAGGACGATAGCAGATGCCCATAGACTTGCTCGATAACATCGCCTTCTTCCATATCCTTTAATTTAATCCTGCCACATTAGCGTGTTTCTCTTCTAGTCTAGTTCTAGTCCTTTAAAAGTGTTCGTACCTCTTTCTGTTTAGCAAACGGTAGACGTCTTGAATGTTGCTTGATCGGGGATGGTCGCCGGTATCGATTCTATGTTGTGTCAAACTGATTCGACCCACGTCAGAAGACAAGCGGGAGAAAAGAATTTGAAGATCTTTAATGCCGCGATCGGCAGCATTCCTCTCTTCATTGTTTAATTCCGAATTCTGCAATAACTCCGATGTAATGCTCTCTGAGGACACGGATTCCGGGATGTTACTCTTTCTTTCAACTCTGGTTACTGGAGTACATGCTGCAACCACTTCACCTTTCTTAATAACTCTCGCCTTCTCAGTTACATTGGCGACTCTCGTCGGGATAACCGTTTTGAATAGGTCGACGAGTGTTGAGGCTACTAGTACTCCTTTTGGGCTACTACAGTAATTGATCAAATGTAGTAGGACAATCTGTTGCTGAGTGTGGGGAGACGGTGAGAAGCAACCATTGCAGTAAGGGGAGGGCATATCTCATACTAAGGAACATCTGTTTGTTGTTCTTCCTCTTATACAGACAATCATGTGTAACGATACTATGAGTTCAATAAAGCCTGTTTTTGTTTAATTCCATACTGTATGCATTGTATTCATTTTTGCGCAATTATGCTTTCGTCATCGTTCAAATACAAAATTCTGTCTCTTATTTCTGAATTTCATGTCTCTCAGATGATATCTCGTGGATTTATGTCAAAAAGGAACACCTGTTGCTTAAGTTTTGCACACCAGTGTAACAAAATACAGCTCCGTTGACGCTATATTACTGCGCCACATGGTTTTTGCAAAAAATAATTCTATTGGTTAAACGCACTCTTCGCAAGTGTACTCGTTTGGACGCTGAAAATATCCTTACCAGCTAAGACATTCCGCTACTAATATAACCTATTACAACGGTGCCCTTATGATCATTTTACATCTCGCAAATAAGAATAATTTTGATATCAATTCAGAGTATAAGACCGTGATATTGTATGTTAGGCGTATTATGGAAAATGCAGCACCATTTCCGAGAACGCTCCGCATAAGCCCTTGATACTCATGAACTCATTATGGCGAAAACACTTTTAGAAATTCAGCTACTGCTTTTTACACCGTGGATGAAAGCTGTTTATGTATATATGACAAAATTCCATATTATTCATTTTAGGACTGCTCAGAATATCTAAAATTGGTAAACTTCATGTAGACCGATTGTCGAAATTTCAAAGGAGGCTTCTACCATTAACTCAAAATGTAAATTAATCGGACAGCTCTTTAATTGTGCAAAGGACAGACGATTAACCTACGTTATAATTAATAGAAAATAATTAACAAAGCCTCAGAATATTTTTTTATGATTTTTGCTTCAAGTGTATTTGTTTCTGTAATCTAAACTAGCAATAAATATAAAATCACATATCAAAGCGAAAAGAATAAAGTATTCTTTGTATTTTTCTAGAATTTCGGCGGCAGTCAATAAACAACAGGATTTTAATAGTCTTGGAATGTTTTCGGGATTTTGTAATTTTTAATGGCTGATAAAACAACATTTAAATATTGCAGTTACGTACGATTATGTATCGCGCTCATGATCAAATTACACGAATAAAACAATTAAAATCATAAACATTTCGTTATCGACTGCAGTTACTAAATTGATTCCATTCATTTTGTCGTTTCCCTTGGAAATATGGCTTCTTTCTTATAATTTGTAACAGTAATTTTTAAATCGTTCCCTTACAAACGTAACTAAACTTCAAATGGAAGAGAAAACCTCGAATGAGCCATCTGACCAATTTGTCATGTCAAATAATCTAGTAATCCCACAAGTCGCACACGAAGACTATACAGTAGTAACTTGCTACTACCGAAGAACATTATTAGTTTAAAAATTTTTTAAATACTCTTGCACTTAAATGAGCAATTAAAAAAAGCCTTACCGGTATTGGAAAGCAAAATCCTAGAATTTGGATAACTGGAAATTTATTTAAAGATAGCTTTTTAAATTGTTACCTGCCAAACATTAAACGTTATTTAACGCAGAAACATTTCAGCTTCGATGCGCTGTTACTATTAGATGAGGCCCCGTGTCACCCGCAATATTTGAATCGACCCAACGTCCAAATACTTTTCCTGACACCTAAAGCTAATTCTTTGCTACAAGCATTGGATTAAGCTATTATTTATACCTTTAAAACATAATACACTGGTCAATATACATGACAATTTCCAAATCAGTTAATATAATGGAAGTGTCGAAGAAATTTTAAATCATGCACTGTATCGACATCCTATCTTTGCCGCTAAAAGTACTGAAATCATCAGCGCTAAATGCGTGTTGCGGGAAGAAAATAGGGTCTTCTTGGCTCACTTCAGTTGAAATAGAATACTTGCGTGGATGGTCAGAAAATGAAATTGGTGGAATATTAGAATCTTGCTAAATCAAACGGAGGCAAAGGTTTTTGTGACTATGGCTATTGAGCACGTTCGAGATTTATTAGTGGAAGAAGTTGATTAAGTGGATTGCACGAAAATGACATTCGAAGCTTTAAAACACATCGATTCTGAGGACAGTAGCACTGATCAAGATTGTTCAGTTAATAATTTAACATTAAAAAATTAAAAGAAGGCCAAAGCTTAGCTGAAAAATCTCGACTCATGTTTCTTGAATGCAGGCCCATCCACTGATAAAAGGCGAAAATTCAAAAGAGAGCTGCAAAACTGTCGAACTCCATACCGAGAAATTTACACTCACCTGGTAAGAACCACGAATCAAAGTAAAATTACAGATTTTTTAACAGAAGATGTAAGAACTCTAAATAAAGAAGAAATTTCTGAAAGTGAAAGCTATATCATTCCACCGAAAGAACGTTCTCGGGTGATTATACAGATAATTACTAAATGAATTTTTAAAATGAAAGTTGATTTTAATTAAAATAATGTTTTTTGTTTCTGTTGTACATATATTTATATTTCTTATAAAAATTTTTCATTACATTTTCTTAATTTGTCGACTTTTTAATAATTTTAAAATTTGCGATCTGTGAAAATTCTTGATGGGATGATAAAGCTTGAAAGAAATTTTCGAACTTAAAGATAAAAAAAGAGAAACAATTATCAAAATTTAAAAAAATAGCCATGCAGACTTATTAATTTAAGAAATCTGGTTTTAATTTCAGTATGTGAAAAATTTTAAAACTTTCGTGAAAGAGACTTACATTCTAAATGCCAAAGAATCCAAAATTTTCGAAAATTCAGAAATGTTTTATGTTGAATAGGCATTTAAATGAACTATTATTTTAGTAATTACTACGTTGTAAACAATGTATTTAAAGAAATGACAAAAAACTTCGAATAGTGTTGAAGTCCAGAGTATTCCTACGAATAATCTATCGAAAATATATTCTGCAGAATATCTCTGCTTCTGATGAAGAGAGACCTCTACCTTTTCTCGTACAAAATTAACAGAGATGTAGTTAAAAATCTACGCCAAACACAAGGTTGTAGGTTTGCATATTTATATGTTTTACTCTAACGCCTTTCTCTTTTGTTTTGCTGTGAATGGTTACAAAGGCTGTTTACAATTTCTAAAGTTTCTGAATGAAGAGATGAAATGCTGGTGACGAAATGTCATGCTTAGACACAACGCAAAACTTCCAGACCATTTCACTTTAAAGCTTCCAATGAAAACGTTTCCCTTAATATTAATGCACGAATAACATCATGCAAATTTGAACGTTTTGCAGATGATTTCAGAAAAGCATAACAGGTGCTTTGCATATTCATTATGCCAAAGAAATATCAGTCAAAAATGTTTAAAAAAGCAATTTGCCAGCTTAAAGCCTCCAGAACTTGAATTAGGGTATACACCCAACTCTCATCTTTACACGGTCTTTTTCACACGATTTTCAAATCACTAGGTTCACAATAAGACCAAACACCTTCTTTTATTCTAGCACAAATCCACTCCAAAAGGTTTTTTTTAACTCTAATTTTGACAGAGGGCTCAGAAATCGGTCGACTTATGCCCACACGTGTTAGCGACTTGGTGTACTAAATTAAAGAATTTATGATGTTAAGCATGAAAGCTTAGCCAAAGCAGAAGTGGCTCCGGCACACCAAAGACGGGCATCCATCAAGTCTTATGCACATTTGTGAAATAGCTGTGGAGCAGGTGACGAAAGTCGAAGGTAACGTTTATCGAGTTCAAATTTTTGGCACTATTTTTTCCCCATCGAATCGACGTAAATTAAATCACTGATCAAACCGGGATATGGATCAATCAACAGCAAATGCAAGCTATTCGATTAATTTTTATTCTTAATTTCAATTTTAATTTTTACATGTACTTATGGAGTGAATTTTCACTATACAGTATACACTTGAAATTTTTTGTAATAAAAATGAATTTTTTTGTTTTATTAATATGTAATATGGCTTTGATTATTACTTTTTGTACGGTTCTTTGGGAAAATCTTTAGAATTTTTCGCCTTACACGATTTTATAGCTTGTGAATATGTATGCCCAAATTTACCTTATGCCGCATATATTTTTTTACACGATTTTTTTTGCATGGTTTTCTTAGGAACGTAACTACCGGGTAAAAAAAGAGTTGGGTATATTTTAATTGTCGAACAAATAATGAAAGAACAGAAACCTGTTTGCCTTTTTTTTTTTTTCATTTTTGTCTGTAATTTCATTTTTTGAATAGTATAAATAATTCTGTTCAGAAATAGATATAAGCAAAATATGCATTTTATTCGTGTATTAATATAAAAACAAATAAAAAGAATTTCAAAATTATTTTAATATTCCTCTATATGCATGAGGCTGTATACATCAGGAATGAAAGTAAAATAAACGAAATACATTTACTAATATTATTTATTTATTTTTATGCTGTTTCCTGTATTATACCTTTCGAAATTGTTTGAATGACATTTAAACAGTTATGTTGAAAAACAGAAAATTTGATACATACATTTAATATGTTTGTAAGGTAGATTATAAATACGTTAATTATATATAATATATAGACATAATTTTATAATTATATATTACATAATTTTATAATTCTTAATATTAAAATATATCATGTAATATTATTGGGCTAAACATAATAGATTCGTCACATAATTATTACCTATACACAAAAAAGGAATTCCCCGTATTCTAAGCTGGCTACAGCCGTCCTAAACCACTGACATAGACCATAAATAGTCAATGGCATAAATTCATTACTTTATCACTGAATGTATTATGCGCAAAATTCCAAACATCACACCAATTAAAGCAGGAATACCACAAAAGTTTGTGGAAGACTGTGTAGTAAGTAACGCTTTCCGTCTGCTCAATAGGCTTATAAGATGTTAGTAACTAACATGGATGAAACTATAGAATGTAAATCTCCAGAATTTGGAGAATCTTTTAAATTTGCAGAAGAAGAGAATGAAAAAATATAGTGTTATGTCAAGAATTGTTATAATATAAATTAGGAATATAGAAATCTAAAGTATTATTAAATGTTTAGAATTTTATTGTATGTGCAACAAATAAAAATAAATTTTGATTAAAAAATTAAAAATAAATTTTTGTGTAAAAAACCTGGCAGTCCATTTGTCAATTAATAAACTCACATGTAGTTGGAACCATGATCTGAAAATTACATAAATAATAAAAATATACATACATAACAGTAATAAATGACATTTCATGGTTGTAATAAATTACATTTTCACTTTGCTTCATATTACAAAAGGAAAAGGGACATGTATAAACGTTGAGTGCTTCCCAAAAGTTCAAAAACAAAGTGCAGAACGATTTATCGCAGCAGATTAACTATCCGTACCATGCGGGTACATATAATTTTAGTCAGAAATTTAAAGATTAATAAAAGCTCTTAAAACTGAATGTATCAGCCTGGTAATTAATAAATCTTACAGATTCCGCGTTTCCCTTTCATAATTAAATCCTTTACATTGCATTCCCTTATATAATACATAATATTTCGATGATTACCGTTTATAAAATAAAGTATTTAGCTATCATAACTCTAAAATACGTCTGTGATAATTTATAACAAACTTTTAAACGATGGGAATGTAGCTTACACACTGCAACAACTGGCAAATTTAGAGTTCTATTTTAAATCTCATTTTGCTCTTCCGCTTGGCTGACTATTTAATCCTAGTATTTGGGTAACAAGCATCAAATGATGGGCAACTGCATCTTAAAACAATTCAACATTATACTTATTATGAAAAAATATTTTGTTGACTCTTTGCCTACCAGTTTCTTCTTGCAAAATTGTTATATAAAAATATTGAATAATAGATTCCTGCCATACTTGTTCGGATCGGATCCTGCATAACAAACTCGAATGTTCAGTTAATGGCTTAAAAAAACTACTTTGCAAATTTCAGGCGAAGTAGTGACTTTGAAATATATTGTAGATCACTCATTCCTGTTCTTTCGTATTACAGATGCCACATCAGGTTTTTGTGTTTTGAAACATATGCCATCAATATATAGAAATCCGGATGCTGGTATACATACTACCTCAGTCCCCAAAGTAGTTCGTACATTTAGGTTAATAATTTTGTCTCAAATTAGTTGCTGCATTTTAAATACGTGGAGTCATAAATAACTTTCGATTCAGTTAGTAAGTCGACAGCAATCAAATTATACAATGAAAATAACACTGTAACTAGGTTTTCATTCTTAAGTTTTACATTCCACCAATGTAGCAGTTATTTTGGGACAATATTTTCGAAGCAAATATACAGTGTTCGCGCGCTCCTAAGCCACGCCAGTATATCCGAAAGATCATGTTTATCTGATTAAGGTAAAGTGGCAAATGTATAATGTTACTTGAAATCAAATTTTGCATTTCCGCTTGGGTTCCTTATTTTGTGCAACAGGCATCAAATTAAAGCCGACTGCACCTTAAAACAAAACGATCCATATTTATACAATTATATCAAATTGTCTACCAGTTTCATCTTGCAAAATTGTGATGTAAACACTTTCAAGAAATTTTTTTTCCCTAGGAATTGCAGTTCATGTTTTTTGCTATTTTTTTAATAAAACCACTCTGCCGCTTTCAGGCAAAGTGGTGGCTTTAAAATATATTGTAGATTAGTGTTGTCCAACTTATCATAACTCGTGAGCCATATTTTCTTCATCAAATATTTCGGGGGCCAAGAAGATTGATAAATGAAATGTCAGTTTATGTTAATTAAAAAATATTTTATTTATACTGAAAAGAAAACTTTAAAATATTTGTAATATATTAATGTGAACATTGTGGCCGTAATTGTTTAGCAACAAAACCTTTTATGTCCCCATCAATATTTGCTGTGGCAAGTCTAATTATATCTTCAAGAGTGGAATCTTTCAAACTGTTTCTATATTTCGACTTTATATAGTATTTCACATGAGAATGCATGCTCGCAGATATATGTACTTCCGAACATTGATACAATTTGAAGTCCTTCTCTTTATCTAAAAATATGAATATTTCTATTCCAGTTACTCCACAAGATGTAAAAAATGGGTCAGCCTGCAGGTCGAATAAATCTATTTGATATTTAAGATCAACGGAGTTGTTATCAATATTAATTGGATCACAAAATAAATAAATAGACGGTTTAAGATCATCAAATTGAGAAAATCTTTCATTGAAATCTGTAATTAGCATATCCAGTTTGGGTAGAAATATCTTAAAATTCGCTTCTTTATTACATTTATAGATCTCTTTGCAAGATTAAAAAGGAAATAAATTATTTGGCTCCAAATTAAACCTTAATAATTTTAATTTGTTTCTAAATCCAGTAACATATTTATAAAGGCAACACACATTTTGATCTTGTCCTTGCAAAGATTTAATCAAAATATTTAAATAATTTGTAATGTCCGTTAGGAAAGCAAGTGAATAAATAAAAATTTTTTCAACTAAATTTGCTGTTAAATTTTCGTCCACGGCAATTTCTGTGAGAAAAAGATGAACTTCTTTTCGAAGTGTAAAGAATCTCCTCAAGCACTTTCCAGCACTCAACCAACAAATGTTACTATGTAAAAGCAGATCTTCATACTCAGTTTCCAATCCATCCAAAAGTGTTTTAAATTTTCGGTGTGTAGGAGAACGATTTCCGCTGAGAATTAAATTAGTTAAATTTGCAAACCTTGTCCATTACGTCTTTTAGTTTTAGGGATAAACCACATAATGTCTCCTGATGGATAATACAGTGTAACATACGACTTGTTATTCCTTCTTTTTCAAAAGTCCCGCGAGCCCAATATTTTTGCCAGTCATAGCTCTAGCACCGTCGGTTACAATAGCAGTGCACTTGTCAAATCCGCCATACTGCTCTACTGAACATTTTAATTGTTTGTAAATATCTTCACCTCTTGTTGTTCCGTGTAATGGTTGTAATTTTAAAAGTTCTTCTGAATAATTATAGTTTTCATTTACAGTTCTTATAAAGATAAGCATTTGACTTGTATCGGAAATGTCTGTGCTTTCACCCAATGATACCGAAAAATAGCAGCAACTATTGATTAGGTTTACTAATTTATTAGTGACATGCATGCTAATCTCGCTGACCACAGATAAACAGTAACCAACCACAAATATAATATGTGGCGAAAACGTTCAGCCAACCATCATCAGACGTTAAACCGATTGCTGCTGTATTCATCCAGGTTAAGTGAAGTTACGCAAACTAAATTGAAATTACATTACTACTTTAAATTGAAATTACATTTATATTTTCACAGAGTAAAATAATTTTAATATTAATAATAATAATTTAGTAACAGAAATTTTTTCATAGAAAATGTACTCGCAGGCCGTAAAAATAATTTGGCGGGCCGTGTACGGCCCGCGGGTCGCCAGTTGGACAGCCCTGCTGTAGATCACTCTGCGCTGTTCTTTAGTGTTATAGTTGCAACACGTTTCTGCGTTCTGAAATATCTCTAATCAAAATTTAGAACATCTGATGCTCGTATATATATATATATTCCTCCGTCCCAAATTAGTTGCAACACTCAGGTTGGAAATTTTGTATCAAATTAGTTGTTACATTTCAAGTAGGTGTAGTCATAAATAACTTTCGATTCAGTTAGCAGATCGACAGCAGTAAAACTTATGTACTACAGTTAATATAACACTGTAACTAGGTTTTCATTCTCAGTTTTTACTTTCCACAAATGTAGCACTTATTTTGGAACAATTTTTTCGAAGTTAATTCACAGGGTTCGTATATTCTTAAAAGCCACATCCCATCTTGTAAGGACTTTACCACCAGGATGTACGAAAGATCATGTTTATATGATTAAGGTAAAGCCTCGAGGACTGTGTGCCTAAGGGAATTCATGCCTTCTTGGAGGACGTTCTTGGACTTCTAACGGACGTGCCTCGTGCACACGAGACAGATCACTGAATTCACAATTCATTAGCTAGAAAAGAGTTTTATGCGATTACTGATGGAAGAGTCCTTACAAATTGAGGCGTACCTTCAGAGTGCGAGAACCCTGGATTTTTTAAACTAATTTAGTACTGATTTAAGGATAGAATGCTTGGTAAGTATAGGTTGTTGATTGATAACGTAGCACCGTGAAACTTCTGAAAAATGTTCAAATAAAATCATAAAATCGTCAATACCAATAATCAGTACAAAAGTATTCAAATGCAAGAACTAATTTTGGACATAGAGATTATAAGTATTTTCCTCTATTATATTTGAAAGGTTTTGTTTTCTTCATATGTTAGAAATGCTTATTGACGAACTATGCTCATAGCAAATAAAATAAGATGCTTTAGTTACCACCACCACCTGCACTTGTTTCGCAAAACTGTTATCATGGAACACTTTTTACATGCTTTTACAACATGCGCACATTGCACAAATAAAATATAATGCTTAGAAATGATTTCATAATTGATAAACTCTGAAGATTTTAGTTCTTCCTACTTCTCTTTCCTGGAGACTCTTTCTGATGAAACTCTCATCCGCATTTTTTATTATTATTTTTTATTTTTGTCCTCTTTCAACCGATCCTTTAATTCCATTGCGTCTAACTATCCATGCTTAAAATTTAGAGTTCTGTTTTAGATCACTGTTTTATACATTTATGTTACATCACTGTTTTATATTTTTATGTTACGGATTTTTTATTTAGATAACTATTTTAATAGAATTATAATTAAAATTGCTTATATCCCCGTGCAAGGCAGCAAGACACGTATTTGAAGGGTAAGCTACGTCAGAAAAGTAACAATACAGAAACACGCGCGTTTAACATTTAACAAATGGATATCTTATAATTTATATTCAAATTCAATAAATTAAAATGACAACTACGCTAGCTGCATCCGTAATTCAACTCTCTTGCTTTGCAGGAATTTCGAGAAAAGAGAAATTACTAGAAAATTATAGCGACCGATTAAAAAGTTTTAATCAGTCGCTAGAAAGCTCAGCTGTTGTTATTCTTTTTGATGGGATTAGGTTTCTGTGCACTTTGGATTGCGTTCCATTTAATGCGTGTGTGTGTATTTAATTATGGCAAAGTAAACTAGCGCTATCTGCCTAAGAGAAGAGATGCCTTCGTGGAAAACTTTCTAAGGGAAACTGGCTCGTATACACGTTACACATGGCGAATACCACGAAAACGCCCTAGCAGCCATCCCGTTCGCAGGATTCGAACCTCGGACCGAACTAATAGTATAATTGGGCGCGTTCCATTTAATATTTTAGTAATTTAAAATATAGCTACTGGATATATTGCGTGATATTGTGATTTTGTTCGAATATCTTTGGGAAAACTCCAGCGTTTCATTATATTTCTTGTAATAAGAAAAAAAAATATTAATTTTTTATCAGACTTGTGTATTCAATCTATTACGAACCCGTACGCACGCAGTACTATTTTTGTGGGGAACAAGTTTCAGACATGTTCTAAAGAATAAAATAAAGCGCTGATAGCCAGGAAAGTTTCCTTGGCGCCCAAACAATCCGTTGAGTACTACTTAAGCTTCAAAAATAAAGAACTGCAAAATTATTTTCAGAAGATAAGCCTTAAATTTTTAAAATTTGGTTTTCAGCTTCCTAACAAATTCATGTGATTAACCAAGACTATAACGAAAGACCACAATTTCAGGCAAATTCGTCGTAAAAAATACTTCGAAGGTTATGTGGCAATTTCAAGTTGTAAAGCTTTTCTACCTTTACAGCTTTGAATCGCTCTCAACAGTGCTAGTTCCGCACAGGTTAGAATCTTGGGCTCATTTCATAAATACTTTTATAATTGTCCTTATGTGTAATGTAAATACAGTCTACTTCTCTAGAAAGTCTTCCATAAAGGCTTTCCATCCCGCATGCAAGTAAACTTCGTGTGCTTCGGCGTACTCATTTAAACAAACAATAATAGGCTTATATGAAATGCTCATTACAATGATATATAAAATGTGTTGTATTTCTAAGATCATCTTCGACATGAAGGCAAACCCACGAATCAACAAAATGACTTTTTGGACGGAAATAAATTTGTTGAAAAGAAGAAAAATTCAAACATTAAACTCTACCAAGAAGATAAAAAAAAAGCGTAAAGCAGAGGATGGGCGGTCGATGGAAACTTCGACACATGAAAATAAAAGTGTGTAGTTTTCGTATAATTGTCTCGAACCGTCAATTTTTGTATCGCCTGGGTTTTGCTGTGCTCC
Source organism: Stegodyphus dumicola (assembly GCF_044657685.1). Taxonomy (NCBI): domain Eukaryota; kingdom Metazoa; phylum Arthropoda; class Arachnida; order Araneae; family Eresidae; genus Stegodyphus; species Stegodyphus dumicola. Next base: position 260,998,486 of record NC_140771.1, on the reverse strand, counting down.
GTACTATTCAGCTATGAGTTCTGCTTCGCCAAAAGGGTGGTGGAAACTTACTCCTCTCTTTCGGGATTCGCATAAGCATCATGAAAGCCTCCCTTCAGTTTTTCATCGGTAGTTTCTGCTTCTTTTTTTCCCTTTGTGGGAAATGATATTGCTTAGGAAAGTAATGATTTTATCGTCTTTCAATAATGATATTGCTTCATTAATTCCTTCCGAAGGGGGCTTGAGTGTTTTCTTCACTTTGTCGTTGTAAAGAACTTTCTGTTAGTTCTTCTTTTCGAGCAGGCTTAGGTGTTACCTTCTTTTCGAATTTAAGCTTATAAGCTACTTACGTGCTCTTTTTGACAGAAAATAACCGTACGTTTTTCTTCTGAATTCATTGGGCAATGTTTGCTTCGATGAGGTATTCCGCATTTGCAACAGCGCTCTGGATTATAACAGAAGTCTTGGCATTGTCTATAGTCCTGTCACCAGTTGCACTGAATTGGGAGCTTCTTCGGCGAGACTATTTCGACTCTGACATTTACGCTAAACATATTATTTAAATTATGTATAGCTTTTCCTGTTGCATTTTTTCTTAACTGCAGCAAATAAATAGGAAGCTTCTCAAAGTTGTTTATTCGAGTTGTAACGAACTGCTTTACTTTTAGGATAGGAAATTTAGGTTTTTCCAGGTCTTGAAAAATTGCCACTTCCGTCACAGAGTCAAATAGATTTATTAGAACCCCACGAACAGGCTTTTCGCTCTGCAGTTGATATGAGAGAAATAGATTGCTTCTATCTTGTAATAATTTCGTCATAATGTCATCGTTTCGTAATATTAATCATGTAATAATTTCGAAAGTTAGTGGAATTTTTCGTGCAAACGAAAATAGATTTTGACTTCATTTAAGATTCATGCTCTTCTATGCAAATTTGGCGATAACGTTCATCAATTTTTAACCAATTGGCTGAATGTTGCTGGTGGGGGGGATGTTTCCTTTGAAATTGCTCCTTCTTCATCGTTTTCTTCGCTTCAGTTATCTGGTGCATAGTTTGGAAAGGAACGGTTTTCTCGTGCTATTTCCATTGGCTCTGAAATAACAGGAACTTTCGCAGGGCTTTTGGGACTAAGCCATTCCTTTCCTATTCCTCCATTAGTAGGTAGACTTTGTTCTGTGCGAGGGTTTTTCGCCTGTTTATCAATTTCACCCTTTCTGATCCTAGGTTATTTCGCAAGAACTCTAATAACATTTTCAATACCATGTGCTTTAATGAGTTTCATGAATTCATGGAAGTTTGCATCCTGTTTATTCTTCTGCGAGGCTGGAACACTACTCGTTTCTGCGTCAGACATCGCTTTTGAAGGCCTTTTCTTTGGGATTGCCGTACTTTCCAGAAAGACTGGCTGTGACATCGTAGATCTCTCAGAATCAGCGTAATCGCTGAAATCATAATTGTCTTGATAATCAGGTGTCCTACAAAAATGCATTAATTGAAACCCGAAGGTAAAACTAAAGCAGTTGAGAAAATTATCAGATTGATAGAGCAAACAGAGCTACGTGTAATACTTTCAACAGCTACTTAATGAATGACAATAAAAAAAAAAAAAAAATGAATGCTGATGATCGTGTCCGATACCGAGACTTTAATGGAGTGTCTTATTTTTATCTCAAGAATAATGGCGTGAGCCGCTTCTTACATAGGTCACAAGAAATCTGAAGCGTCTCCAATCGGAACTAGAATCTTAGAGATTCTCTTTTTTCTTATTTTTAACAACAAAATAAAATACAGTTACTGAACTAACATCGCAAATATTTCGATAAAATCTATACTTCAAGATATGCTGAATGTTGTAAAAGTTGGTGCGTTACCAACTCGACGATGTAGGTTCTAGGCCAGGAAAGGCGAACTTTTACGATTAGTGTGCTAATTAAATTACTATTTAGTATTTTTAGGTGTCCGGGGTAACTAGTGTTATATTTCTTTTTAAAAATCATTTTTAAACCCCATCTTTGATTTAAATAATCAGTAATGATTTCAATAATAATTTTATTTCAATAATCTTTGAAAGATTCAGAACGCACAAACTCCCGAACCTTTTCTCACATTGACTTTAACCTATTTATATATATAAGCGGCTTAAGTGTTTGTCACTGATAGTTTATTGTTGCCACTCAGGAAAATGAGCGCAGAGATTAACGTTTCCTCAGTTTTTAATTAATATCTCGGCCGATTAAAGTCGTACGAAGTTGAGAACGGTATCGATGGATTCGGAGAATTTTTGGCATCCGAGGATACCCGTCTCAAATTTCAACTGTAGATATTCAAGAAAAAAGAATTTGGCGCTTAGCCAAATCTCTCTAATAGGGAAAACCCAAGAAAGAAAGTGAAAAATGTAGGGAAAATTAGTTTTTAAATTAATATATCGGCTAATTAAAGTCCCAAGAAGACGTGAATGGTCCAAATGACGATGATAGAAAAAGAGCTGAGGGACCTTTGGATGCGTCGTGTGAGATGCTCATCAGAGAAATTGAAATGGAATTCCCCCCCCTTTACCACGAGTGCAATTCGCTCCTCTCGTTGCTTCTTCGACTATTTTCTGGTGAAAAGACGCTAAATTTCTCGGTCATAAGCACCAATAGCTTCGATCATACTCCTCGAATGCTTTAAGAGCTAAGTGCCTAGTTGCTGAGGTAAGCATCCTTCGAAATTTTGCTAGACATGAAAATTAAAATCCAAGGAACACCTAAGCTCTGTTTGATATGACATCTAAGGCGAATATAAGAATTTCAGCTCCGAAATGTTTTCTAGTTAGAGTGTACTTTCCTAAGGATGATTATTATAATAGACACTATATTCGAGTAGGAATTAAACAATTATTTTAGTCACTGTTTCATTCCATTTCATGTCAGCTGCAAAAATGTTCTAAAAGAGAGATTAAAAAAACGAAGTTAGATGGAAATGCTAGGGTTATAAACAAGTTTCTAAGAATCTACAGTTAAACCGAGATAAGTGACTGCGCAATAATTCGGTATACGTTTTTCAGGTTGATTATCGATCTCAGTTTGAACGAGGCAGTATCATTTTACCAAGCGCGTTGCTTTAATTAAATTTCTAGCTTTTTCTCATTCTACAAAAGTCTTTAAAATATATTAAACTATAGTATAATGTAATTGAAAATACAGTAATTTTATGGAGAAATAATCTCAAAAATTTTCTCTGAAGTAATTTTACCAAGAAAGTGCTCCGGAATGTTCCGAAAATTTCAGTGCAATTCTGAGATTTCGCGAATATAATTTTTTCGCGTTTAACAAATAAATTCACGATTCCTGATATATTTCTCATTACTTTTTAATTTCCATTATACACGCTGTCTTACATTTTATATTTAAATATATTTAAAACTTATATTGATCAAATTTATGAAGATAAAATATATCAAATTTTCTATAATTCACAGTGTGAACCTTAACTTCAATCATGCTTTCCCCAAATTTTGAGTCAGAGAATTTAAATTTAATTGTTGACTGAATTCCCTAATCTTGTACCAATTAAACATTTGCATAAGTCTATGTTATGTAAGTATTCGTAATTATTTTCTCGAAAGAAATTCTATCAAGTTTCTTTAGTTTATATCAATACTGTGACAAGCACAGTAGGGCTCTCTGCCTAAGGGAAGGCACGGCTTCGTGTTGCAATTTATGAAAAAAAAACTGGCTCTCATAAACGTTATGAAACGCCCATGCAGCTAGACCGCTCGCCTGGATTCGAGGCCAGGAGGGAATTACCAGTGTTCAGCGATTTAACGGTTCTGTCACTGGTGGTTCTGAAACACTGTTAATAATTCCATTTTATAGTACGAAAAAAACACGTATCATAAATGGTAGTTGTTTGAATCTAGAGGTATTGAAGCAAACTTACGTGGCCAGGGAATACATTTTCCATTCCGTTAATTAGCATTATTACAACGTTAATTTTTATGACAATAATTTGCAGCTATTTTAGATGTTAGGGATTTTGAACCCAATTTTACACTTTTAAGATTGCATTAAATTAATTGCCTCTCAAAATCTATATTCAAAGATTTGATGATACACATTTAATTATTTATATGACTTGACATTGCAATAGTTTTTAGAATATTTTATTTTCATAATTATATTTTACTTTTACAAGAGTTTGTGGGAAGATGATTGAGGTCTGTGGGAACTTCCTTCATTATAACAGTGTGCACACTTTTACAGACTTGCTGTTTAAAAAAAAGAAGTTTAAAAAGAAAAACCATTAAACAAAAAGCAGATGAAATTTTTTAACTGTCTGTGTCAAGTTTCCCTACCTTGTTAGGGTAATTGTAAGATGCACGTAAATTATGTCAGTCTTGTAGAGATTAATATAAAAGTAATAAAATTGAGACATTTGTTATGCAGGAAATCTTGCAAGTACTTCGCTTCTATTTCTAAACAAACGCATGATATTCTCGTTCGTTGCTATCCATCCATCCATGCATGTATTGCCGAGAAATCGCTGTAATCTCGCGATGTATCCAGCTCAATGATACATTTGCCGCAAGTGTGCTTAACATAATAATATCGGACCGTTGGCAAACGGTGTCTAAAATGTAGAGAAAATGGGTGCGATATGAGTCAAGAACCCATCTGTATTCATCACACTTAACTGTAAGAGTAAACCTCTCATAACACGTTACTAACGTAACTCTCATAACACGTTACTAAAAAAAATTTATGCTGCGTATAGCGATTGTACTGTCAAATACTTCGTAAATTTAGACATTCAAATTAAAAAAAATGTCAAATTTCTATATGAAATGCATCTATCACGGAAACAGTTTCCGATTTGATTACGCTATGGATTTTCAAAATTATGTTTGCACTTTTAAGATTCTACTTTTGATAAAATTGTAACTAATTTTTTACACAGTAGTCTATTCACATACTCCTGCACTATATGTAGTTTAAAATCACCCACGCACCTATTCCACACGAAAGTACTCAAATATGCTGACGACACTGTAGTACTGACTGAATCCAGAAGTCCCCAGCTCACTCTAAGTAATTTACAAATGCATCTCAATATGATCAATCACTGGTGCAAGACTTGGAAAATTAAACTCAACGCCTCTAAATGTTGTATTGTGCTCTATCGGAGATACAAAACAAGATTAAGAGTTAATACTGATATCTACTTAGATAGAACTCTAATCCCTGTAGCTAATTCCTATAAATATTTAGGTGTTTACATAGATAAGTCTCTCAACTTCAAAGATCATATTTCTTATATCTTAAACAAAGCAAATGCAGCCTACATGGCAATTTATCCTATTATCGGCAAAAAATCGAAGCTCAGTCTAAAAATAAAGAAAATGCTTTACATATCTCTAATTCGACCGATCATGCCGTATGCAGTGCCGGCATGGGCAATCGCCAATAAAACTGAGCGCAAAAAATTGGATATACTTCAAAATAAAATTCTACGTAGCATTGTGAAGGCACCTTGGTGCGTGAGAAACTCTATAATTCATAACGACCTGGATATTCCATCTGTGCATAACTTTATACTCATGACAGCTCACAACTTCTTCGAGAAGATGAAGCATAGTCAGTATAACGCAATTAAACAAATGTTGGATTATGATTCAACCATTGAATATACTGTCAAACGCCCAAGGACAATTCATCACAATTCGTTATGGTGGTAACTTGTAAAATTTAATTTTAAAATTTACTTGAACTCTAATTGGACTCTATCCTATGATTTGTGTTGCATCTTATACTTATGTTAATCAAGAAAATTTTTTATTCAATATTTTTATGTTACTATTTCATTTTTTAAAATTATTTTGTATGAATTTTTACTTTATCGTATGATTCTACGAACTTTTGAACTTTTTACGGCCTATCTAACTACTGCATACTTCTGAAGGACTTTGAACTCTTATGCCATTCACAGCTTCAAACTGCCTTCGCGCCATTTTCATGATGTCTCACTATTGCTTATCCTGCACTCTTACTAGCTATATTGAGCTCACCACCTGCATTTGCCATACAACTCACTGAACCTGCCTACATGCTTCAATTTAATGCCATTGCTTACCACTGCACAATTTTTATGATGAACGCCTACTTTCATAAGTATTAAGATATGCCTGCTCACGCAGCTGAATTTTCTTCGCCCACGGTTGTTGGTACTTCCCTAGTACCATTTATTTGAAAATATCTTTGCCTAGTGCACTTTAATGCGATCTACTGGCGAAAGCTCTTTAGTAGTTATTGACCAGAAAAAAGTAAGTCATAGCTGTGAATGACCCACCCTGACATTCAACTCACTGCATCGCTCGTAGTAGGAACTTACGTGACGACTACCGGAACGAAGCGAGCAAATTTGCAAGCCATTCGCGGCTTAACGCTGGAACCAGAAGTGGATAACTATAAAAGTTTTACTATCATTATGTCAACTTTTATAAACCAAACTGTTTGCTTATAATGGACAGAGCGGTGGATTAGTAGTAAGTTTTTATTTTCCCCTCTGACCTCTTTTCTCCTAATTCTACACGTTCTCCTGATGTCAAGGTGATCGATGAATATATAGTTATAGCGAATATATAATTTTAATTAAATAGATATTAAGGGCACTGATTCGTCAATCCACAAATCGTCATCAAAAGACGAGTTCCGCAAACAAAAACGTCTTTGCTTTGAAATCGCATAAACCTATCGCTAACTTTTACGGTCCGAGGCTACTTGAACATTGCATTGCGTTCCTCATTGCACCCGTTCGCTTTCAAGCCGCCTGCCATATACAATGCTTTACTTGAGTTACAATTCATCGACTGCTTCTCGAGCCATATTGCTATCGGCAAGTTTCTAGGCGGAGGCTACTCAGGTAAAGTTCGGATGATGTCGCTCATGTTATTACATTGACTTCAACGCTATCTACGTTGTTACCACCGGCTCTTAATTACTGACGTCTTCACGAAATGTTATTCCACTACTGCTCATTATATGAATTCTTCAAAATAATAAGAATTTTCACCCTCTATTTATTCATTCTTTTCATGTTATCCATCTGATCGAAAATCGTACAACTAACCGTATTGAATTGGGTCTACTGCACCGGTACACATGTGCAGTTAAATATCATACTGAAAACCAAATTCTGTTACTGAATATTAATTTAACGCATTTCAGAATTAAAGAACAGTTATGTATAGGAAACTGATATACAGTTAACGTAAAGGAGAAAGAAAATTGTATTTTGTAAAACAATTTAGCCTTTCAAAAATGGCAGAATTATTCTGATAGTTTAGCTATGTTTATTTTAAAGTATGCATTAATTCCTTGCCTTTAGGCTTTTGCACGTTTGCTTTACTTGCATGTACAACCTCAACATTCCCAATTGTATAATCAGGTATATATATACTGCATCTGCATTTCTTGCTATGATAAACTAATGTTTATTACATAGCTCCTTCTCAGTAATGTAAAGGAAAATTACAGTACGTTTTAAGCAAATTTATCGCTATATATAGATAAAGACCAGAGACTTAGGAAGAATTTATAAACCTCTTTTGTATTAAGAACTGAATATATCTGAACAAAAGACACTTTTCTTACAAAACAATGGTATAACACAAAATAAAGAAATTTCAAATTTAAACTAAGCTAAATTTTAAGCTAGTCTGAAGGCTACATAGCAATGATTAGAGGACAATTTGGCTGAAACTTTTATGGGCACGACCAGCTTTATTGGCAGGAATAAAGCAACTCTCAAGAAGACAGCTAATGTAGAATTTCAACTAGTAACATGGCCTTCAGCGAGCAGAACATGCTGTCACTAAACAGTGTAAAACTTTTCTTTAAATACTATTTCTTTCTACCCCATTAAATAAGCGTCAGCTAAAATTTACATTCCGTCAGGAAAACGAAAAGGAAAACACACGTAACATATGCGGGTAGGTGCGTAACATAAAATAAGTGATTAATTAAAATAAATAAAATAATTACAGTTTTCTCTTTGCCTATGGAATCCTATTTCGATAAAACAATGAGATTTAAAGCGATTTGCATTCTACATTTGTATGGTCAATTGATTTCTTTGCTTTCATAGAAAATTATCCTCTTGATAAATAATCATAGAAAATTATCCTCTTGATAAATAAATAATCCTCTTGATTTATGATTGTTTTCAGTTCAGTATTTTACGAGAATCTCATAATTTCGATTTCGAAACAGCCACTTCGATTCAGAATTATATTTCATTACCCATGCCCCCTGCAATGTAATAACACATTCTAGGAAAATCAAGTTTTTTCAAGTGCCAATTGACATATCCAGCTTGATAAGTTCCCAGATGTATGAATTTGGTTGCGAATGCTGGCTAACAAATAGAGTTGTAGCATAAGTTCAACTTCATTTATTTCATGCTCTGAAACGCTAACCAAAACTGTGAAAATGATGGAAAATGTTCATCAGCCAGAGCAATTAAACAAGTTCTTACATTTTCATTAAATCTAAAATTTCTTTCTAATCCATAGTTGCATCATTGCTTCTCTACATATCTTCATCTCATGCAATTATTTACATAAATTAGCAGCAACATAATTTAGAATAATTCGAAAAAAATTAAAATCCTCAAACTGACCATGCTGTATGCATTAATCCAAGAAGATTTTTAACGAAATGTTTAAATAGTATCGTACATGTGAATGTTAAGGTGTGGCCAAACGACGAAGAATGTTTATTTGTTAGAAGGGAACTATAGCGAACTAGAAAGATAGAGAAATAGAATCCGCATTTTGGAATTATGATCATCGTCTTTTCAGATGGCATTTTTGGAAGCTTTGGGATTTTCAGAGCCAAACAATGTTTGGAGGGTTGTATTGAATATTCAGTGCTTTACTTTTCATGTGGTTATTAAAATCATTATTTCAGTTATGAACTCATTAATATTTTGTTTCTTTGAATCCAAAGTGAAATGTGCAAAATATCATTGACGCACTTTTATTCTCTTTATATTTTGCTTGTTATTGACAGTAGAGCACCGATTTCTAAGGATACCTTCTGGATGCCAGGTTTTCCCTGCTGAACATCCGGTCTGTCAAATATAGCATGAAAACATTTCATAGCAAAGTGTTATCAAACCAGCCATTGTAGTAATTAGAAAACTGGTTTTTTCAACGGCGGGCACTTACCTTTTCGACATTAGCAACTCGTAAGGCTGCAATTTGTGGCCATTTTATTATGGAGGCACCTAATAGAAGGCTAATGACACGTTCTATAAGGAGACAGACAGTTAAAACGACTCCCATTCCGGGTTGGCCCGGGTTCGAATCGGATGGTATGGTGGTCGGCTTCCCTAACCACCATACCATCTAAGCAGTGTTTTACGGTATGTGTGTCTCTACAAATTATTTACTTCATACATATTAAGTGGTATTTTTAGAGCTCTCAATAGTGTCCCTTTGGAAATATTTTTAAATGGGATTTGTTTATTATTTTTTTTTAACTAGAATTATAAATTTCGAAGCACCTTCGTTTCACTCCACATCAGATATTCAAAAAGTGAACAGAAAGAATCACTTTTTGAGACAATAACTAAAAATAGACAATAGCTAAAAATGGGAAAAGTCAATGTGAATATAGCAGTTTATCGTTGGTTTGTTGCGCTTTACCAGCTCAGATGAAGTGAGACATAAGTGAGACTTTGACACATATGTAATTATGCTCACTTTCTGCTGTTTAGGTTGTCAGTAATCTAAGATTATCCAACTTTGGGCGTTGTGGTAAGAAGTCCCTTATTGAGTTCTCGAGCCGAGTGAACGCGAATATGAGTAAGGGGGGGAATGCTTAATGTTCTAACAATTTTGTGGAACATTTGTGGGAAACAAAGGTTATAAGAGTATAAACAAACATTACATTTAGAGAGCAACTCTAAATTATTATTAGGTAAGAGACAAACTTTCTGTATATGAAACGTCGGAATGATAACTATGAGGATTATTTTATTCATTTGTGCAAGCATTTTATTTATTTGTTTAGCAACAAATTCTACCTAAAAATCTCCATGACTTTACTATTTAATTATTGGGAGTTCTTGCAGAATATTTTACTTTCCAGCAAATAATATCTAATCAAAAATTTATCAATCCGTCATTTCTAAATCATCGTCATGCACCTTTTAAATCAGATTTCTGAATTACCTTCATGAAAGCTCTTACGGCGAAAGCAAACTGAAGAAACAATTTAAGCTAAATCAAAGCAGTAGATATAAAAAAAGGATATTTTATTCCGAAGCCACCGCTCTACCTATAGTAGGCAAAGCAGTTTCATTAGAAAAAGTATGGCACTTTTCTTCACATTACCAATGCCATTGATTATATAAAAAGGGAGTACCTATGGTTCAAAACTATGTACCTTCACATCAGAAATATATCTAAGTAGCGAGCAGAAATAGGAAAATTGCATAATTGCAAATATTTATAAACACAAAGTCTAATTCAACGTTAAATATCCAATTCTACACTACAGTTAATCTAGTTCATATTTTCCTATCTTACCAGCGGGCCCGCCACCAGCCGAGCGGTAAAGTCGCTGAACACTGGTAGTTCGATCCAAGGTTCGAATCCCGCGAACGGGCTGGCTGCATGGGCGTTTTCGTGGTTTTTCCCATGTGTAACGTGTGTACGAGCCAGTTTCCCCTAGAAAGTCCTCCACGAAGGCATCCCTCCCCTTAGGCTGATAGTCCTCGAGGCTTTGCCATAATCATACACACCTATCTTACCAGTAGCATAACCGTTATCTAATTTTGGCCGTCGAATGGATTTAGCAGAAACTGCCTTATTTAGGCAATGGCAAGTGCGTCACTAGCCAAGGTACATTCCTACTTTTAAGCTCTGTCGCACCGAGCTTGTATAACTTTTTGATCCGAACAAAAACTGCTGCTTGAGCATAGAAGGATAGAACCCGGTAAAATGTAGGTTTTTATTGAAAGTTAAAACTATAGTTTGATCGAGCTCGAACCATAAAATTAAATAGGAAAGATCTTAGTGAAGATAAAAAGGGTTGAAAACTTCCTGAAAAAGCTATATTAACACTACTTGGCAGGTTAGACTTACAATATATTACTAGACCGTCAATCCTGGAACGGCTGCTTTTGTAAGCTGGGAGAGTTCAATTTACGCAGGTAAGAGAAAGAGAAAGGAAAGGCTCCGGAATGGGTTGCAACGGGAAGAGTTTTAGATCACGCAATATCTTTAAAGTGGGCACTAGGGATATTCCTAAACCCTGGAAAGCGTTTCACTAAGTATTTTTATGCTCTGTGTTTATGCTCTTGAACATTTTGTTTAAGGACGGATTAATTTTTACCAATTCATGAAACAAGAATAATGTTTCGAAGAGAAATACCTTTTTGAAAAGTAAAATTGTACACACTGTATGCTTATTTAAAATTTCCTTAAAGCATAACGTTTTGGCAAAATTACATAATCTTGTTTATTCCAACGAAATCTCATATTTATCAGATGCGAGCACTGGGTGGTCCGGCGTTATCCTGCTGAAAAATTGCATTAGGCAGCACCTGAAGGTAGGGGATTGCCACCGGCCGGAATACATTATCCAAGAATCGTTGTGCCGTCATAGTGCCCGAGTGAATACGAACTAGAGGTGACCTGGAACCGTAGGCAACAGCACCCCAACCCATTATGTCCTGTTATTGCGCGGTGGGGCGTTCCACAGTTACTGCCGGATTAGATTTGTCTCCACCTCGACGCCTTACACGTATACGGTGTATTGTATCACTGGATAAACAGAAGGGTGACTCATCTGAGAACACGACGTTTCGCAATTCTGTCATCCACATCGCTCCAGTCCGGCACCATTCTAAACGTTGGCGTCTATGCTGTGGGGTGAATGGCAGTCTTCTTAACGGACGCCGTGAGTGCAGGCCACGTTCAACCAATCGACAGGAAATTAGTGTGGTCGGCACGGGAAGATCCAGGGTATCTTACACATGCTGCAGAATCGCGGTACAAGTGACTTGCGGGACCACCGCAGCTTGTCGGCGGATTCGTCAATCCACGCGTGCTGACGTCACTATAGCTGCACCAGCGGCCGAACGGTAAAGTCGCTGAACACTGGTAGTTCAGTCCGAAGTTCGAATCGCGCGAACGGGCTGGGTGCATGGGTGTTTTCGTGGTTTTCCCCATGTGTAAAGAGTATACGAGCCAGTTTTCCTTAGAACGTCCTCCACGAAGGGATCCCTCCAGTTAGGCAGATAGCCCTAGTGTGCTTTGCCATAATTAAATACACCACCAGCACACCACACCTTACCCCGCCACTGCTGAAAGTCGTATTGCCCAAAATGTGAATACTGACCCGAATGCTACAAATCCTACCGCTGTTGTACCTTCCCAAATTAACAAGCAGATTAACATACCAAATACCTCAAACAGAAATGAAATTTCAGGTCTTCTGGAATTGTTTGAAAGTTATAAATCAATTTCAGAAAGAGTCTGGCCTAAACATTGTCAGCATTTATAAAGTCTTTAAAAGTAAAATGCCGATTAGGTTACCGATTGTTGATTAGTTTGAGCACCTCTAATCCTTGGGGTTAACACAGAGTTTCATCTTTATTCTATTAAAAGCACTGAAATTTGGAAAATAGTAGACATAGTATTACATATACCTTTTGAAAATTATGTATAAATATGTAAATAAAAAATAAGTAAATATAAATTATAATTTAAATTAGCAGTAGTTCCTTAATGCTTAGTTTGAAGAGATAATATCTTCTCTCTGTTCTAAAAACAATTATCGTTATTTGAACCACGTCATAGCAGTATTAATTATCTAATCGAATGCATTAAGAAACGAAGCTAACTCATTATGCAGTAAGGTTTTATCCTGAACACAACTGCCAGTGGTTTCTCTAGCCTAGCTCGACTGCTGCTGTCTTCTTACTGCGAAGCTACCGAAATGCAAAAACTTGAAATTAAACAGTAATAATGTATGAAGCCGTTTGTAGATGTAACATGTTTTTATAATAGAGATAGATACTTAAATTGCCTCGTCTGCCAGCTTTGCTTTACTCATCATTATGTATCAACGTTTTACACAATCAAATCCTTGCTGTTCATTACGCATTTATTATCCTACATTCTACCTTATCTATGCTACATACTGTTGCATTCTACGGGTTCCTGGATTGGGAGTGATTGATGACACCTTTTGATGAAGAATCAAAAACACAATTTATTTGTCAGTATTATACAGGAAAGTCCGAAAGGCACGTTTACAGCCGTCGAAAAAATACGATAAATACGTTGAAACAATCAGTAACACAGCCTTCGGGCTATCAGGCTTTAACAGTGAAGACGGCTTCATGGCAAAGCACTAAAGTACAGCTCCCAACTCGGCCGATCGCTCTCAAGCTAATGTCTGAACTCAAAGCACTACTACTAAACTCAACACGTTCAAGATACTCTTCACGATAAATCGCTACTCCACGTACATGCAGTGTATTTACAACTTTTGACATGCCTTCGAGAAGACCACCACGAGTGGATTCTTTGGAAGACCAGTAAGAATTCATTCTAGAATGTTCTCTCTACGTCTTTGGCATATCGCCTTTTCTACCACCAAATGGGCGACTGCAAGGCAAATCCGGCAATCCTGTCCTTCCATCCCACTTTCTGGCAACCCTAAACTCTTTTTGCGAGGAATCCAGCTTACCGCCGCTGGGCCTTGATGAACAAATATTTACAAATTTTGTATGTAGATAAATGATATTAATGCAATTACATGCAGAATTGTTATATCTCTTTTGTATAATGTAACATGAAATACCGAAAGCAGTAAGATATGCCGGAAAGGTAAAAATACAGTGCAAGTCCATTAACAAGGAACAAATGGGCATCTTAGTAGTTTGGCCAGAAATCGTCAAAACTTGGAGAGCATTTAAGAACAATTTGGTCCGGTCCCTGTATTACCATAGTAGTTATTGCAATTGAATAAATGTAATTCGTCACCATATTTGATTCAACCGTAATTCTACTCTCATAGTACTTTCCAGTAATTTCGGGAACCAAAAGGAATTAGAAATATCTCTGTGGCCAGGTGCGAACTATGTAAGGATGGTGAGAGCATCTGCTCTTAGTTGTTGTTGTCAGCTGTTAGCTCAACAAAAGTTCCGAGTACTATCTCCGCTTAGATTTGTCTTCAGAGATATACGAGCATTGCGCTTTGTTTAACTGATTGCACTCTGTGATATTAGAAAGAGTTGCAGGACTATTTCTGTGGAAAGATACAAATATCTAAAGTGAGTCTTTGATAGAAATAAATTTTATTAACTTATCATCGGACCTGTGTTCATTTACTATATTGCAAACCGTACGCATGTAAAAATATCTATATATCTGTATATCCATGAAAAGTATATAAGATGTAAGAAATTTAGAACCATACCCACGGAGGTTTTGGTACGTAATTAACTAGAAAATCTGGATAATTTTTGCTATGTTTGTGTGGACAAATACACTATGAATATCTTTCATATATCTTAGGAATTTCATAATATCTGAACCACTAGTGCTCTTATTACTAAAGTTAAACATATTATTATTATTATGGACATTTCTGTTTTCAGCCTGTGGGCAATTCAGAAATGGGGCATTTATTGACTTGTGTCCTTACTAGCACCCAGCATATGAAGTTGGGTGCTTATCGAGGCAGTTTACACACTTGGGCTCATCTGTCCGACCTTTTATTGGGCATTCTACAGTTCTATGCTTTTCGGAACATTTACGCATGTAGGTTCGAAAAAGCAGTTCTCCGAGGAGTGATGAGCACACAGAGCACACATCCGATGACAGCCGACGACGAGGTCTTATGCTTTTACATAGTTTCAGAGCGCGAGGCACTCTTTTATTATGTTTCCATTAAAGTTCTTTTCTGTGAATTAGAATAATCATTATGGTGCTCGAGTCTGGTCATGAAAAGATGTCCAGGTCCATAATCGATCGGCGATTTTTAGTGGGGGCACGTAGTCATGTGTGTACGGGTGCCAGTGAAAAAATTGAAATGTAAAAGTTAAAAAAAGCTATCTGTAAAACACTTAATGTTATGGGGCTAAGATATGAGCTGGGTATTTGTGCTTTTCATGTGAAATAGGTATCTGAGGTTGGCAATTTCTGTGTTGTGATGGAATTGTACTGTGTGGAAAACTTTTGTGGCTGGTGTGTGTGTATGTATTCTTGTGTAGTGCTGACGTTAAGATCTGTGTCTATAGTGCGATTTGGAATGTACCAGGGCGCACTGACGATCTCACGTAATAATTTATTTTGGAGAATTTGTAGCCTTTGAGCCTTTTGTAGACATGGGCGTGGATTATTTCTAACTGACATACTAACAACTTTTTGTTAATAAATTGTATTCCGTTCTGCGACAGCATTTGGTCATTCAGTTCTGTACGAACTAAACACATTACCTTAAACCATCAACGACCACTTCCACATCAGAGCAATGGGTAGATTTAAGAGAAAAAAAGGTAAATTAACTGTTTACTACATATCCACCGCTCTGCCTATTATATGCAAAGCAGTTCCTTTTAAAAATAACATTTTGACGCTTAATTTTATGCATCAATCTGTAATTTTTAACTACATATAGTGCAAGAACATACGAAGAAACTAGTATATATGAAATTACAATTTTTTTTTCATATCATGTAGAATCTTACATAAACATAATTTTGAAAATCCATAGCGTCATCGAATCAAAAACTGTTTCCGTGACAGATGCATTTCACATAGAATTTTGAAATTTTTTAAAATTTGAATGTCTAAATTTCCGAAGTATTTGAGAGTACAATCTCTATACGCTGTATACATTTGCGAAAGGTTTACTCTTACAGTTAAGAGTGATAAATACAGATAGGTGCTTGATGCATAGTCACCAGCGAAGAACGTCAGAACCCAACTTCACACCATTCTAGGCCAAAAGAGCCCTTTGTCAATTAAAAACAAAGCTCTTCTCTACACTTCCATCATTCGACCAATATTTTTGTATGCTTGCATCATTTGTGGTACAGCTGCAAAAACACACATAAAAAAACTTCAAGGCTTTCAAAGTAAGACCCTGCGTTTAAGTCCTTAATGCAACCTATTATGCCCGCACTGATGTGATTCATTCGGATCTCAACATTAAACCCATAGATGGTTTCATTAAATTTATTCCTTAAAATTGAACAGATTGATCACCGTGGACTTCAACAGTTACCAGCCTACTCGCAGCTAGCAGAAAAGACCTTGCTCCATCATCGGACGCGAATACGGCATCTATCCTCCAGCTAAAAGGCATAGGCACGCCCCTTTCATCTCAGTTCCAGGGCCCGGCCCATGAAGGACGTACTGTCATGTAATTGCTCTACCATATTTCCTAGTCCAATATTACTAAAAAGTGGCCGCCTCTGCATTCTTATCAATCTGTTCGCTATTTATTCACATCATGCCCGCAAAAATAAATTTCTGCCTGGATATTTCGTCGCGAAAATTTAATCTTTACTTCACTATGATTTGTGCCATATGCCAATGAGCATATTAACCTGTAAAATCTTTCCTTTCCGCTTTTTGCTTCAGTGTCGCATTTATGTGTGATAAAATTAAAATATATATATATATAATTAAAAAATACAAAAAAGTTTTAAAACATAATATTTCCAAAAAAATTCAAAACTCGATTTTTCCTATCGCTAAACTTTCTCGAGCTAATGTCGCTCCCTCTAGTGTGCATCATGATAACCAATTATGCAATTTTCTTATTTCTGGTCACTACTTCGATATTTTTCTGATGTGGAGGTACATGGTTTTGAACCATAAGCACTCCGTAACATAAACTCATTATCATTGGCATAGTGCATAGTCACCCATTTTCTTTCCATTTTAGATACCCTTTGCCACCGGTCTGGACATTATTACTCGTATGTTATGTACCCTTGCGGCAAATGTACGGATACCCAGCGAGATTACAGCGATTTCCCGGAAATACATGCATGGATGGATGGATAGCAATGAAGGAGAATATCATGCATTTGATCAGAAACAGTAACGAAGAAATAGCGAGATATCCTGCGTAAATTAAGTTTAATTTTTTTTTCACTTTTATATTAATCTCTACAAGACTGACATTATTTACATGCACCTTACAGTTACCTCAATAGGGTACGGAAACTAGATTCAGGCTGTTAAAAAACTTCATCTGCATTTTGTTTTATGGTTTTCTTTTTAAACTTATTTCTGTTTTAAACAACAAGTCTGTAATCGATGTGCACACTTTAATGTCGGAAGTTCCCACAGACCTCAATCAGCTTCACATAAACTCTTGTAAAAGTAAAATATAATTTTGAAAATAAAATATTCTAACAACTATTGTAATGCCAAGTCATATAAATAATTAAATGTGTATCATCAAATCTTCGAATATAGATTTTGAGAGGCAATTAATTTAATGCCAATCCTTGTGTAAAACTGGGTTCAAAATCACTAACATCTAAAATAGCTGCAAAGTCTTGCCATAAAAATTAATGTCGTAAAAATATTAATTAACGGAATGAAAAATGTATTCTCTGGCCCCGTAAGTTTGCTTCAATACCTCTAGGTTATAACAACTAGCTTTTAGGATAAGAGTTTTTTTCGTCCTATAAAATGGTAATTCTTAACAGTGTTTCAGGACCACCAGTGGCCAAGCCGTTAAATTGCTGAACATTGGTAGTTCCCTCCTGGGCTCGAATTCAGGCGAGCGGTCTGGCTGCCTAGGCGTTTTCGTAACGTTTATGAGAGCCAGTTTTTTCCCCTTTTTCTTCAGAAAGTGCTCCACGAAGCCTTGGCTTCCGTTAGGCAGACAACCCTATTGTGTTTCTCACCGTATTAAAACAAACTAAAGAAACTTGACGGAATTT
The DNA here is from genome assembly GCF_044657685.1 of Stegodyphus dumicola. Classification (NCBI taxonomy): domain Eukaryota; kingdom Metazoa; phylum Arthropoda; class Arachnida; order Araneae; family Eresidae; genus Stegodyphus; species Stegodyphus dumicola. Next base: position 260,980,540 of record NC_140771.1, on the reverse strand, counting down.
CGTTTCGAGAAAATAATGGCTTACATAACGTAGACTTAAGCAAATGTTTAATTTGTATAAGATTAGACAGTTCACTCAACAATTAAGTTTAACTTCTTTGATTGAAAATTTGGGGAAAGGATGATTGAAGTTAAGGTTCAGACTGTGAATTATAGAAGATTTGATATATTGTATCGGAATAAATTTGATTAATATAAGTTTTAAATATATTTAAGAGAGCATGTATAATGGAAATTAAAAAGTAACCAGAAATATATCAGAAATCGTGAATTTATTTGTTAAACGCGAAAAAATCATATTCGCGTTTAGCTCAAAGCTATCCTGAAATTTTCGGAAAATTCCGGAGCACTTTCTCGATAAAATTGCTTCATACAAACGTTTTGAGATTTTTTTTGCGATAAAACTCCTGCATTATCAATTACATTACGCTATAGTTTAATATATTTTGTAGACTAGTAGAATGAGAGGAAGTTAGAAATTTAATTAAAGCAACGCGCTTGGTAAAATGCCTCATTCAAACTGAGATCGATAATCAACGAGAAAAACGTATACCGAATTATGCTTAATTGCGAAGTCTCTTATCTCAGTTTAACTGTAGATTCTTAGAAGTTTGTTTATAGCCCCAACATTTTCATGTAACTTCGTTATCTTGATCTGTCTTTTAGAAGCTTTTTGCAGCTGACATGATATGGAATGAAATGAATGAAACGGTGACTAAAATAATTGTTTAATTCCTGCTCGAGTATAGTGACTATTCTAATAATCACTTTAAGAAAGTCCACTTTAATTAGAAAACATTTCGGTGCTAAAGTATATATGTTCGCCTTAGATGCCATATCAAACAGAGCTTACGAAATTCTTTACATTTTAATTTTCATGTCTAGCAAAATTTCGAAGGGTGCTTACCTCAGCAACTAGGCGCCCTGCTATTTAAGCATTCGAGGAGTATGATCGACGCTTTTGATCATTTAGAGTCTTATCACCGAGGATATACGTAGTCGAAGATGAATATAGTCGCTGAATGCTGTTTATTCCGACCTGTCTTCGATTCCAGTTGATTCAGGCGATTCTAGTTGATTCATGCGAACGGGCTCGCGGCATGGACGTTTTCGGTGCTTTCCCAATGTGTAACGTTAATACGAGGAAGTTTCCCTTAGACTGCCGCGAAGGCATCATTAACCTTAGGCATATAGACTTAATGTGCTTTGCCGTAATCAACTAAACCAAACCAAACCAAACCAAATGACAGATGTTCAAGCGCCTGCATAGCGCAAAGAGACTATGTACTTATCAAACATCTAGGCTTTTTTCAGGTTTCGAACTTAAATTCAAGGTTGTGGCAACCGGCTTTAGGACCTCAATGTCAGAAAGAGGCTGAATGGAAAATATTTTTAATTTCTTTTGGTGTCAATAGGTGAAAGAAATTTATAAATTATACCTGAAGTTACGTAATAATCACGGAGGGATGATGATATAATTACATTATAATCATTAACTGCGCTTGAGTTTATCCGTGAACGTTTTGGACTGCGTTTTGGACCAATATGATTCAAGGTCGAATTATTGGCACTGAAACATGCTTTAGAATTACTTAGTTACAACATTCTTATAAATACGTCCCAAGATTGCGCCAAATAAGAAGGGTTTGTAGATGTCAAGTTAAATCATGGGGAATTTTCCTAGAAGGACATTTCGTCGAAATGCTGCAAAATTAAAAACTTTTCAAATTCAATATTTTATTAAAAACTAGTTGATGTACTTGCATATATCAAAATTGCATATTTACATGTATATGAAAGGAAAAATAGATAAAATGAAATAAAAACAAGTAAATAAATTTATCTCAAAAAAATAAACTTTTCACTTTGCTATTATAAATGTTACATAAGAATAGAGCATTAGCGATTTTATTGCAACTTGTTGTAGCAAAAAAGTCTTGACTCTAAAAATATGCAACTGTTTTAAAAAAGAATAAATTAGGGTTAGAAGTATTATGTAAAGGTCATTACTGAGGGCTCTCTTAAAAACTTTATCGCATTAGAAGTACATAATTTGTGCAAGAAGAAATTGGAAAACAATTTTCCCAATAATTAAAGTGAGGAAATTGTAAGCTGAAATTAGAAATGACAGGAAAGTAGATTTAACTGATAGAAACTTTGGATAAACCTTACAATAACAATCAGGAAAGTGACAAGATAAAAAGTCTCCTATACCGTACAGAAACTGCATTTTCAATTAAATGTCACAAAAACCCTTTATATTACAGAAGTGGTTCTTACATTGCGTCATGGAGACAAAGAGTAATTTTGAAAATTAAACATTTTTACGTATATTCAATGCTTCGCGTCAATGTGAGAAAGAGTTTGTACCTTCTGGTCCTTTAAAAGATTATTGAAATGAAATTCTTATTGAAATCGTTACTAGTTATTGAAATCAAAGCTGGGGTTTAAAGGTAATTTTTAAAACAAAATATAACAGTAACTACCCTAAACATCTGAAAATAATAAATTTCAATTTATTTGGCACACTAATCGACAAATGTTCGCCATTCCTGGCCTAGAACCTAATTCGTCGAGCAGTTAACGTACCAACTTAACAGCATTCAACGTATCCATCAAGCATAATTTTCATATTTCTGGCTTTCGATATTCTTCTTGAGAAGGTCTAAAATAAGCAAGTTTTGCTGCGTGCATGAAATTGTAACATATCCCAAAATTTCAGATTTAATGCTTTAAATACTAGTATCTTATTATGAAGAAATTAGGCACTTGGTCTATGAAAGCAGTAAACGAAATGCCATAAAGCCTTTAAGATTTACAGTTGCTTTTTAAGACAGATTATTTTTCTTATTTTCTATTTCCGAAGGGTAACAAAATTTTCAGAGAATATTTGCTGATCAGTAATGGATCCACTCCATTCAGTTGGTTAAATTAGCCAAATAATAAAAGGTACTAGATGCCTCTATCATTTCTTGCGGAAATTTAACCTGGTTACCTCATGCAAAATATTCAGTGTTATTACAAAGTAGAACATGGGAGTTTTACGAATTTAATATTACTTTAACACCAGATGTTAGTTACTTTAAAAATTTATGCCTCTGAAATATCGTATAAGAGGCCTGAACAGAGATGCATTTTAAAATGCACTCTTTCTAAATGAATTTTTTTAGATGATTCATTTGGAGAAACCGTAACACTCGTTATTACGTTTAAAAATTTACAGAAAGATAAATTATCTCACCTTTAGTTTTTATTTCATTTTCATAGGTTTAGAATAGTAGCAATAAGATGGTTTTATTTCTGGACTCAACCGAAATTTAAGTACCGCTATTTTAATTTTTTGCCATGTATTTTAAAATTTCCCATGCCTTTTACAATCTTTTAGATTTTTAAATCTGCGTCAAAATTAAATCTAATGATAAAATCAAAATATTCTATAAAACGATGTATTTTGAACGTATATAAATGTCTTTCTTTTAAAAACATATTAACTAATAGCAAAACGAATTTTAGTTCGTAGCTTTTGAAATTTCTATTCGTAGCCGAAATGAATGAAAACGGCCAAATATCAGAATCATATTTGCTTAAAAATACAAAAGAAGTCTTTGTATCCTAATTTAATTTCCCAGATGTTTACTTGACACTAAAATTCTCTTCATGCCTATGTTTTATTTCCTTCTATATAAGGTTAAGTTTGGAATTTTAATTTATACGTCACATCAGAGCGCAAGTAATATAACTTCATTATGAAACTACTTTGGTAACCATTTATTCACTTATGTCTAAGTCGCAATTACAAATTATTTAAATCAGCGTACTAAAAATAGGATCGCAACCACATCTGGTATGTCGAAAATTAATTGTGGTATCACAGGGTGAATAAAAGTTAAACAAAAATCTGATTTGAGGTCGGGTTGAGTCTCTGATTGTGGTCTTTGCTTGTCCAGTCTGGGCGTACTCATGTAAAACAGGAAGAACTGCAAACTGCCCAGAACTGTGTTTTGAATCAGAGTACAAATTCACCTTATTACATTAATGACAAAACATTTCATGAAGAACTGGATATTGATAAACTCAGAAACTTTCACTATCACCCTGCCAAAAATTTTCAATCTAAAATGAAAACAGCAATATTGAGCTAAAAATTTACAATTGTGGTAATAAAAATACACAACTTAAACGGCCTACGGCCATTCTGAACATCTCACTAATTATGGAAAACTGAAGCAATATTTTTCTCTAGAACCTTTGTTCTGTCCTGTATACGTTATTCTGTGCTGTATTTTAACTGCATTATTCTTCTTGCATTTTTTTTTTGTAATCGTATTACATTAGTATTTTAACTGCGTATTATCTCTTTTCATTACTGGAACTCGCTGTCTTACTGTTTACTCTATATTTCATCTACTCGACGGCTTTCTGTTTAGTAAAAAATGAATGCTTTCCAAAATTTGTTTTTAAAGAAATCTAATTCATCGTTTAAATCATCTTACTTATTATTTTAATTTTCTTTTATTACAATTCTAAACTTTTACCCTTTGCTCGACTAGGGGCAGGTCACTGTGCCCAGGCAAGGTGTACTAATACCGTTACATCGAACTTCACTGACTGTCGTCATGAAAGTGTTTTTCGGCTTGGTATTTCTCATTTCTTTTTACGTGATAATAAGTTCCATACACTAATATGACCTTTGGTTGCCTTTTTCATCAGAATACATATATATTATATAGATCATTATGAATTCATTAGGAGGTTCTGAAGTACAGAAGATCTCTTAGAAATCGGCACGCTTAAAGACCGGTGAAAATACTAATTTTCTTATTTTAAAGACATGCCAAAATAAAGCTAAAATATTTAGAAAATTATCTCACAGTTTTATTAACTAACTGCTAATACAAATGTTTAAAGTTATTTACCACGCAGATAGGTTCTACTGAACACGACGTTTTGCAACGAAAAGTTGAAGCAGGGTAATCCAATGCGAGTGGACCACAGCAGGTATCAATGCGACCATAGAGGCGAGAGCAAACCTCCAGACAAATCTCAAGCCGCTGTATCCATGAGGTATTATAAACTTGCGATCTAGATTGAAGGCTAGCTTTCAACATGGGCGAGCGGGATATTTCATGCTCCGCATTGGTTTGAAATAACAGCATTCTGGATGGTCAGATAAAGCAACCGCAAATAAATGCGTACAATCATTTAGATTTCAAAACGCTAGATAAATATAACCCTAAATCTGAGAAAAACACCCAGGATTATGTTTTGATTTGATACAAAAATATAAAAACAAATTTCAAGATTTTAGGAAAAGATATAAAAATTTTTGTATTTTTGCAATTCTGTTTACTGTTGATATAGGTACTGCTAACAAATGTTCCTCTTCAGTCGTGGAATTTTGCATTGTGAATACGAAGATGTCATCACACGCACTGCCTATTCTAATCCGGCGTCAATGGCCTTAGCTTCCGCATAGGCACAACCACGTCGGATAATGCGTTCACGTCCTTGATGTCTCACTACGTTATCCCAAAGCGGCATATTCATATTTGAAAAAGTTTGGTTGTTACGACATTTTGTGCGTTTTCATTTGAACACCCCTTACATATTTTTCACATTTGACACATCACAAAATGCTGTACTTTTGCCATTGCTTCCCTTTAATAAACCCTTGCGTCAGCTATGATTACTATTTATCAAAAGGGCTGAAAATTTGTATTGTCCTTTTCACCAGCATGTATCACAAATGTTCTTTTTTTAACTTGATCACAAACTTTTTCTGAGTAACTTCAAAGAAGACTTTCTGAAAAGCTAAAGTATCAGAAGCATTTCATTTTCTTCGTATTCACATTTGTAATTAATAAACATACTTTTAAGATTTGACACAACAGAAAAAATACTGATTTTTCAGTTTTCATTGATTTTTCACGAGTTATTACAAAATGTGATTATATGACATCTCTTCCTTGTACTCACGTTTATAATTAATAAACATACACAAGATAGAGAAGCTGAATCAAACTCCTGAATTACGTTTTAGAAAGGTTTTAGAATGATCAGCAAACGGAATAAACAGTTTAAATACAAAGGAAACAGTCACAACAAATTTATTTCATAACGACCGCTCTGCCAAAGCAGTTGTATGTAAGGCAATGCTATATTTATACTATTAATTTTAAGACTTCGCAATTTTAAAATACATATAGCAAAAAGTATACAAAAAAGTAGTAAGTAAAGAACTGATTATAGTTCCTTTCATAATAAATGCCACCAGAGTCTGTAAATATTATTTTAAATAATATAATGACAATTTGAGGCTGTAAATATAATCCTAAAAATTCATTGCATCATCGAATCGAAACCCGTTTCCACGTCTGACAAATTTCATGAAGAAATTTGAATTTTTTTTTTTTAAATTTGAAAAACAAAATTTCTAAAGTATTTGACAGTCCAACCTGCATAAATTGTGTTCATTTTTTTAAATGTTATTAAAGGGTTATAACAGATGTTCTCAAAACGCTATTAAAGATACATGCTGATGCTTATCAACAGCAAACTCCGAGAATACCACACATTCTTTTAGAAACAGAAACGAAGGTTTTGTGAGATTTTCTGCACGACGAAGTCTCAATTCATATATTTTAATACTAATCTGACATACGTCACAGACAATGAATGTAAATTATGATAGAATTAAGTCTGACATAATTTACGTATCTCAACTAGGTACAGAAAACTGACTCAGACTGGAAATAAATTATCTGCATTTTGATAGCAGATGATTTCTTAAATTTAAATTTCATAAACGACATATCTGTAGTCGTTATGTGTGAAATGATTTAAGGCCGTAAGTTCCTCAAACTTCCTTTTGTACTTGATATATGTTAATGATTTTCCAAATTCCTCACAGGATCATAACTTTATGCTTTCATGTTATGCTGATGATATGCCGCTCATTGAAAGATCCCGGAGTCCTAACCACACCCTCCAGAAACTTCAAAATAAAATCCCAGAGATCGAAAAGTGGTGTGCTACATGGAAATCAGCATTAATCCTACTAAACCGCAGATTCTACTCATTAGAAATTACAAGCTTAAAGACCCCATCACCACCTCAGTAACCGTTTTCGGAGAGCAAGTACCGATCGTCAACTTAGCAAAGTATCTCAGCGTAACATTCAATAGGTCATTTACCTGGAGCACTCATATCAGAATCACCCGAGACAAAGCATATGGACTTATACGAAACCTTTACTTTCTTCTCTCGGATTACTCAGGCTTAGATCTAAGAAAAAAGAAAAGAATCTATACAGCGATCATAAGACCTATCCTTACCTATGCTTCACCCGTATGGGCAAACGATGTCAAGAAACTTCAAGTCTTAGAAAATAAATTTCAGAGGATAATAACCTGAGCACCTTACTTTCTCAGAAATAAGAACCTCCACAACGACTTGAAAATAGAATACATTCAAGATCATCTCAATAAGTTAAAAGAAAGCTTTTACAGAAAAGCTGAGCAAAACTTAACTGCAGACTTTCGCGGATTTACTGAATTATGAGAAAACAGAAGACGACTGTTTTAGAAGGCCGTACGTGGCCAACTTATTGAATATTCACAATCAGCTACCTTAATAATAATAAAAAAAAGAGGTTTAATATAACAACTTATTCTAACTCCGCTCTCCTACTCCTGATTGGCTCCCGCTCGCTTCTGGCTCCGCCTCGAAGTGATTTCTTTCTGAAAATACAGTTCAACAGCTACTGCAAGAAACCCTGACCGGCAGATGGCATCCAAACTGCGGTTTACTTCATGATTTCTCTGGACTTCGAACTCTTACTGAGACAAAGTGTCTCAAATTTCTCGCATACACGTTTACGTTTCCAGCGCTTCACTAAGGAATTTTTATCACAAGGCCCATTGTGGACAAAATTGATAGAAAAGGAAAATACTGTCTAATACAGTATAATGCATGTATAAAACAAATAAGTGTCCAAGAGTAATTAACGCATTTGTAAGATTTGTTTAAGTGATTTTTTTTCACTGTAGATTTAATTTTGCAATTTGATTTAGTATGAAAGTGACAAACTCATTAATTTTGGCTGCATTGTAAATATTAAGCTTAAATTTATTACATATCATTTTTGTAAAAAATTATAGGTGCAATTAAAATGCATTAAATTTTAAGTTAAAAAGGTATTAATTTTTGAAACAAATTTGTCAAAGGCATAATTGTATTAAGTATTAAGAATTTTAATGGAAGCAAGGCTTTAAAAATTAAGGTCAGTTGGTGAAGATTTATGTTTATTCAAAAAGCATGGCATTAGGTTCTTAATGAAAGAATTATATCTGTTAATTCAAAGGAAATTATTTGAAGGTAAGGTAAAAACGTTATGCATTTATCACCTATTATTTCAAACAATAACAGACTGTTGACAAACACTGAGTACAGTTAAGAATAAAAAGATTAGTTGGACGTTGTAATTCAAATGTATGAACAAAATTCTGAATACCTTGTAGTAACGAAATGAAGTTCATTTAACTTAATTCATTGCTGTGTTGAATTCTTTAATTTACTGAAAATATCATTTTTTAGAAGGAGAGTATATAATATTTTTGAAACATGAAGAACAGCTGTTCTAAGTTCTTCATAGAAATATTTTACAAAATGTCGTTTACTGTGATCAGATCAACATGCAACACGTTTACCCAAATAAGTTAAATCTAAAGCAACATGTGTTTATTTTATCTAAAATTACTAAAAAGGAAGTTCTAAAGCATATCTTATTAATAACCAAATAAATTAATAATGTTGCGTGCGTACGGGTTCGTTTGAAGTGAATGCAGAAGTCCGATGAAAAATGGACAAAATTTATTATTATCACAACAAAAATGCTTAAATTCCTAAAATATTCGTGCAGTGTTACGATATCTCACATTAGTTATCTTCTAACTACTCAAACGTTCAAGAGAACTTAATTCAAAACAGCTAAAGAAAGCTAATCCGCGAATTCGCTACAGTCAACAAGAGCAGTTTTCTAAACAAACTCTTAAAACAACAACAAACTAACTAAAATCATGGACTAACTGAATTCATAGGTTTTCCTCCTTTTTATAAGATTTTTAGCTTTCTTTTAATATTCGTCACGCGCTGCACTGCGCGGGAAATAAAACTATTTAATTTATAATTGAACTAACATTAGCTTTTTAAATACCAAATTCGTAACACTGCCCCCTTCAATATGACTGCACGTCCCGGGCAGTACAATCCCTGGACAGGAACTCAAAACTGAGGCATAAATGCAACTGAGGCATAAACATTACATTACAATATCAAACAACATGAACAATAAATGCAATAACTAACTTGAACAAATCAAATGCTATTAAATACTAAATACAAAACTAATACTAAATATAAATCAAATACTAAATGCAAATCAAATACTAAATACAAATCAAATCAAGTACACATTTAAAAACAAAAAGGACCATGATCTTATACTATTTACGATTATTTACACTATGTACTATGGCCATAGTAATGAGCTAACCTAACCTGTAGTAAAAAACGACTTTAGGTTTAGAGTCCGAAGACTTACGGATCCGAACCACGACATCATTCAGCCTGTTTAGGACTGTGTGCGGATCATCCCAAGGTGACTGTAATTCAGGCCTGACTCCTTTTCTTCGAATCGGGTTCCACAACAACACCTTGTCTCCTCTGTTTAATCTATGTCCAGTAGCTCTCGTGTTGTATCTGGTCTTCACTTTCTCCTTCGCCAAGTCGACTCGCTTTCATACGGAACGGTGCATCACCTCAAACCGGGCCTGGACATCTTGGATGTATTCCTCAGGCGATGAAGGTGCATCCGTAGGGCGACCAAACAGGCGGTCACAAGGCTGACGAAGGTCTCGACCGAAGAGCATCTGGGATGGCGAATAGCTGGTAGTCTGGTGTTTCTTTACGACCCTAGTATGATTTCGGCAGCTTTCTGAGCTGGGTCTTTCAGACAAGGGGTCGGCGTTTCCAGGTGAGGATCCCTTCTGAGGATGGATAGTCATGTCATCAAATGCTAAAAGCAGATTGTTGTTTTTGAAGTCTAAGGAAAAATTGTATTTCCTTACAAAGCCCAATCCGAGTATGCATGGATCTGTAATATCCGCCACATATGCCGTGTGATGGTAGGTGGCACTTCCAAACATGATGTTCACGTTTAACTTCTCAGATATGTCGATCTTATCACCAGATGCAGTCTGAAGGGTAACACAGGATGGCGTCCAAATAAGTTTATCTTTAAACTGTTCAGCTAAATCTTTCCTAATGACGGTAATATTAGCTCCTGTGTCAATGATCATGTTGCAAGGAACTCCATCGACATGCCCTTTGATGGACAGTCCGTTACTGTTGCCACTCACTGTAGAAATCTTGAGTGCTTTAAAACAAGATTTTTCATTATCTGGCAACCTCCGTTCCTTGATACGGTCATTAATTTGTTTCTTGCGTCGTTGCTGAGAAACGGTCTCAATTTCCGTTCCCTGAGCGCCGCCTGAGATAACCACTGACTTGACTTTGTTGTAAAAGTCTTACAGTGTTTATAGTCATCCTGGCAGAAGGGAATATTTCTTCCGTGTACTGCAATTCTTTCGTACGTGGCGTTCAGCTCCACAGTTCCAGCACTTTAGGGTTGGTTTCTTTTCAATTCCGTTCCCTCTGAAGCCACTGACGTGTCTGGTAAAATCATCTGTTTTTTTTCCGTACCCCGGGGTGTTCCGCAATTCCGTCGCAGGTGACCTTCAGAACCACATCTCGAACACCTTACAGCCACTTTGTCCTCACTGTTACTTCGTACCAAAGCGTCGACTTGTCTGGATAAATCATCTAAACAAGCCATCAACTGATCCACTGGCTCGTGGACTCGCACAGCTCTGACTGGGTAGTGACCTCTACCAGTTGCTGGCTGAGCTGCCTCAAATTTTACGGCATACAACAGAGCGCTTTTTATGTCCTTTACATCCGCCATTCGGAGTGCTTTCTGTATTTCAGGGTCCGGGATGCAGTCGACAAAGTATTGAAGGGACAGGATTTTACTTGTTTCTGTCCGGCATTCCGGAAAGGCGAGATGGGACAGCCTTTCAACATCCGTAGTGAGCTCCTGAAGTGTTTCGGTGGGCTTGTGCTGACGGGATGACAGGCCTTAGCTTGGGAATCGCATCCATTCGCATCCGGAACTATAGAAAATTGGGTCTTATACACTTGCCAGGATGTCTTCCCATTATATGTGGATAGCTTCAGAGATGGACGAGCAGGCATTGGTAAGAATTTAAGACCATCACTATTGCTTCCTGCCGTCGCTACGAATTTCTTTAAAGTATCCACTTCTTTGGCAACTGCAACAGAAACCCTTTCCTCAACTTGTTGTTCGATTTGTTGCTGGACGGCCGAAACTCTTCCTTCGACTCGTTGCTCCACAGCAGATACTCTCTCTTCTATTTGATCTTTGAACGAAGAAACCTTTTCTTCAATTTGTCCGACTTTATTTTCGACAGTTCCTATTCTGTCTTCCATAACCTCGAATTTATTTTCTATTACGCAGGTTATTTCTCTTTCCATTTCCTCTTGACCTGCTTCAATTTTTTCTTGAACGGCTTTATCTTCTTTTTAACAGACTCTTGGCCCAATTTCATCTCTTCCTGTCCCGCTCTCATTTCGTCTTTAACGGAGTTAATTGCCCCTTCCATCTTTTCTTGGAAAGCAGCAAATGCTGTCATCAATTGCCTGAATTGGTCTTTCATCGCTCTTGTAATCGACTTTAAAAAAAATCCCACTTCTGAGACCAAAAATTGTTGCGTGCGGACGGGTTCGTTTGAACTGAATGCACAAGTCCGATGAAAAATGAACAAAATTTATTATTATTACAACAAAAATGCTTAAATTTCCTAAAATATTCGTGTAGTATTACGATATCTCACATTAGTTATCTTTTAACTACTCAAACATTCAACAGAACTTAATTCAAAACAGCTAAAGAAAGCTAATTCCCGAATTCGCTACAATCAACAAGAGCAATTTTCTAAACAAACTTTGAAACAACAACGAGCTAACTAAAATCACTGACTAACTGAATTCATTCCATTCCATTTACCGCTGTGGAACTGCAGGCTTTTTGCCAGTTGTCATCCTTTATGGGGACCTGGAAGTAAAAGAGTCGTAAAACATGTCACAGTGACAAGATGTGAAGAATTTAAAAAGAGAGGTGGCACTTTGCCACTGTAAAAGTAAATGTCATCGTGGAGTGGTGTAACTTCAAATACAAGAATATTTAGGAAAATGCAATAAATGAATTCAAAATAAAAAACATGATGCAACAGTAAACAGTCCGCTTAACGGGTCTTGAATAAGTATAAATTAGCATTATGTTCAGTATATACAACATAAGCTGAAATAAGGAAAGTTCAAATGTGCAGCCCTGTCATGTGATGACCAGGAGTTCCTGCCATTGGCTGGGGCAGAAAAATACATAAAAGCATAGTTTGAAAAATATCTATCGTGCAGTATTGTTAAAGTTAATTTTTTTCGAACTGGTAATTATCCTGGGAAGTGTATTCCACTAGAAATTTGCACTAACAGTTCACAGTAATGCAGAAAAGTTCAAAATACACTAGCACTGGGCGTGGCTTATCTTGAGAGTTCATCATTCACGTAAGTGTAAACTGAATTCAGAGGTTTTCCTCCTTTTTATAAGATTTTTAAATCGCGCTCGAGAACTTTCTGGAACTTTCTCGGAATCAAAAAGAAATATTTATTAAATTTTAAATGCACGCGCTCTTGTATTTTCAATTTTCCGGCTTAGCTTTCTTTTAATATTCGTCACGCGCTGCTCTGCGCGGAAAATAAAACTATTTAATTTATAATTGAACTAACATTAGCTTTTTAAATACCACATTGGTAACAATTAATTAAAACATAGTGTTTTTTCAGCTATTTTATAGGACAAATATAAATTCCAAATGTCTTTCCATTATTTTATGTAAAGGATATACATGTGATTTAATATAAGGAGTAGCTTATTAATTCATACTTTTAAATTAATCAAAATTCAACTTTAGATTGGTGATAATTTGAAAGGCCTTTCAATACATCATACAGTAACTTCAATCATCAATCAGACATAAGTTTCGCTTCATAAAACAAAAATACTCTGTAACAGAATAACGTTACTTTTTGAAAATACTGTTGAATGCTGTTGAAAGCACATCTTTAAGTTAATGCTATTCTGAGGTCAAATTGGCTAATTTAAAAAGCCAAACCTTTTTTATGCTTCACTTGCATATATATATATTGCATACAGATATCGTTCTTTTAATCAGAACGTATTGATTTCAGTATATTTTATAATAATAAGCATCATTTTAAACAAAACATCTATTACTTTTATAGACATATCCTTTAGTATTTTCGCTATGAAAAATATATTCTACATACATAATTACTTAAAGGGATATTAGAAGGAAATAACCTGAAACCTCTACACATACAACTATTATAATTTTACGTAAGAAAAGCATCTTCTACTCACATAATAACTTGCTGTAATAATACAAGCAAATAACCTGTAATGTTACAAATATACCTGTTAGGATTTTACATGAGAAAACATGCTCTTCTTACATAATTACTTGCAGTAATATGCAAGCAAATAATCTGTAACCATTACAGATATATCGTTTGGGAATTTACATGAGAAAAATATGTTCTACTTACATAACTATAGGCTGTGATATTACAAGAAAAAAATCTGTAACCATTACAGGCAAAATCCTTGCAAAGTTACAAAGAATACACCTGTTTACTGTTACTGAAATAATCCATGACATCCCAGTTTCCAGGAGTTTTCTTAGTAAACTTACGCTTTTTTTTTTTCAGTGTAGTTGTTTGAATCTAGAGGTACTGAAACTAGAGTTTGAATCTAGAGGTACTGACATACCTGGCCAGCGAATACATTTTTCATTTCGTTAATTAGCATTATTACGACATTAATTTTCATGGCAAGAATTTGCAGCTATTTTAGATGTTTTAACCCAGTTTTACACAATTATGATTGCCATTAAATTAATTGCTTTTCAAATTTTACAAATTGTTATGTAAATGTTATTCAAAGATTTGTAGATACATATTTAAAAATTTTATGACTTGGCATTTCAATAGTTTTAGATTATTTTATTTTCATAATTATATTTTAATTTTACAACGGTATGTGTAAAGTTGAATGAAGTTTGCGGGAACTTCCGTCATTAAATCAGTGTGCACATCGATTATAGACTTGTTGTTTAAAAAAAAAAAATAAGTTTAAAAAGAAAACTATAAAATAAATTACAGTTAAATTTTTTACAGTCTGAATCATTTTTATGTAACCTTGTTAAGACACGTAAATAATGTCAGTCTTGTAGAGATTAATATAAAAGTAATAAATTGAGATTTGGTAACGCAGGAAATCTCGCAAATACTTCGTTAAATTTTTTAAACAAATGCATGATATTCTCGTTCGCTGCTATCCATCCATCCACGCATGTATTGCCGGAAAATCTCTGTAATCTCGCGAAGTCGGCTCAATGTATATTTGCCACAAGTGTGCATAACATAATAATGTCCAGACGAGTGGCGAACGCCATCTAAAATGGGGAGAAAATGGGTGACCATGCGTCAAGCGCTCAAATAACACTTTAGTAACTTTTAAGCAAATGCATGCAACTTATAACGATTGCACTGCCAAAACCGTCGGAAATTTAGACATTCAAATTTTAAAAAATTCAAATTTCTATATGAAATGCATCTGACACGGAAACAGTGTTCGATTAGATGACGCTATGGATTTTCAAAATTATGTTTGCAGTTTAAGATTCTACTTATGATAAAACTAGAACTAGTTTCTTTCGCACTAGTCTTTTCGTGTACTCCTGCGCCATACGTAGTTTAAAAATCAAAAGAAAATCATATGTTTAAAGGAAACTGCTTTGCTTATAATAGCCAGAGCGGTGGATATGTAACAAATAGTTAATTCTTCGTTTTTACTGCTATATCTACTGGCTGCTCTGATGTCGACGTGATTGGTGATACTTAAAGAAAATATGTGTAGGTCGTACAGAAATGCATGACACAAATGCTGCTGCAGACCGGAATACAATTTATTAGCAAAAAAATGATAGTACATCAGTTAGAAATAATCCCCGCCCATGTCAATACACTTCTGCCATCTCGCTGGGAGGTCCGGAACATGAACCTTATAAGAGATAGACTAACCCAGTGGTCACCGACATGTCGGCAAGAAAGAGTAGGGACGATCTGGTTTACTTTAACACTGAAACCTATGGCGTTTGTATCACATAACTCTTTTTAATTATTAAATGTGATACGTTGTATACTGATGAGATTATGAAAGCCACAATTGTTTCCAAATAGGATTTAATATATCTCATTAAAGCACTTTTTGCTGCATTTCGCTCAATTTTTTCACACGTAATTCTTGTACAAACATCTTTACTTTGGTAAAACGGTAAAAAGTATAAGCACATTTTTGAATATAATTATTTATAATATATAATTTTTGAAGTTAATTTTGCGTATAAATAACGTAAAATTAAATAAGATTGATAGTACGTGATACTTTGAAATAAATAAGGTAAAATTAAACAAGATCTGATAATTTTTTTTTTTTAATTTAATGAACATTTTCAGGCAGTGATTTTCCAAACTATAATAACATTACAAAACGGTCATATTTATTTGATTATATGATCATTAAATTATTAACAATAAAGTGGATTAGTTATTTTAATAATTCATAAAATTCGGAGCATAAAATTTTCTGAGCGTTATCAAGGAATCAAGGAAAAAAAAAGATAAAATAAAATCTAAAAGCACTGAGATTTTATATTACGCCCAAAGGGAACCTTTTTTTAAAGTTTTGTGTGTTACCTATATTCATTGAATATCATGTTCTTCGCCGGTAAACCACATACATTTGAAAACAGCATATCTTTAGAATTTCTGCACTGGAGATAAAACTGTGATTTTCCGTACAGGGCTCGCTCTGAACTCGTTGACTTTGTTAATCAAAAATTCGTTAAAATTTTACAAAATATGAAATAGATTAAAACAAATTCGAAATTCGGCCGTTGAGATGCCCATGTTCGGGTGGAGGATTACATTATTCAAAATTCGATGGCTCTAGATACTGTCGCTTTTATCACAGTGCGAGAAACATACATGTATTCATGCAGATTCTTCATTATTTAATTTCTTTACGTATAATACAGGGCGATAATATTTCGTAACAACAATTTGCAAGGAGACACGGACATTAATAGTAAAACAGCGCAAAATGCCTCTTCGAAACTAACAGCCTTTCGAGGCTACCGCCGCTTTGGGCTAATAAATTATATTAAAACTAAATAAAAAAAATCTTATGCAGAACTAAAAATAAATTAAAAAAAATAATAACTATAAAATACAAGCAAAATTAATTATTACAGTTAAATACAATTTTAATATTAGAATAAAATTTATAAATATTTTTAAGGAGTCAAAAGTGTTTATCACTATGATGTAGTATGAAATATAATTGAAATAAAATTCCTTTCTAGAAATTGTGCTATGATATTCATCTATAATTTTAAAAAAGCAGCACAATTTAGAATTTTAAACAAAACTTTCAAAAATTCTTTTTTAAATATTTTAGTATTTTTTACTTATTTACATCAATAAAAAGCATAAAATTTGCAGGATAAAATTGCTTGTTTGAAATTTTCTATTAGTTCAGATTAAAAATATTATTTTCTAAAAGAAGTAGTTACAAATTTCCTTACAGCATAGGAAAATCTAAAAAAATATCCAGTCCTGAAAGCATACAATAGTTTCATAATTATTTGGAACGTTAATTATGCTTGATAAATATGCTAATTTTTTTAAAAATCAACCTCAATTTCAAAAATAAAAATATGTAGAAATTCTAATTTGTGAAATGAGGCGCTACAACCAGCTTTTTCTTGACAAATATACACGCTGCAATAGGCAACCAATATTAAATTTTTGCAAGTCGTCCCTACTCCTCCGGATGTGATCAAAGTGACAGCCGGTAAAGCCTCACACGAGGGAGAAAACCCGTTTGGGTTAGTCTATTTCTTATAACGTCCATGCCTAAGAGTAGGAATGCCTTCGATAATGGCTTGCTAAGAGAAACTTGTTCGTATACATATTACATGTGGCTAGTATCTCTATTTCGTATTGGCTCGCAGTCATGCTGCGTAACCATACTATGTATACAAATCCATGAAAACGCCCATGCGGTCAGCTCTTTCGCCTGTAGTAGAGCGCATTTCGAGCTGTCAGTGTTTAACGGTTTTATCACTCAGTCGGTGTTGCACATTGCGTGGGAATGCAATAAAAAGTATTATTTCAGAGTGGGATGCGTTATTTCCTTTATTTACAGTAGCAGTCAAAAATGCACAAAATGGATTGTACAAGAAACTTTAGTAATACTATAATGCCGCCGAAATTAATAATATGCTGCAATTTCTAGTATACGTGTTAGAGAAAAAATTTATCTTAATCCTGATCTTCCATGAGTAAGATAAATCTATTTTTAGTTTGTTCGTAAAAGATTAAAGTCATTATTCCCTACAGGATAGCTCAAATTGATCCAAGTAATAAAACAAATCATAAACATTTGACTAAACATATGTAGGAGACCATTGTATGGCTTTCTCAAAATAAGCACAACTTGCTGTCAGTCAAGAAAGGTTTAACAACGCTAGTTGAAAATGCCTTGTTGAACTTAAGATGCAAATGGAAAAGATATTTTTTTCTAAGTGACAGCGAAGTTCTAAGCTATCGTTTTAATCAAAGGCAACCACCAACAAAGATTTTCTGATGTAGAGAGGAAAGCCAGTGTAAAGTGTCAGAAAACATATTCATCCCATATGCTAAATGGAATGCGAAATCTGTTTTCACAGTCCATTTCCGTTTACATTAAATTCTACGTATTATTAGTTCAGTCCGAAGCATTTTCTGTTTAAAGCTAATTCTTAAATTAAATTTTTAGTTAAAAATCAGTCAAACATATCTGTTAACCCATCGCTCTCGCGCATTTTTGAAAATCTGATTGACGTGCACTAATTGATTTTTATTAAAAATACATATCCGAAGAGAAATATCTAGGAATATGCAAACATGCTTTCTTGAAGTGAAAAACACAAAATAAATACAAAGTTATGTCATATAGTACTAATTCAAATTATATGTTCTATAATAGTCTTAACATGGCTAAGTCTACTCTTTTACTTCATTGTTATCATCCCTCGTATTTTCAATCTTTAACATTTCTTGCATATTCATACATTTCCTTTTAATTTGTAATGCCCTTTATATTTAAATGTGTGCATTTATTTCTCATATATTTTTAAGGTCTTCTATGTTACCAATGTTTAGTTTCGAACCTAGATTTCAAGCTAGCTTTTTATATTCTGAAGTTTAGAATGGAATCTCAGCTTTTATCCGTAATTTTACAGCCATAATTTAATATGGATATGTTTGCCCTTTCATCGCATTGTGTACTAGTCATTCAGTGAAGGTACCGCCACCATATCTAGAAATATTTATAAAAGATATACTATATCATTAATTTCTACAGAGTAGTAAATCATAAAGCGACCAATGTGTTATAAATCCTGCTAAGCATAAAATCCTGCTAAGCATGTTTTGTTAATGTATCTCATTCATACCGTTATTTTGACATTTTAGGTGCCCTGAATATACTAGCCCTTCCTAAGCTAGATAATTACGAATATATCAGTCTTCATAGATAACTTTCTGAGAAAATGTCCCTTATTTTTATTACATATCTAATGAAATAACTAAACACTAACACTTTTAGAATTAGCCTTTGAGTATGGAAAACACACTAATACTGTTAAATTCGTAAATATATCACACAACATTAATTTAAAAGTTTTATGAATGATATTTTCAGTAATGTTGCATTTATCATTTGGCATATGTATGTATTTTATTTGACTTTTTTCTTTTATTAATTTTTAAACCTATTATTTTTAAGTTAATATTTTTACTTTTTACTATGACATGAGCAATTAACTGTTATGAAAAAAAGGCTCCGTATGTGACCATATTTATTTCACATTTAATAACTTTTTCCAGAACCCACCCTGAGCCATTTTTAATAAATTCTTTAGAGTTATTTTCTATTTTTGAGGTAATTTTTCTTTTTATATCATCCTTTATAAGAAATTTCAAACAGTTGGCAACAATTTAATCAAAGGGCATTGAAGGTGAACCAGTATGTTCACCTTAGAGATGCTGTTATTACAGATGGAAACAGCCACAAAACCACTACGATTTACTTGAAAGGGTTTTTCACCAAAAGCAAAAGACCATGATTAAGCTCATTGTCAAAGCAAAGATTTTTGGCAGCGTGAAGTGTCTTTAGGCTGCATTTTATTGAGCCGGTACGTTGCAAAATTAGCAATATCGCTTCATAAAGTTACCAAAACCGATTCTCATATAGATGCGTTTCGAAAATATAAATCGTAGTCTTAATCAATTCCGAAACAATAAGAATAGTATAAAATAATGTCTGAACAAACGTTAATGGAGATGGGAAAGAGTAAGTCACTATTTAATTACAGGTATTATTTATATGGTACATATTTTAAACCCAAACGCAAAATTATTGATGACATAGTATTTAGTGCTCGGTACTTCGTGAGGTATCACAAGTCACCAAACTCGTCAAAGTATGAAAAGAATTAAATTTATGGCATCATTCGAAATGCACAAAGCTCTATATAGGTCGCAAATTTCGGATGAAAATTTGGGATTCTGCATTTCGTAAAAAAAGGAACTGTAAATTGATTACAAGAAAACCAATTCTCCCCCGAAATTTCAAATGGAGTGCAATCAATTAAGAAACGTCTATTTCAAGGAAATAGTTACAGAGCAAAACAGTTAATAATCCTGATGCAGAAAAAAAAATCAGTGCAGAGAATAAACTCCACTGGCTTCTCTCAATGTGCTGATGTATAAATTCTAAAAGCAAAAAATTCTTTTCCATAAAGCGCTAAAGAGAACAGCTGAATTTGAAAATCGGAGAAAGAGAAATACTTAGTCACATGCAATATACTTCCCATTATCGCTGAAATATCTACTTAAATTCAGAAGACCATGTTTAAGACCAAAGCGGAACACTTTTTAGTATATAGGGAAGCTAGAAATTAGTTTCTACGTTACTAGTGGTTATACGATGGAATGTACCGTGAGGCAAACGAATGCATTACTTTTCAGATAACTGACAATCCAGTAGCAATGCTTACTGAAATAATTTAAAATGGTGCTGCTTAAAAGAGATATCCGAATATACATATAATTACGATTCAACAAAATAATGTTACATAATAGTTTTTCTAACATCTTAATCAATTCGTAAATACTCTTTCATACATTCAGACGCCGGTGCACGCACTCCATATTTTGAACGATTTGGCAAAAACCGACATTACGAAACCTTCAGTTTCAGCTTTTTGTTTTCAGATTTACTTGATACTGAAGGATGATGCTCCAAGTGGAGGATTTCTATCAATGCTGATAAGTCTCAACTGCTAATCGTACGCAGGAAGGAATTAAAAGTTGTTATTCAGTCACTGTACCTATTCGGCCAGAGGGTACCCACAGTTGACAAGGTCAAATATCTAGGCGTTTTATCTCAATCAAAGGCTGACCTGGAACACCCATATCAACTATGTATAACAAAACTAAAGGTGTTGCGCAGCAACTCAATCGTCTAATTCGTAGGTGTTCTAAATTGGACCTACGCAGGAAGCGACAAATTTATCTTTCCATTTTGCGACTTATCATGTGTTACACCTAGCCAGTTTTGGCTACGGCAAAGAATAATGACCTGCATAAATTACAAGTTGTACAAATTGAAACCTTGCGCACCTTTCCAGACGCACATTTCTGTATTAGAAACAAATCACTGCACGATAATTTGAAGGCTGAATACATTCATAAGTATTTCCATAGATTTTTTGCTTATTACGTACTCCGCCCTTAGGCACTACACGGAAAGGGAGGGATGCCCCGTGGAGGTCTGTTTAAGGGAAACTGGTTCGTATCCACGTTACACATGGGGAAAACCACGAAAACGCCCATGCTGCCAGCTCGTTCGACGGGACTCGAAACCCGGACCGAACTACCGGTCTTCAGCGGCTTTTAACGCTCGGCCGCTGCTGGGCCCTATCTCCATAGATTAAACAGTAAATTTTATGATAAGGGTTTAAAATGCCCGGCGGACAATTTTAATGCTTCTTTAAACTACATATGCATCCCTTTAAAATACATTGGCGTCCAAAATATCGTGGTAAAATATAAAGCCCCTAAAATCATCGCAGACATGTGTTTTACAGATTTTAAGACTAATAAATGCATATTCGAATAATGATTTTGGGAATGCAATAAGAAAACAGAGATATTTTTACTTTTGGATTCATTATTTTTATGTTACCTGATAAATGTTTGCTTAAAACGTAAGATGGAAGCTTAAGCTTTAAAAAACTGAAAATTAGTATTAACTGAGATGGACTTAAAAGGTCTTGCAAACTTTCTGTTCCTTCAGTAAACTCTCAAAAGGTATTTCGGGTCGACTGGTTTTAAGTTCTGTAATGCCGCGAAGACGTCGGATTCACAAACCTCAGTTACTGATCCGTAACTCGAAAAGGGAAACGCGATGAGAAAATTCGTGAGGTTGTGCTCACTAATAAGCCATTCGCTTTTATCTTTTTAAAAAAAGGAAGAAAAATGTCTAAAATCTTTTAGATTTTATATTACGCCCAAAGGAGCGTTTTTTCATTTGCACATGCATACACGTTTCAGGAGCATTAGAGCTAAGAATAATTGAAAACAGCATATCTTCACAGTTTGTAATAGGCAGTCTCGCGCTCTAGAGATAGGAAGATTTTATTCCGCGTAGTTGTTGCCACTGCTTGTAATCGTTGAGTTTTTTAATAAAAAATTCCTTAAAGTTTAAAAAATGTGAACGAGATAATAAAACAAATTTGAAATTCAACATGTGGGCTTCTAGTTGCCCGTATTCAGGTGGAAGACTGCATTATTCAGAATTTGATGTCTCTAGGTATTGTTGTTTTTTCCCAGTCTGAGAAACGTACATATATTAATGCAAATTCTTCATTAATTAATTTCCTTAAATATAATAAAGGGCGATAATATTTGGTGTCAATAATTTGAAAAGTAATAAGATATTTATAGTGATTTGGCACAAAATACCGTTTGGAAACTAACAGGCCTTCCGGGCTAACACCCCTTCGGCTAATAAGTTCGAGGTTGACTAAAAAAAATCAATTGCATAGAACATTCTGGATTTATCTGAAATTTAAATATTGTTGCAAATGCTCAAATATAAGTAATGGCAACTTATTGTTTCCGACAAACTTATTGTTGCTTAACAATAAACTTATTCTTACTCGCAAAATGAAGAATTGTTAAATGGATCAAAATCAAATATCCTTAATTAGGTAAATAAAAGTAAAGAACATATATGAATAAATTAGACTTATGTCTCTGAAATATTTAAGTCATTTAGTAACAAATTATTCATTGGTTAACCAACGATTACATAAATAAATAATAAACGAAGAAATAGCATTCATGTTTTTGTCAATTTGTCATTCTTGTGTTTGTCATTTTGGGCATTACATTCTTATTTTTTATCACATATTTATCACACATTACAAAAGAAATTAGCTCAAAATCATGCTTGTACTATCAATTTTAAGTTTTCAATTTTCTGTTGCAAAGATTCAACTTTATTTATTTTCAGTACATATTTTTTGCTGTCATAATGCATGAATATTTATAATTTTTGACGCATATTGATAAAATAGAAAACAATTAATATAACTGAGTATATTGAAAACTGCATATCAAGACTTGCAAATCGTAATACACAATATTATATTAAGACACAATCATAGTATATTTTTACCACCGTGGAATTTCCATAAATAATACACAAAATTCTCGGCGGCAAAATACTCAACAAAACACCCCGACGCATAAATACTCAACACAGTATAACTCTGGGTCTACGGGAATTATTGACTTATTATGAGAATTATTGACTAGGATATTTCCGTGCTTGACGGACTCTCTTCGGATCACAATCCGGTTAAAATGATTCTTGACATCAGTAGACACCAGAGCCTTTCGCACGGACTGGCAAAAATTTGTCAAAGCTCTCTACAAAATTCACTGCACATTACCCACGATATAATCGGAGGATAAAATTGATACTTTATTTCCAGGTGATAACAGAAAAAATTATCTCTGCTCACAAGGATGCAAAGCAAGAAATTGCCCCCAGAAAGGTTAAAGGAAGTAAGGAACTCGCCAGTCTCCTCAAATACCGCAATGCTGCGAGAAGGAAATTCCAAAGAATTCGCTGTAGTGATGATAAAAAATCTCTACAGCGATAAAAAATCTCTATACCCCTTCAAGGCTCTCAAAGGATCCAATAAAAATTAAAAAGAAAATTAAAAAAAGAAAAGAAAAATTTTATTTAAAAAAGAACTTAAATCCCCAAAAGAGTTTATATTTTTATCATAATTCGAAACTTTCAAACATGATCTACAAGGAGTAGGGCCTTCCGGCCCAGGTACCCTGGTGTACCATAACACCGCTCTACTGGAGGTACGCATAAATAATACTCAAAATTCTCGCGCACACCCGGACGCAAGATGTTTCGTGGGTGGAGTTTGAAATTAAAACTCAGTCCAGCTCGAGTTGGATGTCAGTACCTTTTTCAAGATACAAAGATTGAAATTTAGATTTTGCAAAAATTAGTTAATTTCTGAATAGAAAAAAAAACAACTTTTAAATGTTATTTTTCTTTTAAATTAACATTATACAACAGTTTATTTTTCTAAACTTTAATCTTTTTAACGTTTTAAGCGGTAGGCGTGGTAAATAAAAATGATGTTACGGAACCGAGTATTTAATTCCAAGATACTTAATCTCACAGAGATGATCCAAATTGCTCATCCTTAGCTTAAAAATAGTGGACTGCAGCGTCGCTCTATTACAGAAGTTACGAACAGCAGAACACCATACCGCGAAGTGTGTTAGTAGGAGGAACCTAATGCATCGACTGAATGAAGTAGTGAATGAAGAAAAAATACGGGTAATTATTGCAGATTCAAAATAAAAATGTAATTTAGTGACCGACTGTAACTAGCTATTTTTTTAAAAATTTCTTTATTCCTTTTCCTTGACGAGTAAGTTCAACGTTTTTTTCAATTTGGACGATATACATGAAAAGCCATAATTTATGTTAAATTACTCAAGAATTAAAGCTCATTGAAGAATTGAAAAAAAATTACTCATAGGTGATAAAATTACTTGAATATTAAAAATTATGGGGAATCAGCAGAAACGTGGTAACTGATAGTAAGTTGAAATAATTATTGGATAGTCGTCGGCTAACTGCTGTCATCTAAGTATCAGCGACGGCATTAGATCTACGAATCCTTCCTTGTCCCATTCATAATCTTCGTTTAATATGAATTATTACAAAAATTGCTATCCACCAGTTTTTTTCTTCTCTTTTCGACGTATAAAATTTTGGAAATTTTTAGAAATATGAGCGTTGTCTTTGGTGTTTGATCTTTATTGAATAAAACTGCATTGCTTCTTTGAGCAAAGCGGTGGTCTTGGAACATATAATTAAGTTTTTGATTGCATTGTAGTTAAGATGTCTTTAGAAATGTTGTTAGCTGCCAAATGCATTTGCGATATATTGCGAGACTTTTGTTTTTTGAAAAATAATGGTGAGAGAAGACAGTTTCTGTAGGATTCAAAATCAAAAATATGCTTAAACTAGCAAGTTTTCCAATTTCAGGATTTTATTTAAAGCTGAACGCTAAATGGAGTAATGTATAAATCAAACCTTTTAAATAGCAGTAGAGATTACTATTCGTTTTTCCCAAACATAAATTCGGACTTCTACTAGCGTTTTCTATGTGTACGTTCTAGGGAAATCTCGGCTTTTTAATAAAAAATTCCCCATTTTTATGTTATTGTTATTAATCAAAACTGCCGACGATCAGTGATAATGTCAAGAATTTGTGATAGGATTTAAAATTTCTAGACTATCCCTGCAAATAAAGCTGGACGCTTGCATAAATAATTGGGCAAAATTTACCCCTAAACATCACTTTCAATATCAAGTATTCTCCAAACCTTAATCGAATGGAGGTAATGCCTCATATTAAAAAAAAAAAAAAAAAAAAAAAAACTCCATTTCTCAAAACGTTTCATTTACGGAAGAAATGCTCAGCTTCCTTACGGAAATTTTAATGAATTTTCATAATAAAAAGAAAAATATTGAATGGGATCAATCATCTACAGGATCATACACAGCGTGCATAATCCTGAGCTTAACTTTCGTTTTACGAGTTTCATCCATATTTTTCAATATAAATTGAAAAACTCATTAAAAAAAGCATGTCATAATCGTAGATTTCTTGCGAGATCAACTCATTATTTTGTTCGGATAAGATTACAAATCATTATTTCCTTCGGATACGAGGATACGATTACAACTCATTCGGATACGGTGTGCTCCATATTAAAAAAATATCACCTTTAATGTGACAGCGAAATCGTCTAAAGAAAGCCGCTTCGTTTTAGCTTCGCGCTGATTGGTCGACGCTTATCCCAAACTCGGCGTAAAGTTGAAAACTTTGAACCCTATGCCACGAGCCCTGTGATTCTGTGACGTAGCAGAGACTGGTTTCCTTGGCAACAGAGCTCGGCTTTAATAACTTATGCCCTTTACGCTCTCGTCTGAACGAGGCCTTACTTTCTCAGAAATAAGAACGTCCACAACGACCTGAAAAAAGAATACATTCAAGATCATCTCAATAAGTTAAATGAAAGTTTTTACAGAAAAGCGGAGCAAAACTTAACCGCAGACTTCGCGGATTTACTGAATTCTGAGAAAATAGAAGATGACTATTTTAGAAGGCCGTACGTGGCCCACATATTGAGTATTCATATTCAGCTACATTAATAATAAAAAAGAGGTTTAATAAAGCAACTTATTCTAACTCCGCCCTCCTACTCCTGACTGGCTCCCGCTCGCTTCTGGCTCCGCCTCGAATTTCTTTCTGAAAATACAGTTCAACAGCTATTGCAAGAAACCCTGACCGGCAGATGGCACCCCACCTGCCGTTTACTTCATGATTTCTCTGGACATCGAACTCTTACTGAGACAAAGTGTCTCAAATTTCTTGCAATCACGTTCGCGTTTCGACCGCTTCATCAAGGAATTTTTCTCACAAGGCCCATTGTGAAAAAAAATTGATAGAACAGGAAAGTACTTTCTAATGCAGTAGAATGTCTGTATAAATGTTGGTTGTGCATTAGCACTGAAGGCGTAATGAGTACGTTTCCTCAAGCACAGAATTAAAGAATCATAAGTCAAAAAGTTAACTTCGAAATCTTTATTTAATAAAATATTATAATTTTGCTTAACTTAAGCATAACAAAAAGTAATAATCTTCACAGACATTAAAAACACTGAAGTATCGAAAAGGAGATTACTTACATAGAATCATCATCAGTACTAAATATCATCAGGCTTACCTATTTTAGGCAATAAGAAAAAAGAACAAGAGGAACATACTTTAACACCGTACCTCAAAAGAGAAAGTACTACTGGATTAGACCTTTGGCCAGGTACAAGTAGCTAGGGTGAAAATCAAATATACTGCATTGCTCACGAACTTTACTTTCTCTCGCCAATATATATCTTGGCGCACGTTCGTTTCGTATGCCTTTCGAGTTTCATTATGCAAAATACCTAAATTTATGCTAACAATAAAACACATAAGTATCCAAGTATTTCGTAATCTTCAGATGTATTCCGTATTTTCCATAAAACACATCTTTAAAAAGCTGAGTTGAGTTTCCGAAAGATGAGGCCGAAGACCGAAACGCCTTTAAGACGTTTTCCTTTGATCCCACAACATCGGCGGAGTCGTCTGTGGTGTCTTAGCCGATTGTCACGGCTGCCTTCGACACCCTATAGTGTTCAGCTATGAATCCCGCTTCACTCTTGAAGCAGATTACCACCGTGTTTTTTCTGGAAAGGACGAGGCCAATGGTCCCAATCAGCATTTGTTTTACAAAAGCATACAGCCATAACCCCTGGTGTGATGATGTGGGGCGATATTTATTATGACAGCAGGTCATCTTTAGTCATCCTGCGTACATCTTTAACAGCTCAACGATATGTTGATGCCATCCTGCGGCCGGTAGCATTACTCTTCGTGGCACGTCATCCTGAGACCATTTACCAGCAAGAGAATGCCAGGCCACATACCGCTCGCATATCTCTACAGTCTCCGTGCGGTTGATGCTCTTCCTTTGCCAGCAAGGTCACCAGGCCTTTCACCAATCGAGCATGTCTGGAACATGGTAGGCTGCCAGATTCCGACAGCACAAAATATCGCAGATCTGGAGCGACAACTTGCGATTGCCTGACAGAATTTGTCACAGGATGACATTAGGAACCTCTACAACTCCTTGCCTCGACGAATTCAAGCATGCATTGCCGCTAGGGGCGGTTTGACCAACTACTAATTTGAACACTCAGTGGGTGATTGTGAGCTTTGAACACGTAATTTTTTTATCATTTTATTATCTGTGTATGAGCTATACATATATTCAATTTCATCAAAACAAGCACCTTCTTGGTGCTTCGATTATTTTACAAATGAGTGTATCGTGTAATTTACATGCAGTGCGATTGTATTGGCTGGCTTGCATACTCAAACGTTGCCTACATGTAATACATTGTAAAAAATACAAGGAGAAAAAGTTTTAAGTTAAGGAGTTTCAAAATTTTATTTTAAAAGTACTTAAATGTAAAATCCTGCGCTATCGCTGTTAAGATTAAAAACTTAATTTAATAAAGGATATATAAATGAAATTATATGTATATGAGATATAAGAAAATGCAACAGCTGCTTTAAAAATAATTGTGACCTCAAAATTAACGATTCTCGATTTGATGCTCTCTGCCTAAATTCATCTGTTCTCCCAAATTCCCGATCATTCTATGTTATGAAAGAACCTCAAATTAACCAATCATAGCTTGTCTCCACACAGACTTGGTAGTCTTGGCACAACAAACTACGTCATTATTCTATTCCTTTCTTTCCCTTAGTGCTGCTCTCATCCTGACGCAGCTTTCCTTTTCAACTACCTACGTTATTTCTTGTTAAAAACAAATGTACATCGAAATATATCATATTTCTTTATGGTATAGAGGTACAGAGAATCATAGAAATATATCAGATTTCATTTTGATTGGATAATTATCTATTGAGATGATTTTATACGCCTGGAATTTGAGCTTGAAGACTGGAAATTGTTCAAGCTCAAGTGCGCTAACTGCGTCATCATAGTTTTTACACTAAACCATTACTGTCTCCTCAGCGGTGACTGTTATCGATAGCTGTTAGAAGTTCTGGTGTTTTCTTCTCTTTAAATCATCCCATGTGTATGTTATGATTCCGGGAACATTAGCTTGCTAGCTATATATAAATTATATATATATATATAAATACAAAATTTCCAGGGCACTTAAAACCTGCAAATTTTGTAAGTATGTATATAAGGAAAGACAAAAAAGGTAACACCGCTTTCAATGCAAGCTTTGATTCGGGACGAAAAAATGATTTCAAATTAAAATATAAGTGTCTAATAGATGATGGGTTAGCATTAAGAACCACCACGTTTTTCGCCCAATTTGCGGTATAAAAGTTTTAAAAGAATTCTTTTAATTCGACCGATCGTGCAATATGCAGTAACGGCCTAGACAATCGTCGTTAAAACTGAGAGCAAAAAACTTGATGTACTTCAAAATAAAATTCTACGTAGCATTGTGAATGCGCATTGGTACGTGAGAAACTCTATAATTCATAACGACTTGGATATTCCATATGTGCACAACTTTATACTCATGACAGCTCACAGCTTCCTCGAGAAGATGAAGCATAGTCAGTATAACGCAATTAAACAAATGCTGGATTGTGATCCAAATATTGAATACACTGTCAAACGCCCAAGGACAATTCATCATGGTGGTAACTTGTAATTTTTAATTTTAAAAATTTACTTGAACTCTGAAATTGGACTCTATTCTATTATTTGTGTTGCATCTTATGTTAATCAAGAAAGTTTTTTTATGCAAGATTTTTATGTTACTATTTCCTTTTTTAATTATTTTGTATGAATTTTTACTTTATCGTATGATTCTACGAAAGTTTGAACGTTTTTACGCCATATCTAGCTACTGCATACTTCTGAAAGACTTTGAACTCTTATGCCATTCACAGCTTCAAACTGTCTTCGCGCCATTTTCATGATGTCTCACTACTGCTTATCCTACACTCTTACTAGCTATATTGCACTCACCATCTGCATTTGCCATACAACTCACTGCACCTGCCTGCATGCTTCAATTTAATGCCATTGATTATCACTCCACAATTTTTACAATGAACGCTTACTTTCGTAAGTATTAAGATATGCCTGCTCACGCAGCTGAATTTTCTTAGCCCACGGGTGTTGGCACTTCCCTAGTACCATTTATTTGAAAATATCTTTGCCTAGTGCACTTTAATGCGATCTACTGGCGAAAACTCTTTAGTAGCTAATGACCAGAAAAACGTAAGTCATAAGTAATTATTAACTTCTAGTTTTCCTAGCTGTATATTTAAAAGAAACTGTGCTCTTTAAAAAAAAGGTAGATCGTTCTTTGCTCTGTACCTAGGTTTTGTTTAGAATGATGCTGACTGGTGAATGTCTCCGCAAGAGATTTCAGAACTTTAATTTGTAATGTTCGTCATGGCAATTCAGTTAATTTGAAATTGTAAAAAAATTCAAAAATCGTAGTCTAAACCTCTTAAAAAAATTAATTAGGTTGGATACAAAACTGGCTTACGATTCAGTCAGGAATTTATTTAAAGTTAAATGCTAAATAGAATGATTGATGAAAGTGCCCTTTTAAATGCCAGTAGATATTATTATTATTCATTTTTTCCAAGTATAAATTCGGATTTCTGCTTTAACTTTCTCTGAATACTGTGCCGGCGAATTTCGGCAGTTTAATTAACAGCTGCCAATTATTATTGTTTCGTGAGTGATAATGCGAAGAATCTCCTCCCCCAATAGGATTAAAGTTCTCTATACTAAGATTAGCAGTACACCAGACATAAATATTTATATAAAATTTAGATCTCGACAACACTTTCAACATTACCTGTTCTGCAAACCTCTATCCAGTGTAAGTAATGTCTCACACCACTCGTACTCGTGCAATTTTTACACGATTTTATAATTTGAGTCGAAGAATCGAAATATGGAAATCATTTGGCATATCATTTCAGAAAAATCCCGATTTTGTGTAACAATACCTATGTTAGAATAAATCTATGTATAAATCTAATATATATCCTAACTCGCGCTTTCCAGACATGTAAAACGTAAATTGAACTTCGTCCATCGGTCCAGTAGAACGGGAGGTATAGAACTGTCTGATTTTTAGTCCAAAGGGGCATTGTCCCTGACTGACCATTACTTTCATTTTCCGATTTTGCGTTGAATCCACTATAAACGGGGTAACACTTTTCAAATTGTTACCAACAAATGTTAGAGTCCTGCATTTTACTTGAAGAAATTAAATAACGAACAGTTTGCATAAATTTATGTATGTTTTCCCACATTGTTACACAACAACGGTACCTAGAGCCATCCAATTCTGAATAACGTAATCCCTCCTGCGAATATAGGCATCTAAAAGCTCAAATTTGAATTCTGTAATATGTTTTATTACCGCTTTCATATTTTGTAAAACTTGAACGAATTTTTGATTAACAAACTCAACGATTTAAAAGC
The DNA here is from genome assembly GCF_044657685.1 of Stegodyphus dumicola. Lineage (NCBI taxonomy): Eukaryota > Metazoa > Arthropoda > Arachnida > Araneae > Eresidae > Stegodyphus > Stegodyphus dumicola. The sequence continues at coordinate 260,949,491 of NC_140771.1, read as the reverse complement.
GAGCAATGGCAACACTCTACGGGGGTGGGGTACACTCGTATACACGTTACACATGGGGAAAACCACGAAAACGCCCATGCAGCCAGCCCGTTCGCGGGATTCGAACCTCGGACCGAACTACCAGTGTTCAGCGACTTTACCGCTCGGCCGCTGGTGGGCCCGAAAATTCTAAAGATATGCTCATTTTAAAATTATTTTGGGACATTCCTGTTGAACTGAATTTTATATTTTAAGTACGAAAGACATTATATTTAATAAGTAACGGTAACAAAAAGAAAGATTTAAAAAGAGCCCCTTTAGACGTAATTTAAAATCTGAAAACTTTCAGATTTTTTTTCCCTGTGTACATGAAATTTATCCGTAGTCTTGAATCAGAAGATAAGAGGCGCATTGTCTGAGTAGCAGCTAGAGTCGTCACGCGTCTAGAATCATCTGTATCATTGGTAGAAAATCCGCGTAGGCGGCGTGGAAGATGAGAGTTACCAAATGTGACATTAGCGTCAACTTCCAGGTGACGGTGTCCAATCCAGGCAACAGACTAGAAAGGAATCTATACAGTATTTAAGAATTTACAACATGAAACTTAACATGTGGTTTGGCTATGTGTGAGTGAGCAAAAAAACCACATGCTAGCTGACAAATCCTTCTTGCCTTAAAAAGTGTGCAGAAAGCAACCGAATGGGCAAAAACGCCCCTCTAAGATTTCATAATTTAGATCCGTGGTTGGAGCGTCTGGAAATCTGATAAGCTTATGTCAGTTTATTATCCGGAAATGAATCTTTCCTGCTCTTAATAGTTTAATAAAATTTTATGTAGAAAATCTTCTTCTACTCTGACACTTTTTAAATATTTTGATATAGCGGATTTAATATAACTTATGTTAAAAAACAAAAAACAATTAAAATTAAATCGAGTTCCGATTTTATTTATTAGCAAAAAATAGTTCTAGGAGACATTAGCGAAAAAGGATTAGCATTTTGGAACAGAAAAAGTCAACTATTTGAAAGAATTAGTAATGTTTCTACCTTATTCATAAACATAGAACAAGAGTCCGATAACATAGTTGATATTGAAGAATTAATGAGTTATCAGGACTACTATTTCTTCCAGTCGCCTTTGCAAACCTAACTGGAGCCCTGTGTATGAACAGGAAGTTTACTTAGAATTATGTTCGTGCAAGTGTAGAAGATACGACACAAATGGGAAGGGTTTAATTACCCTTTATTTCTCATAGTTTACAGCCGTTCCCGCACTTTGAGATACAACAAGTAATTATGGTCTGAAGTGTAGAAAATAAGAAATAAAACTAACCAACTAATGTATGTAGTGAGCAGAAGTGGGAAACTGCAATACGTTTACAAGTATCAAAGAGAACTAAGCTCTGGCCTCAAAGGCACACAGGGACTGACTGAAAAGCGCGCGCGAGGTAAGGTACCGAGAAGTTTCTCTCTAACTCTCTTATCTAAAAGCCACAACTTAAATACTTAACAGTTTCCAAGCTCAGTTTACAAAACCAAATGTGTTCGCGTTCATTCTGTCTGGAAATGGAAAATAAGAGATGATAGCAAAGTTTTAAAATAAAATAAACGTTAGTAAAACTTAATTACAAAGTGAGCTACCGAATTCTATGGACGACAACTGGAAACCATAATGCCGTCGAAGGGCAACAAATAATACATGTAATTTAATAACAAGAAACATGAAAGTAAAATAATTGTTAAGAGATCTTATAATTTTTTTAGAACGTTTAGGAGTTAATTCCTCTTCGAGAATTTAAAATATAATTTCAGATTATTATCATTTGTTATCATTCAGGTTGTGATGTTATCTCAAGGTATTAGTGTTATGTATTAATCGTTTTTATTTTCAAGCTTATGTTTTGCTTATTATTTCAGTTTTGATCTGTAATTGAAGTTCCATTTTTTTTTTTTTTTTTTTTTTGTTGTTGTTTAAAGTTGGTTGTAAGTTTAAATTGTTACTTTTGTAAACTTTAAATTTAGGTTAGGTTGCTTTAAAAGTTTTCTTGAGTTGAAGTTGTTTAATTTTAATTTGAGTTAATGGACTTAAGATTTTTGGTTTTTGTATAAGGTGGTATCGGTAGCTCACTTTGTAACCCTTAAGATTGTTAACTTTTAACTTTAATTATTTTAAAGCCTTGTTGCTGCACTTTTGGTGTGCTAATTTTTTTTTCTTAACCTTAAGTAACTTAATTTTTATCCCTCTTTCTTTTAAAGTTAAAGGAATACATATTTTCTGACTGGCGGTAGGAAAAATTGATTGTAATTGTAATTCAATTTGGATAATATGTGTGTATACTTTAATTGCTGCTGAAGAAACAATTTTTATAGTGCTCACATTTTTATTATAAACTATAATGTTGTGTAATTAGTAGTTTAATTTTTTTAATTTCCCAAAGTCATTTTTGTGTTACATTTTGTTCAGAAAATTTTCACCCCTTGCCGTCGGCTTGGAATTCATTCTCGGAAACTCTTATCACAGGATTTACTGCACCCCAAAATTCCTTTCACCTAAACGAAAAACCGGTGGCATGGCAAATGCGGTCAAGAGCAGGAGACTGACGTTAATTACGGAAGGGGAAAGTAAAAGGCTGTGTCAGGGATCATAAGGGGAGATATATTTAAAACAAAAATTGTTTTTAGGTCTCATTCAGTATCAGTATATCAGAAATAAATGATGCACATGGTATCAGAATGGAGACAAATTACATAAGATACGAAAAGTTATATTTATTTGTTTATTAACATTTCATTATTACATTGTTTTCGTTCAGGAATTTCCTTCCGACCCCCTCTGAGCAATACATACAGGTACATGTAAGTCGGCTGAAAAGCACTGCTATAAACAAATAATCCAACCCAATTCCAGTTGAACAGCCCTTATTAATACTAATTGTTTACGGAAAGCATCCTAGTTTTTGAAAAGCTTCGTATCATCTAACATAAAATTAATTAATCATCTTAAGAATGATTTTGTGTTGAATATGGCAAAACATATGAGGGTTGGCTAGGTATGATTTCATGGAGAATTTCTAAGGAAAATGGGCTCATATTTACATACCTTAAGGAAATCCACGAAAATGCTTACACAAAGTGGTACGTTGCAGTAGGGTTCCTTCAATCCATCTGTTAAATTTGCATCTAATTGTCAAGTGCTCCCATCTGTTAAATTTGCATCTAATTGTCAAGTGCTCCCATCTGTTAAATTTGCATCTAATTGTCAAGTGCTCAATTTTTTTGGCTAGTTTATACATTCAAAGGAAAATACAAGTTACTCACTGAACTTCGCACTTTAGTCTGAATAACCTTTAAACCCGATGAACAGTATATTTCTGTGACAAGACGAGCTTTCTGACTGTACAATCTGTTTTATATTTAGCGAGTTTGTGCCGAATAAGTTTATTCGCTATTTTATGTAATTTCTGCAATATTTTGTAATTCTTTTATTTTTTTCATTTAAATTTTATTTTTTAAAGATAATTTCTTTTTATTCACAAATATTTATATTTTCTATTTTTCTAATAAGTGAAACATTTAATTAGATTCTGATATTTTGTTTTCATAAGATAAAGTACGAAACCTTTGTTAAAATTTTCATAGCTCACTGTAGTTCAGTGACCGCATTTTAATGTGCCATTTTATTCGCGAGTCCATTCATCCGATTTGAAACTTGGAAATGAATTAAGAAATCGATCTTTCCATTCAATTGGTCCTATCGACTTGAATACAGTGAGCCTGAGTAAACGGGAAGTATCTTTCGTAAATATAAAAACCATTATAAGCGCATTTCTAAATAACAATTTTAAAATATAATTTTGACAGCTGTTTGACGCTGCTTTCAAAAGATTTCTTAATTATAAATATAAATATATGTACTGAAAATTACGAAGAGAATAACACATACGTATCTGTTATTACGAGAATAAGTATTGCTAATGTATGCAAAAGGCCTTGAAAACTCATTTTGATTCACCTTTCTTTTCTTTATGAATGACGAATATCTGTTTGCCATACACGTGATCAAATAGGGAATAAGTGTTTAATACGTAAAATTATAAGTATTGATTAACATTTCATATAACTACTTCTAATTGAGGCTTTCTAAGAGCAACCCCCTTAATTTTGACTCGCAGCTTTTAATTTTAGACTAAAATATGAGCATAGAATCTACCTTTAAACAATGGGATTTTTTTTTAAACACTGTGGCATGAGAGTGCCTAGTAATAATAGTTTTAGCGTCGCTAAGAATCATTTTCTGGATTCTCATATTGATTTTTTTTCCAAAAGATATTAGAAACTGCAATTGACAAGTATGAGCAATGCATAATACATACATATATAACGTAAGCATACCATAAAGAAAAATGAACCCCTAACAAAAGCTGATCGACTGCTATTGAACTCTAAAGAGGGGTTTATCAGAGGGAAAATGACAATTAAAATCAATTAAAATTCCATTTAATTGATTTTAATTATTTATTTACTGTATCGATTTATTACTTATTGTAATGGATTGGAATGTTTGAATATGAATTAGCTGAATATTTAAGAATAATATTATGACTGCGAGAATAGGAAAAAAAACATTTTTTTGAATATTTACTTTCTTATAGAATGCAGATGAATTCATTTTTACTCAACGAAAATCAAAATTTAGTAGCTAATTAATCTGTCCTGTATCGAGCACTTTAGTTCAGTGATCCGTATTAATGTGCGCTTTTTTTAAAAAAAATTTAAATGCTTCAAGAATAATTAGAAAAGGACATAATTCTCTACTTACCCTTAAATTCTTCAATAAAAAAACTGCATTTTCAGCTATAACCAAGTGAAATAATTTTCTAAATATAATTCAAAGCATGAAAAATAAGGTACATAAACAGCTTGGAAATGGAACTAGCATTGAGATTCTCTTTAAGAAATATGGTGAAGCTTAAAAAAAAGTCTACGAAGTGAAGTAATTCCGTAGAATATTTTCTAACTCTTTATGATTAAATTGCACTCAATTATACTTTATAAACGACATGTAAATACTATTTAATGTATATGTGTGGATGTGTGTGTGGGGGGGGGGCTCATTAGCGGCTGAGCTTAAAGTCGTTGAACTCTGGCAGGTCGATACGGGGTTCGAATGCGGATCAGCTGTATTGGCGTTTTCGAGGCTTTCCCCACGTGTAACGTGCATAAGAGTCAGTTTTGCTTAGAAAGTTCTCTACGAGGCACCCTTACCCTTATGCAAATAACCGTCGAATGCTTTGCTATAATCAAACAAACCAGATAACAATAGATATATAAATAAGTAGCTTAAAAAACTGCTATATTTTACGTATACTTATCAAGTAGTATTTCAATATATATAATGATTAAAAGAAAGGAAAAGTCGGATCCTAACTGATTGTATATAATGTAATCCCTATGAAGGCCCTAACAATTCTTTCTCACTTAAAGTCGTAACCCAAAAAGAGAACAAATTAAACGTCAGATACGTATACAATACTGAATCTAATACAAAAAATACAAATATAAAAATAAATTATATATGTACGAAACCTAACTAACTATTTATATTGATATTACATAAATATACGTATGGTAATAAACATTGTATAATAAAAATATTTTATACCTTGTTCTATATTTGATTCCATTTATATATACCTATATATAGATATATATGATTTAAGGATTCCATTTAAGGATTATAGTAGTAGTTAATACTACTACATATAAAACACAAAATTTTTCAGTATTATTTAACTTCAATCTTAAGAATTTTCTGCAGTCTAGTTTGCGTTATTTTATCAAATAAAAACTCAAATAAAAACAGTTATTCTTTATGTCATTAGAAAATTAACTAAAAAGCAGCGAACACATTGTAATTGAGAAACAGTCCTTAGCCGTGAAAAGGTTGAAAGACATTCGGTTTTGACTATTATCTCACATACTCAGCTACTTCGCATGCATGGAACATAGCATTCGAAATGAAAAACTCAAATCTGTCTTTCTACACCTATGGCTTTAAAAAAAATGTTATTTATCTTACAGTTTATCGTTAAGTAATACATTTTCATTGTACAAAATTGCATTCATTCGAAGAATTCAATTTGTATTTTCCTCTGTATAAAACTGAATGTAGAGAAGTTAGATGTTTAAACGACCCCCACATTTTGTCAAGAGCAGGAGCAAGATTATCCCCTACTTTTCAGCCCCCCAGGAAAAAAGGGGTTCTAAATTTACGACCTGACCGCATATGGGTGTATTTCCGAAAAACCATATGTGGGGGTGACGTGTTGGATGGATACACCATAGGGTGTTTCCCGAAAGAGGACCCTGTTTTGCTGGACAGGCGAGCATTCTACAACGTATTTTATGGAGGGGAAAATATTCGTTGAGTTAGAAGCTTTTCATGGTCGACTGGGACTCGAGCGAGGCTAGTTTATTCCCCCCCTTTGTTTTCATCTGAGGAGCTTGTTGACAGATTTGGTGTGGCATTGGAAGCTGAATGGATGAATGGAGATAACTGGCTCTTCTGGTAGTCGGGAAACCCCTTCCCGTGAAGATTTCTCGTTTTGGTGTTGCTGGTTTTGGCTTCTTGCTGATCAACATCTACGGCAAATTTTTCGAAAATTGCGCCAGCTACAAAAGTGGCTGCGCAGTGTTTTTCGGGGAAGACGTGGAAAACATTTTGAATAAGACGTTAGTTTTTGAAGGAAGGGACCAAGGGGATATTTTTGTTGTTTTCCATGACTTCTAAGATGCAGAGCGGGGACCAGCCGACGGTGTTCCTGAGTAGACGAGGAGATTAAACAACCTACCCCGAAGGAAGGAGTTGTAGCACCAGACTGGCAGAATGGCCAGCGTTTTTGTGATGACCGGAGTCCTGCCGGTTGGAAGCGGCTGTGGGGCGGAGAGCCTGGCCTCCGAAAGTGTTGCACATTATTAATTCTGATTGTTTTTCTTTTACAGAAACCTCTACTGACAAAATTGTTATTTCCAGCTCGCTTCACCTATACCAATAACCCAAAATAATGTTTGATGCCTTCGAAAGGTGAAATTTTTAAATTTGTAAGCAGGTATGTTTTTAAATTGTTTCTTCAGAGTAAAGGCAGACCTGCCGCCACCATTGTTAAAAATGCAAATTATTCATACAAATTTGCTCATTAATAAACGTTAGATTGATTTTACCTTCTTAGCCTTGTAATTATTGTATTTAATTCCTTACACTGGACCTTAGTCATAGAATGGGTTTAACCTGCTCAACGCAATATTTCTGAAATTTAGAATTGTTTGCATATTTTGTTTTTATGTTACACTATGATAACTACTCATATACTCTGCTTTGTGATTGATACAATATTAGTTGTAATGTTCTGTTATGTTACCCATATACATACAGTTACTTACCTCATAATCTGTTATGAACAATGATAATAGTAATTACACAGTAATGATGTTCAGTAGTAAATAACACGTATGAATTTATATTATGTTATAACGATATAACATTAGTTATTACGTCAGATCATAAGTTACAATGTTAATATGAATTTCAGGTTATGAAGCGTTTTAGTTTGGAAGTATAGTGTAGGAATAGTTGACATAACATTCCGAAACCTTGCAAAGTCAGACAAACAAATATAGTAAAATCTTGGATGATAGAAATTTATTACATATGACGCTTGTTATATCGACGTGTCTTGTAAAAAAATTGATTATTTAATAAAAAATATACCTGAAGGGTTTCAGGTTTCAACTGTCACTCAAAAGGGTTTGTTAAGGTTCTTTTTTAACGTTCTCGCTGAGCTGGGAATCTACTAGTCCATTTTAACTCTCACTCCTACTAACCCATTTTTTCGGGGTCCTTTTAACAATATTATTAAGTATTATTTTCTTCGCACTTCTGCCATACAGAACTTAACAGGAAAATGAAGAAAAATTTAAAGCAGGAATGCGGTGTGCATCCAGAAATACTAAACAAGCGTAAAATGTTTGCATGCAATTTCCCACTTCTTTCAATCTTTTCTCAGTTCATCTCATCAATGTTGTCATGCAAAGATGGCTTTATAAAATTCGTTTTGTCTTTTTATTATTGTCAGCTTATGTGTTTATTAAATGTCACGTTCGGGCATAAAATTCGATTCAATAGCAAAATCACAGAAAATTTAATAAAGGCATATCTTTACATATTGTTAAACAGTCTCGCGAGCTGGAGTTAAAAATTCATTATTATATTTTATATTACATACAACTATTCCGTATAGCGTTAATGTTTTATTCCGTACAGTATGGCCACTGCTCGCTTTAATATCCTTGAGTTTGTTGATCAAAAATTCGTTAAAAGTTTACAAAATATGAAACAGTAATTCGAAATTCAAAATTCGGATTTGCGGATTTGCAGGAGTCCATGTTCGGTTGAAGAACTGCGTTTTTCGACATTCAAAGGCTCTAGGTACCGTTTCGGTTTCTATAATGCGAGAAGCATGCATACATGCATACATTCATGCAAATCTTCATTATTTTATTTCTTTAAATATATTGGGTTGAAACAAAGGCAATGGCCGTTTTCTTAATTTTAAAATTTTTATTTTAACAAAACAGTAAACAATAAATTATTCAATAATATCCGAGGTTTCGAGCTTTCCCCATAGACCCAAGATGTCGAACTATATTCATTTGGCTACAACCCAACCAATCGGCTAATTCTTAAGCGGTTTGACGCGCGTCTTCGTGCAGAAGTTGAATCAAACGCTCTTCATCAAACTCATTCGGTCGTCTGGAACGATCAGCGCCTTCGAGGACGAAATTTCCATTTTTTAATTTTCAAAACCAATTTCTTGTAGTTCATTCACGCATTGCACCTCCTACATACACTTCAGAAATCTCTCGCGTAACTTCTGCAGCAGTGGCGCCTCGATTAAAAGCAAAGAGAAGAAGGTGAAAATGCTTAGTTTTGTCGACATGACTCTCCATTTTAATGATCCGAAAAATAACAAGAATTACCTCCGTCAAAAAAAAAAAAAAAAAAAAAAAAAAAACAAATACGTCATCTTGTAGAAGGAAAGATTCTATTTCGAATAACACAAAACATTATGCCAATACATTTTATTTTTACCGCGTAATTTTAATTACAGAATAAACGACCAATGTTTCATACAGAGTGATAAAGGCCTGATATGTATACATAAACCCTTTAAATATAATACAGGGTGTTAAGAGTGAAAACGTTTTAATGGTAATCAACAAGAAAACATAGAGGATGTGAAAAGGGAAATTTTAGATGAGATCTTGGAAACTAGTAATCTTATGCGGAATAATTTTGGTTTCATCTTGGAAAAATAAATGATTGTGATGCCGATGATAAAAACGTATTTCTGAATGAGGTTCGGATGGCTATTACGCAGTTTCGTACAAGAAGATTCCCTGGTTTGGGTGGCAGACATGCGGACATAGTCAAGATGTTATTTGAGTTTGATCCTAGCTTTTCCGGCATTTATACAACAAATGTTTGTTACATGGCCTCTTTCCCGAGGTTTGGAAGATTGCGAAACCATTTCGCATACCTCAAAGTAATGATAAAATGAGGCCAATATGTCTTTTAAAGGTGTTGGGAAAGGTGCCAGACAAATTGATTGCAAATCGCTTGAATATTATTTAAAAAAGAAGAAATTTATGTCTTCTAATCAATAAGGGTTTTGGGCCGATCAAAGACGATGTATTAAATTATGTTATTAATTTTATGAGCGATAATAAAAAGATTGATCATGTGATGGCCATCTCTTTTAATGTCACTGGAATATTTGATTCTATTCGTTGGCCGTCACTCCCTGACAAGTTACTTGAATTGAAGGTCCCAAGAAATATTTTAAATATCATTATAGATTATTTTAATAAACGGAAGATTGTGTATGAGAATGAAGATGGTCAATCTATAATTATTTATTCTGGCAAGGGCTGCGCTCGGGAGTCTTTTATTGCTCTTCTGTACTGGAACCTCATTACAAATGATTTATTGAAAAGACATTTCCGTGAAAATGCACGTTTGGTAGCCTATGCGGATGACCTGATGGTGCTTATAAAGGATGAATCTTTGGAAATAATCGAAGGTTATTTTAATGAATTAGCACTGGAAGTAGAAGATTGGGGAGAAAATGAAGGATTAAAGTTTGATATTCAAAAGACAAATGTTGTGTTCTTTCCCCATGCAGGAAAGCAGACACGAGAACGAAATGTGAAATATAAGAATCACAGAATAAAACCTAGAAAATAATTTAAATATCTTGGTGTGATTATGGATGGTAAGTTAAATTTCCTTTCACATTTTGATATATTTTCATAAAAAACCAGAATATATCTTAAATTATTAGAAAAGAAACTTTCCCAGTTAAATTCTCTCGACGAAAAATGCTATCCAAAGGTCAGTGTAGGAAGCTGTTGTGATTCCTCGAATTATGTATGGCATTTGCGCATGTGTTTGATTGGCGGAAGAGGTGGTTAGACTTCGTATTATACTGAACACAATGCAAAGAGCTTGGTTACTAATGCTCACGAAATATTTCAGAACAATCTCTAGTGAGTTTGTTTGTCTCCTGGCCGGTGTGCCCCCTCTCTCCAAACTATTAGTTTTTATTATGATAAATGTCGTTTAAGAAAAAGAAAAATTGATTTTAACTTATATGGGCATTTTATTGTAACACGGTGAGCTTTTGAAAAATTTGTTTTAAATTTGATTCACACTACTGAAAGAATTTTTGTTCCGTATTACTTGGATGCTCCACAAATAAGGAAAATGGGAATTTATACAGAAGGGTCATGTCTGGGAGACGCCATTGCTATCACAAATGTTATATTTTATTATGGAACAGAACTTGAGAATAATAAATTTAAACTTAATACTTATAAGTCGGTTTATCATTCGGAAGCTATGGCAATTTTTCTGTATGACTATTTATGATTATTTATTTAAAGCAAATTCCTAAACAGAAATGCTTTACGAGTGGAATTTGAATTTGTTAAAGAGGAAAGAAATAGTTTCACGAATTAGTAGATGTAGAGATATGACTTCTTTGTCACGAAAAACGAAAGGGGGGTGTATATGCGTTTATATCTTTAAGCATTTTTTCTTCTCTTGTAGTAGTTCCTCTATAAACGCAAATGCCGGATAACACTAAAAGTATTTCATCGCAGAGCATATTAACAGTTACAAAGAAATTATTCATCAGAATAGAGAGTACACTAAAACGGAACACTTAAGGTTTAGAATTTCTATTTAAAATTGAAGTTAGAAATACGTAAATATATTAATGGAGAACCTATCCTCTTTGCATCCGGTTGTCGACTGTTTGTAAGTTGTTCTCGTCGCCACTAGATGGCGTTCGATAAAATACTTCGGCTACAGTCACAGAGTTACTATCCAACACGTGAATACGGGTAACGAATTCGAGGATTTGGGTAAAGAATTCACACAAATCCTCGAATCCCACGACAAAAAATCCTGAACTAACTCAATGGCTAGGTACTATGTCTTGGTTTGATTGTGCATGGTTACAAGGCTTTGCTTGCGTATGACGACAGGGCTTTGATTGTGTATTGCTTTAAATACGTGCGATTAAAACTTAATTACTCCGGGGATCCCTGACTGCATCATTCACATAATTTATTCCTATCATTAGGAAAGATTGTGTGTCGTTCATTATAACAATACATATTCCAAACCCAGGAATATCCTTGCGGTCGTTTCACAAAGTTTGCTCTGTCCTCTTTTCATTTTATACAAAGGATATCCTGCAATTACTTAATACTACTCGAGACATGCAAACAGACAATAGACCCATCCTAGAACAAAATGCGACTTTGCGTTCAGTCAGGCAGTCACTACAAGAGCATACACATATACTGGAGTCCTGGCTCATTAAAAGAAAAAAAAATAATGTAAAAATTCTCAAGCAGTTATCTTCACCAGAAAAAGAAATATAAAAATGAACATGATTGTAGAATATTTTCTCCGTGGGCCGAGAAAGTAAAATACTGGTACGTAATATTAAGTTAAAGTGTTTAATGGATTCCCCCACATACTTTACCGTTATTTTGGGGTCTATTAGTAGTAGTTAATAATTGTTTTACATTATGAAGACCTTAAAAAGTGATTAAATTTTGAGGTTGTAATATCAGATTCCTATCATTTAAAATTTTCTCTCGTATTTGAATTTAGAAAATTTGCTTTAAACACTTTATATAAGCATCAGTAGTCACACGCTTAGAAGCAAAAGTCCAGATATACCTTAGTAGCATGATCAATAATTATGTGAATATACGTTTTGATATAATTATTATAATTTAGTTCACCAACAGTATCAATAGATAATATTTGAAAAGGTTCACTAACAGATGGTAATGCTTGCATAAGACCAAATTTCGTTTGTTTATTTTTTTTTTTTATTAAACTGACATTAAACAGAATGTTTACATATTTCTTAACATTTTGAGCAATTCCTGGCCAATAGTACTGAGGAGATAATAAATTTAACATTGAGGACACAACAACATGACCAAATAACATATGTATATTATTAAAATATAATTTGGAAGTTTTACCTATTGTTGTAAATATTTTGCTTGTAATTAATTAGTTACAAAACGTATTTCTGTTGTGTTTTCTTGAGAACATGTGTTAATTACTACTACCGAATGAAACATATTGAATGCGCTATAGAACATATTTAATGTTATTTGATGTTGCCACACCAGAGGAGATTACAGTGTTTGAGACTTTTATTTCATAACTACTATATTCAATTAAAAAAAACTTAACTGATTTAACATTTACAAACCGCCCACAAAAAGGTATTTTCTAGGCTCTATTTAAAGCACCCACTTCTCAGGTCCTCAAATTCACTGGTGTTGTTAACAAATGTTTTTACTGGTCGAATGACGGCCACGGGCTTGCAAAGAGCAGTTATCTGAAAGGTAAGTACTTATTTTATGAAATCAGGCAAAATCTCAAATGCATTAATATAAAGTATGTCTAATTAATTAGTTACAAAACGTATTTCTGTTGAGTGGTGTGTTTTCTTGAGCACATGTGTTAATTACCTCTACCGAATGAAACATTATGACAGCGCTATAGTACATATTTAATGTTATTTGATGTCGCCACAACAGAGGAGATCACGGTGTTGGAGACTTCACGGTGTTCGTTCGTAACTGCTACATCCAACGAAAACTTATCAAATTTAATATTTACATCCTCCCCCACAAAAAGCTCTTTTATTATGCTTTTTTTAAAGGATTCACTTCTCATATCCTCAAAATCACTGGTGTTGTTCGCAGATGTTTTTTACTGGTCGAATGAAGGCCACGGGCTTGCAGAGAGCAGTTATCCGAAAGGTAAGTACTTATTTTCTGAAATCAGGAAGAAACTCCAATGCATTAATATCAGACATGTCCAAAATATGAAAAACTGAGAATTAAATTTAATTTTTGTATGCATAGAATGTTGTATTTCGCATTTCAGATAAAGTACCTGTTGTGATAGAATAGAAATATATTTATTGTTTACTTTAGGAACGAAGTTATTATTAGAGAAGTTTGGCGATTTTCACGACCACCTTATCCAAAGGTGTGCGACCGTTTTGTGTCACTTTTACTACGCCTAGTTTTACCTGGGATACATCATTTACGAAGACTTCCAAGTCTCTTATTTGCTTAGTTTTACATAGGGGAAAGAGGATTTAAAATTCTAAAATTTTCCGGTTGTTTGAGCTAGTTAGCCTTTTAGCTGAGTGCTGGACATTCGGAATTTTAATCTTAAAATTTAACTGTTTTTGCATGGTTTTTTTTAGTTGTACTTGTACTTACTTTTATATTTGTTCTAGATTAATGTCAACATTTTGGTATGTGTATCTATCTATTTAATTATCCATCTCTCTATGTCTATCTTAGTCTCTGTATTTGTGTATATTTTATTGTTATGTTTTTATTTTAGGGTTTATAACTATTTTTGAATTTGTTGACAATAATAGACTGAAGTGGAACGAAACGTGTGGTCAAAAAACCTATTTGTACGAATTTTAATGTTTTAAATTATTACACCTTGAGTAAATTTTAAATAATATAAATAAATATTTGCATTAAAATATAAGTAATTATTTCTCATTTCAGTTTAAAATATATTATAAAATATTTCAATGCACTTTAAAGTAAAATGTAAAATTCATTTACATTTTACTTCATTCTAAAATTTAACAGTTCGTTATCTTGCATTGTTAAAGTCCAATTAAAATGTTTTTTGGATTACTATGTTGTTTTCCCTTCTTTTCCTCTAACTTTAAATTATATATATACATGCAAAATTTCCAGGGCATGAATTTTAATTACTAATATTTCGTTAAACATTAGTAATTAAAATCCATGCCCTGCAAACTTTGTATGTATGTATACAACGAAAAAGAAAAGAGCTTACACCGCTTTCAATGCAAGCCTCAATCCGCAAAGAAGAAATGGATGTCAAAATGAAACATTTTTTATGTAATGTATGATGGGTTAGTATGAGAAACAGCTGACCACCACTTTTTTCTCCCCATTTGTGGTATAAAAGTTTTAAAAGAATTGTTAATTGTATTATTATACATCTCCGCTTCTCTAGAAGAAACTGCGTTGATTCTTAGAGGCAAAGCGGTGGGTTTTCAAAAACGTTCGATCGTACTTTGCTGTGTACCTAGGTTTTGTTTAATGTTGGCTGCTGAATGTGGTCACGTCCGTAAAACAATTCAGTTAATTTGAAATTGTAACAATATTCAAAAGTCTGAAACTAGTTATTTTTTTATAGGAAAAAAAAAAGGATTCAGTTGGATACAAAACCGAGTCACGATTCATTCAGGAATTCATTTAAAATAAAATGCTAAATAGAATGATTATGAAAGTGCGCTTTTAAATGCTAATAGATATTATTATTATTCATTTTTTCCAAATATAAATTCGGATTTCTGCTTTAACTTTCTCTGAATACTGTGCCTGCAAATTTCAGCAGTTTAATTAACAACTGCCAATTACTATTGAAATGATGATTGATAATGGCAAGAATCTTCCCCCTCCAATTGGATTAAAATTCTCTAGACTAAGATTATCAATACACCAGGCAAAAATATTTACACAAAATTTACATTTAATTTTATTTACACAAAAATTAAATGTAAGTATGTTTCCCACATTATCGACAGCACTTTCAACATTAAGTGTTTTCCAACCCTTTATCCAGTTGAAGTAATGTCCCGCATTACTCGGACTCGTGCGAGTTTTACAAAATTTGGCAATTTGCCAAAGTTTGAGTCGTAGAATCGACATATGGAAAACAACTGGCATGTAATTTCAGAAAAATCCCAATTTTGTGTCCAAATGCCTACGTTAGAATGATTCTATATATAAATCTAATATGTATCCTAAGTCGCGCTTTCCAGACATGTAAAATGTAAGTTGAACTTCGTCCATCGGTCCAGTAGAACGGGAGGTATAAAACTGTCTCATTTTTAGTCCAGAGGGGCCTTTGTCCCTCATTGACAATTGTTTTCTTTTTGCGATTTTACGTCGAATCACTATAAACGGCGTATCACTTTTAAAATTGTTGCCACCAAATGTTAGCGTCCTGCATTTTATTTGAAAATATTAAATAATGGACAATCTGCGTAAATGTACGTATGTTTCCCACATTGTTATACAACAACATACCCAGAGCCATCCAATTTTGAATAAAGTAATCCCTCCTGCGAATATGGGTATCTGAAAGCCGAAATTTGAATTTTGAAATTTGTTTTATTATCGATTTCCTATTTTGTAATACTTTAACGAATTTTTGATTAACAAACTCAACGATTTAAAAGCGAGCAATGGCAACACTCTACGGGGGGGGATAAAAGACCATTTTATCTCCAGCACGCGGAACTGTGCATCTAAAATTCTAAAGATATGCTCATGTTAAAATAGTTATGCGACATTGCTGTTTAACTTAATTTTATGGTTTAAGTGCGAAGGACATTGAATTTAAAAAGTAAAGGTAACACACAAAGAGGTTAAAAAAGCGCCGCTTTGGACTTAATTTAACATTTTTTTTTTCACAATGTACATGAAATTTGTGCGTAGAAGGAAGTCTTGGATGGTGATAAGAAGATATGAGGCGCATTGCCTAAGTAGCATCTAGAGTCGTCCCACGTCCCACGTCTGGTATCGTCTAAAATATTGGTGGAAAATCGGCGTAGGTGGGGGGGGGAAGAGGAGTGTTACCAAATGTGACATTAGCGTCAACTTCCAGGTGACGTTGTCCAATCCAGGCAACAGACTAGAAAGGAATATATAGAGTATAAGAATTTACAACATGAAATGTAACAGGGGGTTTGGCTATGTGTGGGTGAGGAAGAAAACCACATGTCAGCTGACAAATCCTTCTTGCCCTGTGCAGAATGCAACTGAATGAAAAAAACGTTTCACTAAGATTTCGTAATTTAAAAGTGCGGCGAAGTTCGCAGTAGTATGCCAAAGCAATTTTGTAATGGATAATGCTTTTCGAAGCGAATCGAACCCTTTCGCGCAGAGCGCGACGTGTCCGCATGAATGACACATGTTAGCATGAATGACACATGTTAGCATAATCTCCTGGCCGAAATCATACCTCAAGAACTATCTATGTAAAATCAGGCTCCAAATGTGGGAAGAAGAATGGACAACAATAAATATAGGAAGACAATTACATCAAATAGCACCTCATGTAAATGATACATGTACAATGGTCAATTGTTATATAAACCTCTTTTTAACTGGACATGGGTCGTTTCTCACATACTTCTTCAGATTCAACATTTCAAACTCTGAGCAATGTGTATGGGGAAATAAAGGTGATCCAATCCATTATATTACTCAATGTCCCTTAACAAATTCAACTCATATTTAATTGCCTAATTCAAATATCAATGCCTTCCTTCGTTTTGCAATTACCAACAAACATTTAAAAAATAAAATAGAAAATACAATGAAATATCTATCTTCAATAGGCAAAAATTTATGTGAGCACTAAAGTAATTAATGTCAAAACTCATTTTTGAAGCTGCAATTCATCTAAAACATTTCTTATCAAATTATCTTAAAAACAAACCCTTGCAATAATACTGATATAGTAAAAAAAAGGAAAAAGAAGAGGAAGAGGATACAGATTCATAAAATAAACTTTATCTCAAGGAACTATTATGAACTGTTATAAATTATGACTGTTAGCCTACTATTATTATACCTATTATAACTTTTATAATTATATCTAATAGATATGATATCAATCAAAATAGCGATATACTATTTATACTGTTATATTATGTGTTATATTATACTATGTATTTTTTTTTAATATTAACTTTAAAAATAAACCGAAGTGTAGTGGGACTATACCTACATTACTTATAGTAAACATTGGGTGTCCCACTACATTTCCACCTGAACCTGAACCTGTTAGGATAAAGGTATGTATTAATTAAACCCACAATGTATTTTCTGAATTCGCAATATGTAATATTTGCACCTGTACCTGCAAAATCGAACTATATGTTGTGTTAACACTGATATTCATGTATTCTGCTCTGCATCTCCGGCATGAGTATGTTCCACGCTATGCGTGTTTCTAGATTATTATTTCTAAAGTTTTCATCTATTATTCTTGTAACACATATATAATGTAACATTCAACAATCTTCTGTTCGCATCAAGCGTATTAATATTTGTAATATGTGTTATCTGCATCCGTTGCATTAAGCGTATTTATAATTGTAATGTGTTTATATTGCGTAATGTGCAGACACTGTAAGCGTAATATAATTGTAATGTATATATATTGTTAGCGTAATCTTGATTGTAATGTGTATATATTGTTAGCGTAATCTTGATTGCAATGTGTATATATTGTTAGCGTAATCTTGATTGCAATGTGTATATATGTCTTCTGCTTTGCATGTCCCCTAATATATTATCTGAACTCGTAATATGTAATACTAGTACTTGCACATGTAACAATGTATCTGCATTCGTTATAACATTTTTTTTTGTAATTTGTACGAACAGCACATATTCTATAATACTGAAATTATCTTTGCAATAATATCTGCGCAATGCGTATATATTCATTGTAGTTAAATCTTTAATGCACCATCTTCTGTTTCATATTCTGTTAATACCGTTTTATACGCATTCTGCTCTGCATATCACAGTTTTAGTGTTGTATACTATTTCTAAAGTTACATCATGTTTCATGTATTTTATCATTGTATTTCATGTCTCATGTATTGTATCAATGTATTGCATGTATTTTGTCCTGTATTTTATCAAGCATCATGCTCTTACTAAGCTTTTGTTCACTGTCCGTATACCCAGTAGTAAGTATAGAATCTCTAGATATCTTAGTATTCCCAATATGCAACACTATCACGCATTTGCAATATGTTTAAAGGTTATGTATCGAGTGAGGGGTATTGATATCTAATTGCACCTCATGTGTTTAATGTGTTGTTTTCGTATTAAATTTTTTAAACCCTCCCTCTTTATGTCTTGACTATTTATGACATGCTCATGTATCCTAAACTGCAATGTAACACAATGACTCATTAGCGATTGTTTGCACTGTAAATACTTTTATTAATTTGAATAATTTTGCTGTTTCTATACAGGGAAAGGCGTGGGACATATGACTGTTTACCACTGTTAAAGACTAGGCGTCCCCCCTTCTGTCACCTGTCACCTGTTACCATAAAGGCACATAACATGAATGCAGTCAGGATAAATAGAACCTGGAAGGGAGTAGCATTGAGTTGGCGCAAAAGGGGCCAAGAGAATCATAAAATGATCCGACGTCGCAAATAAGAAAGGGCTGCAGTGTATGAAAAAGCAAGTCAATAAGTGCAGTAAAATTAACTGGCATTCGTTTAGAGTAAGAAAAAAAAAGTACAAGGGAAAAAAACAGAATACTCCTTATGATAATGCTCCTTAGCATTCCTGAGGAAAAGGATATGGTTAGGAAATGTCCAGCCGCGGTAAGAGAGCTTCCCCACAAAGCAGGTTTAGGGTTTCCGGAAAATGTCAAGGAAAGACAGTCTTGCCACATTTCGCGAGAAATCGCCCATTTAGTGACATTTCGCAACAAAATTGGTGGTATACCATGGACGGATTGCGAACCTGATTGAACGAATTCTTACCGGTTTCGCCAAGAATGTTCTCCAACGCAGCCCAAAATCTATATAAATCCTATTGTTTCGCGGAGAGCCAATCAGTCAGTGCCTAGTCGAGTCAGTGAGCTCGTGTCTCGTAGTCTAGAGCCAAGTTGGTCGTCGAGTGCACCGAGAAAGTCTTTTAGTGTATCGCGAGTTAGTGCATCGTCGAGTTTTATCTTAGAGTACGTTGAGGTCCGGAAACGACCGAATTGAGTTGGGAGATGTACTGTAGTGTATCGTGGAGGCAATCGCGAATTGTAACGTGGAAACTCTCGAGAGTACCTAAAGTTTCGGGAACGACCTAGCAGAGTCGGGAGCTGTACTTTTGTGCTTTGCAGTGATCCTGTCTCTGCCGTTATAGCCTGATAACCTGGAAGCTGTGTCGCTGATTGCTTTAGCGTGTTTATAGTAGTTCTTAGACGACTGTAAACTAGCTTTTGGAGCTACCTTGAATAATACTGGCTAATAAATCGTGTTTCGATACTTCATCAAGTGTCGTCGTTATTCACTGCAAATACACAAACCCTTAACGTGAGGAGAAAAACATGAGAATATTATGAGAGTAGTCGATATAGCAAAATTTTAATTAATTGTGGCAGGATATTCAAATTCTAAAATCTTAAAGATTCGAAATTCGGAAGCTCGAAACTTCGCACTCTTCTAGCGTTCGACTCTTTTGAAACCTGCACTAAAAATGCGTAAATGTTAATTTTAGGAGAGTTTCCAATACATGGCTTGTGTGTCCCTGAGTATTAATCTGTTAATTTTTCTGAAGAAACGTTTGGGGGGAGTGTTCAATATTTCATTCTTGAAATAATCATCTCCTTTTCGTACCTGGTTTAAAAGGATTCGGAGAAATTTTACCAAATATAATTGTTTTAGATGTAATTTGCATTAAATTGTATTACAAAATTAAACCTGTAGATCAGGGATTCCATACATTTTTTTTATATCCAAACCTTTATAAGAAAATTGTTCTCTTATATTGATCTCCTTATATTTTTCCCTAATACACAGCATACAATATAATCGTAATAGGGTTAGTGATGCAGGATTCAGCATGTAGTCATCTTGTCAAACGCAAATCGTACACTTATATACTGATGTCGTAATTACAGTTTGAGCATAACTTCTGGTAACAAGTTTCAGGATCGGCATGGCTGAAAGAATAAGGGTAAGATTTTGTTGATTCATTAGCTTCGCTTCCTCCGAATTTTTACTTCCTTATATAAAGAGAGCTTTGTAAGAGTAAAAAATTTTAGGTCTCATTCTTTAACAGAAATCTACGTTTCGACCATTTTTGAATCCATTTTGACTACGTTTTTGAGTGACGTCAGTACGTTCGCACACCATGGACCTTATAAGAGATAGAAAAACCCAGTGGGCGGGGCGCGAGTCACTGACACGTCGGCAAGAAAGAGTAGGGACGATCTGGTTTATTTTAACTCTGAAACCTATGGCGTTTGTATCACATAACTCTTTTTAATTATTAAATGTGATACGTTGTATAGTGATGAGATTATGAAAGCCACAGTTTTTTCGAAATAGGATTTAATATATCTCATTAAAGCACTTTTTACTGCATTTCGCGTATTTTTTTCACGCATAATTCGTGTACAAACATCTTTGCTTTGGTAAAACGGTAAAAACTCTCGGTACAAAATTTATGAACTTAATTTTGCGTACAAATAACATAATATTAAATAAGATTGATAGTACATGAAGCTTTGAAACAAATAAAGCAAAATTATTCAATATCTGATACATATATTTTTAAATTTTATGAGCATTTTCAGGCAGTGGTTTATAAAATTATTATAACATTACAAGACGATCATTTATTTGATCATATGATTATTAATTAATTACATCATATGATGATTATTTGTTTTAATAATTCATAAAATTCGGAGCGTAAACTTTTCTCAGTGTAATGAAAATAAATAAATAAATAAAATCTGGAAGCACTCAGATTTTATGTTATGCTCAAAGGGACGTTTTTTAACGCTTTGTGTGTTACCTCTATTTACTGAATATCATGTTCTTCGCACGTAAAGAACATAAAATTTACTTCAACTGCAGTATCACAAAATACTTGAAACAGCATATCTTTAGAATTTCCGCGGTGGAGATAAAAATGTTATTTTCCGCACAGTGTTGCCATTGCTCGCTTTGAACTCGTTGAGTTTCTTAATCAACAATTCATTAAAGTTTTAGAAAATATGAAATGGATTAAAACAAATTCGAAATTCGGCTGTTCGGGTGGAGGATTACGTTTTTCAAAATTTGTTGGCTGGATACCGTTGTTTTTTCACGATGCGAGAAACATACATGTTTTCATGCAGATTATTTATTATTAAATTTCTTTAAATATAATACAAGATAATATTTGGTGGCAACAATTTGCAAAGTGAAATGCACGTTTATAATAAAACAGAGCAAAATGCCGTTTCGAAACTAATAGCCTTTCGCGATTACCGCCCCTTTGGGCTAATAAATTAAACTTACAGCTAAATAAAAAAAATCTTATGCAGGACTAGAATTAAATTAAAAAATGAACCAGTATAAAATATTAGCACAATCAATTATTACAGTTTACAGTTTTGACATTAGAATAAATGTATAAAAATTATTAAGGTGCTAAAAGTGTTTATCACTATGATGTACTGTGAAATATAATTGAAAAAACTCCTTTATAAAAACTATGCTATAATATTCACCTGTAATCATAAATAGCAGCACAACTTAGAATTTTAAGCAAAAACTTTAAAAAATTCATTTTTATGTATTTTAGTATTTTTTACTTATTTACACCAATAAAAAGCATAAAAATTATAAGAGAAAATTCTTTGTTTGAAATTTTCTATTAGTTCAGATTTAAAATATTTTCTAAAAGAAGTAGTTACAAATTTCCTTACAGCATACGAAAAGCTAAAATCATAGCCAGGCCTGAAAGCATGCAACAGCTTTATAATTATCTGGATAGTTAATTATGCTTGATGAATATGCTAAATTTTTATAAATCACTCTCAGTTTCAAAAATAAAAATATCTAAAAATTATAATTTGTGAAATGAGGCGCTACAACCATTTTTTTCTTGACAATAATACACACTGCAATAGCCAATCATTGTAAGTTTCTGCAAGTCGTCCCTACTCCTCCGGATGTGATCAAGGTGACAGCCGGTAATGCGTCAGAAGAGGGAGAAAAGCCATTTGGGTTGGCCTATTTTTTATAAGGTCCATGAGAGCTGGACGGCCTTGTTTCTCGAAGGTCACGGTTCAACCCCTGCCCTCGGACCTTGGAGAGGCGCACGCGCAGCTTATGCGACACCAATCGTTGTCTATGATTTGCTACATGCCAGTTGCCCGGGTAGCTTGTCATAGAGGAACATTACCCACCAAACCCGGGGCGCTACCCACCGGCTACTAGAGCCATCTTTTCTAGGATGTGCGAAATCCACGGGGCGGTCAATAAGTGACTTTTCCGTTGTCTCGAGCACCATTAGGTTCGTAATTTGTGTACCTCCATGGCTGAGATTGCCTAAGTACATATCCTAGCCAGTAGCTTCGCTGAGAGTTTTCTACTTCGACCCCCGGTGAAATGGATATTTATAAAAATACAGTGACTTATATTCAACAAATGTGAAAATATTTACTCTTCATTTATGAATTATTTCAAATGCAACATTTTTCAGGTTTAAGAATTTTGTATGTATACTAATTTTTTTAAATATATAATTTTTTTTCCATTTCCATACAAAATTTAAGCAATCTTTTACCTTTAGTATATGAGTATCGTTAATTTACTAGTAAAATTACTTATTGGGGAATGAAAAATATATTTAACTACTTACCTTTGTGATTTCAACTGCAGAGAGACTTAAAAAAAGTAGTTCATCTAAATCTGTTATTACAAAGATTATAAGAATGCTAAATCCCCCATCAACTATAAATATCCCAATTTTTACAAACATATATATTTGCATAAAAAATAATTAATCAACAATTCATTAAAGTTTTAGAAAATATGAAATGGATTAAAACAAAAATTTATTTAAGATTCTATTTTATGATTAAATGCAAAAGAAAAACCCTTTTCAAAATTTAAAATAGATTTTAGTAATCTAATTTATCTCATTTTCTTTCAAGTCTTGCAAAATGATTTAGAAAGTGTGTCCGGTGAGGATACAATCCTTTCTCTCGAGCTATTTATGACTTCGACAGAAAGATTCAGCAGTCTTTGTAAAGAATATCTTCTGTCTTTCATGATAACAAAAGAATAAAAAGAAACCCAACGAAACGCTCATCACCTTTAAAATTTAATAGCGCTAAAATATTATAGATTATTATTAAAGTTTTTAGAAATTCCTATAATTCAAAAAAATCAACTGTTCATTAAAAATTAGGCAATGGACAAAATCCAGTTTTAAAAACTTGCATTTTATTCTTTCATATAAAAAAACTTCATTCAGCCATCGATTTCAAAGCAATAATAATAATAATAATAATAATAATAATAATAATGTAACCTTTTTATAAAATGTGCTCTTATTTAAAACTTATAGATCCATTTATGAACTCAATGGTGGAAAATCTAAGGAAAATTTATTTAAAAGATTTGTTCAGCTGTATCTGTTGGTGCAAACAGTAATAGTTTCTGA
Organism: Stegodyphus dumicola; assembly: GCF_044657685.1. Classification (NCBI taxonomy): domain Eukaryota; kingdom Metazoa; phylum Arthropoda; class Arachnida; order Araneae; family Eresidae; genus Stegodyphus; species Stegodyphus dumicola. Next base: position 260,925,582 of record NC_140771.1, on the reverse strand, counting down.
AATTTTTCCCTTGTTCGGTAAACGAAAATTTGCGCGGAAAAACAGTTTCAACAGAAAAAATTAAACGCGATAGTTTATCAAAAATAAAAATAAAATAAAAAAATGGATGCAGTTTTGGACCATAACGACAGACACCAAGAGTTTAGCTAAATAAAAGCTTGAAATAGAGGTTAACATCAACGACACTTCCTTGCCCACAATATATGTCGGCAGTAAAAGCTGTTTTACAGGCGATAGCTTTTCTCTTAATTTCAGAATGCTCTTGTAATACTTGCATATTCTGCTACTTCTTCTGTGCAATAAAATGAAGCTTTTTCAAGCATGGGTTCACTGCATAAATTTACAACTCTATCAGTTCAAACTGGAAACCACATATAGCTTTCTACACTTAATGAACGCGGCTGAAGGTATTCAAGCTTCTGTTCTAATGAGCATCTTTTCAGACAAGAAGTTGCACAGAGTTGAGAATTTGATTCAGAATGTTAGTTTGAATTACAACCTAATCTTAACCTAGCTGGTATGCGTAAACGTCTGGACTGAGCGAGTACATTATGAAACAAAACATAAAATAAGGAAATTAACTTGAAGCTGACTGTTTAAAAAACTAAAATTATAAATGTCACAACTCTACCACAAGGTCTGAAATTTTGGGTCTTTAGAACCTGTAGCGCCTTGGTTCTATAGCCTTTGTACTGTAGTATCGAACAAAGGCCAGCATTGGAATAAAAAACAGTTTTATTTCTGAAATATAACTTTGATTTAAGAAATTTAAAATTAAATTGAAAAACATTAGTGCATATAAGAATAATAACAGAATAATTAAAGCATTTTCAAATTGTGCGCCATCCACTATTCGTTAAAAAAATAAATATTATCAAATAATTCTGCAACTTACTATTACAGTGACATTAATCTTAGAACAGGTAGTGGTTAGGTAACAGTACGTCTTTAGGAGTAATTTATAATCCACATTTTTATAATTAACGTATTTTAAGTTTGGTTATTTGTGTCTGACCTTCAGTTCAAAATTAAAAGGAAATTTTTAATGGGCTATAAAAAGACGAAAATGTTCTTAAATAATTTAAACATACTGTTTTTTAATTTATTAAATACATTAATTAAATTTTCTAAAATATTTAGTAACATTTCATATACTGAAATGTTTATAGACATTTTCGTACGAAGAGACAGACTGACGGCCTACCAGCCTACGCATGGATTGATCTCATTTATTTAATTATGACAAAGCATTCGAGAGCCGTCTGTCTAAGAAGATTGATGTCTTCGTGGAGGAATATCTAAGAGAAACTTACTCGGAAACACATTACAGATGGGGAAAAGCACGAAAACGCTCTTACAATTAGCCCGTTCTCTACTACTAGTGTTCAGCGACTTTACCTCTCGGCTGCTGGTGGGAACGAACGAAAGAGATCACGCAGGTAAGAGCGTCAACAACCTGGTACTTTGATGATGATCACGAATAAACGACAGCTAATTTGAACATATAAATAATATTAAAACAATTGGAATTCCAAAGTTATAACAATTTTACAAAATCATATGCTTTCAATTCATATAAAAACGAACTATACATATATTATATGTATAGAAAACTATATGTATAGAAAACTACTTTCTATACATATAATATATGTATAGAAAATCTATGAGAAATTCCGTGTAATATTTATATTACACGGAATTTCACAAAGGTTAAAGCTGTAAGTTGTATGTATTTTATTGCTATTGTGTTTTAACTTTGTATCGTAACACCACTGATAATATTGTCCTTACCGTTGTGCACGTTGACAATTCTTGCAAGATACCATTTTAAACATGATGCGGCATCAGATTCTTTTATTAATTATTATTTCATCTAAAAAAACAATTTTTTTCTAAGTCTTTAAAAGTAACGAATTGTATTCTGCTTCTGAGGACATAGCCGTGTTCGGAAGGAATGCTGAAGGAGTTAAATCTGATCGGAAAATCATAGCGCAACACGATATCACAATACCAGCAAGAACAAAATTTTTACTTCATGGATCCATAACCGAAAAGAGAAATTTCCGCTACGCCATCATAGCATATTACAAGGACTGTAACAGCCCGAAAGGAGTACTGCTAACCATAGCACTCGTCGACCTATCGAGGCCTGTTGTCCGGGTGAGAGTTGCCAATGTAACTGACAAGGCGTGAGTTATTAAGAATTAAATTGTTGCAGCATATACTCCAGTGACCAGTACTAAGCGAAACCGTAACACCCCATAATCCGTCTCCACACAAAGCATTAATCAGAGTTATTGCAAAATGCACACTCAATTAGACGATGAAGAGAGGAATGCTGCCAAACATGTCAGTTAAGAAATTCAAGTTATTTTTTCTGCCGCCCATCTTCTGACGTGGGTCGAGCCAGTTTGACATAGCATAGAATTGATACCGGGTTACATCTACCAATTAAGCAACATCCAAAACGTCTAACGATTTCTAAACAGGTAGAGGTAGAATAATTTCTAAAAGATATGGAAGAAAGCGATGTTATCAGTAACGTCCATGGGCATCCCCCAATGGGAGTTGTCAGAAAGAAAGACAGTTGAAGATTTTGCGTTGATTAAATCCAGTTGAATGACGTTGCGAAAAAAGACAGCTACTCTTTTCCTAGAATTGACGATATTCTGGACACTCTTTTCTGGAAGCAAGTTGTTTTCGACGCTAGATCTAAACAGTGGATCCTGGAAAGTAGAGATACATTCGATGTCCGAGAAAAGATTACTACTTATGATATTAAGCATTTAGCTCTGATAACTTTAACATACATCTGTGATAATTTATAACAAACTTCTAAACGATGTGAATGTAACACTGCATTTTTATAGTTTACTGGCAGATTTATAGTTTTATCTGAAACCAATTTTTCACTTCCGGTTGGGTTGACATGGCGGCTGCATCTTAAAACGATCCACTATTATGCTTATCATGAAAAACATTTTGTGGAATCTCTGTCTACCAGTTTCCTCTTGCAGAACTGTGATATAAAGATTTTCAATAAATGTACATCGCGTATCTAAGTCAGCCATGCTTCAATATTTAAAAAAAACTACTTTGCCACTTTAAGGGAAAGCGGTGGTTATGAAATATTTTGTTGCTCGCTCTCAGCTTTTCTTTATTATCGCAGCAGTAATTTCAAATTTTTGCGTTTTGAAATATCTCCCATCAATATTTAGAACTTCGAATGGTGGTATATGTTATACTATTTTTTCGAAGCAAATTCACAGTTGGCGCGCTTCTAGAAGCCACGCCCCATTTTGTAAGGACTCTACCGCCAGTAAATCTGAAAGATCATGTCTATGTGATTAAGGTAAAACCTGGAGGGCTGTCTGACTAAGGTGATGAATGCCGTCTTGGAGGGCTTTCTATGTTTAGTGGCTCGCATACACGAGACAGATCACTGAATTCACAATTCTAGCTAGAAGATAGTTTTACGCAATTACTGATGGAAGAGTCCTTACAAAATGAGGTGTGCCTTAAGGGTGTCCGAACCCTGGAGTTTCTAAACTAATTTGGTAGTGATTTAACCCGCGGGAGGACGCGTGAGGTGTATTATACCCCACCCCCTACAAAACAGTGGAATATTCCCCACTTGTGAAACCGAAATTTTGTGCCCTTTTCAGTATCTGAATTTCTAGTAGTGTATGACCTTCTGAGCCGGTTTACTGTTGCATCTGTGTTTCAGAAAAAGATTTATTGATATTTGTTGGAACTGGGGTATGACACTCCCCACGCGCCTGTCCACATAAGTGTTTTTCTGACGGAATATTTATTTCAGAAATTAAATTCTAGAGTATAACAATGAATATTTCTACTCGCAAAGGATTTTAAAGTAGCTAAAATTATAGTTTTAAAGATTCTTTAGTGCATTGTGACAAAAGGAATGAGTCCTTATGAATTGGAGATGCAACGGCTGCGAGATTTATTAGAAACAGTTGAAAGTGATGAAGATTGCATTTCGGAAATTGAAGGTGATACTGACTGTGAAATATTTAGCGAACATAATACAGATACAGAATATTATGAACTGGATGATGCTAAAAGTGATGATAATTTTATTGGAAAAGATGGAAAAACGGTGTGGAGAAAAAAGAAATTTAGACAAAATTTAAGAGTTCGTTCGCATAATATTATGACTCATCTTCCAGGATCTGTAAGAGAAGCCAGAAATGTTACTGATACCTTTAGTAGTTGGAATATTCTTATTGATAATAGCATATTGTCAATGATTGTAGAATGTACGAATTTATATATTTCTTAGGTAGTTTTAAATTATAAACGTGAAAGAGATGCGAAAGCTACGGACGTGGTCGAGCAGTTATAGGACTTTTATATTTATGTGGTTTTCACAAGTCGCCTCACAAGTTTCACAAGTTTGCATCTCAACGCAAAGGACTACTGACGGCACAGGTATTGAAATGTTTCACACAACAATGCCCTATAAGCGATTTTTATTTTTTTACGTTGCATGCGTTTCGATAAATTGCTAGACAGGCCTCAGAGAAAAACACTTTGATAAAGAAGCCGCAATTAGAGATTTCTTTGAAAAATTTATTTCAAATTGCAAAGATTCCTATAATATAGGTGAGTATGTCACTATTGACGAGAAACTCGAACCCTTTCGGAGCCGATGTGGGTTTCGGCAATATATGCCGAACAAACCAGCAAAATACGGAATCAAAATTTTTACACTGGTAACTCAAGAAATTTTTATACTTCTAAAAATATGGAAATATACTGCGGTACACAGCCAGATGGTCCTTTCAAGGTCAGTACTAGTGCATATGACGTTGTGAAAAGATTAATTCAACTACTGTATATATCTGGCAGAAATATTACTACAGATAACTGGTATACCAGTTACCCACTAGCTGCGGATCTTCTAAAAGAAAAGCTAACAATAGTACGAACAATGCGGAAAAACAAAAGGGAAATTCCTCCTACTTTTGTTACTTCTAAGGAAAGGGAAATATTTTCTACACGTTGTGGTTTTGAAAAAGATAAAACATTAATTTCTTATGCTCCCAAAAAAGGAAAAGCTGTTCTTATGCTTTCAACATTACATAACGATGATGGTATACGATACTACTGGAGAAAAGAAAAAGGTACGTTTTTATAATATGACTAAGGGAGCAGTGGATACGGTAGATGAAATGGCAATAAGGTATTCAGTTGCCAGAATATCAAGGAGATGGCCAATGTTATATATATATATATATATATATTTTTCTCCACTGAATATTGCTGCAATAAATGCTCGAATCATATTGCTTTCAACTGCTAATCCACCAACCAGATATAGAAGCAGACGTCTGTTTTTGAAGGACTTAGCATTATACCTAATTAAAAATTGTATTGAACAAAGATCAGCGATTAATACGTTAGCGAGAAATTTACGTGCCGCGTGCAAAAGAAGAGGAGAAGTTTCTACGAATAATTCAAATGAATCTATGAAATTCGAAATAACTAAATATAAAAAATGTGATGAATGTCCCTGAGCTAAGGATAGAAAAACGCGAATTCGATGTTCAAATTGTGAAATGTTTCTGTGCCAAGAACATATAATGTATTTTTTTCAAAGTGAAAACAGATAAAATAAGTATTGTGTATCAAAGATGGAGGAAAAAAAGAGGTATAATTTTTTTTGTTATTATTCTCATTCATTTTTATTTTAACTCTATAAGCTTAACACTGGAAATTAATGTGTGTGTGAGTGGTGTGTGATTGGTAATGGCAAAGCCTCGAGGGCTATCTGCCTAAGAGGAGGGATGCCTTCGTGGAGGACTTTCTAAGGGAAACTGGCTCGTATACACGTTACACATGGGGAAAACCACGAAAACACCCATGCAGCCAGCCCGTTCGCGGGATTCGAACCTCGGACCGAACTACCAGTGTTCAGCGACTTTACCGCTCGGCCGCTGGTGGGCTGTCTGGAAATTAATGTTTTGTAGCCCAAGGTTTATTCACGTATAATAAATAACAAAACTGGTTTAAAACTAAATACAACTTTTTTTTATCGTATTTTAAATACTGGGGTGTGTGATACCCCACGCGCCCGCTCAAGTAACTTTTCTTAATGCGCCTTCCGCCAGGTTAATTTACATATGCTATTAGAATTTAAATGATATTGTAAATTAGTCCGGAGCAATAATAATAATAATTAATATTTTTATTTCTTTGCAATACCTATATTTTTTCTAGTTATACAAGTGGCCTCAAGGCATATTTTTATCAACCTGGTTTATACTCTCTTGTACTAGGTACCAGAAGCAAGACAGCCATCATCTTAATGTAGTATATATATATATATATATACGATTTTCGGTTTCCGAAAATATTACCCGTGATCTATCGCCATCGTCGACTAATATGAAGACACAGGAAGGTTTTAGAGGCAGAGCTACCATTTGTTCCCTCCCCCAAATAAAGTCTCCTTTGTTTCTGATTTAGATTCGAGGTTTTCTTTTTTTACACAGATATTACTTTATGTAGAGTTATTTGGTAGATTTTAATATTAAATCATGATATTGCTTTCATGTCTTGTAATTACAGTAAAAATTTAATGTGAAATTCTGGTTCATGAAGTTGTCTACTCTAGCAATACTGATAATAATTTAAAATATTTTAAGCGCTTATACAAAATACCAGAAATGTAAAGGAATATGAACGTTTTTGCTTAATATTCTTTTGTGGTTTAACATATTGTGGTTTATATTGTGGTATATATAAGGAATATGAACGATTTTGCTTAATAATATTTTGTGGTTTAACATATATTCAAACTATTGGGTAAGCGAAAACGGTTTTTACTGTACTGTCTTTCGGATCGTTGGCGACTTTATTATATTATTTGGTGTGAAAAATTGGTCAAATTTCAGGTTGGAAATTTTCTCTTCTATTTGAAGATTAGCATTTTTTGAAGGAAAAATTATTATTACAAATTGGAAGAAAGAAGCCAAATCTCTAAGAGAAATGCCAAAATTATGAAATGAGTTTAATGACAGCAGTTATAGCTGATAACAACGCAATCTTAATGATTTGAACTGTTTTTTTTTTTTTGTTTGTTTGTTTGTTGTTTTGTTTTTGTGTGTGTATAATTTATTTGCAGGTAACCTGCAATTTTTAAGTGTTGTTATATTATTTATTAAACGCACTTTTGAATCTTAAAAATATTCGAGGCCTATCCATCACCTTTTGCTCATTGACCGCAGTTGAAATCCTGGAACAATATAAAGAAAAACATTGTTCTTTTTTGTTTTGAAATCTGTTGTGATTTCGGGAATTTATTCTGTATGAATTTTGGGAATGTTAGATATTCTAAGGAATATTAAAAAAGTAACATTGAATATTGTTATATACACTTAGACAACGCTCATTCTCCATTTATAAAGAAGAAGGTAAATTTACAACAGCATTTCCTCATGAACAATTCACGAATATCAAATATTTACAATGGGCGTTTTAGGAAATTGTGTTGGTCTGGTCCATCTTACAGCTAAAAGACAATATCATGGATCCATAATCTGAACTGATATTTAACATCATTATTATTTAAAATATATAATAACCTTCTTTGGACACCGAGTTCATAGGTGGTGTAAAGAGCATGTATAAATTAGTAATGATATTTGGACGCAAGGAACAAACTAAAAGAAGTTCTTAAAACGCAAACCTGTGAGAATCGATGTAACAAATTATATTTTCTCTTGAACAAACTGTTTCGTAGGGAGGAAAAAAATCAAGTTTGCAAACATGCATTGTGGGCTAAAATTAAATTTTACATAATCCATTACAAAATAATTTCTCTCCAATGGTTAACGGAATACAGCGAAATAACACATTCCTTGGAATTTCGTAAAATGTTCTTAAAGCTACGATGAGTAGAATTCTCCTGTGAACTGTCCGGGTCTCCTAGTGAATGGACACAGCTATCGAAACATTTACGACTAAGCTGCCGCGAAAGGGATAAATGTTGGATTCTCGTCCCAATCTTTCTTGGTTGCAACATATTACTGGAACCATTTTGCGGCGACATGCTGAAAAACGTGGCTATAACACTAAAGACGAAAAAACACTGATATTTAAACCATTTTCCAAAAGCACCGCTCAATCTAAAATTGGTAACGCGGTTTATTAAAAAAAATAAGCTGTGAAGAACACACATGTGAAAATAAACTGTATTTAAAATCTTTATAGCACAACTCTGTAGGAATAAACTGGTAGACAAAATTTAGAGAGCAATTTCTTCGTAAAAGATACAATATTGGATCACAGTGTTTTAAATATCAATCTTCTGCTAATCGATGTCTGTTACCAAAACGGCTGTGTCTAAATAATCAATTTAACCGAGAGTGAGAAACTGATAATACACATTTCCTGGTTGTTGCTGTGTGCAACATCTGTAAGCTCTCTTTACATTTATTTCCAGCTGTTAAAGGTTATCAGAGCCATACTACTTTAATGTTAACAGAGGTAAATGCTTATTTTAATAAATAATAATAAACGGAATATATCTAGAACTATTTATAAAATATATATATCATTATTTTCTGTATACTAGTAAACTTAAAATGTTCAAGATTTTATAAATAATGATAAGCTTAAATTCTGAAAACCTGCATGAACATCTTGCTTATTCCGTGGTGTGGCATGGTTCATTCGATAACGGTAAAGCTGGCCATTGCTTTCTAAGTTGGCAAATTTCTTTAATGCCAGAGTCTTTAAGTGCTGGCCTATGTTTTCTAGTCTATGATAATGCTAAGTTGGCCTATGCTTAGCGAAGTCATGTCCTCGTTGAGGACGTTTTAAGAGAAACTGGCTCGTATCCACGTAACGCATGGGAAAATTACCAAAACGCCTATTCTTTTCTGTTTGCATCCTGAGCTAAACAAGCTGTTTTAAATGACGGTTTTCAAACCTGATTTCACTGGCATATAGTGAGGAATTTTATAAAGCCATACAATGGCCTCCCAATGGTACTAATTCAGAGATCTATGATTTATTCTATTGCTTGGATAAATTTGAAGGATCTCCAAATAATTACTTCCTATTTTAATAACTTCCTATTTTAACATAATTTTATTCTCCTTTCTAACCACAGAATTCTACACAGCCTTTTCAGGATTGGAAGAGTACTAAAAGGTAAAGTCGATAAAAATAAATTTAGCCCAGCACAACACAGCACGTAGTCACGTACAGATAATGTAGGCCGCTTACGCATAATTTTGGGACTTCTAGTTTCCCATTTGCGAGATTTCAGAGTACTCACTGATCACTCTAATGCAAAATGTGTCTCCTCCTACCACAGCTCATATCAAAACCATCCCTTGTCAGCAGGGCTCTAATCTTTCCAAATAACTGCAAGCAAAATCCATACATGGCTTGAGGCTTCAGCTTTTGCATTGCAGGGATTTTGTATGGCTGAAATTTAAACACCGATACACCAGCAGTTCCAAATATTCTCTCTCTCGCGTACCTCTAATTTTTCATTTCAAATCTATGATCTCCCTTCTTTACTCTCATACATTATTTTATGTAACATATTTACCCGTAATATATATCTATAATATACTCTGAAATCCTAAGCTTTCTCGGAATAGTGTTTTTCCACACGTGACATGTGATGGAGAGTAGTTATATGAGATGTTATAATATGTAGTTAAGCATCTCTCTTTTTGGATGCAATCGGCCGCAGCAAAAGCATATATATATATATATATTTGACCACCTAAACGACTGCCGACTGCACTGGGTCTTCTTTCAACTGGGCACTGACAACATCCGCACCACTGATCGCCAACTGAAGTACAACTACTTCGATGATTCTTACATCTTAAGCTCAATGTTTTTATGGACTTTTTTGGACTTTCCCTTGTACCATTTCCCCAATGTTATGTTTATGTTATGTTTTTCTTACTTTCTATAGACTGGGATAGGACTTCAGCTCAGGAACCCGCACGTCGTGGCTGCAGCCACCTAACAGTAAGTATATTAATATAAATATGTACATATATATATCAACTCTGTTACCCGTCTGCGCGAGCTCAGTTTTTGTATTGTTATATGTTGATAAATTGTGCATTTTTTGCTTTAAAAGTGATAAATTATGTTGTTCGTCACTTTTAAAGCAAAGTTCCGTTTAAGATGTTTATGCCTTTAGTTAATGTGCATGACGAAAATAGATGAAATGTTTTAATTCCACGCTGTAATTATGTTTTCGTGGAGGACTTTCTAAGGAAACTGGCTCATACACGTTAGACATGGAGAAAACGACGAAAACGCGCATGCAGCCAGACGGTTCGCGGGATTTGAACCTCGGACCGAACTACCAGTGTTCAGCGTCTTTACCGTTCAACCGCTGGTGGGCTCTAATTTTAGAAAGCTATGCAAAGAAAAATATTGATTCTTATACACATGGTTTTTATTCTATATATTAAGATGTATATATATATGGGTATTTTGTCATTGGGAACAGGATCAATGCAGGGCAGCAAAATTTCTGAAAATGAAAAATAAAGATCAATATCTACAAATATAATGCAAACTATATTAACGGTGGTACCAATATGACTTTCAGTCACTGAAGACTAGGTTTAAATTTTTGCTTGTCGCCTTTCAGAATTGATCGCTATATGAGTCACTTCACTTTTAATTGGTAGTCTAATCCAAAACTAAATGTCTAATGGCTGATCCAAAATTAAAAAGGTAAATGATTGCCAATGGTAATGGTATGCAAGTTTCAAGTGTTGGGGTGACTTCAAGTTTAGAGTTTAAATCAAGCAAACTTATTTTGAAAAGGAATCTCGCATAGTGACTCTTCCTTTAGTAACTAAGAGTTAATAAAACCGTATTCTAGTGAATTAGCTCTTTTCTCTTTCTATTATTATTATTAACTAGAAGACTATTTCATTCCTAGTTTCATCCATTTTAGCACGTTGCGTTTCAAAACAAATGTACACTGCGGAAAAAAAATGGAGAGGGGCAGTTCTATATCTCTCGTTCTACTGGGCCAATTGACAAAATTCAAATTGCATTTTTCATGTCTCGAAAGCGAGACTTAGGATATATATTAGATTTATATATAGCGCTATTCTAACATAGGTATTGTGTCACAAAATCGTATTTTTCTGAAATAGCATACCAATTTTTTTTCATATTTCAATTCTACGACTCAAAAATTATGCCTGAATATTAAATTTTGTAAAATGTGGTGCGAAATTTACAGAGGAGTTCAAAAATTTATAATGGCGCTTTTTTTCAGTTTGATGGCAACCTATTTTCCTTTTCATTTTTACATTGTGCGTGAGAGGAAAAAACAGACACGACATTCTTTCAAATAATGTTCTTTATAATAATTTTTTTATGTTATTATTTTAAACATTTTTTTTTCTTTTCTGAATTTCATTTTAATTATTTATGTTGTATAGTTTCTTTTAAACAACTGTTTTAAAATTTCCTATTTACTAATTCAAACTGTGTAGTTTAAATAAAAGGCGCATCGTTTACTTTTTCAAATAGTTTTTTTTTTACTATATTTATTAGTCATAGTTATTATTTTAGGTAACTTTTAAATTTTTAGACTTTTATTTTAATTGTTTGAGTTGCATTCTCTCATCAGATATTTGTTTTAAAGTTTTCGATTAATTAGTTCGAACTGAGAATTTTCAATATATTTATTAATATAAATTTTCTAGAATTTAATTTTTTTTTTTATTTGAGTTGCGTTTCTCTCGGAAAAATACTTTGTGACCCAGACTACGATGCGTTTGAAAACTGCATATATTAAAAGTGAAAATACAGTAAAGCACAGTTAACAAGCCTTTCAATGTTCCGTTCGGAAAAGATGTATAAATAAGAAAGATATATATCCGACATTTTAATTTAGGATGACTTGCATACGTTGCTTTAAACAGTTTCATCATTGTGCCCATTGCTTTACACAATTTTATCCTACATTTGGTTTCTTAAAATGTTATTCATATTTTAGACAAATATTTTATTTTTGAAATCGCAAGAATCAAATATCATAAAATTAAAACAATTTAAATAAAAAAATACTAAATTTTATGCGCAAATTTATTTTTTTCTTCTTAATGGCTTGCTCTTTTTTTTTCAAGTAAGTATATGAAAGTATATGAAAAAGCATCCAACTTTCAGAAACATCTTGGTATTTCTGACATTCATTTTAAATAACTTTATCGCCTTCCATTTCAAAAGGGCCCACAAACGGCAGAGCGGCAAAGTCGCTGAATACTGGTAGTTCGCTTCGGTGTTCGAATTTCGGCGAACGGACTGATTGCATGGGAGTTTACGTGGTTTTTCTCATGTCTAACATGTATACGACCTGGTTTCGCTTAGAAAGTTCTTCACAAATGCATCCCTCCTTTAAGGCAGACAGCCCGGCTTTTCCGTAACTTAATAATCAAAATCAATCCATTTCATCAGTATTCGGTCAGAGCCTTTATCAGTGTTTGCAAGATAAGCATTTTGAAAGCGTGAGAGGAAACGAAGACTGGTTTCATCAAGAGCGAAAACATTTAAGCTGATATCTATATACGTCACTGGATAAATTCGGGAATCTATAAATAATTCGACTGAGAAATAATGGAATGCTCCTTTTATGATACTATATGATGTTCTATGAAGTAATTTAAATTTATACAACCATATAGTCGAAAACCAGCCGCTCTTCACTTTAATTTGCAATGATATCGTTTTTGTCTTTCCCGTTAACACAAAATCAATTAATTATTATATCTTATCACTATATCTCATTTCGTTCATTTGCGCTTTTGCAGCTGAGGATGATGGTTCGGTAAAAACATCGAACCTAGTCCTGTGAAAATTTGAAAATATAATGCTGATTTTTGTTGTTTGACTTCTAAATTAATATTTGTTCGGCGTGTTATTGTATCTTAACACATTCAGTTGTAGCTATTTGCTAGTGTACAAATCCAAGTGCTTTCTCTTTGAACACCTAACTTCCTTGAAGTAGATAATCCTTTAAATTTTTGCTCCCCCCACAATTTCCTTCTTTTCTTCTACATTTGTTTTCAGTGCTGACACAAGAAAATTAAGATTTTTAGATTGTTACACTTCCATAAATTTTGTATTCTTGTCAAATTTTTAAAATATCAGTTGCATTAAATGCGTCTGAGCTGAAGACAGCTTCTAGACATTTTAAATATAAATAAAATTCCAAGCAAAATCCAAAGGATAAATATTTCAATTAAAATATTTTTGCTAAATGAGAAAGAAATAAACCACTCCATCAATGCTTATCCTGTACCCACCTAGTGACCCAATTCTTATATCGGGTGCAAAAAATCTTAATCATATTATTTAGAGTTTTTAAGCCTAAAAATTTCTATATTAAAGAAGATGTTTTTCATATCTACAATACGAGAGAAAATTACTACTTAAAACATTCTTTCTAAGAGGATTAATGTAAACATTTATGTTTATATATATATATATGTTTTTTAAAGCTGGGACACGACCCAAAGACAATTAAATTTAAAGTAAAGTAGCAGACGATAACACGGCGAAGGTAAAAATTTACTCTTACAAAATATTTTTTTTTAAAGAGAAAAAATAAAGAAATTTTTTAAAAACTTTAAAATTTTAATAATATCATCTATAATTTAAAAAAATAGCTTTTTATATGGTATTAATAAATATTTATTACGTATCATATAATTAATTCTCTGTAAAAATTTGTTTGATATTTAAGGTTAAAAATAGCTGTGGCCATTCACCGTAACAAAATCCATAAACCACATTTGGTGTTATTATCGCTCAAAAAAAGATGGCAAATTTCAAACAACGCAAATATGTAAATTCGTGTATATCTTAAAAACGTTTGCATAAAAATGTCTAATTTTTGAATTTGTCTTTAATCTTCTTTAGAATAAATGTAGATATATGAATATAAATTTTTCCAGCTAATGTATTTTTCGAGGTTGCAGAACAAAATGTGGGCACTACAAAACAGAAGAATCTCGAGCGATATTTGGTATCATTTTATCAAATTCAATAGGAAAAGGAAAATGCCGGTATTGTCAGGAGAGAAGTTCCTGTTCTTTGGGACCGAAACGTGTCGAAAGCGATTTTGCTTGATCCACCGTAGAGTGGGGCTTTACGCATTTTTAAAACGACTTCGTTAAAGATTGCCAAAAAGCAAATATTTATGAATAATCGGGTTTGGAATCAGCTTATTATTTCAAATATGAAATATCGTCTGCTACGTTAAAATTTATTCGTCTTTCAAAATACGCATGTAAACAAGTTGTGGACTGAAAGACACTTTTTTGTGCTTTCGCAGGAGAAATATTCCTTTTCCATAATTTAAAAACGTTGTGTAAAAACATGGTAGAATAATAAATTAAATATTACAGTAATATTGTATAAAAAAAGGAATGCCTAATATACAAAGCTATACTATGACACAGTGTCTAAAGAAAAGAAATGAAACATTCTAAGAGCAAAACAAGCAACATTATCAATCGAAAAGGGGAAAACAGTTAATCATTACTTTTACGTGAAAAAATACTTCAACCGAATACTCGGAAAATATGTCGATTGCTCCTAATGCTTCTAAAGTTAAATCGTAGTTAACAGAAGAAACACAGTCAATTTAGACATCAGACACAAAGCCTTTAAATACGTGTGTAGCTGCGATAACTAAAATAATATACTAGGATGTGTCGAATGGTAAATGGCAGAGACTTGTTTTATTAGTTTAACAAAAGTGTGATATTCTAATGATTTTTATATCATTTAAGTTTCTTATGTGTTCGGAAATTTTAGTCTTAAACTCCTGTTTGAGGTGTGGAGTGAATTTAAGTGCACAAATATTTTGTGTATATCTAAGGATATCGGACGCAACCATGAGCAAAATGATACGATCTTACGCGAAAGCAGCTAGATAGAGTTGCACGGGATGCTCATTATAACGATCCATAAAATTCTATGAGAAAAGATGCTATAGGTGCGATCGATAAACGAAATGTTTATTTAATTGTAAAGAGTTAATTGAATACTCGAATCTTGGGAAAGATTCAAGATATGTTGAATAATCGCGTTTTGTTAGCCATTCGAATCGTTCGAAGCCTAAACTAAAAACATTAATCGCTTAAACTCTAATCATTTTAAATAAGAGACTGCTATTGCCACAATTTAAAACGACCTGGATCTTCAATACATGACTTCTGCGGTGAGGAGTATAAAACATTCAACTTTTTTAGACGCAGCTGAATTATCCATGATTAGGGGGTAGGAGTGTTGGCTTTTCTCCTTCCATACACCTGCGATTTCAGATGATCGGGCGAAATGTTAAACTGTTTATAAAATATATTTGATGTGAAATTGTTTTGAAAAAGAAATTTCTAGAATTCGGTTTTCTAATTTTATGCTTTAGCTCTTAAATGACGAGTTTATGCTTTTAAAAAATGTAGGTAATTTTATAGACAGCTCTCTGATCTTTTAAAAATAACTTTCAATGTTAACTTCAAGAATAACTATTAATAGTGATTAAAATATTTCCTTTTTCATTTTAAATTTTCTTCACATTTTTTTTTAAATTTGAAAGATTTGTATTTCCACCAGTTTTTATGTTAGCACAAAATATTAATATAAAGCATTTTATGCCCAAAAAAGAGAAAAAAAGTATTTCTGCTAACCACTTTAAACAACAATTTATGCCGAACCGAGAGCCTAAAAATATCAACTTTACTTACGAAGTTTGCTATTTCATTAGGGACTGGCTAAATGCACCGACTGCTAGGAACCTTGTCAAGTTCACTTCGCCTACTGAGGTAAAAGAAGTTATTAAAAGACTCAAGGCTAAGAAAGCTCCTGGTTATGACACAATTAGCAACAACGCTATTAAAAACCTGCCTGATAGCTGTGTCACTAAATACACAAGCATCCTTAACGAATGTTTGAACATGAGCTATTTTCCCACCGCATGGAAGCATGCAAAGATGATTTTAATTCCAAAGCCCGGAAAAGACATCACAAAGCCGGATGGTTACCGACCCATAAGTCTGTTCGTCGGTTTTGCGAAAATATTTGAACGACTTATTCTTACCAGACTAAGGCCCTACTTATCTGTACTTCCATCTGAGCAGTTCGGCTTCCGCAGCCAACTTTCCACCACCAAGCACCTGATCAGATTGGTAGAGTTTTGTGATGATGCACTGCACAAAAATCAGAATGTGGCTCTCCTCATGCTGGACGTGGCGAAAGCTTTCGACCGCGTCTGGCATGAGGGACTTATCTACAAACTTATACATCACAAACTTGACAGAGAGATCATTTTGCTCATTGTCTCTTTCATCTCTAACAGGAAATTTTCAGTCTCTATAGGAAATGATTCCTCATGTGTCAAAACAATAAATGCAGGGGTCCCGCAAGGATCCATTTTGGGACCCATTTTATATCTCCTTTACGTAGCAGACTTCCCTAACGTAGTTAATGATCCTAACTATTTTCTTGGTTGCTACGCGGATGACACGGCTTTAGCCGTTAAGTCCGCTAGCGCCAAGCATGCCATAATCAAACTGCAGCAACACATGCCTGACATTGAAGAATGGTGCCAAAGATGGCGTATCTCTATTAACGCACAAAAATCGAATCTATTAATGATTAGAAAGAAACGCAGACTTGCACAGATGAATGTAAATATCAAACTGTTTGGGGAAACTGTTCCACATGTCGACGAGGCCACTTATTTAGGAGTAGTATTTAACAGACAACTTACCTGGAGGAACCACATTAAAAACCTTAAAAGGAAAGCATAGAGCATTATTAACTGCCTCAGGCCTTTACTTGGCAAATATTCAAGCCTTGACCTACGCAGGAAAAGACGATCAGGCTCATTCTAACCTACGCGTCGCCTGCATGGGCCACTGCGAAAGAAAATGAAATCAAGCAGTTGCAAATCATTCAGAATAAAGTGCTTAGGCAAATGACTAACGCACACCTGTAGGTTAGTAACATCACATTACATTATGACTTTCAACTGCACTCAATCAAAGAGCACCTGCATAAGCTGAACTCACAATTTTTCAATAAAGCACTGAACTGTGACCATCTTGCAATTTTCGACACACTCAACTATATTATTCTTCCTGATGGTGAAGAATTGAGACCACTCGCGGCTCACCTCACCCACGACTCAAATTTTCCGACATAATTATGAATTGTATATAATTGTAAAGCACCTTGTACATAGTATTTTTACATTCTGATTGTATCTTTTAGTAATAAAATTTTTGTACTTTGTTTATGTGTTTTGTTTATTTCACACTGATGATTTACACACTTCCCGTCTGTCCATGATCGTCTCCTTGCTTGGCTTTGCGATGTTGGCCCCCCTTTTTACCACCTCCTATCTTTCTTATTTGAAGATAGTACTACTGTGACGTGCCTTCATGGCAATTTTATGGAGCCGGAAAAGCGGCCAAGAGCTGCATTCTGGCAATAATCAAACAGTCAGTCAGTCAAATAAACGTGGACACTGGATGTAAATATTTCATTTCATAAACGTTCCTCGGAAAGCCAGCTTTTGGCTAGCTGTAAAATAGTGGTCGATAAAATGCGACTATCCTAAGGGAATTGAAGTTGGGCGACAACTCAAAAATGTGTTGCCGAAGAAGGGCAACAAATACTGCATGCAAATTAATGACAAGAAGCAAGAAACTAACATTAGTTAAGGGTTCTTATAATTTAAAAATATTCAGAAGTTTATTCCTCTTTGAGAATTTAAATTCTAAATTCAGAATGTTATTGATTTGTTATCATTCATGCTCAGTTATGAGTTAATTATGTCAGATTATAAATTACGATCTTAATATGAATTTCAAATTATGAGTCCTTTTAGTTAGTGCATGTAGGACAGGAATAGCTGATATAACACTCCGAAAACTTGCAGATTCAAACCAACGATAATAATTTATTACACATTACGCTCGTTTTAACGACCTATCTTGTAAAAAAATAATTATTTAAGAAAATGAAATACCTGAAAGGTTTCAGCTAACATACCACATCATCTAGACTATAATCTGAACTACTATCTGGTTTGATAGTATAAAGTTGAGCAGCTAGGAATTGCATGGCACCGCGATATAAAACTAATTACTTCTCTATAGTGAATAAGACCTTAAGTTTCGAATTCAAATACTGAATCTTCTTGTCCTAAAAGTACATTTTGATTCGTAATTACTAGCTTAAATTTTGAACAAAACGTTTAATGTGTTTCTGTTCATAATATGCTATTTGCTAAACAAAGAATTTTAACCATCCAGAACCTGAAGAAATTGATAATTCATATAACATTATAGATCACAATTAACACTTAAATGTGATAAATTATTATTACTTCCGGAATTCATTCATTAATATTAGGATAGGGAAAATAAAGAAGTTTTCTTTCCTTTGGTTCTACTATATTTTTAGATACGTTTATTTTTAACTCATTACTAATCATGTCAAATTAGCAATATTAATTTGCTGCTATTAAGCAGAACTCTACTACTCTGTAATAACCCTGTAATTTCATAAAATATTGAATATTTCTTATGATCAATGTTTTCTCATGATTTTATAAGTATTTACCCAAATAAAACACATTAAAAATAGAAAAATAATATTCTAAATGCTGTGTTTATTGCTTTAAAATCGCTTACTATATTATTCAAAAACCTTTCAGATTAAATTTAAAATTATCTTAACCTTCCTTGAATAATAACACGCTGGCGAGTGGAAAATAAAACTATTTTATTTCCCGCCACGGTAATTCATTGCTTTCTTAGAGCTGAGCTTGTTAATTAAAATTGAAAGATTAATATCTTACATGTTTCCGAATGGCAATAGCATCGCACGCTGGAGATACATTTGTATTATTTCGAAGAGTGTTGCAACTGCTTTCTTTCAAATCGTTGAGTAAGTTATTCAAAATTTATTAAACATTTACAAAGTATGAAATAAAAAAAAAATCTGAAAAGTTTCAGATTTTAAATTACGTCCAAAGGGGCGTTTTTTTAACGTTTTATGCGTTACCTTTATTTATTAAATATCACGTTCTTTGCATTTAAACCATAAAATTTAGTTCAATAGCAGTGTCGTAAAATAATTTTAAAATGAGTATAAATTTCCGATGCACAGTTCGACTGGAGATAAAAAGGGTGTTTTTTCCCGTAGAGTGTTGCCATTGCTCGCGTTTAAATCGTTGAGTTTGTTTCTCAAAAATTCGTTAAAGGTTTACAAAATATGAAATCGGTAATAAAACAAATTCGAAATTTCAAATTGGAATTTCAGATGCCAATACTCGCAGCATAATTACGTTATTAAAAACTGGATGGCACTATGTACCGTTGTTTTATCACAAGGCGAGAAATATGCATGCATTTTTGCAGATTTTTCATTACTTAATTTCTTCAAATATAATGCAGGACTCTAACATTTTGTGGCAACAGTTTGAAAAGTGAACCGACATTTATAGGAGTCCGACGCAAAATGCTAAACGAAAGTAATAGTCCTTCGGGACACAAATCCCTTTCCACTAATAATAAAAAAACAAAGAAAAGTCTGAATGGGTTCAGATTTTAACGGTCGCCAAAAAGGGTCTGTTAATGGTTTTTTACGCTATCCGTGAGCTCGCAGCCTGCCATTTTGTTGTTTTACTTGTAGAGTCATTAGGATTTTTTCAAGCAAGAGACATGAAAAAGAAGCAATGGCCTCGCCAGGACTCGAACCTGAACCTCTCGAATACGCACCGAGTGTGCCACCGTTACACCACGAAGGCACGCCGAAAGAGGGGAGATGTGGCCATCCTGATAACCCATTCCTTTATATCATTTTAGCTTTAAGCATAATTTATGACCCATAAAACTCAACAGCAAAATTTTAGAAAGTTTAGCAGCAGCATATGTTTAGAATTCCTATTGCAGTGTTATGTGTCGGCATAACATTTTTGTATTTTTCTAGTCTTTCCTCAGTTCATCATATCAATGTTTAGTATACCTTATAGGTGACCGCAAAACGTTTTCTCATTCCTTTTATTATTGGAACGTTTTGTATTAAAATTATTAATTAAATATCATATCTTTCGCCCTTACGCCATATAAAATTCAAACCAGCAGCAAAATTACAAAATATTCTAAAAACAGAATATTTTCAGAATTTCCGATTTTTTTGCTGCTGAAGATAAAACTGATTCCGTACAGTTTTAAAACTGCTCGCGTTCAAATCGTTCAGTTTCTTAATCAGAAATTTAGTAAAGTTTCGCAAAATATGAAATATAAATTAAGAAATTCAATAATTGTGCTTCCAGGTGCACATGTCGAGGAATACGTTATTCAAGACTGGACGTTCCTAGGTAACATCGTTTTCTCCCAATGCGAGGAATACACATACATACATGCCTGCAGATTATTCCATTATTTAATTTGTCTAAAAATAATACAGGTCGATAATATTTGGTGGCAACAATTTGAAAAGTGACTCCCTGTTTATAGTGAACGACAGAAAATCTCGTTTCGAGACGAATAACCCATTCAGATAATCCCCCTTTTGGGGTAACAACTTCGAAATTCAAATGTTGGCCTTTAGGCTGCACATGTTTAGATGGAGACCACGTTATTCAAAATTTGAAAGTTCTAGGTACGTCGATTTTTGCATTGCGACGGACGTACATAAAAATATACAGATTCTTCATCATTTAATTTATTTAAATACTAGCAGCTTCGCTGCCAGCCTTCATCTGGCTTTTAAAGGTACCTGAAAAATGGCTGAAGGAAACACCAAACTTTAAATTTAAAAACTGCGTAGAATTTTACACTGCAGAACAACTTCACACAAAAAAAATTTATTACGGATAACAAAATTACAATGAAATAAGCAATATCCCTGAATACAAATATTAATTATCCTAATAGATAAATTAACCAACTTCCCTTTGCAAAATCTTAAGAACTCAAATGGTATAAAGGAGGTTAAGAACTTTGTGTCCTAAAAAAATCACTCAAAACCTTTCAATATCTTAAAAACAGTGAAATGAGAAATAAATAACATAAAAGAATACAAAAAAAAATTCTGAAAATCAAAGTATAATTAATGATATTTTATCTTATATTTTCAAGAGAAAAAATTACAATGAAATAAGCTATATCTCTTAATACAAATATTAATTATCCTAATAAAAAATTTACCAACTTTCCGTTGAAGAACAAAAATCATGCAAAACGTTTCAATATCTTACAAACAGTGAAATTAGCAAAAAATAACATGCAAGCAACTCAAAAATATAAAATTCCGCTCAGAATTTTACTCTACAGAACAACTTTACCAAAAAAAAATCAATAAAAATATTATATATATATATATATAGAAATGACATTGAAATATGCCAATCTCTTGAAAACGGTGACAAAAAATAAGATGAAAAATTATTGCCAAACCCATATTTCTAAAAGAATGAAACTTTTCAAAATGATGCTATTTCATCAAAAATCTATCAACCACAAAAAGACAGGAAAATTGTTGCCAAAATCACATTTTTAAAGATGTGAGAAGTGTACTCGGAAGCTTCATTTAAAAAAAATTAAATACAAAATATTATAATTTTTCCAAAATTCTTTTTGTAAAAGCAGTCTCAAGGATGAAAGTTTAACGTATCCAAAAATCAAAGAAAAATAAACTGTACATTTTTAAAAATAAACTTTTATAGTAAAAATCTCGCTGAAAAGGTGTTAAGCTTCGTTTGTTAAATAAATTCGTATTTAATCGATTTATTGAAACACGAAATTTATTTTAAGTTCGTAAAATAGCTAGTGCATACGTTTCATGACGATGTGAAAATGGAGTGTGTAGAGTAAAATCTCGCTTGTCTCAAAATGACGCGATTTCGTCACAAAACATAAAATAAAAAAATTCTAATTCGAATTTCGAAAAACTCGCTTCGAGGTGCACTGGCTCTTGTCTAGGTGCACCTACGTACCAAATTTTGTAACCGTGGGTCTATTAGCTTACGCGCAGAGCAAACGAAAGACACACACACACAGACTCTTTCTTTTATTATATGTAGAGATGCTACAGGTAAATAGCATTTGAAGAATGAAATGTATATGAAAATTGATATGCCACTGATAGTCAACCGACGCAAAATCTTTGTTCGAGACAAACAACCCGTTTTGGCTAAAAAAGTTTTTTTTTTTTATCGTTTTTAATGTGAAAAGAGAGAGAAATTTTGCTAAACCTAATCTCCACATTTATATTTTGCGAAAAGTCTTTTTGAAATCACTCTTTAGCAAAGCCTTTATAAGTCTGTCTAGACCTGCACTACACTGTGCGCAATATGTCTCGAATATTATGCGAAATTCAATGAGTCATAAAAAATGTGAACACACAAATTTTAAAATTGTAGCCGCAATGTTACAATAAAAACAACGCTTCTAGGGTCTTATGCGAAGGGAAATTAGCTACCCCGAGTTCACTCTCCTCGAAGAGTTATAGCGGAGACGCTATCTGCATATATTACAACTTCCCGGGGCCCGATGATGTAAAACGAATTATCTTCAGCAAGCAGAAACTGAATATAAGGGCTCAAACATGGAAGCTGCTTTAAATCTTCAAGAAAGTCGTTTTGTGCAAAATTCCAGTAATCTTTCGTAAGCATAATTCTTTAGTAAAGTTTATGCATTTTTAGGGCTTTAGTTATGTTTAAAGCCTTTAAAATGCATTTTAAATTGATATCGTTGACTTAACTATTTAAAGAAAATTCCAAATGCATTGGATCCGCGAAGTGTAAAGATCGAGGTGAAACTGCAGAGTAGAAAAATGGCATTGCGCCACTAGACCGCAATACGGTTCATCTTTGCTCATCCGAATTATAAGCATTTATACGCATTTAAAGGAAACTAACCTTTGTCACGGAAAAATATTATTTCCGTGTTTATGTGATACACAAGAGCGATGGATTACGCATATTGTTGTAGATAACTTTTTGTGTAAATCTGTATGTTTATGGGATAATATTCTTTTACCTTCGCTTTCTATTATGCTTACTAAAGATTACATTACACTATTTCAATTAAATATGTTATTTACAGCTTTCATGCTTAAAGGATGTGTTTATAATTATTACACTTTCAAGCAGTGCTTTATTTCTTCCTAACAGAAAAGACGTATTACTGTAAATAATAAATCCATATATGTCAATTCAATTAGCTTTTTTCTCTCTGTCTCATTTCGTAAAGTGCACGTATCCTAACAGAGTGTATCCTCGTAAACTCAGTTTGATGTAAACTGTAACGAAATTTTTATAACTGTTTCATGGAATTATGTATATTTCAATGAATAAATATCCTAAAAAATATATTTCAACAAGTAAATATAAATATACTAAAAGGCAGGGTAACGTTTCTGTGACTGTCAGCATTTTCGCACTTTTAGGAAATATATACAATTTTTCAAGATTACATTAAAAAGAATTTTATAGGAATATTGAATGTTATTATCTTGAAGGCAATCATACTTCACTTGGTAAAAACGGATCTGCCTATCCAGTGTAAAAAGGTAGAAATAAATACCACGAAAGAAGATGAAGAAATAGAGTGAAATGGTAATCAAGCGCATCTCCCGCTGCATGCCAGAATAACCAACAAAATATCAAGAAATACCTTACACAATCTGAAATGTGACAAGACTAATGTTGTGTATATTGTAAATAACTTTTCATTGTTTTCTACTCCTATTCTCTAATCATGTGACTGTACTGAAGCTTCTGATTGGACGCTCAGGCAGTTCATCACATTTTCTCACCCGCGAGTGAGACTACCGTGTAAACGCGACTTATTGTTTTCTACCCCTCTCATCTCATTTCTACGGTAATTCGGATGTGGTCAGTCTTCAAAAGCGAGGCCCACGAGGGATTTCTTAAGTGACCTGGCAGGAGTAGGATTATTTGCTGCTGTACACCAGAATATGCATCAAAACATAGAGTCGCCATTCAATGCTATCTTTACATTACGGGGACAAGGAACTCAAGTTTACTTAATTATTTAATAGGACTCTCTAGTTGAAAGGTACCTTCAGATTTGGTAGGTGCGGTAACCCCACTCAGGTTGCCGGAAAATGCATGAATTATTTCTACGTAATGCCCTAATGATTGCACGGGCAAAGTTCGTCGATTTTTTCTTTTCACGACAGATTGTCATAACCGGGGATGATTTGACTCAAAGAACTTTCAAGCCTGAGGACGTTTTGAGATGCAATGTGGAACTAAGTAAGAGCGATAAAATTTTCCACTATACACCAATATATCTTAGAAGGCATCCATTAGAGCAGGGGTTCCCACATTTTCGAACCTAAGAGAACATTCGAGAATATCTATTGGACGGCGAGCAGCATTTACTTTTCATGATGAATTTATAGTTGGATAGAGTTCGAATTGATAGAGTTGCACGTTAAAAAGTGATGGGTCGCATTTCGTTTTGTGCTGGTATCTGTGTTGGACGCAATTTCTATTTCATTGAAAATGAAAAAAACTTCCACATAGAATTTTATTGAAACCTATAACATTTTTATTATAATCGCACAGCGGCGGGCACACGTTAACGATTGGAGGGAGCCATGGTGTCCGCGGACGGGAATCTCCTTATTAGAGTATACTTAGCATATTAACATAACGCAATTACCAATTTGAAATCGTATTTCAGGCGACAGGTTAATTGCGTGGGTAAACTGATTTACAGGAAAATTAATATCTTGTGTAGTCTTGAGACTGCAACTGCTGGGAGGGGGGATGGGAAAACAACTGGTAAACATTTTTCAGCCTGTGATTTTACGTTGTTCAGCGTTCAAGACCTTAGTGGTGCCTAACGTGGCTACAACAGGTACATGATTTGAATTTAGGTCGTGAACTACTTCTATGTAAACAGGAATGGGGCTGATAGTAATAATCAGATCTAATATATCCTCTTATTTAGGCTGATCAGGCAGGTAGGTGCATAGAAGTAAATTGGATAGTCGAATTCGAAGAGTTCATCACCATTTGGGTTTGATTTACTGAAGAGCCATGCCTTGTTCTTGGCGTTGAAATCGCCCCCCAATATCACAGGTCTGTCAAGCTTTAGAATATTTTTCAGTATATTCTCCTCTAAAGGATGCTGAGGAGGATTGTCAAGTGACGTGAAGTAAACACTATACTAGAGTAGTAGCACAGAAACTGTGACGAGCTCTTGCCCGTTGCTTCTGCAGTCATTCATTAAACAAGATTGGAGGGTATTCTTGGCATAGATAGGTACTCCACTATGACTTAGTCGATCGCATCTGTAAATTCTAAAATTTGGAATATTTAAACTCATTGTAAAGAAAGCATGCTATAGCAGGTTTGGTTTATTCGCCTTTTGGTTGGGTGTTTTCACACCGTTTTATTTTGTTAACCATCGCGATTGGCCATTGGCACTTTTAAGATCGACGGGACCAAGACTCTATGTAGTCAATGCCTGATTGCAGTGCGAAAAGATTTGATTTTGATCTAAATTCATGTAAGGCGTAGCATGGGTTTCGGTAAGCACAGCAATATTAATATGGTGTAAAACTAAAAAGTCATTATATTCTGAAAGTTTACCTTGGACAATTCTAGCGTTCAAGGCATTCATGAATTTTTTAGCAGCTCTTTTAGAGAAGTTGCTTCCCATTATTATTATTATTAAAGTAATGTACTCTCGATTCGGTTATATAACCCGTGTGACTTGTTGTGTGATATAAAAAGCAGCACTTTTAATTACGGGAACTTGTTCCGCAAGATCTCCGAAAATTTGTTTGTCTTCATTTATCATGTCATAGTAGGACCCAACAGACAGGGTTTGTACACGTGATTTATTTTCGATAACTCTGCTACCGATGAGTTTTTTCCACTTTCTTCTTAGGGAATTTCTCATATCCCCTAAAATTGGGGGTGGGAGATTTTATGCTGTTGGCTTAGTATAAAGGATTCATACTGTGATTGTTTATTCTGCCAATTGCAGCGGGAAAATCACTAATCCCGCTTTTTCTGGATTCCTAAATGAATCCCCTTGTAGTTTTGACATATGTAAAAGTCCAGAAATGAAGATTTTCCAGTTGACGTAGACATGTAACGCATAGGGCAATTTCTTATGACTTACTTTTTTCTGGTCATCAACTACTAAAGAGTTTTCGCCAGTTAGATCGCATTAAAGTGCACTAGGCAAAGATATTTCCCAATAAATGGTACTAGGGGAAATACCAACAGCCGTGGGCGAAGAAACTTCAGCTGCGTGAGCAGGCATATCTTAATACTTACGAAAGTAGACGTTCATCATAAAAATTGTGCAGTGATAAGGAATGGCATTAAATTGAAGCATGCAGGCAGGTGCAGTGAGTTATATGTTAAATGAAGATGGTGAGTACAATATAGCTAGTAAGACTGCAGGATAAGCAGTAGTGAGACATCATGAAAATGGCACGAAGACAGTGAAGCTGTGAATGGCATAAGAGTTCAAAGTCCTTCAGAAGTATGCAGTAGCTACATAGGCCGTCAAATGTTCGTAGAATCATACTATAAAGTAAAAATTCATACAAAATAATTAAAAAGTGAAATAGTAACATAAAAATCTTGAATTAAAAAAAGTTTCTTGATTAACACAAGAACATAGGTGTAAGATGCAACACAAATAATAGGATAGAGTCCAATTTCAGAGTTCAAGTAAATTTTGAAATAAAAATTTACAAATTACCACCATGACGAATTGTGATGAATTGTCCTTGGGCGTTTGACAGTGTATTCAATACTTGGATCATCATCCAACATTTGTTTAATTGCGTTATACTGACTATGCTTCATCTTTACGAAGAAGTTGTGAGCTGTCATGAGTATAAAGTTATGTGCAGATGGAATATCCAGGTCGTTATGAAGTATAGAGTTTCTCACGTACCAAAGTGCATTCACAATGCTACGTAGAATTTTATTTTGAAGTATATCGAGGTTTTTGCCTTCAGTTTTTTTTGGCGATTGCCCAGGTCGGCATTGCATATAGCATGATCGGTCGATCGAATTAGAGATATGTAAAGCATTTTCTTTATTTTTATACTGAGCTTTGATTTTTTGCCGATAATAGGATTAAATTGCCATGTAGGCTGCATTTGCTTTGTTAAAGATGTAAGAAATATGATCTTTGAAGTTGAAAGACTTATCTGTGTAAACACCTAGATATTTATAGGAATTAGCTACAGGGATTAGAGTTCTATCTAAGTAAATATCAGTATTGACTCTTAATCTTGTTTTGTATCTCCGATAGAGCACAATAAAACATTCAGAGTCGTTGAGCTTAATTTTCCAAGTCTTGCACCAGTGATTGATCATATTGAGATGCATTTGTAAATTACTTAGAGCGAGCTGGGGACTTCTGGATTCAGTCAGTACTACAGTGTCGTCAGCGTATTTGAGTATTTTCGTGTTGAATGGGTGCGGGAAATCATTGATATAAACAATTTAGAGCCAGGGGGAAAGAACGGAACCTTGCGGGACCCCGCTATTAATTGTTGTTCTTTCAAATAAGGCGTCACCTCAGCGAACTTGAAAAGTCCTGTTTTTCAGATAGGAACTAATGAGTTTTGTTTGGAAGCATAAAATTATTCAATTTATGCAGGAGGCCTGTATGCAACACTCTATCAAAGGCCTTTTCGAAGACGAGATAGCATGCAGCCACCACGTTTTCCTTAGTAAAGGCTTGCGAAACAAATTCCCCCAAACTGAGAATTTGATGAGTCGTGCAATGTCCATTGTGGAAGCCGAATTGCAGTTCATCTATGAAATTGAGTCTTTCGAGATGGTTAGTGAGCCTTGAGCAGAGGATTTTCTCAAATACTTTTCCTAATGAAGGTAAAAGGCTGATAGGTCTGTACGAAGTGACAAGTTTAGGACCTTTCTTTCGTTTTAAGCTATTGACAATTATTGAGTGTTTCCTTTGCTGAGGGAAATAATTATTTCGGATGCAGGTATTAAAAATATTGACTGTGTTAGTAATACAGCGTTTAGCCCTTTAACTGCTTAAGACGTGTTTAAACGTTTTTGGAATTTCTTTAAAAATGCTTAAGACGTCTTTACACGAATTTCAAATCGCACGAAAAATGCTTAAGACGTGTATACACGAAGCCCGAATTTCGTGAAGATTGCTTAAGACGTGTTTAGACGACGCGATCTGGTCTTCCTTCCCCTACCTTTCTGCAGGCGGCTGTCAGTTGACACAAAGGTCTTAATAGGGTGTGAAGTGTCTTTGAAAAGAGCACTTTAGGAAAAAGTCCTTAGAGTGAAATATCTTTGTCAGACAGCAGGTATGTATTATCTGTGTGCCGACTAAAAGTTTGCAAAAGAAGATAAATCGTTTTACAACTGTTTGCCTTGTGGTACTTTATACAAATGAAAGTCAAACAGGATCCGACATTGTTATAGTACATTGCCGAATTTTAGTAGAAACAAGAAAAAATAAGGATTGTAACGGAGGACGCCTTTATGCCTATATATTATAGAATCAACTATTTGATTTTTGTATTAAAAAATGGTTACAATTTCTGATTCGTCAGGAAAAAAATATAAAATGTTGCAACCAGCTTTCTTGTTTGCCTTCGTATTTCAAATGCGCGTTATTATAATGGTATATTCCTCTTTTTACATCCTTAAATGTTAAAACTGTGCTTTCAGCATGCCTGAGTTTTGTACTCGTATGTGTGGCTCTATGCTCCGTAGAAATGGCGAACTGACATATAAAAGTTATATGAATGTTGAAAGGAAGATATTCTACTCGAAACTTCAACTAAATGGAATAAATGAATACGCCGAAGGAATTTCTAGAAATATTTGTTTTAAAAATTTTATTATTAAGACTTTAAATCCAAAATGTTTTGAAATCTAAAGAAAAAAATATGTAATCCTTGAAACATTTTTAGAAAGAAAGCTATCGATATAAAATCTCTTAAAATTAATGGAGTGTAAATTAATTAAAACAGTTAGTGTACGTAAGGGTTAGATCTACTCCGCACAAAAATTTACAGTCAGAAGATCAACTATTTAAAGATATGAATTAATTACATTAAAAGAATTTAAAATAAATTAACATCTGTCCAAATGTCAATGCTAACAGCTATAGCACGAATGAAAGTTATTCTTTAAATTCCGAACTTAATTCATCCGTCGGTATGCAATGATTGTGTCTTTGCGATTATTTTTCTTATAGGTACTACAAAAGGCCGCCAACGAAGTAGCGGTAAAATCGTTGAATACTAATAATTTGAAGCGGGTTCAAATCCTGACGAATGGATTGCCTGCACATGCTTTAGCGAAATGACACATTGAATGTTTTAGCGAATTTTTGCTGCCCATGTATAATGTAAATATGAGCCAATTTTAGTTAGCTTTTCATGATAACGTGCCTTGACTACGAGTGCTCACTCGGGTTGTGTTTGGTTTGGCTTGTTAGATTATTAAGCACGTGAAGGCGATCTGTCTAAGGGGAGGTATGCTTTCGTGACAGATTTTCTAAGGGAAACAATCTCGCACTACAAAAAGTTAAAACAATAAAAACGCCCATGCAATCAGCTTGTTGACGGGGTTTGAATGCAGGTCAAACTACCAGTATGTTAAGAGAAGCGATTTCAAGAATATTTAATTATTTTATTTAGTTTGTCATAAGCTAAATAAAATAATTAAACATTCTTGAAATCTCTTCACATTACTGAAATGGCAATAACTTCGAATTATACTATGCTACCACTTTTCCTCTAATTTGAAATTTTGAACTTTTCCGTTATCGGACAGCCCACCAGCGACTGAGCGGAATCTAACGGAACAACTGGTGGTTCTGTCCGGGGTTCGAATCCCGGCAAACGGGCTGGTTGCCAAGATGATATTCTTAGTTTTCCATATGTGTAACATGTATGCAAGCCAATTTCCGTTAGGCAATCCTCGAACGAAGGCATCCTTCACCTTAGGCAAATAACCATCGAGTACTTTACCATAATCAAATAAACCTTTATCCATAACATGCTTCAAATATTTTGATGTTGAATAGTTCATGCGCCAAATTTGGCCCCCGTTGAATGAAATATGTTGTTTATTTTTTCTTTGTTTTTTTATAACAACAAGGTTCTTGTTTTCAGAATCTGAATTATCAATAAAATTCTTTTAATAATATGCGATTCTATTTGTTTTTTTGTTTAATGAAAAATTAATTTAAGCGACAAATCTCTTACATTTAGAAAAATTTTCGATTTTCGAAACGACTTGCTGTCAAAAGCGCATCTTCTCGTTGCTGCATGTATTTATTTAAAGCAAACTGTTTGGCGCGTGTGCTTTTATATTTGAAAAGATTCAGAGAATTATCAACAGGGAAATAAAGTTATTAATTTTACTGAATTTTGTGGATTCTTTGTGTTTTGAGGTAAAAGTCAAACCATCAGATATGTGATAACCTTAAAATAAGGGTATATATATAATCAGGATTTTGCGGCCAGACATTCCCAGCGAAATACATTACAAAAAATTATCTATGTAGAATTAATGTATATTCCGTTTAGTATTTCAATTTATCAGTGTCATTACACATCAGTTTATCAGTGTAAGTTATATCGAGTTTTAGTTGTGTTCGATATAAGAATTTTATTTGGTTTATATAAATTCGATTCGTTTAATAATATTATATTTATTAAATACTATTTATTAAGTTTCCAAATCTGTCAAACCCAATCAATGCCCTCCTGGCTAAGATATCTGATTATCGCTATTTCGACTCATATTCGAACCCAAACAAACGAACTGGTTGAATTTTGTGATTTCCTCTATGTGTAACATGAACATGAGTACGTTTTACTTAGAAAGTCGTCCATGGAGACATTCATTGCCTTCGGCTGATAGATCTCGTTTCCTTTGCCATACTCAAAACATCTAAAAATTTTTCAAAAAGACTAACAGATGCATATAACAAAATAAAATTAAGTAAATGCATATAAGAAAATAAAATTAAGTAAATGCATATAAAAAAATGAAGTAAATGTATATAACGAAAAAAAAATGAGGTAAAAACAAATCTTCAATAATTTTTCAATACAGTAGTTTTTAAATTGCTTGTTTTCAAATTTTATTTCATTTTTATGTATGTACAGTGTATGTGTGCGAAAGTGTGCTTGTTCGGCATATCCATATATATTAATTAAATAAATCTGGTTTGAAAATGCATGCACTAACGCGCTATTCTCGTAATTTGAAAAAAAGTAAAGTATTGTCTGAGAAAAGTATTTATAAAGAAAATGAAATTTCGTCTCCTTACTCGGTGCTGTGTAAAAAATTTAAATAAGCTTATTAATTTTTTGTCTTCTTTATTAAAAACAAAGTAGTTTCTTTTCATCTATATATGAAAAATAACAAAATCTTGCTGTCAGAATTTAAATTCTTAAAAATATAAAACTCGTTTTTTTGGAACAAAAGTTTCTGAGAAATTTCTCTAGGTCAGCAGGTTGTAACAGGACCATTGACTGCTTTGTTTGAAAAACCCGATGAAGTGGATGATTTTACCCCCAAAAGGTTTTCTTTAACAAAGCAGATGGGGTCCAAATGGCTTCACTGAAAAGCGTTCGTATTTGAATAGCTTGAAAGCTTGAGCAAACTTTCTATAAGGAAAAGAATGAAAGCTTCCATAGACGCAATGTAAACCTGTTTCGCCTCTGCGCCGCTATATCGAGGAGCCACGGCTATGCAGTGAAACAGCAGCGCAGGGTGGAATTTAAATAGCGCAGTCCGAGGAGATAGTAATGTTTTTTACTTTGAAATTCCTCAAAATGCTTTATTTTCATACATTTCAGATAAATTGTGTAGCTGATCTTTTATCTTCTAATCTTTAATCGTCTAGATGTTTCGCATAGAACATCCTAAAATTCAATTGCAAAATAAATGAATAAATAAATAAATTTTATTATTTTTATATTCCTTATTTTTCCCCTTAACCCTTCTTTCTGTAAAGTCACATAATTGTTATTCTTTTGATATAATATCTAGCATTAATTTATAACTAACATCAGAATTAATAGAAAACAAAATTAACTACTGCCGGGGTGTTAGATTTCTAACAAATCTGCAATTAATTATATAAATAACGCTATTTTTATTTTCATATTAAGCATATTATTAAATATTAAAACAAAGAATAACACATTTGAGGTAAAAAAATGATTTTTATTGACATTTCTCAAGTTTCAGAATATACATATGCAAAATAATTTTAAGCATCTTCATAAATACCAAGAAATTTTTTAGACAATTATTTGGAATGACTATTATGAAAACAATGAGCAAATTTTGCAGCCAAGAACCAAAAGCATTTCACTTAAATTAACAAATACAAAATTACACTTAAAAGGGCTTTTAAAGAATTTCACATAAATTATTAAAATAAGTGATTTCATTACTTTTTCATAAAATATTCAATACTTCTTACATTTATTAATATAAGATTAAATACTGAACTTGAAAATCAAACCTTCCAGGTGTTATTAAAACCTGGGAAGAAATTTTATAAATAATCCACTGAATCAAATAAATATTGTTGCAGCTCATCCTGATGAAGATTATTTCAAATTATGAAATTAGAAATTGATTTTTTTTAATAGCAATTACAAAAATGAATATTTTCCATCTTCACTATACATATAATAATTCTAAAAATGCTGTAGCTTGGATTTTACATAATTTTAATTTTGCAAAAATCTATTTAATCCCAAATTATTCGACCAATGAGTACATTTAATTCTGTAAGCTTAAAAAAGAAAAAACACATACCATACAATTCATAATAAATTTTTATAACTCCATATTTAAAATTTTATGAGCAAAATTTGCATGATAACTAACTGAAACAAAAAAAATAATTAAAAACAATTACAAATACCCCTAAATAAATTGAAAACACTGAATTCATTATAATTATCTGACCTCAACTTAAAAAAAAAAAAAAAATTACCAAGAAATTTTAATTATTCGGAATGACCATTATCAAAAAACAAAGAGTCAAAAGCATTTCACTTAAATTAACAAATACAAGATTACATTTAAAATGTCTTATAAAAGTTGCACAAAAATGATTAAAATAACTAATTACATTCTTTTGGTTCATAAAATATTCAATACTTCTCACATTTATTAATATAAGATTAAATACTTAACTTGAAAATCAAACCTATAGGTATTAAGAAGTTTTGTAAATAATCCACTGAATCAAACAAATATTGCTGCAGCTCATCCTGATGAAGATTATTTCAAATTATGAAATTAGAACTTAATTCTTTTAAGTAGCAATTACAAAAAATGCATACTTTCTGCCTTCACTATACATATAATAATTCTAAAAATGCTGTATGCTTGGGCTTGGATTTTACATAATTTTAATTTTGCCAAAAATCTATTTAATAAAGAATTATTTGACCAATGAGTACATTTAATTCTGTAAGCTTAAAAAAGAAGAAAACACATACCATGCAACACATAATGAATTTTTATGAATCCATATTTAAAATTTTACAAGCAAAATTTGCATATAACTAACCAAAGCAGAAAAAATAATTAAAAACAATTAAAAGTACCCCTAAATAAATTGAAAACACTGAAATACATTACAATTATCTGACCTCAACTTTAAAGAAAAAAAAAAAAAAAAAAAGAGAAATTATTTGGAATGACCATAATGAAAAAAGAGCAAAGTTTGCAACCAAAAGCCAAAAGCATTTCACTTAAATTAACAAATACAAGATTACATTTAAAAAGTCTTATAAAAGTTGCACATAAATTACTAAAATAACTAATTTTATTCTTTTTGTTCATAAAATATTCAATACTTCTCACATGTATTAATATAAGATTAAATACTTAACTTGAAAAATCAAACCTATATGTATTAAGAAGTTTTGTAAATAATCCACGGAATCAAATAAATATTGTTGCAACTCATCCTGATGAAGATTGTTTCAAATTATGAAATTAGAAATTAATTCTTTTAAATAGCAATTACAAGAAATGCTTATTTTCCACCTTCACTATACATATAATAATTCTAAAAATGCTGTATGCTTGGATTTTACATAATTTTAATTTTGCCAAAAATCTCTTTAATCCAGAATTATTCCACCAATGAGTACATTTAATTCTGTAAGCTTAAAAAAGAAAAAAACACATATCATACGATACATAATGAATTTTTATGAATCCATATTTAAAATTTTACAAGCAAAATTTGCATATAACAAACTGAAACAGAAAACAAAATTAAAGAACAATTAAAAGCACCTCTAAATAAATTGAAAACACTGAAATACATTATCAATATCTGACCACAATTAAAAAAATTAACATAAAAATCAATACATAATAATAAATATAACCCAAAAGTAATTACTATACATAATAAAAATATAAAGAAGAAATTTTTCAGAAATTTAAAACAATCTGTGAGATCTTTTCCGAAACTTAAAATTTTAGTAACATTCAATATTTCGACTAATAACCGTCAATTTTGTTGCACAGCATTCTTTGAGCATAACATGACAGGAGATCCAAACCATCAATTTTGTTGCACAGTATTCTTTGAGCATATCATGACAGGCGATCCAAACCATCAATTTTGTTGCACAGTATTCTTTGAGCATAACATGACAGGTGATCCACTATTATTGATGAGTTATTTCTTAGATGGCGCTAAAGCATATTGAAATAATAACAATAAACACTGTAGATACCTGTTTGTTCAAATTTTGTTGGCACTGCACATGAATGTAAATATCGTATCTTTGGTGAACAGTAATCGTGATCTTTGAAGTGTGACGAACATATTTGTGCAGTTTTATACAAATCAGTAGGTGATTTATTTAACAAGTCTTGATTACTGCATGCGGCTGCCCATTGTTTTGATCTATAAAAATGAAAAACATTAATTTTATATTTTAAATTTCAATAAATCCGTTTTCAGTGTTAGTAGAAAAATAGCAAACTAAAAACATTCCTTATACATTAGTTACACAATCTCGAGAAGGGTTATATATTTTTTAAGAACAAACATTAAATTATAATTTAAGGAAAAATTCATGTACATAATATGATTTATTACATTTCTGACATATTTATACTAATTCTCTATTATTTTGATCTATGAAAACAAAAAAACAATTTTATTTTCTTTAATTAAAAGAACCTCTTTTCAGTGTTGTTAGAAATTTAACCTTGTTAAAAAATTCCTTTTACATTACTAACAAATTCTGAAACTATTTCATTTCATCTAATTTTATTTTGACGTACGAAAACCAATAATTTTGCAAATATTGTATTAAATTGTAGTTACCGGTCATAGTATCTAGTTAAAAAAATTATCATTTTTTTGTACAGTTTTGTTAACAATATGATTAAAAAAGGATAAGGCACCAATAAAAAGTACACAATGTTCGTAAAGTGCATCTTTAAAATGTTTCCTTCCTTATTCACACTAATATGTAGTGGTTCCCTAAAGTGTTCGTAGACTTATGTTTCAGTGAAATAGTGCTGTGAGAATTTTTTAATATCTATAAATTTATCTTAGCAAAACTCTATAAAAGTATTATAAGAATACAGTAAAACTTTTTGGGGGGAATTAATAATTAAAAAGTAACAAAAAGTTACCTCACAAAAATCTTCGCGCACTTTTAAGAAATCTGCAGACACTATTACGAAATATTGCAGTTAAATTTCTGTCAGTTTTTGTAGGATATCCTGCAGCATTAAAGCTTGTAATACATAAATTACAAAAATTATCTTCTAAAATATTAGAAGAAAATTTTTTTTTAAATTTGGTTTTATTCAAAATCACTTGGAGATATGGGAAATATTGGGCTTTATAATCAAATTCAATTCCTGGCTAGAGGGCATTTTGTACAAATTCTTAAATTGTATGAATACTTTTGGGAGCAACTGTATCACAAGCACAGTTATCTTGGATATTTACAGAAGAACACTGAACTATTTGTCTATGATGAGAAACACTTAATGGAAAAAAACAAGCTATTTATTTAAATTATTCCAAATACATGAAATATTTGCATCTCTATCAAAAATTGAGATATATATGTATTAATAATAATCAAAGCTTAGTTTCTTTTAAACTTAGAAATGATTTATCTAAGAGGTTCCTTAGGAAATCTGAAGAATTTCCTGTCTGGTGTTTATCGAGACGTTGTCCCACAAACACAAGTGCGATACCAGGATTTGGGTTGTTTGCTAAGTAAAAGATAGAGTGAGTTAGCCTCTTATTCACCACACCACATCAAATATTGAGAGAAATCAAAGTTATATTTTTATAATAATGAATATAATTTTTTAAAAAATAATCATAAAATACGAAAAATCGTATATAACTATCAATATACTAAATTAAAAATAATCTTCAGTGGCCACTAATATTAAATAAGTTTATAAATTTTCTCAGATAAACTATTTGGTAATCTATAGCATAAATTTAAAGCTGAAGCATAATACAATTTATTAATAAAATTAATTTATGCAATCATACATGCCATTAGCTGACGCATTATTATAAATGGCAAATTTATTCCTGATCGCTCGTTTTGTCGTAATATTATTATTAATTGACTTTAAAGCTTAAAACTCATTTAAAAAATTTGGAAAAAAAATACCAATATGCCTGCAAAAACTATAGAATTTGTTTGCCATATGATTAATTATATAAATTGAGATTCATATGCTAAAATGCAAAGTTAATATATTAAGAATGAAAATCTAGCTGCTGTGTGATACAATGAGACAAAATATTTTTGGAGCTTGGGAATCAAAATTAATGTACTATACAAAATCAATTTTTAAAATCTATGATAGGTTTTCGAATTAAAAAAGCAAGCTTACCTCACAGAAAGAGAATCGGGTGAATTCTGGTGATCATCCATCTTATGATCCATCTTATGATCTGCTTAAATAATTAGAGAAAAGAACTGAAAGAAACTTTCAAAGAACCTCATCTCTAAGGAGATTCTTTGGCTTTGCTTCGAACAACGCGGTAAAAGATTGCTAATATGGCTGACGACATGCCGGTTTCTTGCCTGCTATTTCGCACATGCGCAGAAAGGTACATGGATGGATTGCCCCTTTAAAATAAGCTTCAGGGACATACACAGTGTCTCTTCAGTCTGACGGAGCCACATTTGCCTCGGAAAACCTTTACTTCTTCTTCTTAGAGTTTCTTTGGTTCAACTCAATGTGCGTTCTGCCATTACGCATACGGAAGACAGAAACATTCAGCTGTATTCGTTCATCAGAGAAAAACTTTTCATATGAAGCTAATTTTTTCAAATCTTTCACTATACAAGTAATACAAAAACAGTATAAAAATTTCTTTTTTTAATATCCAACCGAAGAGCTGAGGGGACGTACAATGATTAACATTCAATGGGTGCCTGGAATTATTTTGCTTTACATGTAAAACAAAATAAACTTTCACCCATTCCAGGATTTCAAGAACACACACACAGAGAGAGAAATATCTATAATAAATTTTATTGCTGTCTGACTGATTGCTTCGGGAACAATAAGTCTTTCAACTCAAACTTCTAGCTATTCAAATACTAACGCTTCTCAGAAGCCATTTGGACCGCTTCTGCTTTGTTAAGAAAACTTTTGGGGGTGAAATCATCCACTTCATCGGGTTTTTCAAACAAAGCATTCAGTGGTCCTGTTACTACGTGCTGACCTACAGAAATTTCCCAGAAACTTTTGTTCGAAAAAAACGAGTTTTATACTTTTAAAAATTTCCAGTCTGACAGCAAGATTTTGGTATTTTTCATATGTAGATGAAAAAGAAACTATTTTGATTTTAATAAAGAAGAAAAAATTAATAAGCTTATTTAAATTGTTTTACACAGCACCGAGTAAGGAGACGAAATTTAATTTTCTTTATAAATATTTTTCTCAGACAATTGTTTATGTGTAGTGTTTTTCAAGTTACGATAATAGCGCGTTAGTGCATGCATTTTGAAATCAGATTTATTTAATTAATATATATGGATATCCTGAACAAGCACACTTTCGCACATATAAACTGTATATTATTACATACATAAAAATAAAATAAAATTTGAAAATAAAGCAATTTAAGAACTACTGCATTAAAAAATGATTAAAAATTTGTTTTAATTTGTTTTGTTTTAAATTTGTTTTTTTTTTCGTTATATTCATTTACTTCAGTTATATGCATTCATTTAATTTTATTTTGTTGTATGCATCGGTTAGTCTTTTTGAAAAATTTTTAGTTTATTTGCGTATGGCATAGGAAATGAGATATCTCAGCTGAAAGGAAATGTATGTCTCCATGGACGATTTTCTATGTAAAACGTACTCATGTTCATGTTACACATAGGGAAAATCACAAAACCCAACCATGCAACCAGTTCGTTTGTTTGGGTTCGAATATGAATCGAACTAGCGGTAATCAGGTTTGGTTTGGTTTATTAGATTACGAGAAAGCGCTCGAGGGCTATCTGCCTTAAGGAAGGGATGCCTTCGTGGAGGGCCTTTTAAGGGAAACTGGCTCGTATACACATTACACTTGGGGAAAACCACGAAAACACCTATGCAGCCAGCTCGTTCGCGGGATTCGAACCTCAGACCGAACTACCAGTGTTCAGCGACGTTACCGCTCGGCCGCTGGTGCGCCTAGCTAGCGGTAATCAGAAATCTTAGCCAGGAGGCCATTGATTGGGTTTGACAGATTTGGAAACCTAATAAATAGTATTTAATAAATATAATATCATTAAACGAATCGGATTTATATAAACAAAAAATTCTTATATCGAACACGACCAAATCTCGATATAACTTACACTGATAAATTGATGTGTAATAACACTGATAAATTCAAATACTAAACGGAATATACATTAATTCTACATGGATAAATTTTTGAAATATATTTCGCTGGGAATGTCTGGCCGCAAAATCCTGATTATATATGGTTATATATACCCTTATTTTAAGGTTATCACATATCTATTGGTTTGACATTTACCTCAAAAAACAAAGAATTCACAAACGTCAATAAAATTAATAACTTTATTTCCCTGTTGAAAAGTCTCTGGATCTTTTAAATTATAAAAGAACACCCGCCAAGCAGTTTTCGTTAAATAAATATATGCAGCAACGAGAAGATGCGCTTTTGACAGCAACTCGTTTCAACAATGGGAATTTTTTAAACGTAAAACATTTGTCGCTTAAATTAATATTTTATTAAACAAAAAACAAAATAGAATTGCATATTATTAAAAATATTTTATTGATAATTCAGATTCTGAAAACAAGAACATTGTAATAAAAAACAAAGAAAAAATAAACAACATATTTCATTCAACGGGGGCCAACTTTGGTGCATGCACTTTTCAACAGAAAAATATTTGAAGCATGTTATGGATAATGGTTTAATTGATTATGGCAAGGTACTCGAGGGTTATGTACCTAAGGTGAAGGATGCCTTCGTTGGAGAACTGCCTAACGAAAATTCGCTTGAATACATGTTACACATATGGAAATCTAAGAAAACATCCTCTCAGCCAGCCCGTTTGCCGGGATTCGAACCACAGATAGAATCACCAGTTATTCCGTTTGACTCCGCTCAGCCGCTGGTGGGCTGTCCGATAAAGAAAAAGCTCAAAATTGCATATTAGAGGGAAAATGGTAGCGTAGTATAATATGAAGTTATTGCCATTTCAATAATGTGAAGCGATTTCAAGAATGTTTAATTATTTTATTTAGCCTATGGCAAACTATACGAGAGCTATCTCTTAACATACTGGTAGTTTGACCTGCATTCAAACGTACGTGAAAAGGGTGATTGTATGGGCGTTTTTATGGTTTTAACTCTATGTAGATTGTTTTGTATGAAGATTGTTTCCTTTAGAAAAACCTGTCATGAAAGCATACCTTCCTTTAGGCAGATCGCCTTCGCGAGCTTAATAATCTAACAAGCTAAACCAAACACAACCCGAGCGAGGACTCGTAGTCAAGGCAAACCATCATGAAAAGCAAACTGAAATTGGCTCATATTCACATTAACTCTCCGAGTGTTACGGGTTTAGCCCTGGAATTTCAAAGTTCCTCAAAATGTCATGAATAAGTGGTATTTTCTTGATTTTAATTAAAAAAATGACTCTCTCATTTTGTACCTTGATTCCTTTTCTTTCAATATACATCCAAACCGAAATCAGATACATTAAAAACTAGCAGAAATTTTCATTTATAATGAATATAGAAGGCAGCCTTCTAGGCTGAATTTTCCGGCCGTAAAGCTGAGAGGGCTTTAAAATTTACAATTTGGATGTTTCTCTCCATTTATACTAAGACTTCATTTATACTCTGCGTGAGTATATACTGAGCATAGGACTCAAATTTCTCTGTGTTTAGAAATTTGTGATGGGTGTTTGTGTAATAGTTGGGCGGAAGCGATTTACCATTCAAAATGAGTAAATCGCCACCTGTGCTACTGCGGTAACCCGGACGCTACTAGAGTTTATGAAGGATATTTACAAAAATGAGGATACATTGTGCTGCAATAATTAACTGCATTATTTATAAAAGAATTATTATTAAAGTTTTGACAAAGAGTATTGTGACAAATATTAAGGTTTCCTTTTCATTATAGTTATGTTAACTTGTTGTATTATAAACAAAAATAATGCATTTTGAGTTATTAGTAAATTGTTGTCTTAAAATTTCGTGTACTAAACCAAAGTAATAAATTTGAAGTTATTTAAATTATTTTGTAATACTGTAAAGATTGTTAGAGAAGCCAATGAATCTGTCTTGTCAGAAGACGATATTTCAAAATTTTATTCTTTAAAAAATAATTAAATCATTTTAGTTTTGAGAACATACTTTCTTCAGCCGATTAGGGAAGACCGATGATACTTCGGGTAGAGGATCGGCAAATCCAGTTTCTTGTTTTAATAATCCGGAGGGTCAGTTGGATGGACTCGCTAGGAAATCATTCAAATATCCCACATTATTGCATGCATAGACCAAAGCCAGTTCACAAATAAGGTTACGCTCTTTCCAAAGCTTTTCTTCAATGATATCATTGACATTTGGAAACGGGTGAAACGAAGACCCACTGAAAATAGAGAATACTTTTTTTTGAACTTAATATGAGGGATGGACGTCAGAGCAAAACTTGTAGTTTTGCAGGTTTCAATGAACTTTTCCATTCGCAGCAGTGTGTTTAACCAGAACGTAACAGTGATGTGTACCGGGAACCAAATTCTCTTACCATCTTAACCTAAAAGCGTTGTCCTTTCCATGTAAATTAATAGATTCGACACCACTCCACTAGCTTCAATTAAACTAGGCAAGAGATGAGAGTGCGAAGGTAATCAATAATCGATTTTTAGATCGATAGAATTACAATAATTAACACATTGATATATTACCCACGGTTTGTAAAAAGGAATTCAATATTTAATTCCAGAAAATCAAAAAATTAACTTTTTCTTAAGAATGTTCGAATAAATTTCCTCACATTAGAATACTGCGTGTCACAAACAGCTAAAACACAGCAGGGAAATCATACACGATATTTTCGCCGATTTCTTATGATTTAAAAGAGTATAACGTAATCATTGGATTGCCATTACGTTTCACGTGATATACATTTCTAGCATGGAAAGACAGCTCGAAACTTCTCCAAAAAAAGGAGAACTAATAATTATTCAAATTTTATGGACACAGCGGTAAATATGTAAATTTTGCACAAATATGGAAAAAATAGAATGTCTCATATTATAATAACTTAGAATTGTACTATAATGGTAGGGAAAAAATCACTTTACTAATGTAGGCTTATATCAAATCATATTTATTAAAGAAGCATTACGTGATATGCATTTCTAAAATTGGTGCCTTTCTTTGAACTCAAAATGGTTTATTATGTTGAGGTGCCCAGTGTGCAACTTATTACGATATTTATTTCTAAAAATTAACTTTAAAACCAAAACCGTGCTTTGATTCCAAACTATCTAATTATATTTTGTAACTAT
Source organism: Stegodyphus dumicola (assembly GCF_044657685.1). NCBI lineage: Eukaryota > Metazoa > Arthropoda > Arachnida > Araneae > Eresidae > Stegodyphus > Stegodyphus dumicola. Next base: position 260,883,414 of record NC_140771.1, on the reverse strand, counting down.
ATTTTCTGCTTAGTTATTAACTTTCATCAAATGTAAATTGAATAAACTGCATTTTAAAAATGTTACTGTATATTATTAAGATATGCAGACATCCTTTGCTGTAGGTGAAAAAATAAAATAAAGGTAATTAATGTTAGATGTTTTAAATATTTTTACAGTGTGGAAAATTAAATATATGAATACAATTCAAAATGTATTATTAACTGCCTTCATTTTTCACTTAAAAATGGTGTCCTCCTATTACTCCATAGTCCGGTGTCCAATGTTCTTGAAAAATTAGGTCAGCAACCTTGCTACGTTTCTGTTTTTTCGGAAGCATATTGCAGGTATGCGTTCAGAATCACTAGAAAGAAAAAAATAAAATTTAATACCCACGACACGAAGAATAAACTATATAAACAAGTTAAAAAATTATTTAACACGAGTGAACGCAAAAACTGTAATTAGCCAAGAAAAATGGTACCAGATTTGTATTTTCAAGCCGTCCTTTTTCTGAGATTTCTTGCATTGGGGCCGAATGTGTGAGCAGGTAAACAAACACTACCCCTTTTGGAACATTCTAGACCTGATACGCCCTTGTTTGAGTAGGATTGTTCAACCTACTATTATTAATGAGAATAATTTATTCTTTTTCACTTCTTCGCAGGAAAAAAGAGGAAGCATGGTAACCTCGAAAAATTTGATGTATGTCTCAACAAAAATATCCATTTTGACGACTCTCGAATCCTTTCACACCAGCGATTCTCAACCGGGGGTACGCAAGAGAAAAATAGGTGGTACACAAAGAAATAAAGTATTTTCAACAATTAAATTCAAAAATCTCGTGAAGAAAAAGAAAAATGGTAGGAATTTCCTGTGATCGAACTCTAACTGAAAATTTTAAAAATAACACACTTGTTAACTTTTAGCTGAACCGCAAAAAAGAAATGAAAAGCATTCAAATAAAGCTATCAAATTTTTATTGCCTTTTTTGCACAATCTATATGTATGAACAAGAATTTTCTTCCATGTTATATTTGAAAAATAAATACAGCCAAAATTAAAAATGGATTCTAATTTACGGTTAATACTAAGTGGAATTAAGACCAATTATAAAGATATTGATCTTTCTTAAACATGCCAAAATTTCACACTAAATTTTAAAATTAAAATATTATAACTTAAATTTTGATAATTAAAATGATAACCAATTTTAATTTAAGATTATTTTTTAAAGTGTGCACATTTAGTTCAACTAGCCCATAGGTTGTGCAAATGGCAATATATATATATATATAAGTAGTAAAGAGCAAATCATAAAAAGTGAGATTTCGTTGGTCAAAAATTGCTCGTTGAGCTGCAAATTTTAAAATAGAATGATAACTTTTCCCTTGACAAGTTCTGTTTGAGGCCTTGAACAGACTAGATTGACCCTGTGTTTTTATACCTAACATTTCTCAGTATTTTGTAAATTGTTTAGGCTTTTTTCAAGTACCAATTTTGATTTTTTGTATAGGTTTTCTAATTTTCTTGTTTAATATGCAGATTTTTTTCGCGTACAGTTTATTGCTTTAACTTAGATCTTGTTGTTTTAACTTTGTTTTACGTGTAATATCTGGAATTAGATTATTCAAATGTTCTTTACGGCTGTAGCTATTTTTTGCCTCTCCTATTCTTATCATTCTATCTATCTATATATGTATTTTAATATTTATATTCAGAAACTTAAAAACAATCAATGTAAAATGTAATGGTGGTAATAAAGTTTTTCTGTTTTTGTTTAGATGGTACGCGCTAGTCAAAAGGTTGAGAACCGCTGTTTTCAGACGATTTTATTTTAGGTGACATCTGTGGGTACGGGCAGAATAAAGGACTATATTTTCCAAAACGGATTGTAAAATGCATTCAGAAGGGAATTTTTAGTAATGTCTCTACGTACGCATTTTTATATTTCGCATAACCCAAAAATGATTGATTTGCCGCAGAACTTTGAAATTTCGTATCACAGCTGCTATAGCATCTAGATGTGCACCGCCCTTTCTTGTTGCAATCGTCAGCACGGTATATATATATATATATATATGTATATGTATATTGTGTCAATGTTGAACCCCAATTTGAGCTAATTTGTTCATAGTATAATTCAATGTAATGTTTTCGTCTGGCAGAGTTATTCTAGCTTTCGAAAATGTGCATATATTTTAAATGTAAGGTAAAGGAGATAGAAAGATTTCAAAAATAAAGAAGTTCTACTAATTATTCTATCGCCCACGAAGTACCCACGGCATTTTCCTCCAGAAGTGGTATGAATAGAAGAATTCTTGAAGATAGAATAGAGGAATTTTTCAGATGATTACTACTTAGGACTACGTCTTGAACTACTTGAAAACTAGAAGATACGTAGATTTTGTTTTAATTTTTGACAACGACTTTATGTGAAATTAAACAAATCTACGTAGCACTGAGGAATTTTAAAACAGATAAAATTATAACTTTACATAGATTTATTTTTGATTCTGTCGGTGATAGGTCAGATGGAAAGAAAATTTAGAACTTTTCTGGTTTTGATACAGAGATACAGAGAAATTTCAAAAGAAATTAAAACATATAGAAGAAAGCTTTTCACAAAATATGATAGTCAGAATTTTTAATATCCTAAGCATTTCCTTCTAAAGTTATAAATCAGAGCTAGCCAAAACAAACTATCTTTATAATGGGATGGGGAAAACTTTAGCTCAAAATGTAAATGGTGCCGGTATTTCTAGCTTCGATGAATCGGAAACAGAATTGGAAATAAAAGAAGTGAAAAATATTTTTCAATGCAGCGCGATATTCTTGAGAAGAAAAATTTCCTTGATTCTTCTATAAAGTGTGATTATGCTTGTAAAAATTTAATCAATGCAAATTCTGTAATTCTGAGTGTTGACATTAATTATTCTGGTTTCGAAAGTACAATTATGAAATTTAAAGCAGAATCGCATGAAAATGTTGTTCGTTGGATCCAACATTTCCAGAATACTTCTAAAATATTTATTTTTCGGATTCAAAAATATTATATTCGTCAAACGATCACCTGGCGGAAAGGCTGTATTATTTGTTCGAACAGAACCAGAACTTAAATCGCAGCCAAAATTAAAGAATGCCCTCACTGACAAACAATCTTTTGAAATAAATTCTACTAATTTATATGAGCAGTTAAGTCACAGGGAAATGAAAACTGATGAAACCACTTCAAAATCTTTTTAAAGAGGAAATAGATGAAGCTGCCTTAATGTGTTATGTAGTAAAAGGAATAAATGTGGTCACGGAAACAAAGTTATATAGTACGGATATAAAATTCAATATAAATTTTATAAAATCCTGAAAGTGTACGAAGTAATGAAAGACGATTTTGCAAAATGTAAAGGTGCTTTCGATAGAACGAAAACGGAACATAATTTTAATGATAGAAGTAACTCAAAAAACGAAAATGTGAATAAAAATAAAGTAGAGTTTCATGGTAAATCTGATATGAAATGTAACAGTTTAAGTTTTAACAATAAAATTTGTTTTTGTGGCTTGAAAACATAACACTTCTAAAAGTGTATTCATAAAAACAAGATAGATAAATAGTTTAAATCTAAAGCGTTTGAGCATAAAACTTTGTAATGCCCTAAAACCAATTCGAAACCAGAAGTAGCCATTGTTCAATCGAAATTGAACAAAACGGTAATGATTAGTAATTTAACGCTGAAATCATTAATAGACACTGGAAGTCAGTAATATCACTTGGAAAATCTCTCATATAAATTAAAATGCTGATAAATTACGTCCTTCGCCTTCTAAAGTTTTGCAATTTGAAAATGCCGAGTAGAATCATTACGCTATTTTAGAAATGTGTTCAACAATGTTTAGCCTTCAGTAATGTCTTCAACCACGCCGTGGAGCTGATGCATGGTGAAAAAGCAGAGGCGAAAGACAAACTGACGTGGAATTATCAAATTCTTTTCTTCGATGAGGAGTTAGTTCTTGCTAGAATGGCAGCCTCGACGATTTTGCTTACTCTAGGTAGCACTCTTATCGGACGATAAATATTTGGCGATGGAGGAAGCCTTTTCGTTTTCAGGATCAGTATAATTACCTCTGTTTTCAGTGGTGAAGGGAAATACACCAAATAAAAGTTAAATTATTTCTGTTAAGCAAAAAACCTGTCTTCAAGGGGAATTTCTTAATCAACTTGTTTGTAATTTTTTCCTATCCTGAGCTTCCCTTAGATTTTCTTGACATAGCTGCTCATTTCCGAACAGAAATCTAGAGTAATATTGTTCGAGTGTGGGTTTAGAGTCAGGCCCAATATAGGAATTACTGCAGAACGGGCGGCAAAGCTATGAAGAGAGTAGTGATGCCGAACATGCAAATTCAAGAATTTCAAGAAGTTTCCATTTGCTCATCTTCTGACGTCGGTCGAGGCAACTTCACACATCAAATAATCGATAACGCAGATCCTCCACTAGTCAAGCGACATCCATCACGTCTACGGATTGATAAACGGGAAAAGGTAAAAAAAAACTTTTATAGGACATGTAAAGAAAGAAATGTCTTTTAAACTTCAGCATGTATATGAGCATCTCCCATGGTCCTGGTCAGAGAGAAAATCCGTGCTATTAGATTTTGAGTTCTATGTAAATGAAACAAATGCACATTCAGAGTAATATAAAATCTGGAAGCGTTGAGATTTGTTTAATTTTTATCTAATTTTTGTCTCAAATTGCTGGTGCTCAAAATGACAATTGGAACGAAATATTAGGAAGTACTCCTCATTTGTTTCGATTTTAATATTTTAAATTATTATCCCTTGGCGAGTCGATTTGAAGTGTTAAAGTATGAGTAATTAATCTGCATTTTCATAGTTTTCAGTTTCAAATATTTTTTTAAAAACTTCAGTAAATTCTAACATTTCAATTTACATTTTACTTTTTCTAAACTTTAATAAACCTAATATGCCGCCCAGTCGGTATGGTGGTCAGGGAAGCTGACTGCGATGCCGAAAGGCTTGGGTTCGAATCCCGGATAAAGCATGGTTGTAACATGCGGCCTTGTATAGATTAATGGACTGGGTTACATTTGTAATTGTTCACAATCTGCCATTGAAAAAAAATAAACCTAATATTTTATTTTTTTATTCCTTTTAAACACGTTTTCAAGGATATCATATTCTTTGATATTCTGATTTTAAGTTTTAACTCATAAAACGTAAGAGGTATTAATATTTAATGAAAAAGAATGAAATTGTACTGTTTGGTGAAAGCAAAACTGGAAAAATTTATCCCTTGAGTTCTAAGTCAAAATATGCATTTTCAGTTTAGAGGAAAAATTTGAAACGAATTTTTCAAAACAATCTTTGCTTCGAAGAAGTAATGAATTGAAATTCAAGTATAATCCAATCTAGTACCTAATATGAATTACTGCAGAATTGCTGACCACCAGTTTTTTCATACCCTTCCGCAATATAAATATTTAAAAATTGCAGAAAATCCACAGATTACTTACTGAGATACTTTAATTCTTTTAACCCTCTGAGCGGCGCAGGATTTTGCATCTATCATGAAAACCTGTATTTAAGCAGCATTTGTTCGCTAAATTTGTATGATTATTTATTTTAGTCTATAATTCCATAAACTTACAGTCATCAAGATAACATTAACATTATTAAGAAAAGTAAGAAAGCAGAGTATCTTAGATTATAAGTTAACATGTACCAGGTGACAAAACACCTCATGACCGGCTCCGGTCATGCCGCTCAGAGGGTTAAATAAAACTGCGTTGTCTCTTTGAGCAGAGCGGTGGCTGTTAACATCTATAAAATAGTTGGTTACCTAGTAGCTCAATTGTCGCTGTCGGTTGCCAGTTGTGTTTCCGATGTGTTTAAGAACTTTGATTTGCTATGTAAATGAAGACAATTCAGTTAATTTAAAACTGGCGGAAAGTGTAACCAAATTTAAAAGATCCTTATCCACACATTTTTTGCCACAAAAATATGCTTAAACTAGCATGTTCTTTCAATTATAATACGGAATGCTTCTCCTTAAATAACTCCGAACTAATACCTAGCAGTGACTGAATGCGACCATTTGTAAAAGACTGCTTACAACTTAGGATCTGTGGAAACTTTTGCTTCCCCACGACCAGATAATTCCGAACCTTAGATTTTGAAAGTTTTCTACGACTCCGGGTGATAGATGTATCAATAGTACATCTTTTATTAGATGCAAATCTGAAAGGTCTAAGGCACACATGATCTATTGGTAATAAATCTCAGTAGTTGAAACCAAATGCGAGTGACGGTAAAGATAAAGGTTGGCATACAATTAGTACTCCGTTTATTACTTTTTTTAACTTTTGGAACCTTTTTACGAAAAATGAAGTTTGGTTAGATATAAAACTGGGTTATGTTTCATACAGGAATTTCTATAAAGCTAAACGCTAAAGAAATGATTTACCAAAGCACCATATTAAATAACGGTAGAGATTATTATTCATTTTCCCCAAATATAAATTTCAATTTCAAATAGAATTTTCTATGCATACTTTGCCTGCAAATTTTGATTAACGTCTGTCAATTGTTATTGGATTGATGACTGATAAAGCCCAGAGCCTTCAATATGATCCAAAATCTCTGGACTAGCATTGCAAATAAAACTAAAACATGCAAAATCAGTTATACAAATTTTACTTCTCCCCATCATTTCCAATATGAGGTATTCTCGAAACTTTTTTCCAATGAAGATTATGCTCCATATCGCAAATAATAATAATAATAACTTCCTTTCCTAAAATAAGAACTTCCCTTTCTGAGAGCGTTTCATTTGCTGAAGAAAGACACAGCTCTAATTTTAAAAAGAATCAAACGTTCAGTCACAATATTTAAATAACTGTGTTTAAAAGGCATGTGTACATAAAATGAATTAAACTATTGTGGTTCAATTAACTTAATTTAATATTTTTAGTAATAATAAAAAATAAGCGTAACTCTAAGAACACTAGAACCAAGAGAAAGAAACCTCCTGTATTTTTCCGATCCCAATAATCATATAGAAAAAAGTCCGAAGTAACACTAATTTATATTCACCAAAGTGCTAATTTAGCTTCTTTGATGTGTAATGTCATATAAACTATTAATTCGTGGAATTTTTAGACGTACAATATAGTATGACAATTTGATAGTTTTATGAGAATATTTAAGTATTTACGAACTAAAATTTATTTTTAGGATTTAAATACTTCTTTTTTAATAACTCATGGTATGGACATTTCTATAATTGAAATAGGTCTTTCCATTAAAGCTCTCAACAAGGTTCAATATTTGAATTCATAGCTATAGAGAAGTAAACAGTTTTATATCACCTTGTGAAACCCTTTCATAGCTGCTCAACAATCGAAACAGGTATTAATTTAGATTACAACCCCTGATATTGTACGTTAGAGTGACCATGGAACAAATCAGCACCATTACCTCTATAATCGTAGGGATGAAATGTGGAATAGTGTTTTTTAGGCAAAAGAAGGTTATAAGATTCATCTCCTTCATTATACTCTATGAACGAAGATAGAGTATATGTAGAAGACATTATTCAGGGTTACTCTTTCTATAACTCGTTAGAGTATGTCACATTAGCAAAAATTCTGTTACGAACATAGCTTGAATTTTTACAAGAACTAAATTTACACTTTGTTTGTGAAAAGGAACTAAGATATCAAATTGTTTCTACAATTACATTTATTTCTAAGCTCTGCCTACAGACCGAATTATACTTGTAAGCGCTATAAAAATTAGCATAATTCTGCGGCTTATAATCTTAATGGTAGAAAGCACTGCTTCGTTTCTAGTAGACTGTTTAGCTCTTAGGAGTGTGTTCTTGGGATAGGTTTCGGGGCCCGCACCCGAGCCTCATGGCCTGCGGCCACCTTAACCTTTTGAGGCCGGTCTTGTGGTTAAAATCCTAGGGACGTCAAATTTGACATTTCACCCCACTGTTCAGCCTGGAAAATGGGGGAAAAAGATATGGCCACTAAAGTGGATATCCCCGTCTTCTCAAAGAGAGGACTCTATGGCCACTATAATGGCCATCCCGTCTTCAAAAGGTTAAAGGAAATATGAGTGCATGCTAACAACACTGTTATCCATTACCAGCAATATATCACTGTTTGCGGACCTTGCGAAAAAATGGTCTAAATAATGGAACTGAATGTTGAAATTGTGATAATAAATGAAGATGATGGTTTAGAAGGTTTCTACTTCAGCGACAAAGCTCCATTCATCATTCAAGTAACTGGCAATTAAAATATTATTTTATATCCAGGATATATCGCTACCGGTAGGAAAGAAATTTTAAAAAAAGTTTGTTGAAAATGAAGAGTTCGATTACTAGGTTAGTGGAAAATCTAGAAACGACACTTTTGAACTTTGCAACAGAATTTCGCAACCGAGCAACGCGTGATATCTTTCTACAACACTAAACAGAGTGTGTTAACCCTAAACAACAAAGCAGTTTAAGCAAATCGTATCGAAAGAATTTAAAAAAACAAATGAATGAATACCGATGATTTTTTTAACTTCTGATTTCACGAAAATAAAATTCTTCATTATTCCATAAGCTTTCCCATTTAGACTTAGACACTTCGATATACCGAGCTATTGCACGACGCAACGTTACCGGTTCATGAAATCAAGCCATAGGGCACATGACATAGCAAAATCTGGACATGGATAACATCTCTGAAGAGAAAACGGAGGAAAGGAAACGGAGAGGGGTACCAAAGAGAAAAAAGACCAAAGGTATCTGGCAGGTTAACAGACTTTCACAAGAATGGAGAAAAATCCAAAAGGATCCAATAACAATTCAGTAAAATGACGAATGTAAAACTTGATTAAAAAAACTATACTAAACAGCAAAAAATACTACCAAATAACTACACAAATTCAACCCATACAACAGAAATACAACACAACAACAGTCAGTACAACATAACACGAAAAAGTCCAAGCGACTTAGAAAACAACACAGTCTAAATCAGATAAAATGGAAGTAATAACAGCCACCGACTGAGGAGCTAAGAGAAGAAGTAATGAACTCCACCGAAGATAGTGTGAGCTGCCAGTGGTCGTATGTTGCGATCTTCAAAGAGTATTTCATAACTGAAGACTTGAGAATAGTTCACAAAGTCGCACTGGACAGCTTTTGAGAAGAACTTCTCATTTGTTCTTTTAATATATTCGGTGATGGTCTCCAGCTTAAGATCTCTATGAAGAAGTTCGTTGCGGATGAGATAGTCAGCATCTGTAATAATATTTAGAAATTTATTCTGCAACACTTGAAGTTGATGTAGCTGACTGGGAGAAGCAGTATTCGAGGCAAGAGCTGCATAACAAAGAATTCGACGAATGCAAGTAGTATAAATATGCCTCGAAAATTTTCCTATGACTGGAAGAAATCTACAACACATAATTCCAACGGCTTTATTTTCTACATTTCTTAATATGATTAGTCAAAGTGAGAGTTTGATTTAGAATGACTTCTACGTATTTGGCTTTTGTGACTAACGGAACAGGCTCTTGAAAAAGTAAAAGTTCTTTAAATTTACAAGAATTTCTATCGTGGTCAGTCCCCGTAAATCGCGAACACAATTTTCCTTTAGCACTCTTGGCTGCGAAGTTTTATTTTTAAAACATTTGTTTTGGAGCAATTGACTTAGATTTACCTTTATTCCTGGCACTAAATTCCTTAATTTTTAACGGTTTGCTAATTATTTCATTTGCACCTTTTAAAGCATTTTCCATTGCCTAAGCTATTTTTAAAGTGTCATCTAAACTGATATTATCCTGCTCAAAAATTCTATCTAGAATAGCTCTATCTTTAATCCCACTAACAAATACATCCCGCAACATGGTATTAACTTATTCTGATCGTAAGTACAAGGTATGGCAAGTGACCTTAATTCTGCCATATACACAATGATTGTTTCCTCCTCCTGCTGCTTTCGATTTAAAAATACATGTCTGCTAGGAATTATAAGTGGCTTAGGATTTAAATGATTTCTTAACGTTGTTTCTAATACATCATAATCTTTATCGGAAGGATTATCAGAAGCCAGAATGTTTTTTAAGAAACTATACATTTTTCCGGACAAACTAGAAATCAATGCTTTCCCACGCTTATCCTGTGAAACATTTTGCATATCTAAATAACTTTCGAATCTTTCCAAAAAGAAATCAAACTGTTCTTCGTGTTCGTTATATTTTTCAAACTGAACCGAACGTTTATAATTGTCCATCTGTGGAGCAAAAACTGAAGTAAGTCTCTCCATTAGAGCTCTATTGTGCGCTATTAACTTAGTTGCAACCCGCTCCATATGATCTTCCGAAAGAAAAATGATTATAAAATCTTTAAATTCAGCCGTCTTTGGGGAATCCCCCTATCCTTATAGAGATTGCATTAGGCATATTTTTTTAAAAAATCACACATCCTCTTCGCCAGTTACCGTGTGTCCTTTTAGTGGGTAACTATTTCACAAGACATACTCTTTTAAACTACATGCTACTTTTATTATGTATACAGAATATATCATCACTCGCATACACACTTATATCTACAACTCTCCATAACTACCTCTACTCGCATTATAGTCTTTTTAGTACTACTGCTCGCGCTTCGATGCTTGCCTCTGTGCCAGCTTTAAGTCCGATTATGATATACCACAAAAGACATCTGTTATGGAAACATATTTCAATTAAATGACGCCATGGATTTTCAAAATCATATTTTTTATTTAAGATTATACTTAGAATTATTAGAATTTGTAATTTATTACATACTACTTTTTTCATATACTGTAACGCTGTACGTAGCTTAAAATCACGGAAAGCTGAGCACATCACATTCGGTTCTGCTGTTTAAAACAAACTGCTTTACTTATAATAGGCAAAGCGGTGGATATGTAGAAAATAGTTATTTCTCTTTTTTCTTCCTACCTCCTTGTACGAAGTAAAAAGGAAGTATTGTAATCGCGAAAAGTTTCAGGCAGCGTATTTCAACGAAAGTATCAATTTTGATCGCTATAGAATGCAATTTAACGATGTTTTTGCGTGATATCTGTACGTAAGAACAAAATAAAAGACTCGTTTTCTTCAAAAAAATTAGAAAACTGCTTTAATTAATTTTGAAGAGAATTTTTCGTGGCGTCTGTACGAACGTATGTACGTACGTACGTACGTATCTCGCATAACTCAAAAACGGGTAGCCTCAGAACGTTGAAATTTTGTATATAGGACTGCTATAACATGTAGATGTGCACCTCGTATTTTGGTTGCAATCGGCCGCACCAAACGTATATAAATATATTTATATATATATATATCCACACTGTTACCCGGCTCAGTGATCTCAGTTTCTTTGCTCTTATATGTTTGTAAATTGTATATTTTTTGCTTTAAAAATGATTGAATTATGTTTTTATCTTCCGGTTAAGGTTTTTATGCATTTAGTAAATCTGTATGCAATATTTTTAGAATTATCAACAATTTTAATATTGTTTAAGTGCCGCTAAGCCTCTTTTGATGGCGGCCATTGATTGTTTACATTTGAAACAGCAGACTAGCGGATTTGTTGCCAATCTAGAGAAATTTAGCTTCGCAACGACAAAGATAACGCCTTCATTTATTATTGCCAATTAAATCGTGCTTAATCCTTTCTGGAATTTTTTAGAGGAAATAAGTGTTTAAATTTTTCTTCGTAATTTTTAATATAGATATTTTGAGTTTTTATATATTTTTGCCTTCTTACGAAGTGAGAACTGAATTAATTGAATGAGAAATACTCAATCGTCTGTGAAAAACTGTTTCTTTTTTGCTTTGTTTTTCTTAATTTCTTTCATACACTGGTGTGCAGAAATTAAGGACGAAATCGAAAATTTAGCATATCAGCTGAACGAAGAGGCAGAGCAGACAGGAAGACCAATCAGGAGATTAAGTAAGGTGATGTACGGTAGCACATGCGCAGATATGCAAGTAGACGTAATGGGGGGTGTCTGAGTAGTGTAAAGCATGTTGTCGGTGTAAGATCAGTATTTCTGGCAAAGAGATTGCACGCCGTATAGCATTTAAAATCACACCGAGTTGCTGCCTCAGCGAGAAATGGCGAATAATCAATCTGTTAGACCACATCTGGATGCCTTTACCCGAGGTCGAATCATTGAGAAGTTGGAGGAAGGCCGCAGTGTGACAAGTGTGGCTGCAGAGTTCGGAATTGCTCACAGCATCGTTTCACGACTTTTGAGGCAATTTTAAACTACAGGAACAGCTATCCGGGGGTTTAGTAGTGGTCGTCCACGAGGAACCACACCCGCAGATGACCGGTATACTGCCTTACAGGCCAGAAGAAACAGGCGGCAGACAGCGGGAGAAATCGCTAGACACACGACACAGGCGACTGAACGACCGATATCGCGTTTTACCGTGGCCAGAAGACTGCACGGTAGTGGTCTGTTTGCACGACGCCCTGTACGGTGTGTACCTCTAACGCCTACCCATCGGAGAAGGCGTTCTCTGTGGTGCCGTGAACACCGGAATTGGAGAGACAATGAATGGGGACGAGTACTCTTTACAGATGAGAGCAGATTCAGTCTGAGTAGCGATTCTCATCGCATACTCATCTGGAGAGAACTCATCTCATACTCATCTGGATCGCATACTCATCTGGACTCATCGCATACTCATCTGGAGCGGGGAAGCCGCAATCATCGCTCGAACATTATTGAAAGGGACAGGTATGGAGGTGGCGATGTTCTCGTTTGGGGAGGCATCATGCTTGGTAGTCGTACAGACCTTCACATCTTCGACGCAGTTTCAGTGAACGAGACCCGTTATTATAAAGAGATTCTTCTTCCATATGTGCGTCTTTTTAGAGGCGCTATGGGTCCACAGTTCTTTTTCATGGGCGACAATGCACCATGTCATCGCACAGTAGCTGCCGAACAGCTCTTAGAAAGTGAGGATATTGAACGTATGGATTGGCCGGCACGATTTCCGGATTTCAATCCCATCGAGCATGTATGGGATTTTCTAGGCAGACGCTTGGCAGTCCGTACCTTACCACAAGTAACGATTCCGGAGCTTCGATTGGCGCTGCAAGACGAATGGGCAGCAATGCTTCAACAACTCATTGACACCCTCATTCTCAGCATGGGCAGACGCTGTGAAACCTGCCTAGCAGTCAGGGAAGATCATATTCCCTATTAAAGACCGGATGTTTCTTGCTGGACACCCATCACAGGGATGTTTCGGCCTTCAGTTGCATTGAGCTCCATGCTACTTTTTCAATAAAGCTTCTTTTTATCCCTCTGATTTCTCTTTTAGTAAGTGTTGCTTACATTACTCATGTCCTTACGCATTGGGGATCTTACGGTATTAAATGTGTTGATTTGGAAAGCTTTTGCACAAAATTATATTGAAAAAACCGTCTCGTCCTTAATTTTTGCACACCAGTGTACATCATTCTAGCTTTATTATAGTATTTGAATAAAACATGCGGCAACGATTAGATAATTCTATTCTTTAAATGATATAAATTTTGTGCATTCTGAGTTATAATATGAACGAAATATAATACTGTTAAGTGAATCTAGCGCCAGAGTGTCGCTGTGGTAAATAAATACTAGAGTGAATTTTAAAGAATGCATTTATATTATTGTGGTTTATGCGCTGTCGGCGAAGTAGATTTAATTCACTATGTTTAAATGAAATACAAGAAAAATGCATATAATTTAATATTCCGTACAAGGAAGTCATGTGGTGTACACATCAGATTTTTTATATTTCTGCTCACTGCAGTGATGTGGAGGTGATTTGTGAGAGTAATTACCGAATACATTTAGGTCGTACAGAACTGAATGACGCAAAAGCTCTCGCAGAGCGGAATACAATTTATTAACAAAAAACTGTTAGTACATCAGGTAGAAATAATCCCCGCCCATGTCAATACACTTCTGCCATCTGGCCGGGATGTACCGAAGGGGCCAATCTGTGAACCAATCTGTCTTGTAAACCAATCTGTGAGTTGTTGCTGCACCACATATGGACAATTTGCATGCAATTCGGCAGAAGATTGAACATGTTGGACATTGAATGCGTCCTTCATGTTGTCAAGCAAGGTGTAGTCCGATGTCCACCCACTTTGCACTCACATTTGTCATACCCAAATCACTATGCATAGATTGTCTGCAATGTTCCTTGCGCAACCCTTGACTCTTCCTGTATATTGTTGAACGTTTTGCGCCTGTTCGCCATGATCAAATCCGAGCCATCTGCCACATTTGCTGCTGTATGCGATGTTGCTGGTCGTCCCGCACTGACACCTATGGCTTTGGTCTCCACGCCACTGCTGAACTTGGCCAAACAGCGGGATACGGTACGCCTTGAGGGTGATATGTTATCGCCCACAGACACCATGAGACGAAGGATCTCACTACCCTATATCCCTTCCTTCCTTCGTTAGGAACCACACTGTCCAAAGCTGACCGTGATAATCATCTTCCATCATTGCTGTCCAAGCTCTCAATGACGACGGCGAAAGGGACGGGAGCGGACTTATTCCGTTCGCTTGCAGCCAGCTCCATCTATGCATTCGGAGTAGCTCAAGCCCCCTTGTGACTATTTCTCTTGTTTTTCCTTCGCAAAGTGTAATAGTGTCGTTGTGAGGCCCGTTGTGTCAATCATTTCTGTACGATCCAAGTATAATTCTAGGTAAATAGATTTTAAAGGCACTAACTCTTCAATCTATAAATCGTCAGCAAAAGATGAGTTCCGCAAACAAAAATACCTTTGCTTTTAATTCGCATAAACCAATCGCTAACTTCGATGGGCGGAGACTATCTCAGCATTGCACTACATACCTCATTAGACCGTTTTTTGTTCCAGCCGCCTGCCATGTAGAATGCTTTTCCACCATCTCAGCACTTTACTTCAGTTGCAATTCATCGCCTACTTCTGAAACCGTATTTCTATCGGCAAGCTTCTAAGCGGAGGCGACTCAGGTAGAGCGCGGTTGATGTCGCTTATGTTATTCCACTGACTTCAATGCTATCTGCACTGTTACTACCGTCTCCTAATTATTGACGTCTTCACGAAATGCTGCTTCACTGGTGCTTATGACATGAACTCTGTTCAAAATACTAAGAACTTCCCCCTCTACTTATTCATTCTTTTCATGTCATCATCTGATCGAAAATCGTACAACTGACTGTTTTAGTTTAGGTCTACTGTCCCGGTATCCGTACATCAACACGTATTCTCAGATCAACACTGCAAAACCCACTCGAAAACACATCCTGCACTAAGCCATCTCACTTTCATGTAATACAGGACATCAGAGTATTCAGATCGCACGGACTGAAGAAAATCTCGAAATTGCCTCTGAGTAAGTCCACGAAATGGAATAGTATTTACAAGCTTCACGAGAATGAATACCGTCTAACTAGACGGTATTCGTTCTCTGTAGTAAACTAATATAGCATGAAAATATCAAAACATCTTCAAAAATAGATTGAGAATTGTGTAGAACTGGAAGCTACATCATTCGCTGCGAGTCAGTTGGGTAACCATAACATTATTTTGAAAATTTTAGAACTCTGTATATGATTGTTTATTTTAATTTCTCTTGAGAATAGTCGTTTTGTACATAGTTTGATTTTACTTCTCATTTCTGCCTGTCAGTTCTATGTTAATTTAAACTTCTGTCATCTTTCTGTTTCATTAGATTCCTGTTTGAAAATTTCAAATATTATATCTGGAATAACCTCTTAAAGTCATCAATCGGCCCGGAGAAAGGTCTCCAAACTTCTTCCATCACCTATTCTTTGTAGCGTTCACCTCATCGAGCTTCAAAGGTCAGAACTTTCATGCGGTGCTTTATTGAGCGAGTATCGAGCCATAGGCTAGCACTCCTATTATACTATGTCATCGAGGTGGGATCTTGACATTTCTCTACCGTTTCACTCTCCCGATTTGGGTCACATTGTTACTTGCTTCGAACGCGCATCGGACGCTCCGGTTTGAATGCTTCGTTGTTAAATCTAGTGTTTATTGGCAATCTCTCCGAGTCTTTCT
Source organism: Stegodyphus dumicola (assembly GCF_044657685.1). Lineage (NCBI taxonomy): Eukaryota > Metazoa > Arthropoda > Arachnida > Araneae > Eresidae > Stegodyphus > Stegodyphus dumicola. The sequence continues at coordinate 260,867,297 of NC_140771.1, read as the reverse complement.
GCGCCATTACTTCATATAAATACTTTAATAATAAAACGTTATGAAAATTTTCTAAACTATTTGATAGCTCTATGTTTGATAGCATGGCTGAGGTAATTTGTCATTTCAGATTGTTTTTCATCAAGCCGATTTCAAAGAGGAACATTTTCTATACGTTAAGCACTCTTAATGGATTTGCAGGGGTTTACAATATAATACATACTCATTCCGGTACAAGGGACAACCCAAGGCCACATTGCTCAGTAAAACTCATATTTCATGAAATGAAATGAAACTTTTACAGAATTCAATGCTGAATAATGATCAAGTAAATGTTCGTAAAAGAATTAATTAATTCACGAACTAAAACTTCAATTTAGAAACAAATTCAAATTTTAATCTGCGTCTCATCCTCTCATGATAACTTAACTTCAATGATAATGTATAAATTTATTTCCATTTGGGTCTGTTAAAAAGAATTTTAAACTGTTTTCTTTTGAGCCGCTGGCAGGGAGATATGGAAGCCGGTTGCTACAGTTTTGTATTCGTTTTCGAATTCTGAAGAAGGTGTGGATGTTCGTTAAATATATAGTTTCTTTGTGCCGTGCACTTGAACTTCTTATGGTTTGTTTGATTTGGTTTAGCTGACTATGGCTGTCTGCCTAAGGGAGAGATGCTTTCGTGCAAGACTTTCCAAGGAAAACTTACATGTTACTTATACGCTAATAAAACGCTCATGTAGCCGACCCATTCGCCAGTAAACGAATCCAAGGCGGAACTAACAGTGCTCAGCAATTTTATCGTTAATTCGTAGGTGGACGTGAGCTATTATTGAGTCGAAAATTTTCTAAAGAGCGTCAGAATAGACAAGGGCTGGAAAGAAATTGGATTCGTCCTCTCAGATGTTGTTCAGCAAAACTAGAGTGGAACTTACCCCTTCTGTTGCTCTTTCGGCAAAGTTTTCGGTGATGAGACAGCTAAATGACGTTCAGGATCTGCTCCTCGGAAGCTTAAGTACCAAACTGATTGTTAGATAAGGTAAGCATCTTTTCAAATTTTGCAAAACAAAACAAAACAAAAAACAAAAAAAAAAAAAAAAAAAAAAAAAAAAAAAAAAAAAATTCTTAAGGTAATTACTAGAATACCAACTTTAATTAAGCATGAATTTAAGCTATTATTTGAGTCACTATTTCCCCCAGTTCTTTTCACTTCATTTGACCTGCAAAAATATTTTTAAGAATCCTTAAAAGACAGCTTAGATTGAAGTATTATGGCTATTTTAACTTTTCTAAGCATCTGCGGCTACACTGGCTTAAGCGACTGTGACGTTATGGATAATTTGATAGAATTTTTATTAGGCTAATTATCAATCTCATTTTGAACGAAGCAGTAGCATTTTACGAATTGCTTTGCTTTAGTTAAAGCTCTAGATTCATCTCATCCTAAAAATAATCTTTAAAATATATTCGTACATACACTAAACGACTATATGAATGTTGATATTCACCGGTGAAAGTCGACATTCTCCAGATTTCGATGTTTCACCGTAGTGGAATTCATTTAAAAATGGCTTTTAGACTGCTTTCATCTTAGTTTGATTACCGTTTAAGACGAACTTGAGTAAGGCCTCTGAAAATTTACATCTTATCCAAAGATTTCAAATCTTTGATTAAGATTACAATTAGAGATACAAATCCTAATTAAAGATTTGAAGCTACAGATTTGATTATTTTTATGGCTTAAGATTAAGTCGTTGTTAGAATATTTTATTTTCACAACAATATTTTTTTTTAGTTTGTATAATGAGGATTGACGTTTTAGTTTTTTTCCAGCATTACATTGGTGAGCACATTGATTACAGACATGTTGTTTAAAAGATAAATTTTAAGGGGAAAAGAAAACCTCGTAAGAAAATGCAGATCAATTGTTGCACAGTATAATTCAATTTTCCTTACCTATTTGAGTCACGTTAACTATGTCAGACTTGCAGAGATTAATATTAAAACTGAAACTCGGTCGGGCAGAACATCTAAATAAATTTCAGAATTTATCTTTAAGACTTTGTAAGAAAATCTGTGTCAACCCTTTAGAAACTTTAAACAAATGAATGAAGCTTATACAGTTTGAGGTGTCAAATACTTTGGAAATTGTGTTCTTAAATTTAAAAAATATTTCATGTTTCCTTATGAAATGCGTCTGACACTGAAACAGGTTTCCATTCGTTGATGCCATTGATATTTAAAATTATGTTCACGGCTTGAAATTATTATTATTAAAATTATAACGAATGTGTTACTCACTAGTTTTATCACATACTTCTGCGCTTTACATGTTTTAAATTTACAGCTGACTATGGTACGTACGCTGGTCTTGCATGTTCTTTTAATCAAACTGCTTTGCCTTCTTCAGGTAGAGCGGTGGCTATGGAGTAAAGTATACATGTGGTTATCTGTTCGGCGCGAGGATTCAATAAGGGATTTCTATTCACAACGCCCACAGTTGGATATCATTAGGTTACCTTAACAGTAGAAACTCAGTATAGTCCCATGTGTTAAAGTATCAGTTATCTGTCACTTGATCTGCGCTGGTAAAGCGCAGCAGACCAACAATAAAGTGCTAAATCCACATTCAATTTTCCCATTTTTAGCTATTCTCTATTTTGACTTTTTGAGTATCTGAAACGACCTTTAGGGTAGTAAGTTGTTTCGAAAGTCATAATCCTTGATCCTTTGGTATTTATTTAGGAAATGTTTCAACGCAAGACCCAGTGTGGAAGTATTTCAGGTTACAGGGAAGAAGTGGTATGTGCGGTATATCTGCATCAAGGATTGGATTCGGCCCTTTAATCTCTCTTTCAAAGTTTTCATGTGAACGTGGATTACATTTCTCCTTAGGCAGATAATCCTCGCATGCCATGCCATCAAGGTTCTTTAATACATTAAAGGTCAGGCCAACGGAAAATGCGTGCGATTGGTTGTTGATAGTGACGACACCCGAATGATAAGACACATCGGTCGACGCTTCTGCTGATTTCAATAATGGAAAAAATATAAATTAAAGCAAAATGATCATTGTATGTGTAATATATATAATAACATATCGGAAATACCAGGTTTACAGTTTCCAATAAGCAGCTATAATGTTATTTTCGTTATCAATATTTTTTAAACACTGATTTATGAATTATTCTGTTTTTCCTTTTGTAAAAAATGTCCTTTCATGTCTTTATCTGTCAAAAGGCTAATTTTGAATACTATGTTTCAAAATGTAATTTTTCCGTTGAATGTAGCTGAAGTTAACTTTTCGTTATAAATTACACACACAGTCGTTTTATTCTTTTCAATCGCACCATATGTTTCAAACCAGTCTGTCGGATATGATCTGGAACTTGTATAATTTATTTTAAAGTTTTTAAACATCCAATATAGTACGGAGCTACAAAAATATACTTAAAATACAAAACTTTTAGAGGAAAAAATGAACGTAATTAATACACAAATATACGCTGATAAGAAAATTTAATAATAAAAATAATATTGTTTATCTCATTTTTTTCATTTATTATTTTTAAACTTCACTTATAATACTAAAGTTATAAACTTTTATCTAGATATAAAAAGCAATCTACCGAGAAAAATTTTAATAAAGAAAATTCATTTTATTCCTTTAAATTTCAGTTACTTTTTTCAAATTCAGTTTTCTTAAATTCAATATTTTAATTCAATGCAAATATGGAAAATGTGACGAAAATTGAGAGTAAAATACTGAATCTCATTCTTTACTTTGTATAAAAAAGGAATAATATGAACCGTTCAGATGGCATTATTATAAGTTAAGATTTGTAAAAATTGTACCTTTCCTTTTTTTTTCGGGAGAAATATAATAAATATTAAGCCTTTTTTTGTAAATACTGATATTCTTTAGACAATACAAATGCTTTTATTTCATAAACCACGATTTCATTTTTTTTTTTTTTTTTTTTTTTTTTTTATTATTATTTTTTTATATATATATATTTTTTTTTTATTTTTAAAAACTACATGCCATTTTACTAGATTTAACTGATGCTCTAATACGTGGAAAAGTTCCAAATACGGAGTCGCTAAAGTCCCGAAGAGTCCAGATCTTGGACTTTGTACTGTACATAATTTCGTATTTACTTTTTATGTTAGTACATGTTCATTAAACCATTTTAATTTGGGGAGCTGCATATTTTAGAGGTCTTACTTATATTTCATTTGTTTGATCAAAATTTGTGTTGCCATTTTGTGGTCACTGTATTTTTCAGACTTTCTCTTAACTCTGAGCATTATCTCTAAAGTGCCGTTTCCACTGGGTTTTATCTGAGGTAACGGAGTCAGTTCCATGTGTCGACTAACTCCGATGTGACTGCATTTCAGATGTTTCAACTTGCTGCCCTATGGGAAAAACTGGTTTTGGAGATGGGTCGGCTACGTCAGTTGTGTTCGTTAGCTCAGATAAACCCCAGTGGGAACGGCCCTTAAGGCAACGAATGCGCTTCTCGTGGGGGAACATGTTATGGTCAGTATTGATGAGTTATGATCAGTATAATTTCATCTCACTATCAAATGAACAGAAACCAGAAAATTTACTTTCAGGGTCTCATAATATATTATAAAGATAGCAGCTGCTTAATCTGTTAAAACGCTTTCTGTTTCCATTTCTTAGCTTTAAAACGATAATTTTATCTTATTTTGCGCTATCAGGGACGTACTCATCAGTCGTGGGAAATGTATAGCATAATTCAGTCGAGCTGTATGATATTTCAGTTTTCCTTTCTGGAACGGCATTTCAGTTTCGACGAACGAAATTCAAGCACAAGGTTTTACTTCAGAATTTGTATTCCGTGTGAAATTTTGGTCAGCTGTGTATTATGCAAACAAAGATATATACTCTTAATTATATTGAGCTGCATAAAGCTGTCTCTTTTGAGATCTCTGTGGGTAAACCATTTGGGGGTGAACCAGGGAGTGTTGAAAATTTCTCAAAGAGCGTTGTTTTGCGAAACCTGGATTTGTTAAATGTGAGTTTTGGGCAGCATGGCCGCAGACTAGGCTACAATAAAACTATAAACAGATTTATGCAAGATCTATATATTAGGATTTCTCTGTTATTCCTTCTTCCAACTAATGGTCACATTGTTGTAAGTGTTACGTTGAATTTTTGAACAGTTTCTCTTAGGTGTTTGCGGAATGTTACATTTTATCTAGGATAATTCCAAGACATTTAACTTCATCAACCCTGTTTGTATCCTTATCAAATACTATTGCTCATGGTGGAACAAAGTTCGAGTGATCTTTTCTAAAAATAATTACTTTGTATTTTTTAGTATTGGCTGCGTCCCTTCAGAGTGTGAACCGTTTTCCCAGAAGATTTAGGTAAAGCTGTAGTTGAAGCAGTACTATTGTAACTGCAGACGCTTGATTATAATTCACGTGCCATCAGCGAAAAGAGTAACCGTCATCTGTGGATCATTTGAAATATCTTGTGTATACAGGTTGTATAAATAAGGAGAATGATTGGAACTCTGGGGTATACCATCAGATATATTTCTGGCAGTAGAAACCACATTAACGATTCTATCGTTTTTAACTCTACAGTACGAGCAAAACAATAATCCTATCAGCCAGTGCTCTGCAACAAGACGCCGTCGAAGCAATGTTACGCTGCCATCGAATACATTTTGCTTTCCGTTAACTAGCATTATTATTAAATTAATTTGTATAGCAAGAATTTGGGGAAGTTTAAGATTTCAGTAGCTTTTAGCCCAATTTTCCATATTTTTGATTACTATTAACATCTGACATGGAAAGATGTTTCAAATGTAATGGCGTTATGGATTTTCAAAATAATGTTTACTGTTTGAAATTATGTTTATTATAAAAAAATTAATAACAAATTTATTAATCAGTAATTTGTTCGTATACTCATTCCCTCTACATATTTTATATTACGAGAAGGATGTGACAGTCTCCTTCGCGTACTTCTTAAACTAAACTGCGTTGTCAATTAAGGTAGAGCGGTGGTTATGGAATAAATTGTAGTTTTCGTTTATCTGCTGTTCGTTGCAAAAGCTTCGTACGTTTGATTTATAGCGTGTGTGAGGATAATTCAAGACTTGATGTAAAATTAACAAAATGCTAAAGAAATTCTAAAATCTTCATATGTAGATGCATTTTCAAAAAAAAAAAAAAAAAAAAAAAAATACATAAATACACATTATTATAGAGAAAAAAATAAAAGTTTGAAGATTTAAAAATTTTTGAATACATTTAGTTAGGCTTTAAAAAGTTGAATAATGTTTCATTCAGAAGCATATTTCTATAGCCTCACCGGAAAGTTTTAACAATTGAAGTATTTAAAATACTGTAAAGGCTTTTTGCTAAACTTTCAAGTGTTAAAACGTATTATAAAGGTGTTAAGTATAAATCTAGTTTTGTCAGCAAATTTTCTTCTTTTTTTGTCTCCACAATAATTCATCCTACATCCTTTGTTGATTCGAACTAGATCAAACATCTTAGTGATCAGCAATACCTTCCCTCGGCTGCCGGTGATTCCCATACTGTAATCAAAAAAAGAACTTTTAATTTTCTACGTGCTCCAATAAATCATGAAGCTGCATATTTATCCAAACTATTCTGATTATCTTTATATAGAGTTTCAAGGGATGAAATTTTATGAAAAAAATAGACTGCGGTTGTCGATAAACGAAACTGGGTACCTACGGAATGGTGTTTCATATACTTTATACATTTTCACGAAAATGATTTAAACAAAACTTTTCCGTCACGAGTTCGATTCAAAGAAAGGGTAGTTCCAACAATATTTACAGCTTTATCATCTCCCTTAGAGGTATTTGGCAAACTTTCTTGTTATTTTTTTTTCTTATTTTTATATTTTGAAGATGATGCTGAGATGAAGCTTAAGTAGATATGATTTCGAGTTTCATATGTTTTTAACCTTACATATATAAAACTTGTATATATATATATATATATATATATATATGCAAGATAAAAACACCAAGCAAATACACTCACACATATATAATATACAAAGAATAAAGGAATAAATAACGGAAGGATATTAATAAAGGAATTAAAGTATTAGATGTATTCATTCCTTTTATTACACGCGCATACACACACACACACACAGATATCTTTATATATGTGTGGGGGGGGTGTGGGTGTGCATACAGGCAGAACTAGAAAAAGATCCTTCAAATAAAAGGAAGAGTTCTGTGCAAAATCATTCTTTCGTTGTGTTCGAGAATTCATTAGAAGAAAGTAGCCACATAAGTGAAGACAGTAAGAGCAAATAGTTAATGACTACATTAATTTGTGTTGAGGAAAATTATAAATTCAGAAAATGAGAATATAAATGCAAAAATTTCAGAAATGCACAGTCCATGAAAGTTGAAACTTAGACTGAAAACAAAAGAAGAATTAAATGAAATAAAAACAAAATAAATAAATAAAATGAAATTATTGCAACAAAAGTGTCGTCGGCCCCAAAAATGTACAAAAATGAAGAAAATTTTTTCTGAGCTTAGAAAAGGAATGTTTTTAGTGGAAGATACTGTAGCAATATTAGAGAAACTGGGAGGGGAAAACACAGAAATATTGAAACGCCAGGATAGACAAGGTGAAAGGACACCATGCCTCTAATAATTATACACCAAAGTTGCGATCTTTTGCAATGACATTGCATTTCCACATTCCTAAGACGTATAATTATATTAGGACAACATTTGACACGTGTTTACCACAGCCACAGATTATAGGCTATGTGTTGTAAATGTATTGATGTTTCATCCGGTTTCAATGAAATTTTAGGACTTTAATTATTTACACATGAAGCAAAATCTGCTAAACAATACCCACGTGTATCCAGTTTGCTTATAGATGTAACAGTAATTAGACAGCATAAAGTGCGATGGCACGAAGTATTACAGCTATGTCGCTATGGGGACAAATTTAAATTATGACTTGTTCCCTGTTGCGATAGAAGGAATAATTTTTATGCTTCCGTGCATAAACAGGAGTTGGAAATTACCAATAAGTTATTTTTTTATTGATTTTGAAACTGCATCAATAAAAAATCTGGATGTCAGGTCAGTAATTTAGTTAAGCAGTGTCTGATATTAGTTTAAAAAACGGATATTAAGGTAGTATCATCAGCACTTGATGGGGCTGCGTGCAACATGAACATGGCTAAACACCCAGGATGTTCAGTTGATTCTAAGAAATCTTTCTTAACAATTTTCAGCATCTTTGAAACGAAGAAAAGATTTTTGTATTTTTGGACTCATGTCATATGTTGAAATTGGTAAGAAATACATTTGGAGAGAAGGAATGTATAGTGGCTAATAAAAATCAACTTGTCAAATTAAACTTCATCGTGAAATTACGAGAACTATAAGATGCAGATGGATTGCACCGGCCAAACAAATTGCGGAAACGCCATTTGAAATGGTTCCGGAAAAAAATGAATGTTAAACTTGCAGTGGAATTAAAGAGCGTTTCAGTTGCTGATGCAATTGGAAAAAAAAGAGAGTAGAGTCTTAAGAAATTTTGAAAGATTGGAGGAAAGAGTGAAATTTCTGAGGCATATTAATCGAATTTTCGATACTTTGAATTCTCGATATGTATATCAGCCAGAAGTACATCAGTCAGCATCCATTATTTCCCCAAAATTCCCAGTATGTTTATGAATAATGTAGTGCATATTATAATTATTGTGTTTGTATACCTTCATGAATCTACATAACAAATTTTCTTTCATTACAAGCAGTTTTGCTTATTACATCACTGTAAATTATATAATCTCATGTTCAGTATTTATTATTTCAACTTTAGAACATTTGCTACTGAACATACAAAGCTGCACTACCTCAGGTTGACTTTAGTCAGAGAATAACTTGATTCTCACTAGCCAGAGGGCGCCAGGGGCGCAAGATGTCTCAATTCTGTCCATTAATAAAACAACACGCACCAACTCAATCATTCCTTTAATTCTGTATTTTGAATTGAATTCTTTCATTTTTTCTTCGGGGTTAAAGCCCTCATATTTGTTTTACTTAAATTTTATCTTAATTAGCTCAAAAGCGCTTATTTTTCTGCTTACAGTCAGAGGCCTTCGAGCAATAAGCGAAGTAGAGGTAAAAACTCCAGCAGTTGATGCCAGCCAAGGGTAGCAGTACCAGCCAAGGATTTTCCGATTTCCAGAGTTAAAATAGTGGGTACATTTAGCAACAATGCGCCAATCAACTGTATATTCTTCTGTCTAAAAATCCAGGCTGAAATCTTAACAGAAAGAGGCAAATTTATACAACAATTCTGAAGAATCGCCGGCTTGAGCTCCTGCCTCAAAGAACAATATAAATAGGCTTCAAGTGGTGCAAAACAAAATCCTTAGGATGACGATGGATGCTCACTTTTATATCCGTAATAAGCTTCTGTATGACGATCTTAAGATGAAAACATTGGAAAACTGTTTACACAAGAACAATGGCAATTTCTTGAAAAAAAAGGACAGAACAGGCATACTGAGAATTTTAGTGATTCTTTAAATTATTGTCGATCCGACAGATATTCATATTCGTCCACACACAACGCACAGACAGAGAAACCAAATTTCAATATTTAGGCTTTTACATAATCTTGTTTTGCTTCTATATATACCTGCTTACTATATTTGTCATGAAATAAAATTAAAGAATGCCAATAAGTCAATGTTACTAATCAGAAATGCAAACGGGGAAATATTGTTCAGACAACATCAACAATAAAGTCTTTCATTACTAAAAGTACCCATGAAAGACAGGAAAGTAAGATGGCTAACATGTTCACAGTAATCAATTACTTAAATCATTTCATTTAGTTATATTCTATTTGTGCAGCTTCTAGAGCGCCTTAACATGATACAGAGGCCTTCCTCAGTTGACTGTGCCGCCGGGGCCCCAACCCACCGAACAGCCCGCAGGGACTTCTCATGTTCATCGCCACAATCCATCACACTGAGGGCTGCGCGGGGAGACGCCCCCTCCGGCACAACGTTTAATATCTACAATGGAGAACGCTTAATATCTACAATGGAGCGTCCCCACAGCAAAGGCAACGGACACGACAGTACCAGTGCGGTCCCTGCCAAGCCAGTACTTACCATAGGATGGACCTATGGTTCTAGTCCTGTGAAGTCTGATTATATACCCAACAAATCGAAGCTGGCAGGACACAAGTAAAGCCAGTGATCTGGGAGAACCCCGGGTATCCTCCCATAAACGGTCGGTTCCGGAAATTCCCACCTGTCGATCCCCTGGGATTGGTTGCTCAGCGTCATTAGCCTATGCATGGACCTTATAAGAGATAGACTAAACCAGTGGGCAGGTCCCCGACAAGAAAGAGTAGAGACGATCTGGTTTAATTTAACACTGAAACCTATGGCGTTTGTATCACATAACTCTTTTTAATTATTAAATGTGATACGTTGTATAGTGATGAGACTATGAAAGCCACAGTTTTTTCCAAATAGGATTTAATATATCTCCTTAAAGCACTTTTTACTGCATCTCGTGCAGTTTTTTCAGGCGTAATTCTTGTATACACATCTTTACTGTGGTAAAAAGGTAAAAACTCTAAGCACAAAATTTATGAACTTAATTTTGCGTAAAAATAAGGTAAAATTAAATAAGATTGATCGTACGTGATGCTTCGAAATAAATAAGGTAAAATTAAACAACATCTGATAATATTTTTTAATTTAATGAACATTTTCAGGCAATGATTTTCAAAACTATAATAACATTACAAAACGATTATTTATTTGATTATATCATCATTAAATTATTAACATTAAAGTGGATTATTTATTTTAGTAATTTATAAAATTTGGAGCATAAAATTTTCTGAGTGTAATGAAGGGTGTGGTGTAGTGGCCGAAACCGCTATGCAAACCCTGGGTTGTGACATCAGGTTGAAAACAAAACACAGCATAAAAATTTTATTGAACCCAAAAAATGGCTACATACAATTCTACAAGAGAGAAACATAAATGTTTTCAAAAAATCAAATTCTATACATCAATCGTGAGAGAGCCATACGTGGCTCTCGAGCCTGCGTTTTTAACATTGGGAGTAATTTAATATTATTTTAATAACAATTAAATAATTATATTTAGTCCCGTGATTTCATCACGTATATTGCACTCTGAATTTGCAGTTTGAAGTCATTCGTCGTAGATTTATGCGACCTTATCACAACTCCTCCCCTCATAAAGGAATTTTTCTTGACTATGGAAGGAAAAATTCTAAATATTTTTCACTGCTTTCAAAACACAAATGGTAACCATTTAAGTGATGATAGAGAAGCCAGTTACATTATCCTGCACTTATTTCTAGATAACATAAATGCAAAAATACAACAAAAAGATTTAAATTTTGAATCTACACAAAGTACCTTTTCAGTTTACAAAATGCTAATACTTAAACATTTGATTCTAACCGTTTTGAAAATGAAACACACTATGCAAACAAATTTAAATCTACAAAAATATAATTCCAAAACGCTACAAAAATCATTTTTCAAACAACAGTTTACAGAACAAAAAGGATTGGTTCCTCCATATACTTCATATGCTAAAGTTCCTGCTGTCCGTAGATCTGATCTCGAATAATCAATCACTGAGATAGGACACTCTTCAACATTTACAACTATATTTGGATGAGGTCCCAATTTCTTTTTCCGGACTTTATGATTTGTCAGTTCATCCAAAGATAACTCGCCAATGGCTGGTAATGTGTCCTTATACATTGCACGCCATATAGCATATGCATTTGATTCAGCATTATAATTGAACATCATTTTTACAGCAAGGTTATTTGGAAGCAATTTCTCAGAAGAAAACGTCTTGATAGAAGTGGGTTTTTCGAATATCGAATTCTGCAGATCTTGTGTTCCTTCAGTATGCGATATAATAAATTTTGTTTGGTATTGAACATTATCATGAGTTTCTGTTGCTTGTGCTTCCGAGAATTCTGCTGGCGAAACATCCACAAGGATAGCCCTTTCCTCTAAACTGATGTCTGGAATTTTAATATTCTCCTCCGTATTACTGGTTAACTTCCTTTTTTCCGAATGCTCATTATTGACTGCCATTTTACTTTCCATCTCTTTCTTTTCTTCCGATCTGGAATCTAAGTCTTTGGCACTCGCTCTCTCTAAACTCCTGCGCGCATGCGCCTGACTACGAGTCTCCACAGCATTCAAGAGAACCGGTCGTTCCCTAATTTCCTCAATCAACTGTGCAGTTTTATTCCCTAACAAATAGTTCTCTTTATCTAACTCTACTGGAGTAACCGCAGCCTTTGTGGTGACCACACCAAAATCACCTTCAATGGTGACTTTCGCCAAAGGTAAACATTTACATTCTGTGTGAAGGCTGCTTCACCCATACAGTTTTCCCTTATAAGTCACTAGTATTAATCCAAGTACTATTACACAGATCTATACCAGCTCCAGTATCTCTCAGATATTCTCTCTTTATCCCATTAAATACTGCTTTCTTGAAATACGGCTCAAAACATTTTCTTAAACTCTCCGTTCCTAGATTATTCACCAGATTAGCATTATTCTTTTCCAGCGATGGACAGTTTGGTCGGATATGTCCGTCCTTTCCACATTGGTAACACCTTAGTTTCCGCTGTTTCTCGAAACCTGGTTCATTGAAAACTTGCCTTTTTTAGGAGCCTCCACTTTTCTATGTTCCTCTGATTTAATTCTTTGATGACCACTACTTTTCTGATTATAACTACAGTTAGAATTTATATACCGCTCTCTACCTTTCTCAAGTGGTTTTTTTAAACCCGCTCTCTGTTCTAACTTCCTCGTATCTCTTCGCAAAGCCTCATACTTGTCGCATTTCTCTGCTAAATTCGAAGCTGTTTTAAATTCTTCCCAATTGTCTAAGTAGTGCTCTCTTATTTCTAGGGGGACTCGCCGCTTAATTTGCTCAGTGAGCATAAGTTCTTTAAGGTTTTCAAAATCTTGAACTTCTACTGAATCCAACTAATTCTCTAAATACACTCTCAATTCATATACTAAATCCATCCATAACATTCCGTTTTTTCTAGAATGTTCTTCAAATTTTGTTTTTAGTGCCCAAGAACTAAGCTTAAATCTCTGCATGAGTAATTTCTTAACATGCTGATAATCATCCCCTTTATCCGCTGGTTCTTTCACTATTAACTTGGCTACATCGTGAGGTAATAAAGGAATTAATTGCGAGACCCAATCTATCTCATTAACGTTCTCTTTTTGAGCTTGTTTCTCAAATAGCATAAGGAATAATGAAATATCTATATTACTCAGTTCAAAACGCGGTACTAGATCTTTCAAATTAACCTTTTTTTCTCTAGATTGTTCAACTTTCGAAACCGTGGAAGCTAGGCTATTAATCTGAACCACATTCATCAGTTTTAACCTTTCCACTTCAAAACCTCGCTCCCGCTTCCATTCCGCTCTCTCGTGTTCACGTTCTGCTCCCTCTTGTTCACGTTCCGCTCTGCTCTGTCTTGTTCCCGTTCTGCTCTCTCTTGTTCACGTTCCCGCTCTGCTCTCTCTTGTTTGGCTATTTCTTCTGCTTTTCTCTGCTCAGCCGCAGCCCAAATTCTTGCCGCTTATTCTTTCGCAGCTTCTTCTTCATAGTCCTCGGCATTTAGAATAGCCTTACTAATTTCTCTTACTCTATTTGTCTGAGACACATTTGTTTCAAACTCCTCCGCTAACTCCAATAGCGGAGTTTTAGTAAATTTCCTCATAAACTCACCCATTATGGAAAATTAAAGAAAACTAACCCGAAAAACAATAACGCAAAAACAACAACAGGTCTATCTCTCCAAAACTGAATAATTCTCTAACAATTCTGAACACAAATTGCCATACAACATTTAATGATAATACCTATGCCTACAAACAAAGCGTATATAAAAAAATGTTAATTAAGAGGCAACCTTTTCCTGCTCTATATCCAAAATAAGCATAATCTCGAATAACTGGCATAACTTCTCCATAAATCACAAAAATGGTACTCGCCAATTTTGAAGACGCCTTCGATTGACTCTCCTGGCACTACTTGGATATTCTTCCGGGAAATTTCACTATTTCACGCTTCCCCCGGCGTTCCCTTCTGACACACTGTCACTTGTCATTGAAGAGGCTTCACCACGCGAACTGTCCTTGCACGCAAAATTAGATCGTTCTTGAAGAGAAGAAAGTCTTTACTGTTCACATAAAACTCAAGTTTACAGGCGAAAACGTCCGTTCCTAAATTTACTCTCAGGAATAATCCCTAAAAGCTGCCACCAACTTTTAATATTTACTGCTGTGGTGTAGTGGCCGAAACCGCTATGCAAAACCTGGGTTGTGACATCAGGTTCAAAACAAAACACAGCATAAAAATTTTATTGAACGCAAAAAATGGCTACATACAATTCGACAAGAGAGAAATTTACTATTTTCAAAAAATCAAATTCTATACATTTTACGTGCGAGAGCAATTCGTGGCTCTAGAGCTTGCGTTTTTAACATTGCCAACGATTTAATTATTTTAATAAAGACTATTTTAATAACTATTGAAAACGTATTTGTAAGTTAAAAAAATAATAATTTCAGCTTATGCTCACGAGACATCCTTGTCCATATAAATCTTCAGTCTCTTCTTCTTTTATGTAACCTTATCACAGTACATTCAGACTGCAGAAAATTCTCCACTATCTGCGCTCTATGTATCCGATTGTTTAAATTTTATATTAGACTTCTGATGATAAACCTAATAGCTAACCAGAATAATTTTTGTTAAACCAGAAATCGTTTTTCGCTCTATTTACTGAATTAAGTTTTTATCTACTCAACTATCCGAAAATTTGATTTATCCGCCTTTCGTCATTTGCCGAGCACGCCGGAGAGTTAACCTTTTCTTGTGTTAGGAAGTAATTCTCTGTTTTTATAGCACAAAATGAAACACTATCGTGTTGATTTACACGAGTATTTCTCATCAGTTACATTTTAACCTTCTCGCAAGAATGAGCCTTTTGCATTCATCACAAGACTGTCTCGGTAATAGCCGAATAAGTTTATATAAGCTATTTATCATCAGCATCACACATAATAAATAAAATGTATTCACGAAGTACGAAACACATTTCTCTTTTAACCGGCTGTATTATTAAGAAAAAAATGATGAAAAAAAGATACGATGCTTGGAATCATTCGGTGTTAGCATTCCTCATTTCTCCACGCATTGATGAAAATATATACGCAATTTAAAAATGAGTTAAAAAGATTCAAATAGTAATACTTCACAAATTAGTGAAAAGATAGGCAAACAATGAACTTAGGTGATAAGTACGGAAAAGCATGTAAAGACCAAGGAAAAAAAGCATTCGTAGAGGACTTTCTAAGGCAAACTTTCTGTAGTTTTGCACATAGATTGCATTTTTTGTTTCAAATTAAGCAAACATTCAAGATGATTCCTGTATAACTATGGAATTTATTCACACTAGTTGGTAATGTTTTATTAGAACTGTCGCAGACGTATAGGAGAAGTATGTCATATCCATGGAAAAACGTTTCTCCAAGCCAAACAGTAATAGTGAAATATAAAATGGAAAAGAATATGTCAGATTTCCAATAAAATTAGTATCCGAGTATGCAAAACACGAACAAGAACTGATTATTTTTTCTGGGAATGTTCCGAATGTGATTCTTTAGTACATTTACTTATACAAAAATCTTCCGTTTTAAAGGCTGTATTCTACATTTAGGAACAAGTTAATAAGTCAGAGTCATTTTGTGTTTTGAAGTTTCAAATTCAGAAATATTACAACTTCAGACATAATACATCTCAAAAGCAAAGGGATTAGAATGACAAGTGGTGTGTGTGTGTGATTATGGCAAAGCCTCGAGGGCTATCTGCCTAAGGAGAGGGATGCCTTCGTGGAGGACTTTCTAAGAAAAACTGGCTCATATACACGTTGCACATGGGGAAAACCACGAAAATTACCATGCAGCCAGCCCGTTCGCGGGTTTCGAATCTCGGACCGAACTGCCAGTGTTCAGCGGCTTTACCTCTCACAAGAGAATATACCGTAAGCAAGCGAACGAGAAAAATCACGTGTTTTGCTGATTTTCATGAATTCATAGATCGGCAGCAAAATTATAATGTACTGAGTATGAACTGTGATTTTTTTCAAATTTATTACGATCACTGTTTTTCTTTTGCATAGACTTTAGTAAAAAATTCGCCTACATTTTTAATCAGTATAATTTAGGAAATTAGTTATTATTTTAAGAAAATTAAGAGCGCATTCAAAAAAAGAATACCTTTCAAATTAGAAAGGGAGTATTTTGTTTATATTACTTTTGTATTCCGATCCGATTCAATGTGAAATAGGAGTTTACTTTGCGCATGTTTAGTATAGTGTTACGAATTTAGCACTTAGATAGGAAATTTTATTAAAATTGCAAGTGAAATTGTTATATTTCTTTCGTAACATGAAAAATCTAAAGAGAAGCTATGCTGGAAAAGCAAGAATACAGGGCCAAGTGCATGTAGCATAGAGTAAATGCTTATCTCGATAAGTTTGGCAAAAAATCGCCAAAATTTACCAAATTTGGGCGATCATTTGGCGACAGTTTGGTCCGGTACCTGTATCACCGTAATATGTATTGAAATTGAATAAATATAATTGACCACTATGTTAACTGTAACCATAATTCCACCACCAAAGTCCTCCACGAACGCTTTTTTTCCTTGGTCTTTACATGCTTTTCCGTACTTATCAACTAAGTTCATCGTGTGCCTATCTTTTCATTAATTTGTAAAGTATTACTATTTGAATCTTTTTAACAGATTTTTAAAGTGCGTATATATTTTCATCAATGCGTGCTTTCCACTAATTTCGAGAAGCAGAGAATACTAGAAATATCTCGCCAACGAACTGAAAACTACTTACGAAGAAGAGAGAGAATCTGCTCTCAGTTGCTTAGTTATTGTTTTTGCAATTTCTTAGTTCCACGTGTATTGATCCGAGTTAGCAGTCTCTTTAGATAATCTTTTCATTGCATTGCGTTTGACGAGCTTCGTAGTTTGAGGCGACACTAGTGATTGTACTGAGTGATACTGTGGGCACCTATACGAGTATTTCTGCGGAAAATTCCAGAAATTTGAAATGTTTATATATATATATATACCTACGGACCTGTGCGCATTCAGTCTATTACTAACCCGTACACCTGAAACAGTATTTATCAGTTTAGTTGGATTGGATGATTTAAAAACGTTTCTATATTTTAGATTAAGTGTGGCTCAATTAAGTTCGTACTATTAAATGACGCGAATAAAATTCTTTAGGATTAAATTTAGTGAATTTCTTTCGAATCGTATTTTTTTTTTATTACCTGCAGTTACTTCTAGTTAGATATATGATAATTATAATAATATCATCATGAATTATGATAATTATCATGCTATTTTCTTCTTTTTGCATTTCGCTTAGAAATGTTGCTTCATTGTGATAGTTCGTGAGATTAGCTTTCCCTTCATTCTGACGATGCAAAGTTAACCTTCAAATGGAATAGAAAATACTACATTTAAATTTAGTAGTAATACTAAATTCAAAATTAAGCCAAAAAATTATTTTGGCGCAAATCTTCAGTTTTTATCCTGAACAAAAGGGTTGGGCTTCTTAATACCTCGAAATCCATTTTGCTTTATTCAGAGCCTTCATCTCGTTCAAACTGTTGTTTTGAGTTTGATGATGGTACAAATACAATCCGAGAAGCCCTCTATTACTACTCGGTATCGGATTGTATTTACAAGCAAATCGATAGAATTCCTTAATACGAGATACAGCTCCGTGATAAGTTGTTTCCTCATCCATATATAAATATTCTTATAATTTTCATTTAGATTAAAGGCCTTATTTCGAAGCTTTTTTTTTAACGGATGAGGGGAAACTTTGCATATAAACCACTGAATCCAGAGACTTGTTTTTACTTTATCATTAGAGATAGTATTTCAAACTTTCTGATTGTATTATTTAAGAAACAATAATAAATTAAACATCTTGGTACTTAACAGTCTCTATAAATATATAAGGAGAAAATCTCTACCTAACTTGAGTGTTAAGGATGAATTACATAAAAAATAGTTCGGAAGGTTAACTTAATGATCTAAATATTTTATTTATAATGAAATGCTTACAAAGTAGTTACGTGTCACGAGCGAAGCGTTTTCTTCCGAAAAAATTTTAATTACCAGTACGGAATGAAGTATCATGATAGCTCTATTATTTCTTTTTAAATTTATTTCATGTTACCAAAAGACAAGCGGTCATGCTCTCTGAACCTTTGTTTCGTAACTACTCCATCCAATCGAGCAATTATCTACACAAAATATCCATAAAAAACTTAACAAATCAAAATATTTACATCCGACACAGACAAAAACCGCTTTTCTAAGCTTCATTTGAAGGACTCACTTCTGAAACCCTCAAAATCACTGGCATCATCACTAGGCGAATAACCGTCGTGGAATTGCATACAGGAGTTATCCGAAAGGTAAGTACCTATTTTGGGAAATCAGGCAAAAACTCAAAAGCATAAATGTCAAGCACGTTTAATGTGAAAAAGCGTGAATTAAATTTAATTTTTGTATGTACAGACTGTCGCATTTCGTATAACAGAATAAAGTACCTGTTCTGGCAGATTAAAAAAAATATTTCTTGCTTAGTTTAGGAACGAAGTTCTCAAGACTGAAAATCGGCGATGCAATAGCTAGCACCACCTCATCCAAAGTGTGCGACAATTTTGCGACGTTTTTACTACGCCTTGTTTTGCCTGGGATACATCCTTTACAAAGACTTCCAAGTGTCATATTTGTTTAATTTTCCAAAGGAGGAAGAGCATTTAAAATTTAAAAAATTTCTCGTTAATTGAGGCCTTTTAGCTGAGTGCTGGATATTTGGAATTTCAATCTTTAAATTTAAAATATTCTGCATCCATGTGCATGGTATTTGTACTTTCACAATTGTTCTATATTAACGCTACATTTACGTTTATGTATTTATCTGTTTAGTTATCTACTTCTTTCTCTCTATCTTTGTTTCACTATATATATATATATATATATATTATTTTTTATTATTATCAGTAGTAGTATTCTTTTAGTAGTATTATTATATTGCTATTATTTTTATTATACTTTAATTTTAGCATTTATATTTATTTTTGAATTTGTTGGCGCTGGAAAAGTCAAGTAGAGCA
The DNA here is from genome assembly GCF_044657685.1 of Stegodyphus dumicola. Lineage (NCBI taxonomy): Eukaryota > Metazoa > Arthropoda > Arachnida > Araneae > Eresidae > Stegodyphus > Stegodyphus dumicola. The sequence continues at coordinate 260,847,972 of NC_140771.1, read as the reverse complement.
AAACGCATGGTCAGAAAAATGTATTTATCGAATTTAAATATTTTAAATTATCCCCACTTGAAGAGTCAATCTGAAATCATAGTAATTATTTGCATAGTAATTATTGTATAAAGTAATTATTTGCATTTATAAATTATTTGCATAAAGTAATTATTTGCATAAAAATATAAATAATTATTTCGCATTTTATTTAATATTTATAAAAAATTTTAATGTATTCTAACGTTTCAAAAATTTAATCGTTATGTTTTATTTTTTAAATGTATTTAAAACTTTTTTCTGCGATAGTTTATTTTTTTATCTTATTTTACTCTAACTTTAAATTATATATAAATGGCAGGATAGGTATATTAATTACTAACACTCTAAAGAGAAGCAAGTTTACAGGGTAAGGTGAATAGAAAATTTGAAAAATTTAGTCTTTGGGTATTTAAGTAAGGATATGCATTTTCACATTTGCATGAAAATTCTAAAATCGAATTTTTCAAAACAAACTTTGATTCGCAAAGAGAAAATGGAATTTAAAATTAAAGAAAACCCCATTTAACAGATAACATTAAGCATTACCAAATTGTTGACCACTAGTTTTTTCATCCCGTTTGGTGGTATAAATATTTGAAAACAATTATAAAGCTCAAATAAAATTGCTTACGTTATAAACTTTCTTTGAATAAACTGCGTTGCGTCTGTCTCTGAGGCAAAGCGGTGGCTTAGAAAAAAATAGTGTAATGGTTTTTCTTAGCGAGGTTTTCTTCAGGGTGGTCATATCCTCTGAATTTGCACGCGATATGTGTCGAAACTTTAATTAGTAATATCAGTGAGATAACTCAGGTAATTTAAAATTGCCGGAAAATCTTAATTTATACTTTTTTTTAAAAAAAACGAATTAAGCTGTATATAAAACTGAGTTACGATTCATTCATGAATTTATTAAACCTAAATGCTAAATGGAATGATTTATCAAACAACCCACTTAAACACCAACAGATAAAATTATTATTCATTTTTCCCGAATATAAATTGGGATTTCCGATAGAAATATCTATATTTGCTATGCCAACAAACTTCGGCATTTTAATTAATAATTCACAATTGTTATTGAAAGCATGATTGATAATGCCAAGAATCTTCAGTAAGATTCAAAGTCCCTAGACTAGCTGGCTAGTTAGAAACAGAAGAAATGCATAAATTATCACTCAGAATTTACCTCTCAGCATATCTTTCAGTATCAAGCATTTCTAGACCTTTATCCAATGAACGTAATGTCGCACATGGTAAATAAAAATAAATCCACTTACCGAAAACATCTCATTTGCGGAAGAAAGACTCAGCTTTAATATTAATTTTTAAAGTTGATCAAAAGTTCAGTAACAAGATTTAAATAACTCTGCTAAAAACGCGTGTGTAAAAAAACTTAGTTGACCAACGTATTTCAGTTTACTTAATAGTGACAAATTAATATAGTTAATTCAACATTTTTACAAAATGAGTTAAAAAAAACATGAGTTAAAAAAAAGCATAACTAAGAAAAAAAAAAAAAAAAAAAAAAAAAAGAACCATTGGGAAAAAAGCTTCTATATTTTCCGGATCCCAGTATTAATACACAAAGTAACTCTAATTTAATACATCAAAGTGCTAATTTTGATCTGTAATATTATATGAAATATTAACTTCTGTTTGTCGACTGTTGATTTTTTTTTTACCTACAACATGTTTTGAACAGCAATACAATAAAAGTCTTCTTTGAATATTTCAGAAATTATGAATTTTTTTTTACGTTTAGGATATTGTTTTTTTAAAGGCTGTTGATGTGGACACTCGCATAATTATAATAGGTCTTTCAGCTGGAGCGTTCAGGATAGTTCAGTATTTGAGGTCGAAGCTTTAGCTCCTGTTTACTGTGCACAAGTAATTAGTTTCATATCGCGGTGTCAGCTGCTTAATATCATACTATCAACACTGAAATTAATTTTAATCGCAGATTAAACTGTACGTTAAATTGCTGCATCAAATCAGCACCGCTACCTATATTATTGCACGGACAAAATGTGCACTAGTACTTCTAGGCAAAACGACAGTTGAAAATTCATCTCCTTCTTTACACTCTGCAAACGAATATAGAGTAAGTAGAGAAGACATTACTCAGTGTTAACTGGTTACAATACCTCATATTAGCAAAATTATATTACAAAAGGAGCTTGAAGTTTTACAAAAACTAAATTTGCGCTGTTTTATTTCGAAAAGAGATTAAGATGTCAAATTATTGTTAAATCTACTTTTATTTCTAAGCCTCCACCTTCATTGCACTGTGTTCCATGTACCATGTATTGCATATATAGCGTAATTCGATGGGAAATATTCTGTAACTTGATAAGAGATGTAAAAAACTATCATAATTCTGATGCTCATAATCATGAAAATTCCAGACTATCAGATCTCTAACGAAATCCAGAAAGTGACTACCAGATCTCCAACGAAGGACAGAAGTGGCGGAGACCTTCGTTGGAGATCTGGTAGTCGCTTTGGCATAGCGACACTCTAACTTATATATGAATTTACCATGAATTTATTCACGAATTTGAATTTATTCATACATACACATGTATATATATATAAACTCTTGAATACATAGGCCTCTCTTGTTCGTGTACTACTTTCTACTTTTATATATATATATATACCTACATATGTGTGTGTGTACACGCACACTAAAAAATGACACAAAAATTTAAAAATTGCCTTTCGTATAATGGAAAGAAGACTTCGGTAGCAAATACAGTATAGAGACTATCAGTGATGAAATATATCAATATGAAAAACATTCAGCAGTAATGTATATATTTCAGACGCTTTTACATTTACCACGATAAAATAATACCACACATATTATAGAAAACCCAATCTAACTTTCAATACATTTATTTTACATAACGACACTCTGGCGCTAGGTTTCTTTCTTACAGCGTAACATATGAATCGCAACTCCGAATCTGCAACAAAAATCAAGTTTCTCACGGACTATAATTCAGCGCCGACTCTCGTGGCGCATGGGCTATTAGACAAGATTTTCTTCTGTCGCCAAGTATTTCTCAGTTAATACAAAACAATAGTGATTATTTCAGAGGATTTCAGCGAACTCACATATTTTCGTATTTACACTAATGTCCATAAATTAAGGATAATGCAAAATCAAGCAAAGAAGAGCTAGAAGCAAACCAAATTTGACTTATTTATTAAACAAAAGGTAAAAGCAAAAAAAGATACTATATGTTTGATATTATTTAAAAAATTAGCGATTTTGTTCTCCCTGGAACAAATTACAAAAAAAAAAAAAAAAAAAAATTTACAAAAAAAAAAAAAAAAAATATTACATGGTTAGTATGATTGTTAATACATTGTATGTCTCCCAGACGATGCAATACAGTCCGTACAACGCCTAGGCATGCTGAGTATCAAATTATCGATCTGATCTTGGGGGATATTACACCACTCAAAAAGCAATGCTCTCCGAAGTTTCGGTGGACATGTAAGAGGAGGTTGACGGGCTGAACTCGTCGACAAAGCATGTTCCACACGTGCTCTACTGGATTGAAGTCCGGTAAGAATGCTGGCCAGTCCATACGGGTGATAACCTCCGATTGCAGGCATTTGCTTACGATGTTTTCACGGTGGAACGGGCGTTGTCATCCATAAACACAAATTGTGCAGCCATGGCGCCTTGAAACAAACGTACATGTTGTTCCAGAATGACGTCCCGATAGATTTGGCTTGTCATGGTTCCAATTTGAACATGCAGGTCAGTTCTGGAATCCAGAACAATTTCACTTCAAACGAGCACTCCTGCACCACCTTAACGGTGTCGTTCAATGATGTTTTCTTGGTGGTAACGGGTACCTGGAGCTCTCCATATGAAAGTTCGGCGAGAATCAGACTGCAAACTAAACCTGGACTCGTCGGAAAACATCACACAAACCCACTGTTTCGGTGTCCACAATGCATGCTCTCTATCCCAGGCTAACCCCAGGCTACAGTGAGTGACAGTAAGTGGAACGCATCTGACAGGTCTACGAGCATATAGACCAATCTGCCTTGAGCGTCTGTACACGGTCTGCCTTGAAATTGCCAGTGGCTGAAGAGAGCTGACGAGACAGGTCTGAGGCTGTGCTCTGCCTGTTTCTTTTGGCAGTAACTGCCAAATACCGGTCTTCATTCGGCGTTGTAACTCCTACTCACATTACCATCATCTTGCAATAGTTGCCAAAACCTGGAGATGAAACTCTGGGCAATTCCATGTTCGTCTGATACTTCCAGTTGGGTACGCCCACATTCCAGACGGCTGATAATTCTACCACGTAAAAAATCATTAAGCGCCTGCGAACCATTTTACTTCTTGGCCTGTATTTCTTATATATCACTTTCTTACACTCTCGTCATTCTGACGTACCATCGGAGTCATCTGGTTACTTCCTGAAATTTGCATATGATTCTTGGAGATGTGTGTAGTGATTTTACAGGTGATATATTTATTTTAAAGTTCGATTTCCGCGTGACTCCGAATTTTCCTTAATTTATGGACATGAGTGTAGAATAAAGGGTTGAATTGCAATGCAATATATAAAATTACTAAACTATTAAAGAAAATAAATGAGTACGTAATTAGGATTACTACTTAAAAGCAAATTTTAAAGCTTTTTTAATTACTTAATTATTTTTGAATTTTGAAGATCTTTATTGATTAAATAAAAATTTCAAGTGAATAAAGATTTTAGAAGTGTTCTTATTGCACGAAATACATCAATCAAAATCAAGAATCATTCAATTACAAAGAAAATGATAATTTTGTATTTGGAGATTAAAATAAATATCCGCATGAGTATCGAAGGCAGGTACATATAGCAACAGTTTAAACAATGCGCATAAGACTTTAGATTTTTGGCTTAAGCCTAAAAATTTGTTCTTAGCTACAAGTCGAGGATTTAAAAAAAAAAAAAAAAGAAAAATGTTTTTAAGTCACAAATTTCGTTACTTTAAAGCGCTCGAAGACAGCGTTTGTGTAAAGAGGGTTGTGTCTAAGCTACGTGCCGCTAAATTCAAAAAGATACATTTGTAATCATGCGAACTATCGGGTTGGGTTGACAATTATTAAGAATTTTATAGCCTTGTACTTTGATTGGTTATTCTGGCACGCAGCGGTAGATGCTGTATTCCCGCTCTTTACAGATTACTGAGCATACAGAAGGTCAAAAAATTATACTTTTCCAGTTGAAATAGCCTTGTAAACTTAATAGAGGAATAAAGCTTTAAGCTTCGCTGATCAGCAGGCCATATCTGGGACAGGTGCAGAACGAAGTTATACCTAAAGAATTAAATGTATTATTTGAATGAAATTATATAAATAGTACTTAACATTAGTTGAAAATGTTTTTCACACTGTGAGCAACAAGTTTAATAAATGACAGACATTTAATTTTTTAGTTGATAAGGCAATAATTGGAGTCCTTGTTTTGTTACTGCATTTTGGAAAGGAACTGAATATATAACTAGCATACAAAAAAAGAAATATAACTCGTTTCCATGCCTGCAAGCGTATATAAGAACTTCCCACATGCTCCATAATATGCATAGCAGCTTCCTTGAAAACGTTTTTTGGAATTTCTCTGAAGCAGGATCATAGAAAATGAATCAAATATCCAAATAAATAATAGGTTTAAAAAACTTCTATTGCTTGATACGTAAAACATACGAAACAGATTGTATAACCAGATGCTTTTGTGCTACATTGTCTTAACTTAAAAATATCTTAATTTAATCCAATATTTTAATTTAATTTAATAACAAACATATTCCCCCGGTACAGCGGTTAGGCATTCTGACTGCCGTAACGATGCGCCCGGGTTCGAATCCCGAAGAAGGCATGATTGTAACAGCCCATCCCTTCAAAGGAGACAACGGTTCCGTCCCTTGTAGTGGGTCAAGACTAAAGGCTATTAAATAAAGCTCTCGGCCGTTAAAAAATATTCGTGTAAAATTAAATCAGGTTTCAAAATCCAGTTGTAATGTTACCTCATGTTATGAGCTAACCTCAGATTAAAAGTTACAAAATTAATATGAATTTCAGGTTGTGAGTCTTTTTAGTTTGTGCGTAGATTGTAGGAATAGTTGACAGAACACCCCGATACTTTGCAAAGTCAGACCAACGATATAAAATTTTGGACGATAACAATTTTTGACGCATGACGCTCGTTATGACGACCTATCCCGTAAAAAATTAATTATTTAATTAAAACATACGTGAAAGGTTTGATGTTTTAACGTTAGCTCAAAAGGGTTTGTTAAGCTTTTTTACGCTCTCACTGAGCTCGCACTCTACCAGTCTGTTGTTACTGTCACTCCTTGCTAACCCATATTTTCGGGGTCCTTTTAGCTATATTATTAAGCATTATTTTCTTTGCGCTTACGCCATACACAATTTAACTGCAAAATTTAAAAAATTAAAACCAGAATTGCGGTATATGTTTACAAATCCCGATGCAGCGTTAAATGCTGGCATGCATTTTTCTACTTTTTTCAGTCTTTTCTCACTTTATCACATCGATGTTTAGTTTTCTTACAAAGATCGCTTTACAATTTTTTGTCATTTTATTATTAACATTTTGTGTGTTTACTTTATTTATTATATATCACATTCTGGTACTTACGCTGCATGGAATTCGATTTAACACCTAAATAACAAAATATTTCAAAATGGGATATCTTTAGATATTTTATCCGATACACAGTCTCGTGCGCTGGAGTTAAGAATGCTTTATTCTGTGTAGTGTTAACGAACATTATATTCCGCAGTTATTCTTGTAAAACGCTACTATGTGTGGTAGCGTGAAATTTTTAAATGTTGAAAGCTCATCAGAATATCATTCTTCTCTACAACTCTGTATCTGCTATTACTGGTTAGAAAACTTCTCCGAAGGAAATCTTCTCCTGTTGCATCGGTCCGATCAACCGACTGAGTTAACAAGACTCAGTATTTTTTTAGTAAACTTCACACGGCTCTTTTATATACTAACGTATCGTAATAAGGAAGAATATGTATTTTTGCTCGTGAACACGATTGCAAGTTACGTTAAACTGAAGAATTTAAAAAAAAAAAAAATTGCAATACATTTTTCGTTCCAGAAAGTAGCATTCCTTTCCATGGCATTGAATAACAACAGCTGTTTATAAGAGTTACTATCCACATTTCTCTTTATAATTTTATTTAATTGGTAAACTATACCTTTAATACTTTTTATTTACCTATTTATATAAATTTATGTTAAAAACAAGGAATTCAAGAGCAAAGCAAATTTAAAGTTTTAGATATTTGATTTTTTGCAGTAGCAAAGAATCCATTTTATCATTTGAGAGTTCTAGTGATTTCTTTATCTAATACCTAAAGACAGATTTTTGAACCCGTTTTTTTGCCAGTTAAATGTTTTCATTTTTAAAAATTCATATTGTTAAAATTCTTTAATAGTTCATCCTTGTCTGATTCCTGTAATCTCGTATTATCATGTTTTAACACTCGGATCCCAGATTATGAATTCATATCCCAAACTATAGGTTCGTATCTCAGCTGATCAGTTATTGCATTATAAAAAAATTAAAAAACTGCGATAATTCGTCCAAGAGGGGTTTACGGAAGAATTCTATTATAGCCTTACGCATTAAATATCCAATATGTAAAAACCTGATTTCAGTATTTTTTCAGTCCGCGTGTGGGCTTTCCAATTTATATGTTATTCACGGCAGGTTTTGCTTTACGTATACCTGTATTCCATGAATGTATTAAAAATATTTTTCAAAATATATATATATATATATATATATATATATATAAAACCTCTCTTAATAGTTTGATATTTTTCTAATTATGTCAGATTTAAAAACGAAATGAAGAAGAACTGCGCATGCTCGCGCCATTGCAGTGTGTGTTTTCTTGAGCTCTGATTTTCAGCTTTATTTTGCGGTAATTAATGTGTGTAAACTATTTATTGTGTATAATTTTATTTGTGCAAGTACTCTGCTTTATATTTGTGCAATTTGTTTCAAGTTGAAAGAAGTATTGTTAATATTATGGCTCTTGCAAGATTTCGGTATAGTTAAGCCTAGCTTAACGATTTGTTTACTTGTTTGAGTAGTGCTACGAGATAAAGGGAATGCCAAGATGGACGAAGAAGACGATGATGCGTTTTATAGTGCGCTTAAATGTTGCTATGATAAACTTGAAACGGCTATTGAGTCAAAGTGTAACATGAACCAGAATATTCGTGAAGAGGCAAGGCATGCTATGTGTGAGTTAAAGTGTTTGATTACTAAGAATTTTGAACGTATTAAGTCGTTGGGTTACCGTGAAGCTTGTAGGGAAAGTCTTAAAGACATTTTCGTAAAACCAACCTATGCTAGTGCTGTGCTGCCATCTCCTGTGGAGAATGCGAAACAAAATTCTTTAAGTGGTTGTCTTGTCATTTCTTCGAAAAGTCGTTCGTCAGAGGATATTAAAAAGATTCTTAAATTACAAATTAATCCTGTAGAGAAAAAAGTGGGTATTCTCAATCTAAAAAATATTGGAAATAGCAAGGTATTGATAGAATGCCTCTCTGAAAATGATTTAAAAAGGATGCAATCTGAAATTCAAGTAAAATCACCGGAAAAAATGTCCCTAATGTTCTCATTTCTAGGATGTTCTCGATGTTTTAAAAAATCAAAATCCAGATGTTATTAGTTGTTGAGGTGCATCCAGACATGCGTAGAGGTATTTTACAGGAAATTAGACTAAAAATTTCTTCGAGCATCTGTACTGTGGATGATTTTGTCATGATTAATCGGTTTTTTAATTGTTTAGGATATAATCACCGTGGTGAACATTGTAAAAATCTATGCGCTTGTTATTTCTGTGCATGTGAACAAGAAAGTAAAAATTGCCCACATAAGAATTTAAAAGTCTGTATCAATCAAAAAATAAAAGATGAGAAAAAAAATTAAATGTAAGCCATTTGCCTTTTTCTGAAAGTTGCTTTTGTCATGAATTTATAAGAAGTCAAAATATAGCAAAAACAAATTATGGATAATAGTCATAATTCTATTTTAAAATTTGTTCAAATTAATTTACATAGATGTAAGGCTGCTACTCAGCAGCTTGTTTTGAACATGGAGGTAAACAATGTTTCTGTTGCTTTTATTCAAGAACCTTACTCTTATCATGGTCTTATGGCTGGCTTTCCGAGCTCCTTTAGGTTATACTATGATTTTAACTCAGAAGTCATAAAGGCTGCTATTGTTGTTCGAGCCGGATTTCTACCTACTTTTTTGGATTTGAGATTCTTGGATTATAATATGATGACTCTTGATATTATTTTTAAAGATACTAAACAATTTCTATTTTCATACTACCTTGAGCCCTCCCAATGTATTGAATTTGATTTGCATAAAATAAGTCGGGTGTTCCAGGCTAGGGATCTTGCAAAACTTATTTGGGGTATGGATTCCAATAGTAAGTCTGAACTATGGTTTAGTCCCTACAGTGATGCTCGAGGAAACAAGCTTGGAGATTCTGTCAGCTCCTATAACTTATACGTGATCAGTGAGGACTGCGGCCCTACCTTTTGTTCGGAACAGGGATCAAGCTATATAGATGTCACAATTATGGGAACTGATTTGCTAGCAAATGTTACCCGCTGGTGTCTCTCGGACTGTTAATCATTGTCAGATCATGCAATGATTGAATTCGACTTATCTGTTTCTGATGCTTTTTTAATTGCTGTCAGTATATTTTTGTTTAATACAAAAAAAGCAAACTGGGGATATTTTGAAAAATATTGTTCACAGTATATTTCTTTGATCATTAATGGTTTGGATTCTTGCTCAAGCACTGACTCACTTAATGTGATTGTACATTTTATAACTTCAGTTATTTTTCGGGCATGTATAAAATCTATGCCTACTAGAAGGACTGGTAAGCGTAAAGTACCCTTGGTGGTCATTGGAAATTTCCATTATGAGGAAGAGAGTCAACGCTGCTAGACGGCGGTTCCAGAGGACTACTAGCAATGATATAAGGGTCTTATATAAGCGGAAATATCTTGATTTAAGAAAAAAATACAATGAAATGCTTATTGAGGCCAAATTAGAGTCTTGGAGGAAGTTTCTTTCCGATATCAATAATGAGAATGTGTGGAAAAAAATTTACACTTACGGTATTAAAGAAAATTTTATAAGGAAGATTGAGATCTCGGGCCTTCGGCTTTCAAGCGGTAACTTTACGTCTTCCTTGGAGGAAACTATCGATGCTATTCTTGATAAAGCATTTCCTCCTGATTGTGTGAGGCTTGATAATGACATTCATACTCAGTGGCGCTCATCTGCTCGCAGTAATTATGCGTCTCAGATTGATCCTCCTTTTTCGCAGGCCGAGGTTGATGATGTAATTCGTAATTTAGGGCTTGGCAGGTCTCCTGGCCCGGATTCTATTCCCAATGAAAACATAAGATACTTCCATCGGCTTTTTCCTGCAGTTTTTCATAGATTATTTAATATATGTTTTAATCTTGGTGCTTTCCCACGAACTTGGAAGAACGCCCTCGTTATTGTGATACCCAAGAAACAAAATTTTACTGTTCCACATGTGAATAATCTTAAGTGTATCTGTCTTCTTTCTTCTTTAGGTAAATGTTTTGAAAAACTAATTACTAACAGAATTACTTGGCATCTACATAAAGAAAATATTCTTAGTGCTGACCAATATGGTTTCATTGCTCAAAAATGTGATGAGGATGCACTTCTGCGTCTTAGCAACATTGTACAGAGGGCAAGATGAGAGGTTTGTACACTATTTTAATTTTCTTGATATTGAAGGAGCTTTTGATAATGCATGGTGGCCTGCTATTCTTAATTTACTAAAAGAAATGAAGAAACCTCATAATGTGTTTAATGCTGTTTCTGATTTGCTGAAAGACAGAACGGTCGAGCTTTCTTTGGGTGGCACCTCAAGTGTTCGTCGACCTCAGAGAGGATGTCCACAAGGCTCTGTTTCCGGTCCCAAGCTTTGGATTATTACTATGAATGATCTCTTACAGAAACTTTCTGATCTCTTCAGTTGCGAAGTCATTGCCTTTGCAGATGATTTGTTGATTTGTATTCAAGGAAAAGAAATGCAAAAATCTTTTCGTCTTGCCCAAGATGTTTTAGATTTCATTTATCATTTGTCAATAGATTTTAAGTTAAACTTTAACCATGCAAAATCCAAGACCATGTTTATTGATAGAAAAAATACTACTTATGAAGGATATCAATTGCTTTTAAATGACAATCTCCTTGAGAGGGTGAATGAAATTAAATATCTAGGTGTTTTGTTAAACAGCAAATTTAATTGGAAAAAGCATATTTCCTACATTTCTAATAAATGTGAGAGACTTCAGCGTGGGCTAAATCGAATTGCATGTAACAGTTTTGTTGTTAAATCGAATGTTAGCGCAATTATTTATAAACAAGGCATTGTACCCTTTATTTCATATGGATGTAGAGTTTGGGGATTGTCTCTAAAAAAGAAAATCAACTCTAAACGCCTACTTCGAGTTCAAAGACGAATTTTGCTGCGAGTTATAAGCGGTTACCAAACTATTAGTTACAATGCTGTTTTCTCTCTTGCGGGATTTCCACCCCTGGATTTGTTTATTCTAACCTTTAAAAATTACAAGAATAGTCTTACAAATTATTCCAATTCTCACTTTGATCGTTTATTGCCCTTTTCTGTTCTACCACATCCTTCTGTAAGACAACCAGTACAGATTCTGGATAGTATGGACAATGATGTAAATTCATTCTCATTTGTGTTGTATACGGATGGTAGTAGGATTGATGATAAAGTTGTATTTGCTTATGTTATTTTTGAAGATGATATTGAAATTGAGTGTCACCAATTTCGCATCAGAAATGAATGTACTGTATATATTTCTGAGCTTCTGCGTATTAATTTTGCAATCAAGTGGATAATTAGCCAGGATGGAAGTGGTTCCAGCTACTTAATCTGTATGGATTCACACTCTTCCCTGGAATCTCTTAAAAATACCTCTTTATGTAATGATATTATTGTTAATATACAGCAGTCTCTCGGAGATCTGGAGAAGAAGGGTATTTCAGTGCTTTTACATTTGTCCGTGGTCATACATTTGTCATTACATTTGTTCGGATAATTATGGAAACGAGAGAGCTGATTGGCTTGCTAAGAATGCAACTAAAAATGATATTAATTTTGATGTAAATATTCCAAAATCTTATTTAAAAAAAACATTCAAAGCTAAAATGATTGAGCGGTGAAACTGTGATTATATCTCTTCTGATAAGGGATCTGTTACAAAAACATTCTTCCCAACTATTTTTGAAAGACTGAAAAGTAAGGACTCTTTGCTCAATTTTAAAGTTACGCACTTTTGTCTGGACATGGTAAGTTTAATGTTTATCTTGAACGATTTAAGCTGACATCTTCCAATTTGTGTAATTGCCGTCTTAGCGTTCTGCAAAGTGTTTTCCACCTGCTTTTGATTGCCCATTGCTTGATAAAGCAAGAAATCTTTTAAAATGTAGATTAAAATTAGTTGGAATTCATTGGCCGCCGAAATGTTATGATTTTGTATCATCGACTTCGGCCTACCGGACTTTCAGTGATTTTGTTGACTTTTATTTTAAACACTGTTAATGATTTCTTTATACATTTTTATACTTTTGTATTTACTTGTGGTTTTTTTTATCCTTGTTATGATTTCATTGTATTGTTGAAAACTGATTATATTACTTACTATTTTGCCTTTTTTACTTACGATTTGTAAGTCTCGTGTGATACTTTGTGGTGCACGAGCATTTCATTTTCTTTAAAAAAAAAGAAAAAAAAAAACCTCTATTTTCAACCGTGTCTGTTCTGCCTTCCATAGCTTGGAATTTATTTTCATTGCGGCAGCAATTTCTATTTTATCTTGAACTACAAAAAATGACTATAGTTGTCTTAAGTTGCTCCCCACCACTCTTTCCCTTGCCATTCAATCACACATCTGACACCAAACGCTGTTTCGAATGTAGGAGTTCGTAACGGATTCAGTACATTGAGAACCGATGGTAGCTTGATAAAACTTACTTTCACGTAACAAAACAACAACAAAAAAGAGTTCTCGAACCTTTCACAAAAGCACTCATTCAGCTCCTCTCAGTCCGCAAAGCACAATCAGTATTTTCTACTTCACATTACTAAGAATGTGTAACACACCACACCGCAAAGCCCAGTATCAGTAATCCCAGTTCAGCTCTGTTCTAAATTGTCTGAACTCAAACTGAGAACTGATGCTCTCTCTGAATTTATATACTAGTTTTCCCTCAGCCGATGATAAATTTACAGTACCTTTCAGTTCTAGAAATTGTCGGAAATCATATACGGTTACAGTCACATATAACGGCTGAATATTGTTACAGTTATATAAACATTCTGGCCCGTGGGGCAAGTGAAAGTTCTCCAGAGATCGGGAGGAAGTGTTGTGCGATTTCTCGCCAAGCATCTCTGCAAAATTTAGTCGTGCAAACAGTAGGCTATCTTGGCTATATCTCATCACTTAAGCGAGAATGCGGTCTACCTCACAGCAATCTTCGCATTTCTACAGGCCGTTCGCCTCACATTGTCCAAAATAAGTGTTCGGTGTGTGAAAGAGTATTGCTTGGCAGCATTGTTTTACGCCAAGCAGAGTTTGGCTTTAGTGTAACCCTAAAGTTATTTCGTTTTTGCTTTATTAGTATGAATGATTTCTGACTTGATGTAAGAGCATATGGTTGCTCGCTCTTTAGCTAAGTTACATAGGTAACTATAAGCACATGCGTGTGCTAGTATTCAATAATGTTGTTTTTGTTAAAATAAAATTGTTATTATTAATATTACAGTCCACTTACTGAAATTAAGTATCATTAAATAAGTTCGAGCTATCTTTGTCTTGAATTTCATTCATTTTTTCCCTGAGCATTTTAGAGCTATCAACTCCCACAGCTGTTGATTGAACAACAGGTGTTGATTCTCCCCACTTCGGCAAAACATCACTGGAAGATGCAATATGTGACCTATCAGTTTTGGAAGAATATTGCATATTTGGCCACCACTCTTCAAACATAATACCACCAAGAGCATTTTGAAGATCTTCTGTACAACATAACTGTATATCAAGTTTAAATTTCCTTTGATCTAAATTGGCAAGAGAGCAGAAAAATCATAAATAAGTTAGATCCCATTCAGTCACAGTTGTATTACTATTATGATCAAATGAAAAATTCTGTAAATCAGAGTTCTGAGAATCAAAACTAGTACACCACTTGTGTAGCTTCATTCATGTATGTTTCTCGCACGGTGATAAAACAACGGCACCTAGAATCATTAAATTTTGAATAATCTTCGGCAAGAACAGTTTGGTCCGTCGAGCCGGAGTCGAACCAGCGACCTATGGATATTTTCTAATAGAAATATGATACCCGAAATTTTTAGCGATTTCGATATTTCCTTTATTTCGTACAAGAAAGTAAAAATCTTTAATAAATATATTAATTAAAAAGTAAGTTGACCAGCCAGAAAAAAATTGTGATTTTGTTTTCTATAAGGGAAAACAATAAGTAACAGTACATTTTTGTTTAAATGATCGGAAATTAAATTCATTGCCTGGCTCCTAAATTTTACGTTTGTTTTTAGCGGAAACCGGCTATAACAGTTGAAAGATATTTTACGTGATCCACTGTACAGAGGGAGTTTACACATTTTTAAAGCGATTTCGATAGAGATTGTCAAAAACCAAATATTTATAAATAAAATATTTTTGTATTTGCTTATTACTTCAGATAAGAAATATCGTCTTCTACTTTTAAATTTATTCTCTTTCAAAATGAGTACGTATACAAATTGTGTATTAAAACATACTTTTTTGCGCTTTCGGAGGAGAATTATTCGTCTTCGATAATTGTGATAACGCTGTGTAAAACCGACGTCAAATAGCATTAAGCATTCTAAGAGCAAAACCAGCAACATTTTCTGTCAAAAAGGAAACAACTGTCAATCCCCTACTTCTATATAGAAAGTAGACTCCAAACGAATACTGGGAAACGATGATTATTCTTCATAATGCTTCCAAAGTTAAACCGCTGTTAACAAAAACAACTCAGTCCACATAGGCATTAGTTCGAAAACTTTTAAACACATGTGTAGCTGCAATAACTAAACTAATTTGAAGGATTTGTTGAATAGTATATGGTAAATACTACTTTTATTAGTTTAACAGAAAAGATATGTTTGAATGACTTCTGTCATCTTACTTTTTCATACATTTAGAAATATTAGTCTTCAAACTTCTGTTCGAGGTGTGGAAGAAATTTAAGCTCACAAGTATTTGTATGCGATCTGTATAGTTGACGCAAAATATCTGTATATTTGACGCAAAATGATACGATATTAGGCTAGATATAGTTGCAGGGGATGATTTTTATAACGATCCATAACATCCTATAAGAAAAGATGTTATAGCTGTGGTCGCTAAAGAGAACGTTTAGTTTATTGTAACAGGTGAATGGAGTGCTTCGACCTTGGAAAAGATTCATGAATTTGAAAAGTCGAACATTAGCGTTTTTCTGGCCCTTCGAATTGTTCGAAGCCTAAATTAAAAACGTTATTCATTTAAGCACTAAACATTTTAAATAAACGAATGCTATTATCGCAATTTCAACCGTCCAGGATCTTTAATATATGACTTCTACTGTCCTGCGATTTAAACTTTCATCTTTTCTAGTGGTTTTCCCCATGTGTAACGTGTATACGAGCCAGTTTTCCTTAGAAAGTCCTCCACGAAGGCACCCCTCCCCTTAGGCAGATAGCCCTAGTGGGCTTTGCCGTATTCTCATTAAACCAAACCAAACCAAACTATCTTTTCTAGAGGGAATTGAGCTATCCATGATAAGGTCTTATCAGTGCGGACCTTTCTCATTTCATACTCCTGCTAATTCAGATAATAGCGCAAAATGTTAAATTTAAACTGTTCCTAAATGTATTTGATGTCAAAAAAGAGAAATTTCTAGATTGCCGATTTTTAATTTTGTTCTTCAATTGTGAAATTTTGAGTTTATCCTTATTTCGAGTTACCTGCAACTAATTACAATTAATATTAAAATATTTCTCCCTTTTTCCTTTATTTATTAAATTTCATATAAAGCTTTTTAAAGTTGGACGATTGAATTCCCACCGGTTTTTATATGAGCATAAAACATTAATAAAAAAATAAAGTAAATATCTGCAAATATCGTAGGATGTGGATGTAACTTCAAATCTTTCTCGAAAAGCCAATTTTTGGCTAGTAATAAATGAGTGGTGGATAACTTAACTAACATATCAAATGTAACAATGTAAGGATTTGATAAAGACCTTCAATTGTCGAAGACATTTAATCGTGAATGACGATCTATTATGACAGCTATTTTTACACACTCGAATATCTTTCTTTATACAATGTGAATCTGAGACATAGCGTTAACTTTTTGGAAATATGAAAGGCTTATCTCAGTTAGATCTACTGAACTACGACCATTAGTCCTAGCAGAATTAGCTTTACTCAACAAAAAAAGGCAACTATATGAAAGGATTTTCATGCCTTATTGGCCGTTAATCAAATGGCGACAAAGCTGAACGAGAAGTTTCATTTTTAATACCTTTTTTATTAAGTCCATCTACTCTCAGTTTATACAAGTGTAACCGTGAACGCAGAATAATTAAATATTGAGACTTAAACCTCGAATAATAATCCGATAACACTGTTCAATTAAAAATAAATATTAAATTATTAATTGATTGGCTACGTTTTAACTACGCAATTCTATGAGCGACAACTGGAAAGCGAGCTGTCGGCGAAAGGCACCAAATAGTACATGTAAATCAATGAAAAGGCACGTGAAATTAAACACCTGTTAAGAGTTTTTATAATTTTTAAACGTTTAGGAGTTAATTCCTCTTTGCGAATTTAAACTCTAATTTCAGATTATTATTGATTTGGGGTTCATTCAGGTTGTGATGTTAACTCAAGTTATGGTTTACTATGTCAGACCATAAGTTACAATGTTAATCTGAATTTCACGTTATGATTCTTTTTAGTTTGAGTAGATTGTAGGCATAATTCACAAAGTATTCCAAAACCTTGCACAGGCATTTCAACAATTTAAAAACTTGGACGATAATAATTTATTGCACATGACGCTCGTTATAACCACCAATCTTGTAAAAAACTAATTAATTAAATACTACCGGAAAGATTTCAGTTTTTAACGGTCCCCCCAAGAGGGTTTGTTAAGGTTTTCTGCTCTGTCACTGAGCTCGAAGTATACCGGTCCGCTGTTATACTTACTCTCACTAACCCATTTACTTTTTATCATTTTAGCTTTACTATTAAGCATTATTTTCTTTGCATTTACGCCTCACGCAATGCAATAGCAAAATTAGAAAAAAAAAATTAAAAGCGGCAAAGCAGTTGCAGTTAGAATTTCGGGGCAGTGTTTAATGTTGGCATGCGTTTTTTTTTTTTTTTTTTTTTTTTCTTTTTAGTCTTTTCTCAGTTCATCAGATAAATATTCAGTTTTGTTATTAAGATGGCTTTCTTCCGATGGACACTCTGACGCGTTGGAGATAAAATGCTTTATTAATTACAGTGTTGCCACTACTCGCTTTGTTAGTCCTGAGTTTGCTAATCAACAGTTCGTTAAATTTCACAAAATATAAAAGAGATAAAAAGAATTCGAAATTCAAAGTTCAGATTTTTCGATGTCCATGTTCGAATCGAAGACTACATCATTAGAAATTTATGGTTCCAGGTACCGTTGTTTCTACACTATGCGCGAAACATACCTACATTCATGCAGATCTTCGTTATTGAATTTCTTTAAATGTGATACATGGAAACTGCTGTCACAACATTTTCATGTGATGTGCGTAACGGCTTTGTTCTGTCATTGAGAAGACTTGTCGAGAGGTCTTCAGGATGGTCGCGGCCTAGATAGATATCAACGACTCACTGTTTTCGATTCGTTTCGCTCTCCAGTTTACGTGGATACACTTTACAAACCTGTGACTACACCTAAGAATAGAAAACATCACGATGACCATTTTCCAAGCCTTCTCTCAAGCAGCGATGGTAAAAAATTTTCGGATGTTCGAATTTTTTATGTTATCTAAAATTATACAATTGCATAGTTTCAAAATATGTTTAGACTACATTTTGAATATTTAAAATTTTCGATTATTTCTATTACAGCTCTAAAAGGTATTTGCTTATTTTCATTGTGTTTCAGGTTCATGGATCATTGAGTCGTGTGGCATAACTGCTTTTAATCATAATTTAATTCTTAACATTTGATAGTTACAGGTTTTCATTTAATGCGTTTTTCTTGATATTTATGTATTCTGTATTATGCATTTGCAAGTTTATATCGATTTATTTCTGTTAATAAGCTTATAATTTGCATTTCTTGCTGTTTTAAATACAAAGCTTTATATCGTATTTACGAAAGTTTTACAGGCAAATTCGTATAACGTGACATAGATGGTAGATTAAAAAAATAATCCATGAATTTTAATTGATTCCCCTTATAGTTTTTTTTTTCTTTAGTCCAAAGGGGCTTTGCCCCTGAAGGACTATTGTTTTCGTTTTTCGATTTTGCGTCTGTTCACTATAAATGTTCATTTTACTTTTCAAACTGTTACCACCAAATGTTAGAGTTCTGCATAATATTTGAAGAAATTAAATAATGAAACATCTGCATAAATGTATGTATATTTCTCGCATTGCGGTAAAACAATGGTACATAGAGCGATCGAATTTTGAATGACTTAATCCTAAAGAGAATATAGGCATGTGAAAGCCCAAATTTGAAATTTGGAATTTGGTTTATTATCGATTTCATATTTTGTAAACCTTTAACGAATTTTTTATTAAAAAACTCAAAGATTTCAAAGCGAGCCATGTCAACGTCGTATAGAAAAAAACATTTTTATCTCCAGCGCGCGAGACTCTGTATCGTAAATTCTAAAGATTCTATAACAATTTAAAACTATTTAGCGATATTGCTCTTGAAAGAATTTTATGCTTTAAGTGTAAGAATGTGATATTTAATAGATGAAGGTAACAGACAAAATGTTAAAAAAACTCCCCTTTGGACGTAATTTAATATCCGAAACCTTTCAGATTTTATTATTATTATTATTATTTTTAAATTTATCGGAAAAAAAGGAAATCTAGAATCAGTTGCACCCAAAATGAAGACGGCACCCCCCCCCTTTATTGTACTTAGTAATCAGACATCGTGTCTTAATAAAATTATAAATCCGAGTTGAGGTTAATTATCATTGCAAACCTTTCCAAAAATAATCCGGGGAACAACGTTGTAGAGTTGCGCGCCTCCAACCTGCACGCAACCAAGAGGTGACTGTTGAAACTGGAAAATAGGCAGAGTCTTGCTAAGGGTTTAAGTCCCTTTTTATTCAACTTAAAAAATTACAATTGCGTGCTCTTGACGCTCACAAACTACGCCGACCCGGCGGTAAAATAAAAATAAGAACCTGAAAAGAAATAATAACAAGACTCTAACTACGAGGCTCTCTAAAAGTAACTAACCTCACCGCGTTTTACAATACCGCTGCTAATTCAGCAAACTTTGAATATCACGTTGAACGATTAACAATTCTCCGAGGCAAGCACACAGGCCGAAACGCGGGGTTCTTCAATTTATGGCTAACTACCTCGGCGCTCGTGAAGTAAGAACAGCACACCTCGAACTCGTTTCCTTTCTATTTAACTCAGAATACTTCCGCTGATAATTTGTATCCTTGCGCGTTCTACTAAAATTTACATACTCTGGCATTGGCAGTTCCAGGGGAAAGTAAGGCTTGACAGGAAAGATAGTTTAAACTTAAAATAAATGTTAGTTAAAATAAATATAAACCCTACAACGTATTAAACAATTCGTCTTTTCTTTACAAATTACATCCTATCTTTCGCTTTAAATTAGTTAAATATCTTCTTTGATCACTAATTCTTTTCCTTTTCCAATTAATTAAATCTTTCAGTTTTGAAAAATTAAGTTTTCCTTTCTCAGCTGATTTTAAATACAAAATTTACAGCTGTACATCTTTGATTTTGGGTGGAGCAGTTCTTCAACAAATGACTTCCATCAGGAACCTTTTAGCTTAAAGTTGCGTCAGATGCGAAAGGAAAATTTGGATGCAAGATCAGGTAATAGTTCGTATTTATTGTTATGATTTTAAACATTTTTGAAGTTAGGCAAAGAAACAACTTGCTACTTTGCCTGATTTTAATCTTTTACTTTGACATGTTTTTCTTTTCTACTTGTTTTCGAAATCTTTAAAAACGTTAATAATATTCAAAATCTTCTTTCATTCCCCGCTGTTTTCGGTGAACTTTATCACAGAGAATAAAAGACTATGGCAAATTACTTGCACTACTGCTTGTCGCATCTCTTTTGTCAGTGCAACTCGAGCATTAGAAAGGGAAGCACTACCATTTCTCTAGTGATCAAGCAGTTTTACGAGCAACAATGGTAAAAATTTCACGTGCTCAAATTTGTTTTGTGTATTACCTAATGTTGAAGCATTTTATATAATTTTAAATTTTTATTACTCAAAATTCTCAATATTCATAATTTTTGATTTTGTGTATTTAAGTCTATATTTACAAGAAAAATTATTACCTTTTTAAGAGTAAATCACTTTTATTGATCATCGTGTTTGAAGCATGCGGCATAATTGCTTTTAATTAACCTTTAACATTTAAATTTTATAGTTCGAATTTTTAATTTAATTTAAAACCTAATTTTATTTTCCGCATAAACTTCTAAAATTATTGCTAATTTCTTAGTTGATATTACGTTACAGGTTGATGCATGTTTTCGTAAAAGAAATCCCACAATAGAAATTTTAAATTTTCTTTAAAATTCCATTCATTTTAGAAAATATGGCCTTCACACATATAGTAAGTATAATTTTTGTATTTTTTGATTAAATATTTTGAAGTGAAGGTCATGCTGAAGTGAATTATCCTGGATTCGATACCCCAAACTGAACAAAAGACCTGTAATACGTTACAAATCCAAAGCTTTGACTCAAAAACCAACACAGTTGATCCCTACTGCACACGTGACAATGATTACACCTTTTCCTCACCTGCTACCCTGTCCTCCTGACTTGCTGTTCTGAATTTCTACATTTTCTGCGCTCGTTGAGGTATCAGGAGGAAGATACCAGAATAGAGTGTGCATTGTGCAAGCTACTCGCGGCATAATGCGGAGCATAGAACTAAAGCTCATCCCCCTTCATGAAATTCCTCACTTGGAAAAAGCATTCTTGCGATTTCTTCAAATGTCGAGACCCATCTTAGAGATTTCATTCCGCAACTGATAAGAGCCAGGATAGGATATTCCTTGCTTTATACCAATGCGATTGTAACAAAGTACCAACCAATGCGAATGCGGTTCTTAAGAATTTATAATTAAGTAAATTAACGTAGAGGAGCTTCAGGTATGAATTAATGTTATCGCGCTTACTCCTATCAAGAGGAGTTATCGAAGGTGCATTTTATGAAATGCCAACTATCCGGTAGAGCTCTCGCTTCAGTTTAGTTACTAGCATTCAGATGTCCCATCAGGCTGACCAGTGGCTAGCTACAGTAGAGGGAATTTCTTTAGATCATGCAGAAAGTACATAGAACATCCATGCCTAAAATTGAGAGCTCTGCTTTAGATCACTGTTTAGATACCTTTGTTATGGATTTTGTGTTTAGACAGCTATTTTTAGTAGAATTATAATTAAAATTATTTTATATCCCCGTGCAGTGGAACACGAGACAAAGCTATGCCGGAAAAGTAAAAATGCAGGAACACGCGCGTTTAACATTTAACAGATAGGTAGAGGGAAGTACGTTCAACTCGAGAACGCTTAAGACGGAATATCGGTTAACACAAAATAATACAACGGCGCATTCCTATAAATGTTAAACTGAGAAAAATAATTATTATTCACACTGCCATGTAATAAAATCCTTATTAAGTACGTTTAATCTGCAGTTGTGCACTGATCACGGTTCAAGAGATAAGTCTTTAGTTACTCTTAAAAGCCAGGTATTCAAAGCGAAACGAGTTGCGAGGAATTACTTTTTATATCTTTCTACCCATTCCTCATGGTAAAATGTTTGTGCATGCTGAATATCATCAGCATTTAGGCAATGAAATATTTAAAATGCGTCAGACCGAACGTCTCTCTTCCCCTACTATGCGAGGAACTGGAAAATTTTCACTTTTTATCATGCTGTCGCATCATAGCTATAAGAAGAGAATATTCCATAGTTCAACATTGAATTTAACGCAATTTATTACTGTTTTAGTACATTAGAGCCAAGTGTTATGTCTTGAGATTTGCATTGTACTACGCATTTAATTTATAACTGATTTATTACTCCTTTCAACGTTCTATATAATAATGTGGACTAAAACCGCAAGATTAAGAGGAATAATTTTTCTAGAAATCTGAAACAATGTAAACAACTAAAAAATTTAGCCATTTATATTATAGAAACGTTTTCTTTTTAATTGTTTAGTAGTGACAAGACAAATGCTTAATGCTGAAATAACCAAATTCCCCGCATTAATTACGAGGTAATTTAACACATTCTAAATACTTCGAGGGCAATTTTTCCTCGAGGGCCTTGTCCCTTTTTAGCAAGAATTAGTATGGTGTTGCCTGGGGAACATAAAAGTCTGAAAATTTCGGCGCAGGCTGCGTTTCACGAGCACTTCGATGTTTGAAATTGAGGAGGCGAAACGAATTGGTAAAAACATTATCAAGCAGAAGATTATAATTTCGAATCACATGTATGCCCTAGGTCCGCAGTTGCAGATAAGACAGTGAGGGAGATTTTTGTCCATTAAATGCAAATTATCGTTGCGTTTTAATTGCTTTGGTCACATTTATTTGGCTAAAAGAGTGGATATTGGCAAGTAATTATACATCCAATTGACCCACAAAAGATCTAAAGTTACGTTCCACTAAATGTACGCTACTCAGACAGGCAATGACTTACCTTTGACATGCCCTTTCTGCCATAGATAGGAGTATAAATCCAGAAAAAGTGTCAAAAGTTAAAGATTGGAGACGGCTGGAAAATGTTCATTAACAGAGAATTTTCTTGGGACTATGCACGTAATATAGGAGATTTCTATAGAAGTTTCCTTCCATCGCAAGGAGCTTTCAGAATCTAACAGAAAGCAAGCAAAATGTTTTCTGGAAAATGAAAGTGAGGATGCATTTCACAAACTAAAGAAAGCGTTATCTGTGTCAATTCTGACGCATCATCATCACGACAAATCATTCCTCACACAGATGCGAGGAACGAGAGAATCGGAGCTATTTTTCCCAAGAAATAAACGGTCAAGAAAATGTCGTACAATACTGGAATAAATGCTGGTCTAAGCCGGAGAGGAATTGCCGCGTTAAAGGGAACGATATGCTCGCCATAATTAAAGCCGTAGAATATTTCATCATTATCTCTGCGGCTGAAAATTCCTGCTCCGGAACAGATCGTGCATCGTTGACCTGGTTCTTAAATTTCAAGAATCTCGAATCTAATATCCAGGTGGCAAGTAGCCGTGTGCATGTGGAGAGTCCAAGACTATGGCATAAATATCCGTCACCGGAATGGATCATCCCATTGAATCACCGTCGCTTTGTCTAAAAAAACCCTGACAAGAAAACTGCAGGTATTATTCTAGGATCGAAGCGAAATACGAGCTGCTTAATCCGGTTGAACATCAAGTTACAAATTTAACATCGTGTCATTCCGCTATCTTCAGCTCGAGAGACTGTCTATCGGAATTTCTACAAATATGCTGTTTGTAAATATTTTTTGCCCAAAGGGACATTAGCCGAAATACTCTCGAAACTTGTATGTGTGCGTAAAGAGAAAAACGCACATTTAGCGTAGTATAAAATCTGAAAAACTTTCAGATTTTTTTAAACTTTTTTTTTACTTTTGTTATAAATTGTTGGTGCTCAAAATATCAAGTGGAACGAAATATTAGGAACTCCACTGAACTTCAATGTTTTAAATTATTATCTCTTGACGAGTCGATTTGAAGCAATAAAGTATGAATAATTAATTTAAATTTTCATAGTTTTAATTTAAAATGTTTTAAAAAATTTCATTATTTTCTAAACTTTCATTTTACATTTTACTTCTTTCTAAAGATTACTAGCCCTAATGTTTAATTTTTAAATTCCTTTTAAACACGTTTTCTAGGATACTGTATTCATTTATCTTTTATTTTTTTTCTGATTTTAAATTGTAGCTTATAAGACGTAAAAACTATTAATATTTAGTGAAAGATTTTGGTGAATGCAAAACTGAAAAAAATTATTCTTTGAGTTTTAAGTCGAGAGCATTTTCAGGTAAGCTGAAAAATTTTAAATCGAATTTTCTGAAACAAGCTTTGTTTCCGAGAAGTAATGAATTTCAATTCAAATATAGTCCAACCTAATACCAAGAGATATGGCTGACCACCAGTTGTTTCATTCCTTCCTGTGGTATAAATTATTGAAAATTATTAAAATCTAAGACACTTCAATGGCTCCGCCGTCATTTCTTAAATAAAACTGCGCTGTTTCTTTGAGGCAGAGCGGTGGTTATTAACATAATATACGATCACTGTTTGCCATTGTGTTCCCGATGTGTTTCGCAAGTTAGACTTGTAATGCGACTGAAGTTAATGTAAAATATTTACTCAGTTTGATCGGTTTGTAGAGGATAAAGCAACTAGAGTGGGCATTTTCAAATGACATTGTCAAACATGGAATTGGAGTTATAATACAGAACCCCCGAATAGTAATAGTAAAGGTTTCATAATTAGGTTGTGCATTTTCCTATTTTAAATAATGAAGGTCTTTCAACTATGTTTTTAGCACTGAAATAAATTTAGGACCTTATTAAAAGTGGTTATTATTTTAAGTAGCTTGCTGCTGTATATCGCCTATTGTCTTAAAAGTAGTCAATCTTTTATAAACTGTGGGATGAATATTGCACCCATTAAGATGTCTGAATCAAATATTGCGTCTTCAGAATTTCTTTATCCAACAATAAAATTATGTTGACCTCGGCCACGTCTGTTTGGAAGTCCATCATTCCATCTACGCAATAAAGCCTTCACAGTTCAATGGAACGAACCATCACCAAAGCATTTCAGCTATTCCCAAATTATTTCGAAACTGATATATTCTCACATACCTATTACCAAACGGGTATTTTATCAAATATCCTTTTATTAAATTCAAGAACGGGTTCCGCTTCGAATTCAGAAAGAAGCATTGAAATTATATTATAGACATTTTTTTATGTTTGAAATGAAATAATTTCCATTATAATTGAATTCAATTACTCTATTTCTCGTCGATAGCTACAAACCACGATAAAATAATACCACGTATATTATAAAAACAACGCAATCTAACTTTCAATACATTTATTTTCCATAATGACACTCTGACGCTAGGTTTCTTTCTTACAGCGTAACATAGGAATCGCAACTCCGAATGTGCAACAAAAATCAAATTTCTCACAGACTATAATTCAGCGCCGATTCTGGTGGCGCATGCGCTATTAGACAAGATTTCCTCTGTCGTCTAGTGTTTCTCAGCCAATACAAAACAATAGTGATGATTTCAGAGGATTTCAGCGGACTCATATATTTTCGTGTTTAGAATAAAGGGCTGAATTGCGATGCAATATAATTACCATTTCTCGAATTAATAATCTTACTCGGTTCAGAATAAATACTGCCTATCATCAACGCAAAAATGGTAAGATATTTTGTGGTTTTAGAAAATTATATTTCTTATTACGGTTTCCTCTGAAAAGATTTTGATATTTATGATTAAATATTTCAAAATTCCTAATGCATTTAAGGAGAAATATTAAGCGGAATTAAAATTTCAGTTCACAAAGAGATGTAGACTGTGATCATATTACAGAGGTGCTAAGTAAGACAATTACTACTTAAATATAAATTACTAAACGTTAAAGTACTACTATAAAATTACTAAAGTACTAAAGAAAATAAATGAGTACCTAATTAGGATTACTACTTAAAAGCAAATTTTAAAGCTTTTTTAATTACTTAATTATTTTTGAATTTTCAAGATCTTTATTGCTTAAATAAAACTTTCAAGCGAATAAAGGTTTTAGAAGTGTTCTTATTGCACGAAATACATCAATCAAAATCAAGAATCTTTCAATTACAAAGAAAATGATAATTTTGTATTTGGAGATTAAAATAAATATCCGCATGAGTATCGAAGGCAGGTACATATAGCAACGGTTTAATCAATGCGTATAAGACTTTAGATTTTTGGCTTAAACCTAAAAATTTGTTCTTAGCTACAAGTCGAGAATTAAAAAAAAAAAAAAAAAAAAAAAAAAAAAAAAAAAAAAAAATGTTTTCAGGTCACACATTTTGTTACCTCCGAGCGCTCGAAGGCAGCGTTTGTGTAACAGAAGCTTCGTAAACAGCCTTCGAGTAGACAGTGTCGTGTCTAAGTTATGTGCCGCTAAATTCACTAAGATGCGTTTATAACGATGTAAACTATCGGGGCTGATTGACGTTTATTAAGAATTTTTATAGCCTTGTACTTTGATTGGTTATTCTAGCACGCAGCTCTAGATGCACTATTCCCGCTCTTTACAGATTGCTGAACATACGTGAGAGTCCAAAAATGAAGCTTTTCCAGCTGAAATAGTCTTGTAAAATTAATGGAGAAATGAAGCCCTGAGCTTCGGTGATCAGCAAGCCATGTCAAGGATCTCTGTAGAACAAAGCTTTACTAAAAGAATTAATTATATTATTTAAATGAAATTATATAAATAGTACTTAACATTAGTTGAAAATGTTTTCACACTGTGAGCAACAAGTTTAACAAATGACAGACATTTTATTGTTTAGTCGATAAGGCAATAACTGGAGCTTTTGTTTTGTTATTGCATTTTGGAAAGGAACTGAATATATATCTAGCACACAAAAAAAGTATAATTCGTTTCCATGCCTGCAAGCGTATATAAGAATTTCCATAATTTCCCCCATGCTCCATAATATGCATAGCAGCTTCCTTCAAAACGTTTTTTGGAATTTCTCCAAAGCAGGATCATAGAAAATGAATCAAATACCCAAATATATAATAGATTTTAAAAATATTCAATTGCTCGATACATAAAACATACGAAACAGATTGTATAACCAGATGGTTGTGTGCTACATTATCTTAATTTAAAAAGATCTCAATTTAATTTAAAGGCAAACATATTCCGCCGGTATAGTGGTTAGGCATTCTGACTGCCGTAACGATGCGCCCGAGTTTGAATCCCGTAGAAGGCATGATTGTAACAGCCCATCCTTTCAAAGGAGACAACGGTTCCGTCCCTTGTAATGGCTCAAGACTAAAGGCTAAGAATAAATAAAGCTCTCGGCTATTAAAAAAATAGTCGTGTAAAATTTAAATGTTTAGTACCGGTTGGTTTAGATTTTGAATAACCTGTACGGAATTCTAAGCCATTTAGTAATCCGCCCCATTTCTTCCGGAGCAAAATGTATTTCTAAAGGTAGAAGGAGAAATATAAAGATCTAAAATGTGAAGTATTTATTGGATCGCTGGAAATTTCGGACTCCCCATTGTTCACCCTGATAAATGTGTGGAAGGTAAGGAATTTAAATTTATTTTTATTGCATTAAATTGTACTTTTATTTCGATTTTAATCCGACTTCCGACTTTTCTTAATCAACCTCCATCCTCCCAAGTAATAATCACAAATGTGAACGAAGTGGCTAAACACAGAAGTGCTCCTTCGCTCCATTACGTAACTGATAGGACCTTTGCTTGCACAGCACGGTAAGAGCCTGTTAGCTGCATTTATAATTATCTGAGACTTTATCTGATACATTTTTTGGCTACAGAAGTATACGATTCTTTAAATACTGTTTTGTTCTAAAAATGATATGAATATCTGCGTGTTCCGTATTCCTCCTGTGTAAAGGAGAATTTTATCTTACTTCTCTTTTTCTTGGGGGGGGGGGACTGCAGGTTTTGGTCTTGCCATATGAGCTGATAATTTTCCCTTAAAATTTAAAGTCTTCCGTTTAACCAAAAATTCATATTTAATTTTAAGGATAAACTTCGCATTTAGATAAATTAACCATTTTAACACGCATATTTATGATTCCTTTAAAGCACGTTTCTGCGACCTTTGCAAACTACGCTCTGTGCAAGAGCAACTGCGGTCGTCTTTTCATCTCCTAGCAATAGCTTGCTTTAATTCTCCTCAAATTTAAACATTCAGGTCATGCGTTCTGCGAAGAGATTAGTCCTTTATTGGGATAGTAAAAACTATCCAAACGATTACTTTATCTCCCTTATGATATAGCTCATGAACGTGTTATGCCGCGACTGAAGAACTGCAGACGACTTTGAGGTGAGGCACGTGGAATCCAGGTTATAACTAGATCCCCATTTCCCGTAGTACGTACCTTTATGAACAGAACGTACTCTGAGTTTGGAGGGGAAAAATGAAACGAAAGCCTCAAATATTTTGTTATTTCTACTGAAAGTGTGTGGATGCGAGAAAGATTTTCTCAAATGGTAAAGGTCTCTTCGAAATGACCGCCGTTAGACCTGTTGGAGTTGAACAAAATTTAGTTGCATCAAAATGTAAGTTTCTCACATCTTCGTCTGCCTATGACTCGATCCTTAGTCATTGTCTTTCGGTAACAAGTGATATGAAATTTCAACGTTCAGTACTGAAATTTCTAGCAAGGTGTAAAGCAATGTAATTGTTTCTCTTGTTTTGTGATTATGCTGATGAAATTCTGCTTGTAGTGCTGAAAAGTGAATTTTCACTAAAGAATCTTATATTCTTTCTTTGGTGTTAGATGATGTAATACGTAAATCTATCCTCAGATTAAAGGTACCAGTAATCTTCCATTATATGTGTTAGTATGCAAATTATAAAGTAGCCAAATAGGAGATGTGACGAAGATAGCACAGAGAGAAAATCTAATTTAACTTGCTAAATTCAACGGAAGGGAAAATTAGCTTAATTATATCCACATGGTAAGGGGGGCCCTCTCCAATGCCATTGATTTCAAATTACGGAGTGCCTATGGTTTAAAACCATTTAACTCCTCATCAGAAGTTAATGAAGTAAGCAGAAATAAGAAATTTGCACAAGTTAGTTTACTTGATGCAAGCTAGAGGGAGCCACATATGCTCGAGAAAGGTTAGGGATATATAAACAATTAATAAAATGAAATATTAGTTTTCATAATCATTTTACAAAATTTTAAACATTTTGCGACAGACCTGGTGAGTACACACGATTATGTTTTATGCCGTTTCCTGAAAAAGGCGAATCGCTAGGGGGTTAATCTGGTTACTGAGATATTTATAACGTGATAACTTATTTCTGCTGTATTTCTGCCAATCATAAGCACTGAAACCTTTTAGAATGTCATCTTGCTCTTGAACGGTAATAGCATTCGTTAACACTGCATTATCCGATATTAATTATTAAATCAAATATAAAACTGAAATTTAAAAAAAATTTATTAAATACCATTTCTAGCATTAAAAAAATTTGCATGAAATGGTAGCACATGTATCATCCCCGAATTATCGGAGATACAAAACAAGATTAAAAGTCAACAATGATATGTACTTAGATAGAACCCTGTAGCTAATTCCTATAAATGTTTAGATGTTTACATAGATAAGTCCCTCAACTTCAAAGATCATATTTCTTACATCTGAAACAAAGCAAATTCAGCCTACATGGCAATTTATCCTATTATCGGCAAAAAATCAAAGCTGAGTCTAAAAATAAAGAAAATGCTTTACATATCTCTAATTCGACCGATCATGCTATATGCAGTGCCGACCTTGGCAATCTCCAACAAAACTGAGCGCAAAAAACTGGAATAAAATTCTACGTAGCATTGTGAATGCACCTTGGTACGTGAGAAAATCTGTAATTCATAACGACCTGGATATTGCATCTGTGCATAACTTTATACTCATGACAGCTCACAACATCTTCGAGAAGATGAAAGATAATCAGTATAACGTAATTAAACAAATGTTGGATTATGATCCAACCATTGAATACACTGTCAAACGCCCAAGGACAATTCATCACAATTCGTCATGGTTGTAACTTGTAAATTTTAATTTTAAAATTTACTTGAACTCTGAATGTTTTTCGCACTGACCACAGGTCATGAACTTTGCTTAATTTTCTCCGATCGAGAAATTGGACCCTATCCCATTATTTGTGTTACATCTTATACTTATGTTAATTAAAAACTTTTTTTTATTCAAGATTTTTATGTTTCATTACGGCCTATCTAGCTACTGCATATTTCTGAAGGACTTTGAACTCTTCTGCCATTAAACAGCTTCGAACTGTCTTCGGTTCTTTTGTTGTGTTGAGATGAGAAAGGCATGCGTTTTGAGATTATAAAAATTATGTTGTCATTCACTTCTTTCTATCAATTAGCTATAAAGTTGCACGTATTTTGCAGAAATTTAACTTTCGGGTCGTTTATTCTCCCATCAATAAAATTCCGAGTTCCATACTCAAGGACCCCATTCCGAATATGAATTCCTGGGGTATTTGCAGGATTTCTTGCCAGTGTGGCTTAATTTACATTGGCCAAACTAAGAGAGCCTTAAACTTTCGCGTTAAGGAACATGAGGCATATGTTAGAAAAAAGGAAACACAGAAATCTTCTGTTGCAGAACATTGTTGGTCCGAAAAATCCCACTTTCAATTTTTCTGCTGCCAAAATAATTCAAAAAACATCTTCTATTGTTGAGCTGGATATTCTAGAGGCATTTCACATTCAAAAAAATCTTTCTGTTCTAGTTAACGCCCCTAATTATAATCCCTTTTGGCCTTCAGCCTTTAAAGAAATTATATGTTAGTTCTGTATTCATAAACAGATGGCGCCAGTGGCTTATCTCCTGTCCAGGCTTTCTTATCTTACCTAATCATTTGCGCTTTTGCAGCTGAGAATGATGGTTCGGTAAAACCATCGAAACTAGTCCTATGAAAATTTGAAAATATAACGTTGATTTTTGTTGTTCGACTTCTAAATTTATAAATACAGCATGCTAAAATTTTTTGTCAATACGGAAGATCTATTTCTGCAAATATTATGCGAAAAGGGGTTGGATTTAGAATTTTCCAAAAGTCAAATATGAAAAAACAGGTTTTGTCCGCTCGTTTTTGAATTGCCTAGATGTCACATGTGGCCATGTCTGGCCGCTTTGGCGTTAAGTCCTGTTCACCAAAATACGGCAGACGATAGTGGTATTGGTAGGTAGCATTATTCAGGATTAGTCAAATACTTGTAGCGTGGATGATTCCCGCCATTGTTCTCCCTGAAAACTGGTAGTGTTGAGCCCACGCGCTCGGTGGTAGTAGTGGTTATAGAGAACATTTTTAAGTCTCCTGTCTCGGGTGAGCTTAAATTTACCTCTCACAGATGCTCGATTGGTCACCTACCATCTGCTAATATAAGGACTTCTCACCTGTGACCGCTCCGCGTAGTGCTGAATAGGCGAAGCATGTATGACAATTATTATCGCCATCATTGTTATGTAATATGTTAAAACCGTTTTTGCCTCGTAACTTAAAAAGCTAACAATTTTTTGCATAACATATTTTTTCCTTTTGCAGACCCCAATCTGAATTGTAGGAGAAGTAGTGAATTGGATAATATTTTTGCTTTCAGAGTGGTCAGTATTCGCGTATAGTAAGTTTAAAGAAATGAAATTGTTTTACCAATTTGGTGTAATATCATTCTGATATTATAAATGCTGTAATGAAAAGTTCGAGTGTTTCCTTTAAAATAACGTCCTCAGTATAAATACAGAGAGTTCAACACTTATTGCTACAATTTTCTGGTGAAAATGTAACTATAACGCTAAATATGTTTTTTTATTCATACACTTTAACATCAGATATAGCTATACGTATAAATACGAACTGGTGGCAAATAACGTTTAGATACTGTGTATCTGTCAGTTACCGAGCGCTTAAAACACCTTCAAATGCTGGTAACTGGACATGATTTCAAATCCAGGCTTACTTGTTGGTTTTACCCATGTATAGCATTAATACGCCCTGGATTAGAAGCCCCCTCACTCAGGGTAGATTTTTCTGTAGACTGAGAGCTCTTCTGTGCATTTTCTTGTTAAAAGAATGTAATTTAACTTTGAAAACTATGAGTCACACGCTTTAAAATAGCAGGAGTAACTGTACAATATATTCTGAGTGCATATTTTAACATGATAATCATCTCAGCCACTAATTTGTGACCGCGTTTCTCGTGACGTAAGAACATAAATTAAACAGAACTGATTCAGACATAATGCGTCTCAAAGTTTTCTTAGGCCCACCAGCGGCCGAGCGGTAAAGTCGCTGAACACTGGTTGTTCGGTCCGAGGTTCGAATCCCGCAAACGGACTGGCTGCATGGGCGTTTTCGTGGTTTTCCCCATGTGTAAACGTGTATACGAGCCAGTTCCCCTTAGAAAGTCCTCCACGAAGGCATCCCTCCCCTTAGGCAGATAGCCTTTGAGGCTTTGCCATAATCACACACACATACAAAGTTTTTTTATTTTTTCTGTATTCTATCTTAAGGTACACACCTTTATGGTGGACTAATTTGATGAGCCCTTATGTGTGAGGCCCTTCGTGGGATTCCGTGATAAGCTGTAGTAAGAGCAGAATTAATTGCAACTATAAACCAGAATATGCAACCAAAGCATCAGAACTGAGTTTTCGCTCTCCACCTTTAGCTGATCGGCGCGATTATCGTGCGTTCCGAAAGACTCATTCTGGCTGTCGAACGTAGATGCCCTACGCGGTTAGTTAGACAGAATGAAATGACGAAAATTTTCTAAAAGAACAACGAAAAGCAATTTCGCAATCTCACCACCACTATTTCAGAACGAGCCAAAAATCGAACCCAGGCGGAAATTTCTTAAGCTAACGAATTTTATTCCTATAGTGATGATTGTTGATGTATTACATGTGCATTTGTTTTGAAAGATACGTACTTAAACTAGGAATGAAATTACTCGCAGTTAATAGTATTAATAAAAAAATAGAAAAGAGCTAATTCACTACAATATGGTTTTAATAACTTTTAGTTGCTTAGACAGGAAAAGTCATTATGCGACATTCTCTATCAAAAATCTTCTTGATTTGAACTCTAAAATCCAAGTCACTTCGAAATTTGAAACTGGCATATCACTACCATTGGCAATCAATTACCTTTTTTAGTTTCATATTAGCCATCCATTTCCTGCCAATTAAAATGCAGTGACTCTTGAAGCGAACAATTCTGAAAGCGAGAAGCAAAAATTCAACCTTACTCCTTCAGTGACTAAAAGTTGTTTTTTTATTGGTATCCCCGGTTAATGTGGTTACATTATATTTGCTTTCCATTTTAAGCAATTTTACTGCGTCGTACTGGTAATTTTCCCTACGACAAAGAACTTCTCCAATATCAGTAGCTAGAGAAGCAAAAGGTCTCAGTTCTTGAAATTTCGAGTTCAAGTTCCGAATCAGCTACGTCTTCAGTGTTACGCAAGCCATATGATATGGATTCATTTACAAATGACGCAGCCTAAAAAATTATTACGTATTTTAGAATAGAGAGAGGTGGTGTGGTGTATTTAATTACGGCAAAGCACACTAAGGCTATCTGCCAAAGGGGAGGGATGCCTTTCGTGGAGGACTTTCTAAGGGAAACTGGCTCGTATACACGTTATACATGGGGAAAACCACGAAAACACCCATGCAGCCAGCCCGTTCGCGGGATTCGAACCTCGGACCGAACTAACAGTGTTCAGCGACTTTACTGCTCGGCCGCTGGTGGGCCAGAATAGAGAGAGGAAATTTAAAATTATTGCTAATTATAATTATGATTTTCATTTACATATTTTTATCTCATAATTTTTATTTACATATTTTTTTAATCTTACACATGAAACCTCCTTGTTACTGCATTAATGCTTTCGGTAAAAAGTATTTTCTGTTGCCAAGCCTGTTTCTCTTTGAAGGGTGGATATGTAAGAGTCAACTCATACTACTGAGATATCTCAGGACTATGTTTCAGAGCTCATTCAAAGTGCATGAGATGGATACTTCGCATAGCTTTTAAAGAAACCGCTATTCTCGGTGACTGTCGATTTTATGTTAAATGAGCTTTGCATTACATTGTGTTTAACATTCTTAGTTTAAATACTGATTATACTCTGTGATACCGTGAAGAGTTGTACAACTATGTTTTTTGGAAACTTAAAGGATACTGAGGTGTTTCTTTTGATAAAATAAATTTTTTCAACCTATTATCAGACCTGTGTGCATTCAATCTATTACGAACCAACAACAACATTATATTATCAGAAACAATATATACAACAACGAAAATATAGATCACGCAACAATATATTATTAGAAGAAAACAATATGTAAAACATAGTTGAATGCTTTTGAGCAATATTATGCTTTAACTAAATTATATTTGGATCTTGAGATCAATATGTTAATCAGCTGTTAATTATATGTAAATTGTGATATCACTGTATCAATCATGTGTGAGTTATGTGTTAATTATGTTTGAAATGTAAGATAAAATAATGCTTCTTTGTTCTTATGCAATATTTTATGAAATGACTGCGATTTCGAAGTAAAAGTTAATTTTATCTTTTGGAATGTTCAAAATGTCTGAAAAAATGTATTTAACGTTACACGCGTTCATCTCTATTACATCAGTATCACGTCTCTATTATTTTACTATTGATACCTCAAAATTCCTTTCTCGGGATTTATGGGTACGTGTTGCTGCTCGAACAGAGGATATTTGTGTACATGCTAATCATTCCCCCCTTTCTCTCCTTCTCTCTTGCTCTCTACATATGTATATATAATGACAACATAGATATATAATAAAAAAGGACTTTCCCATACTGATGGTATTGAACGTCGAAAATTGAATTCGTAAAGAAGAGCACGAATTTTAGTTGAGTAAAATGCTAATTTATAATGAATAGAAAACTGGCAGCCGAGGCAGATTACATCTTCATTTTATTTTCAGTAAATATATTACGGCCGCAAACAACTTGGAACATTATTTGTGCCTATTTAAAAATATTTGTATTTTTGATAGATTTGCATTTAGAAGAGAGCAGCAGATAGCAAACCATCTACGCGGAAGAGTAGAAAACGAGTGTCTTATGTTTAGGATTAAATCGTAATTCAGACTGAGTTGCATATTTAATTGCTACATTGAGAATGATTTTTTAGCTTAATCCAAAATGAATCCACTTGATCTTTACACAATGAAATACTTTATATTGGTTCTAAATATCTTCAACGAAGTTGCAGAAATACAGTATAAAAGCAATTTGTTGATACTTTTTTGCAGGGAATTTAGAAAAAAGGTTAGTAGTCATTATGCAGATTTTTGCAAAAAGCATATAAAACCATAAAAATTACGTGCGGTCTCGAAACGCAAATCTCAATTTACATTAGAAGACTTACGAAACCGGTAAAACATTATGAGACGATTATGTTTTATAGCTCATCCAACATGCATGAGATGGATGCTTCGCATAGCTTTTAAATAAACCGTTATGCTCAGTGACTGTCGACTTTAAGTGAATGTTGTAAGGTGTTTGAGTAAAAAGTGGTGTTCCAGATCTAATCGACGGAACTACAACACCTACCAGAACAAATTCAAGGAAAACTCTGCAAGAACGAATTTGCGAGAAATTTTCTCTTATAAGAAAAATATTAATGCATTTTCTTTTTAGAAGTGTTACACGTTACATTTTTGTAACAATGAAATACGAATTGATGTATTGATTTCCGTCTGTTGTAATGCACTCACAAATTAAGCGCTTACAAATTGCCTAGAAAATCCAAGCGGCGGTGATGACTGGTTCTCTTCTGTCTCTTTTTAATCTGATTTTAATCTATTGTTATATTTTCTAAGAACAATATTTTCAATAAAGATATCGATTGAGTGAAATCAGAAGATTTTATCTTCTGATTTCACTCAATTCAAGGAGCACATCTCAAGGTGAAATGCATGTAAGTAAAAAAATGAAAGTTTCAAATTTGCATTTTATTGCGGAAGAAATTCCTGCCCCAAAACAGATCATGCATCGTTGACCTCTCTCTTAAATTTCAAGAATCCCGAATCTAATAGCCAAGTAGCCATGTGGATGTGGAGAATCCAAGAGTATGACATAAATATCCAACATCGGAAGGGATCATCACATGGAAAGGTCGATGCCTTGTCTAGAAGACCCTGCCCAGAAAACGGCCGATGTTTTTCGAGGGTCGAAGCGAAATAGGAGCTGCTTAATCCGATTGTACGTCAAGTTACAAATTTAAAATCACGTGACCGAGACCAATGGAGGGATGAAGAAGTCAAGAAAGACAAGCTAGAAGCAGGCGGCATTAAACTCATAATCGATTTAATGGAATCTTTAAATATAATACCTACCGGGCAGCACATTTCTATCTAAAAACCTTCTAAAAAATCTATGATTCAGAGTACTTATTGTTTTATTTCTCATTTTGCAGTTTGTTTTCCCCATTTGAACGAAAAAAAAAAAGGAATATGTGCAAAATAGAGGTTTCTTTAAATGATTTTTAATAATATATACTAATAATATATATATATATATATATATAATAAAACGATATTGCGCTCTCTGGGACTCTCTCTATATTGAAAATGGTGTTTTGTACCGGAAATTTGAGTTAGATGATGGGAAGGCATACCAATGCGGCTGATGCTTCCAAGATCCCGGATCACTAACGTGTTTACAAATTGCATAGCAGTCCAACAGGAGGTCACTTCGGAATAATGAAAACTTTGTACATAGTTCGAAAACCGTTCTATTGGAGTAATGCAAGGGCTGACGAGCAAAATGGGTGTCTATCATGCAATATGCGCGCAGGTCGGAAAGGACCATTGAAACGCAGCCGAGGGAAGCGGCAACGTTACAGTGTAGTAGCGCCTTTTGAACACATTTGTCTCTGACATCCTGGGAACTCTGCCACGAATAGCTGATGACAACAAATGCATCATCTTTGTCATTGATTTCGTCTCCAAGTTGCCTGGAGCGTATCGAATTTCTTATCTAAAGGCTGCCACTGTAGTTTCAAGTGACGACTGACTCCACTCTGTAATGCTGGGAAAACGTGGTACGACTATTTTTGTGGAATATTCCAGGAATCTGAAGTTTTCCTTTTCATAACATAAACTTATATTTAGAACTATAAATGTCCGTTTCACTTTTCAAATTGTTGCCACCAAATATTATCGCTATGAATTATATTTGAAGAAATTAAATAAGGAAGGGCCTGCATGAATTTCTGTATGTTCTCACACTGAAAAAACAAAGGTATTTAGAACCATCGAATTTTGAATAGCGTAGACTTTCCTCTGAATATGGGCGCGTGGAAGCTCGAATTTAGAAATTGTTTTATTGCCAATTTCACGTTTTGTAATTTATTCTTTGAAATTTAAGTCGAAATATGCGTTTTTAGTTTAGTTCAAAAATTTGAAATCGAACTTTTGGAAGCAAGCTTTGCTTCAAAGAAGTAATAAATTTAAATTCAAATATAATCCAATCACGTACCTAATATGAATTACTAATTCAAAATTGATGATTACCAGTTTTTTCATTCCCTTCCGTAGTATAAATTCGGAAAATTTTAGGAACTTTCGCTTCTTCCCCTCAATGCTTCATTTTCTTTAAATGAAACCGCGTTGTCTCTTTGAGGCTTAGCGGTGGTTGTTAACATACATTTAAAATCACTTTTTCTTAGTTGCTGAGCTGCCATTGTTGTTTGATATTTGCGTTCCCAATGAGTTCCGGAACTTTGTAATTAGAGTGAATTTTAAAAGTTTAGTTAATTTAATTTTGCGAGTTCAATTAATTTTAAAACTTTTACTCAGTTTGATCGGTTTGTAGAAGATAAAGCTACTATAGTAGGCATTTTCAAATGGCATTGTCAAACATCAAATTGAAGCCATGCACAGTCAAAAAAAAGTTTTAACACAGCACCACGAAGTAGTAGTAGTAAAGGTTTCATAATTAGTGACAGTTGTTGCATTTTCCTGTTTTAAAGATGAAAGTCTTTCAACGATGTGTTTAGCACTGAAATAGATTTAGGGACTTACTAAAAGTGGTTATTATTTTAAGTAGCTAGCTGCTGTATATCGCCTATTGCCTTTAGAGTGATCAAGCTTTTATAAACTGTGGGATGAATATTGTTCTCGTAAAAATATGTGAATCGAATATTGCGTCTTCAAAATTTCTTTATCCAACAATAAAAATATATTGAACCCGGCCACGTCTGTTTGGAAATCCATCAATCCATCTACTTAATAAAGCCTTCACAGTTATTACAATGGAAAAAAACCATTGGGACGCATTGCAGCTATTCCTAAATTATTAATGGATATTTTCTCACATACCTATTTCCAAACGGATATTATATCACATTCCCAAACGTGTATTTTATCTAATATCCGTTTATTAAATTTAACAACGGGTTCCGCTTCAAATTCAGAAAGAAAGTCGGAAATAATAAAATAGAGTTTTCCTCTTTATATCTCAAATGAAATCATTTCCATTGTAGTGATGATTTCAGAAGATTTCAGATATTTTCTCATTTAGAATTATTGGCTAAAGCGATGCATTATAATTACAATTTTTTCCGAATTAATAATCCTACCCGGTTTAGAATAAATATTTCCTAATTATGTGAAGCTATTATTAAAAAATGATAAGATATTTTCTGGTTATAGAAAATTATATTTATAATCACGGTTTTCAAAGAAAAGAGTATGATCAAATATATCAAATTTCCCATGCTTTTGAAGAGAAACATCCAGCGGAATTAAAATTTCCGTTATACTACCAGAAAGAGATGCAGAATGTCATTTTACAAAGGTGTCAAGCAAGAGAAATACTACTTAAGTATAAAGTACTCCCTAAAGTACTGAAAGGAAATAAATTAGTACCGTATTTAATTTATGTGCAGATAAATTCACAAAGATGCATTTATAATTAGGTCATCTATCAGGATCGATCGACATTTATTATGGAATTTTTAAAATTTCAAAGAAAGAATTAAACACATTATTAGGACTTCACATGAGATTAATCTTT
Organism: Stegodyphus dumicola; assembly: GCF_044657685.1. Lineage (NCBI taxonomy): Eukaryota > Metazoa > Arthropoda > Arachnida > Araneae > Eresidae > Stegodyphus > Stegodyphus dumicola. Next base: position 260,808,579 of record NC_140771.1, on the reverse strand, counting down.
TTTTTTTTACACTGAGAGCAACAAGTTAAAATTGACATACACTTTATTTTTTAGTAGATAAGGTTATAACTGGATCCTATTGTTTTGTTACTACATTTCGGAAAAGAACTAAATATACACCTCATACATAAAAAATATAATTCTTTTCTATACCTCCAAGAGTTTCACAAATTCCATATGCGCCATAATATGCATAGCAACTTACTCGAAAACATGTTTTTTTGAGTTTCTCAGATGCAAGATCTTAGATAATGAATAGAATATTGAGATAATGACAGATCTGAATAATGTCCTATTGCTCGAGACATAAAACATACAAAATAGATCGCATAACAAGATGATGTTGTGCTACGTTCTGTGAACTCAAGTGAAGATCTTAATTTAATTTAATGGCAAACATATTCCGCCGGTATAGCGGTTAGAGGTTCTGACTGCCGTAACGATGGGTCCGAGTTCGAACCCCGAAGAAGGCATGATTCCAGCTGCCCGTCCCTTCAAAAGAGGCCACGGATCCGTCCCTTGTAGTGGCGCAAGGCTAATGGCTATTAAACTAATCTCTCGGCCATTAAATAAATATTCGTATAGAGTAAAATGTTTAGTACCAGTTGGTTTAGGTTCTGAATACCCTACACGGAATTCCAACCATTTGGTAACCAGCACCATTTCCTCCGGAGTAAAATATATTTATAGAGGTGGAAGTAAAGATCTAGAATATGAAATATTTATTGGATCGCTTAAAATTTCAGATGCCTAATTGTTCACCCTGATAAATGTGTGAAACGTAAGTCATTTAATTTTTTTGCTCTAAATTGTACTTTAATTTCATCCTCCGAAAGAATAATCACAAGTGTGAAAGAGGTGGCTAAACACTCTAGTACTCACTAGAAGTACTCCTTCGCTCCATAATGTAACTGATAAGACTTTTGTTTCCAGAACACGATAACTAAGAACCTGTTAGCTGCATTTAGTTAACTGAGAATCTTTCATTTTTTGGCTGCGGAGTATATGATTCCTTAAATACTGTTTTGTTCTAAGATGAATTGAGTATCTACGCAATCCTCTGTTAAGGAGAATTTTACTTTCTCTTTTTTCCTTTTGGACTGCAGGGTTTGATCTTGTTATATGAGTTGATATTTTTTGAATAAAATTTAAAGTCTTCCTTTCAACCTAAAATAAATATTTAAGTATAATAATAAACTTGATATTTCGATAAAGTAACCGTTTCTGCACTCAGATTTATGATTCCTTTAAGATAATTTCACAAACTTTTTAAAATACAGTCGGTGCAAAAGCAGCTGCGGACGTCTTTTGATATCCTAGTAATAGCCTGCTTCATTTCTCTTTTCGACCTTTAAACGTTCAAGCACTGCGTTTTGTGATGGGATTAGTACTTTATTGTGATAGTACAGACGATTTAAAAGATTACTTTATTCCCCTTATGAAATATCTTATTGCCTTGGTATTTTTCAATTGAAGAACTGCTGAGGACTGTAATGAGGGGATAGGAATCGAGGTTATAATTATTTTTTCACTTCTCGCAGTATATACCTGAGGGAAAAGAAACTTTTCCAAGTGTGAAGAAAAAACAAAATGAAAGGAAAAGTATCAGTTTGTTTCTTATGTCCACTAAAACTGTGCAGATACGAGAATTTTTTCCTTTGATGGTAAAGGTCCCTCCCGAATGACCGCAAATCTTTTGCTTGGATTCGAATTAAATTTAGGGGTAGGAAAAGTATGTAGATGTGATTTAAAGTATGCAGTATGTAGATGACACAATAATTGTTATGTCATGAATCCGCAAATTGAACCTAAGGAACCAAAACGAGCCTAAGGAAAGCCCACGCCAAATTTCATTTCTACCATCACCAACACCAAAATAACCAAAACTAAAAAACAACACACACAAAAAAAGAAAAAAAATTGAAAGGTTTTCAGATTTTAAATTACGTCCAAACATGAGTTTTTTTCAACATTTTGCGTGTTACCTTTATTTGTTAAATTCCATGTCTCTTCGCACTTAAACCATAAAATTCCGTTCATAAATAATGGTATGATAATATGATAAAATAATTTTAAATTGACCATATCTTTAGAATTCCCTACGCAGTCTCAAGCGCTGGAGATAAAAAATGCTTTTTTCGGTAAGCGTTGCCATTTCTCGCTTTGAACTCGTTTAGTTTTTTAATCAAAAATTCGTTAAATTGTTACAAAGTATGAAATCGATAACAAAAAAAATTCAAATTCCAATTAGGTCTTCCACATGCCCATACTCTGTGGAAGATTACGTTATTCAAATTTTGATGGCTCTAGGTACCGTTGTTTTATCACAACGCAAGAAACATACATTTATTTATGCAGATTCTTCATTATTTAATTTCTTCAAATATAATACAGGGCGATAATATTTGGTGGTAACGATTTGAAACGTGATACAGCATTTTAAAGGTTTCGACGCAAAATCTGAAAACGGAAACAATAGTCCTTCAGGGGAAATTCGCCATTTGGACTTAAAGACATCAATAATAACCGCAGACCAGCCGCAGCTCTTAACGCTAGTAATATACCTTCCGGAGTCTCAAATCCAATGTTTGAACAGGGGAACAACATGTTGCTCTCCCCTCTCTTATAAATTTATCGGTACCCAAAGAACGAAATTTTATTCTAAATTGTAACGATATTCTTTCGGGAATCATACAAATTTCTAATCAGTCTGGTTTTGACCAGAAAGTGCTGCTGTAACTCTCAAAGCTGCTCCGCCACATCTTAGAGTGGCTCACTCTGGTGCTGACACAGCCTACTATAACTCTAAGAACCATATTACGCTCCAATTTTCCGATTCCGCTCAACATGAAAATTCAATACTTTTAACGACTTCACAAAACTCTGTTTATGGAATACCAATGATATCATACCTAAGCTTCCCGAATTCATAGAAAATCTGTATGAAAAGCGTTTTCACCTTATTCTTATGCAAAAGACCAAACTCCAGCCAGGGACACTTCTCAAGCTTGCAAATTACAATTTTGCTTCATGGCAGACAAACTGTCAGTCCGCTGGAAATGTATCATTGTGACACATGTATCGATATTAAAGACCATACCCTTCACAGAAGGATGGATACACTGAGTCTGAACAAACCTGAAGCTAGTATATCGAAATTTTTTCCAGATTCAAATTCAGTAATTAGGATCTCTTCCACATAAAGGAATGGGAAAAGGTTTAAAAATCCCTGAGGAAGATTTTAACAAACTGCTCAAAACTCCCAACAATATCATTATTGCTGGTGATTTAAATTTTCATAATCAGTTTGGGGCGTTATAAAAATTCCAAATTCGTCTTATTTTCCAAAATAGGACGAAGACATCACGCGACCAGTTCTTCTGATCACAATATTCAAAATATATAAAGTCTCTAACGGCCAGTGGCAACAGTCTCTCGCGTGAATCTGCCGGACAACGCAAAACAGAAAACACTGATTCCGTTCTTTTTGTAGATGCAGTGATAGCTCACACAGACACGAAGAAAGCTGAGCTTATTGTTAACAGTCTCCAAACCCAATTAGCACTCCGTAGCGAAGATAGAATATTCGCCAACAACACTGATAACTCCCCACAAGATGTTGAAAGTTTCTTAAACCTATCTTTCAAGGTGACTAGTAGCTAATTTCACTCTTTTGAGGTTAGCACTTATATTGCTAAACCACTATCCTAAATATGCAACTTGAGTGAACTCTACCTCCAATCGTATGATCAAAAACGCTCAGTCCAAATTTGTTTTTTCTTAGAATAATGGTAATTGCTAATTAACTTTATGTGTACATTAGCGATGAACATTATTATTCCCATAATAATGTTCTTTGCTAATTAACTACATCGCTATATTTAAAGTAAACCAGAAACGTGAATTAATATTGCCTATTCGAAACCTGACCAGTACCATTCAAACCCTCAAAATTAACTAACTCTTATCGTCGTTATCAAATGCAGTACGAATTTATGTTTCCTGAACACATGAATGTTTTCCTCCGAAACGAAAATATGAATATTAATAAAAAGTTTGGTTTCGAAAAAAATACTGTGCAGCTAACCAGCTTCTACGAACAGTGGAGTACATTCACGTAGGCTTCAGCAATAAAATGCTTTAAGTTTCAATTTTTGTATATACTATATATACATAAGATTTAAAAAATATAATTTATTTATTAATATATAACGAAAGAGAAGCCAGCTAGCTCTGTTTGGTGAATGAAAAACTGGCAAAATTATTTTTAATTTATGCTTCCTTACTTTGAATGAGTAATGTAAAATTGAATTTTTCCGACCAAGTTTTAATTCAAAGAATTCAACAATTTCATAATCAAATTTAATCCAAGTTTGCTGACCACCAGTTTTTTTTATACTATCTTGCGGTATAAGAATTTTAAAATTAACTTTTGATGACATGTATGGATTCTGATGATTTTTTTTTTTTTTTTAATAAAACAGCTTTGTTTCTTTGAATCAAAGTGGTGGTTTAGAAAATATATTAGCTCATAGTTTGCCTTCTAGTTAGATTGTTTTTAGTATGATTTTGTCTGCCAAACGTATTCACGTTGCGTTTCGTAACTTTGATTTGCAACGTGAGTGCCAACAATTTCATTAATATAAAATTGACGAAAATTGTAAGAAAAACAAAAAATTCTGACCTTAACATTTTTCTGAAGAAATATGCTTAAACCAGCACGGTTCTTCAATTGACAAACAATAAGCAATTTGAGAGTTTGGAAGCTTTAGCGAAAAATGAAGTTAGGCCTGATACAATACCGGGTTGCATTTTATTCTAGGATTTACACAACGCCTTTTAGCATTAAATAAATTCCTGAATAAAATGGTATAGTTATTAAAATATCTCTTGTAAAGTATGTAAAGTACTCTTTTTTTATTATTGCTCAATATATAATGTGTAACAAACGGCCCACCAGCGGCCGAGCGGTAAAGTCGCTGAACACTGGTAGTTCGGTCCGAGGTTCGAATCCCGCGAACGGGCTGGCTGCATGGGTGTTTTCGTGGTTTTCCCCAAGTGTAACGTGTATACGAGCCAGTTTCCCTTAAATAGTCCTCCGCGAAGGCATCCCTCCTCTTAGGCAGATAGCCCTAGTGTGCTTTTCCATAATTAAATACACCACCACACACCACCATAATGTGTAACATACTTTCATATTTTATGCTTCCATTTCACTTAAATCAATATTCGCACATCATACGGAAAGCCTGTATTATTGCCAGCAAACTTTCGATGCTCGCAAGAATTTTTTTTTTTTTTTTTTCAAAACGAGTTAAGGATACATGCATTTTAAGGCCAACTCTATGTTACGCTTCTGTGACTTTGCGTATAATTACTATGAATCAACGATTCACCTGAAGTTGCTTTTCAAAATTGCTTCTACGGACGTTGTGTAAAATTGCTATGGTTTAAGTAAGTGCCTGACTCAGTTGTGCAGGCAAGCCTCCGCATTATTTAGGCATCGTTTTTGTTAATCGGGACCGTACGAAGACAACGCCTGAAGGGATGCAACAACCGGTTTCTCCCTCTCTTTTTTTTTCTTCTGCTCTTGGAGTATGAGGTTGCAAGACTGTCTTCTGGCCCGTTCCTTCTTCCCTGCCATTTTTCTTGTCATCGAATGCTGTCCGAAAAAAACCATGCAAGTCTTTGTGACTTTATTCAACTTCCAAGTAAATCGTTATATGACTGATACTCCTAATTCGTATAAGATTGCTGCTGATATGTTTTCTACCGTCTAGCAACATAGACACGAATTATGTATCCATGGTGCTTCCTTGTTCATCGACCTCGTGAATCCTCATTTTAAGTTCAGCGTGAGCGCGCTTCTTCTTTGTTTAAAAAATAAGTTTCATACCCTTTATGCTGATCGACTACAAGAATTTCTCATGATTGAGTTTTCTCAGAATTTTTAATTCGGACAGATGGACAATGATTTACTTGTGCCGATGAGTTCAGCAGTTTTTCGAGATATTCCTGAAGTCATGTGTAATGTAGATCTGGTGTCAAATGATGTATAAGTATCAGTTTGTTCAGTTTAGGTTGTCTTCCGAACAACATATTTAAAGTTCATTAATGCTTATTCTGAAATAGTGACACTAAAAAATAAAAAACAATTGATTTTCTTGTGAAATATTTTAGTTATCGTTATTCTGGGTAAGTTTTTCTAATCATATTTTTCCCTTCATAGATCACACATTTGTATTCTAACATTATATGTGTATTTATGGGTTGTTATGGCTACAACACAAACTAATTAACCATTTAAGAATTTTTATTCTAACATCAGTCAAGAATGATTCTCTTCTCCGAGTGTTAGTGTTATTACACCATTTTTATTTTACTACCGCAAAAGGCCTGGTGAAGCTAAAGAAATTTACTGGTTAAGATTTCCAGAAGTGGTGCACCAGCAGAAAAATGAAGTTCAAAGTTCAAACATCTTCTGCAGCCTAGCCGTCAGACTCAAATGCAGAATTCCACAAACTTCATGTAGTACAGAATAAGTTTCTGAGAGAAACGAACTGATAAATGCTGATTTAAAAATCGACTGTATAGTAAAATACAATAAAAGAGCATTTATTCAAAACAGGACTAGCTGTAATGATGCAAATGTTTCAGAAAGTCTTAGTTACCAAGTCATTCCAGAAGATGATTGCATCAAAACTTTTCCTACTGAGACACTAACTTAACGACTGCAACTTCGTAACCTAGCTTTGACTGCCGATTTTTATTTAACTTTTTTCGCTGCGTGATTTTTATCTCTCGTCGCTTTTAATCTGATTGGCACATATGCAGTGCTGGAGAAAACGATGTTTCCACTTTTACCTCACATCCTCAATAAATGTTTTATTCAGAAATGTTTTTTTTTTAATGATTGTACGATTTGCTTTTTTCATCGAAACTGGCGAGCAATCTCGCTCGTTCAGAGAAGTTTTGTTAGTTTTGATTGTTTTCATAGTTCTGGATTGTAGACGTTTGTTTAATTTTATTTTATAGCTTATAATTTCTAATTGTAAATACTTTATTAGTTTATTTTTTATTTTTTATTATTTTCCAAATGTATCGGAGAGGGTTGACCTTTTCTGAAAGCACAGAAAGTGGTACACGAATTGCTTCAGGCAGTGAATCTGATACGGATCCCGGTACATGAGCAAAATATAGTTTGGTTGTGTTTTTTCAAAGGTGGTGTCACTTTCTTCGAAAAGTACCACCATGAAAAAATAGACGAAATTGTAAATATGAAATGCAGATAATGAAAATATTGTTACGAAATGTACAAGCGCGGTAAGATAGCTTCCCCGCAAAGCAGTTTTAGGTTTGCCATAAAAGGGCAAGAGAAGGCAGGGTTGCCACATTTGGCGAGAAATCGGTCATTTGGCGACTAAATTTGCGATATCCCATGGACAGATGGAGAACCTTCTGGAATGAATTCTTACCGGCTTAGCCCAGAATGTCCCCAAACACAAGCGGAAAGCTATATAAACCCTGCTGGTCCGCAGTCAGTCAGTGTGTTTCATCAAGAGGGAGTGTGTGTCTCTCATCGAGAGTGTGTGTGCCTTGTCTAGTGAGCTGATAGTAGTATTGAGTGTGTCTCGTCTAGCGAGTCAATCCCTGCGGAGTCGATCGAGTTGACAGCCGGGCATCGAGTGCAGAGTGGGTCGTCGAGTTCCCCGAAGGAGTCTCTTAGTGTATCGCAATTAGTGCATCGTCGAGAGAGCGTGTTGAGCTCCGGGAAAGACTGAACCGAAGAGTCAGGAACTGTGCTCGTGTGTCGTCGAGTGCATCGCGAGTTGCAGCGTAGAGAGTCTCGAGATTACGTGGAGTTCCGAGAACGACCAAGAAGAGTCGGAAGTTGTACTCTGGTGCTTTGCAGTGGAGCTATCTCCACCGTTACTGCCTGACAGTGTGAAGGCTATGTCTCTGATTGTTCCAGCCTGTTTATAGTAGATTTTCGACGACTGTAAAAAGTGTTATTGGAGCTGTCCTGATTAATATTGGCTAAATAAAGTGTTTTTCGATACTTCATCAGGTGTCGTCGTTATTCACTTCAAATCTACGAGCCCTGTACGAACGTGAAGGAAGAAAATAACGTAACAATATCATACACTCACGTTACCTTTTTTTTCATTTATACGCGTGTAATCATCATATAACCAAGAAGAACTTTTTAGGGCGGTGTAGAGTAGCAGGTTTTCCCATAGCACATCTTGGGTAGTGTTAAATCTGCTACGGTGTATTCGGAATCTAGTGTTCTTTTAATCGTAGGCAAAATCTCTTAGTCTTTTACGCGCTTCCGAGCGGTGCTCATTTTAGCGCTCTTTTCGAAGCTCTAATTATACAGTGTGCTTGCTTAGGGCACATCCATAGGATTAAAACGATAAGGGCTGTCTTCACAAAATTTTACCCGTGTACTCCTCTAGCCTAACTAAACAGCGTACTTTTTTGGTCGAAATTTTAACTTTAAAATGTAGTATGCTGGAAAGGGTTAATGAAATGGTGAATTTAATGATAAGTTACAAATTTCAACTACTCTCAGATTATACAAACAAACCTGAAACATATAAAAATTGCATATCCATACATAAACATATAATAATAATCCAATAATATTATGCATATAATAGTGCAGACGAAAGCTCAACTGTATTCAAGTAATGTGAAATGTGTGTAATATGCAGACGAAAGTTCAAGTGTGCAAGTGTGTCTGGCAGAGAGTGATTTCATTTGTCCAGGAACGGGATAATTGTTTTCTTCTGCCGGAGGGAATGTGAGAGTAGTAATTTCTCTACACCACGCAATTTATCATCATAGCAACGTTAATCGTTATCGCGGAACTGCACGTGTGTATGTAAACACCTGTCAGACTGGTTTTTTCCCTCTCTTCGCCTTTTCCTTCCTTCGCTCGCTTGGTTGTTATCGAGCCGCATGAAGTGCGGAGCTTTGCCCCTGCATATCTCGCTGCTGGAGTGTCGTCGTTCTTCTGCATACAAAGAAGCAGAGCTAAGAGATTGCAATATTTAGGTGAAAATGCTTAGTTTGAAAGTCAATCTGTATTGCTGCCGTAATAGCGTTAAAAATCATCTCAAGCAGATTATCAATATGTGTTTCACTCATTGTCAGCGGTGTGCCTCCACGTGGTGCCTTCAGTGTGTTAACGAAATGTGAAAGAAGAAAAAAGATCTTGCACATGTGTAAAAATATTGTGGGCACTGTACGTAATTAATATAAAACGAATTCGACTGCATATATGAAGTATGAGAGCAGTTTGTGATTTGTTTTTAATAGTCTCGTTTTCGGCATCGGTCTACTGTTCCATTTTAGGTTCTCACGTTTTGTGTTCTATGTTATTGTATTCTGATATTTTTATGTGTTATGTGATCAGTCTTATATATTTAATCCAGAGAATGTGTTTTTGATAAAATAAATGTGAGATTAAGAAAAAGAAATTTGTCTCCGAAAGTCTCATGCATGTGGATAATTGAGTAAGTGAATTATTTGATTATTCTTGATGATAAAATTTTATACGTAATGTATAAAAGAATTCAAGACAGTAAATATTGGGCAAGTGTAAATGAATTAAGGACTTCTAGATATATATTTAATTAGATTGTCACGTTACAACTCCACCTGATGGTGTACACCTCTACATGGGAAGAACCTGTATAATTGAGGACCTGAATTCCCAAGTATAAGAATATATTAGTAGAATCTATCGTCCGAATATGATACTATGTAAACCATGTCAGAAAAAACAATAAATTTGTGAAAAAGGGAACTGTAATCCAACCAGTTGTGCATAATGAAATGAATTCTTGATTCCAAGTCGACCTAATTGATATACACTATACTCCTGATCGTGACATGAAATAGATTTTAATATATAAAGATCATCTTGCAAAATTCGTCCTACTCCGAAGTCTGCACAATAGAGCTGATGAAGTAACATATCGCCTTCTGGATATTTTCACAACTTTTAGAGCCCCGAACATTCTCGATTCCGACAATGAAGGGAATTTTGCAACCAGCTCATAAAGAGTTTATGTCAAATGCGGAGTGATATAAAACTAGTTCAGTGTAAGTCAAGACATAGTCAATCGCAAGGTTCTGTCGAACGGGCGAACCAAGACGTTGAGAACATGTTTCAACATGGATGGAAACAAATATAAAGGAAAACAAATAAGAGGGAATCAAATTTTCACATTATAAAACTATGTTTGGTTGTCCTATGAAGCTGAGACTTGCTAGCTTAGTTTTGCCATGTAATTTGAATAGTAACATGGCCACTGAAGAGGACTTAAAGTTATAAATATTAATAATGAATGCAGGGTTATATCAGAAGACAAAGACACTAATCTCGAATGGACAACTGATTTAAAATCGCAAAATAACAATAATAATACATGTGAAAAAATCATGCATAGCGATGGAAGTAGATACTGAAGTTCAAATTCAAAAAAGAAAGAAAGAAACAGATATATGCCCTGACAAAACGAGTGCGACTATCAACAAAGCTGAAAATTTGAAAGTGTTTCGAAACACAGCTAGGGAAGGACTTTAGAAGCCGGCAAAGAAGATGAAGATTGCGGCTACTCAAATCTTTCCGAAACGTAGTCTAGAATAAAATGTTTAAATAAAATTACCTGATATTTATAGATCGAAAATGGATTCAAAATTAGTAACAGCCATTATTAGAGGTATTAAAGACGATGAGTTTTATGTTCTTCATACTAAGCTTGGTAAATTGAAATCGTTGTATGCAAGAAACCAGGTTAAATTTTTCAAAGAAAATGTTCCCAACATCGAAGAAGTTGGTACAGGGAAAAAAAGTGTACATGAAGTAGTAAAATCTTTCTTTAATTGGGAGACAAAAGGACTCAGAAAATGCAACAGTTGAAAGAAGTGTACTACGAAGATGTGTTTCTGCAAATCAGCTCATCGACTTGTTAATTGAAAATGCCATAACAATCAACCTTGTTGTAACAGGTAGTAAGAAGTATTAGACGTATTAAAGAAAAACATACTACACTTTTCTTATCTTTTAAATTTCGTAAATTTGAGTTTTATTTTATTTCTGAGATATCGATTTAATTTTTTTTAACTATTGCCAAAATTATTTTTAAAAATTATTCAAATCTCTTCAGTTGTTATCAAGTGAATTATACATTTGTTCAGCTTTGTCACATGGGATCTTATTTGTGAAATAGCATAAATATTGTATTTTTTTAATTTCTTGTAACTGTTTCAAAGATAATTGTAGAACAGTTTTATCAACATAACCTTAAATCAGACCTTATCTTAATCACGTTTGCAATTTATGCTATCAATTCAAAAATTGAAGTGTGTTTTAACTTTACGGGACACACTGTATACAATATATCTGCGAATAGAAAATCCTATCATAAGTAATTTCTCGTTTTGATCTGTTACCGGAAGGCGTTGGTTACTCCTTGGTTTTATCGCTTACCAAGCCTTTGCGAGGCCGAAATGGAATAATACATATTAAAGCTAACTTCGGATTTTTACTAAGCCACTTTGGTAAGGATTAACCAGTCATTGGGTTTTTACCGTAATATATATATATATATATATATATGTTTAAACCATTTTAATGTAGAAGTCTTCATGAATGTAATTTAATATTTGTAGAAGATGGTGAGTCGTGTACCGTTGTTTTTAGAATCCAAAACTTTCATCAATAACGATATTTTGGTTCAGAAGTCATTCAGACATTCAAGCAGTACGAATCTTTGATAACGAACATAGGAGGCTCATAGGTCTATAATTTTGAAGGTTTGATGGGATTTTTTGACTTGCCAGGTTTTGGAATAGACACATTTAAAGCACGTTTCTAGCTTTCCGAAAACTGAAAATGTAATAACATAAAGTTAGTTAGGATTATTATGAAAACGCGGAAATTTAATGGTAAGACTTTTAAACATACCGACCTGACGTTTAGAGGTCCACATATGTGGACCTTCGATTTTGAGCAGCTGGTAAGATTCCAGTATCATTTACACAATTGCAACTTGATCAGCACGTCTGTGAATTTTTCAACTTTCAAGTTTTAAGATGGATGCAACAGATGTGCATGTTTTTGAAAAACAAATCAGAGCAACAAGCGGATTGTATTAAGAAAATGACGTTGTAGCAGAACATTCGAAAACATAAGTAATAATTAATTAACTAGCAACTTATTTACTACTTAAAAGTGAATATTTAGAAAAACTAAGGTTACAGCTTTTATTGAACGTGTTTTTTTTTTTTTTTTTTTTTTTTTTTTTTTTTTTTTTTTTTTTGTGTTGGTTACAGTGATTTTTTATTGCACTGTATGGAAAGGTAGTATATGGGTTCACATAAGTGTACGTTAATCCGCTAGATAAATTAGGCTCACCTGTTAAATTTTGAGCGGATATTTCTGAATTTCCTCTGCTATTCTTGAAGTTTATATTTCAGAAACAGCCCATTGATGGCATAACTGATTATGCAGAATTAGTATTTAATTGTAATGAAAAACAAGTTATATTTTGTAGATTTTTTTTGCCTCTTTTCTTGCCTCATTTTTTTTAAATGGAATTTTTAAATTCTTGGCCTTTTATTCTTCATATTTTTGGACCCTTCAAAATAAAGGAACTCCATAGCTATTCTTCAGCTAATTTAATATTTATAATATAATTTATTTCTTGCAACTACTTTGTTCTTTCATGATATCAGTTGTAAATGATATCACTGACAAATTAAAATTAAGTTTTCATAACAAATAAGAGCAGATTTGATTAAATTGAAGGAGTAATAAATGGTTTGGAATGCAGGTCTGTGAACGTAAAATATAATATATTTTACTTTAGAAATTTTAATTCCTGAAAACATAAAATATCTTCTGCAAAAAACTAATTTGTCAGAAATTTCTGATAACAGTGATGATGAGTGGCCTATATCTGTCAACAGGGAAGATAGTGTCTCTTCTGAATCGCGTTTAGATGATGAGGATACTAGTGAAAATTTATCAACTTCTTTTAGCATTCTGAATAAATTGAAAGAGTTATATGGAAGAGAAAAAGTACGATTGTGAATACAATATAATGCATGCACAAGCAATATACTTTTGGATCACATTTTCAAATAATTTCAAGCTTAGAGAAATGTACAAATTAATCAGTATAGCTACTAAAAGTCGAGCCTACTGAAAGACAATAATTATTTAATATTTTGAAAAGAAATAAAACTGTTATTTTAAATATACTTTTCTGAATCTAATTTTTAGATGCCAGGTACTTAAATATTATTATTATTACAGAATGACCGAGAAATTATTATGCTTGCAGGGTGACTTTGATAATGCCCTATAGTATCTTTCACCGTCGGCTTCGTTTTTTTAATACCTGAGGGCGGAATGTTTTGAAGAAAAGAAGTTCTCTAAACATTAATCTGTAATGAAAATGTAAATAAAATATTGCGACTTGTTCTTCTTCATTTTTGGATGGGCACATTGAAATTCCCTCCATCAAAACTGTATTTGTAAAGAGGGCTGTCAATAGGACGTTTCTTGGAAAGAATGGCAACAGAGAGACTATTCACTTTGCGCCAAAATCTGCATTCTTCGGATAATTTAGCATCCTAGTATCCCAAGCAGAATACCCTCACGGGTGCTAAATCCGTCATGGAATATCGCATGCTAGTTGCATCAGCGTTCTGCAGATATGAAGAAAAACTTACCAAGATTCATGAATGACAAAAATGCATCCAAATGTAGAATGTTTGGGTATGCATCAAGAACAAGAGTGTTCCCTGCCAAACGAAAAATGTATTTATGTGTTTTATTTTTGTGTGTTTAATTGAGTTAAAGTTTCATACAAAATAATGTGTTGCTAAAGATAAAATAGTAGTGAAATTTACTTAAAATTCTAATACATTTTATAAATTAGAATGTTGTTGTGAATTTATATTGGGAATCAAAATGTATTTCATATTTTAATCTAATTGCTGCTTTAAATATTATCATTTATAATTGTTAAAAGATGAGATTACTTACTTAGTTGAATCAAGAGATACAGATTACGTGTAGCTAAATTTTTTAATCCGCAATTATACATGTACCAAAAAAACCACTCTTTTCTCCAACTATAGAAAGCATATAAACTTGGATAATGTTTTTAAGTAGCTACTTTATCTTCGGGTGTGAAGAATGTAAGTGAAAGGCGTGGTCAAATAACAGATGTTACAGAACTGCGTGTTTAATTCCAAGAGGTTTCGTCCAACAAAAGTGACAAAGATTTGCTTGTATTTAGCTTTGAAAATTTAAAACTCTATGAATCCACGTTGCCCTGGAAGTGACAGATGGCCATCTTAAGTAATACTTAAGATATAATAAGTAAATAATTCATAAGGTATCTGTATGTTGCTTCCTGCGCCGTACACATTTTGTAACTTTTTTATGGTATTAGTGTATTGCGATTGCTGTCTAAAATTGTTCCACTTGCTTATGTTAGCAGGTGCTTTGATTTGCAGTTTAAGAACTTTTAGTATAAACAGAGTGTCATTAGGATATCACAAACTGTTGAATTTGATGAGCGGTTAATGTCCTTATAACGTATTTCGTTTATTTCACAAATAACTCCTTAACACCATCAATGGTTCGGATCATATCATGTTCCATAATAAACAATCAGTTTCGATGAAGGTTTTCCGAGTCGTCTGGGACCAACGCCCATTTTACTCGCATAAAGAACAAACGCTTTATAAGTATACATGACAATATTTCATGTTACTATATTTTGACCAATTACAATAGGTACACAAATTCACTTCCAGTAGATTTCCGATTAAAGGAACAAGGCATCCACGGTTAGCTAAAGCCAGAGTTATAAGGACTGAAGTTTAATAAGACGAAGAAAGAAAGATTAATCTACATTGAAATTAACAGATAATAATAAAGAATTCACGCCCTTTTTACATCAGTATAATATGGCGGATAAGTCGATTTTTTACGCAAATTCTTCATTCTAATTAGAAGAGAAGAATTTTTTTATATTAATTTTATATTTCAATGGGCTTCATTATCAAATGGAAAATTGGTTATGTACATATTTAATAGAAAGTTGTGATTCTCCCAGATTCGAATCACGAACGAAGAAATTTAGAGTGATAATTTTACAATACTTACATATTTTAGGTTCTATACTTTTACATTAAAAGCGTAACCACGCGGTCTCGCTTTACTCGAAATCTTTCGCTCTCGCTCGTTCGGCTTCACGCAAAATATTATAAGTTCCACTACAGCGCCACTTGAGCAAAAAAATCTATTTTTCGTTGATTGGTTTGGTTCTGTCTATTTGGTTATCGCAAAGTACTCTAGGAATGCCTTTATGGAAAATGCTCTAAAGAAAATTGGCTCAAGACAGTGCGGATAACCACGAAAACACCCATGCAGCCTCATCATTACTAGCTTTCAACGACTTTACCGCTCGTTCGCAGCTGGCCTTTCTATTTGATAGGAAAAGAAATAATACTATGTCTTGAACAAAATAAGTAATAGCCTTGTATTAAGAATACCCTAAAGCATTATTAAATATCGGCGTATATTTTTTCTGTTTTTTTCCAGTCTTTTCTCAGTTTTATCATATCAATATCCATCAATCTTACTGAGTACATCCTGAGTAAGGTAGGGAGACAAAAAGCTTACGAATTACGTATATTGTTGTAGATAACTATAATTACAAATTTGTAGGTTTAGGGGACACTATTCCCTTAACTTCACTTTCTATTATGTTCACTAATGGTTATATTTTAATTTTTCAATTAAAATATAATTTACATCCTTTATACTTAAAGAATCTATTTATAAATATTACACATTCAAGTACAAGTCCTTTATCATATTTTTCCCTAGCAAAAGAAACATATTACAATTAATAATAGTAAACACGTATATGTCAATTTAGTTAAATGTTTTCTCTCTCTCTCGATATAATCTGTAACGAAAATTTAGTATTTATCAACATTTTCATACTTTCACCAAAGACAGACTTTGTTTCAAGAATAAAGCTTTAGAAGAATTTTCGTAGGAATATCAAATACCACTACTCGGAAGATAGTGATATTTGATATTCCTACGAAAAGCAGCAGTTTTGTATTTGTTAAGCCTCTCTTAACAAATACAAAACTGTTTTTCCGATGGTAAGAGTTGGGAACAGTAGATTAGAATAAAACCAGTCGCCGAGCGTTCGAAAGTTTGCGCATCAACGCGTTCACTACCGCGCTATCGCGTGCTAACCAGGAAGCTCAAGTAAATGGAATATACAAGAAATGTCGAAAGTTCCGCCTTAAAATTACCGGGTGATCAAAAAGTCAGTATAAATTTGAAAACTTAATAAATCACGGAATAATGTAGATAGAGAGGTAAAAATTGACACACATACTTAGAATGACATGGGGTTTTATTAGAAAAGCAATAATCTGATCAGAAAAGCAATCATTAGCAAAACAAATTAAGACAAAGCAAAGATGATGTTGTTTACAGGAAATGCTCAATATGTTCACCATCATTCCTCAACAATAGCTGTAGTCGAGGAATAATGTTGTGAACAGCACTGTAAAGCATGTCCGGAGTTATGGTGAGACATTGGCGTCGGATGTTGTCTTTCAGCATCCCTAGAGATGTCGGTCGATCACGATACACTTGCGACTTCAGGTAACCCCAAAGCCAATAATCGCATGGACTGAGGTCTGGGTACCTGGGAGGCCAAGCATCACGAAAGTGGTGGCTGAGCACACGATCATCACCAAACGACGCGCGCAAGAGATCTTTCACGCGTCTAGCAATATGGAGTGGAGCGCCATCCTGCATAAAAATCGTACGTTCCAGCAGGTGTTTATCATCCAGGCTGGGGACGATGCGATTCTGTAACATATCGGCGTACCTCTCACCCGTCACGGTAGCAGTTACAAAAACAGAATCACGCATTTCCTCGAAGAAAAAAGGCCCGATAACAGTACATTTTTTGAACTTTTTTTTTTGGTTCTAATAAAACCCCATGTCATTCTAAGTATGTGCGTCAATTTTTACCTCTCTATCTACATTATTCCGTGATTTATTTAGTTTTCAAATTTATACTGACTTTTTGATCACCCGGTATAATGTAAACAACACCTGCGAGGCCCTTTTTAAGCACATTATAGGCCACACCAGGGTTTCGACCCCTTTTTATAGCTAAGAAATTTTCGCGGATATGTGTAACATACTTTGATACTTTTTGCTTTCATTTCAGGTAGCACATTATTCGCAAGGTATACGACCCTGTGGTACCTACAAACCAACTTTATCTATTTCTTGGAAATTACTTTCGAATGTTTCTCAACAAAGAGAGAGTGATATGCCTATGCATTATAAGGCTAATTCTATGCTACCTATCATGAAATTCTATGCTATATGAAATCTTTTACCGTATAACAGCGATAGCAGTATACCTGAACACCTCAAACATTTAGTCACGGAACGTTATTTAGTCACCACTTCTACACAGATGAAATCTACAGAGATGAAAAGTATTTATTATAAAGTAAATCGCGAACTTCAACCAAGATCAGATACATTGGAAGTAGAATTGAGAAGCTAAGTGATAAAGTATTCCATAAGCTTAGACGTTATAACTCACCGAACTATTGTGAAGAGCAAGGTTTCCGGTTCCAGAATTAAAGCCCAAGGACACATGATATAAAGAATTCCGGACGTGGAAAAAAATCTCAGAGAAGAAAAGGGGAAAAAGAGAAGTACCAAAAGGAGAAAGACGATCCAATCAAGTTCGCAAAACGTGACGAGCGATCAGAGCTTTCATGAAGGATTCAAGACAATGCAGTTTCAATGACAACAACATGAGAAAGATACTCTAAGTATAAGAAGGAACTAAAAGTTCTTTCGGATACGATTTGCTTAAATTGCTTTATTTTTTAGGATTAATACATTCTGTTTAGTGTTGTGGATAGATATGAAGTGTTGCACGGTTGCGAAATTCTGTTGCAAAGTTCAAAAGTGTCTTTTCTAGATTTCCCACTAACCTAGTAATCGAACTCTTCGTTTTCAATAACCTCTTTTTTCAATTTCTTTGCTACCGGTAGCGATATATCCTGGATGTAAAATAATACTTGAATTGCCAGTTACTTGAATGATAAATGGAGCTTTGTCGCTGAAGTAGAAACTTTCTGAAATATCATATTGATTTATTATCACGATTTCAACATTCATTTCCATTATTTAGATCATTTTTTTCGCAAGGTCCACAAACAGTGACTTTTATTGCTGATAATCTATAACAATGTCGACAGCATGCACTGATATTTCCTTTTAGGTGGCTGTAAACTGTAAGACACGGGTGCGGGCCCCGAAACCTATCCCAAGAACACACTTCTTAGAACTAAACACTCTACTAGAAACGAAGTAGTGCTTTTCACCATTAAGATTATAAGCCGGAAAATTATGCTAATTTTTTGTATCTCTTACAAGTTACAGCTATCAAATTCCGCTAAATATTCAAAATAGGGTACGCCCAGCAAAATATAATTCGATCTGTAGGCAGAGCTTAGATATAAAATAGTTGTAGAAACAATTTGATATCTTAGTTCCTTTTCACAACACAAAGTGTAAATTTAGTTCTTGTAAAAATTCAAGCTATTTTCGTAACAGAATGTTTGCTAATGTGAGATATTCTAACGAGTTATAGAAAGAGTAACGCTGAATAATATCTTCTATACATACTGTTTCGATTGTTGAGCAACTATGAAAGGGTTTCGTAAGGTGATGTAAAACTGGTTACTTCTCTATATGAATTAGTGTTACTTCGGACTTTTTTCTAGATGATTATTAGGATTGTGAAAATGCAGAATATTTCTTTGTTTTGGTTCTAGTGTTCTTGGAGTTATGTTTATTTTTAATTATTACTAAAAATATTAAATTATTGATATTACTTTGTCACTTTTAAGTTAATTGAACTCCGATAGTTTAATTCATTTTATGTACACATGCATTCTCAACACGTTTATTTAAATATTGTGACTGAACGTTTCATTCATTTTAAAAATAGGGTTGTGTCTTTCTTCAGCAAATGAAACGCTTTCAGAAAGAGAAGTTATTATTTTAGGAAAGGAAGTTATTATTATTATTTTTTTGAATTATGGTCCATTATATTAATTGGAAAAAGGTTTCGAGAATACTTCATTTTGGAAGTGATGGGGAGCGATAAAATTTGTATAACTGATTTTGCATGGTTTGGTTTTATTTGCAATGCTATCCCAGAGATTTTGGATCATACTGAAGGTTCTGGGCTTTATCAGTCTTCAGTCCAGTAACAATTGGCAGAAGTTAATCAAAATTTGCAGGCAAAGTTTATACAGAAAATTCTATTTGGAATCGAAATTTATATTTGGGGAAAATGACTAATAATCTCTACCGTTATTTAACATGGTGCTTTCGTAAATCATTCCGTTAGAGATTAGCTTCATAGAAATTCCTGTATGAAACATAACTCAGTTTTATATCTAACCAAACTTCATTTTTCGTAAAAAATTCCAAAACTTAAAAAAAAAGTAATAAATGAAGTACTAATTGAATGCCAGTGCCAATGATTCAAAATTACGGAGTGCCTATGGTTCAAAACCATGTACCTCCTCATCAAAATTATATAAAAGCGAGCAGAAATAGGAAAATTGCATAAGTATTAAACTTGATGCTCACTAGAGGAAGGCACATGGATCGAGAAAGGTTAGGGATAGCTAGAATTTATAAAACTTAAGAATACATATTTTTAATAAGTTTTTAGATTTTTAATCATTTTTTTGTATTATTAATTTTTTATAATTTTTGTGATATTTTAGATTTTTTATGAACACGATACAACACTAAAGCATATAGTGGAGAGGAGAGATTTTACGGTTAATAGGCTCACTGGCATGTGGCATAAAATTGGAGGGCAAATAATAAAGTTATCGCGAGAAAAAATTCAAAGCAGAAATAAATTCTGCAGGAGATGTGATTCTACAGTGAGCAAAATGATAACTTTGCAAAATGACCACTTCTCAGGTTGAAGGAAAGGATGATGGCATATCTTTAGTAAAAATAAGAAATTTTATGCCATTAAAAGATCATGCTAGTTTAAGCATATTTTTGTGGCCAAAAATGTGTGGATAGGGATTTTTAAAAATTTTGTTACACTTTCCGCCAGTTTTAAATTAACTGAATTGTCTTCACTCGCATTACAAATCAAAGTTCTTAAACATATTCGAAACACAACTGACAACCAACAGCAACAACCGAGCTACTAAGTCACCAGCAATTTGATATATATTAAAAACCACCGTTCTGCTCAAAAAGACAGCCCAGTTTTATTTTAAAAACTTAAATGTAAATTAATTTATTATGCTTTTCGAATTTTCAAGAATTTATACCGCGGAAAGATATGAAAAAACTGGTAGTCAGCAATTTTGTAATTATTTATATTAGGTTTTAGATTGAATTATATTTGAATTTAGTTCACTACTTCTTCGAAGCAAAGATTGTCTTACGTCTTATGAGTTAAAATTTAAAATCAGAATATAAAAGAATATGATATCCTTGAAAACGCGTTTAAAAGGAATTTAAAAATAAAATATTAGCTTTATTAAATATTAGAAAAACGTAAAATGTAAATTGAAATGTTAGAATATGCTGAAGTTTTTACATAATATTTGAAACTATAAATTATGAAAATGCAGATTAATTACTCATACTTTAACACTTCAAATCGACTCGCGAAGGGATAATAATTCAAAACATAAAATTGAAACAAATGAGGAGTACTTCATAATATTTCGTTCAACTTGTCATTTTTAGCACCAACAGATTAAAACAAAAATGAAATAAAAATTTTAAAAAATCTTAACGCTTCCAGAGTTTATATTACGCTAAATGGGCTTTTTTTTAGATTTACACACACATACAAGTTTCGAGAGTATTTCGGCTAATGTCCCTTGGGGCAAAAAATATTTTCAAACAGCATATCTTTAAAAGTTCCGATAGACAGTTTCGCGCAATGAAGATAAAATATTATTTTCCTTAGAGTGTTGCTATTGCTTACTATGAAATCGTTGAGTGGCTTAATCAAAAATTCGTTAAAGTTTCTCGAAACATGAAATAGACAATAAACCAAACTCCAAATTCGGGTTTCCAGGTGTCCATATTCAGGTGGAAGATTATGTTATTCAGAATTTGATGGCTCTGTGTACCGTTGTTTTTTATCCAAGTGCGAAAATATACATAAATTCACGCAGACTCTTCCTTATTTAATTTATTTAAATATGATATAGAGCAATAATATTTGGTTACAACACTTTGAAAATTGAAAAGAGCATTATATTGACCTGAGGCAAGAAGACGTTCCTACGCTAGCGCCCCCTTGGGCTAAACATATAGAAATAATAATAATGATAATAATAATATAAAAAATTAAAAAATAATAACAGCTACATGTACAGATCCATGATTGCTAGCGTACGTGTTCGTAATATATTGAATGCACAGAGCTCCCATGATAAGTTGATAAAATTTATGTTATCGAAAGATAAACTCCAGAGTTCTTGAACTTTCCACAAAAATAGTCGTATAGTTCCTCACAGCATCACAGTGTACATTCAGTAGTTACACTTCAAACAACTAAGAACGTTAATTCCAACGAAACGCAAAGCGCCTCAATACTCACTTTGAACTAACAACTAACAACAACTAAGAGCAGATGCTCTCTACGATCTTACACAGTTTTCACTCGGCCGCCGAGATATTTCTAGTTTTTTCTGCTTCTCGAAATTAGTAGAAAGCATGTGAGAGCCGAATTACGGTTACTTCTACACCGAAGATCAATTACAATATCCGTTACATTTATACATAATGCTCCGGCAACATTCGAACGCATCAAGGAGACCGTGTTGCGAGAACTTTCCTACGAAACCTGTCTGATACACCTGGATGACTTTATCTTCGTCGGGTGAAGTTTTGAAACACACGTCAGTTCTAGGACCAGAGTAGCTATCTTTATCTGTAACCTTGTTAAACCGACGATAGGCAACGCAAAATCTAGTAGCACCGATTTTGTCTCTGATCAGGATTATGAGAGATGCCCGTGGACTTCCCGAAGGCTCAATGACATTGTTTTCTTTCATGTCTTTTAGAATTTATCTTACCTTTTCCTGTTTAGCAATGCGTAGACGTCTTGGATGTCGTTTGACTGGTGAATGACCTCCGTTATCGATTATATGATGTGTCAAGTTTGTTCGACCGACGTCAGAAGATAAGCAAAAGAAAGATTCTTGAAATTCTTGAATGTCGTGTTCGGCAGCACTACTATCTCCATAGCTTTACCGCGCATTCTGCAGTAATTCCTATATTAGGGCATCACTCGAAATCCCCACCCGAACAATTTTACTCTAGCTTTCTCTTCGGAAGTATGCGGCTATGTCAAGGAAATCTAAAGATGCTTCCCTTGAAGAAAGCTTTTTCCCTAACTGAAATCATTTACCTTTTCTTTGAATATGAGCATTTCCCTACACCATTGAGAAGAGCGGTAATTATACCCATCCTGAAAACGAAAAGGCTTCCTCCGCCACCAATCGTCTTATGGTACTATAAGACTGCTATTTAGGGTAAGTAATATCGTCGAGGCTGCTATTCTAACGAGAAAACTCTCTCATCGAAGAAAATAATTTGATAATTCCACGACATTTTGTTTTCCGCCGCTGCGTTTTCACCACACATCAGCTCCACGGAGTGGCTAAACATATAGCTGAAGGCTAAAACTTGTTGAACACATTGCTAAACAGCGTAATAATTCTATTGCACATTTTCGAAATCGCAAAACCTTAGAACGGGAAGAATGTAATTCCTAAGCATTTAATTTATATGAGAGATATTACTGAGAGTAATATTACTGACTTCCAGTGTCTATTAATGCTTTTACCGTTAAATTATTAATCATTACCATTTTGCTCAATTTCGATTGAACATTAACATTCAAAGTGGCTATTGCTGGTTTCGAATGGGTTTTAGGGCGTTCCGAAGTCTTCTGCTCAAAAGCTTTACATTTAAACCATTCAATTCTCTTATTTTTATAAATAAAAATTTTAAAAACATGATTTTTCAATCCACCAAAACACATTTTATTGTTAGTACTTCAAAACTGTTACATTTCATATCAAATTTACCATCAATTTTTTGATGAAGTAATTAAACACGAAAGTGTGAATAAAAATTCACACTTTCGTGTTTTGAGTTAGCTCTATCATTTAATTTATGTTTCGTTTTCTTTCTATCGCACGCACCTTTACGATTTTGTCTTTCATTACTTTGTACCCTTTCTTTAAATTCAAATACGTTTTTACATCCCTACAATATAAATTTGTTTCCGTGCCTATCATTCATTCCCTTTATAATATAATGCATTAAGGCAGCATCATCAGTTTTCTCAAAATTACCTAATTCTTTCATTTTTATTACATATTCTTGAACTGATTCAATATTTTTCATTTTCCTTTGACTTAACAGCTAATGTAAATTAGCAGAATTTATTCCAAAAGAGAATTCGTCAATTAAGGCTATCTGAATTTGACCATGAATTGAGTTCCGGTTATGATTGAACAAATAATGTAGCATTTACGCCAAATGATCATTTGGCGAAAATAGGTTTTTGTATGTCTGACAAATTACATAATGCAGAAGTATTCTCAAAATGTTCGACCCAACGAATAGTCTTTTCATGCGATTCTGCATTAAACTTTGATCAGAATAATTTATGATATCAGATAGATATCATAATTCGATATCAGGATAATTTATGTTAATGCTCTGAATTATATAATTTCCATTTATTATGTTTCCCTGGATTAGAAAGGAAATTACTTTGGCCACCTTTCTCGACGTACAGGGTGCCTTTGATAATACTCCACATATATATATACTTAATGCTTTAAGGGACACGGGGATTAACCATATTTTATGTACATGAGGAAATTATAAAAAAAGACCCTGCTTTGGCGTAGATTTATCGAATAAATATCTTTGATGAATCCCTTGAAAAAATAATTACAAGGAGGGGTTTTGTCATCATTACTTTGGAAGCTAGTAGTAAATCTTCATCAAACATCTAAATGACATAGGCTACTACACATAAGGCTAAGAAGATGATGTTGTCATTCTCATTCTTTGCAGACTTGTAGTCCTCCAAAAACTTCAAACTCATCTAATTTTGGAGCTGTATGTATTTAGCATTTAATTTTAAATAAATTCCTGAATGAATCATAACTCAGTTTTATAACCAGCTTAGTTCACTTTTTTAAAATCTAAATTAGGATTTTTCAGCAATTTTAAATTAACTCAATTGAATACACAGACATTACAAATGAACGTTTCGAAATGGTATATCACGCGCACATTTAGCAGCCAACTACATTCTAAAGAAAATCTAAATACAAAAACAAAACATTAATCTAATGTTTTTCTTAACCACTGCTTCGCCTTAAGGGGTCATACCACCTTAAACCATCAAAATTTTCGATTTTTGTGAAAAAAATATATCTTATAGCCTGGCGTTTTCTTCGTAGTTTAAAAAAAACCCGGAGCGAAAATTCGCACTATTCCATGAGTTATGAAGAGAAATGCATCAGCTGACTAATGTAAACAAGGTTTAAAGGTCAGAACAAGAAGCGTCAGCTATTTCTACTCGAAGTGTTATATGGCAAGCCTAATGATTTATTTTTTAATGATCTCTTTATGAAGTAACAGTGTTATCTCTCAAGTCTTTGGTAGTTTGTTTCCATTCTTAAGCGTTCTTGCGTTTTATTTTGTGGTTCTATGTTGCTTCTGTCAGTCTAATATAAATTGCTATCAAAATTACGTATATTTTTATAGTAATTTATATCACTTCACTGATTATTTTCATCACTTATAATCATTCAATTATCATTTTAGTATAGTTTGTGAGTGATTTTAATAATTCGAAGGTTTTACTACATTTTATTATCTTACTGCGCACTCGCCGGTAAAATGGCTGATAATGCTTCTAAACGTGCTTCTGGAAAGCGTTCAAGAAAGCGCCGATTTCATGAAAGCCAGCTCATTATAACTGGTAAGCGAAATAACTGGTTCATTATAACTGGTTTCAAATGAACTAAATAATGGATTTGCAATTTCTTCTCCAAACCATGTTGCAACTAGTGAAACTGTGACTGCACATAGTAATAGCTTTCCTGGAAATGTAGAACCAAATACAAGTGCTTCAAGTAACAAATTAAATGTAACATATATTTATTTTTCAAGTGAAAGCAATCGATTTGATAACAATATGATTGTCGATAAGAATATTCTGTGTTGTTTTTTGGAAGAAAACACTGTGTGTAAAATATGCCATAGTAAATTAAAATTTTCTACAAAAAGATCTGAAGGTCTATGTTCCAAAATAATTTTGACCTGTCAAGGAGGCAAAAATTCCGTAATGAGAAGCAACACTAAATTTGTTTGTGAGAAAAGGAACATAGCAGAAATTAACCGTCGAATTATTTATGCAATACGTTGCATTGGCCAAGGTCTTGAACCTTTGAAAACATTTTGGGGAATAATGGGTTTAAATCCCCCAGTAATGTAAAAAAGTATGACAAAATCTGTAAGTTAATTCATAATGCAGCAAAAATGAGCGACTGAAAGCATGAAAAATGCAACAGCAGAAGTATCAGCCAGTAATTCTACAGACCTAAGTGTAAATGGTGATGGCACTTGGAAAACTGGAGGCCATACATCTCATATTGGTGTGTGTACGGTTATTGGTGTTGAGAGTGGAAAAGTGATCGACATAGAGGTTTTATACATAGCATGTAAAGGCTGTGAATTGTGGAAGGGTCCTCGATCTGGTAATGCTTTTGATGAGTGGCAGAAAACTCATTCTTCCACTTGTCTGAAAAATCATTTCGGATCATCTGCCAAAATGGAAACTGCCAGAAGGGTTAAAATTTTTCAGAGGTCTCAGAGTGCAAGGGGTGTGAGATACGTCAGTTATATTGGTGATGGCGACTCGAAAACATTTCTTTCCATAACAAAAAGCAAACCATACAAAGGTGTTATTATATGAAAACTAGAGTGTGTAGGGCACATCCAAATGAGGATGGGCACTCGCTTACGTAAATTGAAAGCTGATTATAATGGAAGAAAGCTTTCAGATAAAATAAAAAGGAAAGGATTCCAAACGTTCTACGCAAATTTATGAGTATTTAAAAAAATGAATGAAAACGAAAAAACAAATTCTATATAAATTGTTTTGCGTAATGTAAACAAAAGGAAGGCAATTCAGATATTCTATAAAAAAGTTAATGTTGGTAATTATATCTTTTTACACCTCTGTCACTCCGCGGGCCGAAAATGCTCACGCGATGGGCGCAGGAGTAATCTTTTCAAGTACCTCAAAATTAACGAAAGCGGATTGCAATACTACAACATTATTTCTAAAATTCTAATCACATGCGAACCATCTTTCGAAGCGGTCAGCCAGCAAAAAGAACAGCAAAAAAAGATAAGCAAATGAGCATTAGAGGATTGCTGTAAAGACAAAATCATGAAAATGCCGTAAATGATAAGGCCGTAAGAAGACAAAATATAAAACAATTTTAGAGATAAACTATCTTAACGACAGAACATCCATAATTGATTTAATGGAATCTTCAAACAGGAAGCCTACCTGGCAGGATATTTCAATCCATAATCCTGCGACGAAACAATATTTGGCTCCCTGGGACTCATTACATACGCGAAATGGCATCTTTATACCGGAAAATTCGAATAGGATGGTTGAAATTCATTGAGACGGCAACTGTTATTCCAAGATCCCAAATCTCGAACGCCCTTAAGGAATTGCATAGCATTAAATCAAACATAGTTACCTTGTATATCATCAGAAAATTAAGTTCCTA
Source organism: Stegodyphus dumicola (assembly GCF_044657685.1). Taxonomy (NCBI): domain Eukaryota; kingdom Metazoa; phylum Arthropoda; class Arachnida; order Araneae; family Eresidae; genus Stegodyphus; species Stegodyphus dumicola. The sequence goes on along the minus strand of NC_140771.1, from coordinate 260,781,573 downwards.
ATTTAAGTACTTTTTAATTCTATAATAATACTGTGGTAAGTAGCCGTTTTATAGAACATAGTTAGTCATTCTGATCAGTAGATCAAATTGTCTAAACTAATTGAATTAGTTAATTGCAAGTATACAGTTCCTACATTATTTCAGCAATCCTAATGATTATGTACTCTTCGTGAACATAAGGCGCACATAAATTCTTTTGCACATTTGTTATGAAAATAGCAAAATTCTTGATATAAATCTGAAACTTACTCTTACGGTGATCCTGCCGATATACAATCATATTAAAAGAATAAACGCTGTGTAATAAATAACGCAGTGGGAAACACTTGCTACCTGGCGATAAGCAATCAATGCACAATTTTAGCAAAAAAAGTAACATTCAAACATGTCCGAAAATAGAAACATGCCGGAGCGAGTTGGTTAAGAACATTCTAACTTGGCGAAGCAGCTCCAAATGATCCTATCATTCGCATGGACCTTGGGCTGTTAATAGTTGAAAAGACGGTATTTTCAGATCAATTGTAATTAGCTTTGCATGTTATGCTTTGTCAAGGTTAGAAGTCAGAAACGAAGGGTTCATAACGTTTTTCACTGAGAATAAATGAAATTTCCCTAGCAAATCATTTGAAGTATAATGTCCTCAGAAAGACGAGTCTAGGGTTCTCCCTCAGCTCTTTACTTACCACCAGACCAATCGAAAGTCCTTTTGGCTAGCCGTGTATTTTAAGTGCATCATGTACTACAGACGGTAGGCAGATACAAACTTAAATTCGAGATTCAGCATGTTTTTTCCTTTTTACTATTTTTTGAAATTTCCTTATTACTCAATTTATATATTTGAAGTAACAAAAATAGCAGAACACGAGCGCTAAAATATCGTTTCGTACTATTCTTATGGAAATCGGGGAAATCGTTTTTATTACACCGATATAGCATGCCACTTGAAAGACCGTGGCTAAGCAAGATTTGTGAGGTGGGTATTAAATTATACATTTCTGTGTTACCTTCGAATGTAACCTAAGCATTATCTGCAGTGCTGTTGGACAATGATATGGAAACCAATCTTGGAGAGCAGATGTGTTGTAAAACATCACAATTGCACATACAAGTGACAACGTCCACATGTCCTCAAACTAAAGGATAAGGGAACCTAACAGCAGGGAGGAAGCAAACGTCTAGGTACAGCAGGATTACAGTATAGCACGCATATGCATTGTGATCTGCGACCAATGTGAGGGCTTCACGAGTTTAGCGGTGATATTTTTTCATCACCAGCGAAGTCAAAAAACGGCGTGGAACAAAGGCAATCATGCCCACGAATTCCCACACTATCACATTCGCTCCTTTTGGACCAAAGAGGATATTTCATCGCAAAGCTCGCAATGGGATTTTCTCAAATTATTGCGAGGTACTACTAAGTAGAAACAAAGTATTACAACCTATGTATCAAGATATCGTGACATCGTTGGATGGTTTATGCACTCAATAATGGCTATCTGCACACTATTCCTGACCGCTGGACCACCATCTCCACAGTCTATCAGATGTCTCAACAGCATCGCGTGACAAAGCAATCCCGGCCTCTTTACCTAACATTTCGTCCTCCGACTCATGCATTTCTGTGACTGTCCATTTCTGTACGCATTTCTCTTCTCTTCTGTACAATTTTTTTTTCTGTGCACCTGTGACTCACTTACGCATCCTTTTATTATGTCTAGATAAAATTATGCTTATTATAATTGCTTCAATCAAGGAATTTACTATCTGCATCAAAGATATGTCATTGCTACAGCTTCAATTCAGGTTAACAGATGGCGCCTCCTGCGAGCATAGAACTTCCTTTTCTCTTAGAGACCATCGCACTCAGACTAGTTGGTGTATTTAATTATGGCAAAGCACACGAGGGTTATCTGCCTAAGGGCAGGGATGCCTTCGTGGATGACGTTCTAAGGGAAACTGGCTCGTATACACTTACACATGGGGAAAACCGCGAAAACCTCCCATGCAGCCAGCCCGTTCGCTGGATTCGAACCTCAGACCGAACTACCAGTGTTAAGCGACATTACCGCTCGGCCGCTGATGGGCCGCACTCAGACTAAAAGACTTGTTCGAATTTTTTATTTCGCTTCTTTCATATGCCATCTGAATGAATATAATATAGACATAAAAGCATGACAGAAGGAGCTCAGCTTGCGAAACGCAAGCTACAGAGAGAATAGGACCTGTATTATGACTTGAAGATTTAAATATCACCGCTCTGTGTCAAAAACACAAGCAGTATTATACAACACTACAGGAGAAACGAAAAAGAACATGTTGCGTTTCAAATTTGAAATTTTTATAGTAGAATAGCGTAAGGAAAAACTTATGATCAATAATTTTGATAAAAATGGGGTTTGAGTTTTGGATTATCGTATTTGATTTTAAAATCCATTTTGTTTTCCAATCAAATCTTATTTCGAAAGATTTGATTTCAAATTTTCTGAAACTGAAATGAAAACTCTTCAACTGAAAATATATATCTTGACATAAAACGCAAAGATTAATTGCCCATTTTTTCATTTAACAAACAGTGTATGCTTGCTTGGCTTCCATTAAATTAATAATTATAATATGTAACTTCCATGTTATGTGTATATACATATATATATAATTTAAAATTAGAAGAAAAGAAGAAAAACGACTGTAGAATGTTAGATGAAATTTTACAAGAATTTGAAAATAAAACATAGGGAAATATTAAATTTTAGAACAAAGTAATATGTAAATTGAAATTTTAAAATAGTACATTGAAACTATGGTATTATATTATATATTTATATTACATGGGCATTGTTTATTTGATTAGGCAAAGCACTCGAAGACTATCTGCATTCTCCACAAAGCGAGAGTTGCATCGTAGAGGACGTGCTTAGGAAAATTGGTTCGTGTATACGTCATACAGGAGAAGAATTACTAAATAAACTGCGCAGCCAGAGCGTCGACCGGATTTCGAACCCTCGACTGAACGACAGTGTTCACAGACTTTACTACTTTGGCACTGTTGGACCTAAGCCAATTTTCACCTCATCAATATTGCTTAAGTGATTTATGTACTCTAATCTCGAAATCAGGTTTTTCGTTTTTCATGCACAATTTCATCTTCAAACGGCAGTACTTATGTTTACCTTCTATTATTTAATTACTTTCCACATAATATAACCACTCTGCCGACGTTTGAAATTTTTTATTCAATCTGTTTTTACTTTCTTGTATGAAGTAACAAGGAAGTATTGTAATCGCGAAACGTTTCAGGCGTCACATTTCAACGCAAATATCCATTTTCACCGCTATCGAATGCAATTTAACGAAACGATGTTTTTGCGTGACATCGGTACGTAAGAAAAAGATAAAGGACTCTTTTCCCTCTAAAAAACTGTAAAACTAATTTAAAATGAATTCTGAAAAGAATTTTTCGTGGCGTCTGTGCGTGCGTAAGTACGTATGTTCCTGATATAACTGAAAAACGAGTAGCCTCAGAACGTTGAAATTTTGTCTATAGGACTCCTGTAATATATAGATGTGCTCCTCGTATTTTGGTTGCAATCGGACGCACCAAAAGTATATAAATTTATATACATATATCCACTCTGCTACTCGTTTCAGTGCTCTCAGTTTCTTTATTCTTATATGTTTGTAAATTGTGCATTTTTTGCTTTAAGAATGATTGAATTATGTTGTTTTTATCTTCCTGTTAAGGTTAAGGTTTTTGTTCCTTTAGTGAATCTGTATGCAATATATTTAGAATTGTCAATAATTTAAAAGTTCTTTAAGTGCCGCTAAGTCTAATAATTTTTTCCTTGCCGGCCATTGCTTGTTTACATTTGAAACAGCAGAATAGTAGATTTGTTGCCAATCTACAGAAAGTAAGCTTCGCATTGCGAATTACATCATGCTTAATCCATTCTAGAATTCATTCGAGGAAATATGTGTTTAAGATTTACTTCATAATTTTCAATACAGACATCTTGAGTTTTTATGTATTTTTGCCTTGTCGCGAAATGAGAACTGAATTAATTGAATAAGAAATACTGAATCTTCTGTAAAAAATTGCTTCTTTTTTGTTGTTGTTTTTATTCTTTACTTAATTTCTTTTATACATCGTTTTAGGTTTATTATAGTATTTGAATAGAACATATCGCAATGATTAGATAATTCTTAAGATGATATAAATTTTGTGCATTCTGAGTTAAAAAATGAACGAAATGTAATGCTGTTAAGTGAACTTAGGGCCAAAGTGTCGCTATGATAAACAAATATAGTGAATTTTAATGAGTGCATTTATTCTGTATTGTGTTTTATGCGCTATCGACGAAGTAGATTTAATTTAATCCAATAAGTTTAAATGAAATGCAAGAAAAAATGGGTATAATTTAATATTCTGTGCAAGGAAGTCATGTAGTGCACACATCAGACTTTTTTTTAAATGTTTTAGTACCCGAACAAAAGGAATCTGATTGAATCGGTACGCTTTAATTGAAAGTCTTTGCGAATTATGCATGTGTTTTTGCACTTGAAATCTCATTTTATCTTGGTCACATTTTCTAAACTTGCTTCCATTGGTTTTTCAAACAGGGTAGCAAATATTAGGGGTGTTTACATTTATAAAAGAATTTTGAAATTGGATTGCGACTATGGCTTTGAATTACGCAAAGAGAAACACAGCATGAGCTCTTGGTACAAAAGAATTTGAGAAAAATGCAGTTTCTTCTGAATTTTGTGAATTTTGAAAGTTTACATACAAAACATTTGAAACTAAAATAAATTCTTGAACGCTACGAATTCGAAATTTAGTTTTTTTCGAAAATCCATTAGAGTTTTGTTCTTCCGCTCCATGCTTTAAGTTCGACTTCGTTTAGTGAAGCACGATGTAGAACAAAAATCTGGATTATAAGACTACATTTCAATCGCTTAATGCCTTATTAATTTAATATACAAGTTCATTGCAAAGTAGAATTAAGTTAAGTTTGATCACTGGAATAAATTAAAAACATTTCGAAAGAAGTATAAAAACACTTTCTAAGTCTTTTGATACTTATCTTGCAACAATGAATGAATATCAAAAAACGACTGCTTGACATAATACTTCTAATATATACATATATATACTGCTATTATATATTCAGCTTCGTTGAAGGTGTTTAGAAAAAAATAATGGATTTGAAAAGATGAAGTCGAAGTAGATTCATTTTATGTTAAACTACAAAGAATCGTTTGCAATGAAGCAATGTAAAATGGAAAGGTTCGAACTGCCTTGAATTTTGAAATATTTTTTGGCAGATCTAGCAGACTCATGTCGGGTGCTGCACCATGCTGTCGACATCCATTACGCCAAACACATTTTACTGAATGATAAGATTTATTTTTATACCGCCCAGTCCTAATAAATTAAAATGCAGTTGAAAAGAGCTGTGTACATAGCTTCGTTTCCGATTTAATCTCCTGAGATTATTTTTTGTTAACTCTCTCCGAACTACTTTCCTAATATTGAAGAAATTCGAAGATTCGGCTTACCTTCTCCTAAAACCGAACCAAATGCACTTTTATAAAACAATTTCATTTCTTTGTCCGATCAAAAAATGAGATGTTACGTATTAGTGTATTTGCGTTACTGAATGCGCATCAATGCAGCAGGGTCTCATTTTGAATACTTTTATGAGTTCAGTGTTCTTATTTTGCTTTTAAAAGTATAGTTTCATTATGTACGTACTTCATTGTACCTTTTTATTCGTTTAGTTTCATTTCATAATGAATATTTAATACATTTTCACTTTATGTACTTAATGTATTTATTTGCAAATGAATTTCTGGAACGTTCACTCGAGTACGCTATTTTCCGCAGCGTCGCACTTCTTCTCTCACTTACATGTTATTTTAGAAAACCAGTTATATCAATTAAGAACTAGAGAGAATAATTGTCCTACTCTCTGACCGAGTACCAAGAATTATGTTATACGAAGCATCTATGGTTCAAACCTATTTACCTGCACATCGGAATATACTAGATAGAGAGCATAAATGAGAACATTACGCAAAAATAATTAAAAAGCAAAAAGCCAGAGGGAGCCATATGACTCAAGAAAGGTTAGGTATAGGAAAAATCATTGAATTATGATGATTTTCTTTGTTTTTGTTTTACGTTTTTAATAATTTTGTGTATTTTATGTATATGTATATATTTAATTTTTTTGGTATTTTTATAATTTTTTTTATTCGCAGCACAACGCTAACGCTATAAGCGTAATAGCGATTCATTATTAGTGGATACCTTTCGCCAATGCCAATGAGGAGAAATTACGGAGTACCTGTGGTAACACCACGCATCTCCACATCAGAAGAGTAAAAATATGTACAGAGAGAAACAGAAAAAAAAGAAATGGATGAAGTACTAGGAAGGCCTGCATGGCTGAGAAGCAGCAGAAAGAGAAGAGAAAACAACTGTGGAAACAGGGAAAGAATCAGGAAAAATCACAGTTAGGTGAAAAAGCTAATAAAGTTCGGTTTGCTAGACAGAGCTTTCGTAAACAGTCTTTGTACAATACAAAAGTAGCAATAGTGTTTTGAAAAATTTCGATCTATTTTCATACCAAACACAAAAAATTCATTTTAGGCTATTGTTCTCGAAATATGATTTTGCATCGGTACACCTGTCAACGGAATATCACTTTTCAATTTCTTGCTCTCAAATATTATCGCCCTGCATTATTTTTAAGGAAATTAAATATTGCAAAATCTGCATATATGTATGTCCCTTGCATTGTGAAAAAAGGACTGCACTTAGGGTCATCAATGTTTGAATAATATAGTCCTCCGAACATTTTCAGCTGAAAGGCCGAAATTTGAATTTCGAATTTGTTATTGGGCTATTAGTCTCGAAACGGGATTTTGAGTCTTCCGCTATAAACGGCGGATCACGTTCAAAATTGTTGCCACGAAATATTTTTTCCCTGTACTATTTTTAACGAAATTATATAATGAAGAACCCACATGCATGTACGCATGTTTCTGGCGTTGTGAAAAAAATTATGGTATCTAGGACCATCCAGTTTTGTATCACATAGTCCTTTACCCGAACATGTGAATCTGGAAGCCGGAATATTGAGTTTCGTCTTTTACATTTCTTATTATGTAAAATTTTAACCGAATTTTTGATCAATTACTCGACTATCTGTAGGCGAGCTATTGCAACACTCTGACATAAACCATTTTTATCTCCAACGCGCGATGCTATTGCCATTCTAAAAAATAGAAGATAGTAAGCTTTTAATTTCAGTAAAAAAACTCGGCTCTGTGAAAGCAATGTGTAACCGTCGTCGGAAGGATTAACAAACTGAACTGTTTGGAAACCAGCAACGGCGACACTTGTACGGAATAAAACATGTTTATTTCCAACTCGCGAGACTAAAAGAATTCGGAAATTCTAAAGATATGATGTTTTCAAATACTTTGTGATATTGCTGTTGAAATGAATTTTATGGAGCATAAGTGTGAAGAACATTATATTTAAACATTAAATTTAACACACATAACGTTAATAATAAAAAGACAAAGGAAGCGTTTTGCGAGCCATCTTACTGAGCCAGTAAGACTACTGGACATTAAGGTGATGAACTGAGAAAAGCCTGAAAACATTTGAAAAATATATGCCGACACTTAATACTGCATCAGGTATTCTGGACGTATGCTGCGTTTCTGTAATTTATACTGGTGAATTGTATATGGCATAATTAAAAAGGAAAATGATACTTAATAATAAACCGAAAAAGATGAAACGAAATGTAATAGCAGAATTGAGCTCAAGAGCAGACTGGTAGACTGTAAGCTCAGCGATAGCTTAGAAAAACCTTCACGGACCCTTTCGGGCAACCGTTAAAATCTGAACCCATTCAGCTTTTCTATTATTTTTTCTTTTTGAATTTTTCATTTCATATTTTGTAAGAGTTTAATAAATTTTTGGTTAATTACTCAACTATTTGTAGACGAGCTATTACAACACTCTTTGAAATAAATCATTTTTATGTCCACCGCTCGATGCTATTGCCATTCTGAAAAATAGAAGATATTAATCTTTCAATTTCAATAAAAATCTCGGCACGATGAAAGCAAGAGGTAACCGTGGTCGGAAGGAAAATACTTTCATCTTCCAACTCGCAACCGCGTTGTCATTGAGCGAAGCTAATATAATTTTAAATTGAATATGGAAGGCTAATGTGTAATAGAGCAAGCGATTTGGAAGCGATAAAAGCAGTTCTTAACAATATTCTCTTCTACTTTAAAATGTTATTGACTTCAACAAACATTTATTAAATCACGAAATAATATTAATCATGAGAAATATTTCATACTTTCAAGAAATTACACTATGTGGACTTGTTGAAATCATTATATAATTTCATCTTGTCGTCTAACAGATATATTCTTCGACATTTCACACAGATGCAGAGATTCGACGGCATTTAAACTGATACATGCCTTACAATTGCTTCCCCAAAATGCTGAGCTCTCACCTCCAGCGATCTTTCATATCTCCGACACTCCCGCATTATGTCTAGCTTCGTATATGTGCATGTGTTAATGTACATGACCGTAGTCGATCTCCTAAGTAGTCCTTTCAGTCCGCTCTGCCTCTTCGTTATACTGATAAGCTAATTTTTCAACTTCGTTCTTAGTTTTTTCTCATCCGTGTATGCATGGCAACCTTTAAACCTCTATGGGAATACCTAAAAATATGCTGTTTTAGAATATTTTGTGATTTTGCTGATGAACTGAAATTTACATGGCGTAATCCTGAATATAAATTGTCGTAATATTTTAATAGTAAAATAAAGTGAAATTTCTGTTTTAGCCTACCGCTCTAAATTGTGCATAGAATGGAAAATACTGAAGAAAGAAAAGAAGTATTCTATAAGAGTTAAAACAGAGATTCGACACTTTTGTGTTTCTTTTCAAATATTTTTTAGGAATTTTCTTATTAATCCATTTATTTATTTGTAATAATAAAGTGTGTTGTGGATTTTCTTAGATCTTGGTTTCCTCTATTCCTCCTGAAAGTTTGGAACCGATTTGGTGAATCCCCCTGTATGTTAATATGTCTATGATGTAAGACATGCATTTTAATTATAAATATATAACGAAAGAGAAGCAAGCTTACACAGCTTGCTGAGTGCAAGTTTTTTTTTCAGCTTTCAATTCGGAAAAAGAATGATAAATCGATTTTTTTAACAAGCTTCGAATATGTAATGAATTTAAAAATCAAATATAGTACACTAGTCAAATTGAGTCATTTGAGAATTGCTGACCACCAGGTTTTTCGTAACTTTTTGTAGTAAAAATTTTAAAATTATTCCGTGCAACAATTGTTGCTTTGAATCCATCCTTAGGTATCAAGAAAAGCGATTTTTTGGCTAATTATAAAACAGTGGTGGATAAAATATGACTTACGTTTCAAGTTTAGAGTATTAGCGATTGGTAGAGGTCCGTAATGATATTAAGATTTCTATTCAAGAAATATAGCACCTGTGTATTGGATAATATCCTAGAAAACACGGAAGTCCATCCAAATATAGTGTGGAAAATTGCAAGTCCATTCCGTTGACAGCAAAATTATCACCTCCACCCAATTAATTACGCGGATAGATGATGTACTCCGAGATCGAGATTGCTGAAGCAATGGCCGATAATCTCAGCAGAACATTCGAAAAGCATGATGAAGAAAATTCTGAACATGAACAAGAAGTAAACAACGCAGTCGACCTGATCAAAATTAGAAATAAGAGACTATATCAAATTTACTTCCCCAAGAGAAGTTAGAGAAATTATCAAACATTTAAAGAAGAAAAAAGCAAAAGGCTATGACAACATTAATGACGCAGCCCTTAAGGCTCTTCCCAGAAATTGTGCTCCTTTGCAACATTTTCAAAGGATGTATTAGGATTTCGCATTTTCCCCAACAATGGAAACATTCTGTGATAATAATGCTTCTCAGGCCTGGCAAAAATCCAAAGGAAGTGTCCAGCTATCGTCCGATTAGTTTATTACCGGCCATCAGTAAAGTGTTTGTAAAAAGTATCAGCGCAAGATTTAACGAACGGCTCGAACTTATTGACGATCATCACTTCGCTTTTAGAACAGGACATTTCTACTACTCATCAGATTTTAAACCTTACTGAAAATATTGCTAATGAATTCCAGAAGAAAAAAGCAGTCACCGCATGCTACCTTCGATTTCGAAAAGGCTTTCGATCGAGTGTGGCATGCCGGCTTAATTTACAAGCTTTATAATTTTATATATAAAATTTAATTTTATATATAAAATTTAATTTTATTTATAATATTTATAATTTTATAATTTTATATTACCTAATAGCTTTTCAAGCTTATTACTTCCTACTTAAAAAGAAGAACCTTTCAAGTGCGCTGTGGTGATGTCCTCTCAAGTAAAAAAAGTTACTTTTAAAGGATCAGTAATTTCACCAAAAAGTTTTAATATTTTCGTTAATGACATGCCAAAGCCCTTCTCTTCTAATGCTTAAAAATATGCCGACATCACCGTAATCATCACGAACTCTACAAACCCAAAGAACGCAATCGAGAAACTAAGATTCCAAGTTAGTAATAAGTCCAAGTTCGAGATAATTGTTACCTGGTGCAAATTTTGGAAAATTAAATCAAACCGCCGTGAAATCTCTAGGAGTTATAGGAATTATTGGAAAGCATATACATTTAAGATTACTGCTAAAAGTCTGTTACGGTTACAGTTGAATAAATCGATTAGCTGCATTTATTTAATTACAATACCCATTACATTTATACAAGGACAAGACAAAAATGTCACTTAATTTGGAGACTTCATCACCAAATTTAGAGGCAAAAATGAGTCCCCTAAGCATCGTCAGTTTGGCGATAGCTAGCCAAACTAGCGAGATAGCCGTTTACCCAGTTATTAAATAGAATTGCCCTTGTATTCTTTCTTTCTTTTTTTTTTTTCTGGGAAAGCAAAACCTCTTTAATTTTTCATGTTACATTATACATGTTATTCGAAATTGAACCACTGATAAGTTCCTCACTCTCTGCCGTTGTTAGTATTTATGCAAAGTGGATAAAAAATGTCAGCGAAACCTGCAGTAGACATAAGGTGTTAGACGTCCATGCATCACCAAAGAAAAAGGAACTCGGAGGCTGTCTCGGTTGGTACAGCAAAATGGGCGGCAGACGATGTCTCTGCTGACAACCCAATAAAATGCAGGTATATGTGTTTCGGGAGACACAGTTCAGAGGACAGTGTTGTTTGTGGGACAGCGCAGCAGACGTCGACTTCTGTCGCTTGAGGAAACGTCGTTGCAAACCCCGCCTACTGGTGGCTCGGGAATATAGTCTATGGATAGGTGGAAAACAGTTCCCTAGACGGAAGAATCACGATTTCTCATTCATCACGTCGATGGTCTTATTAGTGTACGCCATCTTTTAAGCGAACAGCTGTTCTCTTTTGCAGCAGGTCATACATCTGATGGTGGTGCCGAACTTATGCTTTTGGGGACATCCTCATGGGCGACTCTTAGTTATGGTAGCGCAGACCATGAAAGCTGCGGACTTTCTGAACATAATTGGAGATGCTTTGCATCCTTACATGGCGTCTGATCTCCCAACGGGAAATGGAATCTTCCAGCAGGACGTCGATCCGTGTCACAGGGCTTGACTTCTGTTGGAGTGGTTCAAGAAGCCCAAGGATCAATTTCAACAAATGTCCTGGCCACATAACTCACCCGATCTTAACACGATAAAGCCCATTTCGGATGTCATGCAGCGGCAGCTCAGAGCCCAAACACCCACATGTCGAAATTTCTCAATTTTGCTTGACCGCTGCTTAAACATTTGGTATAACCTGCTTCTAGGCAACTACCAAAAATATGATATCCGTGGCAAGGCGTTGCAACTAATTTGTAGGGCAAAGGACGCGTAATGCATTATTGAGTAGGTAGTCTTAATGTTTTGGCTCTTTTGGTGTTATAAAATATGTATATATTATTATTTACGTTTCTCTTATTATTTTTCATTTTATATTACTATTAATATATTTTTATTTTTAAATTTGTTGGCCAGGTGATACTTAAATGTCACGTGGAACGAAATTTGTGGTTAGAACATCTTATTTGTCCGAATTTTAATGTTTTATGTTATTACCTCTTGACACAGTTCAGATTCAGTCGATTTGAAGCTTTAATACATAAATAAAATATTTTGCATTTTCGTATTTCTGAGAGTAAGGTATCCCTAAATATGTCAACGTATTTTAATGTTTGCATATACATTTAACTTTTTTTCTTAAATTTAACAGTTCCTTATGTTTTTATTTTCAAATTCCTCTTAAAAACATTTTCTAGAATACGATATTTTGTTTCTTCTAACCTTGAATTTTAACTTTCAACTAATACATAACATATAAGACATAATATTTTAATTTTTAATATTTAACGGAAGAGAAGCAAACTTGCACTGTATTGTGAATGCAAAACTGGATAAATTTATTCATTGAGTCAATATATGGATTTTCAGTTTTGATGAAAAATAATGAAATCGAAGTTTTCAGAACAAATTGCGATTCGGAGAAGTAATGGTTTTTAGCATCAAACACTTAAAACATGAAATATTGCGAAATTATTGACTACCACTTTTTTTAGTCCAGTTAGTAGGAAGAACAAACTAACTTCTAAAATGAAACTGCGTTAGTCATAATATGAGATTTCTGAGTTATAATATGATGAGAATATGACGTTGGATAACGGCTGTTCTACTTGAATATTGAGTGAGTACGTTCTTTTGCTTCTTATTGTTATACGCTAGCGAAAGGGTATTTACGATCTACTGACTCTTGATTTTCTTTACGACTTTTTTTTTTTTTTTTTTTGCTTACCTAACAATTGACGACATGGCTGTGGACACATGGACTATTTTAAAGAAATGGAAATGCTTTACAATCTTAGAAAGGATATGGAAATTTTGAATCTTAATTCCCTGAGAACTCCTCGGAAGAGGAAACTAAAATGTTAAAAAGTTTAGAATCCCAATGCACTCAATCTGAAACCTTAGTTCTTACGCTTCTCGCAAATAAGCAAGCTGCAATGGATGCTATTTCTAAAAATGTACCAATAATTAATGGCGAAAAAGATAAATGGACTCAGCACCTCGAAATAAAAGTGCGAGAAAGCTATCTGACTCAGATGATAACCTCCCTCCTACACAGCTTAGCAATCAAGTTAATGCACTAAGCATAGATGAAAATCTTGACAACCCCACAGAAAATGAAAAAATGGATGAGGCTGACACTAATGATGCGCCTTTTGTAAAACCAAGTAAATATGCCGGGAAAATCCCACCACTAGTAATTACAAAAAACTTTAAATTGAAAAGATTTACGCAAACTAATTAAGGAAGTTTTAAAAGTAGAAAAAGTAGATGTTAAAAAAGAAGAAGACAATTTAGTCTTAAAAGTTTACCACTCAGACGATTACAGGAAAATACAGGATTGCCTTAAAACAGAAACTATACCATTCCACACTTATTTTTTAAATTCTGATAAATGCGTTCGCGCCATAATAAAAGGATTATCTGATGACATAACAGCAGACGAAGTAAAAGAAGATCTCAAATCACAACAAATTCCAGTTGTTAAAGTTAGACAACTACAACGGACCAGAGATGGCGCCACTGTATTCCTCCCTGTTTTCTACGCTGAAGCGCCCAGGACAGACGAGGGTAAAAAGATATTTCACGTCAGGAAAATTATGGATATGTTTGTCAGAATAAGAGGTTATAAGAGTAGACCGGGACCTACGCAGTGTTTTAACTGCCAGAGGTACGGTCACTCTCAAAGAGCCTGCCATAACCCACCAAGATGCGTGAGATGTCTTGAATCTCACAAATCTAAAGAATGCCCAAACAGACTTAAGAAAGCTTTTGTTCCTACATGTATCCTATGTCATGGATCATGCAGCGAGGAATGTCCCAAGAGGCCAGGGATCGATGATAATAAATTTAAAAATTCTAATACCAACAAAAACCAAGATTTAATTCCAAAAATTGACCAAAATCTCACTACAGTTACTGACAACAAATCAGGAAATAGCACGACTCCTCAGATCAATCCTACGCCGCTGCTGCTGCAGCCTGTCAAAACAACAACAAAAAAAAATATTTTTACTAAAAATACTACTAATAATTTTAAGAATAATGAAGTTAAAGAAGAAAGTTGTGACGAATTCAATGCATCTACAAAGTAAAAGAGCAAAAGATTCTTCAAGCAGATTGAACATCGCCCTCGAGGCTGTAAGGCTTTTCATTAATCACGAACATGATTAATTACAACCGAAATAAATATACCAATAATTTAAAACAGATTTCTTACGCAAAATTTATGTTCTACAATTGCAACGGAATTTACCACCAACTACTAGAACTCAGAGATTATATTTCTAATAATAATTTAGACGTAGTTATGCTTAATGAAACGCATTTACTCTGTGCACATGAACTAAAAATTCCTAATTACGATATTTATAGAGTTGACAGACTTCATAACGGAGACGGTGGAACCGCAATTGCAATAAAAAGCTCTCTAAAAAGTTACGCATACCCTCTCCCTGCTTTTAATAGCATAGAGGCTTGTGCTTGTATCTTTCCCTGCAGCAACTGCAATTATTTAATAGTTTATGTTTATAAACCTCCGTAATCACATCTCAATACCCAAGACCTGGATGCAATAGTTAACTTAGGATTACCCACACTAATAGCTGGAGACTTCAACTGCAAAAATACCATCTGGAACTCCAGAACCATTAACTCGGACGGCATTACTCTATATAATTACTGCCACTTTAAGGATATGAACATTCATGCACCTGATGATCCTACTTTTATCTCTTCAGCTTATGGCTGCACTGGATATTCTTATTACCGCCAATATTAACCAGCAACCGTATCTTTTCACCGATAATGTTTTATCCTCTGATCACTTTCCTGTACGTTTTACTCTGTACGGGTTAAGCTACGGACTACCACCTGTAAATAGCAAGATCAACTGGGAAAACATCAGTTATATTATGCAAGAGAACACAGTTATTAATCGAAATCTAAACTCTCCCCAAGATATCGAAGATACAATTGACAAATTCACCCATAGCATGCACGAAGCACTCAATAAATCTAAATCGACCATTCATCCAGAAAAATTCACTCTCCCTGTGTACATACTTAACAAGATTAAAGAAAAGAACAGGCTTCGAAAAATTTATCATAGAACTTTAGACCCCATCGATAAACGAAATTTCAATCAAGGTAACAGAACAGTTAAAAAACTCATCAAAGAATATAAAGACGACAGCTGGAACAACTTCATTAACAGTCTGTCACATATCGGTTACTCCGTGTGCAAAATTGCTAAAGCTATTACAAGAAATAAAGATGAAATAAAACCTATTAATTACAATAATAAAGTTCTAATTAATCCAAAAGATACTGCAAACGCTTTTGCCAAATCGTATGAAAATCAATTCACTGTCAATCATTTTTTAACGCTAATGATTCGGCAGTCATTGATCACGTGACTCAGCAGTTAGAAAGTTTCAAGAATCATACCAACCCACTTACCACACCCAGAGAAATTACAGAATTAATTCGAAAATTAAAACCAACGTTAGAACGTTTTTCCAATTGATATTTGCGATTTACAAACTGAGAGTTTGGGAAACTGTTACGTAAAATAAAGTAAAGCTAGAAATAAAACCGAGTTACGTTTTATTTGAAAATTTATTTAATGGCAAACGGAATGATTTACAAATCAACCTAATGAAATAGCAGCATGAAATTATTATTCATTTTTCTCAAACATAAATTGAGATTTCGAACAGAAGTTTCTAGACTTTGCCTACAGGCTTTGTACTTTTATTTTACTTGCAAATTTTGTCATTTTAATTAACAGCTGACAATAGTTATTGAAATGATGATTCCTAATGACGAGAAGCTTCAGTGGGATTTAAATTCTCTAGACAAGTTTGCAAATAAAGCTATAAGCAGTGCATAAATTTTTGCACAAAGTTTGCCTTATGTATAAATTATTACTCAAAATTTACTTCTCAGCATCACTTTCCATATCAAGTATTCCTAGACCATCCCATGGAGAAATATCGCAATGGTAAAAAAAAAAAACATAGCTCCCTTTAGCGAAAACATCTCATTTGCTGAAAAAAAGACTCAACTTTATTTTTTTAAATAAATCATAAGTTCAGTAACAAGATTTAAATCACTGTACTAAAACGGGTGTGTATAAAACGTTCATAGTTCAGTTTACTTAATAGTGACAAATTAATATTGATAATTTAAAATTTTTCAAAATTAGTTAAAAATAATCTTAATTAAAAACATGCAGAACCAATAGAAAGATATCTTCTATATTTTCTGGATTCCAATATTATTAAACGAATGCCCGAAGTAACGCAATTTTACTTCTTCTAAGCACTAATTTTGATCTGCAATGTTATATGAACTATCAATTTCTACAGTTTACTTTTTACCTATTTTTGGACACTTAATTACTTTTTACCTACAACATATCACAAAGAAAATTACATTAAAAGTTTTCTTCGAATAATTAAGTAAGTAATTACGAATTAAAATCTGCGTCTAGGACATAATATGTGTTTTTCAAAGGCTCTTGTATGGACACCTGCATAATTAAAATAGGTCTTTCATTTGGCCACACAAGACGGTTCAATATTTGAAATCGAAGCTTAGCTCTAGAAAAATAATTAATTTTATATCGCGGTGCCGAACAATCCTGTCTTCTTAACATTATACAATCAAAACTGGTGTTAATTAAATTATATCCCAGGTGATACGTTACGTTAAAGTGATGCACCAAATCACCAGTGCTCCCTTTATTACTGCACTGACAAAATGTGCACTGATTGGTCTAGGCAAAATGACAGTTGAAGCTTCAGCTCCTTCTTTAGTCTATGTCACAACTTTACACTCCGTAGATGAATATTGAGTAAGGATAGAAAACATTATTCGGTGTTACTCTTTGTATAACTGGTTAAAATACCTCATATGAACAGAATTTCTATTATAAAAGTAGTTTGAAGGTTCATACAAACTAAATTTGCAGCTCTTTATTATTTTCAAAACAGATTTGAGATATGAAATTATTGTTACATCTACTTTTACTTCTAAGTCCTACCTTCGACCGCATCGCACTGTGCTGTGCTCACCATGTATTAAACATTTAGGAAAATTCGATGGGGTACATTATGTAACTTTATAAGAGATGTAAAACATCATCTTAATTCTGTTGCTTAAAAGTGATGGGAAGAACCGCCTCTTCTCTCCTAGAGGGTTTCCCTAGAGCAGGCATGCCTAACCCGCGGCCCAAGGCTCAATTGCAGACATATTGCGGCCCAATTGAAGTTTATAACTGTCTATATTGTTATAAACATTTGGACTATAGGCGGTTGAATCGAAAAACTCGTGTTTTAGCCCATACCCACCTCTCCCTGTGCATTTTTTTCCTTCATTTGATTTCTTAAGTTTTTTAATTTCAACGTCAATGGATTTAATATTCAGATTCGAATGAATCACATCTGAACGGACGTACCAGAGTGCATTTAGAATCATACATAGGATTACTTTGAAAAGATTGAAGATTTTTCACACGAGTCTTAGCCGCAGTGGCCCAAATAGTGCATGCGTATAAAATATTAGGTCTTAAAAGAGATGTGTAAGAGTTAAGTACTTAAGATGTGTTTTATAGTGTAGAGAAGAGATAGAGAAATAGATGTGTTTTTGATTAACAGTTGGCTGTTACGAGCTAAAAGTGGATAAAGTTGGGATCTGACTCCCTTTGCTTTTTTGATCATGTTATCAATTTGAAGGTGCCAGATTATTTTGGAATCAAGTATAACACCAAGATACTTGTAAGAATTAGTCTAGAAACATAATCGTTAAAGTACTTTAAGCTAATGGTAGTGTAAATGGGAGGGGAACTCGTTTAAAAATCATAGCATCACGTTTAGCGACAGTAATTTTTATTTTGCAAGTAATGAGCCAGTGCTCGAGGCTTGAGATGTTATATTATGAACCAATCTGTCCAGGTGTTTGTGTCTTGCTAGGATGGCTGTGCCATGCGTATAGAGAGCTAGGGTGACAGTGGGTGATTTTGGTATGTTTGGTTTTATTAGATTACGGCAAAGCACTCGAGGGCTATCTGACTTACGGATGCCTTAGTGGAGGACTTTTTAAGCGATTTTGGTATGTCATTAATAAATTGGTTATTTATCGGCTCATAAGTTAGATAGCTTTCAGAAATAATACTGTCAGTATTATTCATTTGTTGATGTAATAAGCACTGTTTAAGTCTATTACTTAAGAATCAAGGAAAAACAAATTTTTCCGTAATTGTTATACCCATTTTGATATAAGCAAATCTTTTTTTTTTTCCTTTTTTTTCGGGGAGGCTCCATTCATTTCTCATAGCTTTAGTTGAATTATTTCATTCAAACTGAATATCTTTCAACAGCCCTGGAATTTATTCTGGCAGCTAGGAAGCGACTATACTAGAGAATGGGAGGATAGACCTTATCAATATATTATCGATATAGTAAGGATTAAAATGTAGAAGTCAATACAACGCAGATATCAGTTTCAGGCTTTATTGCATCTTAACTGGTGTGTAAAATTTTGCCTGCGGAAAAATAAACGATAAAAAAATAAACCTCATGTGCGCTAATTGTTCTTTTAATGCCAAAATGTAGGGGAAATGATGTAATAGCTGCGATAGGTGGTGTTGTAGAACTATTTTCGGTATATTTCAGTGTTTATTACACCACATTTAGGTGCAATATGTAAGCAGAGAAGGACAATTAATGGCTTGAAAGCGGCAAGGTTACTTCGAGATGCAAACTCAATTTCGGCTGAATGTGTAACACAATTCTCGAAATAATAAAATTTATTAATATACCCTTATTCCGAATATGTATACTTCTTTGATTCTCAGACATCTTGAGAATTGACTGGATTGCCTTCTTTAAGACACAAAGAGGATAAATGCTGTTAGCCTGTCTGTATCTTAGTTCTGACAGCAAAAATATCGAGAAAGGGAATTTAACGGAAGCACAAAATTATTTTATTTTGTGAAATTTCATGTAATGAATGGCATTAAAATTAAGCAAATACTGTTATCATAATAATAGAAATGATTTACAATAAATATAAGCTTCACTTTCAAAATCACTATGGAAAGAATTAAGAATCCACAAAAATTAGCATATATTTGCATTTCGGAAAAGATGTTTCAAATTGTAACCCCAGAGTTTCGCGATGCGAACATTCGTTATTCCATATTCTTCTCCAATAATAATATAAGTTTCTACTAAAGGTATTCTAAAGTTGAAAATGGTGAAAGTCTTTATTTCACAAAACTAACTCACAAACTAAAGTTCTCAAAATCCTTTAATTTCTCGTGAGTGTTGAGTCTAAGAAATTCCTCGTAGACAGATGTTTAGTTTAGTTTCGAGAAGAGATCTGGAAGACATACCGGTGGACTCAGTCACATGTTATCAGCAAGTAATGAAGTAAAATAGTATTAATTGCATTTATAAATAACAGGACATTTTTGAGAATCTAGGACAGAAAGATCATGAAAATTGTACTATTTGATTACTTCTATTCTGTGCTTCTGGTCTTTATTTTATCTGTTAAGCAGCGTCTTAAGATACGATTACCTTCGGGTTTGTTTAGAAATTTTCTCAAGCTCGATAGCTTTTCTTATTACCACATGAAGTAAATATTTGCTGCAAGCCTCGTGTAAAAGCCGATGCAATAAATAAAAGTATAACTATGTCATCTTGAACAATCCAACTTTAATATATTTTTTAATTATGTATTTTTAATTTAATTTATTTGAGATCTCGAAGTATATCATTCGATGTTAGAAAAAAGGAAACACAGAAGTCTTCTGTTGCCCAACATTGTTAGTCCGAAAATCACAGTTTCAATTTTTCTGCTGCCAAAATTATTCAAAAAATGTCTTGCATTGGAGAACTGGATTTTCTAGAGGCATTTCCCATTCAAAAAAAATCTTTCTGTTCTAGTTACGATCCTAATTCCAATCCATCTTTGTCTTCGGCTTTTAAAGAAATTATGTTTTAATTCTGGTTTCATCAACAGATGGCGCCACTAGCTTATTTTCTGTCATGGCTTTCTTAACTTGTCTAATCATATCCTATCTCGTTCATTTGCGATTTTGAAGCTGAGGATGGTGGTTCGGTAGAAACCATCGAAACTAATCCTGTGAAAATTTGAAAATATAACGCTGATTTTTGTAGTTTGACTTCTGAATTAGTATATCATTGCTTTTAGTACCCTTAACTTACTCTTAAAATTTAGCAAATGATAAAAATTTCAACCAACTTTTAATTTATGAGAATCTTCATTCATTTTGACACGTGCCAATTTATCACATTTCGTTTAGTATCAAATCAAATAAAGACAGAAAAGAGCTGACGAAAAACCCACACCAAGTTCCGTTTCTACAGTCAACCCAAACCAAAATAACCAAACTAAAAATCAACAAAAATCCTCCAGAACAATAATAGAGGGACTAATAATAACTTCTCTTTTTGAGGTTAGAAATTATATTGTTAAACCCCAGAAATGCCTAGAAATGCACCTTGACTGGATTCTACCTCTAATTATATGATCTAAGTCATTCCCTCTAAATTTGTCTTATCCAATAATATTAATAAGTGCTAATTAACTTTATGTACAAATTATCATTATTTTTTCCATAATAATGGTCATTACTAATAAACTACATCTGCATTTTCCAGAAATTCAAAAATGTGAATTAATATTGCCTAATAGAAACCTGGTCAATGCCATCAAACCCTCAAAATTACAGATCTAGTAGACCTGTCTTCGTTATCAAATTAAACGAACTTATGTTGCTTGAACGTTTGAATGTTTTCCATCGAAAACTAAATATCAATATTGATAAAAAGTTTGGATTCGAAAAAAAAAATACTATACAACTCAACAGATTTTCGAACAGTATAGCATATTCATGAAGGCTTCAACAATAAAATGCTTTAAATTTTTAATTTTTGTATATGTATATGAATACATACTATGTAAGAAATGTAATTCATTTGTTAATATATAAGAAAGAGAAGAAAGCTTACACTGTTTGGTGTATGAAAAACCAGATAAAATTATTTTTAAATTATGCGTTTTTATTTTGGAAGAAGAATGTAAAACTGGATTTTTCGTCATAAGTTTTGAATCAAAGAAGTAAATTTTATAATCAAATATAATCCAAAAAATTGCTCATCACCAGTTTTTTCGTAACCTCTTGTAGTATAAAAAAAAATTTAAATTACTTCTATTAACACCGTCACTTGAATAGCATTTCTTTTAAATAAAATCGCTTTGTCTATTTAAAGCAAAGCGGTAGTTTTGGAACATAGATTAGCTCATTATTTGTTTATTATTCTCTCATTATTTGTACATTATTTGGTTTGATGTAAACCAGATTAAATGTATAATAACAAAAACTACGTAAATTAGAAGTAGTGACTGCTAAAACCAAACTCTTAATAATGGAATTTAAATGCCATTTAATTAAAACTAAAATGCATCTTTGACAAGGTCTTTATCCTTGCAAGGGAGGCGGAATTCTCTTTTCAGTTAATTTTTCTTAACAATAATGATAGAAGTAATAACCCTTAATAAATTTAATATGCCATTTACATTTGTGTTCAATTAAATTTTGTTTGTTTTAGGTAAACTAAAGTAAAACATAAATTTTAAACAGATCTTGACATATGTTAATATTAAGACACAATAACACGCCGAATAAATACTAATTCAGAAGTCAAACAACAGTTTTGTAAATTAACGCTGATTTTTGTTGTTTGACTTCTGAATTAATATGTTAATATGTTCTAATGTTTAACGGTTTGCTGTTGACTACTCGATAACCGTCCTCTGCTCAGTTTACCTAATTTGGCATATGATTTTTCCTTAAGGTATTTCGATTGCGTCTTAAAATGATCCCATCTTATGTTTATTATGGAAAAAAAGTATTATCGAATTTTTATCTACCAGTTTCATCATATACAAATGTGCTATTAAAATTTAAAGTAATATATAATGCCAAAGATGTATATAAAGTAGCGTTTTAAAAAACACTGCTCTGCAATTTCCAGCCAGAGCGGTGACTGTGAAGTGCAATGCAACTTAGGACGTAGAAGTAATTGCGATTTACGGCTGAGGATGGCTTAAAACTCCTAATTCCCAATTCCCGCCTCTGCCATCCTGCCGTGCTATTTTCGCATAAACATTTCATTTATCCTCTTATTTCGGCCTAACCTGTCTTTACGTTTGTTATAGTTATTTTACCTTTTTATATTTCTGTTAGTTTGTGTTAGGTTTTTTGTCTCCTTGTATATATTATATTTCGGTAAACATAGAAATTATTACATTTTTTTTTTATTTTGTTACGAAGTTTTATTTAAAGATTAGTAATAATTGAAATTAAATGCATTTTCCTTTTATGCGTGAATTTTTTTATTGTGATTCTAAAAAAAATGAGCTTAAGCCTATCATTATAACGCAAAGAACAGGAGATCGTCAAGCTAAACATTTAGTTCTGCGTTTAAACACAGTTTTGTGCACGAACCTGAATGAATTTCTTTCTAGTTCTCTGAGTTTTGCTGTTTTTTAGAGTTCAAGCTTTATTGCAAGGAAACGTAATACAAGAATGAGCTTTTATCCTAATAGAAAGCTGTCGCATTACTGAGAGACACCACTTGCACCTACTAACTAGATTCGTTCTATCGGAATGGAATAGTTGAGTACAATACAACACTGTTCTACAAAAATCGCCGACTATAAGCAAATACTGTACGAGGAGGAGAAAACTATAACACGTGAAGCTTTAATCGGAAAATGATGATATTCCTGTCTAATCTACAAATTAATTAATTAGTTTAAAAATGGCATGGATAAACTGACTGTTAATTAGTTTAAAAATGGCATGGATAAACTAACTGTTAATTAGTTTAAAAATGGCATGGAAAAACCTGATAGAAAGCTAGAACAGTAGATATTTATCGGTTCATAATTTAGACAGCCTTTAGAATCGTATTGTCAGATATTATTTAATTCAGTTTGAAACAAAGTGTTTCAAAGTGTTTGGTGTCACTTGGAAACAAATCAGTCTGGGATTTATGCCTTTTATCCGGGTAGGTTTCATTCATTTTTTACAGTTTCAGTTGCATTATTTCATTCAAATTTAATATCTTTGAACACCCTGGAATTTATTCTTACATATTTGAAGTGAGAATAAGAGGATAGGTTTAACTAAAATATTGTTGCGTGCGTATGGATTCGTATAGACTAAACGTACGCAGGAGAGGATAGGTTGATAAGATTTATTTTATCAAAAGAAACATTTCACGGGTCCAGAACGTTCCACAAAAATGCTCGTAAAGCTCTACATCATATGCTATCATAGAATGCAATCAATAGTTACACTTCAGACTCCTAAGAACGTAAAACCCCGTCCAATGCAAAGCACATCTAAAAGGAAAGTTTCACGTGGATATCTATATACTTCGAAGTCGCTCTGAACTAAAATTACTCAGAGCAGATGATCTCTCCGGTGTTATGCAGTTTTTATCCGGTAGAAGATAAATCTCTAGCAAATTCCATTTCTCGAAATTACTGGAAGGCATATAGGGTTAAAGTTGCATCTAAGGGCCGCATAGGTTACAGTTGCATATTATAGTTTAATTACAGTTATTCAATTATAATACCCATAACAGTTATATACGGAATGGACCAAAATATAGCCAAATCGTAGTCACGTTTGGAGACTTTTGGCGATTTCTTCCCAAATTCGGCGGCAAAATTAGTTGCTAGCTCTGCAACTCGAGATAGGATTCACCTCAATGTTAAAAGGATTTGTTCTTGTAATATTATTTTTCCGGCAGAGATTCCTCTCTTGAGGCATTTATTGTTAAATATGCAAAATATAGTACAATTTTACATGTGATTATGACTAAAATTATTTACATATGTGTAAAATTCGTAACAGCGTTGTCCATATAAAAGTAATTAAATGCCGCAATAGGTGCAACCCAAATATCAGCTCTATTGCATTCTTTACTAGTATAACAATGTCTGCCTGCGGAAGAATAAAAGGTAAGAAACAAAGCTTATGCACATTTATCATTCTTTTTATTCAAAAACGTTGCGGAGAGTAACGCAATTTCAGCGTTTATTAATCCGCGTTTGGGCGTTCATTAACTTGTATTTTTCTAAGCAGAGAAGGAAATTTAATCGCTTACGGGAAGGTTCACTTTGAGATGTACACCAAGGTTTGATTGAATGTGTAAAACGCATCTCGAAATAATAAAAATTAATGAGTCATCCTTATTTCGAAGATCTATACTTGTTAGACTCTCAAACATCTTGAGGACTGACTGGATTGCCTAAGTCACAAAACCCGTAAGTGCTGCTAGCCTCTGTGTATCCTAATTCTGACTGCAAAAATACTACGGAATAATATTTAACCCGACTCGCCTATTTCCTTATATGAAATTTCATGTAGCAGTAAAATGCATTAAAATTAAGTAAATACTGCAACTAGATTAATAATAATGATATCGATAAAAACGAACCTTCACACATTTCAATTTCAGTATTTCTGGGGTTGTAATTGGAAAATGTCTATTGATGCTCACATAGAGTTTATAGTTAACGCCATACAGAACAGTGGAAATTCTCGGAAAATTTCTAAAACTTTCGAAAGTTATAAACTAGTTTTAAGTGCAAATTAGCAAGTTGGAGCACTGAACAAGAACTCGCGATATGATTCACCGAAAATTCGCTTGCAAAAGGATAATGTTTGTAACTTAAAATTTTAGAATATATATGTAAAATATAAAAAAAAAAAAAAAAAAAAAAAAAAAATACAATGGCTTTGCTCTACGCGAACACGCAACCTCCAATGAACTTTCCGCAATTTAGGATCTTCCCCTAGACCAGTACTTTCCAGAACATTCTACTCTATTACGTAACCGCTACTATAAATAAAGAATGCGCGCCATTTAGCGACACAACAGAAGCTCCTCTCCTCCTGCGCTACAAACCTCGCTGATGTTTTCTGCCTTTCTTTGTTCAAAGTATGACGGATTAAATTTAAAGTAATCTTATATAGTGAGGAATATTGATCTGCTTCTTGAATTGAAATAAAGCATGTAGCTATAAACTTAAATCCTATTGTGTCGTTACTTGATGTTGCCTTACCACTCTGTAAAAACAATGCCAAGTTTCAGGATCCAAATGGCTTTTAAAATATTTGCTCTGTCTTTGGAAGATATTTTACCGGCAAGCCTCGACGTCAGTTCTAAGTGTCTTTTAATTTTGGAGAATTATTTAAACTTCTTCACTTCAATATCTTTGAAGAATACATAAAGTCTGTGCTCTAAGGATCTTCTGATCTCATCCTATTTACAGTTTTTCCCTTCCTTAATTAATTATTTATATCATTATATAGTTCTGTAAACTAGTTGAAAACATTAGGTTATACAGCCAAATAGGATCCAGCTTTCTGGTAATTATTGCTTTTTTTCCAGTATAAAAAATTGAATTTCATCCAAACCTTCGAGAAATCTATGATGAAAGTGTCCACGACTAAATTATTTTGTTCTTATGTCTCCATTTTATAAAATATATATGTATAAAAATATGTATATATGTATAAAATATATATGTATAAAAATGTGTATATGTATATATATAATATGAATAAAATAATATGTACATATGTATTATATATATATGTATAAAAATTTTATATTTCTGTCAATCACAAACTTGCTCTAATTCTACATTAATTCACATTAGAGTCTGCTTTTTCTCCTGTCATTAAAAATTCTGTTCTTAAAGATCCCATCTCTGTGTTTCATTCCTGCGTGATTTAGCATATCGGACTGAAAAAAGTTTGATATTTCTCGTCAGGGAACATGAATCGTATTTTCTAAAAGAAGAAACAAAAAATATTTTCAAGAGCTAATCACCGAAGGACTCTTATTTACATTTTCGTTCGTATCTGTATTAATTATCCACACGTTGTATCACATTTAAAATTGCTGCCACCAGTTGTTATCACCCTGTATTATATTTGAAGAAATTAAATAATGAAAAACCTGCATGGATGTTTCTCCCATTGTGAAAACCCATCGGTACACTGAGTCATCAAATTTTGAATAACATAGTCCTCCATCCGAACATGGGCACCTGGAAGCCGCAATTTGGAGACCGGAATTTATTTTATTGCCTACTTCATATTTTGTAAAACTTTAACGAATGTACGATTAAAAACCTCAACAGTTCCAAAGCGAGCAGTGGCAACACTAAAAGATTTTTTTTTTAATTTCCAGCTTGTGAGACTCTCTTTTGAAAATTCTAAAGATATCTTCTTTTTAAATATTTTTACTCCACAGGGGTGTTAGTCCAAATGCTCTCGAAAGTGTATCTATGTGTAAATGAAAAAAAAAAAAAAAAGGCCTCTTTGTACGTAACATAAAATCAGAAACATTTCATATTTTTTATTATTATTAATACTAAATTCGAAATTAATAAAAAATACTTTGGAGCACATCTTCAGCATTTTTTAGCAGAAAAGGATTAATAAGAGAAGGTGTTACTGTCCTCGAAATACACTGCGCGTTGTTCAAAACCTTCGCTTCATTCGAACTGCTGTTTTCTTTGGCTAAAAAAATGGCTAGACTCAAACGCCCTGAATTATTACTCGGTCTCTGATCGTGTTTGCAGTTTTGCTCATCGTAGATGGAATTGATTATCGTATTACTGATACATAAAGAGTCTTTTATTATTATTTTTTAATTCCCATAAAACAAGATATAAATGTTCTTACACTTAACATTTTATTTTTTCAAAATGCATTATTTCCAAAAATGTTCTTGTGTGAATCTTTGCATGTACACTTGTACTCTATTATATGCAGACAGCTTCTCTTATTTGATTTTGCTCTACCATTAGAGATATGAATTCAATCTTTCTCATTGTATTATTTGAGAAACAAAGACAGATTAAGTGGCTCGGAAAGGCAGCGGCGTCTATAAATGTAGGGAGAAGATTTCTGTAATTCGAGCATTTCATAGTGTTTTGTATGAAATATAATTTTGAAGGTTTCCGTAATGTTGCAAATAGTTTGCTTGTAAAGAATTAGTTAGAAAAACGTTTTGTGTTGAGTGGTGTGTTTTCTTCCGAACATGTGTTAATTACTACTAGCGAATGAAACATTAATAAAATGCCCTATACCCTATTTAACGTTATTTCTTGTCACCACAAGACAGGCGATCACACTCTTTGAAACTTTTATTTCGTTACTGCTTCATCCAATTAAAAAACTGAATAAATCGAATATTTACACCCCCCCACACTGAAAGCGCTTTCTCTAGCCTTTATTTGAACTCTTCTGAGATTCTCAAAATCACTGGTATGTATACCGATTATTTTACTCGGCGAATAACGGCCACGGGCATACACGGAACACTCATCCGAAAGGTAAATACCCATTTTATGAAATGAGGCAAAAGCTCAAATGCGTTAATATAAAGCATGCTTAAATGTGAAAAACCCGTGAATAAAATTTAATTTTTTATGTACAGAACGTTGTATTTCGTGCTGCAGAATAATCAACCTGTTATGGTAGATAACAAATATTTCTTGTTTACTTTCGGAACTAAGTTATCATTACAGGAAATGAGCGATATAAAATCTATCTCCCCCTCATCCAAAGTGTGCGACCATTTTGCTACATTTTTAATAGGTCTAGTTTTAGGAATTCCGAGTTTTTTATTTGTTTAGTTTTATAAAGGGGGTAGATAATTTAAAATTCTAAAATTTTCTTTCTCTAAAATTTAAAACATTCAGCATGCATGTCCATGGTAATTGTACTCGTAATTGCTTTCCCATTTGTTCTATGTTAAAGCCTCCATTTTCGTACGTGTATCTATCTATTTAGTTAGCTATTTATCTATCTCTAGTAATAGTCAGTGGTATTAATATTATTGTATTATTTTAATTACTATCATTAATATTATTGCCATTATTATCATTAATGTTATTATTCTGATTATATTTTTGTTTGTAGTACTTATACTTTTGTGTGTTTGTTTCCTCTCAAAATCTCAAGCTGAACGAAACGCGGAATCAGAAGAATATGTTTGTACAAATTTTAATGTTTTAAATTATTCCCCCTTGATGAGCCAGTTTGAAAAAAATATAAATAATTATTTATTTAAAAATATTAATAATTATTTCTCATTTTATTTAAAAATATTTATAGAAAATTTCAATGTATTCTAAAATTTCAATTTACATTTTACTTGGTTCTAAAATTTGACAATTCGTATTTTACTTAAAATCCATTAAATTTTTTTTTAGGATACTGAATTCTTTTTCTTCTTTTCCTCTAATTTTAAATTACATATATATATATATATATATATTGCAGGATTTGGATTTTAATTACTAATATTTAACAAAACAGAAGCAAGCTTACACGTTTTCGTGAATGCAAAACTGTGCAGATTTATTCTTTCAGTTTTAAGCAAAGATACGGATTTTCACTTTGGATGAAAATTCTGAAATCAAATTTTTCAATACAAGCTTTGATTCGTGAAGAAATAGTGGATTTTAAAATGTAACATAAGCCAATTTAATAGACAATATAAAGCATTGGCAAATTCCTGACCACCAGGATTTTCGTCCTGGTTTGTCGTATAAATATTTAAAAACAATTCCGATAAACAAGACAAAATGAATTAACACGGCATTTTTTAAATGAAACTGCGTTGCTTCTTTTAGGCAAAGCGGTGGTTTTTTAAAAAAACTTGGATCATTATTTGCTTTGTAGTTAGTTTTGATTTAGGATGGTGTTGGCTGCTAAATGCGTTCGCGATATTTTTTGGAACTTTGATATGTAATGTCAGTTAATTTGAAATTGTAACAAAACTCAAAAATCCTAATCTAGATTTTTTTTTATCAAAACTTGAATTAAGTTGGATGCAAAACTGAGTTACGATTTATTCAGGAATTTATTTAATGCTAAATGGAATGATTCATCGAAGAAGTATTAAATACCAGTAGATATTGCTATTATTCATTTGTCCCAAACGTAAATTCGGATTTCTGATAGAACAATCTATATTTACTGTGCCTGCAAATTTCGGCATTTTAATTAACAACAGATAATCGTTATAGAAAGGATGATTGATAATGCCAAGAATCTTCAATAAGGTCCAAACTCCCTAGACTAGCTCAAAAATAAAGTTAGAAGCAGAAGCAATACATAAATTATCACTCAAAATCTACCTCTCAATATTACTTTCAGTATCAAGTATTCCTAAATATGGTAAATAAAAATAACTCACCTTATCGAAAACATCTAATTTGCTGAAGAAAGACTCAGCTTTATTTTTTTAATAAATAAAAATTCAGTAAGTAGATTTAAATAACTGCGCTAAAAACGGGTATGTATAAAAGAAGAGTTAAACGTAGTTCAGTTTGCTTAATAGTGAGAAATTAAAATTGGTAATTTAACATTTTTACTAAATATTTAAAAAATAAGCATAACTAAAAGAATACAGAACCACTGGAACGAAAGCTTCTATATTTTCCGGATTCCAATACTCAAATGTGCAAAGTAACAGAAATTTACTACATCTAAGTGATAGTTTTGATCTGTAATGTTATATGAATATGTAATCTTTGATATAATGTAACGTTTGATCTGTAACAAAAGTTTTGTTCATAGGAACAAAACTTTTATTTCGAAAGTAGCTTGAAATTTTACAAAAACTAAATTTGCATACTCCTGTATTTTGAAAAGAGATTAAGATATCAAATACTTGCTAAACTTCCTTTTATTTATAAAATTTGGCTAAGGTTAAAATGGCTAAGGATCAAAATGGACGAAGATGGCAACAAATATTTATGTCATATGCAATAGCAATACAAGGTACATATTGTTGTAAATAACTATTTATTTATATGCTCGTAGGAGAATATTTCCTTAACTTCACTTCAGATTATGTTCACTAAAAACTATTCAAACGAAAAAATACAATTTTCATCTCTCATGCTTACAGAGACTCATAATGCCCTTTATAAAAAATCAGTTTTAAGGGCAAGTGCTTTACCATTTTTGGGCTATTAAAAGAGTCGTACTAAAATTAATAATAAAATGGTTGTATCCTAATACAGATTTATATAAACATGGAGCAAATTTTAATAAACGGTACATGGAATTTTTTACTTCAGTCAATAAATTTCTAGGAAAATATATTTCATCAGGTACGTATATGCATGTAGGACTAATATATGTGCTAATTATAAGATCTTCGCCTTTGTTTATTAATTATCTAAAACACGTAGGATGAACTTTCTCATTGAAAAGAACAAAGACAGGGATTCTGTAAGGAAAGGCTGTAGTATTTCTTCCGTTACTTATGAAAAGAGGAAAAAAATATTGAGTTTAACAAAAACTTACAAATGAGCAGCTCTTACTGCCACATATGGCAGTATTGTTATGGGACGACCTTTCTGCGCTTTTTTTACTTGACTCCTGTTTGAGACTTTGCGGGGACGGTTTGTGGTGAGAGAATCGAACTGTTATACATTGTTAAATTAGAAAAGTAAACGATTAAAGACGTAGCTCGAATTTTTAAGAAACTAAATTTTCGTTGTCAAAAAAGCTAGGACATGAAAATCTAACTACACGCCCCTCCTACAAACTAACATGCACTAAGCATTCGTAACAGTCAAACCTAAAATTGTTTAAGATATGTCAGTTTAACTCTGCACACCAGTCGGAAAACTTACTATAATACGCAATCAACAACTTACAATCGCGTTATTTCTGTAATTGATCCTCGTGAGTGAAGGTTGCTCATCATGAGGTCTCCGACAGCGACGAGTGAATCCAACGCCGACGAGAATTTACTGATGGATGGTAGTGCTCCTTCGGAGTCGTCTTCTGTCAAGGAAAGCTGTATAGGCCTACCGCCAGGACATTTGTGTTGCTTATCGGATGGGTGAGGTGTACGTTTCTGAACGCTTGTTTATCTAATTAAGGCACAATAACACGCCGAATAAATACTAATTCAGAAGTCAAACAACAAAAATCAGCGTTATACCTACAAAATTTTCACAGGACTAGTTTCGATGGTTTTACCGAACCATCATCTTCAGCTGCAAAACCGCAAATGAACAAGATAGGAAATAATGATTAGATAAGATAAGAAAGCCTGAACAAGAATAAGCAAGTGGCGCCATTTGTTGGCGAAACCAGAACTAAAACATAATTTCTCTAAAAGCCGAAGGCAAATTTGGATTGGAATTAGGATCGTTAACTAGAACAGAAAGATTTTTATGAATGTGAAATGCCTCTAGAAAATCCAGTTCTCCAATGGAAGATGTTTTTTGAATAATTTTGGCAGCAGAAAAATTGAAAGTGTGATTTTCGGACCAGCAATGTTGAGCAACAGAAGACTTCTGTGTTTCCTTTTTTCTAACATATGCCTCATGTTCTTTGACGCGAAATTTTAACGCTTGTTTATCTGTTAACATCGTGCTCTGATTATCGTGTGAGCTATCGATATAGATTATTTAACTGTGTTTCTAGCTTCGCATAAGTGGATTACATCGTTATTTATGTGATATTGTGTTTGTGTTAGGCTGCCGCGCGGTTAGCCCTAACTAGTGCTGAAATGGCCGATGCGGAGTTTTCGCCGTTACCAGCTAAGGATACTAAAAGTGTGTTATGTGAATTAATACCTGGAATTACGGAGGATATATGTGTGTTTGCGGACAATATTCTTGATTCGAACTGGAGTGAACTCCAGCGAAAAGAGACTTATAGGCTTCAGGAGTACCTTAATGCGTTACAACAGATCCATACTTTGGAGATCGCTGTTAAAACAAGCGAGCTTAATGCCATGCGGAGTATTCCTCGTGCAACTTCCGAAGAGGAAAAATTAGTGCATAGGAATGATATCAAGACTCTTAAAGGCATTACTGAAGGATTGATGCAGTTATATAAAGGTAAGTGTGCCTCTTTTGGTGCCAATAATCCTACTTGTATAAACTCTGCTATTGCAAAACTTAGTAATACTGTATCGTTAAATAATGGTGTTAGTAATTCTGATTGTCAGGTTATGTCTGATAATTGTGAAAGTAATAATCATGTAAATAATGAAAATGTTTCTGATAATGCATGTTGTTCTACTGATAGTTCTGATGTTATTAAACCTAGTAAAGTTAAGAATGTAAATGCTAGCGCTAGCGTACCACGGCCTAAGCGGCTCTCTAAGAAATCTAAACGTATTTCAGAAGAGCTACAGGACGCCGATGGCTTCATTCAGCCGCGTAATGCGGCCAGGCCATCAAAAATTGTTAAATGTAATAGCGAGGTGCCTGTTAATAACAAATTTGATAAATTAAGTGAGAATAATAGTAATGTTACTAATGTGAATGTCAATACAGATGGTAATAATATGTAAGTAGCTGATGAGGATGAAATCGTAGAAATAGTGCAGCCGAAAGTTAAACCGATAATGATTAAGCCGGCTATTAAATTCTCTGACTCCCTTAAGAAACTCAGAGATGATACTAAGTTAGAATTTGCAGGGAAAGTCAACGGGAAATTTTTAAAAGTATTTCCCACGTCAGAGACGGATCATAGATCCATAACTAGATATTTAGAGGATAATAGTGTTGATCACTATATAATTACTAGAAAAACTGAGAAGCCAGTTAAAGTAGTCATAAGAGGACTGCCAATAGATTGTCCCCCTGAGGACATTTTTGAAGAATTAGAGCATATGAAGTACAAACCACGAAAAGTGGTTCAAATGAGAAAACCTAGATCTAGAGCCCCGATGCCGTTATTTCAGGCTCACCTCGATAACATACCAGGCGTGCAAAGTATTCATGGTGTAAATAAAATATTATGTTTTTATGTAGAAACACATCCATACAAGGTGCGTGGAGGTGTTGTGCAGTGTCACAACTGCCAACACTTCCACCACTCTAGTGAGAATTGCAAATTGCAGCCCCGCTGCGTAAAATGCGCGGGTGCACATAAAACTACAATGTGTAATGTTAAAAAATTAGAAACGCCAGTTTGCTGTAATTGTTTTCGATAGGGCACACGGCAAATTACCGTGATTGTCCTAAATTTTCAGTACGATGCACGGCTGGCGTTAAGTCAGCTAGTACAAGTAATGATAAAAATGCTGATGTCAAGACACCCAGTGCCCCTCATTCTGCTATGGTGGCCCCCGGCCAAAGCTACGCCAGTGTGGCCAAAGGTTCAACTGTTAATCCTGCTGCGGCTTCCGTAGCAAAACAAGATGTTGTAAAAAATGTAAATAGTGTTAATCGTCTTAGTACTAGGACTGTAAATAACAACAGGACAGATGTGGCTGCAAGTAGCAGCAATGCTAATGCTTTTACGGATATTTTTAAAGAAATTTTTGACATGTTCAAAGGAACTTCCCTTGTTACTGTTTTAGCACAAATCTCCGCAGTAATGCCTGAGTTAAGGGCAACGGAGAACACTATTGATAAACTGTTCATCTTGTTTAACGTGCTAGATGATGTTTTCGGTTCTTCTTTAACTGCTTAATTATGAATTGTACTGTATATAGATATTTAAACATAATTACTTGGAATGCGAACGGGTTGTATCGTAAAATCAATGAACTCAGGGAGTTTGTAAATGAGCACGCCCCCGACTTACTTTTCCTACAGGAACACAAGATTGACCCAAAAATGCCAATTAATGTTGCGAATTATAGCACCTACAGATCTAATAGAAGTGCCAATGCTTTACGACAAAGAGGAGGAGGAACAGCGCTCCTTATCAAACGCTGCATCCCCCATAATCATGTAACAATACCACAGCTTTCTGTCGTTGAGGCCACAGCTATCTGCATCACAACAGACACTAATATAACATCGCGTTTGTTTCCACCTATATACCACCAATGAAACCAGTGGCTGCTGTTCAGGCAGACCTTGAGACGTTACTGACACTTGGAACACATATTGTCATAGGTGGAGACTTAAATGCACGACACCGCGCGTGTAACTGTAACACCTCAAATGCTACAGGCAAATTAATTTACAGTTTAGCCGGTTCGGCTCGATTTAATATAGCAGTTCCAAAAACCCCAACACGGTATGCTGCTGAGTCAGCTGCAATAATTGACTTCTTTCTGCTCAGAGACACCAGCAGTCCGCTGGATGTTTCTGTGCTGGATGAATTGTAATCTGATCATAATCCGGTCAGAATTATTCTGGACCTCAGCAGTTTTACTACAACAGACAGTTGCAGACAGCCTTTCGCACCGACTGGCAAATTTTTGTCAAAGCTCTAACCAACATTCAGTACAAGATTTCATCGATACATTCGGGGGATGACAATGATAGTTTCTTTAAGGAATTCACCTCCCAAGTTCAATCTGCTCATGAGAAAGCAAGGATAGAGGTTAAACCTGAGGAAGCCTTCAAACCATTAGAGTTACGTCTGTTGTTAAAACAAAGGAATGCAGCCAGAAGGCAATACCAGAGAACAAGGCACCCACAAGACAAACGGCACTTCAACCAACTGTGTGAGGCAGTCCAGTCTCTTACAAACAAAGTTGCACAAGATCCCTGGACCAGCTACCTGGGATCACTTTCCTGTGAGGATAGCTCATTATGGAAAGCTGTGAAAAGGTATAGAAAATGCTACAAGTCCATTCCGCCCCTTAACGGGCCTCAAGGGATCCACTACACTGGAGCTGAGAAGGCAGAAATTTTAGCGTAGCATCTAGAATCTCAGTTCTGTATGAACAACATTTCAGAAAACAACACAGATCACTTTATTGCTGACTTTCATCGCAATTACACAACAAGCCCATACACCGACAACATAATCTTTGTCATGCCGTCGGAGGTCTGCAGTTACATCAAAAGGCTGAGAAGGAAAAAGAGCCCTGGGTTGGATGGTATTTCCAATCAGATGATCAAGAATTTTCCACCAAAGACCATATGTTATTTCACTAAGCTGGCTAACTCCATCTTACAGTGGCAACACTTTCCGGCATGTTGGAAAACTGCTCAAATTACGCCAATACTGAAACCTTACAAACCAGCCACTGCACCTGAGTCCTATCGTCCCATCAGCCTCCTGAGCTCTGTCAGTAAACTAATGGAGGTAATAATACTGAGCAGATTGAATAAATATCTGGAAGAGCAGATGGTCATCATTCCATAACAATTCGGTTTTCGTCAGAAGCACTCAACCACCCACTAGCTTTATAGAGTTGTGGAGATGATCAATGATGACTTACAAAGAAGCAGAGTGACTGGAGGTCTGTTTCCAGACATTGCTAAGGCCTTCGACGGTGTGCGGCTAGATGCCCTCACATACAAGTTACACAACCTGGGGTTAGTTTAGTTTAGTGACGGAGGACGTGGGCACCACCTCTTTACCATTACGGTTAATTGGTTTAGCGCCACGTCCACCCTTATCTAAAGCTGACTCATGTTAGGGTCACACGAGATCCACTCATAGGGCATATTGATTAGTGCTACAAAACATAGATATTAAAAATGGTTACATCTGTGTGAACACAGTATTTATGAGTTATGAACAAAACTTTAGCAAGTGACACATAAGATTACAATTCAATACCCTAGCAAGTAATTTAGCAAGTTACATATAAAGTTTACAATTCAATACCTAAAGAAGATATATCATACATAATGATTATATTATACTGTTGTGATTGATAAGTGATGACATTGCCAACATGAATTTACTAATGCAAAATTCAACATTTAAACTCGGTATACAAAAACCGAAGAAGATACAAATTCTTATATTTCATACATTGCCAACTTAAATTTATAGTGGAGAAGTATAAAAATGCTTAGATCTCACATAAGTCTCTAATTATTCTGAATGTCATTGTTAACTTATGTATTACAGCTTACTACTAAAGACACAGTTGTTATATTAAAATTGGATATTAATACAGTTAAATGAAT
The DNA here is from genome assembly GCF_044657685.1 of Stegodyphus dumicola. Taxonomy (NCBI): domain Eukaryota; kingdom Metazoa; phylum Arthropoda; class Arachnida; order Araneae; family Eresidae; genus Stegodyphus; species Stegodyphus dumicola. Next base: position 260,745,351 of record NC_140771.1, on the reverse strand, counting down.
AATTGCACTTAGACTATAAATACACTAGAAAAACATTAATTCTATACAATTTCTAAAATGCAAAGATTCAAAACAATGATTATATGCGAATATTAAAACAATGATTCACTATAAATATACAATGATTCAATACTATTACTTAAATTAATGATAATACTATTCATATTATTAATCATATAAGCCATGTTGACATCAAAATAATATTTTTTTCATATAGGTGCTTATTACTGAAATGATGTTACATATTACTAGCAAACAATTCAATAATAAGATATGTACAATACAATTTTACTTGCACATTTGAAATACTATACAAATAAATAATTCAATACAATGATACCGTACGATTACTCATGAATAATTCAATACTATGAGTCTATACGATTATTCAAATGCAATGATTCAATACAACAATTCTATGCGCTTATTAGAACAAAAATCTATATAATTATTCAAAATTTCAATATTATTGCTCAAATTAATAAAAATACCATTTATATTGTAAACCTCACTAGCCAAGTGACACAAACATTTAAATTACACCATTAATTAATCATTACAGCAATGATACTACATGTTATTTGAAAGCAGTTAATTATGAATTATGTACTGTACAGTTTTATCTTGCACACTGAATATTATAAATAATGTCATAATGCAATACAATGATATTATACTGCTTCTTTAGACCATGTACCAAAGCAATAATTATATGCAATTACTGAAGTATAAAGATTACGATACAAATATTCAGTGATTTAATATATATACTCAGATCTGTAATAATATTATATATGTTATTAATAACATTTAAATATATAGTCATTTAAGTACTTATTATAGTACTGATGTTACATTTACTTGTAAAGAAATCAAATTTTAAATATGTACAGTACAGTATAACTTTCACTTATTATTTGTTCATTACAATTCAGTGATTCAATAGAATGATTCTTTATGATTACTAAAATTTAATAATTTAGTACAGTGATTCTATGCATTTACTAAGTACAATGATTAATCATACCAAACCAGTTAACACAATGATACTATAAAACAATACTATTACTCTTATTAAATATGATTACTCTATTTAGTAACAGAACTATTCCGCTATCAATTACACTAGTTAGGTAAACATTAAAAGTAATAACCTTATCATCTATACGATCATCAATACGATTACTCTATTACAATATTTCAAAACTATGATACAATGAATTAATACTATACACAATTTCTCTGATACAAAACGATTACTGTACTAAAATAATTATTCAGTATAAATGTTACCGAGGGAGTCCACATAACGGGATAATTCTTAGTGTTTATTTACATTAGCTTTAGCACAGGTCAAAATAGTTTATTTTATGATATACTTTAGAGACATATATAAAATTAGATTTGACACAGGTCAGTGCCGAGGTCCATAAGTTTATTAACAATTTTATTAATCTTTCGTACTGTATGCTTGTTATTAATCATGAACCTGCTAAATGCTTGCACATTCGTTGGCGGGATCGGCAGGTGCAAATCAGTTGTTAGTGGGCTGTTAGCTACATAATGTTCGGGTGTGCCCAACTCACCGCAAATGCACTGTGCCGTATTTGTAATGCCAAACCTTTCAAAATATACAGGAAAAGGACCGTGTCCCGTTATATACCCTACAAGTTGAGCATGTATTATGAGGCGATCATAAGTTACTGTTGGAATATGATAATAAACGCGACGTCCTGTGTCATCAGAGTTCCACTCTTCCTGCCACAGGGATTTGATTTTTTGCGTAAGATTTTTCTTTAGCCAGGAAATTGGCCAAGGTATCTTAATTTGTTCAGCATTTATGTTTTGCGCCGCTTCTTTGGCCAGCTGATCCGCCAGCTCGTTTCCTGTTTGGCCAGCATGGGCCTTTATCCATTGCAGCTTTACGTTTAAATGACTGTTGTCATGTAATTTCGACTGTATGTCTGCTATGAGCGGGGAACAGTGCACTGGATTTAAAAGTGCATGCAGAGACGATAAGCTATCTGTCAATATGAAGCTTCCATTATGTTGCTCCTGTATGATGTGGGTTAGTGCCCGGTCAATTGCTAACACCTCACTCTCGAGCACACTATTATTGGTGTCTAGGTGACCTTTCCAAAGTGTTAGCGTGTCCAGGTTTCGCAGGGCTATGTAGGCACAGCCTGTGTTATCATCTATTTGGGAGCCATCTGTATAATATACTAAATCAGCATCCGTTATGTTGGTATTTTGCTTGAGATTAATGTTCAGCCCTTTTCCCTGTTTCGCTGGATGATCACATAGCCGTATCAACTTCTTCTCATATTCCGCTGGGAAATAATTATCCTCATGGATGGTTGCTGGTTGGCCTAATTGGGCGACTGTTTGATAAGTCGCTTCTTTTTCCACACTAAGATGCAACGGTGGCAGACCGGTCAATACACATAGTGCTTTAGTTGGGGAAGTACGAAATGCCTTGGTAATATTCAGTAAGAACGGTCGTTGTATGCTTAAGAAATGTTTTATCTTGCGACCTTGCATATGTAATGACCAAACTGCCGCCCGTATGTAACAATTTTTTTCAATTACTGTTTTATACAGTACCTTCTGTATGTACGGGTTAAGGCCCCATTCGTGACCTTTCATAAACTTAAGTTGCTGAGCTATTCCCAGCGCCTTCTTATAGAGTTCCATAATATGTGGTATCCAATTTAGTTTGATATCAAATACTATTCCTAGGTATTTCAGTTCTTTAACAATTCGAAGTCGATGATTATTCAAAGTTATTTTTGGTTGTCTTGCGAGCGTACCTCCCTTTTTGGGAACTAGAAGTATTTATTCATAGGTTGGACGTAGATAGTGACTTCGTTAGTTATGCATCCTGTTATTTAGTTTTAGTTGTACTTTTCTTTTTTGGTTACACCGCCGGGTCGGCGTAGTTTATGAGCGTCAAGTGAACGCAACTGTAAGTTCTAAAGTGAAATAAAAAGGGATTAAACCCTTTTTACTAGTTTGTGTAACTTCCAGTTCAAAGCAGTCACTACTACTGTTGCGGACAAGTTGGGGCCACGCAACATCACAAGGTTACAAATGATTAACACATTTTCCGAAACATTCATCCCTCAGAATTATTTCTAGCAAATTTCTCAAATGATGAATATAAACAGTGCGAATATTGACCACTAAAAAATTCGAATAAATAAACTAATCAATCTAAAATAATATTGCGTGCGTACAAGTCGCAATAAATTGAAGGCACATGTCCGATGAAAAATGAATAAAATTTATTTATGTCACAACAAATAAAAAACCAAAACGCTTACCTTTCCGTATATTTACATTTACGTATATTCGTACAATATTGCAATATATCGCAGTAGTTGTCTTTTACACTACCAAAACTTTCAACAAAACTAATTCAAAATAGAGGATAATAATCCGATTTCACCGCAAATTCGCTACATTAAAAAAATCTTACGTATACACCACATGTTTTCCTTGATACGGAATATTAAATTATACGCATTTTTCTTGCATTTCATTTAAACTTATTGGATAGAATTAAATCTACTTCGTCGATAGCATATAAACCACAATAGAATAAATGCTTAATGCTCTTTAAAATTCACTATATTTGTTTACCATAGTGACAGTCTGGCGTTACGCTAATTCATAGCTCAGAATGCACAAAATGTATATCATCTGAAGAATTATTTAATCGTTGACACATGTTTTATTCAAATATTAAAATAAATCTAAAACGATGAATATACAAAGAAAAAAGAAAAGAAAGAAAGAAACAGTTTTTCCCAGCGATTCAATATTTCTCCTACAATTAATTCAGTACTCACTAAAATACATAAAAACTCAAAATATCTATATTAAAAATTACGAAGTAAATTTTAAACACTTATATCCTCGAACAAATTCCAGAATACATTAAGCATGATTTAATTCGCCATAATAAAAGAAGGCGTTTAAAAGAAGGCGTTATCTTTGTTCTTGCGAAGCTTAGTTTCTCTAAATTTGCAGCAAATCACCTATCTGCGAAGTTTCAAATGTAAACAAACATGGCCGCCATGGCAAAAGTAATTAGGCTTAGCCACACTTAAACAAATTTTAAATTGCTGGTAATTCTGCAACTATTGCACGCAGATTTGCTAAAGGCATAACAACCTTAACCGGAAGATAAGAACAACATAATTCAATCATTCTTAAAGCAAAAAGTGCACAATTTACAAATATATAAGCATAAAGAAACTGAGATCACTGAGCCGAGTAACAGAGTGGAGATATATATATATAAGATATCATTTATATTTTTTATATCATTTAAACATTTTTGAAATTAGTGAGTGGAAATAAGAAGTACTATTGCGTGAACCAAAGGGAAGTCTACAAGGATGAAAATTACGAAGTTCAGTGCAAAATCCCAACTTTTCTTTATCAGAGTCTTGTAACTTGATTTGGAAAAGGGCTGATTTCAAGTCGAGTACACAATATGAATTCCTAACCAGCAATGTTGTGTAAAATTTCAGAAATTTTTGGTAAACAGATTTTGTACGATTCTGTAATGTTCTTTAATAGACGATAATCTACAACCATACGAAATTTTTGTATGTTCCTATCCTCACCAGGTAATTTCTTTTTTTTCTGACAAATATAACATTAAAACTATAACTGGAAGAAGATGGTTCAATTATGCCTGCTTCTAGTAATTTTGCAATTTCTTGTTGTGCATAATGTTTAGCAATTTTAGGAATGGGATAAGGTCTAGTCTGAATCGGAAAATTATAAAGAAGTTTAAATTCTGCCACAACTTTATCAGTGGATCCTAAGGTGTTATAAGACTTTGAAAATACAGCATAGTTATTCATTAACAAGTCTATCATTTCCCGTTTTGCCTTTTCATTTAAATGATCTAGTTTAGAATCTGATACATTTAATTCCTCTTTTCTGAGCTTAATTACTTTACAGATTTAGTGTATTGATTTGTAATGTTTCATGATTTTTTGGATTGACAATATCCTCAAAATGGAATGGTACATGTAGTTCCCATGACAGAATTCTTTCTTAAAATTAATTTTTCATTGGTATTATTTTCAGTGATAGTTTGAATATGGTTGTAGCGACGAACTGTATGCACACATTCATTGATGTGAAATCTATTTTTGATGTTTTTGGACAAAGTAAAATTTCTTTAAATTGTTTTATTTAAGTCGAGGTATATCCGGTCTGCATTAAAGAAAATATTGTAACATTAGTTCATCGCACTGTGTAAAATATACTAATGTTATAATGTTACCATTGATCAGCGTAAAACAAAATGACTTTCAGAAAAAAAGGAGATAGCAAGCAGTAATGACAGCAGATGACAACGCATTAATTTGTAATATAATTATTTAATTTTGTTATTTTCAGTGTAGTTTAACTGTTGCATCATTTATATTGAATAGTTTTGTTTTGAATGCAGGTTTAATTTAAGCAATCAAATCAGTTTTCACACTAATTTAAAATTCTCTGATACTGGTAAATTTCTAATTCTGTTGTATTTTAGTAATTATATTTCTTTTCTATGTTTCCTTAGTTGCAATGGATTGACCATGGTTCGACTAAAATGACTTGAGCTACGATTTCATTGACATTTCTTTAATGTTAAAGACGGTTATTAATATTGCTTAATTCAAATTTAATATATGATTTAATAATTTACATTGGATAATACACTTTGAATAAACTTTAATACATGTAACACTTTAAGACAAAGATTACTCCTTACAATTGCCTTAAATATTGCATTAATAAATTATTACATTATAAATGTCCCAGTAACCAGATTAAATCTGAAGATATCCTGACTTACGCATCAGGACATGTAACATCAAATAAAGGATATGAGATTACTACTTATCGCTATGGATTTTTGAATAATACTCTCCTTTCACTGATCCTGCAGTTTAAAATAATTGGAAAGAAATGTGAAACTTACACTATTAATACAGTATATTTTCTGTCACATTGTACTGTAGAAGAAAGGTGGGGATCTCAGGATTTATATTTTCTTTAATAAATGCTGGGGCATTTACCGACTGGAATGTCACAATTTTAAAGGATGCTTTTTAAATTTTAGCTTCTACTAAAAACTTTAATATTAATAAAACAATTTCCACGTTTTTCCTTTTCTTGTTAGCCTACCAGCGGCCGAGCGGTAATGTCGCTGAACACTGGTAGTTTGGTCCGAGGTTCGAATCCCGCGAACGGGCTGGCTGCATGGGTGATTTCGTGGTTTTCCCTATGTGTAACGTGTATACGATCCAGTTTCCCTTAGAAAGTCCTCCACGAAAGGCATCCCTCCCCTTAGGCAGATAGCCCTAGTGTGCTTTGCCATAATTAAATACACCACACCACACCTTTTTTTGGTAAATTTCATTTTTATCGTTTTAGATTTTAAAGTTCTCCATGATTACGTCTTTCTAGTGAAATAAGAATTTATAATAAATTTAAAATAAGATATTTTGCGGTAATTTTGTATATAAGAGAACCCACTTCTAGTAAAACGTGACTAACAGTGGTTATGTTCAGCTTTTGGAAAAGTAAAAGCTTTTCTCCAATTCTCGTTACGTATGCTATATAATGATGCCCTATAATGGTACACTGGGATGGATCCAATGCATGCCACTAAAAAGATCTCCCTTTCGGATCAAGATGTTTATGTTATGCACGATTTAGACTGGCTATTTTTTCCAGTATTATTTACACAGGAATGGACATAAAGCTTTATAGTGATTTTGGACATATTGGCATGTCTAGTCAAATGGTTATGTCAGCGATGACAACCAAGGCTAGGCAAAGGGTACTGTATAACGAGCAACAAATTTTATAATTCTCTGCAGTTGGCTCACGTACTGGTGCAAGAATTATACTGTTATATACGGCACAGTACGTTCAATTGGTGTCCGCCGATAACATCGCGGACGAAAACGTCGCGGAGAAAACAACGCAAAGCGAAAACGTCGTGCTACAAAACATCGTGGGAGAAAACATCGCAAAGAGAAAACATCGCAGTCCTAAAACATCGTGGGAGAAAACATCGCAAAGAGAAAACATCGCAGTCCTAAAACATCGTGGTACAAAACATCGTCGTCGAAAATAAAGCGGTTCAAAAACTTCGCAGCTTAAAAACATCGTTGTCGAAAATATTGTGGTAAAAAATAAAGTATCTACAAATCATCGCATGACGGTAACAACGCAGACATGCTTTTTTCATACATGCTTTTCGCAAACATGCTCTAATAACTGTAAATGGATATTCAAATAATGATTTGTGAGCGCAAGATGTAAAGAAGGATAATTTTTACTTTCACATTTTTTATTAACTAATAAATTTTTGCTGAAAAAGTAAGAAGGAAACTTAAGCATAGAAAATTAAATGCAACTTATAGTTTACACGTTTCATGAAAAATTACTAGTAAAAACTTTATAAAAAAATTATCTATTAATGGCCTTTGTTAGTTAACTATGTCGGTTTAAAATTCTGTTAATTGCTATAAGTTGCATTAATTTGCTATGCTTAAGTTTCCTTCTTACTTTTTCAGAAAAAATTTATTAGTTAATAAAAAAATTTGAAAGTGAAAATTATCCTTCTTTCCATCTTGCGCTCACAAGTCATCATGGGAATATCCATTTACAGTTATTAAAGCATGTTTGCGAAAAACATGTATGAAAAAAGCATGTCTGCGATGTTATTGTCATGCGGTGATTTGTAGATACTTTATTTTTTACCACGATATTTTCAACGACGATGTTTTTAAATTGCGAAGTTTTTAAACCGCTTTATTTTCGACGACGATGTTTTAGGACTGCGATGTTTTCTCTTTGCGATGTTTTCTCCCACGATGTTTTGTAGCATGACGTTTTCGCCTTGTGTTGTTTTCTCCGCGACGTTTTCGTCCGCGATGTTTTCGGCTGTAACCCGTTCAATTATAAATAAATTGCTATCTGATTTCAAAAAAAAAAAAAAAAAAAAAAAAAAAAAAAAATTACGTAAGCGTTCTCGTTTTGAAGGTAGAAAAGTGAAAGAAATTGAAGCCAAGAGTAGTTCATGACTACAGAAACCTTAGAAGACGTGTTAATAAAGATGATCAATATGTTGCAGACAACCCGGTTGCAGGAAAACGGGGTAACAAGCATTACCAAAAGTTATTTTTTTCATCTCCTAGATCAGGCATTATGAAATTATGTCTTTGTGAATAATTCAGCAGAAGTTGCGAAAAATAATATGAACTGTAGACAAGCAATTGCTGAACAACGGACTAAAAACCGAAGCCGAATGTTCAGTTGCCAAGGTGTCCTAATGTACGTTTGCTGCGGCTAACAGATATACACTTTCAAAACATTTCACCAACGGAAAAATAACTACAACCAGACTGTGATGCTATCCCAAATCCGATGAAAGAGGGAAGAGGATACGAAGTAAGACTCGAGTGTATTGCAAAGAGTGCAATACATGCTGGTCTGCAGTACCGTGTTTTGGTCTTTATCATTCCCTAAAAGATTTCTGAAATTTGATTATTCAGAATCATACTATTGTAATAATATCGGTTTACATTAAATTTAGATTCCAAATTTTGTTTAATTTGCTGTAATTCAATAGCATATGTCTGTAACCCATTACTTTTTTATGTGTGTGTCAAAGTAGCAAATATATAGTATATATTGCAAATCAACTCTTTTCTTTTTTACTAAATAACCATTTTCTGACTTTTATATTGATATAAAAAACAAAATGAAACTGAAAAATATTACCCATGTTTGATGTGTTTTTCTGACCTATGTGGTACAGTTAAGGGGTTAAAATTAATTTAGAAATTGAGATTATACTTATTATATAAAATATTCTAAGCGATTTATTACATACTAGTCTTTTCGTGCACTCTTACGCTATATGTAATTTAAAATTAAAGGCTGTGTTATTTCGTTGACAAATGATGGATTAGCTTTTTAAATGCTTATTATTAATTTGCGTTTATTATAAAAAAGTTGTAAGCAATGTGGCACGAACTTGTTTTCTCGTATGCTTTTACGCTATGTGTAATTTAAAATTAAAGGCTGTCCAATTCTGTGTTCGTTTCCTATCTTTTTAAATGAAACTGCACTGCCTGTTTTAGGCAAAGCGGTAGCTCTGGAGAAAATTGCACTACTAATTTTCTTATTGTTTAGTTTTGTGTATAAAATGTTTCTTCAGTTTGCATCCTTAAAAGTGTACTCAGCCAGACATTTCAGTGACAGTGAATGGAAGTGAAGTCGAACTACGACTGTATCTAAAATGGCCTTAGCTGTTTAACAACTGATCAGCTTAAAGAAGAGAGATCCCAATCCCATCTGCATACATCGCTTCTTTAGAAGAAATGTTAATTTGTGGTTGTAATTTAGTAAATAAACTTTTGTTTAATATGCAGTTCACGAAAGAAAGGAATTGCTTTCTATAACAAAAAGAAGAGAGGCCGTTGTCAGATCCTTTCAAACGCGTAGAAAATTTCGTTGGAATTAATGCCAGGCAAAAGCAAAATTTAGGATAATTCTAAAGCTCATACGTTTCACTACATTTATTATTTGCTAATGCAATTTAGTAGATGATATTTAGCACGAGTTCAGATATAAATTGTTATGTAAAGCTTTTTTCTCCGAGTTTTTTGCTGCATTAAAAATTTCAGCATTAAAATTTATTCATTATTTAACTGCTGTGCACCTCAATGTTACGCATCGTAAAATAAAAATTCAAATATTATCTTGCCTTTAATAGAATTAAACTATGAATTGAAATATATATTTAACGCTGAAAAACGTCTGAACTTAGTAGATACTTCAGAACAAAAATTTTGTGACACTTTTTCCTCAAAAATGTCCTCCTCGAAGGCATCACTTACTCGTAAACAGATAGCCCCTGTGGCCTTTTATATTTAAATGAAGTGCGCTAACCTAACCTATAACATATATTTCATTAAGAATTTTGTAGCCATAAAAATATTACTTTTATTAATGTCATATTAATGTCAAACATATTGACATTTATTAATGTTAATCACTATGTTGTTTGTCTGAATGGTTTAAAACTCGTTTAGGACCAGTGTCACGTGTACGCGACGCAACAATTCCATTCCTACCAGCCCAGCGTCTCGTATACGCGACGCAACGACTCTGCTCCTACCAGCCCAGCATCACGTACACGTGACATTAAAACGGAATAATTTATTTGAATTTTTAAAAGCTAGAAAATGGAAACTAAATGTGGTAATTGTTTTCACATGGGTTGATTCATACGGCATTTGACTTTCATGAACTGGCATTAGTTTCTGTTTTGTGCTTCTGGTTTTGAGAGATTTATTGAAATAAACAAACTGGAAATCACGGCTCTTTATAAGTGCGCCTGTGAATTAAAGAGTTTTTGTTTATTTCGTTAGGATTTTTTTGTTATTTTTCTATTTATTTTGATACTTAACATACGCTTCCTTGGTTAATTAAAAAGTAACGTTACAAGATTATTACAGAAGGGTAAAGACTATCAGCTTTCTCGACGCGTAATGCGTCTTGATCACATTTATTAGGAAAGAGACAGCGTTTTTGTTTTTCTTACTCGATTTAATAGGTCATTATATATAATACCTTGAATGGTCATTATATATAATGACACAGGCATTATTTTTTGGTACATTATGTACATAATGTATTTACTTTACATATAATGTAATTATAGATAATGTATATATTGACGGGATCAGTAACGGATATCCCACCAGTGGGGGTCTTTACTGGGTCACTTTCCGCTCATCGTGGACGTTGTTTCTGATTTAGAAAAACAGAAGTTTTCTTATATAAACCTGATGTCACACAGTGTTTGAGGAGGAAATATTTCTGAGTGTCTTTTGAAGAAGTTTTGGGATATGTGTTGGCGTTATATTCAGTTTAATTCCGTTAGCCCTAGCTAAGACATCTTACTTAAAAACTTAAAAATTTGTCCAAAATCACAGAACACTCCACCTTTGCGTTTAACTGGAAGACAGTTTCGGAAAATTTACGTTGACGGAAAAGGTAATAAAAGTAGGAGAAGACGCGTTGTGTGCGGTAAAACTAAGGAAAATCGAAAGCAAACAACATATTTTGAGTGCGAAATATGCAATGTAGGACTGTGTGTCGCTCCCCGTTGTGAATTATTTCAAGCACAGCAGAATTTTTAAATTGGAATTTAATTACCTACAAGTAATTCTTGTTTAGTTTTTTTTGTTTTAAATTTCGTTTTTGTAATTCTTTTTTCATGTTTAAAGTATTTATTTCTGTGCGTATGGATATGATTTTGGTATTTTGCCTGTTTAATTTTTTTCTATTAATGTGATATTCTTTATATTAATGCACATTAAAAACAAGTACATTAAATACGCAACTAATCAAAAGTTGAAGTCATAATATCAAAATGCTGATTTTATACGCTTTCTTTTTGTAAAATTAGGATAAACTGCTGAAAATGCCCGGGACGGTGGCGATGAACCATTTCAGCGGGTCCGGTCCCGTGACTGCGTTTTGTTCTCCCATCGCTGGTCCTTAAGGGGTTAAAGATGGCATATGCTGCGAAATAAATTATACAGTGTGCAAGGCCGCAAGTTTAATTTTCCACTTACCTCTGGCACGAACAAATGTTAAGGTAATGTTAATGAATCCTTTCGTGGTTTTCACTCAGTGAACTCCGGTTGTTAATGCTGGGTTGAAATCGCTGCGAACTGGCTGGCTGCATCGGCATTTTCGTGGTTTTCTCCATGTGTAATGTGGATATGAGCCAGTTGCTCTTAGAAAGTGCTCCACGAAGGCATCTTTCTCACATATTCTCAGTCAGAGAGTCTATTGCGTGCGTTTCTGTAATAAAAATAAACCAAACGCCCCAAAGTTCCGTTTATTTAATCATGGCAAAGCACTCAGAACTCTGTTCATGGGAAAATTTTAAGGGAATCCGAGTGCATGCACGTTACTCGTAGATTATTGGAATATGTACACAAAAGCTAAAACTAGTTGCTATTTATATTACACGTGGAGAAAATCATGAAAAACATATATACAGCGGCCACGTTGGCCTGGGATGATTATACAAGGGAAAAACGATCAATTTTCAGCAATCTTGTTTATATGGCAACTGATTGAGTAGAGACATTAGGTTACTTGGCAGCAGGAGAGAGGAAAAATAAGCAACACCCTCTCCGGCACTCGAACCTCGGAGCTCGGCATTGAACCTCGGGAATATACTGCTGCAATAATATCGGTTGATATTAAATTTAGCTTCAACGTTTTGTGTAATTTGCTGTAAGTCAATACCATATATCTGTAACCCATTACTTTTTAATGTGTATGTCAAAGTAGCAAATTTAGTAGTTATTCCATTTAATTCTTTTCTTTTTATTAAATAACCATTTTCTGACTTTTAAACTGATATAAAGAACAAAATCAAAGAGCCAAAAATATTTTCCATGTTTGATGCGTTTTCTGACCTATGTGGTACAATTAAGGTGTTAAAATTAATTTAGAATTGAGTTTTTATACTTATTATAAAAACATTCTAATCAATTTGTTACTTACTAGTTTTTTCGTATACTCCTACGCTATATGAACTTTAAAATTCAAGTCTGTTAATATATTAAGATCATGGGTTGTGTTTCCATTTTTTTAAATGAGACTGCGTTGCCTGATGTAGGTAAAGCGGTGGCTGTGGAAAGATTTCAGTAAAATTTTTGCATTGTTCAGTGTTGCATATAATATTTTTCTTCATTTTGCTGCCCACCGCAAAAGTATTTGGGAGTGCAGTTCAACAGTTTAATTTAAAGCGTGTGTGACGATGATTCAAATACTGATCGTAAATTAGTTGAATTTTAACGAAATTCTGAAATTCTTATCTAGGATGCATTCTTGAGAATATGCGTAAAAGTTCGTTCTTTAAGTAATTTGCAGTTCGAATATATTAATTTCTATAAAATATATATATACATATTTAAAAAACGCATTTATTTATAATTATTACTTTTCACTTTCAAACACATAACACTCCGGCAGCATTAGCTGAAGTCAGCGGACGGGACCCCCCGGTATATAGCAGTTTGAAAATGTATGCTTACCTTCATTTCATTTTAATGCTTTGCTCCCAGTTTAACCTTAAGACACAGTTCGTGATCCACTTGTAACATAATATTGTAATAATATTTCTTCTTTATGAACGTAATATTATTAAATTAGTATAATGGAAAAAAGCACATAAATTTAATAGAAACAAGAAAAAATTATTATAATAATATTATATTAGAAGAAAGGGTACTTTTCCGTTTTGCCGGCACAAGCGATAAAGTCGCCAGTAATGGTACAACCGATGCCAAACGAAATATCCTCGCCGGTAACCTTTTACTTTTACATTTACATTTTCAAAATAAGTCGCAGCCATTTCTTATCAGATTGATTGTTTCTTTCAATACTGGCATACAATTACATAGAAATTTTACCAGATAGTTTGAATTTTATGCCCTAAGGCCATTCGCGGGCGGTAATTAAGTCAATTAGGATGCAATCACACCGCTCACCCGATGGCGAAAATATAGAAAAGGCAGAGTCAAGGGTTAAATTCATGCATTCTAATGAGAATGCACCAGCGAAGTAAAGCACTGCGATTTTAATTTCTAAGTAAACTATTCGTACGAATTGAAATAATTCTTGCATTTATACTTGTACTCCAAATTAAGATTTAACTTGAAATTAATGTAGATAATTACTGAGAGAATTAGATTTTTGTAGCGTAGTTTAAGTGAGATGGGGTCACGTGATGTGAACCGGCGAATCAGGATGTTGTACGCTGAAAGCATAGTAAATTCATAAATTAATGTCTTTTTACCAATTTATTGTCTTTATTTATTGGCTTCTTACAAAATTTTAAACTAATATTAAAATATTTATATTTTCAAAATAAAAAGTTCTTAGAACTAGCATTTGTCAAAAATTTGTATGTGTGTATGCTGTGTGTTTTCGCCAATAAAGTCTACTTGGCAAGATTTGCGCCGGCGAAACGGAAAAGTACCGAAGAAAGATTATTAATATAATATAATTTTTCTTTATATTAAGTAATGATTTTTTGTTTTTATGAAGTCTTTTCTGATTATTGTTGATTAATTTTAATGCGGTTATTTTGTTCGCAGTTTAACGGGACGTATCAATTGTAATTCACCTTTAAGAAAAGGAAAACTCACCAAACTCACCTTTAAGAAAAGGAAAAAAATCTCGGCAATAAAGAGCTTTAGTCACAGGTAAACAATTGGGAAATTAAATTAGGATACAAGGACTTTTTTTCGTACTTTCAGAGGAACGCGATTCTAATATTTGGCTGTTTTATTTATTTCTGCTGAGTGAAAATTTGTTTTAGCTATAACAACTTTTTTAAAAATATGGACATTTATATACGTTTATATTGCCTATCTTCTTGCAATATTTTAATTTTATCGTTAGATTTACTTTTAAAGCACATTTAAAAAAAGAAAATATTAAAATGCCATGGCGAGTCTGAATCTTTATGGCAGAATATGTTGCCCCCGTACATATTTGAACTTTGCTGAACCTAAAAAAGTACAGAACTGAAAGTGTATAATTTCTTCCATTCTAAACCTATAGTACGAAAAACACTAATCCTATAAGCCAGTGATTCGAAACTAGAGGCAGTCGAATAAACCTTATGCAGCCAGCGAATACATTTTCCTTTCCGTTAAATAGCATTATTATGATATTAATTATTATAGCAAGGGTTTGCAACAATTTTAGGATTTTAATAGTTTTGATTCCAATATTAGATCATTTTGTTTATCATTAAAATCGAACATAAGTAACGCTTCTGAAAATCTGCAAACTGTGATATTAAACTTATTCAAAAATCTGAAGTGCTAGATTTGATTACTCACATGACTTAACATTAAAAATCTTTTTAGAATATTTTATTTTCATAATTACGTTTTAATTTTATTGCTGCTTGTGTAATGACAACCGAAGTATCGGGAAACTTCCGGCATCAAACCGGTGCACGCATCTACTGCAAACATGCTGATTAAAAAGTTTTAATTAAAAGAAAAACAATCTAATAATAAAATACAGATCAATGTTTCACATTCAGAATCCATTTCCCGTACCCATTTGAGACATATAAATTATTGAATTATATCAGACTTTTAGAGAGTCATAATATAAAACTATTAAAAGTGAGACTTGACCGTTCAATAAATCTCACAAATACTTCGTTTCTGTCTCTAAACAAATGCATGGTATCCTCATTCATTGTTGTCGATCAGTATTAGCGTTTATCTCTGGTACCCTTTTAACAAAATCTGTGATAACTCCTTACTAGATTTTAAACAAACGTATGCAACTTATACAGGTTGGACTGTCAAATATATTGAAAAATTAGTTCTTCAGATTAAAAAAACAATTGAAATTCCTCTATGAAATATATGGGACATGGAAAGAGGTTTCGATTCGATTTTCAAAATTATAATTACAGAGTGAGATTATAATCATTACGAAAAAAATTCGAACTGATTTGTTACTGACTAGGTTTTTCGTAGACTGTTAAGCTATATATAGTTTTAAGAAAACCTAGGACTTTGTTGTATTTTTAAATAAAATTACGCAGCCTTTCATAGGCACAGCGGTGGCTTTAAATTAAATTTTAGTTTTTTTATTCTCCGTTATTTGTTTTTTTCTTTCAGGGTTTTTTTAGATTGTTATTCACCGCAAAAAGTTAAAAACGTAATTCATAAGTTTGGTTTTGAAGATTTTAAAATCTTTCAAAAATGAATTGATTTATGCTTTCAAATGCTGAATTATGTTTAACTGAAGAGCACTTTTCGAACGTCCCACGGGAAGGTTTTTGTCAGTTAAGCAGATGTGGGCAAATAGAAGCCAGCTTAAAGGGTTAGAAAATCCGTTTTATTCGAGATTTCCTTCCTGTACGAAACCGAAGATTTATATCGTATTCCCCATTAAGACGGACAGGGTCCATGCGCACAGTAGAAACGATGTGCAGTGTTTGCTGGAATATCTGGGAAATTTCAATTTTGTCATTGTCACATTAACTATATAATTCTCAACTTTAGTGAAACCACGGGCCGTCCGACAAGAAGTAAAATCGGTGATGAATGTCGTGTATTTAATAAAGAATGTACTAACAAATATTTCTTTGGCAATACAGGGAATAAATCAGTATGTTTACTGTGTCACGAAACGATAGCCGCATTAAGGAGTAAACTCTCAAACGGCAACACAAAATATTAAAAAATTGAAATTTACACACACACACACACACACCATAAGAAGAAGATCCGCACAGTTCATTTTTTGATTCGACATGGATCAAACTACCAGGGTTCAACAATTTTAACACTGCTGCAAATAATTATAACACAATAACTACACAATATAAATGTGATTTCAAATAGTACTCAGAAAATATAGTTATGACATATTCAGCTTTCTTTCATACTCTAAAGCAAATACCCAAAAAAGAATGAAACTGATAGAAGGCGTTTATCAGGCAGTGCAATTAAACCAGTATTGCATATTCATTGAACGTTTATCAATAAGTTAACTTTAATTTTTAGTACTCATTTGATTCTTTGCTTTCCTTTATGTATCTTATGCAGATATTAATTTAAATGGCGCAACATATATTAAACAAAGAACATATATAAAAACAAGAATGCTCCAACTGGCGGGGCCGTGTACTTATCCAAGATAATTTTAACGATGATTTTCAATATTAATGTTTACGTGCATCTTAAAATGTGGCCAAATGTTGAAGAATGCTTATTATAAGAGAAAGAATCGAGGTATAAATCAGCAGCCTCGTTTTTGAATTGCAGCCTCGTTTTTGTTTTTGAAAACTTTTAGTGAATGTTAAGTGAATAGTACTTTAATTGCAATGCTGCTATCAAATCCAATACGTTTCTTACAAAGACATTTATATTTTGCTTCTTTGCAGCCAAAGCGAAATATGCAAATATCCTGCATGCACATTGCTTTCCGTTCACAGTAGCGGAACGATTGCTGAGAACACGTTTGGGATAACACTTTCTTGCCATTATATGTACAGTCCCTTAAATATCCGATGAGAACATTTCTGGCAATGTAAACAAACCAGCAATTGAAGTCATTGATAAACTTGATTCGCTGCTTTTGGCTGTACAAATTATGTACGTCAAAAGTATCAAATGCCTTTTTTGAGAGTTCTCAGGAACGTCCCTTTGCTAATATTTATAAATAGAAGTTCTATATTAAAAATATTTATAGATTTTAGAACTGAAATTTTCAATTTAGTCAACAACATTCTAAAATTTTGCAGGAATTATTGTAGCAAAAAGAAAAAATTATATTTGCTTGGTTTTATTAGATGTTAGCTATTTTTCATTTCCTATACATGTAAATACGCAGTTTCATTACAATGTAAATATATCAGTCAGTTTTTAATAAAAATTCATTCTTGAAACATTTTTGTAGTGGATTTTTAAATTGCGACATATCGACACATTTTTGTTGTAGTATTAGAAGTGCCTGTTTAGAATACTCACGACTTGACGAATAAAAGAAATCAAGAAATTTTAAATGCAAATTATTACCGTGTTCAAGCTACTGACATTAGTAAAAATGTCTACATCTTGGAAGACTTCTTCGATCTCTTCTTAGTTGCGCAGTCTTTCGATATATCTGCACGATTGTTCTAATTATGAGATTGTGAACGTTGGTGCAATGCTAAAAATTCAACCTTTATATCCTATATACGAAAGACAGACCAAAACTCTGACGGATACTGGTCATGATCATGAAATAATTATATCATCCTCATGTTATGATCATAATGCAACTCATGTTATGATTACCTATAAATTTTACTTCCCCTACTGATTTTAAAATCTTTAAAATATTTTCTGTTGATCATATTTCTATCATGTATATAGGGAAGGCAGTTGCTACAGCCTTGATTTCCTGCTCGAATTCTGAAGAAAGCTAGTTAAGTGTACAGTCTCTTTGCATCATGGAGGCATTAGAATGTCTATGCTTTTAATTGGTTTTGTTTAGTTGATTATGGCAAAATACACTAGGTCTATCTCAATAAGTGAAAGTATGCATTCGCGGAGAATTTTTTAAATCAAGCTGACTAGTATATACTTTGCACATGAGGGAAACCCTCACCAGTGGCTGAGCGGTAAAGGCGCTGAACACTGCTAGTTCGGTCCGAGGTTCGAATCCTGCGAACGGGCTGGCTGCATGGGCTTTTTCATAGTTTTCCTCATGTGTACCGTGTATATGAGCCAGTTTCCCTTAGAAAGTCCTCCACGAAGGCATCCCTCCCTTTAGACAGATATCCCTCGTGTGCTTTGCCATAACTGAATAATCCAATCCAATCCACATGAGGGAAACCTAGGAAACGCCCATGCAACCAGCCCGTTCGTCTGGAACTAACCCAGGTCGGAACTGTTAGTTTTCAGTGATTTTATCGCTCGACCACTCGTAGGGGCTGAATTCCATCGAACCAAAAGTCTTCGAAAGAAGATCCAATGTCCTATCATCGGACATAGGCTAAGAGTTTAAATGCGTTCTCTGAAATATTCTTCAGCAAAAAGAGAGTCGAATTTTCCCTTTATCGTGAATGAAATTCTCCCATTAGACTAATGTAAAAGACTGCAATTTTATCGAACAACGTTAAAAATTCTCTTAATATTTTCGTATTTCTCAGATTTAAGAGAATCCCTGAGATTTCGCGAATGTAATTTCCTTTCGCGGTTACCAAACACATTCACAAATTTCTGATATATGATATTTATTTTCCATCTTATATGCTCAGTCATACACTATCTTTAAGTACATTTAAAACTTTATTAATTAAATTTACTCAAATAACATATTTCAAGGTGTATCTACTCTAGAGTTTGAACATTAAGTCTGAGCAACATTTACCCTGGTTTTGTATCACAGAACTTACGCTAATTGTTAAATGAACTCCAGAAAATTATATGTACTTAGACTTTTGTGTCCACATTGTACGAGCCTATACGTTCTTGAACTGAAGTCTAAGTAGAAAGGCTACTTTTGCCTGTGGATGAATCGTTATAGAAGGAGTTTCTGTTCAGGTGTTGAGGAATAAAAATCAAGCATTCATTTTGCAAATTAATAGCGTAACTCTCACGCAGATACCAATTTCCTCGCAGCACTTCGTGACTAATTCCATTCCTTGAGCTTTTTAAATAAGGAAACACATTCATTTCCATCTGGAATCTTGTGTTCAAAAATGAAGACAAATGAATTCTGTGTTTCGAATAAGCATAAAGGAATTTCATATTTAGAAAGTTTGTGAATACTATTCATAACTTTCGCTACCACTTGCATTTTGAGGCGTTCTATACTTCTTTGTTCATGCAACAATTTTGGCACACCTCATATCAGAAAGTTGCGCAAATATATAAATATATTTCATATCAGAAAGTTATACATGTTTAACAGCACTAGAAAACAGCTCACCTTGATTATTCTATTTCTATGCCGCTCAACCGGGATAGCGGCTAGCTGCCTATGCGGCATGAGGCACTCTAAATATGCGGCAAGACAACAGTCCTCTCCAGAAGTTTGTGGTAGTGGAAGAGAGATGGGAGAAACTCGGACCCCTTCTAAAGGGATGCCACTTTAAAATTTAGGCCGGAACTGAAGAAAGCTCTACTGTCAACTCTATGGTAAGCAACGTTGTTTATAAATTAGGTTCCCATGCAATTTTCGCTATATCAGGTTAACGAAATGAATTGGGTTTCCGAATTGATGGTGCAATATATAGCTACGACCTTCTATAGACTGAGCATCTTTAAGACAGTATTTCATAGTAGAAATCTTGCGCGTTCAGTGAATACTTTTTGACTTCACTTAATTAGCATTGTTATGGCATTAATTATTACGGCAACCATTTAGAGAAATTTTAAGATTTTACTGGTTACAAGTCCAATTTTATATTATTTTGATGATCATTAAAAACGAACATGTGTAACTTCTCTGAAAATCTACAAACTCGAATATAAATCTTATTCAAAAGTTTGAAGTTATATATTTAATTGTTTATATAAATTTGTATTGCAAACATTGCTGGCATACTTTATTTTCAAAATTATGCTTTTATTGCAGTTTGAATAATGAAGACTCAAGTCTCAAAAATTAAAAGAGAAAGCCTAGTAATCAAATGCAGATCAAAGTTTTATCACAGTCAGGAGCAATTTTGCTACCTACTTGAGTCATGTAAATTGTGCGAGACTTGTAGAGATTAATATAAATATGTTATAACTGAGACATGGAGGAAATCTTAAAATACTTCTTTTAAATTCTAAACAAATTTATTGTTACGAAATGTACAGGCGCTGTAAGATGGCTTCCCCGCAAAGCAGTTTTAGGTTTACCATAAAATGGCAAAGGAGGGCAGGGTTGCCACATTTGGCTAGAAATCGCCCGTTTGGCGATATTTGGCGACAAAAATTGGCGATATACCATGGACAGTTGGAGAACTTTCTGGAACGAATTCATACCGGTTTAGTCCAGAGTCTTCCCGAACACAAGCCGAAAGCTATGTAAACCTTGCTGGTCTGCAGTCAAAAATGTGCGTCTCTCATCGAGAGTGTGTGAGCTTCGTCTAGCGAGTCAATCCCTGCGGAGTTGATAGCCGGGCAGCGAGTGCCGATTGGGTCGTCGAGTGCACTGAAAGAGTCTCGTAGAGTATCGCGGTTAGTTCATCGTCGAGAGAGCGTGTTGAGCTCCGGAAACGACTGAACCGTGTGTCAGGAGCTGTGCTTTGTGCGTCGTCGAGTGCATCGCAAGTTATAGCGTGGACAGTCTAAAACGTGTTTTGGAGCTGTCCTGACAATACTGGCAAATAAAGTGTGTTTCGATACTTCATAAAGTGTCGTCGTTATTCGCTCCAAATCTATACAAACCCCGTACGAATATGAAGGAAGGAAATAACGCAACAACTGGTGTCAGAAGAATAGGAAAAACGTTCACGTTCATTGCTACCGATGAATATTAGCGTGTCATAACTTTTTAAGAAAATCTAGGAAAACACTAAAGAAATGAATGCAGCCTGTGAGATTATACCTATTAATAAAAAAATGATATCTGACTTGTTACTTACCAGTTTTTTCTTA
Source organism: Stegodyphus dumicola (assembly GCF_044657685.1). Classification (NCBI taxonomy): domain Eukaryota; kingdom Metazoa; phylum Arthropoda; class Arachnida; order Araneae; family Eresidae; genus Stegodyphus; species Stegodyphus dumicola. Next base: position 260,724,118 of record NC_140771.1, on the reverse strand, counting down.
TACTCTTCGGTATATGTATTTTAAAATTACTTTGACTTACAGAGAAAAAGTCATATCACAGTCTTTTTTTTTTCTGTTTAAGTAAAACTGCTTGCTTATTTCAGGGGCGAGTGGTGGTTTTAGAAAAAATTGTATTTGTCCTGTTTTTACTGTTGTTTTTTGTGCTTAAATTGTGTATACAATTTCGCTATTTACCGGAACAGCTGTTTGAAATTATCCCGTCACGTCCAATGATCTATTTAAGATTCAGCTACTTTTAGACCGCCCATCGAGAATAATATCTTAAATCACTTGTCATTGTCTGATTTTCTCTTACACATGTGGCCACACCCTCAAAGGCGGCTTTTGAAACATTATTTTTCACCACATGTACAGGAGTGCGATGAAGAGAGATTTCTTTATAGAGGTACGTGGGAAAGGGACCGTGCCCCGTGATAAACTACGTGTGATATGTCTGAGAGAGGGATTGGAGGAGAGTCAACTTTGGGGAAGAGGTTGTAAACTCAACTTTGGGGGAGACGCTGCAAATACAGGCAGAAGAGTTTTTGTTGCCATAAGTCTTTAGCTGTGACCTGTAGTTTTAGTTTGAGGTGAGAAGCTGGCTTGAAGATGCTTATTTTCTTGGCATTGGTTCCCTGTGCTGCCTCCTTGGTTAATATGTCAGCCTCTTCGTTTCCTTTATGACCAACATGGGCCTTGATTCAGATTATAAAGAAGTGTTGGCCTTGGGCATTGGATGACCTTTTAAGAATTTCCTGAGCTAATGGTGGCCCGTTTACAGATTCCCTTCATCTAAAGAAGCCACATTAAGAAGAGGATTTCTTCCCATTTCTAAGATATGCAATTAAGAACAAGCATTTGAGAAATAAAATTACGAAGGTTATTGACTTTTTGGCTGCTAGAAGTCAAGAGCTATGTAGTGTAATTTAACCTTCAAAGAAATGCTCCAATAGCAAAATAAAACAATTAAATGCAGATATAATGTACGCGGGCGTACCCTTATAGGAAAGAAATAAGCATCGCAAACCATATGAAGCACAAAATAAATCACACGTAGGGTAAGGGGCTCCTATCTGTTTACTTCGGGAAAGTAATAGGTGACCCCCTACATTTCTATGTAACATAAGGTCACATTACCTGATAAGTGAACACATATAATAAATAATCACCATTGAGTTGTTAAAATAATCAACAATGTAACGTATCATAGTATGTAATTCGTGTAATCTAATTATTGTAAAAAACACGTAATTGCATACAATGAACTGACAAAATAAGTTGGCAGTGTATCAGCATATGCATGCAAATATATCAAAAATACATAGTAAGTATAAGTATGCAGATAAGTTTTTTTTTGTTTTTTTTTTGTTTTCGTTTTTGTTTTGTTTTTAGACTTATTTATTTATGTCTTTTTTATTATTTTATATTCTTTTCTATTTTTGACAGCTGTTTCTAAAAAAAATATGTAAACAAGTCATGATTGTAGGCATGGTCTATATACTAGAAATAAGTTGCTGCTAGCCACCTCAATTTATAATGTCATGATCAATTTTTACATGCAAATAACAATGTACTGCTAGACAATAATGTAATTTCTGAAAATCAATTAACACAAACATACGTTACAGCACATAATGAATCGTCAAAATTGAGCTGTTAAAGTTTCAGCACAACTTTACAACAGCACTTAAATGTAAGCTTTGTAAACAATTTTATAGTTCTTAATTAATTCTGATAGTAAACAGATCATGTTTACATAAATGATTTGTAATGTGGGAACATCACGCCTGTTTCATACATAATGTCCTGATACATGTTTTTTGTACCCACTACAATAGATAAAATCTTGAAATATGCACCTGCACAACTATGTATATCATATAATTTAATCTCTTTTACTTGAGCTAATTTAATGCTGAAAGGTAGGAGTATCGTTGATGCCGCCGCTGGTGGCAGTACACTAGACTCACAATTTCCATCACGACTCGAGGAATGATGCCAGAATGTTGTTAGTTTTCTAAGTTAGTTAGAAGTCTGTTAGTTAGTATGGGGGTAATACCTGCTTACTCAGGGTAAATATTAGGTAGCCCCCTCATTTCTACATAACATAACATTATTTTTCAGATCAGTCCAGCAGATAACGTCTGAAGTTAGTCAAGTGATGCTTCCTAGTGTAGATTTCGTTTTTGTATCCAACGAAGAAAAAACTTTAAAGTAAGTTATGCTTTTCGTATGTGTTCTACATTTTTAGTACCTCTTTAAATGACTCTCTACGTGACTGTAATTGTATCTCTACGTTATTTAAATTAGGAAAATAACTGTTCTTATAACTAAATTTTAATCTTAAACACTCTAATCTGTAAATAGATCGCTGGACGTTAGTGGTAACTAATGCTATTTTTTCCCTTTTCATTTTTTACAGAAATTCCAGATGTAAAATGTTTCACACCGCCGAAGAAATATTAGAATATATTTTCTAAGGAGATTGAGCGAGATTTAATTGCTTTACCGCCTGATATGGATGCGTTAACTGACGAACAGTGCTTTGATGATGGTGAAATGATTCCTCCATCCGTAAAATTTTTTCCAGGTAATCAAGAAATTTGCTTCCCTGAGGAAGAAATAGGGGTAAAAGAACAATGTGAATCAAAAAACATAAATTATTTTGGACCTAATTTTACGGAGCATCTTCCATCTACATCTATTTTGAGATGGTGTGAAAACAGTGTTGATGTCTTATTAAGCTACATGAACCTATGAGCGACCGAGCAATAATGTTGCTGAACACTGGTCCTTCGACTTGAGCTCGGTTCTAGGCAGACAAGCTGAATGCATGGGTATGTTCATGATATGTTAAGGAATATACTAATTTGTTTCCCTTAAAAATCCCTCGAAGGGAGACAAGGCCTCCTCTTATGAAAATACAAAACAAGTTAGGATGAAATTACCAAAAAAAAAAAAAAAAAAAAGTGTTTGAAAAAATCAAAAATGGAGCCGAAAGCAATTTGGACCAAAAAATGACACTATTTATGCTTTCAACGAAGAAGTAAATTTCTCTAGTTAAAACCTTGAGACCATTTCAAATCTTTCAGAGAATAGAATCTACTTAAATTTTTTTCAGAATTTTTACTTTTCTGCTTTTACGAATTTATAATAAATGAAACAAAAAGATATGCGATAGAGTGGAACAATAAGATAGAGTTTTCATTTACAAATGATGAGATGAATGGCCCAAGGAAGCTAAAACGTTGGACACTTCTGGATGAAAGCTTCAGAGAAAACCCAGCCTGTACGATATAAGTGCTGAAAGCCTACATTCAGGCGAGAATCTAAATATTTACGTTTTTTTTTTTTTTTTTTTTTTTGGCCTCTGTAAATATGCAACTACGTGTATTATGGGAGCAGGTGGAAAGTTAAATTATTAACACATCCTAATGCAATACTCTATTAACACATCCTAATGCAAAACGTTACGAAATTTCGCTGATTTTTTAACATCTGAAGGAAATTTTTTTTTACTACATATTCCAGATCGCGATGTGACTCTAAATGAAAATCTGATGATCTATAAAGGTAGAGTGAGGTGGATCCAATATATGCCATTAAAGAAATGTCGCTCTGGGATGAGACATTTATATTATGCGACACTAAGACTGGGTATTGTTTTGCAGTGTTATTTACACAGGAATGGACATAAAGCTTTATAGTGATTTGGGGCATCTTAATAAGTCTTTTCAAGTGATTATGTCGCTGATGACAACCACTGCTAGGCAAAAATTATTGTCTGCTCGACAATAACTATTATACTTATCTACAGTTCGCTCATGTAATGGTACAAGAAATCTACTGTTATATACGGCACTCTACGTTCAGTAAGGAAGGAGTTGCCATCTGATTTCATAAATAAAATTAAGAAAGGTGATTTTCTCGCTTTGAACGTGGAAGAGTTAAAGAAATAAAAGCCAAAAGTAGTTCATGACTACAGAAACACTATGAGAGGTGTTGATAAAGTTGATCAATATGTTACAGGCAAACTGGTTGCAAGAAAACGGGGTAACAAGCATTACCAAAAGTTATTTTTCATCTCCTAGAGCAGGCATGATGGAATTACTTCTTTGTGTATCATTCAGCAGGAGGTGCGAAAAATAATATAAACTACAGAATAGCAATTGCCGAACAAACGCTCGAACAATGCAGGTCAAATGTTCAGTTCCTAGGACGTCCTAGTGTAAGTTTGCTTTGGCTAACAAATAGAAACTTTCACAACATTTTACCAACGGAAAAAAATCTACTCAAGTTAGTGATGTTATCGTAAATCCGATGAAGGAGGGAAGACGATACGGCATAACACTCGAGCTTATTGCAAAGGGTGCAATAAACGCTTGTTAGCAGTATTGTGTTTTGGCCTTTATCATACCATAAAAAATTTGTGAAATTTTATTATTCAAAATCATACTGTTGTAATAATATCGGCTTACATGGAATTTAGATTCAAAATTTTGTTTAATTTTCTGTAACTCAATAGCATATGTCTGTAACCCATTACTTTTTATGTGTATGTCAAACTCAGCACTTAATGCATTTAACTTTGCTAATGATTATAAGTTACGAAGTGCCTATGGTTCAAAACCATGTACCTTCCTCCACATCAGAAAAATATCTAAATAGTGAGCAGAAATAGGAAAAATGCATAATTGGTTATGATGATGCACACTAGAGGGAGCTACATTAGCTCGAGAAAGTTTAGGGATTGGAAAAATCAAGTTTTGATTTTTTTGGAAGTTTTATGATTTTAAACTTTTTTTGTATTTTTTAATTATATATATATATATATATATGTATATATGTAGGTCGTTTTTTTTTTTTTTTTAATTTTATAACACATAAATACGACACTAAAGCAAAAAGCGGAAAGGAAAGATTTTACAGATTAATAAGCTCGTTGGCATATGGCACTAATCATAGCGAAGTAAAGATTAAATTTTCGCGACGAAATATCCAGGGCAGCGGGCATGATGTGATTAAATAGTGAACAGATTGATAAGAATGCAGAGGTGGCCACTTTTCAGTAATACTGCAGTAGAAGAATGGTAGGCATTTAACTCTTTTCTTTTTTACTAAATAACCATTTTCTGACTTTTATATTGATAATAGTCGATACGCGGCCAGCCTTCGTCTGGCTTTTAAATGCACCGTAAAAATGCCTGAAGGGAAAACCAAACATTAAATTTAAAACCTGCACAAAATTTTACTTTTCAGAACAACTTTATAAAAAAATTCAATACAAATGTATCGCATATTAAAAAATTACAATGAAATAAGCAATATACCTTACTACAACTATTAATTAGCCTAATAAACAAATTAGCCAACTTTCGTTGCAAAATCTTGAGAATTCAAATGATATAAAGGAGGTTAAGAACTTTGTTTTCTAAAAGAAATCTTGCAAAACATTTAATATAATTTAAATTATATATAACTAAAACATAATATAAGAAAATACAAGGAAGTAAGCAATAAATTTCATATTTTCAAAAGAAAGCAGTCAGCAGTCCAGTATCCAAAGCAATGAATGAAAAACTGTAGTCAAAACAACATTTCTAAAAGAATGAAACGATTCTCAGAAATTAATAACCAGTTAAAATTGTGCTTTGTGGATGACATAGTTCAAAATATGCAAACCGCTTTGCCATTAGCTAATACAAAGACAGAGAGAAAAGGGGAAATTCTGTCTGTTGTGCCTTGCGTCAGAGTAAAAAGATTCCGATGTGCGTGTTCAAAAATCAAAAGAAAATAAGCAGCATGGAATAAGCAATATCCCTATTAAGCAATTTATTAACCTATGTTAAACAATTTATTCCTGCCTATAAAAATAACGGAAATAAACAAAATCTCAGTCGTGATCATAACAAAGCCGGAAAGGCTTGTTGATCTGACCTTCAGCATAGTTTTAGAAAGAACGGGGTCAAAGACTAATGGAAACTTTGTTAGAAAGTACAAAGGATGTCATTGGAAATCTTCACCCCTATTTTCTGCGTTAATGGATGGGGAGGGAAGGAAATTGCTGTGAAACTGGGAAAGTACTATTTCGGGCGGTTCTGGTATTTTGAAGATACAGCTTAGCGAAGGGTCTGGATTTCAAAGAGTTAAGCGTCGCACTAATGAAAGGCACACACACACACACACACACACACACACATACAGACTCTTTCTTTTATTATAATATAGAAATAAAGAACAAAATTAAACAGTGAAAAATATTTTCCATGCTTGATGCATTTTCTGACCTATGTGGCACAGTTAAGGTGTTAAAGTTAATTTAGAAATTGAGTTTATACTCATTATAAAAGAATTCTAAGCCATTTGTTACGTACTAGTTTTCTCGTATATGCAATGTAAAATCAAAGGCTGCGCTGTGAATAATACTATAATGCTGATTTTTAAATGACACTGCTCTGCTTGTTTTAGGCTAAGCTGTGGCTGTGGAGAAAAGTTTAATATTATTCTTTCTCTTGTTCAGATTTGTACGTCAACTGTCGCTTCTGTTTGCTGTTCACCGCAAAAGCTTTTAGGAACATAATTCAGCAATTTCATTTACAAAGTGTGTCACGATGATTCAACAACTGATCGTAAATTAACTCAATTTTAAATAAATTCTGAAATTCTGATCAAGGTATCCATTCTCAGGAATATGCGTAAAAGCTCATTCTTCAAGTAATCGGCAGTTCTATGATATAAATGTTTTTCAAACAAAAGTTTGTGTGATCTTTCGAAAGCTGAATTATATTTGTAACGTGTTAAATATCTAGAACCACCCTCGCAATGGAATTCGAATGTATAATATTTTAATTGTATATATATATATATATATATATTAAAAAAACGCATTTATTTATAAATATTACTTTTCACTTTCAAACACTTAAAACTCCTGCAACATTAGCTAAATTCAATAGACGGGACGATAATCACCCGGTATATCTCAGTTTAAAATTGTGTGCTTACCTACATTTCATTTTAATGCTTTACTCCCAATTTAACCTTAGACAACAGTTCGGGATCCACTTGTAACATAATATTGTAATAATATTTCTTCTTAATGAACGTAATATATAATATAATAGAAAAAAAGCAAAATAATATAACAGAAAGAAGAAAGAATTATTATTATACTTATAATATTATATTAGAAGAAAGAATATTACTGTAATAATGCTTTTTCTCTATATCAACCCGTTCAGGACCAGCGTCGCGTATACGCGACGCAACGATTCCACTCCTACCAGCACAGCATCTCGTATACGCGATGCAACGATTCTGCTCCTGTGAGTCCAGCGTCGCGTATACGCGACATTAAAATGGAACGATTTATTTTAATTTTTAAAAGTCAGTAAAGAGCTAAGTGGCAATTGTTTTCACATAGGTTGATTCATACGGCATTTGACCTTCATATACTGACATTAGTTTCTGTCTGTGCTTCTGGTTTTCAGAGATTTATTGAAATAAACAAACTGGAAATCACAGCTCTTTATAAGTGCGCCTGTGAATTAAAGGGACACAGACGTTTTTGTTTATTTCGTTAGGATTTTCTTTTTAGTTTTCTATTTATTTTGAAACTCATCATAAGCTTTCTTGGTTAACTAAAAAGTAACATTACAACATTATTACAGAAGGGTAAAGACTATCAGCTGACGCGTAATGTGTCTTGCTCACATGTCTCTGGAAGAGGCCAGCGTTTTTCTTTCTTTCTTTCTTTTTTTTTTTTTTTTAACTCGATTTATTAGGTCATTATATGTAATGCCCTGAATGGTGGTTATATATAATGACACGGGCATTATATTTTGGTATATAATATATTTACTTTACATATAATGTAATTATATATAATGCATAGATTGACGTGATCAGTAATGTATATCCTGCCAGTGGGGGACTTTCCTTGATCACTTTCCGGTCATCGTGGACGCTGTTTTCGATTTAGAAAAACAGGAAGTTTTCTAATATAAACCTGATGTCACACAGGGTTTGAGGATGAAATATTTCTGAGTGTCTTTTGAAGAAGTTTTTGGGACAGTTGGTTTTATATTCAGTTTCATTCCGTCAGCCATGGCTAAGAGACCTTATTTAAAAACTTTAAAAATTGTCCAAAATCACTGGACACTCCACCTTTCAGTCTAACGGGAAGACAGTTTGCGAAAATTTACGTTGACGGAAAAGGTAATAATGCGTAATGTGCGTTAAAATCAAGGAAAAGAGAAAGCAAACAACGCCAGTTGAGTGCTGAATATGCAATGTAGGACTGTTTGTCGATCCTTGTTTTGAATTATTTCACACACAGCAGAATTTTTTAATTGAAATTTAATTACCTACAGTTAATTCTTTTATTTACTTTTTTTTTTTTTCGTATTTATAAAATTATTTTCATGTTTATAGTATTTATTTCTGTGCATATAGTTATGGCATTGATATTTTGCCTGTTTAATTTATTTCTATTAATGTGATATTCTTTATAATTATACACATTAAAAAGAAGTACGTCAAATACGTAACTTCAAAAATTGAAGTCATAATATCAAAATGCTGGTTTTATACGATTTTTGTAAATATTTGTAAAATTAGGTTTAACTGCTCAAAATGCGCGGGACGGTGGCGACGATCCATTTCAGCGGGTCCGGTCTCGCGACTGCGCTTCCTTCTCGCGACGCCAGTCTGACCTGACATGTCAATTGTAATTCCAAACTCACCTTTAATAAAAAAAATCTGGGCAACAAAAGGGCTTTAGTCACAGGTAAACAACTGGGAAATTAAATTAGGATACAAGGAATTTTTTTCGTACTTTCAAGGAAATGCGACTCTGATATTTGGCTGTATATACGTTCCTAATGCATCTCTTCTTGCAATATTTTAATTTTATCAATAGGTTTACTTTTAACGCAGATAAATATATATATATATTAAAATGCCATAGCGAATCTGAAATTATATGGCAGTTTATGTTGCTATCATTAGGCTTACTTTTAACGCAGATTAACAAAACATATATTAAAATGCCATAGCGAATCTGAAATTATATGGCAGTATATGTTGGCTGAAGTATATGTTGTTGATATAGTTTTGGATGAACCTAAAAAGTTCAGAACTGAAATCGTACAATTACTTCCATTCTAAACATATAATACGAAAAACACTAATCCTATAAGCCAGTGATCCGAAACTAGAGGACGTCGAAGAAAACTTATGTAGCCAGCGAATACATTTTCCTTTCAGTTAATTAGCATTATTATAATATTAATTATTAATAGCAAGGATTTGCAATAATTTTAGGGTTTTAATAGTATTGAGTCCAATTTAGAGCATTTTGTTTATCATTAAAACCGAACATGAGAATCTTCTGAAAATCTGCAACCTGGGATATTAAACTTACTCAAAGATCTGAACATCTAGATTTGATTATTTATATGACTTAATACTAGAATATTTTATTTACGACCGTCCGGACTGTTCAACGTCTTGTGCCCTATTGGGATACTTAGTAATAGAGCCGGCAACGTCGCGTGCTTTACAGCGACAGCCCCGCATAAGAGTATCCAAAAAAAAATATACATAATATTTTAATTAGGTTAAATGTTTTAAATAAACCCGCGCTGCATTTTTAGGCACAGCAGAAGCTTTGGAAAAAAAATTAGTTTTTTTTTATTCTGTATTGTTTGTTAAAGTGTTTTTTCAGATTACTATTCATCGCAAATTTTAAATATTTCAAAATTTAAGGGCGTAATTTATAAATTTGGAAGATTTTAAATATTTTCAAAAATGAATTGATATATGCTTTCAAATGTTGAATTGTGTTTTTTTTTTGTGTGTTTGATTGTTTGATTGAAATGTGTTTGATTGAAGAGCACTTTTCAAAAGCCCCCACGGGAAGGTTTTATCAATTAAACAGATGTGGGCAAATAGGAGATCGCACAAACAGAAAATCGGTTTGATTCGACATTTCCTTCTTCTGCCGAACCGAGGATTCATATCGTATTTTCCACTAGGACCGCCGGATCAATACACATGCGCAGAGTAGACACGATGTGCAGTATTTTGCCGGAATATCTGCGAAATTTCAGTTTTGTCATTGCCACATTAACTATACAATTCCCAACTTTAGTGAGCACGGGCCGTCCGACAATAAGTAAAATCGGGGATGAACGTCGTGTACTTAAAAATGTACTAATAAATATTCCTTTGGCAATACAGGGAATAAAGAAAAGTGCTTACTTTATAACGAAACGATAGCCGCATTTAAGGAGTAAAATCTGAAACGACAACACGAAATAATAAAGAAATTGAAATTTGAATATAAAAAAAAAAACGAAGATCCATTCGATTTCATTTTTTGGTTCTACAAGGATCAAAGTACCAGGGTTCAAAAATTTAACTCTGCTACAAATAATTATATAACACAATAACTACCGAGAGATATAAATTTGACTTCAAATGGTCCTCAGAAAATACGGCTATGATATATTCAGCTTGCTTTCTTTCATACTCTAAAGCAAATACCCCAAAAGCATGAAACTGATAGTCTATCACCAAGCAGTGCAATTAAACCAGTTATTGTATATTCATTGAACGTGCATCAAGAAATTATCTTTACTTTTTAGTCCTTATCTGATTCTTTGCGTTGCTTCATTTCTTCATCTCATGCAGTTATTAATTTAAAATAGAGCAACATATAATAAAAAGTTCGAAATGCGGCCCAATAAAAATCCTGCAAAAGGCCATGCCGTATGCATGCATTCAAGAATATTTTAACGTCACTTTTAAATATTATCGTCTAAATGCATTTGAAAATTATCTGCATATTCCATCAAAGTCTATGCTAAGTCATCTAACAGGAAGATTTTAAGATTATTGGATCCTTCATTCATGGTGTTGCATTTTGAATACCAGCAGCATAGAAAGTGAGAAAGGGAAACATACATATTATGACGGAAAAAACTTTAACATATTTTAGGAAGGGATTTTTGAAATAAACTGTGATAACTACAAAGAAGGAATAACTAATACATTAATATAGAATAAAAAAGATTATAAAATTATTACCAGCAATATTTTTCTTTTTGAGGTTATGGAATAAGAACATGACCTAAATTAAAATTGTGCTTGTAGTACTCGTATGTGTTGTAGTACTGTGTTGAAATTTTATTTTCGTAAATTTTAATATTTATGCTAGCTGTACATGTCTGTCCACACTTTTTAAACCTTGAGCTTTTAGTTGCCATATTCTTTTCCCTTCAGATTTATAAAATCCACTTCGGCTACCTGTCATAGTTAGAGAAGAATGGATTTTGAATTTTTTTCCTCCGTGAGCTATTTATTATAAAGGATATTCTGGTATTTCTTTCCTCATCATGTAACCATTCATAAAAAGCTCTATAAAAAATTAAAAGCAATTGATAATCCATTATTTCTACAAAATTTTAGACAGTAAAAATTTATCTAATAACAATATGTTAATTTCATAATATGTAATAAACATATATTGTAATTTTGAATCAGCATCTTGTTAAAATATATGTAGTATTATAAAAACCAATTTTAACCTGTATATGTTAAAAAAGAATAGGAAGTCTATAGTTGTTTTTAACATAGTGGGTCATTTAAAAAATTCCGTCATTTTTAGTGGCTGAATTTAAAATTACATCATACAGAAAGCACCCACAATGGATCACTTATGTAATCGCTATTATTCTCACATTTTCTCATCTGGAAATCAGCTTATAGGTGACTTAGAAGCCAAATATTGTTCAATATACTGTTTAACATGTTTCAAAATATTTCACAGCTAAGAAATGTTAGAAGTACTGAAATATTTTAATGCAATGTTATTGTGTCTAAGATGTAAGGCAGATGAACTAGAACATGCAAAACAAGTATCCTGTTTTTTTGTTATGTGTTTCAAGAGGCATGTAGGTGGTAGTTATCACTCAACAGTAAGAACTTTTCTCTATTTATAAATCCAAGCAGCCACTGGTAGTTTGATCCAGTTCAAATCCCTGATAAATTGCTAACTGCACAGTCGTTCATGTAATTTTCTAAATGTGTAATATGAATACAACCAGCTTCCCTTAAGAGGCCCCCATGATTATATCTCTGTCCTTTATCAGATAGTCGTAATGTGCTTTATCTGATCAATCCAAATTAATCCTGAAAAATGATTTTTGAATATTTCTGAGGGCAATATCTATATTTAACATTATTTCTTTCAGACAACTAACTACCTACACAGAAGAAAAAATATCTGGGACCATGGGTGGTAATTTTCCAGAGGGTTCATTGTATATGTATACTTTAAAGCTTTGCCAAAGACAGGGGTTATGTCATTAACACACTGCACATACAGCAAAATTACATTCCGCAAAGACCAACTTTTTATGGGAATAAAATGGGTTAGGTATATTTCAGATTAAGAAAGCATGAATGCTTAATATAAACCTTAATATTATTGTAATTAAAAGGCAAAGATGAAACAAATGGTAATTGAAATAATTTCTATTACTGCTTAATAAGTAGGTTCATGATACAATTATTTTTTTAAATAGCTGCTGATTTTTGTTTGGGACAATACTTGATGCAACTTATTAAATATATTGTGATAAGGAGTGCAGTTTTTGAATTCCTCTCAGTGTTTTTTTCTTTCTTCACTTCGGTCAATCTGTATTCCAAAATCGGACGTTTCCTGTGTCTTTTTTTAACAATTTGTTTAACTTCTTGTACATTAAAAGCATTTCATCTTCCCCTCTATTGCTGCTTTCATAGTTCAGCTGCTGTTTAGTTAATAACAAAGTAAAATCATTCAGTTCTTAATTTGTTATTTCAGAATTATCATTCTTGACTAATGTTTCTATTTCTCCTTCCATATATGAATATTTCTTTTGCAGTTTTTATGATTTTCTTGGCTTCATTTTCACTCGATGGAAATCCTTTAAAATTGTTCATTGGCCAGAGCAGAAGCCAGAAAACATTCATGGTCGATGAATTCACTTATTCCCATGGGCCTTCAATCATTTCTATGCAGTGTCTTATGTTGAATTCGCCCACCAGCAGCCGAGCGGTAAAGTCGCTGAACACTGGTAATTCGGTCCGAGGTTCGAATCCTGCGAATGGGCTGGCTGCATGGGCGTTTTCATGGTTTTCCCCATGTGTAACGTGTATACGAGCCAGTTTCCCTTAGAAAACCCTCCACGAAGGCATCCCTTCCCTTAGGCATATAGCCCTTGAGACTTTTCCATAATCACACACTTATATTGAATTTCTTCCAAAAATGCCATTAGTGTGCTTTCTTTCGTCTAGTACTTTATTTGCAAAGATGTAAACATGCCTCTTGTAACACGCTTTAAATGTTCTTATAATTCCTTGATCCATTGTTTGGATTAAGGGAGTTGAGTTGAAGAGAGGAGAACATTACAGTTCAGGTTTTGTTATTCTATGTAATATCTAACTTTTTTAATGAGTGAATTTTTCAAACCAGTCATTAAAGAAAACTATTGCAATGCTGCCAATATTCCGCAACATGCTGCATATAATTGGAATTCTCACATTGGACAAATTAAATTGATACAATTAAGATAATGCATATAAGCAAATTTGTGTTCTCAGTGTGTTTACTATAATAACAAGGAAATGGGAAGAATGCATTGAAAGAAAACTTAAGCATTCATTTTTCTTTCATTAAAGATTATTTTGGAAATATGCTAAAGATTAAGATTACTTAAAACTCAGTTTTTAATTACAAATATGAAGGGGAAAAGTTTGTTAGACAGTAAGTTCTTTAGTCCACTAACTTCACATTTGTAATACTAAAAGGAGAAAAGCATGTATTATAAAAGGACCATTTTTCCAATTTCCAATAAATGGTTTATGAACATATCTGTTCAGTTTGATTCTTTAAAATCCACAAAACATGTTATGTAAACTGAAAGGTAAATATACTGAAAAAATTTTAATGCAGATGACAAAAATCTAAGTATGATCAGTTTTAGGTATTCAAAATAAGTAAACAATCTAAAAGAAAGCAACATATATGAGATAAGAAAATTGTGAAGCAATGTAAAATGGTATGTACATTTTAGTGAATGAAAGAAAAAAAAAAGAATTAATACAATTAAATCTTCCTGCATCATGTCTAGCAGGGAAATTTAATGTATCGATACCAGTTTTTGGTGCTCTTCGGTTATTGGGACCAGGTTCAGAAATGTATGGATGTATGTGTTCATGTGCATATGTATGTATGTGTGTGGTATAACTTCATCACTCAATACATAAATTTTAATAACTGTATATATTGTATATACAGTATGTATATTTATCAGTATATTTTTCAGTTTCGTTGTCTTAGTTTTTAAAAATTGGGTACTCGTCTATAATTGGGATCAGATTCAGAAATGTATGTATGTGCATTTCTGAATCTGATCCCAATTATAGAGGAATACCCAATTTTTAAAAACTAAGACAATGAAACTGAAAAATATACAGTGTTATTAAAATTTATGTATTGAGTGATGAATTTATACCATAAACGTAGTTTTCAAGGAGCATAAATATGCAAGAGATGCAAAAAGACTAACTGGTACGTGAATTTTTCAATAATTTTGTAATTTGCAAGTGGAATGTCGGTAAGTCTTTTGGTATTACTGATAATAAAAGATAAAGAGCAAGATTTATAACATTTCTCACATCGTTAAGATCCGAAAAAGGTTAACAACGATTAATTCAAGCATAGCAAAGAAGAAAATAGCACTTTTTCAGTAATTTTATTTTCCTTAAAATTAGAGAAAAAATTAAAGTACTGCGTACTCAAATAAATGTAAGGTGAGGAATGACAACCTTGTCTTCATGGGAATGACAGATCTAAACTTTTACTTATAATTTCATACTTAAGCATATTGTCTAAATGTTCTTTATAATTCATTATCGTAGAGAAGCTTCCAAACAACCTTCTTCTCCGCATTTAATGTGATTCAGCTCACTTCAAAATTTGTGCATGTTGCTAAATGTTTTCTAAGTTGCACCCACGGAGTATTAAAATATACTCCATAGTTGCACCCAATTTTTAAAACTTTCTTCGCAATACATGCAAAGCACACACTCTTCCGAAGAAGACA
Organism: Stegodyphus dumicola; assembly: GCF_044657685.1. Lineage (NCBI taxonomy): Eukaryota > Metazoa > Arthropoda > Arachnida > Araneae > Eresidae > Stegodyphus > Stegodyphus dumicola. Next base: position 260,708,966 of record NC_140771.1, on the reverse strand, counting down.
TGCCGTACGACTGCCAAAACATACAACTGTCAGATAGATAGTCAACAGTTAAAATGAACCATCGCGTCAAAGAATATGTTCAACTTTCTTTGATCGCGTCACGTATCAGAAGACCACGCCTACAAGCTGATGTCATCGAGAAGTCTAATTTAATTGGCTGGCTACATGAGGGTACAGCGCGGAGTCTAGCTTCTCGTGTTCACGGGAGGGTGACCCCCCACGTGACTACCACTGTCCAATCTGTGTTTTACATCAAGGATGAATTTGAATATTTTGTTTAGCTAATCTGTTGCACTTAACTGTGCCATTTGTCTTCATTTAGATCGCGATATTAGTTTAATTATTCCAATCTGGATAGCCTGTTTCAAAACTTGATAATTATTAATATATCCAATATTTCTCATTGCACGCGTAAGCTGCTTTGCTCGGAGTCTGAACTTGGGTGGGTGACCACCCACGTGACAGGCTCCTGCCAGTCATCTCCCTCCACTCCACCTACATTTCACAAAATTTGACAAGTTTCGCCTAGTTGGCGCGGCGTAAATCGCCTTAATTAAAAACTTAAGTACCAACGCCTTAGGGAAATTTACCAATAGAGACGGTTAAAGTAGCGGTTGGCTACTAATTGCCGCCTAGCCATTGACTCGATTTAGATTTCGATTTCTTATTACATCGATAGTACACAGTAGCGGAACGATTGTTGAGGATACCTTTTGGATGTCACGTTCTTGCCGTTACGCGTTCAGCCCTTCAAATGTACGATGAGAACATGTCATGACCATCTAAATAAACCGACAATTGAAGTAACTGGAAAACATGTTTCGCAGCTTGTGTCTGTGCAAATTATGTACTTCAAACATATTATGTGCCTCTTTGGGAGTCCTCAGGAATCAATTTGTTAATATTTATAAATAGAGTTTCTTCTACATAAAAATGTGTATAAATTTTAAAACTAAAATTTGCAATGTAATCAACAACAATCTATTTTTGTGCAGTAATTATTCTACTAAAACAAAAGATGATATTTGAAGGCAAATTTATTTGTTTGCTTTTTGTTGAAGTTAGCCGTGTTTCATTTCCTATATACGTAAATATGCAAATTTCATTATAATGTAAATTTATCAATCAGTTTTTAATCAAAATATATGCTTGAAAATTCGTGTAGAGGATTTTTATATTGCGACATATCGACAAATTTTTGTTGTAGCATTAGTTTATTTTTAGAATATTGACGACTTACTGAATAAAAGAAATCAAGAAATTTTAAATGCAAATTTTTAACGTGATCGAGTTACTGGCTTTACAAAAGTCGACATCATGGAACTTGAATTCTAAGATCTTTTCTTAGTTGCAAAGTCTACCTATAATATCTTATACGAATGTTTTAATTATGAGACTGTGAAAGCTGACAATGCTACCATCGACTAAATGCTACCATTCATGCATGGGCTAATAAATTTAATTTATTAGCCCATGCATGAATACATGTATGTTTCTCGCACTGTGACAAAAACGACAGTATCTAGAGCCATCGAAATTTGAATAATGTAATCCTCTACCCGAACATGGGCATCTGGACGGCCGAATTTCGAATTTGTTTTAATCTATTTCATAGTTTGTAAAACTTTAACGAATTTTTGATTAACAAACTCAACGAGTTGAGAGAGAGCACTGTACGGAAAAAAACAGTTATATCTCCAGTGCGGAAATTCTAAAGATATGCTGTTTTCATATGTATGTGGTTTACGGGCGAGGAACATGATATTCAATAAATATAGGTAACACACAAAATTTTAAAAAAAGAGTGCTTCTAGATTTTATTTTATCTTTTTTTTTTTTCCTTCATTACGCTCAGTAAATTTTATGCTCCGAATTTTATAAATTATTAAAATAACTAATCCACTTTAATGTTAAAAATTTAAAGATTATATAATCAAATAAATATGGTCGTTTTGTAATGTTATTATAGTTTGGAAAATCACTGCCTGAAAATGTTCATTAAATTACAAAAAATTATGAGATCTTGTTTAATTCTACCTTATTTATTTCAAAGCATCGCGTACTATCAATCTTATTTAATTTTACTTTATTTTTACGCAAAATTAAGTTCATAAATTTTGTGCTTAAGAGTTTTTACCATTTTACCAAAGTAAAGATGTTTGTACAAGAATTACGCGTGGAAAAATGGGCGAAATGCACTAAAAAGTGCTTTAATGAGATATATTAAATCCTATTTGGAAAAACCTGTGGCTTTCATAATCTCATCACTATATAACGTAGCACATTTAATAATTAAGAAGAGTTATGTGTTACAAACGCCATAGGTTTCAGTGTTAACGTTAAGTAAACCAGATCGTCCCTACTCTTTCTTGCCGACATGTCCGTGACGCGCGCCCCGCCCATTGGGTTAGTCTAGCTCTTATAAGGTCCGTGGCTCGTATACACGTTACACTTAGAGAAAACCACGAAAACGCGCATGCAGCCAGCCCGTTCGCGGAATTCGAATCTCGGACCGAACTATCAGTGTTCAGCGTCTTTACTGGTCGGCCGCTGGTGGGCGACTTTCTAAGGGAATCTGATTCGTATACACGTTACACATGAGGAAAACCAGTAAACATCCATGTAACCAGCTCGTTGGCCTGGAACTAACTCAGGTGGAAACTGATAATTTTGATTGATTTTACCGCTGATGGGCGCTAAATGCTATCGAAGCGAATGTCATCGAAAGAGGATCTAATGACCTATCATCAGACATGGGGTGAAAGAACTTTCAATCTTTACCCTTCAGGAAAACTTGAGCAGAATTATCCCTTTATCGCGAATGAAAATCGTTTCTCATTATATATTTATATATATTTATCATTCTGGTGTTTCTTTGCCAATGTTCTCTATGATGAGACAAAGCTCTAGTTTCGTCTCTAGGAAAACTTTAAAATATATTCAACTTTCCTGTTAAGCTATATTAAAGTATATTCTAATAGAAAAGACTGCAATTTTATCGAAGAACAATCTCAAAAATTCTCTTATTATTTTCGTATTTCACAGATTTTAGAGAGTATTCAGCAGAATTTAGAGTATCCCGGAGATTTCTCGAATGTCATTTCCTTTCGCGGTTACCGAACAAATGCACTAATTTCAGATATATTTCTCATTATATTTTATTTTCCATCTTATATGATCCGTTATACATTATCTTTAAGTACATTTAAAACTTATATTAATTAAATTTACCCAGATTCAAAGTTTATCATTTCAAAGTTTATCTACACTAATTCTGAACTGATCAACCTTTACCTTCATTTTGAATCACAAATTTTACGTTGAATTGTTAAATGAACTCCATGAAATCATACGTACTTAGACATTTGTTTAAGTCGACACTGTGAGAGCCTATACCTTCTTGAAGAACTGGAGTCGAAGTAGAAAGGCTACTTCGATTGGCTGCGGGTGAAGTGTTATAAAAAGAGATCTGTTCACACGTTGAGGAATAAACCTCAAGCATTCATTTTGCAAACCAATTGCGTAACTCTCACCCAGGTACCAATTTCTTCGAAGCATACCGTGACTAATTTCATTCTTTGAGCTTTTCAAATAACGAAACGCATTCATTTCCATCTGGAATCGTAGGCTTAGAAATGAAGGCAAATGAATTCTGTGTTTTGGACAAGCATAAAAGAATTTCATAATTAGAAAGTTTGTGATTAAGATTCATAACTTTCACCAGCACTTGCATTTTGAGGTGTTCTTTGCTTTGCTTTGTGAAGAAGGATATTCTTTGCTCATACCATAATTTTGGCACACCTCATATCAGAAAGTTACACAAACATAACAACGTGAGAAAAACAGACTTACCTTGGTCATTCTATTTCTATGCCACCCAACCCGGATAGCGGCTAGCTGCCTGGTGCGACATAGGACACTCTATATATGTGGTAGAACGAAAGTCCTTTGCAGAAGTTATTGATAGTGGACGAGAGATGGGAGACATTCGGACCCCTTCTAAAGGGGTGTTCTTTTAAACTTTTGGGCGGAACTGAAGAAAGCTATACTGTCAACTGTATGGAACCATGGACCTTATAAGGTCCATGTATGGAACGCAAGGTTGTTTGCAAATTAGAGCGGCTTGCGGTTTGCGCTATTTCAGGTTAACAAAATAAATGTGATTTTCGAGCTGATGGTGCAACATAGTAACCACGATCTTCTAAACTGGATTTAGATTTCACAGTAGAAAAAGCACTAATCCTGTAATCCAGAGGTCGGAAATTAGAGGCCGTTGAAGCAATCTTACGCGTTCAGCGAAAACATTCTGCGCTCCGTTATTTTGCATTGTTTTGACATTATTTATTACGGCAAGAGAAATTTTAAGATTTTACTGATTACAAATATAGTTTTATCTTACTTAGATGATAATTAAAAACGAACATGATACATTATTTTCATGATTATTATAAACGAACTTCTCTGAAAGTAAATAATGGTTTTCCCCATGTGTAACGTGTATACGAGCCAGTTTCCCTTAGAAAGTCCTCCACGAAGGCATCCCTCCGCTTAGGCAGATAGCCCTCGAGGCTTTGCCATAATCACAAACACACACTGAAAGTAAATAAGTAACTTCTCTGAAAATCTACAAACTCGAATATAAATAAAAACTCGAATATCAAATATAAATATCTCGAATATATCGTATTCAAAGGTTTGGAGTTATATATTAGATTTTTATATAAAATTGTATTGGAATCATTGCTAGCATATCTTATTCTCAAAATTACGGTTTTATTACGGCATGGATAATTAAGACTCAAGTCTCAAAATTTAAGAGAAAAAGGCTAGTAATCAAATGCAGATTAACGTTTTTTCGCAGTCAGAATCCGTTTCGCTACCTAATTCAGTAACGTAAGTTATGTCAGAATTGTAGAGATTAATATAAAAATATTATAACTGAGACTTGGTCATGCAGGAAATTTCACAATATTGTCTTTCACTTTCTAAACAAATGTATGATATTCTCGTTCATTGCTACCGATGAGTATTAGCGTCTCATAACATTTAAAGAAAATCTGCTAAAGCACTAAAGAAATGATTGCAGCCTATGAGATTATACCTGTTAACAAAAAAATTTATACTCAACTTGTTACTTACTGGTTTTTTCGTATACTCTTGCGATATATGTAATTTTAAAAATTTTCAACCTTCATGCTTTTCTTTTTGTTTTTTCTCTTTTTTTTTTTTTTTTTTTAAATATTATTGTTTGTGTATATTAGGCTGAGTGGTAGCTTTGAAATAAATTATAGTTCTCTTGTTTTTACTGTTGGATTTTCTCCTTAATTGTGTGTAATGTCTAATCTTTGCTGTTTACCGCAAAAGCAGTTTAAAATTATCCCGTTACCGCCGAGTGATGTATTGACAGATCACCTGCTTTAAGACGGCCGACTGAGAATAATCTCTTCTTGTTGTTGATTGATTTCCTTACACATGTGGCCGCACCCCTAAAGGTAGTGTTTTGAAGCATTCTTTTTTAGATCAGTCCAGCCGATAACGTCTGAAATTAGACAAGTGATGTTTCACAACGCAGCTTTCGGTTTTTATCCAACGAGAGAAAAGATTTTAAAGTAAGTTATAATTTTCTTATATATTCTACATTATTTCTCTTTAACTATCCTACGTTATTTAAATTAGAAAAATAGCTGTTCTTAAAATTAAATTGATGCTTTAGTTGCGTATTCTTGGTGTTGAGGAGGAATTTATCCTGCTATTACCAGAGCTTATCACGCAATCCCACTAGGGGCCATACACATAACAGCTCTTCAGAATTGCTTCACCATAAAGATGCGAGCACTTCAGATTAATGAAACGAGACACGTTGTCTCTGAAAATTCATATAATAAAATTTTTAGCTCAGTGGAATAGCGAGCATAACTGGCGCCCGGGGCAAAATACCTTTTTTGGCGCATCCCCCTCGAAAAAAGCACAGTGATATGATGAAAATCTTATTTGGAGTCCATTTGGAGCCCCTCTGCGAACGGCGCCCGGGGCATCATACACCCCCTTGCCCCCCTCGCTACGCCACTGTTTTAGCTTAAACACTCTGATCTATAAATATATCGCTGGACGTTAGTGATAACTAATATTACTTTTTTCCCTTTTCATTTTAACCGGAAATTCCAGACGTAAAGTGTTTCGCATCACCGAAGGGAAATTAGAAAATATGTTTTCTAAGGAGACTGTGTCAGATATAATTGCTTTACCGCCTGATGTGGATAAGTTAGCTCAGCGGTTCTTAACCTATGGGTCGCGACCCAAAATTGGGTCGCGAAGCATATTTTTTGGGTCGCGCTAAGTCAAATTAAAAAAACTTTTAATATACAAAAATAAGTAATACCAACACCTACTAGAAGAGTTTTTTTTCTAATACAAGTTATTCTCTAAAACAATGCATTGGTTTTACCGCTCTTCGCGAATGGCCTTCTAGAAGTGACATCCAATTTCTGTCTTATAGCTTTCTTCTATGAGGTGTTGGTAATACTTACGCCATTGCTTTACGTGCGCGCAGACACAATAAGGTTGTAGGTAACATAGTCATTCTCCGGTAGTGACACCTTTTGGTAAAAATTAAAAGCGCTTTCAATCAGCTACTTTTACTTCGACTTTTAAGAAACCGGGGAATTTCCGTTGGTTGTAAACATGTAAGCAGATATTGTCGATTTAACTCGTGTGAATAAAGAAGTAATAACGGAAAATTGTATTCTGTTAATTTCTGTTTGCATATTAATGATATTTACGTAAAAAAGTTGCACTCCGCTGCAAGTTCTTTGTCAAAAACTCGTTTCTGTGTATTATGTTGTGAATAACAGTGGAATGTGTAATAATCATGAAACGTGAATACAAGCATTTTAGAAACAATTTTTGTCTGTTTATTAAAAGTGGAGTGATCAAGCTGCAGTGCGTATTGTAAAATTGTAATCACCCTAAAATGGCAAAACGTGAATACAAGGAGGCATTTTTAGAATTAGGGTTTACTTGCATTTATGATGGAGGAATGAACAAGCCGCAATGCGTCTTGTGCAGTGAAATACTAAGTAATGAATCGATGAAACCGAGCAAACTTAAAAGACATTTTGATGCAAAACATAAAAATTTTTCCTTTGAGGGAAAAGATCGTACTTTTTTCGAAAGAAAAGAAGCCGATTTAAAAAGACAGCGTTTAGATGCACCAAGTAGTAATAGTTTTCTAATTTCTACCAAACAAGCTACACTTGCTTCTTTTTATGTGGCTTGGCATACTGCAAGACAAAAGAAACCCCAAAATATTGCTGAAAAACTTATAAAACCTGCTGCCATTGACATGGCCCGTATCATGTGCGGAGATGAAATTTCAAAGAAATTACAAAAGGTACCATTATCAAATGATACAATTCGTTTACGAATTAATGATATGTCGTTTTATATTAAGAATCAACTTATTTCTGCTATAAAAATTGCTGGTTTATTTAGTATTCAACTGGATGAAACGACAGATGTAAGTAACGATGCTCAACTAATGGTTTATGTGCGGTATCCAGGGTTAACAGATATACAGGAGGATTTTTTATTTTGCAAATCAATGTCAACAAAAACTAGAGGTGAAGATATATTTCTCATTGTCGATTCGTTTTTTAAAGAAGAAGGATTAAATTGGAATCAGTGTTTCAGTATTTGCACCGACGGTGCAGCTGCCATGACAGCATCTCAAAAGGGTTTTTCGACAAGAGCAAAACAAATGAATTCACAAATTTTATCGGTTCATTGTTTTTTACATAGACAAAATCTTGCTTCAAAAAATTTATCGCCCGAATTAAGTATCGTTTTGGATGAAATTGTTACGGTAGTCAATTTTATAAGATCAAGAGAACTGTAACTGTAGAATTTTCCGCGAACTGTGTTCAGAATTTGGTGCAGAATACGAACATTTATTTTATTACTTTGGAGTTAGATGGCTGTCCCGGGGCAAAGTTGTTCAAAGAGTATTATCATTGCGGACAGAAGTCGAATTTTTTTTTGAGAGAAAAGAAACACCCATTAGCATCTAAATTCTCCGAGTTGAAGTGGATTACTCAAGTTGCTTATTTGGCAGATATTTTGTTTGAAATAAATAACCTAAATACGTCTATGCAAGGACGTAATCATACTATTATTGAATTAACTGAAAAAATTACATGTTTTAAAAATAAACTCAAATTATGGAGAAATAAGGTTGAAGTAAAGAAACTTGCTTCATTTCCGACTCTTAATTTACTTGTTGAAGACAAGAATATTAATATCACAGATTTTGAAATACAGAAAATTATTATCAATCATTTAGAAAAACTAATAGCAGACTTTGATCGGTATTTTCCTGCAGACGATGTTTTTAAATATAATTGGGTTCGAATGCCATTTGATTTTGACGTAAGTGATTTGCATGAGGAATTTGTTAATATTAATCAATTTCAAGAACAATTAATAGAAATTCAAAGTGACCAAGCACTTCGATAAAATTTTTACAAAAACACTCTCTTTATGTGCTTTCTGGTTAAATCTAAAAACCGAAAAGCCAATAATTGTTAATGAAGCCCTAAAAGTATTATTGCCCTTTTCAACAACATATATGTGTGAGGTTGGTTTTTCGGCTCTTTGTGTAATCAAAAACAACCACCGGAACAAGTTAAATCCAGAAATAGATTTAAGGTGCTCCTTGACAAGCATTCAACCCAGGTTTGCAGATCTTTCAAAATGTATTCAAGCACAAGGTTCTCATTAAAAGCGTATAAAATGTTATTATAAGATTAAATTTCAATTATTTTTAAAAAGTTTTAAATTTATTTAGTTTGGTCAATAAAAATATTAAAAACACTTGATTATTTATTAAATTTTTCTTGGACCAAAAGTACTTTTGTTTAACTTTATTATTATAAAAAAAGTAAAAAATTTGTAAGTTAAATAAGTCATCATTGTAAGATTAAAAGTTTTTAAAAATATGGTCTAAAATAAAGAAATGAAAAAATATTGACTTTTTTTGGGTCACGACATAAACATTTTTCTCAGATTTGGGTCGCGGCTCAAAAAGGTTAAGAACCACTGGCCTAACTCATTACCTTAACAGGGAGCAAGAAACAAACCTCCTTGGACAGTTTCTTTAAACGATCTGCGGGTGAAAATGAGCAGATCATCACGAAAAAAGCGAAGACCAGTGACAAAAATTAAGCGCTTCCGTAGGCACTTCACTTTTTCTTTTAATTATGTTTTTATAGATTACGTATTTGTTATTTATAAATAACTGTTTCTTCTTGTTTTCGAATAAGAAAATACATTTTTCTTATTCAAAAATACTTAACCAAAACAACTGAGGTAGTGTTTTGGAAGCTGGAACGGATTAATGGCATTTCGATTAATTTCAATGGGGAAAATTGCTTTGAGATACGAGCAATTTGACATACGAGCAAGATTACGAAACGAATTAAAATCGTATGTTGAGGTACCACTGTACTTAATTATATAATCGTTAGCAAGCAGATAGTAATAAATAATTTTAAAAGTCTGCTGCTATCAATATATAAATTATGTTGACTAGTATAATTAATTTAGAATTATGCGTCTACATATAATAAGATGATGTATGTTACAACATATACGTATTAATATATAAGTCTGTGCATATGTATGAAATCATAATTCTATTTAAACCAGTTAACAGTTAGAATTACTGAACAACCATGAAAGATTACCCAAGAATGAAATATGGTGTAACAATGAGCACTTAGTTTAGAAATTCGATTCTATTTTATATTGTTGTAAAAGTGATTGTAAGAGTGAAAATTCTTCATTCTGCCTTAATGCGATTTTTTGCGTTTAATGCGTTGTTTGGAGATTTTATGATCCCGAATTATATTGATGTGATATATTAATACTACATTTGTAGATATACGTTTTTTGAGAAAGGAGTCAAAGCGATTGATTTTTTTGTAAAAATTTGGGTTTATCCTTATTTTATTGACGTGCACCAGCACTAAATTGAGAATGGGTTGTGCTATACTTCGATGGATGAGAAAGCGTTTGTAAGTAATGAATATTATGAAAGTTTCAGCATAGTTAAATGAATAGTATTAAAAGTATATATTTTCTAATGTCATATATTAATAGTTTCATTATAAAAGTTTAAATTTTTCATTATAAATCTCATCATAGTTTCATTTCCATAGCAGTACATAAATTTTTTGGTTTACATATTCTAGATTGCACCAGTTTTGCCGCGCAATTTATTCCTCGGTATGTTACCTGTAGTGTTATTAGAAATTCTATTATTTTTGTATTTTCTCTGCAGTTGGTAGTATCTGATTAGGAAATTTATGTTTTATTTCAAGATGTATATGAAGTTGGTTATATCAAGTGTTAAATAAACGTTGTTATTTGGGCAATAGCGTCAGCTTTATCCAGATAGATAAATGAATTTCTTATTTCTTAAATACTCAAGATATAAAGACACACTCGGATAGTAGATTCACTCACTTTACGTTTTTTAGGCGTTATATATATACATTAAGGGCGTGTTCAAAAAAACCATTGATGGGTAGTCGTGGCGTAATTCGGATTCATACCAAGATTATCCATTTCTCAAGGCAATAATTTTTGTTATTTTTCTGAACCCTTTGCGAAAGTACAATTTTCCGAATGCTGAACTCTTATGCATGAAAGGCAGATTTTAAGATATTTGTTTTGCAGTTTGATGTAAAATTCGTATTTTTAAAACACTGATGTATATGTTCTTATTTTAAAACTCTGCCAGTGTATAACATTATATAACATTCTTGTGTTATCCCCATTTATAGATGTCTCTTGCTGTACAGCCTGCTGAATACATTTTACTTTCTAGCTATCTACAATTACATCGTGTTGTTTCGGTATGAACAGGGGCGAAGTATTCATCACTTATATACATTTAAAGATAATTAATAAATTTTTTCTGATTTAGATATCTATAATATATAGACAGAATTACTGATAAAAAATTTAAGAAAATAGTAAATGAAGAAGTAAATAGAAAAAATTCTTTCAGGTATTGTGAGATGTCAATATAAACTTCATACATTTTACTAGGGGGCTGTTGACAAAGCAAAATCTTTACTATATATATCTACGAGCTCTAGGTATACAGTGTGTTGCTCAAAGTAAACTTCCTGCATTGTGAAGAGTACTACGTGTATGTCGTGATGCGTTCATGCGAAGCTTGTTTCCTCGTATAAGCTCTGCCTCTTCGAACCGAAATTGTCCGTAATCTGCAGCGTCTTGAGTTGTTTATGCAGGTTCTTGAGCTGTTCTGGTATTTCCTGTCGAATCTGACGATGACGCGGAGAGTCTTGTATCGTTCGTTGACTTGCAACTTCTTCTCTTCATCGCGCATATTCTGTTGACGTTCCACTTACCTAATGGGCCTCCGTTTCGCTTCTGCTTCCCTTTCCGGAGCACGCAGTGTTTCTTGGTTTTCTGAATGTCTTTTGTGTCTTCTACTAGTTTCTGTAGCTCGCTGTAACATTTGTGCTGTCTTTTTTCGTTCAGACATTTTAGTAAATTGAAAAAAAAAATATGTAGCTGTAGTAAAGTAACATTGCATCTAAAATACGTTAAATACCTACAGAAGTTTAAACTTGTACTCAGAAAGGAACTATACAATAAAAGAAATTAAATTTTTATAAATAAAATTAGAATAGCATAAAATGCATAGAAACATTTCATTATGAAGAAAATGTATTCATTCTTTCCAAGCAACCAGCGATTCGTTTTTCTTGCCAAGTCAGGAGACAAAGACTTTTGACACTTCAGGTAATACATTTGAGGTTATGATTTAAATTTATTTTAATATAACAAATTTTCAAAATCTCAGTAAAAGAATTAACTTAGCGATAGCGCATATCGTGTCACGTATATAAAGATGAAATATAAAAGTTGCCAAAAGCAGCTACTCATTTAAAATATTGACATTAACTAAAAATTTTCGACATACAATGACGTTATATGGAATCACGTGCTTTCTTCAACTTCAGAATATAACCGTAAATAATAATAACAATAAGTTTCAAGTTTGGCAATACTATTTATTTCATATTTTTTTAACTTAAAAATTTCTCTTAAACAAACTCTACGATTTGAAAGTGAGAAGGGCCAACATATTTCCAAATAAAGCAGTTTGACCTCCAGCGCGCTAGACTTCGGCCACTTGGAGAAATGAATGCGAAAAATTACCGTTTTCCGAAATTTTATATAATATCTCGAGTGATAGTCGTAGGAAGATAACAATAGTCGAAAAGTTTTACCAAGAATTTTTGAAATCCGAGGGTACCTCCTTCCAAACTCAAACCCCTCCCCCTTCCAGAGGATATGATGTTACAAAGAAAAAAAAACAAATAGGCAAAATCCCACATATATTTATACTGTTAATTCCTGTTTAAAATATTCAATTTCCTTTAAAAAATTAAGCGTTATTTAAATAAAAGGAAATTAAATTCAGACATTTTCAATAGCTTTCAAGCTTTTATTGTATTTTTAAATATTCTTTTTGTCACTGTTGATCAAGTTTTCAGCGGCGTCATTAGGAGCCGTAGGTCGAAATCATTTAAGAATCATTGCTGTAAATAATGATCATATGATAAATTGCAATACATATTCGATTCTTTTGATTATAATTAGAGTACAATTCTTTATACATCAGCTACTGTGCCCCTTTATGTAATGATAAAGATTATTTTCAATTATTATCCCATGAGAATGATTCTTTACAATGATTATTCGATGGCAATGATTATTTGCAACGAATATTAAAAGCTGATGACTATGATTACTTAAATAGAATATGCGATGACAACAATTATTTCCAAAGAAACTTCGATCACGTCACTATTGTATATCGCAATACTCCTGGGCTTGGGGGTGGGTTGGGAATTGTACTACGGCCCTGTAATTAAACGTTTTAAATGACGTCAAAAAGTCACTGCTCCAGATATTTTACTAGTAACTGCTGCGTATTGTGATCGAAACCGTTATTTAAATCTTCTGAATAAAATTTGGGATAATTCCTTTTACATCAGAGAATAAAGCAATTTGTAACACGAATTTCAACAAAATTACATGCATCGAATAACAGAATTACTTAAAAGGAAATATCAGCACAACAAATCACTCTTTGCAGCTCCGCTTTTGTCCGACACTTGTTTTTCAGCTATCGTATCTACCCATTTCTAGACACCATGAGAAGAACCTTTTTTTTACTGTGTAAATTAATTACATGTATGTTATGTATACATATGGAGATATGTTTCTGAATTAGGAAAGCGCCAATTTCTTTTAACGGAAACAACCGAGACATTATCTTCAGTCCAATTTAATTTTTCATCTAAATAATTTCTTAACTACAAAAGTTCATATTATTTTTCTTTGCAAAGGAGAATAGGTGTTGCTGAAAACAAATAAAATACCAAACATCATAAATTTATTGAAGTCAACAGCAGAAAAATGTTAAACAATTAATAGATTACTTCAGTGAAATGTAATTGCATTTAAACGTATTAAATTGTTTTCAGCAGATGTAATAATCAGGAACAAAGGAAGATCCGAAGAGATATTGTGCGTTTAATACTTCTTTTTGTTTTCGCTAATTTTTTATACATTTGAGTTAACGTGTAAATCTATGTTTTGAACGCATGGCCCGTTAAGTGAAGAAGTTTGTGGGAAGGCAATTTTTAATCCTGTGCAGAAATTGTGCAAACGATTGATCAGTCATCGGTTCAGCATACGTAGCCATCAGGTTGAGAGCCCAAACATTGATTAATTGCGCTCGACTGGAAATTGGATCAGCCTGGTCAACGGAAGCCACCGTTTAAAAATTTTACTTGTTCTTAAATACTTGCTTATTCACTCTTGTAATATGTTTAGATACTTATAATGACAGTTCCTTCACTTTCAATAATATATTTCATTAATTGTTGAAGTGCAGACACACACTTCATATTGTAGAAAAAAGTTTCTCTGGAATTTTTTATGGAAATCCTGGTTATTTTTTCTAAGAATGGAAAGTAATGGAGAGTGCCATTTATAAAGCTTAGGTTTTCTGGATTTGCAGGATTTTCGCGCTCGCATTTTAAGTGCCTTCTTAAGAATCTCTGGAAATAAAATGGAAACTTTCCATGATTTGTTGCGAATCTAATTGGAGAAAAAAATTTATTCATTATAGGGATATTTCCGGGAAGTAACCGTGGAGGAATCTTGTTGTATCTTCCTCGTCCCATCCTGTTTGTTATTTTATTAAAACGTGTTTGGAATTTTTTTTCCTGATTGCAAGGTTTGATTTGAGATGATAGATGTTAATCAGACCTTTTAATATGGCATCCTGAGCTGCTGTTGCCAGCAGCTTCATTTCCTATTATACCTGTATATCCTCATAATGGAATTTAGGCTAATAAGACGAATATTCATTTCCATATTTATGGTTTTTTGAAGATTTTGAATAAGTAAAGATATTTTCTTCGTGGAACATAGCGCTTTTAAAAATTGACAATGTGTAAAAATGCTCGCAAACTGTAACTTATTACTTTTGACAAAAAACGTATAAATAATCATTTATTAAATTAATGACTTCAAACATATAAACATATATATTTAATAAAATAAAAATATTTCAGCGCAAATAATTATCGACGTATATTTGAAGAAGAAGATGGAGAAGCAGAAATATACTACAGCGAACAATTACTCGAAGAATTGGATCCCCAATGTTTAAGATTACAATACGTGTCGGAGACGTAAGTCATTTTGGAAAGAATAATAAAACAAAACATAATGTTTCAGGTCCAGTTTAATTATACATTTAATAATTTTATTACAAAAACGCTAGTCTGGAATATAATACGTTTTCAGATTTATAATGCGTAATGTTTTTTTCATTCCTTCATTACAAAAATAGATTAAAAATGTTTAAGTTGGAAAATCACATTGTGAAGAATTCAAATTTATTGTAATACCTTTTGATTATAAGGAAACTTTATTGCATTAACTAATGAAATATCTAAACAGAAAACGAATATACAAAATACACGTGTTTAAATGGCGAGTTTGCAAAATTTGTGAATGAGAAGTAAGTGTCAAATAGTTGATATAATTAGAGTAACAAAGACAAAAAGGACTTTATGTTTATAAATAATATGCATATATATATGTATGTAAAACAAATTAAGTAAACACTGAAATCCATCCTATATTCGGAAAAAAACTAATATAAATTGTTCTCTTCGCCTGTTTTTGTTAGAATATATATTTCTAGATTTACAGAGATTTATGATATTATTTAGCTCGAGTTTTGAGAATGTACTCATCCAACATAATAAAAATTTCGAGATTCTAACTTTTCATTGCAATTATTTTTTTAATATGTAATATTAAATAATTTTGAATTAATAACAAATTAAAAAATAAAAATTAATTAATTAAAATATATGTTTATATATATATATATATATCCCCATCACATGATTTCAGTTAAAGATGATGACGTAGCTAAGTGGGAATATAAAATTTCCTGAATCAAATATTTCTCTTACTAAACCACAATATTGTAGAACTATGCACATTTTTTCTATCTCTGTCACCGCTGTCACGGCGTCGTGCTCTTTTCTTCCTATTCCAACAATATGAGAAATATAAATATTCTAGAAATAGGTAAGTTTAGAATTTCAAATGATTTGTGGCCGCAAATGTGAATTGAAATAAATCTGAATATTTTACCTTATTCATCTTCCAAATTTGCTCTGTATTATAGATCAATATGTGCGATCAGAATTCCTAACATTAATTCACACACACACACACACACATATACATATATATCTATATATATACGTTTATCGTATATATGTTACGGTGAAACACCGAAATCTGGAGAATGTCGGCTTTCACTGGTGAATGTCAACATTCACATAGTCGCTTGTTATATGTCCGAAATATTTTCCAAATACACTTATTTCTGACTTACACCGGTAAATGTCGACATTCACCATCTACTAATGGTGAATGTTGAACACATAAGAATATTATATTTTCTTCTCCGTAATTCGGTCGCAAAAAACGCACTTGAGACTTAAAATAAGAACTTAAGAATATAAGAACTTGAAACAAACTGTACATTCAAAATGAGAAAGGAAAATATTAGAAGTTAAAAACTTACTAAATTACGTGATTCAAATCTTATTTATTGCAACAACTTAAACTATTAGGACACTTTCAATTGCACAAGAGGGCCTTGCTTTTACAACTGCATTTATTTGCGGAATATTTCCTTTTGCAATGACAGCGTGTACATATACACATCTCTTTTCGACCTACACCAGAACATATCTGTGATTGTCGACATACACCGGTGAGGGTCCGAATGTACAAGAATGTAATGCAATATTTGGTGAATGTTGACATTCACCGGTGAAAGTAGACATTCTCCAATTTCGGTCTTTCACGGTAACATACCGTGAAAGAAAATATACGATTATATACATATATATATATATATATATATATAACCGTTTATTGCAATGCATGGTCGGAAACGCTTTCCTGGCGCTATAGTGACGAGAGACAACAGAAGAAAAATAGGGTACGAAAATAGGGTAAAGGTATTTGTTTATTATTCTTAGCGCAGAGGAAACTAAGAAATAAGAACAAAAACAGGGGATCGTCATCAAAGAAAGTATTCGAAAGTTCCTTCGGAAAGTATCCTAAACATGGGTTTGGCAGGGGTAGTCCAGTGCATTGTTCAGCAAGATCACGAGACCTCACTTGCATTACACTTCCTCTCTGGGTACGTCAACACATTAGTGCACGAAACCCCTGTTAGAAGTCACATAGGAACTTGTGGCACATATCGTGACAGCTGTTGGGAAAGTCCTGGGGATGCACGGTATTTTCCAGAACATATTATGTTCGATGTGCGAGAGATGTGATACCTGCATCAGGGTACAGGTCGTAATTTCGAACACTTCTTTGAGGTCCATTAGTGTCTAATTTTGTTCCTATTTTTTAATTTCTCTTGTGCTAAGCATAACTGGTGTCCGTTGTTTCTTGAGTTTTGTGTTGTTTGTATCGGCCAGGAAAGTGTTTTCGGCCATGTTTTGCCATTTCATATTTCGCCGTCGTCGTGTCTCTCATATATGTGCATAATTACTTATGACTCAAGTGTTGCTACTATATGATGAAATTTACAAACACGGTGTTTAAAATGCTACATATTCCCATCCGAAAATATCATTTTTTTTCGTCTTGCCCTTCAAATAAGAAATAAGTGTCCTTCATTGTAAAATCTCCTGGAACTTTAATTCTTCTTTTTTCGAGGTCAATGGAGAAAATATTTCAGTATAGGCAGCTGTCAATATTCAAACATTAAATTGTAAAAGCCATTAAAGTGTAGCCGAAACGCTCAGAAAGGCTTAATTCGCATAAGGATTTAGGAAATATATTTTGAAAGACTTTGCAAATTTTCCTTCTATAAATTTAATGGAACAGGCAAAAGAAATTACAGGGAACAATATATATACGAGAAAACAGATATTCCTTTTCCTAATTTGTTTTGTTTTGTTTGATTTCTTTCTTTCTTCCTGTATAAATAATTAAAACTTTAAGAATGCAACTGAAGAATGAGAATAAAATTCTCATTTGAAAACAAATGGTGGCAAAAATCCTAGTGCTGCTCTGCTGGACGACGAAATAGACTAGCAATTCGGAATTGTTCCGAATTCGGAATAACGAGAGAAAATTTAAAACCTGTGCAGCCAGCGATGCAAAGAGATTGATCTGCGAGAAAGATGAGTTAAATGAGGAAACTCGGAGATAATTTAATGATGTGTAAGGTTACCTCTAGTGGGATAATAATAAGAAAATATTAAAATACAAAATACGTAAGTAAAATATACAAAAATTGAAGAAATTTAAAATATCTGGCATGCGTAAAAAATAGTAACTGATTCAAAAAATAAATGAATCCAAAGCTCCCAAACTTATACTCGTTTAAATACAGGTTTTGCTGATTCCGAAAGAATGTTACGTGTATATCTTCTAAAATGCTTTTACCATCCTTTGTTTGCAGTTGTTTCATTTTTCATTTCAGTTTCATTTTTCCACCTATTTGGAAATTTTAGCCATTGTTTCCCTCTGTTTTAAGCCACCTGTTTATTATTACTATTATTATTCTTTCAACTTATATAAAAATTAAGTAAGGAAAAGTAAGGCACTGAAACTTTGCAAATTATTACACTCTACGTGAGATTCATGGAGGTCGCTTATTGCGTACAACTCACGCCAAATGCTTTAACTTCTCTGCTTGGCTTTAGGTCAGAACAACGAAAGCAACAAATTCGCCCTTTGTAGAAAAACATTCTGTCAGGCAATAAATCTACGGGGAGATTTTTCGCTATGAAACTGAGCCAAAAGTGTTATATAGTATCTAAATATGGAAGTGTTGTACATGTTAAACGTGATCGTCGTTGCATTACTTTCACTTTTTTACTACTGAAATAAAGATATACTGATTATTTTGTAGATTGGAAAACCCTCCTTGTGATCATGAAAAGGAGCAAAAACTAGAGAATGAGAAAGAACTAGAAAAGAAGCGAGAAGCTGAAAAGATGCAAGAAGTGAAAAAGAATCAAGAACTGAATAAAAAGGTAGAACAGGAAAAGAAGGAGAAACTGGAAAAGAAGCAAGAACTGAAAAACAAGAAAAAACTGGAAATGACACAAAAACTAGAAAAGAAGCAAGAAATGAAAAAGAAGCAAAAGCTGGAAAAGATACAAAACCTAGGAAAGAAGCAAGAACCAGAAAAGATACAAGAATTGGAAAAGAAGCAAGAACTGAAAAAGAAGCAAGAGAAGGAAAAGAAGCAAAAATTGGAAAAGAAGCAAGAACTGAAAATGAAACAAGAGCAGAAAAAGAAGAAAAAACTGGAAAAGAAGGAAGAACTGAAAAACAAACAAAAACTGGAAAAGCAACAGAAACTAGAAAAGAAGCAAGAACTGAAAAAGAAGCAAACACTGGAATGGATTCAAAAACTAGAAAAGAAAGAAGAACTGAAAATGGAGAAACAACTGAAAGAGATACAAAAACTAGTAAACAAAGAAGAACTGAAAAGGCAGAAGGAACTGGAAAAAATGCAAAAACTAAAAAACAAAGAAGAACTGAAAAAGAAGAAGAAACTGGAAAAAATGCAAAAAACAACAAACAAAGAAGAACTGAAAAAGAAGAAGAAACTGGAAAAAATGCAAAAACTGGAAAAGAAGCAAGAGCTGGAAAAGATGCCAGAACTGGAAAATATAGACGAGTCAGAAAAGACGCAATACCTGGAAAAGAAGCAAAAAACGGAAGAGAATCATAATCTGAAAAACAAGCTGGAACCGGAAAAGAACTGTCAAACCCGAAAAGGAAACCGGATGAACTGCGAAAAGAGCCAGAACTCGATAACGACTGTAGAACGATTGATTTAATGACCAAACGAAGCAAGACCCGGAAAAGAAAAATAGAACAAATAAATCATATACCTGCTTCACTTTACCAAAATTTATTATCAACAACATTTTTATTATCAAGAACTTTATGGTATTCTTAGTATATGGACAGCATTTCATAATATTTTGCTCGGTAAGTGTAGCTACTGATATATTATTAGCTAGTAATTAGTCATGCTAACTTTAAGATATCAGCATTATTTTAGCAGCAACTAAGTACACTCTTTCGTAGTTCAGATCTATGTTTTCAGTGCCTTTCATGGCTGCCAGATCTTTCGGTTTAACCTAGGAAGTCCCAGTTTATTGACTTTTTTAACTCATAGCTTTACACCTGAAAGTGTTTTTCAACAATACATTTATGTTGTGCTACTGGCTTTAAATTGTGCAAATATTGCAGCGCTTATATTTCATAATTGAACTCATGAAATTAATTTATAAAAATTTCATTCATACACCCACTAGTGATATTCTAAATAATCATTCTTTTTACAATTTGTTTGACACTGAGCTGTATTATCCTACTGAAGATGTTTATAGAACTTTATATCAAGATTCAAAGAAACGTTCAAAAAGGAATTTTTAACCGCTTTTAATTATGTGTTAATCAGCTTAAGTTGCATTACTAAGATTGTAATTCTAAACAAATTAAAAGCTATTGTAGTATGTACATTAGCTTTTAATTTGCTTTCACCTTGTTTAAATGTAGTTTGACATACCACAGTTTTCGTGTCTACTCAGGATTTTTCTAGTGTAAAAATTCAAGATTAAATATTGAAATGAGCGAAAGAAATAACTTTTAAAATGTGTGTATACATTAAATCAGAATCATAATATAATTAGATAAATAAACTGAATAATATGTTATAAAGCGAATTTATATCAATTTCGATTTCTTTCAAAATAGAGATTCCTTCGCACCTCACAAATCTCACAGAAAATCTAGGTTTGTGATTCGTGAGCTTTAGTTTTTTACATTCATGTCCATAAATTAAGGATAATGCAAACTCAGGCAAAGGAAGAGTTAGAAGCAAAACAAATTTGACTTATTTGTAAAGCTTATTTATTAAACAAAAGCTAAAGAGCAAAAAAATCTGCTTTATGTTTGATATTATTAAAAAAATTAGCGATTTTTTCTCCCTGGAGCAAATTACAAAAAAAAAAAATACCTATTTAAAAAAAATCAATATTACATGGTTGGTATGATCGTTAATACATTGTATGTCTCCCAGACGATGCAATACAGTCCGTACAACGCCTAGGCATGCTGAGTATCAAATTATCGATCTGATCTTGGGGGATATTACACCACTCAAAAAGCAATGCTTTCGAAGTTCCGGTAGACATGTAGGAGGAGGTTGACGGGCTGCAACTCGTCGGCCAAGCGTGTCCCACACATGCTCTACTGGATTCAAGTCCGGTGAGAATGCTCGCCAGTCTATACAGGTGATATCCTATGATTGAAGGCATTCGCTGACGATGTTTGCACTGTGAGGATGGGCGTTGTCATCCATAAACACAAATTGTGCGCCCATGGCGCCCCGAAACAAACGTACATGTTGTTCCAGAATGTCGTCCCGATAGATTTGGCTTGTCATGGTTCCAATTTGAACATGCAGGTCAGTTCTGGAACCCAGAATAATTCCACCCCAAACGAGCACTCCTGCACCACCGTAACGGTGTCGTTCAATGATGTTTTCTTGGTGGTAACGGGTCCGTGGAGATCTCCATAGGAAAGTTCGGCGAGAATCAGACTGCAAGCTAAACTTAGACTCGTCGGAAAACATCACACAATCCCACTGTTGCGGTGTCCACAATGCATGCTCTCTACTCCAGGCTAACCGCAGGCGACAATGAGTTGCAGTAAGTCGAACGCATCTGACAGGTCTAAGAGCATATAGACCAGTCTGCCCTAAGCGTTTGTACACTATCTGCCTTGAAATTGTCGTACCAGTCGCTGAAGATAGCTGACGAGACAGGTCTGAGGCTGTGCTCAGCCTGTTTCTTTTGGCAGTAACTGCCAAATACCGGCCCTCATTCGGCGTTGTAACTCTGGGGCGACCTGTGCTGTAAATTCTACTCACATTACCATCATCTTGGAATCATTGCCAAAGCCTGGAGATGACACTCTGGGCAATTCCAAGTTCGTCTGATACTTCCAGTTGGGTACGCCCACATTTCAGACGGCCGATAATTCTACCACGTGAAAAATCATCCAAATGCGTCCTTTGTGTCATAACTATTCGGTTATTGCACTGAAATGCTTATCGAGCTCCTGCAAACAATTTTACTTCTTTGCCTGTATTCCTTATATATTACCTTCTTACACTCTCGTCATTGTGACGTACCATCGGTGTCATCTGCTTACTTCCTGAAATTTGCATATGATTCTTGAAGATTGTGTGTAGTGATTTTACAGGTGATATATTTATTTTAGAGTTCGATTTCCGCGTGACTCCGAATTATCCTTAATTTATGGACATGAGTGTATATTTGGAATTTGGCAGCAATATGATTCACTGTTACGATACAAATTCTTGCTTACAAATTGATTATCTAACTAGAAAATGGTATACTTAAAATAAAATAAAAATTATTAGATGGAAATGTTGGTTTTCTTTGCGTTTATCTGAATGGTATCGTTTATATAAACCTGTTGGAGACGTTTTTTTCCCACACATCGAACAGAGACACATAGTCACATAATATAAATAATCTGACTACATTACCATAGTGTAAAATGAAGCTCTACCACATTTTTCTATTACTTAAGACTGCGAAAGATTTCTTAAAGCATTACAGGATCATACTCTGAAGGATCTCGCCGTTCTGTTTCATTTTCTGCCCTCGAAAACACATTATCTTAGTACAATAGATTACTTTTGAAGGAATGGATTATTTGAAAACATTGTAACTGTAAGAATTATTCTCTGACGTTATTACTCAAAAAGCGGTTGAGAGCCTAATCTTTTGCTATGCGCTTTATGATATATAAAACCATTTTGAAATGTAAGGCCTATAAACCGAAACGTAATTTTATCTTATTTCTGTACTATTCATTAGAGTTATATACATTCCCATCAATAGATACTGAATGGCTAAATATTCTGGTTACCCAAATCAGTTCTATTAGTTACAAACATTTGTAAACTAATAGAAGGGAAGTTTCAACTCTGTTTGTTACCGTATATTCAGGCGTATAAGACGCACTGTTAAAACAAAATGTAAGATGGAAGTTTATGGGTGTGCGCTGTACGCCAGCTATAAAAATGTTATGTTTAGAAATATGGAAAAAGTGAGCATACGAAAATTAGATTTCTGCGTGTAATTAAATTATTTTTCTTTAAAAGAAATAACACAGTTTATGTACTTAAAAATTTTCGTTATCGGATTCTGTTTCATTTTCACCTTCATATCTGATCCATACTTACATAGATCCAAGTTCCTCATATTCGGCTTAAGTTATACCTTCAAGCACATCATCGAATTCTGTTTCATTTTCGCCGTCTCTTTTTCTCTGATCCACAGATAAATAATCATCTTCCGTTTCATCTACACCGTCAAATATACCCCATATATTAAATGGGTTTAATTTTATTCCGTGCTTTTATTATTTACTGACACTCTATTTATGGACTGGCATGACGTATTTGGTCTCCATTTGTAATTGTTTTTTCCACCTTCACGTTTGCTCGAGTATTCCACTAACGTTTAAAATATTCTATCGATGATCTATTGACATATATGTCTAATATCTGAACTAATGGCAATAATCCGCCTGGATAAACTGTCATATCTGTATAACACTCTTTCAACAACATATTTGTGTTATCCGTTAGATGGAGGCGGAAAATGTCCCAAAGTATTGGACTTTCTTGATTATCTGATACAAAAGGAAGCTTTTCCAAATATTTCTTATCCATAGTTTCACAACATTTTTCTCCGCCGATCATTTCTCGTGAATACGGATGAAAACACTTTCGGGAAACTGCACATTTCGTACGGTCGGCTAAGCAGGAGATCAGTACGGTGAGTTGAGATTTCTCGTTGGCCTATTGTTTCTATGTTAACCGTTATTTTTCTTTCATATCATTGTTTATTTATCTCCTACCGTATCAAAACTAGTGGAATGACATCAATATTTGCAACACCTGATAGTAATTAAATTTTTCCATATTTTTAAAAACTCATCAAAGTTTTATCTCTATATTTCCGAAGCCTTTGAAAAAACTTTGCCTTTTTTTCTCGGAGAACTGAATTATTCCGTGAAGTAAATCGAATACACAAACTCAGTATGCTTTAGAGTTTTCACTTCCATTTTCATTCATTTTTTTCTATTTTGAAGGCAAAGAAACGTACGCTGTTTCTTGTTACAATTAATCCATTCTAGCGATAATGGGGATTTTCTACAATGCAGTTTCCAACACTTTCGCCGACGGTAAGCTATTTCATTACTTCTTTATGCAATGCACATTTATTCTTTGGCGCAATAATCATTGTAAAATGTCAGGTTTCTTCCACTCGTGTACGAAGCATTCACGAAAACCAAACTGCATGATTTCCATTTTCTTTCGTAAACGGAATAACTTGGCATTTGAAACTTGCATTGTGTTTGTTTCGCTTGGCGAAAGCCATAACTACTGCTGAAGAAAGCACTGGATGAACTGCAATGCACTAAAATCAAATGTGATATCGTTAAGTCTTTGATGTTCACATCAGAACCACGACTTCAAATCACTACAGAAAGAAGAAACATATGACTCCTAAATCCGCAAATTCACTGTGGTCGAAAGTGCACTCTTATCCAAATCATGTTCCTTATTTCTCGAAACCCTAGAATAACATTCTCTTCCACATCCACAATGAATATAAATCACCTCCTACCTTGCCGAAATATTTCCCTGAATATCATTTCTCCTCCGCAACACCTTATCGCTTGCCAACCTGCAATGTTTCCGCAATTGACATATTTGCTCATGTTTCCTAAGGTATGAAATAATCAAGAAGAGCTGTTGCGGGATATGATGTTTTTGGTATTTCCAAACCATCATGTGTATTTTATTGCTTTCTTTATTTACTAAACACCTGATGCATTGTAATTAAGCGATATAACAACTTGGTTTATTCTTTCCACGTTTTCCGTTACAAAATGTTCCAAAAATGTGGTTATGCGTTGTAATTTCATTTATTCAAAACTCAACCTAGTTATATTTATAAAATTTTCAATAGCAAATGAATGTTTCAAGAAAACAGTTTAAACGTTTTGGGTCAAGATACCTTTCATAAAACGTCTAATCCAAGAATTATTTATATGAGAAATTTTTATGTAAAAACAAATGGCGCACATTTTTACGTTTGAAATTTATTGGCATATTCCATGCCAAATTTAGTAAGAGATTTCAGTTTTTTACCAGCTAAAGGAAGTCAAGGACTTCTAGAATAATTTACAAGGTCAAGGAAGAGTTTTGTCTATTGTTAATTGATATTTTCATTTCCAAAAAAGGGCGGAGCGGTAAAGTCGCTGAACACTGGTAGTTCGGTCCGAGGTTCGAATCCCGCGAACGGGCTGGCTGCATGGGTGTTTTCGTGGTTTTCCCCATGTGTAACGTGTATACGAGCCAGTTTCCCTTAGAAAGTCCTCCACGAAAGGCATCCCTCCTCTTAGGCAGATAGCCCTAGTGTGCTTTGCCATAAATAAATACACCACACCACACCATTTCCAAAAAAGAACGTTAAGCATTAAATTTTGAAAGAGATCTTTTTATTTTCTTTTGGCACGCTGCATAATGAGTTTATTTCAAAAAAGCTGAAAATAAAAGTACCAGTTATCTACATTTTACTATTTAAATAATAATAAATAACTTACTAATTTAAAATTTATTCATAAACAAGATTTTACTCCCACAAAAGCCGTCTTATCCACTTACGCCATATTGGGCACTTTTCTACTGGATATGCATTTCGTCAAATAGTACATTCTATGTCCACAAAATATTCTTTCGCTCTTTATTTGTGCAACCGTGGATATACTTCAATTAATAAACTGTTTAAATGACGTAAAGTTTGTCTTTTCGAATATTAAACGGTTAATATTGCACAAAGTACGAAATCTGACTAATTATTTTTCCTTCAATACCTAGACTTCTGTTTCGGAAATTTCCGTTTTGGTTATAAGAAATAAATCACAAAACAATTGACTGATGTCCATCGAAATCAGACGGAGATACTTATGTTCAAAATTATTTCATAACGAGTGCAAACTTTTTCCTCATAAAATTATGAGTGTCGGAGAAACATATGAAGAGCTAGGCTTCGTAATTTTTACAAAACAAATGATTTTAAATTTAAAAGTACCAAAGCGCAAACATTTACGTTTTTCAAAACACTTTTGTACTTGAAAGTCAATGCCTACCGTAAACGACTAAGATCGGGTCTGAACTTTTGCAGACAGTGCACAGTCATCCGTTTCGAGTATACCTTTCATTTTGGTTATTTGCGTATGCCATATAACCTTCTCAAATCTTCTCATGCATGTGACTCAGAATTGAATTATCATTTTAACTGATATTTTCATGTGATATGTAACAATATTTTTTTTTTATTTTTCAGGATGAAGATTCAGGCGCCCTTTGCGCATACCAACTGTAATTTGAATAGCCAGTTTACAATAACAAGCTTAATAGTAACCGACCGTCATAGGGAGACGCCCGAGCTTTAAAGGGACGCGAATCTTTATCAAAGTTGCAACTTGTGTAAATGCAATTTTGACTTTAAAATTCTTTTATTTTCACTTTCTCGTGTCAAAAATGTTTTTCTGATCAGTATTTAACTTTAATAACGTGAAACTTTAATTTCAATTTTTCTTTTCGCTATTTTTACTTTAAAAATATTTAACTTCTTTCATTTTACAAAAGTAATACTGATTTTAAAAACTATAAATATTTCCTTTTGGTTTTTTATTTTAAAAAATTGCTATTAAATGCTCACTTTATTTATTTTACAGAAATATTATATACTCTTATAAGCTAAACATATTTATTTTTCGTATTTCCATAAATGCCATTTTTTTATATTTTACTCCGTTTTATTAAGGGGTGTTGGAAACCATATAGCGACAATTTTAAATTGGCCATTTTCGGATTACCTTTTCTGAAAATCTGCTGTTCTTACAGGCTTGAAGGTTTTTATGTAATTAAAGTACCTCTATCACCTCGCGTCCTTTCAACCACCAGGCAGGTTTGTCTATGCACTCGCCATAGTAGGAAAATAATCGATATCTTTGAAATTTTATCCTCTAATTTATTACACATAACAGTACACAGTACACAATAAAACAAATATCACTAGTATAGTATACATTCAACTATATACATAATATAAGGCGTGCAAAACATGTTTTAAGTAATCTCTTTCCACACGGCATGGCTGCCGGTCCAATCGCTAAAGTACTAAGTCTCGTATTCACCCCACCAGCCTGCCTCGATCGGTTTTTCCGAGGAATCTGGAATTATTTTTAATACTGTGTCTTTAATCATAATACAGTTATTTAAATCCATTTCAGAGTCGCGATCAAACTTTTAACTTTTGTTTTTAAACTCTGCAAAATAATTTTCCCTTCTTCAGAAATTTTATAGAGATTAAACATCACTTCAGCATGATGTAAAAAGAACGGCCATTCCTCAGCTTTCGATGGTGGGTCAATCATAACTCCTTTCATTATTTTCAAATGTTTCAATAATCGTTTCCCTTGCTCTTAGAATCTAAAACCCCACCCTCCTCTGATTCCGATACGCTTCCTTCTTTATCTATTTTCCTACGCTCTATTTCTTTAATTTTTATCTCGCTCTCTCTCTAATTGTGTTTCCCTAAATCCCATCTCTTTTAACCGGTTTTTAGCCGCATCTGCCTCCAACTTACACTTTTCTAGCTGTAGCCCCATTTCCTTTAACTTAATTTAAGTCTGCATGGTTTTTATGACTTCGTCTGATTCTTCTGACACCATATTTCTCCTTTTAAGACCCTTCTTAATCTGTGATATTTCCGTTTTACAGCTTTACACATGCAACACAATAATAACACTTGATTTTACAGGCAAACATACATATTTTATTACTACTGAATACTACCATTATTCACTTAGCATACACTATCATTACGGAACACAATAATGAATAATAGATTCTCATATTAAACTTTTAACATATATTTAACCATATATTGTTAAACACATAAATACAAAAAGAAATATGCTAATCTTTTAAATTAGCCTGAAAATAAAATGTTTTGAATACTGTGGCATTGCGCCGTAACGCATTTACGCATTCCTGTATTGAAACACATATTAAACGTATTGTTTCAAATGGTTAAACTAATTAATTTTTAATCAACTTATTAACTTCAGTGACTAAAACATTTTGGTAAAACAAGACAACAAACAAGTCCGTTCGACCTTACTTAGTAACCTAAGTAAACAATCAAATGCTTCAGAATCACTTCTGATATCATAATTTTGAACTATTTTAACTTTCATTTAACATGCAATATCTCCTAAATCTTGATAAAAAAAAGAACCATAATTTCTCATTTGCATATAAAATATACTTTTTCAGTATCTACTGGCTGTAACGCCTGTCATGCTAATCATGTTATTAACAGACATAAAAAAATTATAATTTTCTCAGTTAATATGGTTAATATATAAATTAAGAAGGACTTACCTTTGATCCCGATAGTGGAAATGTTGAACGAAGAGCACAACTTGACGCTGTAAACTTTAATCATGAGCACACTGCACTAGCACGTAAATTGCCATGATTACAACCCGGTAATTCACATTATCCCTGATTTAACTTTTCACGATTTCACTAGGATGATGAACATTGATGATCACATTTTACCACACACTGGCTCTTAACTTTTTAGAACATCACGCTTTCACAAATCTGATGAATTTATTCGCACACATGGCCTGAAACGCGCCATTTTCTTTCGTCATAAAAATCTTCTCAATCGTAGATCCATTCGTGAACTATCACCGAATTTCATTTTATAACTTTCAGTAACTTTTTACGACCATATTTATTTATTATTTTCACTATTTATTGATTTCCTTTTTCACAATCTTATCCTATGGACTGCGCCGATTTGCACCTCGCGCCGTTTCAACTCCGAGGCGGGTTCGTCTATTTCTCATGCACTCACCATAATAGGAAAATAATCTCCATCAGCTTTGAAATTTTATCCACTAATTTATTAAACAATACACAATAAAACAAATACCACTACTAATCATTTAGCTTAAGTTATCTCTTTGCACACGGCATGACTGCCGGTCAAACCGCAAAAGTCACAAGTCTCGTATTCTTCCCACCAGCTTGCCTCCACCGTGTTTTCCGGTGTAACTACGTCTCTTCCTTAAACCGTCTGTCGCCCCTCGCGGATAAAATGTTCTGGAAACGTCTAAGGGAAGGAACATCACAATACCTAGCTGAGTATCCTTTAACCAGCTATTGAATCATTTTTATATTTTAGAGTATTTTACAGAATATTTTGTTACGCATAGTAAAATTTAGCACTGATTATAATAAAAAGCTCATTTCGGCAAATATTTGGAAACGTAGTAAATAAGGTATAAAAATTTCAGATACCTATGAGCAGTAGTTCTTGAGAACAGGTACATCAAGTATAAAAAAATCACGTTCGGAGAAAAACTCGTTTTTATGTAAAAATTCTCAATTATCAAAGCATTCAATAACAAATTAAAGCTAGATTTTGTACAGTTCTAATTTTCATACAGATTAAAGAATAGTGTTTTAAGAAAGCTAAAATTGTAGAGAATTTGAAAATGCAAATATCAGAAATCCTCATTTTATGATAGGTTTTGGCTTTCAACACCCCTTCAACTATTCTAATTTTTAAATTCCTTTCTCTTTTTTCTATTCTGGTAAAACTTGATACATAAATTTAATTCTTTGTCTTTTATTTTTAATTTTATATCTCTTGTCGCATTTTTCTTTAACGATTAACATTTTGCATTTTGCTTATTAATATTATATTATAATTATGCAAAATGAACAAATATTAAATAATGAGATGCTCAATTAAAACCAAATACAGATTTAATGATAAAAGGGAAATTTTTAATGTCATTACAAACAAATTTCATGAGGTTCAAGAGACCGTTGCCTAAAAAAAAAGAAAACAATTCGTCGTTTCCGGAAGAAATGAAACTTTAAAAATATTTTCCTTGTCACAAAAACAAAACTTTTTGAAACATTACGTTATTCAAACTCTTACGTCACTTCTGAGTGTCACGTTATCTAAGATGGCATAGGTTTCGGCTACGTCCCCAAGTCTCTGGCATCTCCTGAGGGCGGTTGGTTACTACACCTGTACCAACGATAGTGAACTTTTGGTGATATTCTTCTGTCTGTACCTGAATGAAACTGGCTCTTTTTGACAGCACACTAGCGAAACACTAAAAAAAATCATGATTTAAGCGATGATGATTTAAAAAATTTAACTGGTATTTTAAGGACGAGGATTTAGATTAACTGTTGATGATTTTTTATTTAGGTGATCGTGAGTCTATGGTTTAGTGATGAAGAGTATGAATAATTGAGTAGAATGATAATAAAACTTTAGGTGATTGAGCTTTGTATTTAGGTGAAATTCTTTTATTTTGACGACGACTTCAATGATGATGATGAAGATGATACATAGGATGGTTTAGAATTTTGTGATTTGGGTGATGATGGTTTATCTTATTCTGACGATGATCATGGTGACGCGATATACAGGATGGTTAAAATGACGGTGTGTATTAAGTGATAATAAATATTTAGATGAATTTGATGGTGATATAGTTTTGAGTGATGACGATTTTATACCTGATGTGAGAGTCATTTATATAATAATTTAGAGGAGTAAGACAATGAAGACGATGATTAAATGAGGATGACGATGATGATGATTTGTTTGATATTGCTTTCTATTTAGGTGATCTGGAGGATTATGATTTATCTATCTCGACGATGATAATGGTGATGACGACATATATGACGGCTTACACTGATGGTATGAGTCGATGATGATGATTACTTAAATGATGGTTTTGAATTATCTGGTGATAATTTTATAATTTCTTTCTTGGTTATTCAGATAATATTTTGATGATGATTTAGACGGTTGAGGTGATGAAGACGATGATCAAATGAGAATCATACTGTTGATGGTGGTGATTTAGATGATACTGCTTTTTATTTAGTTGGTTTCAGCGATGATGATTTATCTTAATTTGGCGATGTTTACAATGACGATGATGATGATAATATATATATGATGGTTTAACATGAAGATGTGTTTTGGGTAGTTATGCTTAGTTAGATGTCTTAGATCATGATTTAGATTTAGAAGATGAAGTTGATTGGATTTAGAAGGAAATTTATATAGATGATGATTTCAATGAGTTAGATATTGATTTAGATGAAGGTTAATTGCCTTGCTAATGATTATTTAAACAATACGAAGGGTCATCCGAAAACTTACTTTGCCGCAATCGTTAAAAAAGAAAGCCTAATTACCTGGAAAGACGTATTGCAAAAGATACAGCTATATTTCTGCTACTTCTCAGCATAAGAAACATCGGAACTCTACCAATTGTCATTACCCATTTCGGTTACCTATTTCCATTAGAGTGTCGTAGAAGTCTGTCGCCTGGGAAGGAAGGCAGCCCGTCACAGTTGTCTACAACATTTCACCTGTGGGAAAGTGTGCTCGGACAAGAACGTCTTCAAGTGCAATAACACGTGAAAATACTTGACAGCAAGATCGGAGCCATAGGATGGATGGTCACACATCTCCCCGCGAAACTTCTGCAACATATATTTTGTGGAATTCCCCGTATGCGTCAGATGTTGTCGTAGGACACGACAACACAAGCACTGAGCATCCCATACCATTTGTTCTGAATAGCTCTTCAGATGTTCTCTACTAATGCGCAATAAAGATAAGCTTTCACCGGAGCACCACTCGCCAATATGTCAATGAGTAGACTGCCTTTACTATCCCAGAATACCGCGCACATCAATTTCCGTGCATAGACTGACTGAAGATCGTCCGGCGCGTGGTCCCCTGTAACGCCAATCAATCGTGAGTTGCTGGTTTCTGTGGTGAAGTGAGCGACCCACACCTCTTCACCTATAACGATTCTGTTAATTTACGTTCAATAAACTGATTTATGTATCTGCTGGCTCTAATTCTTTGTGTTTAAAGTTTGAGTATTCGAAATGGAACTCAAATGCAATCAATCATCTATATAGATTACATACCAATTCATATATTTGAATTAAATACATATTTACTTACCGGCCCGAAACTTAACACGTTGACAGAGGCACCGGTCTCTGGGGACCGGCAGTTAACTTTCCGTGTGGCCAGCGTTGGTCCCTGGGGACCGGCACTGGGATTTTCGTTTGGCTGACGTCGGTCAGCGGGACCTACAGTATAAGTTAAAAAATAAATGTAGTCTCAAAGAAATGTGATCAAATTTAGTTTAAACGAAATGTATTGAAACTTTCTAAACAAAAATACCACTTAGCTCGGTGCCGGCTGAACGGAAAGAACAGCAAACTCGGCGCCGAGCTCAACGTGTTGATTTAAATAACTCTTGATAACACAACTCTGTAACGTTCTTCGTACATATAGCAGAAGAGTATACAAGGAAACTAGTGATTAACAAATTTATTTAATATTTTTCATATAATAAGTATAATTTCAAACTGTAAACATAATTCTAAAAATCCATGACATCAACGAATTGGGACCTGTTTCGATGTCAGATATATCTTGTAAAGAAATCTGAAATTTTTTGAAATTTAACAACTAAGTTTTCGAAGTATTTGGCAGTCCAACCTGTATAAGTGTCATTTATTTGTTTAAATCTTTGTAAAGTGTTTATCACAGATTTTCATCAGAGATAAATGATAAAAATTGATGGATAGAGATGAAGGGAATAATACGCATTTGTTCAGAAACATAAACGTAGTATTTGTGAGATTTCTTGCACAGTCAAGTTATAATTGTTTTGTTAAATTCTTTTTTTCAGATTTAATTCTTTTAAATTAATCTCTTAAAGTTTGTCATAATTTATGTGACTCAACTAGGTAAAAAAATTCATTCGGAATGTAAAAAAAATATATGTATTCTGTAACATTTTTTTTTTTTTTGTAAAGTTTACTTTTTTTAATTAACAAGGTCTGTAATCAATGTTTGCACTGATTTAATGCGCGAAGTTCCTAGCGACTTCTCTCATCATCATACAAGCTGCAATAAATGCAAAATCATAACTCTGAAAATAAAATATCCTAACAAGGATTGTAAAGCCAAGGGCATATAATTAGTCTCCTCTGTATGCTTAGATCATTCAATAAGATTTCTCTCACAGCTTGTAGATTTTCTGATGAGTTACTCGCGTTCGTTTTTAATGGTAATCAAAATAATGTAAAACTGCAATTAAAAACATTAAAATTGCGACAAATTGACTAAATGAAAAATATATTCGTTGGTCGCTTAAGATTGCTTCGACGGTATCTAGTTCCAAATTGCAAGACGGGTATTCCACATACGTATAATCGAGAATATAGTATAACATTCTACAACAAAATAATGCCAATTCCGGGCTTTTTTCATATAATCCATTCATGCTGTCAGATTTTTTATGTCTAATCTTATAATATTATTGTAAAATTACTGCCGGTAGAAATCATTCCTTGAAAATGAAGGCCCCTTGCCACCTTCTTGATGCCTAATTTCAAATGGATAATTCAAACGTGGCCAAAGGAGAAATATTAAAATTTTCAAAAATTCGTGTTTACGGTTTTTTTAAATACCTGGATTTACCACTGTTAACTAATATTTTGATATAATAATATATTAATAATTAATAAAATGAAATTTAGGTGGCTTCATGTCAACCACTTAGTATTTTTAACGCTGTGTTTGAGCAAAAACAGAATATTGTTTATTTAAGCTATAAAAAACATCATACAGTAACATTTAGTTATTGCACATTCTTTTTTATCAGCACTTACGAGCTGAAGTTTCGACTTTTAAACTATCCATATTGGTGTTTTTCATGCTCCTAAATTGTTTTTGTATATAAATAATGGAAATTACTATTGGGGTGATGAGTTACATAATACTGTCAGTATTCTGCGATCTTAACCACATGATCAATTGTGCCCCAAACATACAAGAAACAAACAGACATTTAGAAGTAGGAATGATTTCCGAAACGTTTGCTTGAACAAAATTCAAGAGAAAATCAAAACAAAAAGGTCGAATCAAAATGTTAATGCTTCATAAAAATGTGCAGTATAATGTTAGATGTAAAGTCTTTTGTTTCTCTGCCAGACGTACTAGGATATTTCATAAATGAAAGATTTTTCTTTTGGTGGGATAGTAGCTGATACCGATACATCGAGCATTCATTGCTGGACAGTACGTGTATAATTACAGATAGATAGAGCTAATCAATTAATAGAGTATTTGACTGATATAAAATCATCATTCAGATATTCGAAAGAGTTCAAATAATAAAAACATGATACCGTATGCTTTTACTACTTCAATTATGATGTATACTATGCCCATATATAGTACTTCTCCCTGTTAGAGTTAACTAAATCTAGGCTGCTGAAATATAGCATTTTAAAATTTTTCCATTTGAATTTAACATGAATAATTTTACTCTGATATCTCTCTTTCTTTTTTGTTTGTTCATTACTTCTAGCCATCTATATCTAGTTCTATATCTTCTACTTGTGCCTCTGATATTTAATGAAACGGCATTTTGCTTTACAGTGAATAGTTTTAAAATAATTAAAAATTACATTCCTCTTTTAAAGATTTTTTTATTAATTTTTCACGGTAAACATTTTGATATTCATCAAATGGAACTGGAACCTAAAATTTAATTATTATTCAATCTTTAATTTATTTCCAGCACTATGCATAAAAATGCACTTTCTTGTTAAAATAACGAAACAGATTTCAGATTTACGAAAAATAAATCAAACTGCAAATTGCTTTGATGACATTTTTTAGTTCTCGGAATACAGTTCATTTAAATATGCAGTAACTCGAATGATTGTTTGCAGTTAACAAAATGTAAAAGGCTGTTTGGGCCAGTTCGAGAAACAGGTGGTTTACATCTGGAGGAAACGAGTGTTTGAAAACGTCTATATACTATAACTAAACTGATTATTGGAAATTTCCACGGAATGCCCTTATGAGATAATTCACTGTATATTAGAAAAGTATAAGAAACAGACGCATATTTTTTTCGAATGAAAAAAATCGAAAAATTAAATGCTTACTAAAGGAAAAAATCTGATGCGAGCACCACATAACTTACTTATAAGGCCTATTAAATTATACACACTTTTTGCTGCTGATCATTTAAATTTATTTCTTCGAATTGCTCATTCTAACTTAAATACCCGATTCCTAAAAGAAAGTTGAAGATTTTGAAATTACGTATACTGCACAATTTTGGTCGTGCGTTTATGAATTTTTTCTAATTTTATTTCTTTATTAGCGGAAGTACCCGATGTCAATTAAGTTAGATTGAAAGCAATGCATCTAACAACCGAGAGAACGATACCGTTGTAATCCTTCTCTAATAACGATGTAAAAAATACGATTCAGAGTCATACATTTTTCAGTCTGATGCGATATGCAACCCCACATAAAAAATTTCAATAGAAAAATATAATTCTCTCTTATTGTATCAGCAACAATGGCACTCAGCTTTTAATGATTTTCATCTTTCTAATCAAATGGTCGCAAAAGCTCAAGTTCCATCCAATATTTCACCTATATTCAATTTTAGTCGATTCGATGTCGCAAAATATTTATCATAACTGATCAGAAATCAATAACGCGAACAAACAAAAAACACACAAACATACGAGTACATTCTTCTTTATATGTATAGATTATGTAAAACTTGCAAATTTTTTATTAACAAACTCTAGGATTTGCATGCGAGCAATTGCAACACTTTTCGATAAAAAGCATTTTTATCTCCAACACCCGAGACTGGTCGGGAAAATGAGAGCGAAAATTAGAGCTTTCAGGGTTTTTAATTAGTGTTTCGGCTGATTAAAGAGGTAAGAAGATCGGAATAGTCGAAATGGCTTCCCTCGAATTTTAATCGGGAATAATGTATTTAATGTTTCGCAATGCTATTTTTATTTCATCGTTTATCTATTTTCGTATTTTAATAAACAATAGGATTTGAAAGAGAGCAATGGTGACAACTTTCGAAATAAAGCAGATTTTCATCTCCAGCTTGCGAGACTGTTGCCACTCGGAAAAATGAGGAAGAAAATTATCCTTTTTCCGAGTTTTAAATTTATATTTCTGATTTTAGCTACTTTTTTTTTAAAAAAAAGTCACGTCGACCTTTTCCAGGACCCAGAAAAGAATTGTAGAAAGTTTGGTGGTAATAGCTATAGTAGTGACCGAGTTATAAGAGGACAAACACACAAACTGTCTTCTTTATATATATAGATAACAAGTATAAAACTTTCCCATGCGACATGCGACGGAGGACGTGGGCACCACCCCTCTACCAATACGGTTAATCGGTATAGCGCCACGTCCAACTTTATCTAGATAAACATACGTGTTTATTGTGCTAATATACTAATATATAAACATACATACAAATTTGGTACTTCATACAGTGGCGTTAAAGCTAATTAATGTTAGACACTGGATAATACATTGCCATGTTACAAGGTGTATGCAAAAGCATGGATACATAACGTGTGTACTCATATGTTGAGTACCCTATGATCCTTTGAAGCATTATCATTAGAATACAGAAGACATGTACATAATGAAATATTAGGTGCGCAATATTATGCTGGAATAAGTAATTATTACAGTGAATTAAAAGTTAGACCCTAGATTAGTACTGTGTGGTACAGTGTCTTGCTACTGAATTATTTGTTCTGTTTTCTAAATACATTAACCAATGTACAAAGATATTAAAACA
This sequence comes from Stegodyphus dumicola, assembly GCF_044657685.1. NCBI lineage: Eukaryota > Metazoa > Arthropoda > Arachnida > Araneae > Eresidae > Stegodyphus > Stegodyphus dumicola. The sequence continues at coordinate 260,672,360 of NC_140771.1, read as the reverse complement.
CGTGTATTAGGTACACAGTAATTAGTGGATACACAAGCGTTAGGTAAGTGCTACTTTAACATACATTAACAATAGGTACTTAATACAATGCTGAACATATAATTGGTGCAATTAATATTGGTGGATACCCAAGCGTTAGGTAAGTGCTACTTTAACATACATTAACAATAGGTACTTAATACAACAGAACAGATAATTGATGCAATTAATTTTAGAGTGGGGCTCTAGTTAGTTCTTTGCGATACGGTGCCGTGTTACAGGATAAAATGTGCAGATGCATAATTACATTATCAATATATACAGAACATAAATTCATATACATATATACAGACATTTTGTGTACAGACACATTAGCTATATGATTATTCAGTGAGTAATAGATGTATATTAACTATACAGTGCCAAGATATGTGATAACACTAGTAGATACATGGGTACAATTACATTTAAACAAGGACATACACAATTACATATCGACAAAAGCGTATATACGCTTGTATTTGGTACATAATAGTCATTGGTGACATAAACATTTTGTACTTACTTCATATACTTAAACTCTAGATCCATAAAATAATGTTATAACTAGTAATAGGTGCTTATTAATTTCATAATAGGACACTAGGTTGATATTTTCCCTTACTGTGTCACGTTACGTAGAAATGTATGCGGGTGCATGGGTACAGCTTCCTATTTACAATGCTATACTGTTTTCCTATTTACAATGCTGTACCTATTTACAATGCTTATATCATTCGATTTCATAATCAATAGGTCCATGGCACATTTATATACATGAGCAGATGGTACATTGTAGAGTGCCGTTGAGGATAATTGATGCAATTAATTTTATTGTATTTTAAAAATAATGCATTTATACGCAATTATAAGGTGCATAATTGTCATAGGGTACATATACATTAGGCGCATATGCATATACATATTCATATATTAGTTTCTTAATACTATGCTAGGGCAAGTAATTGGTGCCGTTATTTTCACATGTAACATGATGCTGTAGGCGATTGGATGGATAAACTAATATATATACTAATATACATATACACAACTTTTAGGCACATAATAATCACTAGATTCTCAGGCATTAGGTACATGGTATACATATATATATGTAAACAGATGGTTCATAATACAGTGCTATAGAAAGTAATAAATGCAGTTAATTTTATAGTAAGATTCTAGTTTAACACTATGCGAAACGGCTTCATGTTACACAGTGTTAAATACTGACGTATGAATACAGTAATATTTCTACTTGTTAATACTATATATATATATAAATATACAAATATTTAGGTGCATAATTAACATAGGATACATAATTATTAGATGCACTATACATATACGTACATAATACATAAGATTAGTACAATGCTGGAACAATTCATTGGTGCTGTTAATTTTAGTGTAAGATCCTAGTTTAACGCTGTGTGGTACAGTGCCATGCTACAGGATGATATGCGCGGAGCCATGGATTCAGTTATATACATACTAAAACACGTATACACAATTATTACGCACGCAGTAATCATTGGATTTATAAGCATTATATACATGGTACATATACAGACGATACGTATTATATAAACAAATATATATATAATATATGCAATAATAATGCTATAGAAATTAGTTAATGCAATGGATTTTTTAGAATTAAGACTTTAGATTAACACTATGCGGTAAAGTGTCATGTTGCGTGATGTTACATTCGGATGCATGGTTACATTATCATACATACGAGGATATATATATACATAGTATTAGGCACATAGTAATCATTGGGCTCACAATCTTAATGCACATAGTACCTTAGTCTCGTAGACTTGAAAGTACGTAATAAGGTTCAATTGGTGCTATTAATTTGATGAGGCTAAATAATACGTATAAATACAATAATGCAGCAATGATTAATACAGTTAATGATCAATACAGTAACATTTATACTAGAACATATATATACAAATACAAGGCGCATAATTATATTGAGTATAGAATCATTGGGTGCACTATACATATACATACATAAAACATAACTACATGGTGATGGTACTTAAGATACATTTATAAACAGGTACAGATGGTCCTTATTTACATATTGCGGTACAGATAATAGATATAATTCGTTTGGTTGGCATAATGCAAACTGATTAAATAGTTGATTCTTTCTATATTACTAGGAGTGTTGGATATCCTTACGATAATTCACAGTTATTTTGTGGTGTTGGTAGATGGTGCTAGACACTGAATTACTATTCGTCTATATGGCTGATTAAGTATGGCACAGGTCTGTGTCAAGGTCGGCCAGTTTATCCATTAAAAGCCCTATTTTTCTAACTAAGTGCTTCTGTTTTATCAAAAACTTACAGAAAGCTTGCCGATTGGTCGACGGAAGGTTGATGTGTAGCCCTTCTGTAAGGGGCAGGAGGTGAGATAATGCTCCGGAGAGCCAGTCTGTCCGCAGGCGCACTGGCTAGTGTTACTTATCCCGCGTTTGTTAAAGTATTCGGGAAATGGTCCGTGACCCGTAATGTATCTTACCAATTGCGTGTTTGCAAAATTTTTGGTAGTGTCTACGTAGCTGACATGGTAATAAGTCCGTCGGCCGGTATCGCTGTTATCCCATGTCTGCTGCCATTTCCCGATTGCCTTTAAGCGCAATGTTCTTTTCAGGTAAGACACTTGCCATGGGATGTTGATTTGTTGAGATGTTGCTCCTGTGGCAGCTTCTTCCGCTAGATGGTCAGCCAACTCATTGCCGTGGTGGCCGGCGTGCGCTTTGATCCATTCAAGTCTTGTATGGAGTTGGGAAATTTTTCGCAGATCTTCCCGTATTCCCTGAATAATATCGGATGGGTGGTCGGGGTTTCCTATTGCGTATAGCGAAGAAAGACTGTCTGTCTTTATTGTAGCGTTGCGGGAGTGGTGGGATTGCAGGTAGCGGATTGCTTGTGCAATTGCCACTGCTTCTCCCTGAAAAACGCTATTAAATTGCCTTAGTTGACCCTTCCATTGATCTATGACCGTATCTTGCAGCATGACCACATAGGCACTTCCCACGCTTTCGTCTATCTTCGACCCGTCAGTGAAGATGGTAATCTGTGCTGGACCGTGGGCCGTAGTTGGATTGTTAATTATGCTTATTCCGGTGCATTTGGCTGCTGGATGGATTTTCAGAGGGCAGTATTTAGCTTCATAGTTCTCTGGATTAAAATATTCTTCGTCAAAGGTGACAGGTCTTTTAAGCTGCAGGACGATTTGTCTTGCTGCCTCCTCTTCGACACGGATGTGTAGGAGAAGGAGGCCATCCAGCACGTTGATCGCATCTGAAGAGGTCGTGCGGTAGGCTCTGGTGATAACCAAATGCAAAGGGTCTTTGATTGTTAGAAAGGTGTTTAATTTTCTTGCTTTGCATTGGGTAAGCCCATTCTGCTGCTGCATAAGTGACTATCTTATCCAACACTGTGGCGAAAAGAACCTTCTGAATATGAGGATTGAGGTCCCATTTGTGGCCATGAAATAATCGCATTTGCTTCGCTATTGTCACTGTTCTAATTTTGATGTCCTGGATGTGTGGTATCCAGGTCATCTTGTGGTCGAACGTAAAGCCCAGATATTTTAGTTGATTGACAATTTGTATCCTCTGATTGTTGATCTTAATGGTTGGTCTTCTTGAAAGAGAACCTCCCTTTTTAGGTATTAATAACGCTTTGGATTTGTGCTCTGTAATTTTCAGTTTAAGGTTGTCACATAGGGCGTAGAATTGTTGGCATACTTCGTTACAGTGAGTCTCTAATTCTCTTCGGGTTCGTCTTTTCACTATTAGCGCTGCGTCGTCTGCGTAGGCGTAGATCTGGGTGTGCGCTGGTCATGTAGCTGTTAAAACTTCGTTGAAAGTTAGATTCCACAGGTGTGGACCAGCGCACGACCATTGTGGACAGCCTCTCGTCTGCTCCTGTTCTATTATGCCTGAGTTGTGAACTGCTAGTAGTCTTCTATCCCGTAGATAGTTGCTTAGCATCTTATACAAGTTGCTCGGACATTTTGCCTTCCGCAGAGCCTGTTTGATAGCCGGCCACCATAATGTATCAAAAGCTTTCTTGAGATGTATACTTATAATGGCAGTATGGTGGCCGCTATGGCGATTCTCCAAAATTGTTTCTCTAATGTCGAAGAGTGCGTGGACTGTAGAAGTGCCCGTCCTAAACCCGTATTGTCTCGAGCTTAAGAATCCTTGCGTGTGTAAATGGTACCGTAGCCTGTTCATGATAATCCTTTCTAGTACCTTAACCATTGCCGATAAGAGACAGATAGGACGAAAGGATGTGGCCTCGGATGGGTTTAACTTGCCCTATCTATCTATCTATAAAACTTTCCCAACTGTAAGTATACGAAACGCAAGACTGCATTAAAATTTCGATTTACTTATTTGTCAAAAAACAATTTTTTTAAAAATTTGACATCGCCAAAACTTTAATATTTTCGTGATTTAAAAACATTTCGATAACTGTAAGTGTATGACAACAACCAATGATTGCAAAAATAAAGGTCGTGTAGGGACTTTTAAGCCGGATGTTGGTATACATATACGTGAGCATATACATATACGGTTGGTACAGCTAACCTGCAATATAAAAGGGAGAAGCACGCCTACTGTTTAGAAAATTTCAATATTCTACGGCTAATCGTTTTTGAGTTATGCGAGATACATACACACATATATTATATCTACATATATACAGAGGTCACGAAAAAATCCCTTTTGAAGTCACTATAAAATACGCTATTAAAAGGAAGAAGTCTTTATTCTGTCCGTATGAGATGTCACACAAAAATCATCCAAATGGATTCAGAAATGGACAAAATGTATATTTCCACTCAAATGTGATACTTGAAATTTTCCGTAATTATAATACTTCCTTCACATTGTAAAAGGCACAAAGTTTTGCAGCTATACTTTAAGAAGTGGTCGTAAAAAAATGTGGTTCGCTGAGAACTTCTTTCTAAAAGTTCAAGCAATAAATAAAACATTTTCGAATAGAATGTGTCTGAAAACTGTATATTCCGTCATTCAAAAGTAGTGGACTGTAAATTCACTTGATGTTCCCTCAGTGTAGAACCCAAGAAACCTCAGAGTCATAATGTTGACCGAAAGTTCTTTATTGGCTTTCAAACATTAAGTTTGCTGAGGAACGGCGAAGATCACATTGAAACCTCCGACTTCAGTAGCGGCTCATCAAGCAAACTCAGAAGAACCTCTGCTTAGTTGAAACTCACAGCAACCTAAAAGCTCTAAACGCGAGCTTTAATATCCTAACAAATTTGTGTCTGCGCCGCTCCTCGGTACAAAGAGAGAAATACAATTTGCATAACATAGAACAAAAACATTTAACAATATTTTTAAATTATTTATAAAAATATCTAAATGTAAATTTAAATATAAAAAATTCGTTTTAAAGATCATTGACGATTCCATATCCCTTTGTTCTTCCGTTGATGTGGTCATCTTAGAAAGACATTGCTATATTTACTTATTTTCTCAGAAGCATTGGTCATCTTAGAATGGTAGTCGACAAGAGGATTTATTGTACCTATATTTTCCTTTTGTAAAAATCTGCGTTTTCATTTTCTAGATCTAATTTTAAATTTGAGCTTTCTGAATAAATAGTGTGAAAATGAATGCATTTCCGTTAATAATGTGTTCAAGTGGCCGGCAGTGGTCGAGAGGTAGAGTCGTTGAACATTGGTAGCCTGACCCAGCACACGAACAAGCTGCTTGAGAATTTTGTGGTTTTCCTAATGTGTAATGTGGGTAGGAAACTTTTCCTGAGAAAGTCCTCCGCAAAGGCTTCCCTTCCCTTAGGCAAAGAGCCCTAACGTCCTTTTCAAATAATCCAATAAATATAAATACGGTACTGAAATATTACCTAGTTCATCCTGACTTGTTTCATCACAACTAACGAATCGCAACATCCAAAGGATACTTATATAAGAGGATTACTTTGAAGAAGTTGAAGGAAAAAGAACAAAAGAAGACTTTATTATATTTATTTATTCATTATTAGAATATATATTAGAAATTACAGACATGCATAAAACTTTTTAATATATTTAATCTCATGCAAATGCTACTTTTTCCTTTTTTAATTTTTTAAAATATAATGTTCATGAAGAACTTCCAGTACAACTTTATGAAAGGATTTAAGTAAATAATGACGTTTAATAGTAAAGTACATAAATTTAAAATTCTCTTGAAATAAAAAACTACGTAGTACTCCCATACGTATCATTAATTTTCTACTTCTTTTCAACGTTTGAATGCAAAAGTTTGATTCTTGAAATATTAGAAAAAAAAAATTAATAAAATCTATTATATGAAATATAGAGATAACAATATTCCTCGTTCTTACTCGCACTTAGAATTCATTACTCTAATACGCACCAGCACGTTTTAAAAGTAAAAAGGAAGACATATCTGCTAGAATTATCGTCATGCGATGATTTGAAGTTGAGTTATTTTATAGGAATATATTTTCGACGACGGTATTTTTAAACTGCGAAGTTTTGGAACCGCTTTCTTTTCTTCGACGATGTTTTGTACCACGATTGTTTTCTTCGACTATGTTTTAGACCTAGGATATGTTTTCTTGCTTTCTTTTCTCCCACATGTTTTCTACAGCGACGTTTCCGCCTTACGTTGATTTCTCCGCGACGTTTTCGTCCGCGATGTCTTCGTCGGACCCCCTTCTAGACTTCACTCGCAAGCAAGCGAAGTAATCGTTCCATTTAGACTCTAGTCCTTCGACAAAATAATACCTGGCCCAGTATGGATTTATGCAAATATCCAGAGACGTATAAGATTATGGAGTTCATTTAAAAATGACTTTTGAGTCCACTTTCACATTAGTTTGATTACCATTAAAAGCGAACATGAGAAAGGTGTCTAAAAATTTGCGTCTTAATATTACGAATCTTTGAATAAGATTACAATCAGAATTTTTTTTCTAATGGTTGGCACTTGCCTATGTCGGCATCGTCCTGTCTTAAGGCCAGATCGGTAGTCTCTTTATCATGGAGGCACCTAATACGTGGGCCACTATTTTCTCCTATGAAGGCAGAGATAATTTTAAATCCATGCCTTGTCCGGGATTCGAACCCGGGCCCTTCGGTATCGCACTCAGTCTTCCCTAACCACTATAACTCTGGGCGGAACAATCAGAAATATAAATCTTGTTTAAAGGTTTGCAGCTACAGATTTCATTATATTCATGACTTATTATTATAGTCGTTAGAATATTTTATTTTCACAATTATATATTGTTTTTATCATCCTGCGACACATTATGCCAGGCATTTATCAGTTGTCGCTCCAGATCTGCGATATTTTGTGGTGCCTGAATCTTACTGTCTACTATATCCCAGACATGCTCGATTGGTAAAATCTCTTTTGCTGTCCGACTTTGCTGTCTGAGCAAGAGTATTAACCTCCCGGAGACTCCAGACGACTACGCCGATGTTGTGGGGTCAAAGGCAAACGTCTAAAAGGCCTCTGTGAGCGTAATCCCCGCCTCAGACAACCGCCGTGAGATAGTGGATTATACCACGGGAGGTATAGATGCTTCAAGTTTTAGTGTTTTTCCAGCATGAATGCGGTGCGCACACTAATTACAGACATGTTGTTTAAAAAAATATAATTTAAGGTAAAAAAAAAAAAAAAAAAAAAAAAAACATGCACGAAAATACAGATCAATTTTTGATCAGTGTGAGTCAGTTTTCCGTAACTATTTCAGTCGTGTCAATTAGGTCAGACTTGTAGAGATTAATATTAAAATATTAAAACTAAGACTCGGTCGTTCAGAAAGTCTCACAAGTACTTCGTCTCTCTTTCCATAACAATGTATGTTATTGTCGTTATCATTGATCAATACCAGTATTTATCTCTGATAACCTTTTAAGAAAATCTGTGATAACACTTTACCGACTTTTAAACAAACGAATGAAGCTTATACAGGGTGAGCTGTCAAGTACTTCAGAAATTGTGTTCTTAAACGTTTAAAAATATTTCATATCTTTTAATGAAATGCGTCTGACACTGAAGCAGGTCTCCATTCGATGATGCCACCGATGCTTGAAATTATATTCACAGTTTCAGATTGTTATAATAAAAATTGTAATCAATGTGTTACTCACCAGTTTTCTCATACACTACTACGCTTTATGTACTTTAAAATTACAAACGTTTACGTACGCTGTCATCGTTGTTCCCCTTTATTTAATCAAACTGCTTTGTCTTTTATTGGCAGAGTGGTGGCTTTATACTAACATGTACTTCTCATACTACTGCTGCTTTGTTCTGTGTTTAAAATGTTTCCTCAGTTTCCTTTGCATCGTAAACGCTTTCAGGAGAGTAATTCAGAGATCTGATTTAGAATGTGCGTTTTCATGACTGATTGGTGATTGATTCAGATGTTTGATTATTTTCTGATTATGCAAATAAGATCTAATCAGGCAAGTGCCAATAATTAGGTAATAAATTTATACAGAATTTTCGTCAGAACTCTTTGGTATGCAAGCAAACAAAATGCTTGCACAAATGAATAAAATGCTTCTCATATTACCATTTCGACGTTTCATATACAGATATTTTGACTAAAACCTGATAATAATTTATATTTTCTCTCTCATTGTAATGTTTCTTTATACTTTTATAAACGTTCTTCCAAATAAATGTTTCCACAAAATTATTACAATAGGTTCTCAAGCATTCCCCCCTTAATCGTATTCACGTTCACTCGGCTGGAGAACTCAGTAAAGGACTTCTTACCACAAAGCCCACAGTTGGATAATCTTCGGTTTCTGGCAAGTACTACCTACAAGTACTATCTTAGCTGGTATAGCGCAGCAGACCAACAATAAAGTGCTATGTTCACATTCAATGTTCCCATTTTTAGCTATAGCCTATTTTGCCCTTTCTGCTCACTTTTCGAATATTTGATTTTGAGTGAAACGATCTTTAAGAGAGTAGGTGCTTTGAAATTTATAATCCTCGATCCTTTGGTATTTAATTAGGAAAATTCTCATCGGAAGACTCAGTGTGAAAGTAATTCAGCTTACAGGGAAGTACTGCTATATGCGGTAAAATTACATTTGCATAAAGGTATGAAACCGGCCCTTTAAAAGAGCTTCAACAGTCTCATATGAACGTGTATTTCTGTTGAAATTGAGGTAGTTGCAAAAGCATAAATCTTCATAATTTATTTTGAGATGGTGGGAAAACAGTGCTGATGTGTTATCAAACTACATGTTTCTATGAGCGGCCGAGCAATAATGTTGCCAAACAGTGGTACTTTGATGTGAAGTCGATTCTAGACACACGGGTTGACTGCATGGACATTTTCATGATATGTCCTCCGTTTAAGGAATATATTAACTGTTTCCCTTATAATTCCTTCCAAGAAGGCATTCTCTCTTAGGCAGACAGCTCACGCGTGCTTTGCCATAATCAAATAACACGCTTATTATGCTACATAAATTGTCTTGACAGTGGGTATATACACTCTTTCGCAAAAAAATCAAAGCGCCATGAAGGAAGTGGTTGTTTTTGATGAAAATGACTATGCGTATAGCTTTTGCCAGATAAGAAAATGATTAAAAAATCAAGGTCATAGTACTTGTTCAAAGCTCACAATCACCCATTAAGTGTTGGAATTAGTAGTTGGTCGAACCGTTCTGGCGGCAATGCATGCTTAAATTCGTCGAGGCAAGGAGTGGTGGTGGTGTATTTAATTACGGCAAAGCACACTAGGGCTATCTGCCTAAGGGGAGGGGTGCCTTCGTGGAGGACTTTCTAAGGGAAACTGGCTCGTATACACGTTACACATGGGGAAAACCACGAAAACGCTCATGCAGCCAGCCCGTTCGCGGGATTCGAACCTCGGACCGAACTACCAGTGTTCAGCGACTTTACCGCTCGGCCGAGGCAAGGAGTGATAGAGGTTCCTTATATCATCCTGCGACACATTATGCCAGGCATTTATCAGTTGTCGCTCCAGATCTGCGATATTTTGTGGTGCCTGAATCTTACTGTCTACTATATCCCAGACATGCTCGATTGGTAAAATCTCTTTTGCTGTCCGACTTTGCTGTCTGAGCAAGAGTATTAACCTCCCGGAGACTCCAGACGACTACGCCGATGTTGTGGGGTCAAAGGCAAACGTCTAAAAGGCCTCTGTGAGCGTAATCCCCGCCTCAGACAACCGCCGTGAGATAGTGGATTATACCACGGGAGGTATAGACGTGGCTGTAGTGCGTTGAATAGTCGACAATGATACCGTTGGGGCGTTTCGGGTCTGGAGATCAATCATCCTATCTTGCCTCCCATTTGCGCTCCTTTGACTTCCAGAGCCTTCATTTCATCGGCAATTTCCTTGAAGCAACCATTGCTGCCAACATCGTTTCACAGCAGTGTCTGCACGCTGCAGGTGGCGGCCTACTGCTCGGTATGAGCACCCAGCTTCACACAACCTTCTAGTGCTATCACGTTCTTCTAGTGCTTCTAGTTCAAGTCGTTTAGTTGTCCGTAAGGTCTTCGATATCGTCGTATTGGCATGTTTAGTTGCTTTTTTACGGAATTAAATTGGGAGCAACAACAAAAACTAAATTTTCCACCTCTGTTACTGGATCTATACTTTGCAAATTGCTCGCTAGAAATGAGCGCTATGATCGCAATTTTTGTTTATTTGCATGTTCGATCATGTTGTTTTTGCATACGAAATTACATCACGAACGCAAAGGTCCTTCTTGGTGCTTCGATTTGCTTTGCAAAAAAATGTATTTGGCTTGAAGATATAAGTTGAAAGAATAGACAAACTATTATTTGTAGCCATAACGTAGAATCTATACCCTGTAAATAATGTGTTCTCTCCAAGAGACTCTGCCAATGCCAATGATTATAAGTTACGGAGTGCCTATGGTTCAAAACCATGTACCTCCACATCAGAAAAATATCTAAGTAGTGAGCAGAAATAGGAAAATTGCATAATTGGTTACCATGATGCACACTAGAGGGAGCCACATTAGCTCGAGAAAGTTTAGGGACAGGAGAAATCAAGTTTTGCTTTTTTTGCAAGTTTATGATTTTAAACTTTTTTTTGTATTTTTTTAATTTTATATATTTTTTGGTATTTGTTTTATTAAATTTCATAACATAAGTATGACATTAAAGCAATAGGAAAGATTTTACAGATTAATAGGCTCATTGGCATATGGCACTAATCGTAGCGAAGAAGGGGTAGACTTTCGCGACGAAATATCTTCAACTAAATATAATTAAGTAAATGTTTGTTTATTTGTATACTGCTGATCAATAGTTCACAGGAAATGTATATTCTGAACTTAAAACTTGTACTTTAATTTGAACTTGTACTTTATCTCAACTGGATTATTCTTCACAATTGCAGAGCAACAGCATTCCAAGCAGAATGCTAATACGCTTTCACGATTTGAAAAGATGAGTCAAATCATGGTGCATCTTGAAACTTTGCACGACAGACAAGTACGTTATCTGACAGCCCAAAATAGTATAAAATTATTGCTTAAAAACTAAGAAATGTAAACGGAACGAAAGTATGTAACGTTTTAACAGATTAAGCCAATATTTTTATAATATAAGACCATGAATAAAGGGTCATATCTGCTTCATTTAACGGTGTAATAGGTTCGGAATGGCCAACATTTTGTATATAAGATCTACTTCTCTTAAAAGTGTGTCGCGATCGACTTGTTGTCATAGGTGTAATCAAAGGGGGAAGAAGGGGGGAACACTGTGTTTCACTATAAGGTGCATTGCAGCGAGATATAGGTAGATAAGTAAAATATATGTAAAAAAATTATTTTTATTTTTTAAATAACTTATTAAGTTTTCGAGATATAGGTTCATGAAAGAAAATAAATTTCTAGACCCAGTTTTTAACAGAAGCATTCCGTACACGCAGTACCTGAAAAATTCGATTTTTCTGCACGTCTTCAAGAATTGATTGAAATGCTTGCAGTTTGTTTTAAAATTGGTTTTGAAAGAAGTTGTTTCTTCTGTTTGCGTGCCTTTTTCTTCTTTAAGCATTCCTCATAGAGTTTTCTTTTTTACGCATTCCAAAGCCAGTTCTTCTCTTCATGCTTCGAAAACTGTCATAAGTTTTTTGTAGATTTTTGGGAAGCCGATGAGAAAGAGTGCTGCAATATGGACTCTCCTTTATTTCTTCACCAATTTCTTGCAGTTCGTTCACGAGCTCGAGCCAACCGAACGCCCAGTGGGTACAGCAGTGCGGCGGCGCAATACCTGTAAAAACCACCAACGAAGTTCTGGTTCCTCCGTCCACTTTTGCCTGTTCCTGTACCGATGTGTTCTTTGAGCTTCTTTTCGTTTTCTGCCTTTAACGTATCTAGTTTTCTGAGACGGTAATGTTTATTGGAAATATTTTTTCTTTCATGAGTTTTCTTTAATTCATTCCATATCTGTTTAGCTATTGTTTTATTTCTTATGTGTACGAATTGGTTGCCTTCTATGAGTAAAAGATATGTTGTCTTTTGTTTGTTCATCTCTTTTTATCAACTCGGCGTTGATTTCTTTTAGTGTTTCATTCGCGATTAAATCCCATGAAATTTCTTTCTTCAGATTTTTTTCCCAGCAAGTAGCCATTTCTGCTACTGTTTTTCGAATGCGTAGTACACAACTATGTTAGTTTCATTTTGCTTTTTAAGACAGGCTTGTCTTTTTGCGGATTATCCAGTGGCAAGTTATGACAGAGTATCCTTTCTGTTAATATTTTTATGTGAGCATAAAATATTAAATTATGTTACACATAATGTATTGAGCAATAACAAACAAAAAGAAAAAAGAAAAAAAGAAAAGAAGAGCATTTCACGTCACACTCTATATTTCTAGAGATACTTTAATTACCTTTACAGAGGTGAGAAACAAATTGATATTTTATCAAAAAGACGAACACATGCAGAATATATATTTCATTTATTAACATTAACGAAAAAGGTGCAACCATACGCGGTCTGTTGGAAGCAAAACGGGGCAAATTTGTTCTTTGAGTTTCAAGGCAAGATATGCATTTTTGTATTGGATGAAAAACCTTAAAACGGATTTTTACAAACAAGCTTTGACTCAAGAAAAGAATGGAAATTTTAAAATTCAAAATAATCTCACGCTTAATAATTAAAATTATTCTCATATTACTAACCACCAGTTTTTTCGTATCTTTTTCAAGTATAAAAATTTGAAAATTTCTTTTCTTATAAAGCAAGGTGTTCGAAATTTTTGAGTTCTTTAACAAAGCTGCTTTGTTTGTTGAGACGAAGTGGTGGGTTTGGAGTTTAGATATTTATTCTTAGGTCGTTTAAAATTAATTTCGGTGGGAACTTTGTTTGTGAGTGACGACGATTCACTGAACTCAAAATTCAGAGAACTTTAAATACAATTAAAAAATCCTTAGCTAGATATTTGTTCCTCCGAAAAATATATATCTAAACCAGAATTCTTTTCAACTCACGTAAACATTTAAGAATTTTGGAGGATAGTATGAAGTTAGGCTATACATAAACCGAGTTACGCTCAATTCAGAAATTTATTTAAAACTAAATTAAAAACGGAGTGATTTATAAATTAACCCGGTTTTATAATGATAGAGATTATTACTCATATTTTCCAAAAAATAAATCGGGGTTTGTTATAGAACTTTCTACATTTACATTGGCTGGGAGCTTTGGCAATTCAATAGCCAATCTTAATTGAAATTAACATTGATAATTCCACGAATCTTCATTAGGATTCAGAATCTCAACACTAGTACTGCAAATTACGTTAAAAGCAGGCATAAATATTACCTCTCACAATCAGTTTTAACATTAAGGTAACGCTTTATCTAATGAACATAATGTCCTATGTGCCGAAAAATAATAACTTCCCTTTCTGAAAGCATTTCGTTTGCTACGGAAAGACAGTGCTCTATTTTTTAAGTAAATCTATTTAAATAATCAAGTTTAATCGGTGTATTGAGGTATCTGTGCTAAAAATGGGTGTACTCGGTAATAAAATGAATTAAACCAGTGAGATTCAGCTAACTTAAGAGTAACAAAATACTAATTTAACATTTTTAGTGATGAGTTAAAAATAAACATAACCACAAAAATACTAGAACAAATACAATGAAAAACTGTACTTTCCCGAATCCAGTACCAATAAAAGAATGTCCGAAGGAACACTAATTCCCTTCAGTTAAGTGATCGGATCTCTAATGTCATATAAACAATTAATTTCTTGAGTTTTTGGATGGTTTAACTTCTTTTAATTTACAACATATTATGAACAGCAATTCACTAACAGTTTTCTTCGAATATCTGAGTAAGTAATTACGAAAACAAATCAGCTTTCAGGACATTTATTTTTTTTCAAAAATTGATGGTAAAGACCTTTTCATTATTTAGACACTATCCAAACAGATATTAAGTTACATTATAGCTCCACAGCGGACGAAAGAGCACTGTTCCCTTTATAATCTGAGGGACAAGAAAGTGGATTAGTGCCTTCAGGCAAAACGACAGTTTAAAATTCATCTGCTTTGTGTTCTGCTGTGGATGAACATTGAATAAATATAGAAAGACAATATTCAATGTTACTTTTTCTATAACTGGTTAGAATAAAGTATCTCATATTAGCAAAACCTATGTTACAAACGTAGCTTGAAATTTTACGAAAACTAGATTTGCGCTCATTTTATTTTAAAAAGTGACAAAGATATGAAATTGCTACACATGCATTTATTTCTATGCCCCGACTGCAAACGCACTGTTTTTAGCGCATCATGTTTTGAATAGTTAGCGGAATTTTACGGCGCATATACTCTAACTTGTAAGAGAAAAAAAAACATTTGCATAATTTTGCCGCTTATAAGGTTAAAAATAATGGGAAGCGCCGCCCGTTCTCTAGTACAGGTTTGAGTTCCTATGAATGTATTCTTGGAATAGGCTTCTGGGCTTAGCACCCGTACCTCGTGGCCTGCGGTCATCTAATAAGAATTATAAATGTGTTCTCACAACACTCTTATCCATTCCTAGCAATTAAACTCACGGGCGACATCGCCAGAAATGGCAGAATGCCAAAAATTTGCGAAAATTCAAGAATTAAATTACCATGTTTGAAGATCTACGTGAAAATGGCGTGATTAATCAGTGTGTATATCATCAGTGTGAATAATGAGTGCAATTCTCAGAAGATCATCAGTATGATTTAAGAAAAACAGAAAAAGAAATCGTTGTTCTGATTCTTCCAGTTGAATAGTGGTAAATTGTGAAACGTTTGGACTTTTCAGCCCGACCATGTGGATAAATTCGACTCATCGCTGGTACCGGAATCAAAGCTAAGTTCCTCTGAATCTCTTGGAAAGCACAAGAAAAAAGTAAACAAAGAGAGAGCTCCCTCCTCATAATTACTATATTAAATGAGAAAATTAAAATTGCTTTGATGTTTGTGATTTGAATGTCAAGCGTTAAAGCCAGCAGACATTGATAAAGTATATTTCTAATGCAAACGAGAGGTATGAGTATTTTTATCAAGGATGGAGAATATACTGTATGATAAATGGATGTTAAAATGGTTAAAAATATTAGATCAGAGGTAATTTTGAAACCTTTAATTGTTTACTCATGTTACTGGTTAAGGTCGAAATGACTGTGAAATGTTTAGTCATTGAAGTTAATAAATTAGTTGAAACTTAATTAGTTTAATGATTTGAGAACAATAAGTTAAATGTTTGTATCATTACACGAATCTGTAAATGTGTTACGGATATTACTTTTTTGTAATTGCGTTTACCATTGTATGGTGAAATACTTGTTAATGGTTTAATATGATAAATGTACTATTCATGATTCTGTTCCCTCATGATAGTGTTTGCTAAGTGAATAAAGGTAGTATTCAGTAGTGGGGAAGTTTTTATGTTTACCTGTAAAATCAAGTGTTTTTCACGTACTGTATGTGGGAAGCGGTAAAACGAAAACATCAGAGAATAATATGGTCCTAAAAGGAAAAATATGATGTCAGAAGAATCGGATGAAATCAGGAAGAGCATGCAATCTGAAATTAAATTAAAGGAAATGGAGCTACGGATAGAAAAGTGTAAATTGGAGGCAGATGAGGCTAAAGACCGATTAAAGAAGATGGAATTTTGGAAAAGACAGTAAAGAGGATTTTGGAAAAGACAGTAAAGAGGATTTTGGAAAAGACAGTTAATAGGGAGAACATCAGCTAAAAATTAAAGAGCCAGAAATGTACAGTAGAAAAACAGATAAATAAGAAAGCAAATCGGACTTAGAGGATGAAGGGATATCAAAGTCTGAGAGCAAGGAAAATGATTTTTTGAAACATTTAAAAATAATGAAAAGAGTTATGATTGACCCGAACAATCATAACAAGTAGAAAGCTAAGAAATGGCCGTTCTTTCCCATTATGCTGACATGATGTTTAATCCCAATAAAATTCTTGAAGAACGTAAGGAGAACATTGTTTTGCAGAGTTTAAAAACCAAAGTTAAAAGTTTGATCGCAACTTCGGGTGAAATGGATTTAGAAATAAGAAAGCAAATCGGACTTAGAGGATGAAGGGATATCAAAGTCTGAGAGCAAGGAAAATGATTTTTTGAAACATTTAAAAATAATGAAAAGAGTTATGATTGACCCGAACATCGAAAGCTGAGAAATGGCCGTTCTTTCCCATTATGCTGACATGATGTTTAATCCCAATAAAATTCTTGAAGAACGTAAGGAGAACATTGTTTTGCAGAGTTTAAAAACCAAAGTTAAAAGTTTGATCGCAACTTCGGGTGAAATGGATTTAGATAACTAGATTAAGATTAAAGACACGGCATTGAAAGAATTCCAAATTGTATGTTTCATTAGAACATAAAAAGAATTAAGAAAGATGTGTTAAAAGGTATGAGAAAACGCATACTCAACACATAGCGAGGGTTGAAGCAGCACTTGATTTCTACTCAGAATCCAGAAAATTTAAGACTTTTGATAAACTAAGAAAACTTTTGATTATGGATCAGGTAAAGTATCAATTACAATCAATTTTCAATATGTTAAATTGGTAAAAGATAATTTATTAATGTGTTACCTTGCGCATATTGTTAAAAGAATTAGAAAATAATAGATAAAAGAGTTTCGATAAGAGAAAGGAAGGATATTTTCCCTCCAATCGATTGCGCTACAGCTGAAATGCCAAAAGAAAGTCATTTTAAAATTCTTTTCTGCAGATACATTTCAGAACTGCAAAATATAAATGAAATTATATGTTAAACTGAAATTAAAATGATTATTTGCAGTTAAATGCCATTGCTAAATTAGTTTTTCTTGTACTTTTAAATTAATTTATTAGTTTAAACACCATATTCAGTTATGATTTACCAATATGCTCTATTTTTAACTATAACTTTAATTATTATTGAAATTAAGGAATTAAGGAAATTATCATTGAATTAAGGAAAGCTGTAGCTATTATTGAAATTTTTCTTAGGCATATTTTCCCTTGTTGTCTGTGCTCCCAATTCGAAGTGACCGTCAGCTACATCCTTTCTGGTTTTCGTAAGTCATTTGTCGGCATTTCGCATAAAAAATCTCCAGATTAGCATTAAAACACGAATAAGGATGTTATTTTGTATATTAGATTTTTTTCTCTATGTGGCCTTCATGTCAAAACTTACTAGAAATAATAAATAAGTATATAATGCTTTCCTTTCAAACGAAGTATTTTCAATATGTGTCCCATAGCAATATGCTCTTGATTAAGATTGCTAAGAGTTTTACCCTGTTTGATTCCCCGCCAAAGTGCTGGTTGCAGGGTTGGCTTCTGCAGTTTCCATTATCTCAATGCATATGGGGAAATTTCCCTTAGAACGTTCTCCGCAAAGCCGTCCTCGCGCCAGGCAGGTAACCATCCTTTTCTTTGCCCTTTTCAAATAACCTAACTTTTACTCAAACAAATCAGTCATGACATGAAATTTAGAAGAAATGAATTTGAATAATTTTTATAAAAATGTCTCGATTGGATATATACTGGAAGTTAAAGAATTTACAACCCCACAGATACACGAAAAACTAATATTAAACTGAAAGCTTTGAGACTCTGTATTACGCCGAAAGGGATCCTTTTTTTCATTTGCGCACATAGACGTTTGAACAGAATTCGGGTTAATATCCCTCTGGATTAAAAATATTTAAAAACAGCGTATTTTATAAATTACAAAATGAAACTTTCATATATTTGAATAAATATTTATGAGGCATTATTAATAAAAACGAGAATAAAGGAAACACTATGAATAATCCTCAAACGTTTAGTCTGAAATTTAAAATTCAAATTAACTATCGCAAATCACTGAGTACAGGGGGTGTTCAGGTATTTTTTTAAGGATTTTGCAAGGATTTAGATATATAAACAAACCTTATAATCTCATTTTCTAATATATTTCGTCTGAGAGCCCTTTTGTTAAACCATCATATTACGTCTTGATTTCCACGAGAAAAGCCTTTTCCTGAAAACATCAAGGTTGATTTTATGCCACTTCTCCTTCACAATGTTCCACAGTCCATCCAATGTTTGGGGATGCCACGTATAAAGAGCTTGTTTTAAAAGTACAAATTCACATTAATCCATAGGAGACACATCAGGAGATTTCGGGGATATGCATCTAGAGGGAATAGCTTTAATTCCGGTTTCATATCTCACTTTTTTCAAACCATAAAGCAGTAGATTTAGAGCAGTGTTTCTTAACCTTTTTGCCAAAACTTTAAAAATTTTAAATATGTCACGGACCCCTCTGTGAAAAAAAATTGCTTAATCATCATTTATTACAAAATATATTCTGTTTTATTATTTAATTATTTTAATATTTTTATTTCTATAGTATAAAAAATTTGAAGAAATTAAAAATTTTAATGTGAAGGTTGTGGCTGCTTTTCCTTGATTAACAGATTGAATTGAGGGATGGTTTTCGACAAAGCAACGAGCATATCCTGTTGGACATTCAGTCTATTTCGATGTTTTGTTATTATTGTGACAAATGTGGAAAATACCGTTTCTCAAAGATATACTGTAGCAAATGGAATAATGGCTGCCATAGTTCGTTTTACAAGCAATGGGTCGGCTTCTCTTAAAGGAGACCAAAACTCTCCAAAAATTTTATAATCGAAATCCATTTTTAACAAGGACATTGTTTTCAAATCAATTAGCTCATCTTTGGCAAGGTTCATGTCATCGATACAGACAATATCACAAAGAAAAGGATTACGAATCCACAACTCATCTTTTATATTTTTTCCATCTGAATTGAAATATTTTTTAAATCAAACTTGAAGTACATCCAGGTGTTCGCAGATTTCATTTTTCAAGTTATTCAATAACAAACTATCTCTCCGAGATCCATTTTCAAAAAGTACTTCTGCCAACATTTGAAAGTTTGCATATATCCCATTTTGAATTCTAATTTTCCAAAGTGACATTTTCAATAAAAATGCCTGTAGTTTCTCAGTGGCATCCATAATTGTTGTATCAGGCCCTTGAATTGAAAGACGTATATCGTACATGTGGTTAAAAATGTCTGCCAGGTAAGCCAATTTACATATAAAATCTTTTTCCTTAAAATATTCGAAGAGTTATCGTTTTCTTCTAAAAAAGTGATACTTCTGTCTTCAACATGAAAATTCGTTTCAAAACCTGCCCTCGTGACAGTCAGTGCACTTCCGTGTGGTACAGAAGTACTTCATGTTCTGCGTTCATTTCTTGACACAGTGTTTTAAAAAGACGATGATTAAGAGCTCTACTTCTAATAAAATTCACAGTTTTAATAACTATTGACAATACTTCTTTTAAGCTGGTTGGAAGAGTTTTTGTGGCCAATGCATGTCTATGTATAAAACAATGTGTAACAATAACATTAGGAACCTCTCTTTTTACCAAATGGATAAAACCAGATTAATTCCCAAGCATCGCAGGTGCTCCATCCGTACAAAGTTAATGAAGTTTTTGTTTCCAGTCGAAGTCGTGTTTAGAAAAGAAAACATTTAAAATCGGTAAAACATCAACTGCCTTTGTAGTTTGCAAAAGAGGCTCACAAAATAAGAATTCTTCTTTGATAGTATCAGCAGACACGTAACGAACAAAAACAAGAAGTTGACTACAATTCGTGATTTCTGTAGTTTCATCCAGTTGCATACTAAAGGGAAATGGCGATGCTTTCAATTCATCGATGTTCTGTTTCAAGGTATTGCAAGAAATTTCAACTATTCTTGAATGTATCACATCCTTGGACAATAGAATTGCCTCAAGTTTTTTTTGTCTGTTCCAGTCCACAAACTAATTCAACCATTTCCAGCGCACATGGCTTAATTTATGTCTCTCCAATAATATGCGGTTTCTTACGTTTGGCAATACCATATGCAACTCTGAAAGATGCCTCAACCAAAAGCTTTTGTGAAATACCAAATCCAAGTTTGGTTAATGTTCCAGATTTCGAAAACTGGGCTTTCTTCTTTGCAAAATATTCTAGATCTTTAGATGCATTTTCAGGATGAAGAGATTTGAGATGCTCTATCAATTTTGCCGGTTTCATACTGGCGTTTGCCAAAACGTTTCCACGCAGAAAGCATTGTGGCTTTTCAACACCGTCCGATTCCTTCATGCAGTAGAATCCATATTTTACATAATTTTCATCATACATCCTTTTTTTTGGACATTTTGGGCCACAAAAAATATCAAATAATTAAATTAAGAACAAACATTAAGACATAAAAAAACACTTGAAAAAAATACTTTAATTACAACTTATGAAAAAGTAAAACAAATATTTTGTTTTAAAAATTTGCAAAAACATTGCAGAACTGATTTTAACGTCACTTTATTTCCAAGTGAAGTAAAATTCAAAGGCTACTTTGTGTTTCTAAAAATTTCAAATTTGATATTGTTTGCGAATGTTCTTTTCCTCGTATTGTGGAGGTCTCTATTATTGGGAAATGGCAGACAGACAGCTTACAGAGGTTGCCCGTGACGAAAAAAGCTTTTTTTTTAAATATTGATGCAAACATTTTAAAAATTAGGAGCAGTCGGCGGACCCCCAAAGTATGACCCATGGACTCCCCAAGGTGTCCATGAACCATGAACCACAGGTTAAGAAACACTGTTCTAGATCAAGCATTATGGAATTACAGTCACGTGCAAAAGTTTAAGACCAGTAGCCGTTTTCCTCTATTTTAACATATAGCACCATTTTCGCTCGTGATTGCGTTATCTCATATGTTGATTGAATCAGACGCCTTTTACTGTTATAAATATAACGTGGTCTCGTTTATCAGAAGTTCGTTATTTTAATTTGCGTACAAGTGCTGTTGTATAATTCTTTCAATGAGTAAAGAAACATTCACTTATTGTTGAAAAACGGGTAAAAACAGTGGATCTGCATGAAGTTGGCTTTCCTGAACGTGAAGTAAATTTAAAGGTAAATGTCAGAAAAGCAGGCGTGCATCAATCTATCAGTAAATTCAAAATTTCGGAAAATTATACGGTTTTAAGAGAAGAGATCACCCAAAAAAAACCTTGCGCACGACGATGATCGTATGATAAGAAGGATGGTCACTTGTTTTCGAACAACCTCCTGCAAAACAATTAGAGCTACTCTAGCTGCCAGTTTGAGTACGATTCCAAGATGTTTGACTAAAGATTATGGTGTATTTTCCTGTAAACCTAGAAAGATCACTTTTTTTCCTATAAACCTGCAAGGAAACCTCGAAGTATGAAAAAGGAATGACTGGACTTTCGCTAGACAATATCAGAATTGGACCGAACAAACACTGGAGTGCAGTGTTATTTTCCGATGAGTCAAGTGTATAGCAGTTTTCTGCACGTGCTAAATGTATTCGCCGCCCATTTGGAAAAAGATATAACGAATGATATACGATTCCAACAGTGAAACACCCTCCAAGCAAGATGATATGGGATGCAATGTCTGCGTCGGGTACTGCTGCTCTATATTTCCTGCCGTCTAAAACTAAGATGAACGGCAGTTAGTACCTTAATTTGTTATGTGACAAGTTGAAGCTTCACATGGATGTTAACAGATGTTCAGTTTTCATGTATGATGTGGCTCCGTGTCACAGGGCAAGGATTGTTAAGAACTATCTGAAGGCTAATCAAATCCAAGTGCTTGATTGGCCAAGTAACAGCCCAGATTTGAATCCCATAGAAAATCCGTGGTGTATTGTGCAAAATAAAGTCACGGGGACATATCATCAAGTGCTACAGAACTTGTTGAAACAATAAAGCATGTGTGGTGTGCACAGGTTTCTTAAGCTTTCTGCCAGTCTCTTGTTCATAGCATGCCTAAAAGGATTACAGCAGTGATAAATAATAAATGATGTCCGACAAAATACTGACTATACTTCAATAACCTTGTGAGTCTGTTTTGTTCATTTATAACATATCTTTTTGTTCTGGAATTCCAATTGATCAGATTTTCCTATATGTGGTCTTAAACTTTTGCACCCAACTGTACTTCTTTGTCTATAATTCAGGCAGGAGGTGCGAAATATAATATCAACTACAGATTAGCAATTGCCGAACAAACGGTCGAACAAAGTAGGGCGAATGTTCAGTTTGTCAGTGCGACCTAGTGTACGTTTGCTGCAGCTAACAGATAGACACTTTCAGAACATTTCACCAACGGGAAAAAAATCTTCTGCAAACAGACAGTGATGCTATAGTAAATCTGGTGAAAGAGGGAATAGGGATACGACGTAAAGACACGAACTTATTGCAAAGAGTGCAATATATGCTTGTTTGTAGTACCGTGTTTCGGCCTTTTTTGGTTGACTGTAAAAGATTTGTGAAATTTGATTATTCAAATTCCCACTGTTGTAATATCGGTTTACATTAAATTTAGCTTCAAAGTTTTGTTTAATTTGCTGTAATTCAATGCCATATGTCTGTAATCCATTATTTTTTATGTGTATGTCAAATTAGCAAATATAGTACTTATTGCACTTAACTCTTTTTTTTCACTAAGTAACCATTTTCTGATTTTTAAATTGATATAAGGAACCAAATCAATGTGTCAAAAATATTTTCCATATTCGATACATTTTTCTGACATATGACGCACAGTTAAGGTGTTAAAATTAATTTAGAAATTGATTTCATACTTATTATAAGAAAAATTCTAAGCAATTTGTTAGTAGTTTTTTCATATAGTCTTACGCTATATAAAATTTAGAATTTGAAAAAAATTATAATTTAGAATTGTTTTAAAATCAGATGATTGCTAATGCAAACAAATGTTCCCCTTTGCCCTGATACGTACAATTTGCTCTCAGGTGAAAATTCAGTTTAAAATACAATGTCGGAATAAAATCGGGCAAAATTTTAAACTCTTTACGCGAAAGGATATTTAGCATAGGAGTTTGGGTAAACCTACCTGATGAGATGTACTACGCACAACTCGTTAGTCGGTTTCGTCTCCTTTAATTTCTCAACGTTTGCAAGTTTCTAGGTAAATCATATGTAAATATAGCGAAATGCATAATAAGCAACTATTGTATGAATTAAAAATATTTAAATGTTCTTAAATACCATGATAATTTAATTAAAACGATGATAACTGCATGTATGGTATCGGTGTATATGGACTATTTGAATGCCGTAGCAACTTCAGCCCATTGGCTAGTACAGTTACGCAAGCAACCAGTAAACTATCGGCGACAAACAGACACTTAAGCACCGTATAACAAAGAAAATTATATTATATTACCTTTTGCATAATGTCAGAAGAAGTGCCTCAAGAGACGAAACACTGCCCTAAAAATAAGATGGCAGGGGCAAGTCCGTTTAATATTGAGGTAAATGGCTATCCCGCTAATTTGGCGAAGTTAGCGAAGATGGAAACTAATTTTTTCAACCGGATTCGGCGCGAAATCTCTAAAAGTTTCAACCTGAAGATCTATTTGGTTATATTTTAGTCCAGTTTACGATAAATATGGTTACTTGCCTGTAAAGCTCATAGTCCCTTGTTCCCTCACTTCAGCGCTGTTGTGGGTGATATTGTATGTCTTGGATACGATACCGAAAAGATCTGATATCGCAAAGAAAGAAATGTTTATGGATGTACTTCGATATGTTAACATGAAAAGAGTTTTAAAATAAAGGAAAGACCTGGAAACCTGAGAATGCAGATATGGTTACTGTTATTTACTAGTTTTTCTCTCGGCAAGCCTTTTCCAAATTCTGGATAAAGCCACGTCACTTAATTCGCACATTAAAGCGTTTCGTTGATAAGCTCTCTTCTTTAAACTTGGATTTATGTCAACCATCATGGAACTTTATTCTGCATATAAGCTCCATGCCAATCGGCATATATGACTTCTGCACAACTATACTTCATTACCTACTATTTAATCTGTTATAATATTCTATAGTATACTCATATGTATTTACTTATTGTATCATACAGACTTACTACATCTTTTTTATTAATATTACTTATAAGACATTTCATACAAATGTCTATAATGTTTTGTAACAAAATATCATCAATACATATGGAATTATATTCAACATAGTATTTATATACAGACATACATATTGAATTGCTTCTATCCATCATTTATTCATTAATTAATGGATTTATAATGTGCACTTTAAACTATTTTAAACTGTATCATGTCATATGTACATCTATTTTAGTCTATGAATTTAGACATTTATGTATTTAAATTATTCTAAACTGTATCATGTCATATGTACATTTATTTTTAACTGGCATAATATTTTTAATGTAATTTACTGCAAACATATTAGTCTATACGTATGTATTCGTCATCATTGTAATCTGCTGTAAACTACTGTCTTTTTATCATCCTATACTGCATTTTTATCATACTGTACTGTATTTTTATCAACCCATAATATCTCAACAACTATATCTTTGACTTCTCTTCAGGAGTTTACCTCGTGCTCTATCATGTATTAAGTATAATCATATATCACTTATTAGAAGTCTTATGCAATAACATATATGACTTCGTATTTACATTGTATTATGTTAAATGTATCGTAACTTGTTATTTACACAAATGCAACAATTTTACTGCAAAGGTATACCACAATTGTTTGTAATCAATCATTCATTTTCAATTATGTATCACGTATTTGCATTAGTGTTGTCTTAAGGGCTCTCTAGATTATTGTGGACATGGTGCTATACTAATTAACCGTATGGTAGAGGCATAGTGCCCACGTCTCGCGTTCCTTATCTTTATATTTTAGTCCCTATGCAAGTGTAATGGGTACTGTAATTGAGCCTTTTAGATGCGCTTTACATAGGATTTTGCTTTACGCTCTCAGTAGATTGAAGTATAATGTTTGATTGTACTCTATGATACTATGAAGAGATGTACGAGCATTTTTGTGGGTAGATCTAGATCCGTGAAGTGTAACTTTTGATAAAATACATTTTATCAACCTATAATCGGTTCGGTATGCATTCAGCCTATTACGAACCCGTAAGCAGGCAACAATACTTTAATTAATCCTGTCCTCCCATTCTCAAACACAGTCGCTTCCAAAGCAGTAAATATAAATGTGGTGGGTGTTCCAAGGTACGAAATTTGAAAGAAATAATGCAGCTAAAGCTATAATGAATGAACGCAACCTACCCGCATGAAAGAAGCAAGTTTTAAATTAATTTGTTTGCAAATGGCTGAAAACATTTATTTCAAAATAAATAATTTCTGCTTTAATGAAATAATGTCTGACAATAAGATTCCTAAAGGCTGTCTATATAATGAACCGAAAAGTATCCATTTTTTTTTCATGCTTCCCATCAGTTTTATCCATGCCTTTTTTAAACTAAGTAATGATACTTGGGTTTGCAAGGTACAGACAGAAATACCATAATTTTCCGATTAAGGCTTCACGTGTTAGTCGGCAAGTTTTATAAAACAGCGTTGTACTGTGCTCGACTGTTCCATTCGGATAGAAAGAATTACGTGTTAGTGCTGTCTTTCAGAGATCTGACAACTTTCGATTACAAGAAAAGTTCCATCTTATAGTACGTTTCCTTGAAATAAAGCTTGAACTGTCAAACTTTTGTTTCTTCAACACAGCAAAACTTAGAAAACTGAAAAGTAATTTTTTCAAGCTCGTGTGCAAAACTGTGTTTAAGCATGGAATTAAAGAAGAAGATTGAAGATCATCTATTCATTGAGTTACAATAATAGACATAAATTCAATTTTTTAGAATCATAGTAAAAACAAATTCACTCGTACAAAAGAAAACACTTTCATTTTCAATGAATACCAATCCTTAAATAAAACTTCGTAATACAATGTATAAAAATTCATAATTTCTATATTTATCGAAAAATGGCATCTACAAAATAATTCTAAAGTACCTAACAGAAACGTAAAGACGGGTCAGACCGAGATATGAAGAGTAATTGAATGTTTATGCGAAAATTGCACGGGCAGATGGCCCACACTGCAAGCGGGAATTAGCAGTTTAATGCTGCCAATCGTAATTTACACTTATTTTCTATTTGTTAAGAGTAGTGCATAAAATATTTCAAAGGTCACCGCTTTACCAGAAAAATGGAAAAAGCAGTTTGTTTTAAAACAACCATTTATTTACAGTTTCGGTAGTGCATAGTTATTTAAATTTTTTTATATCACATTTGTGTAATATGAAACTGGTAAACAAGAATTCGATTATAATGTTTTCACATTAAACATTAGATTATTTTATTTTATGGCTCGATCAAAATACTTGTTAGCAAAAATCGCACGTCGAAGATGTGAACTGGGTAGAGGATGATGATGAAGTAGACAAAGAGAACAGCGAATCGTTAATCGTTAGACCATATTCTGAAAATGTTATTACTGTTGCTCGCCACACTTTCAAATACGTGCTGCTAAAACATGAGTAGTTAAAATGTTTCTTTGTTTCGAATTTGCAAGTCTTTTTTAAGTTTTATACCTTTCTTACTTGCCAGCATTTTATATACGCCTTTACTCCATATGAAATACATTACTTAAGTTCTTGATTCAGTTCATGGTGAATACTTTTACATTTTAGCCAGATATTGTTCGTATGTGCATACATGCGTATAAGTCTGATTTTTTTCAAAATCACTTTCATAGCAATCCTGAATTTTCTGGGTAAAAAAAGAGTAAGCTATATTTATTTCAGTTCTGAAAACTGCGATGAATAAGTTTTCTTATCGGTTGTAAAAGACGCACTGTTTGTCTGTATGTAGATGTGACTGATCGAACTCTGAAAATGACATTATATTTCTAAATAAAAATTAAATGTTTATATAGAGATCTACTGACCATGGAAAGCCCTCAGTAATGCATTCTCTGAGGAATATTTTTAAATATAATTAATGGCAAGGTTTTCAAATCTTCGCATTTTTAACATACCTTGCTCCCATTATATGGTGATTTTAAAATCCTGTTCAAAATTATTTCAAGATGAGCTAAAACATTTTTCCAGGTTTCTGCTGGAATAGCAGCCGTTTTGCATACGGCTGCTATTCAAGACTTCAGCGAAATTAAAATATCTTCGAGAAAATTTAACTTGCCTCTGCCACAAATGAGCTCTAAAAGTACTCTGTAAATACTGCATTTCCGAATGAGCTTCTAGGTACCTGCAAACTTAACAATTGCATGTATTTCTAAGAATTCAGTCTTTTTAGAAAAAAAGTTAAATTCCTAAAATAAAAAAAGACACCAGTTGTTTCGCATACCAAAATATCAAACCTCTTTCCGTCGAACGTTTAAAATTGATAAACATAAAATATATATGGCAACGTCTAATACACTATCGGCAATTCTAAAGATATAAAAATATCTGCTTTAAAATATTTTGTGATTTTTACTGCTGAAATGAGTTTTATATGACGTTAAATGAGAAGAAAGAAATATTTAATAAATAAAGTTAGCGCATTAAAAGTAGATAATAAAAGGACAATAAAAATTGTTGGTCATCCTACTAAGAACAATAAATATGGATATGTTGATCTGAGAAAAGCCTGAAAAACATTTAAAATTGTGTACGAATACTTGACGCTGCATCATGAATTCTAATGATTTGGTGCTATGCAACTTTCAAACATTTTGAGACTTTGTTGTTGAACTGTATGTGGCGACAGTGAGAAGAAAACGATGCTAAAAAGGCAAAAAGAAATAGAATAGCAATAGTGTGTCCAAGAGCAGATTCGTCGTTTGATTTGATTTTTATGGTGATGGCAGAAACATCGAGGGCTATCTGTCTAACGATGTTGTGTATTCTTGGAGCACTTTCTAAGGGGAACTGGATCATAAGCACGTGTGAGAAGAACCACAAGAACACCCATGCAGTCAGCCCGTTCGCGAGGATTAGAATCGCGTGCAAAATTACCAGTATTCAGCGACTTTACCGCTCGGCCACTTTTGGGCAGCAGACTAATAGAATGTGAGCTAAGCGACAGCGTAAAGAGACCTTAACAAAACAATTTGGGCGACCATTAAAGTCTGAAGGCCTTTCAAAATTTTTTTTTTTTTTTTTTTTTTTTTTTTTTTTTTTTTGTATTTAATTTTACGTTTAAAAATAGCACTTTAATGGGACATCTCAGAAATAAATCGATGTTTAAAAACGGTTGATCGCATGCTACACCATTAAAATGTATTTTATTTTGGACAGTAGCAATATATTTTTTACATCGCTAAGTTTGAAATTAAATTTGAATAATAAATATGTTTCGCTTTGGGCACAGCAACTCATCGCACATAAATCCCTGAGGAAGGATTATTTCAAGAATTAGCGTAACACTAAATATGAAATAAGAGGTGTTACCTACGTAAGACGTGTTACCAATGAATTTAAAATAAGCGAGGAATTATTGGATATAATTTCAATGAAAAGAAAACTACGTAAGCAGAATACATTTCTGAATTATAAATTGCATGAAATAAACGTAAATTAATACGGGATGAAATAGCGTACTTTTCAAGAGATAGCAGTCGGTCAAAAACGAAGAAGATATGAAATTGAATAAAATATAATTAAAAAACCGTTTTTATGCAGCTTTTTCAGAAATGAATATTAAAATTATTGCAATTAGAAGAAAATAATATATCATACAGTTTATTGAGAATAATAGGTTAAATAATTCTACTTAAGGGATTCATCTAAAATTTTATATCACGAAGAATAAATGCGTAAGGCGCCCATGACAAATTAAAAAATCTGATGTGGACACTACATGACCTCCTTCTATGGCCTATTAAATTATACACACTTTTTTCCTGCATTTAATTTTAACTTACTGTTCGAATTTCATTAGATATATATTTCTCAGCGATTTAGTTCAGTTCTCACTTCGCGGCAAAGCAAAAATGCATAAAACTCAAAATACCTTCATTAAAAATTGTAAAATACAGAAAAAACATAAAACACCAAATGCAGTTAAAAGAGTTAATTTTTTTTTATTACAATTAAAATTAGAGCTTCTATGCAATAACAAACAATTCACTAGCGGGCAAGAGGGCATCGTTGTGGAAAGATTGCTTTTGCTTCCATTCGGCAAAAAGACACTGAAGGTGCAGAGGCTGATGTAATCCATTATTCTATTGAGTTTCAAATGTAACCAAATGGCGGATCGTTATGTTTAACTCTCTACTTAAATTTTTAAAATGTTGATAATTCTATACCTATTGCACGTAGACTAAAGGCATAAAAACCATATAAACGAATCACTTTTTTAATCACTTTTTCCCAACACATTTATTACTAGCACTTCAATCACTTTAATCACTTTTAAAAATGCAAAAGTTATCAACATATAAGAATATATATACGTAAACTTTTATAAAGGTCCAGGTTCGAGTCTTGAGGGCATTGCTTATTTTTCATGTTTCCAGCTTCAAAATAACCTAATGACTCTACAGTAGCGCCGGAACTAAAGCGTGGTTGTTCATGAATCTTCACCACCAGGAATTGTCGGTTGGGTCCCTATTCCCCAGTCACCCTTTGAAAAGGGGAGCATGGAAAGTATTTTCTCCCTTTATGATTATGGCAAAGCATGTCTTCGTGGAGTAACAGTTAGCACACTCGGCGTGTATTCGAGAGCTCCAGGTTCGAGTCCCGTCGAGGGCATTGCTTAGTTTCCATGTCTCTTGTTTCAAAATGACCTAATGACTCTACAACCTAACATAAAGTTAGTAACACAACAAACTTGAGTTTTGCGTAGATCTATGTCGAGATCTCAATCGGTTTCGAGGGCAAACAGGTACAGGTCCTTCTTGGTCAGAAGGAAAGAAATTTTGGCTTGTTTTTCTTAATTTTTTTAACCTGATTTTGTTTTGTAAAACACGTTTAAAACAAGTTTATTACATGAATATATTAAATTATTAATATAATACATTTCCTGAAACATTTATAATTAATATAAATAACGTTATTTTATTCATATTTTCAAAAGTAAAATTTGAAATTTGAACAGACGTAAAGCCTTTTTCTTTAAAACTGCCCATCATCATACAAGACATCTCTTATTTAAGGCATTTCCCAGTAGGACTATTAATGCCGTTTTGGCATTTTGCGTTGTTTTACTTTTCAAGTTGTTTCCACCAAATATTATCGCCTTGTATTATATTTAAAGGCATTAAATAAAGAAGAATCTGCATAAATGTATGTATGTTTCTCGCATTGTGATAAAACAATGGTACCTAGAGCCACCAAATTTTGAATGATCTAATCCTACTGCGAATATGGGCATCTGGAAGTCCAAATTTGAAATTTAGTGGTGCCTATTTAATTATGGCAAAGCGCACAGGGGCTATCCGCTTAAGGGGAGGGATGCCTTCGTGGAGGACTTACTAAGGGAAACTGGGTCGTGTACACGTTACACATGCGGAAAACCACGAAAACGCCCATGCAGCCAGCCCGTTCGCGGGATTCGAACCTCGGGCCGAATTACCAGCGTTCAGTGACTTTACCGCTCGGCCGCTGGTGGGCTCTTTGAAATTTAGAATTTGTTTTATTATCGATTTCATGTTTTGTAAAACTTTCTCAAGGATTTCAGAGTGAGAAATAGCAACGTTGTACATAAAAGCATTTTTATCTCCAGCTCGCCAGATTGTGTATCGGAAATTCTAAAGATGTGCTCATTTTAAAATTATTTTGCGATATTGCCCTTGAACTGAGTTTTATGGTTTAAGAGTGAAAAACATGATATTTAATAAGTATAGGTAACACACAAAATGTTAAAAAAAAAAAAGCGCTGCTTTGGGCTTAATTTAAAATCTGGAAGCTTTCAGATTTTTTAAATTCTTTTTATTATCCCAGCTCGTAACCCTTCTGCTATGAATTCTTACTTGAACATTCTTACATTCTTACTTGAACATTCTTATTCTATGAATTCTTCTGCTTAACGGTCAGGAATATTGCAGGAACTAATTAGGCAAGAAAATTTAAAATAGAGTAATATATGGGTTGTAAACCAAACAGACATTTTAATGGAAAAAGCCACGTAATTTAGATCTTATTTAGAACTTATAAACTGTTCCAGGAAAATTTAAGGGACTATATATTTCTGAATATTATTCATTGACATATTTCTCCTTTTTCATTAAGTATAAAATTTTACTTGCAGAAGAAGCCTGCAGTTCAAATATTTTGATCGTTTGTTCTGTGGCTTAATTTAGCGGAAGGCAAAGCATGAAGAATATGAAAGCAAATGTAAAATTATTACTTAACATGTCTTATGAATGGTAAGATACTTCAAACTAAGAATGCGTTTAAACGGTCAGAGAATACTTTTTTAGAGGCCCTTTCCGGAAGCGGTGGCATAGAAATCTGAAAATAGTAGTAGGTTACCCTCCAAATAATATTAGCTTTGAATGGAGCATTTTAACATCAGTGCAAATTAGGCGTGTGTACAGTTATCACGAGTACGTGTCCAAAATAGAAATGTCTTTATTCGAAGCAGATCCATTTGCACTCCAGTTAAAAAAATTCAGCTACCTCCTGCATTTCATCACTGGTGGGCAGCAGTGTAATGCATTTTTTAGATCATGCACTAAACACGCATCACATGAGTACTCGATTTTAAGCATTTAACCTAATTTACACCTTTGGCGGAAATCAACACAAGACTTGATATTTGCTGATAATCTGGCTCTGTTCTTAAACATTCCATCTAGCTCTATTCCTGAACATTCCCATTGATTATCAGGGGCCTATTGAAAGTTGTTCATCTTCAGATCACAACCCTGTGCACGTCGGCATAAAAGGCTTTTAATCAAAATTGCCCAGGACTCGTGTCAACAAATTGGGACAGGTTTCGTTTTAAACATAACGATAAAAGTATACCACCTGTGAAATTATATCCAGTACAGATTTTGATTCTAGAGTTGATCACCTAACTTCTACCTTAAAGTACGGAGAATTTGGCAAGTAGCTAGGAATTCAAATTTTAAAAATTAAGCTTCTTATTTCCAGAATGAGACCAACACATCATGTGACAATTTCTTCCAAACACAATATTCAAATATACAAAGTTCCTAACGACCGATGACAGCAGTCTTTGGCGTGCCTCTGCCAGGCTATGCAAACAGAAAACAGTCATTCCCTTCTGAGCTGCCGATGCAGTGGTAGCCTCACATAGATATGAAGAAAGCTGAGCTTATTGCTTACAGTCTCCAAACCCAATTCACAACCCGTGGTGAAGATATCTTTGCGAACAATGCTAATGTCTCCCCACAAGAAAAGGAATGTTTCTTAAATCATCCTTTTAAGAGAGACTTACAGCGCACTTCACGTTTTGAGATTAACACCTACATTAACTCAAGCCCCAAATTGCACCTGGAATGGAATATATCTCTCGTCGTATAATTAGAAACGTTTATTAAAATTCCTTGCTATTTTCCAGAAAGTTGGGAACTAGCAGTAAGTGTGCCTATTCCAAAATTTGTCCAATGCCAAACAAGCTCACAAAATTAGAGACTTAGGAGCTTTCTATCTTCGTTATCAAAGATATATGACTTTATGTTGCTTAAAATCTGGTTTGGAGGGGGGAACCGTACAGCTCACCAGCTTCAACGGACAGTGCAGTCATTTATGAAGGCTTCCTCAAAATGCTTTAAATTAAAATGTTTCTTTCTATTATTTTTTCTATTATTTCTATACATAAACATACGTAACATGTAAGATATGTATTTTAATTATTAACGTTTAACGAAAGATGAGCATGCTTACACTGTTTGGTAAACAAAAAACTGGGCAAATTTAGTTTTCAAGTCACGATATGCATTTTTACTTAGGATGAGGATTATGAAATCGAACTTTAAGAAACAAATTCTGATTCGAAGAAGTAGAGTATAGATCTAACTCAAATAGAATCCAATACTTAAAATAAAATATTACCCAATTGCTAACCACCAGTTTTTGCGTATGTTCTTATGGTATTAATATAACTGAAAATGTCTTTTAACATCAATATCTTATTTCTTTAAAAACTTTTTTTAATGAAACTGCTTTGTGTGTTTGAGGCGAAGCGGTGGTTTTTCGAACACACGGATGAAATCATTATTTGCTTTGTAACTAAAGTCATCTCCATAAATTAAGGATAATTCGGAGTCACGCGGAAATCGAACTCTAAAATAAATATATCGCCTGTAAAATCCCTACACACATCTCCAAGAATCATATGCAAATTTCAGGAAGTAACCAGATGACACCGATGGTACGTCACAATGACGAGAATGTAAGAGAGTGATATATAAGGAATACAGGCAAAGAAGTAAAATTGTTCGCAGGCGCTTTATAAGCATTTCAGTGCAATAACCGAATAGTTATGACACAAAGGACGCATTTGGATGATTTTTTACGTGGTGGTTTTACGGCCGTCTGGAATGTGGGTGTACCCAATTGGAAGTATCAGACGAACTTGGAATTGCCCAGAGTGTCATCTCCAGGTTTGGCAACGATGCCAAGATGATGGTAATGTGAGTAGACGCTACAGCACAGGTCGCCCCAGAGTTACAACGCCGAATGAAGACCGGTATTTGGCAGTTACTGCCAAAAGGAACAGGCGGAGCACAGCGTCAGACCTGTCTCGTCAGCTCTCTTCAGCCACTGGTACGACAATTTCAAGGCAGACCGTGTATAGACGCTTAGGGCAGATTGGATTATATGCTCGCAGACCTGTCAGATGCGTTCTACTTCCTGCAACTCACTGTCGCCTCCGGTTAGCCTGGACTAGAGAGCATGCATTGTGGACACCGCAACAGTGGGCTTGTGTGATGTTTTCCGACGAGTCCAGGTTTAGCTTGCAGTCTGATTCTCGCCGGGCTTTCATAGGGAGAGCTCCAGGTAGCCGTTACCACCAAGAAAACATCACTGAACGACACCGTTACGGTGGTTCAGGAGTGCTCGTTTGGGTTGGAATTATTCTGATTTCCAGAACTGACCTGCTTGTTCAAAATGTAACCATCATAAGCTAAATATATCGGGACGTCATTCTGGAACAATATGTACGTTTGTTTCGGGGCGCCATGGGCGCACAATTTGTGTTTATGGATGACAACGCCCGTCCTCACAGTGCAAACATCGTAAGCGAATGCCTTCAATCGGAGGATATCACCCGTACGACTGGCCAGCATTCTCACCGGACTTGAATCCAGTAGAGCACGTGTGGGACATGCTTGGTTGACGAGTTGCAGCCCGTGAACATCCTCCCTCATGTCTACCGGAGCTTCGGAGAGCATTGCTTTTTGAGTGGTGTATATCCCCCAAGATCAGATCGATAATTTGATACTCAGCATGCCTAGGCGTTGTACGGACTGTATTGCATCGTCTGGGAGACATACAATGTACTAACAATCATATCAATCATGTAATATTGGTTTTTTGTAAATAGGTTTTTTTTTTTTTTTGTAATTTGCTCCAGGGAGATAAAATCTCTAATTTTTTTAATAATATCAAACATATAGCATCATTTTTTGCTCTATACCTTTTGTTTAATAAATAAGCTTTACAAATAAGTCAAATTTGTTTTGCTTCTAACTCTTCCTTTGCCTGATTTTGCATTATCCTTAATTTATGGACATGAGTGTAGAATATAGAATGCTTTGGGCTGCCAAATGTGTTCAAGCTATATTTTGGCACTTTGATTTGCAACGAGACTGCCGACAATTCAATTAACAAAAAATACGGGAATTCTAACAAGATTAAAATCGTTAACCTAGACCTTTTTTCCAAAACAAAATTCCTAAACCAGCAAGGTTTTTATAGTTGAGATACAATTAGCATATTGAGAGTTTTGGAAGCTTTTTGGAAAACGAATTTACTCTAAGTATATAAATTACCGAGTTGCGCATCATTCATTAATTTATACAATGCTAAAAGTTAAAACTTATCAATCAACCCTGTTAAATAACAGAAGAGATTATTATTCACTTTTCCCAAATACAAATTTTGATTTCTAACAGAAGTTTTCATATTTACTTTGTAGGCAAATTTCGGCATTTTAATTAATAATTGCCAACCGTTTAATTAATAATTGCCAACCGTTAATCATCAACAGAATTCAGATTCTCTAGACAAGCATTGCAAATAAAGCTAGAAGCGTGCATAAATAATTACACAAAATTTACCTGTTATCATCACTTTCTATACGTTGCATTCTTCAAACCAATGAAGGTAATGTCTCAGATAGCAAAAAATAATAACTTCCTATTCTGAAAGCATATCATTTGCTGAAGAAAGAGAAATCTTTATTCTGTAAATAAATCAGAATTTTAGTCACAATATAAACGGGTTTGCCTTCTCTCCTCGAAGGACGTGTTTTGTTTGCTCTTGAGTCTTCTGTGCAAAATGCTCTTTCGTCTTCTGGCTAGCTATCTTTGATGAGCATATCCATGACTTACTCTGACCACGATAACATTTCAGATGAATCGGATACCGCTAGCGTTAACAATGAAATATTTCCATTGTTAATCCAACGAATTTGAAACGCCAATTTCATTGGCAAATTGAAGAACTTATGGAACGAACACAACCGCTTATTATACTCATCAAGAAAGCCGGTGATGTACCACCTGCGGAATTCATCCAAGAATTTTATGAAATTCGGGCATTCCAGCATCCAAACATACAAACTTAGCTCTTAATACTAAAAATACTTTTTCGAAAAGAACTCTTGGAAAGCCCTAGGCTCCCATTAAAACAAGAATGTCAAAAATATAGCGAAGGAAGAAGTAGCTAGAGGTAACCTAAAAATCTACTAAAAATACGGAGAATTTGGCAAGTAGCTAGGAATTGAAATTTTAAAAATTAAGCTTCTTATTTCTTCTTAAAAAGAAGAGTCTGCATCTCCATTCAAGAACATATCTCTCAGACAAACTGGCATGAAGCTCTTTCCGTCTATTACAAAATGCAAGATGACATGGATGTCGTTTCAGCTAACCAACCTCCAATCAAACCTAATAGTATCTCGCCAATTATAGGAGATATGGAGTGAGTTTAAGAACTCTACTATTATTGTAGTTGCCCTGACAATCGTACCGAAGTAGACTAGAAGAAAAAAACGCTAATGTGACAATCAAAATCATAAAAACAACCTTGTCGTGCGAAACAAGTCGTGCGAAATGTGTAGAATATCAGTTGAGTTGTATGATATTTCAGTTTTCATTTCTGGAAAGGCAGTTCAGTTTCGACGAATGAAATTCAAGCACAAGGTTTTACTTCAGAATTTGTATTCCGTGTGAAGTTTTGGTCAGCTGTGTATTATACCAATAAAGATATATACGCTTAATTGTATTGAGCTGCATAGTGTCTCTTTTGAGGTCTCTGTGGGTGTACCATTTGGGGGTGAACCAGGAAGTGTTGAAAATTTCTCAGAGAGATTTGTTTTTCAAAACCTGGATCTGTTGAATGTGAGTTTTCTGTAGAATGACTTCACACTAGGCTAGAAATAAATAGAGCACATCTATAAACAGATTTATGCAAGATGTATATATTAGGAAATTGTCTGTTATTCCTTCTTCCAATTAATGGTCACATTGTTCTAAGTCTTGCGTTGAATTTTTGAACAGTTTCTCTTAGGCATTTGCGAAATGTTAAATTTTATCTAGGATAATTCCTAGATATTTAACTTCATCAACCCTGTTTGTATCCTTATCAAATATTATTGTTCTTGGTGGAATAAAGTTCGAGTGTCCTTTTCTAAAAATAATTGCTTTGTATTTTTTAGTATTGACTGCGACCCTTCAGCGTGAACCAGTTTCCCAGAATATTTAGGTAACGCTGAAGTTGAAACTGTACTACTGTAATCGTAGACGCTTGGTTATTATTCACGTGCCATCAGCGAAAAGAGTAATCGTCATCTGTGAATCATTTGGAATATTATATGTATATGTTACCGTGAAAGACCGAAATTGGAGAATGTCGAATTTCACCGGAGAATGTCAACATTCACCAAATACGTCGGTAAAAGATCGAATATTTCTTTACATTCTTGTACATTCGAACCCTCACCGGTGTATGTCGACAATCACAGATATGGTCTGGTGTAGGTCGAAAAGAGAGGAGTATATGTACACGCTGCCATTCCAAATGGAAGTGTTCCACAAATAAATGCAGTTGTAAAAGCAAGGGCCTCTTGTGCAATTCAAAGTGTCATAATAGTTTAAGTTGTTGCAATAAATAAGATTTGAATCACATAATTTGGTAAGTTTATAACTTCTATTATTTTCCTTTCTCATTTTGAATGTAATGTGTGTTTTAAGTTCTTATGTTCTTAAGTTCTTATTCTGAGTCTCAAGTGCGTTTTTTCGCGAATGAATTAAGGAGAAGGAAATATAATATTCTTATATGTTCAACATTCACCATTAGTACATGGTGAATGTCGACATTCACCGGTCACTTTTTTTTTTTTTTTTTTTTTTTTGTCTCCACGAAAATTCATCCTACATCCTTTGTTGAGAACTGGATTAAATATCTAGTGATCAACAATTTCATCCCTCAGCCGCCGGTGAGTACCCCACTGTAATCAAAAAAGAACTTTTAATTTTCCACGTACTCCAGTCACAAAGCTGCATATTTATCCAACAAATAATAAAAAAAACTGATGTGTACATTACATGAATTCCTTATAGAGAATATTCCAACTATACGTATTTTGTGCTGCATTTCATTTAAACTTTTTAATCGAATTTCATTAGAGATATATTTCTTATTCAATTAATTCAATTCTTGCAAGGCAAAAATGCCTGAAAAACTCAAAATACCTTCATTAAAAATTGAAAATATAGAAAAGTATAAAACAGCACATTCAGTTAAAATAATTTTAAAAACGATTTTTTCCAATTAAAATTAAAGTTTGCAGGTAAAAACAAGCAACTCGGCCAGCGAACAAGAAGGCAAATTTTTCGGTGTACAAAAGTGAAAGCTTACTTTTGGTCCTAAACGGAAAAAAGACACCGAAAGCGCAGAAACTCACTTAATTCAGTATTCTGCTAAGTTTCAAATGTAAACAAATGTGGCTGCTATTGTAAAAAAAATTAGGCTTAAACAACTTTTAAATTGTTGATAATTCTACAACTGTTGCATGCAGATTAACTAAAGGAATAAATACATTATCCAGAAGATAAGAACAACGTAATTCCATCATTTTTAAAACAAAAAAGTGCAGGAATTTACTAACATATAATGATAAAACAATCGAGCTCACGGAGCCGAGTATTGAAGTTATTTGTTCACAATATACGTACTGCCATATAAAGATGACAATGAGCATTGCATGACCATGCATTGAAGCATATTTATCACTCGGTAGGCGTGATTTATAAAATTCCGACAAAATGATGTATCTGGCAAAATGATTGTTTTGGCAGTATCTATATCGAATGTAAACAGAGTCACGAAAATACAAGAATTGTTCCCTTTTTCCTATTCGTGTCTGAAATAAAAAAATTTTGACTGCCTATTATTTCTAATATTTTAGAGTTATCTTTGTCTAGCTTGTTTGAAGTGTAAATTTGTTGTATTTTGACTGGCTTTATCTCAGCATTCAGAAAACATTTTATTTCAACCCAGTTCGGAGTGTTAGGTATGGCCGTTTGTCTAAGGGCCGGGCTTGAATCCCTGTGGGAATGTAAATTATATCATCGGGGCGTGTCTTAATATTTCTCTGGGACTTCCCAGTCACTTCTTGTATCTCGTTCATATTTGATTTCGTGAGGGTATGTGACGCCCCTGCTTTAATGCTTTTCTGGTAAAAACAATCATGTTAAGTTTATAATCATAAACAATAATGTTTGAACTGATTGATGCGAAAATACAATAATTTTGGCAACTTTTCCGAAAATCTTGATATTTGATATGCGTCTATCAAATGAAAATGTAAGGCTGCGTATTTTTTCCCATTTACTCGTATGTTTGTCTAGCGTGTTGAAATATAAATTTTAATGTAAGCATTTATCTGGGCTTGGTTTGTCTGGCCATTGAAAACTCATTTTATTTGAATCTAGTTCAAACAAGTAAATATCCCTTCCGTTTATGCTGACGGCCAGCCTTGTACAGACACCGCTGCGGTTAAGCATGGGGCGAGGTCTTCATATTCACCTCGCCCGTGATCCAAGATCCAAGTTCTATCGTCCTGCCTCACCAAATCTCTTGGACATCCTGGATATCATCTTTACAAATTCTTCTATCTCTATTTCCTTGGAAGTCAATGCAGAACTTACATCTGATGATGTACCTGTCATAGCTTATCTTGGTGTTTCTAAAGAAGATCCTCCTATTACCAGCAATAATACTGACTGGATTACTTTTCACAATATCTTAATCAAACATCCTCCTATTTTCACTTCGCTTTCTAACAAACAGGATATTGATCTTGCTATTCGAATCTTCACTGACAGTATAATGAAAGCTTTCAGAGATGCTACAGTTACCATTCAATTAACTAACAATAATATTCGACTCCCTCGCAGTATCAGAGACATTATCAAAGAAAGAAACCGATTGCTGAAGCTTTGGCA
Organism: Stegodyphus dumicola; assembly: GCF_044657685.1. NCBI lineage: Eukaryota > Metazoa > Arthropoda > Arachnida > Araneae > Eresidae > Stegodyphus > Stegodyphus dumicola. The sequence continues at coordinate 260,632,207 of NC_140771.1, read as the reverse complement.
CCGTAACTGGGATCCTGCCCTTAAACAAGAAATCAATATTTTTAATAGAAGAATCAAGAATCTTATCATTGATTTTAAAGAGGAAACAAGAGAAGATTTTATATCTAAACTTAATATTAATCACGGTTCTTTGTGGAAGTATCTTCAAAATCTTAAAACAAGTAGTATTAACTATAGACCTATTCATACGGATACTAAAATTGCTTACTCACTTAAAGTTGATATTTTCGCCGAATACCTGGAAATGCAGTTTACTCCTAATATGGAGCCCATGAATCAGACCTCTAAAGATGTTCTGGAAAGCTATGTGTATTCCTGGCTTCAATTTTCTTCGGCTCATAACATCCCAACGCTTACCTCTCCTATGGAAATTACTAATACTATTAGATATCTCAACATTAAAAAAGCTCCTGGAAGTGATCAAATTACTAATAAAATGCTTCGTAACCCTTTTTTTTATCTAGAAATCTTATCAGTAAGTTCTCCAGTATTCTCCACGCTTGCCTTACTCTCAACTATTTCCCTGATCCCTGGAAGCAGGCCAAGATCTTTCTTATTCCCAAATCGGGTAAGGATGTGGTCAAACCTGATGGCTATAGTCCAATCAGTTTGTTATCCAGCCTTGGGAAAATTTATGAAAGACATATACTTACAAGATTGGAACCTTTTCTTTACCTGCTACTTAATGATCAGTACAGATTCTGAAAAAACCTCAGTACTACCCGACAACTTGTTAGAATTGTAGAATTTGTGGGATCTGATCTGGCATGAGGGGGACCGCGTCTGGCATGAGGGGGCTCAACTTCAGGCTTATCAATTTGGGACTTCCCAGGAAACTCATTCTTCTGATCTTCTCATTTTTGCAGAACCGCACTTTCTTCGTCGCTCAAGGAAATGAAAAATCCATTTCAAAAGCTGTAAGATCTGACGTCTCACAAGGAAGTATTCTCGGTCCAGTGCTGTATCTTTTCTACATATCAGACTTTCCACACTCTGGTTTGGACAATTACTCTCTGTTAGCATGTTATGCCGACGATACGGCGTTTGCAATTAAATCTATCCAAGCTAAACATGCCGTAGACAAAATGCAAAATTACCTCTATGCTGTAGAAGATTGGTGGACAAATTGGCGTGTAAAAATTGTAGAATTTGTGGGATCTGATCTGGCATGAGGGGGACCGCGTCTGGCATGAGGGGGCTCAACTTCAGGCTTATCAATTTGGGACTTCCCAGGAAACTCATTCTTCTGATCTTCTCATTTTTGCAGAACCGCACTTTCTTCGTCGCTCAAGGAAATGAAAAATCCATTTCAAAAGCTGTAAGATCTGACGTCTCACAAGGAAGTATTCTCGGTCCAGTGCTGTATCTTTTCTACATATCAGACTTTCCACACTCTGGTTTGGACAATTACTCTCTGTTAGCATGTTATGCCGACGATACGGCGTTTGCAATTAAATCTATCCAAGCTAAACATGCCGTAGACAAAATGCAAAATTACCTCTATGCTGTAGAAGATTGGTGGACAAATTGGCGTGTAAAAATTGTAGAATTTGTGGGATCTGATCTGGCATGAGGGGGACCGCGTCTGGCATGAGGGGGCTCAACTTCAGGCTTATCAATTTGGGACTTCCCAGGAAACTAATTCTTCTGATCTTCTCATTTTTGCAGAACCGCACTTTCTTCGTCGCTCAAGGAAATGAAAAATCCATTTCAAAAGCTGTAAGATCTGGCGTCTCACAAGGAAGTATTCTCGGTCCAGTGCTGTATCTTTTCTACATATCAGACTTTCCACACTCTGGTTTGGACAATTACTCACTGTTAGCATGTTATGCCGACGATACGGCGTTTGCAATTAAATCTATCCAAGCTAAACATGCCGTAGACAAAATGCAAAATTACCTCTATGCTGTAGAAGATTGGTGGACAAATTGGCGTGTAAAAATTAATGCTAGCAAGTCACAACTTTTAAAATTCTCAGCAAAACTAAGAAAAACATTGCATTTAAAGATTCTTCATTACCTTCTTCAAGAGGCTGTTCCTTTGGTCACAAAGGCCAAATATTTAGGAATTATTTTGAACCAAAGGCTCACATGGTCCAACCATATTAAAAGTGTGAAGAGCAAAGCCATGGGCATAATGTGCAGATTTCTCCCGGTCATTGTAAAATATTCAAATCTTAGCTTGCGCACCAAAAGGCATATTTATACCACTTGCATTTGCAGGATACTTTGCTATGCTGCTCCTGCTTGGAACACGGCCACTCAAACTCAACTACATCAATTACAACTAGTGCAAAACAAATTTCTGCGCATTATTACTGATTCACACTTCCTTATCCGTAATTAACTTTTACATAGAGATTTAAAACTTGAGACGATTCCAGATTATATCAGAAGATCTAATTAAAAATTCTTCAACAAAGCTGTGCAATGTGACTTTGTTAATTACTCTGAAGTCTTTAATTATGAAAATCTCTTCGAAGATAGAAGCATCTCACACTTGCATCTCACATCTTCATGGGAGGAGACGAACACTTTATCACTTAGCTCCTCAATTGGTAGCTGTTTATACTTCCAGTGCATCTGATTTTGATTGAAGTTCTTCTGTAGTTTGATTATTGTTCTTGGAGATTATTGTTCTGTAGTTTGATTGTTCTGTAGTTCTGTAGTTTGTTAGTTTGTTTATTGTAGATTATTGTTTAGTGCAGTGAGATTTTTCGCATTGTTGTGATGAAATAGTAGTGTTGTAACTAGGTAGCCTTAGGTTGTTGTTGACTTGCTGTAGTGAATTGCGTTGTATAGTTGCATTGAATTGTGTTGTATTTAGTAGTATTGATTGAGGTTGTTTTGTTGTATTTGAAGTTGTCATAAGAACCATTGATGTAGAGTAATTTTCTCATATAGCTGTCATTGATTTGCATTGTGTTGGGTCCTTCTTGAAAGCTCTGATCGCTCGTCACGTTTTGCGAACTTGTCTGATTGGATTGTCTTGCTCCTTTTGGTACTTCTCTTCTTCCCCTTTTCTCCGTTTTCTCATTTGAGATTTTCTTCACGTCCGGATTTCTTTATGTCAAGTGCCCTTGGGTTTTAATTCTGGAACCAGCAATGTTGTTCTCGCAATAGATCGGTCAATTATAGAGTCTAAGTAGCCTGCGTTATATTCGCCATTAGCTCCTGCCCTTCTGGACTCACACTTCGAACTCATTCTGTCTTCAGCGCCCACAGAGCAAACATCTGATGACAGCCGGAACACATCAAGCAGACTGCTTTTTATAATCTCGGCATAAGTGTAACTTGGATCGCCCGCGTTATAGATGATTTTGGATCTTTTACGAGTGAAGGTTGCTCTGTTTGATGCTCTTCTTGGATTATTCCATGTTCTAATTGTGTTTTCGCTGTTGTGCTTTTCACGCCTTTTTATTCATTATGACCACCACTATTCTCCAGAGATACTGAATAGCTGATATCCCATCTTGCGATCTATTCACGTAAACCTCATCATCAGAAATATCTCAAGTTGCAGTGAAGTACTGCTGCCGCAGTAGAAATCCTGCATAATTACGTTTGTAACAAAGTATCAAAGGTAAACACTTCAGGGTCGTATACCTATTAAAAAGCGAAGACCTATGACCTATGACTCGATGGAAGTAGGATAATAATAAAGAACCTATTGAACTGATGTTAGCACTTGGAGATCTTCAAATTGCTAATGGTAGATAAACGTTGAAAGAAGATAGTTGACGATAAACGTCAGCTCGCTTTCGTCGAATTTCAATAGATTTTAATAAATGAAGTTCTGAACATCGCTCAGCTTATGGATACTGATGCTAAGAAAACGGAAAGCTGTAATTCGTTGGAATGTAACGCTACTGAAGTTCCCTCTTCCAGAAAAGGAAAGAAGCACAAGAAATCTCATAAACCTGCAAGCTTAGCAGTCTCAAATTGCAATGATTCTAATGATGAAAATAGTTGGACTCCTCCTACTGAATGCGCTAAAAATACTCTTACTCACACAGTTTCTGTGTCTGAGAGGAATTGTATCTCTTCTAAGAGAAGAAATTCTGCTTTTTCGCCGAATAAATTCCAAGTTTTGAATTCTATTCCAGACACAGAAGATAAAATGGACTGCCGTGAAGCTCCACCCCCTAAGGATGAGTACAACTACTGACCGGGAACAAGCCCTTGCAGTATGATGTCCACCCTACAGAAGCCATAACGGCATTTATTGAGTCTCAATTAAAAAAAAAAAGATTAGAGAGTTACATCTAGATAGGGGATACAAAGGACTACCTTGAATACATATGACATTCTTGATTGCACAGATTAAAAAAATACTTCGAAGTACAGAACTGCATTGATACAAAACTGGTTAGGGTAAAACAAAAAGAATAAAATTCAAGACTAACAATAGAATTCCAAGCCTGCAGTTACACATCACACTGACTTACTATTATACAACTATACACTTACTATTATTCCGCACATTACTAAAAAAATATATGATGCAATATTTACTAGAATACTAAACAACACACTGACATAGTAAAGCTGATACTACAAATAAAACACACCATATACACTGCTCGCATCAGAAAAGTAGACAGTTCTGTACATGACGCTGCACTGTAACGCTAAAACTAATCAAAAGAACACTAGACAATAGAACACTAGACAATTCCAAAAGACTTTGGACAAAAGAACACTAGACAATTCCAAAAGACTTTGGAAGCAGAGGTGAAATGGCGAATATTAAAAAATAACAATCGATATATAATGTGCTTATCAGAAAGTTGGCTCTGCGGCTACGAATATATGATAGAAACTATTATATTTTGCACAATACTAGAAAATGCAACAAAACATTTGCATACAATATTTCATGGTACTAGCTGAGAGCTCTATATATGTATTTACTATTATACCCCAAACTTATTTGAAAACATAACACTTACTACTTAACAGGTCAATACACTAATATGTAAATTGAAATACACAGAATATAATACACAAATTAAGTAAACACAATAAAATTTAATTATTAATAATGAATAGAAACGACACTGAAGTACAAATAGACAGACATTGATTGTAATAATCTGCATCTAGCAGGTAAAATGTTCCAGCAAAATTACTTATGTACTGCACTAAACATGGCTGCCATGCATATACGTAACATAGACACAATGACGTGCCATTAGAGTGTTTGAAATTGTCCTAATTTAAGTAACTGAACATTATCGTATCTAGTAAGATAAGAATTATGAAAGCTACCGATCTTCTGTAGTTGTTGGTTTAGAATTGCGTGCTGTTGACACCACTTCTGTTCAACAGAATTCACGAGCACAAATGTCCATCACTCGATGAATGATTAAATGCGAGCTTACTTCTCTTGAGCTTCTTCAGATGCGGACTGTAAAAAGAAACGACTGCCACTCATCATTTGCCCTAGACCGGAGGTAACCTGGAAAGAAGTTAAAGAAATATTTTTAAAACATGGTGTCATATATTTTACTAGTACTCTCACCGGAGACAAAATTATCATTACTTTTGATTCTGCTCGTTTTTCGATCTTGCACTTGCATAAATATGACAGCTACAACTATGTATTTCAGATGACAGCGTTTTGGCCATGGTCAACTCTTTTGCAACAACCTTCCAAGATGCTTAATTTGTGGCCAAGATGATCTTACATATACATGTAAACATCCGAAAACGAATCAACCTACTTGTGTCAGATGCGGAAAAAATCACTAGGTCTCATTTAAATTTTGTGGATTGTATGTAATTGTAAAACTTCGTAAGTTACGAAATGATAAAAGGAAAGTTCATCAGCCACCCAAGAATTCTGAAAAAGCTGTCTCCACACAGCATGTTTCTACTGCTGTGTCTAAAGCTTCAAATGATTCTTCTGCACCCTCAGAAATGGACTTTTAAAAAATTAAAGATGTTTTCAATAGATTGATTACATTTGTTAATCAATTCAAGAAAATGAAGACTGCAGCTGAAAAGTTTAAGCTTGCACTTTGTCTTGTTGAACTTTTAGGTGACATTGAAGTTTAATTTACATCTGCTTTTGAAAGATGACTGCCCTAGTTCCTTCTACCGTCGATAGATGGCACTGTATTACGATAAATTTTCTTGATGTTCTCCTTTGCTCCGCCCAGCGAGGTTTGTAGCTCCTCCTGCTCCAACCTACTCCGAATTCTCTTCAGAGATCCTCCCCCGTCTGGAACTTATTATGTCATATGACCTTCAGGCTTTCCTTCAAGAACCGGCAAAGTTGCGTAGTGCAATGGTTCGGTATGTATTTTAAGTGTCTAAGTCTCCCGCGTTTCTCGGTCCAGCTCTTTATCTTTTGTACATCTCGGAGTTTCCGCACCATGGTTTGGACAATTATTCTCTTTTAGCATGTTATGCCGATGATACGGCGATTTCAATTAAATCTATCAAAGCAAATCACGCTACCGACCAAATGCAAATTATCCGGTACCTTTCCATTTTGCCGGCGCAAGTCGCCAAAAATGGTACAACCGATGCCAAACCGAATATCCTAGCTGGTAACCTTATACGCCTCATTTTCAAAATAAGTCGCAGATTGTTAACATATTTTTTCTTTCAATACTGGCATACAATTGCATAGAATTTTTATCAGATAGTTCAATTTTATGCTAATACCATTCGCGGTAATTAATTCAATTAGGATGAAATCACACTGCTCATCCAAAGTAGAAAATATAGAAAAGGCAAAGTCAAGTCTTAAATTCATCGATTCTAATGAGAATGCACTATCGAAGTAAAGCACTGAGGGTTTTTCATAATTTCTGAGTAAGCTTTTCGTACGAATTCAAATAATTCATGCATTTAATCTTGTATTCCAAATCAAGATTTAACTTGAAATTAACGTAGATAAATACTGTCAGAATTAGATTTTTGTAGAGTAGTTTACGTGAGATGAGATTACTTGGGGTCACGTGATATGAAATGGCGAATCAGGATGTTGTACCATTAAAGCATAGTAATTCTTAAATTAATGTCTTTTTACAAATTTATGGTCTTTTTACAAAATTTTAAACGATATTAAATAGTTTATGCCTTCAAAAATTTAAAAAAAAAATTAGAACTAACATTTGTTAACATTTTTTATGTGTATAATGGGTGTTGTCGCCAATAAAGTCTGCTTGGCGAGACTTGCGCCGGCGAAACGGAAACGTACCAATTATCTTTACGCTGTTGAAGATTGGTGCACTAATTGGCGTGAAAAAATTAATGCTAGCAAATTGCAAGTATGAATCTTCAGCAAAACCAAGGGACACATTGTTTTTAAAGAACTATTCCTTTTTCAAGAACCTGTTGCTTTGGTCACAAAGGTTAAATATTTAGGCATTTTAAATCAAAGACTCACTTCGTCCAACCACATTAAAAGTGTCAAAAAGCAAGGCCATTGGTATCATGTGCAGATTTCTCCCTGTTATCGAAAAATACTCTAAGTCTGCGCACCAAGAGGCATATCTACACCACCTGCATTCGACTAATACTATGCTATGCAGCTCCTGCTTGGAATACGGTTACTCAAAATCTACTTCATCAACTGCAAGTTGTACAGAATAAATTTTTGTGTATTATTAGTGACTCCCATTGTCTTATTCGTAATGAACTTTTGAACAGATATTTAAAACTTGAGACAATTCCATAATATATATGAAAAGATCCAACGATAAATTCTTTACCAAAGCCGTGTAATGTGACTTTGTAAATTATTCTCAAGTTTTTAATTATGAAATTCTCTATTCGAGAATAAAAGTATTCATGGAGTACAAACACTAGGATTTAATGGACTGTAGCTTTATTTTCTTTTACTTCTGTTTGGATGCACACTCTTGCCATCGCATACGTGCACCTCCCAGCTCGCAATCAAACCAAAAACATTCCCTCTACTTTATATCAAGAGCAGAACCATTGTCGCATACATTCTAAAAGGACATCTAAACTAACTTTCAGAAAGGTTTTGCGGGAAATAACAACCAAAGAAATAATTTTAAGTACATAACAATGCATTACATGTAAGATAAGCCACCGCTCTGCCTCAAATAAGCAAAGCAGTTTCATTAAAAAGAAGAATTAATATTCAGAAATAATTAGCAACAATCTGTAATTTAAAATAACATATAGGGCAACACTAGATGAGAAAACTAGTGAGTAACAAATTGGTTATATTTTTTTGTCATAGCTATAATCTCAAACTGAAAATGCATTTTAAACTTTCTATGCCATCATCGAATGGAAACCTGTTTCCATGCCGAACGCATTTCATAAAGAAAGAATTTTAAGTACAAAACAGAGCACTAGATGTAATCTATTTTATTCTAAAGCCACCGTTCTGTCTCAAATAAGCAAAACAGTTTCATTAAAAAAGTTCACGAACATTGCGATATTCTGCACACATCTCTAAACTTAAATTACATATACGGCAAGACTATATGAGAAAACTAGTGACTAACAAATTGGTTATATTTTTTGTCACAATAATTATAATCTCAAACTGTAAATGCATTTTTAAATATCGATGGCGTCATCGAAGGTTTCCATGTCAAGCGCATTTCATGAAGAAACGTGAAATAGTTTTAATAATTTTAAGAACGCAATAAGAATTAAATTCCAAAGTACTTGAGTGAACAACTTGTATAAGCTGCATTCATTTGTTTAAAAAGCTAGTAAAGGGTTATTGCAGATTTTTCATGAAGCGTTATAAGAGATAAATGGTGATATTGATCAAAAGCAATGAACAACAATATAATATAATTTTAGAAACAGAGGCAACGTTTTTGTGAGATTTCCTACCTGAGTCTCAGTTTTAATATTTTAATATTAATCACTACAAGTCTGACATAATTTAAGTGACTCAAATAGGCATGGAAAATTGATTCACACAGTGAAAACTTGATCTGCATTTTCTCAGAACGTTTTGTTTTTCCTTATATTTTATTTTTTTAAACAACATGTCTGTAATCAATATGCGAACCAATTTAATACTGGAAAAACACTGAAAGTTGAATCATCATTATACAAGCTAAAGAAAAATAAAATATAATTGTGAAAATAAAGTACACTAACAACGACAATAGAATGAGTCATATAAGTAATCAAACCTGTAGGCTCATATCTTTATATCTTTGAATAAGGTATAAATTTTCAGATGCATTACTCATGTTCATTTTTAATGGTAATCAATGTAATGTGGAAGAGGACTCAAAACCATTAAAAATCCTAACATTTTTACAAATGATTGTCATAATATTTAATATCATAATAATGCGAATTAACGGCATTATGATATTAAATATTATGACGTGTTGGCTCGTCGTGAAAATTTCACCAAGGGCCTCTAGATTAAGACCACTAGCTTTTAGTCTTCGTGTTTTTTCGTCATATGAAATGCTAATTTTTAAGAAAGTGTCAGTCTAATATGTTGTATGATAGGCTCGGAAATCACATTCTGTTTTTAACCTCAGATAGCAGAAAATGTAAGGGAGGTCTAATTACAAACAATGTTCGCTTGAGTTGGGTAAACCTTTTTACAATGAGAAAAAAACCTGTAAAACTATGAACACACACAATAACGAGTTAAAATTCAAAATTACCCTAACCTTTCGAAATATTAGTCAAATTAACAACTACTAAATGTAATTACAAAGTAAGTTTAGTAAAAATCCAAATAAAGCCATTCGATGCTTTGATGCTTGGTCGGTATTACTGGCCTGCAGCAGGTGAAGTGATCCCTGCTCTTGCCAGTTATTGAAAGAGTTCCATTAAGAGAAATGAGTCCCATTAAGGCCTGACTTGTGATACAACCGTAAAGAATATTCTCCAAAAGAGATAAGTATCTGACGGTAAGAGGGATTGAGGGGTTTTGCTTCTAAAAATTGAAGGCCGGGTAGGTCTGGAGACTGCTCAGTGTCGATGCTGGTATTCTCCCAGAAATTATACATTTGAAAAGACACAATATCAATCTAAGTAGTAAAAGCACTATGGAAATTAAGTCATTTTCCTGTGGTTTATAACCAAAAACATAACACAAATCCAAAACGATGACAGGTAATAAAAGAAGTATGTCAAGGATAAGGTTGTTTACGCTTGTATTTAAGTTTCAAATACTTATAAATGAAAAGCTCCACTAAAAGTTTAACTTATTGTAGGTTTTAATTTTAATTTTTTAACGCAAGGTTTCAGCCGGAAATAAACGAATGTTTTTGTTGTTTAAAAAGCTCAGGGACTTAAATCAATAACGATATGCTTCGAAGAGATCTTAATCAGCATGACAAGATTTACACTTTTAATTTACTAAATGAATGCTTAGCATTTATTCGTCAACAAATGGGCAGATCCGCCTTCTAATAGACTTCACTCGCAGGAAACCGAAGTAAACGTTCTACTTAGACTTCACTTCTTTGAAGAAGTAATGGGTCGCATAATATGGACTTAGACAAATGTCTAAGTACGTATAAACAATTCAACACAATTTTTGTTATCCAAAATTAAAGGTTGATGAGAGTTGAGGTAAGTAGAGTTTGATTTCTATGATTCAAAGTTAAGGTAATGTTTTATCAGATTTAAGGCTCAGACTGGAATAAAAAGACACTGAAATATATTATCCCTGTAAATTTAGTTAACATAACTTATAAATATATTAAAACATGAATCATTAGGCATCATGTGTAGCGCAAATTAAAAAATAAGTAAAAATATATCTGAAATTTGTTAATTCACTGGGTAGCCGCTAACAAAATTCAATTTAATAGGAATTCTCCTGACATTTTAAATTGCTTCGGAGAGAATTTGGAAATTTTTTTTCAATAAAATTGTTCTTTTATTTGTTAGATTTTCCTCTGGTTCAACATATTTTAAAGATTATATTAGAATTAGGGGCAGCTAGAATTTAAAATAAAGCCATATCATCCTGATATAGACATTGATTAATAAGAGGTGCATAGGTTCCCACTCAAAAACTGCGTAACAACGATAACAGCGTTAACAGCGCTTCTTTTGATTAACAAAAGAAGAGCGCGTAATTGGCGGATCAAAAGTATGAATGAGACCGAAGCGGAGGGAAATATCAAAACCCTAACTTGATAGCAAGGCTGTTTGGCGCGCCGAAATGGATTAAAAAAATATGAATTCTGAATGGCCAGGTAAAGCAAGCTTAAATAAACACGTATAATTATTTACATATCAACACGTTTGATAAACGTAACCGTAAAAATGGGAAGAAATATGCAGCCTTTCTTTTTGATTTTGCACAGGAATATAATAAAAATTTCAAGATTTTAGGAAAAGACACAAGGTATTTCTCCCCGTCTTCTTAGCATGCCATCGTAGTGTAGTGGTCAGTACGCTCGGTGCGTATTCGAGAGGTGCGTGGTTCGAGTCCCGGCGAGGGTATTGCTAATTTTTTATCTCTCCTGCTTTATAAAAAATACCTAATGACCCTACAGTGCCGCCTGAACTAAAAACGTTGGTGGATGATAATTCTCCACTACCAGGATTTGACGATTGGGTCCCCTCATCCCCCTCGCCCTTTAAAAGGGGTGGAGTGTATAAGGCATTTCTCCCCCGCCTTCTTAGCGTGCCTTCGGTGCAGTGGTCAGCACTCTCGGCGGGTATTCGAGACGTTCGTGGTTCGACTCCCGGCGAGAGCACTGCTTATTTTTCACATATTCTGCTACAAAAATACCTAATGTCTTAACAAACAAATAAAATTTTTTTTATCTTTCGACTCTACTTAAAATCGATATTGGTGTTTTCAACAGATCTTCGAATATAATGGACAGATTTGCTGTCTGATATTCAATTTAAAGAAAAATGGATGCCCTCTCTTTGTTGGATTTTATAAATTATGACTAGGAAGAGATAAATATGCCTCAAGGCATAGTCACGAGATATTCTTTGTCACCACTATTTGGCAGTACGCATGTTTGTTTGCAAATATTTTGAATTGGGAAGCAAACTAAGAGTAAATTTAGAACCAGAACATCGGATAAACGTCTTGAGAAATGTCTAAGAATTTAGCCACTTCACTCGAACCAGAAATTAAAGTATTAATTTCTCAAATTTAAGTTCGAATAGTACCTTAACTTTATGATTTGTTGTAATTACAACCAACACTTACAATGAAATTTTATACGTAAAATGTCAAGTAAAATAAGAAAATAATTCCCTTTCGCTATCACTATATTAAAAAATCATAAATTGAAAATATTATTTAATTTATTATATATGTTTTTAAGTTATTTTATGTCATCAGCCATCATTAGTATTGCGCGGCGTCGGCTCGCCGAATCAGTCACGTAAATGAGAGATTCACTTACATTTCCTATATCTGTGATATGTTATATGCGCCTTTCTTATATAAACCATTCATTAAACAAACTATAAATAACACAGTCAAACTCCTACATTTCTCTCTTAGAGAGAAAGTTAAAAAAAAATTCTTTCAGCAGTCAAACCTGAGCAAACTGGAGAATTTTAAATGAAACATAACAAGTAATCTGATTTGCTTATTTCGAAGCTCACGAGTTGGCACTTATATTCGAAATTATTTGTGTAACCTGAAATATATTATCCTTTTTCAGTGCGGTCGTTGGCGGCTAAATGCTCGAACGTCTCTGCTCCAAATCATCAAACAGAAAAAACTCTGTATGCTCTGTCTGCTGAATGCCTGTATTCAACGGAGTGTCCGAGTCTGGTTTCTGTCCGTTTGTTTATTTGCTTGGGTAAATATGCAGTTTCGTGTATTATTATTAGACCAAGTGCAAAATTAAATATTTGGTTTTTTCTGCTTATAGACGCGAACGCACCAGTAGCAGAGGTTTAAAATTGCTGAAAACTGATAGTTTGATTCAGGTCGAATCACAGAAAGAAATAGGACAGATTTTCGTGATGATAAAATGTCCGAAACTTTGCTAAAATATCTATATTAATACTTACCAAGTTAGGCTTACAATATATGTGTTAAGGTTTGAAAGTTTAGTAGGAAGCCTAAACTGTTATTTAAATATTTTAATTGTTTAAACTTTACTTCGGGGCCTTAGAAAAGCGACCCTGAATGAAACATCAATGAATGTATCCCTAGATAAAGATTATAGAATTCCTACAAACTTATTTTGATTTCATGTTAGATGTTAAATTTTTGACACACACTTTAAATCGAATTTCTTAACTAAAATCCTAAAAGATTTTTCGATGAACAAGCCCACGGATAAAAAGGAAATAGCAGAATTTCAATTTAAGCGAAATCCACCGCTCTGACTAAAATACGCTGAGCAGTTTGATTTAAGACCTCTAATTATTGTAAAGAAAATAACGAGGCTCTGAAGTTTCTAAAATTTATATAGCGCGAGAATGTAGGGAAAAACTAATGAGTAACAAACTGGTTATAAGTTTTTTTTTTTTTTTTTTTTCATAATAAATACAAGCTCAAACCGTAAACATAAAATATGCAGTTCATGCACACTTTTTAACATTTAAAATTAAAATATTTTAATTTTTAAATTTTAATGGTTAATTAACTTTACTATTAAAATAAAAATTTCATATGTTTGATAGTAATCTGTCTAGAAGATATTAAAATGTTTCCACCGCAAATTTTTATCTTTTTACATTATTTTTTAATTTAATATTTTAATTAATTTATTCAAATACACTTTTATTTATGTTTTTGGTTTCTTTTAAATAACGTTCATTTCTTGATATCCAACGTTGAATACGCGAGAATTTTGAATTTTCCTGCAAGTAATATTACGCCACAACGAGCTGCCCTAAGGAAACTGAATCCTTACATTCAAGTCCAACGAATTTTATTCCCTTGTAATGTTCACGTTCATTGACAAAGTAACATTCTTTCGCCTGTTTTCAATAGCACAAAAACTATTTCTGAAAATGTGAAATGTATACATTATCATTTCCTTAAACTAATGCATTCTTTCTCTTTCATAATCGATAGTTATAACAGCACGCAGATGGTCTATTTTCCAGGTGGCTAAGATACGTAGAAAGTAAAGAGCATTTCAGATGACCACAGCTAAAAAATTAACTGTTTGTCACGGCAGTTCAGTATTAGTGAGAACTGTTGATTTCGGTCCCGTTGATCGCATCATCCAAAGGGGCTTGTCAGGCAAACAATGTGATCAGTCTGCCTAGAACAGGGATGACAAGCCAATGACGCGCGGGACACTAGGTATTTCCGTGGCACGCCACAAGTGCTTAATTTATTAAATTGTTGAATTGCTTTTTATTATTATTTACTATTATTCATGCTTTTAATATTTATACTATTAATACTATTTATAGTACCTGCTTACTTAGGGTAAATATTAGGTATCCCCCTCACTTCTACATAACATAACATAACTATTTACAGTGTTTATATTATTATTCATATATTAATGTATTTACTATTTATTATTAAATTTCTAAGCATTAAATTACTTTTGTTAACTTACATTCCCTAAAAAAAACAATATTTAAAAAAAACACCATTTTCAAGTGTAGCGGCCATCAAAGGCGGATTCAGAGACGAGCGTGATCATGGACGCCTTTATGACATTTTCCAGAACGGAAAGGTGACTACTGCCCCTTCCACCATGGAAGCGCTGTAGGTGGGGCTGACTTTGTCTTGAGAAAGTAAGTGAGTGGGATGACTTGTAAAGAAAGAACCAAATTATACTGTAAAATACCCATGGACCTTATAAGAAATAGACTAACCCAAACGGGTTTTCTCCTTCGTCTGAGGCGTTGGCGGCTGTCACCTTGATCACATCCGGAGGAGTAGGGACGGAGGAGTATCCGGAGGAGTAGGGACGGAGGAGTAAGGACGGAGGAGTATCCGGAGGAGTATTGCAGAAATTTAACAGTGGTTGCCTATTGCAGCGTGTATAATTGTCAAGAAAAAGCTTGTTGTAGCGCCTCATTTCACAAATTAGAATTTCTACATATTTTTATTTTGAAATTGAGATTGATTTTTGAAAATTTAGCATATTTATCAAGCATAATTAACGTTCCATATAATTATAAAGCTAGTCCATGCTTTCAGGGCTGGGCATTTTTTTAAGCTTTTCCTATTCTGAAAGGAAATTTGTAACTACTTCTTTTAGAAAATAATATTGTAAATCTGAACTAATAGAAAATTTCAAACAAGCAATTTTCTCTTGCAATTTTTATGCTTTTTATTGGTGTGAATAAGTAAAAAATACTAAAATATTTAGAAACGAATTTTTGAAACTTTTGTTTAAAATTCTAAATTGTGCTGCTTTTTTAAAATTATAGATGAGTATTATAGCACAATTTCTATAAAGGAATTTTATTTCAATTATATTTTATAATACATCATACTGATAAACACTTTTGACTCCTTAAAGATTTTTATACATTTAATTCTAATATTAAAATTGTATTTAACCGTAACAATTAATTTTGTTTGTATTTTATAGCGATTATTTTTTAAATTTATTTTTAGTTCTGCATAAGATTTTTTTTTATTTACTGTTAATTTAATTTATTAGCGCAAAGGGGCGGTAGCATAGAAAGGCTGTTAGATTCGAAGCGGCATTTTGCGCTGTTTTACTATAAATGTTCGTGTCTCCTTGCAAATTCTTGTTACCAAATACTATCGCCCTGTATTATATGTAAAGAAATTAAATAATGAAGAATTTCCATGAATACATGTATGTTTTTCGCACTGTGACAAAAACGACAGTATTTAGAGCCATCAAATTTTGAATAATGTAATCCACCACCCGAACATGGGCATCTGGACGGTCGAATTTCGAATTTGTTTTAATCTATTTCATATTTTGTAAAACTTTAACGAATTTTTGATTAACAAAGTCAACGAGTTCTGAGCGAGCACTGTACGGAAAATAACAGTTTTATCTCCAGTGCGAAAATTCTAAAGATATGCTGTTTTCAAATGTATGTGGTTTACGGGCGAGGAAAATGATATTCAATAAATATAGGTAACACACAAAACTTTAAAAAAAAAAAAGAGTGCTTCTAGATTTGATTTTATCTTTTTTTTTTTTTTTCCTTCATTACGCTCAGAAAATTTTATGCTCCGAATTTTATGAATTATTAAAATAACTAATCCACTTTAATGTTAATAATTTAATGATCATATAATGAAATAAATATTCGTTTTGTAATGTTATTATAGTTTGGAAAATCACTGCCTGAAAATGTTCATTAAATTTTAAAAAAAGTTATCAGATCTTATTTAATGTTATTTTTACGCAAAATTAAGTTCATAAATTTTTTGCTTAGAGTTTTACCGTTTTACTAAAGTAAAGATGTTTGTACAAGAATTACGCGTGAAAAAAATGCGCGAAATGCAGTAAAAAGTGCTTTAATGAAATATATTAAATCCTATTCGGAAAAACTGTGGCTTTCATAATCTCATCGCTATACAACGTATCACATTTAATAATTAGAAATAGTTATGTGATCCAAACGCCATAGGTTTCAGTGTTAAAGTAAACTAGATCGTCCCTACTCTTTCTTGCCGACATGTCAGTGACGCGCGCCCCGCCCACTAGGTTAGTCTATCTCTTATAAGGTCCATGAAAATACCACATATATTCGGTTACTTAAATTTGGCAATGAAGGTAGCATGCAACAAACCTGACCTTTCGAGTTAGAACGGAACTATGTTTCGCGTATGGATCGTTTTCGAAATACCTATGAACGCTATCATCTCCTTAAATATAACAATCAGAAAAAATGACAAGATAAAAGAGTTCTAGACGATATAAAACATGGATTTTTAATTAAATGTCTCCTAAGACCTTTATATTAGTGCTCTAGTTTTCACACTGTCCCAAGGAGACAAAGAATAATTTTGATTATTAAACATTTTTACATATATTCAATTCTCCTTGTCAATATGAGAAAGAATTCGGAGTTTGAAATTTCCAGTCTTTTAAAGGATTATTGAAATGAAATTATTATTGAAATCATTACTGGTTATTCAAATCAAACCAGGGTTTAAACATGATTTTTTAAAAAGAAATGTAACAAGCGGCACACTATACATGTGATAATAATGAATTTTAATTTAATTGGCACACTAATCCGAAACGATTCGTCATCTCTGGCGAAGTTACTTTGTCGATCTGATTACGTCCCAGCTTTCACAAAATTCAGCAAATTCTTAGGGAGTAATTTTTATATTTTACCCTCGATGTTATATTTCATTATAGTTATTTTCATGTAAAATTAATAGGTTTTTATGAGTGTATGAAATTGTGTCATATCACAAAATTTCAGATTTGAAACTTTAAATACTATCTTATTCTGAAGAAGATAGGCAATTGTCTAAGAAAGCAAAAAATTAATTGCCATAAAGATCTTAATATTTATAGTTATTTTTAACTTTCTGGTTTTCAAAAGCCAATGTCTCTCTTATTTTCTGCTTCCAAATGGTAACTTAAGTTCTCACAGAATGTTTTCTGAATCCGTAAAGTCTTCCCTGCAGTCGGTTGTTTAAGTTAGACATATAATATGCAAATGTTCCTGCCAATTCTTACGGAAATTGAATCTGATTACCTCATCTATGCAAAACATTCAGGATGAAGGGTTTTAAGAATATTAGTATGACCTTTAGCATCAGACGTTAGTTTCTCTCAGCATTTATGCTTCTCAAATATTGAATAACAGCTCTTATCAGAGAGGTATTTTATAACGTGTTCTTTCTAAATGAGTTTTTGTTATATCTTTAATTTGGTAAAATGGTCTTATTCAGAAACTAATACTCGTTCTTATATTTATAAATGTATAGAAACATAAATTGTTTGTAATTGTAAAACATAATTTTGTTTTCATTTTATTACTATACGTTCAGAATGACAGCAATTAGATGTTTTCAGTTTTGGATTTTTCAAGTTCATTCAAAATGTGAATACATCCGAGGTAAAATTTTCTGCCATATAATTTTAGATTTTACATGACCTTTTAATCTTTTTTCATAGTCTGCGTTAAAACTAAACCGAATGATACAATTATAAACGTATATAAATGTATTTTCTTTTGAATAAAATTTTCATAATAGCAATAATGAAATATTTATTCCTGGCAGAAATGAATGTAAACTGCCAAATATCAGTATCGCATTCCTTAGAAATTACAAAAGTGGTCTTTGTATCCTAATTTAATTTCCCAGTTTTTTTTTTTTTACCTGTGACTAACGTTCGTTTATTGCCTAGATTTTCTTTCTTTTATTAAAGGTGAGATTGAAATTTTTATTTATATGTCACATCAAATGGGGAATAAAAAACTGAATTAACAAACTACTTTTTTATCCCGTAGGTTCACATGTTTGGCTGTTGCAATTTCAAATTATTGAAAACAATGGTATTGATATTATGGGTGCCATTTCCATTTGGAATTTAGAAAATTTGCAGTGGGATCGCAAAGTGAATAAAGCCCTAAAGCGTCCTAATTGATGGTATATAACTAAGGGTCGAGTCTGATTGTGGTCCTGAAATTTATTTTGGGGTCAGTTGCATTTGTATGGGGTTGGATCGCCATATACCACTGTTTAAAACATTTTATACATGTGCTAAATTGCAATGTTTTTAACGGGTTTAAAATTTTGAATTTAATTCTTTTTTTAATTTTTATTTCAAGTGTTACTTTGGTAGATGGCCATACGAATTTTTGGCGATTTTTTTAGCAATAGTTGGCGTGGTTTTTACAATTGCCTGCCATCTTAAACGCCGTTATGCGTAGCATAATATTAATTTTTTAAAAAATGTGGGATATCGTTGAAGATACTATATTAATTTTTTGTTGAAAACATCGTTTTTCAGGACAGTGGATGACTGCAAATATAAAATAGTGAAGTGTGGTTAAATTACTACTTCTATAGCCAAGAAATATAATAAAAACACCGCTTTAAACACATCGCGCCATCGTTTAATATGATAAAAATATTGCTTGAATTGAAGCACTTGAGAAGAAAGTAATATTATGTAATACAATCATTTAAGTATAAAACATCTGGGGCAATAATAAAACACAGCAATTGCTGAAATTTATGTATTATTTTTTTTTACAAGAAATGAAAATGGAATATGCATATATAAAGCAATAAAAAAATACGTACTTGCGCTTTTGCCGAGTGTCTAATAACTTCTGAGCAATATTGGTAAGTGCCACCATAAAAGAAATCAGAATCATAATTTAGATATCAATGAAACAATTTGAAAAATAAAATGCACGGGTATGTATAAAAATTTTTTAAAAACTTCATACGTAGATAAAACAATTTATAGCCAAATGAACGGATCATAAAGTTACAAAAAAAATTTGGAAAAATAAAAAAAAAAAAAAACTTTCCAGAAATAAGTTTCTTTTTTCTTTTTTTTTTTTTTAATTTTTTTTTTTTTTTTTCTTCTAGATTCCGAAGATCCTATAATACTTTCCTATATACTTTCTTTTCCCAATTTTAGCCTCATCAATCACGTCATATGACACGGCGCACCATTGCTAATATTGATTCACCACAAATAAAATTATTTAAATGATCGGAAATAATGAACACTATTTTTCAAAGAAAAGTGCAAAATTAAATCATATTTTAATATTTATCAGCCGTTAAAAAAATATTCAAAACGCAAGATTTTTAAATATTAAAAGTAAAATTTATAGATATTAAAACGGGTTACTTTCAAAATAAAAAGAGACGTCATTTATTACGTCATCCCCGGCATAAAATTATTCAAAATATCATAAAAAATCAAATCAATATTTTAAATAAAAGTGCAAAATTAAATTAAATTTAATATTTAACAGCCGTAAATAATATTTAAAACACAAAATTTGTAGATACTAAACCGCATTATTTTTTAAATAAAATGACGTCAGAAACCAAACGCGCGAACTGCGGGGGGCTATAAATCGTCAGTATTCAAGCAATGGGTGCCATTGTGGAAACAATTGCGCCAAAAAATCCCGTGCGCGCGTCTAGCAAACTAGCGCCTTATTTCGTGACTTGATATATTTTTTTTATTTTTTACAAAGGTTCAGAGAATCAGTAGAAGCGTTGAATTCTGTAAATTTCCATTTAAGTTTACGTGATAATGGGTTCCGTAGGCTAATATGGTCTTTGCTTGTCCTTTGCCTCACGACGCGTATTTATTATATTGATCACTGCGAATTCATTAAGAGGTTTTTGAGTATGGAATGTATTCCTCACAGAAATCGGTCAGTTAACGACAAATTCTAATTGGGTCAGTTTGCACACGTATAACAATGAAGTTCAAACACTTTAAAAACTTATCGTATATATAATAATGAAAGACTTTAAAAATTTTGACAGCCCTTTAAATGCCACCAGCTTCAGTGTTTATTTTTTTATTTCTTAATTGTTTCAGTAACTTATTAAATATTATAACAGAAGAACATGCAACTATCAGTAACTTCCTTTATACATATAAACTGATTTATTTAAATAGTAACTGAAGGAGGAAATTTTTTTTCACTTTTATACCGGCAGGTTTATCTATTTAGCACAGCAAATATTTCTATGTACATTATCAATCAATTTTTCTATGCTCCTTCAGAAATTGAAATTATTTGTGATAAGACACAACAGAAAGATGTGGCGTAAAGAAATTGATTAAGTTCCTACTGCAACATTATTGAAAACCGTGCTGAAACAGACAGTAAACTAATTAAAATACACCTAAATTAAAATATACGAGACTAAATGGCTAAAAGAAGAGAAGAAATCAAAATATGCTGTTGAGAGGTTTTAAATCAAATGTTGTATATCTGTACAAATTTCAAATTTTGCGTTTTTAAAAAAGTGAATAAAACGAAAAATTAATATTATTAATACTGATTATAAGTGCTTTAATATCGATTATAAATGTTTCACAAAATATATTATAATTACTTCATGTATTAAAATTGTTCTAAACATGCTTTACAAAACAAAAACAGGTAAAGGAAAATTGTAGTTGCATTTTATAATTTTTCTGCAATATTTCTGGAGAGATATTTAAATAAATTCTTGTAACTTACGTTTATATTAACCAATTAAATGGTACCAGATTTTTAGTATATATGTGTGTATTGAAATTCTGAAATAAAATTTAAAAAAAAAATTCAAATGATTTCATGACCATTTAGAGAGTTTAGGTTTTCTAAACTGCGATTTCTCATTTTGCATTTTTTCGATAAATCCTTTTACATAATGTCCTAAGACTTGTAGAGGTATGAGCTGAATTATTCAATATTTTTACTGCATGTTTATAATTATATATGTTATAGAGACAAGGATGGGTTTTGGAAAATACTGAAATGAAAAATTATTGGAAGTGAAAATGTGATTAAGATCATATTTTTTCCCAAAGTTTTTACATAAAATGTGCTTTTATTATTATTTTTTTTTGAAAATTAATATATTAATTTCAAAATTGATCCTTAACGTTATTAAGAACCCTCCAATAAATAGAATAAAAAACTTTTGAGAAAACCCCTTGAATGTTTAAGAAGAAAGTTATTTTAATTGTTAAATTTTTCTTCAAAAACTTTTATTTAAACAATTACAGGCAAAAAAACATTTTTTTAGCTTAAAATTATTACCGAATCCCCTTAAAAGGAGAAAAAGCAGCTGAAGTCGCAAAATATCAAAATTTAAATGAGGCAATAGTGAAAAACCATTAAAAAATGTTTTGTTTTTAAAAGTTATCGGGATGCATCCCTCATTTTGTATTAATGTTAGGTTACTATAACAGGCTTTCACAAAACACGGTATTTTCTGGGAACCTGTTTACAGTATTATAGAAGTATAGGAGGGTAACCTGTTTTTAAATGTTAAAAAAATCCTCCGAGTCATTTTAAATTTAAATTACTAGTGGAAATATTGATTATGTAGCCAATTCTTAATTTAAAATCAAACTTCATCATTTAGAGTTTATCTATACGAAAAGTATAATAGTCGATAGTATACTAAAGTATATGTCTATCAATAGGAAAAGACTGAGAGTATATGGTAAGGAAAATATTTAGTTTTATTTTGATTTATATCCCTTGTCTGACAGTAACATGAGAACAAGCCCACAAAATTCATCGTGGCAAGTAGTGCAAGACTGCGCCTGTTATCATTAGTTCGGAATTGAATTGCTATTCCAAAATTATTTTATTTAAAATCGTATTTTGTGGTTACATGTAAAGAAGTTGTTTAAAGTTTGAATTAAAGATAGACACATTTAATATATAATTAACTCTTAATTTAGAATTAAGAACCAAACTTTTTGCGATTCATGCAATGTTTGTTAAATGAAGCACTTAATAATGATATTAAATGATAAACGAATAAGTAACTCAATACAAATAAAAAGAAGAGAAAAATAAAATTTTCAATAAAAGACAAAAGCAGTAATTTTGTAATTCATTTTAATTTTGAATAAAAGCCTAAAGATTATATTATCCATGAATAAAATTTTAACAAAATGCCAAATGTATTAATTGTACAATTCATTTTAATTTTGAATAAAGGCCTAAACGTCATATCAGGAATGAAAAGTTTGGACATGAACATAATAATAAAAAAGGGTTAAATATAACAAAGATATAAGAATTAAACATAAAATAATAAAATTGTAATTTGAGTAGAAGAAAAATAAGAAAATAAAAAATCAAAATATAGTATAGTAAAATAGCAACAATATGCTCTCAAGAGTAGTCCAAGACCAAAACAGACGTAGACTTAATATCTAACTTGGACAATTTATAAAAAGTCTCAAAATATGAAGTCTTATATCCAGGACCAAAAATTTCTGGCGTAGACAAATTAAAAGTTTTGTTAAAATATGAAATATTCTAATAATTCATGACCATATTTGTCTGGCGTAATCAAATTAAAAATATTGTAAAAATGTGAAGTCCTCTGGTTTAGTTCTGGACCAAAATCTACTGGGATAGCCAGCGTATAAAATGTGTCTAAATATCAAGTCTTCTGGTATAGTCCAGGCCCAAGATCTTCTGGCGTAACTGTCAATTTATTAAAAAAACGGTCAATTTATTAAATCTTCTGGCGTAGTCTGGATCCAAAATTTCCTAGTGTAATCAAATTAGAAAATCGTCCAATAATATAAAGTCTTTTAGTTTAGTCCATGTTGAAAAATTTTCGCGTAGACAAATAAAAAGAAATTTCTCAAAATGTCAAGTCTTTTGGTGTAGTCCAGGACCAGAATGTTCTGGCTTAGTCAAATTGAAAAATCTCTCAAAACATTAAGCCTTCTGGCGTAGCTCATTAAAAATTTTCTGGCTTAGTGAAATTATAAAATTTGTCAAATCATTAAGTCTTCTGCAGTAGCCAAGGCTCAAGCTCTTCTGGCTGGAGCAAATTTTAAATGTGTGGAAATATGAAGTCTTTCAGAATATGATTAAAATCTTCTGGCTTATTCAAGTTATAAAATTTACAATACATTAAATCATCTGGCATGAATAATCCAGGGTAAAACTTTTCTGCTGTAATCAAATTATAAACATTTTCAAAATGCGTCAGCGGTAGCGGAGAACGAAAATTTTTGACGTAGTTAAATTATGAAATTTTTTTATAATATTCAGTCATTTGGTGTAATCCAGGACCAAAATCTTTTGTAGTTGTCAAATAAACATATCTGACGAAATATTAAGTCTTCTGCCGTAGACCAGGACCAAAACTGTTTGGCGCAGTCCACTTGTAAATTTCATCAAAACATAAAGTTTTCTGGCTTACTCCAGGACTAAAATCCTCTGCGTAGTCAAATTATAAGTTTGGCAAAATATTAAGTCTTCTGGCATAGCGAATGCCGAAAAATCTTCTGGTGTAATAAAATGAAAAAGTTGTCATAATGTTAACACTTCTGGCGTATTCGAGGATCAGAATATTCGGGCGTAACGAAATAAAAAAGTTTAAAATATTAAATCTTCTGTCGTACCCAGAACCAAAACTCTATTCGGGTAATCAAAGTATAAAATTTGCCTAAATATTCAGTGTTCTAGCATATTTCACGATAAAAATATTCTGCCGAAATCAAATTATAAAAGTTATCAAAACAGTAAGACTTCTTGCGTAGTGAAATTATAATAATTGTCTAAGAATTAAGTCATAAAGTGTAGTCCAGGACCGAAACATTCTGAAATAGACAAGTTATAGAAATTGTCAATATATTAAATTTATATAATAGTCCAGGAATAAATATTTCTGGAATGCTCAAAGTAAGGTATTTGTCGAAATATGAAGTCCTCTGAAGTCTCTCTAGTCCATGACTGTGATTTTCTGGCGTAATCAGATAACAGAATTTGTCAAATATGAAGTCTTCTGGCGTAGTCCCGAAGCAAAATGATCTGGCGTGGCCAAATTAAAAATATTATCAATATATTAGGTCTTTTGGCATAGTCCAGAACTAAACTTTACTGACGTTGTTACATTAAAAAATATTGCTAAAATATGTCATGTTGCGTATTCCTGCACCAAGACCTACAAGCGTAGTCCAATTATAAAATGTGTCAAAATAGTGAGGCTTTTGTCGTAGTCCAGGCCGTTAATCGTCTGGAGTGTTGTTATTAAAAAATTTGTCAAAATATCAAATCTTCTGTCCTAGTCCAGAATCGAAATTATCTGATGTAATCAAATTAGAAATTTTCAAAATATAATGTCCGCTGATGTAGTTCAGGATTAAAATCTTCTGGCGTAATCAAATTATAAAATTTATCAAGATATTAAGCCTTTAGACGTAATCCAGACTCGAAGCCTCCTGGCGTAGTCAAATTATTAAAGTCTTTTGCTTAGGCCAGGAAGAAAGTCTTTTGGTTTAGTGAAATTAAAAATTTTCAAAATATTAGAGCTTCTGGCGTATAAAAGTTTCCAAAATATTAAGAGGTCTAGCGCTATCCAGAAACAAAATCTACTGGTATAACTTAGAAACTTACTTAGAAAATTTTCCAAAATATTGAGTATTCTAGTGTTATCCAGAAACCAAATCTACTGGTATAGTCAAATTGAAATCAGTGTCAAAATATTAAGTCTCCTGCCGCAGTTCTAGAAAACACTGTACTGTCGTAGTGACATTGAAAAATTTGTCAAATATTAAATCTTCTGTTATAGTTCAAGATCAAAATCTTTAGGCTGCTTATTCGAATTGTAAAAGTTGCAAAATGTTAGGTCTTCTGGCGTTGTTCAGAATCAATATCTTCTGCCGTAGTCAAATTAAATATTTTTGCAGATTATTTAGTCTTCTAGCTTAGTCCAGGACCAAAACCTTCTGGCGTAGTCAAATTATGATATTTATTGAATTATGAAGTCTTCTGCCGTAGTTCTGGACCGGAATATTTTGGCACAATTTAAATATATCACATTATAAATTAGTCACATTATAAAATTTGTCAAATATTAAGTCTTCTCTTATAGTTCAAGATAAAAATCTTCAGGCTTAATCAAAGTGTAAAATTTGGAATATATTATGTCTTCTGGTGTAGTTCAGGATCAATATCTTCTGCCGAATTTAAATGAAATACTTTTGCAAATTATTTAGTAGTCTGGCGTAGTCCAGTTATCGTCTGTCGTTAAAATCGTCTGACGTAGTCAAGTTAAGATATTAGTTAAAGTATGAAGTCCACTTGCGCAGTCCAGAACCAAAATGTACTGGCGTATTCAAATTATAAAGTTTGCCCTAATGTTAAGTCTTCGCGCGGAGTCTAGGATTAAAATCTTCAGGCGTAGTGAAATTATAAAATTCCTCAAAATATTAAGTCTTCTGGTGTAGTCCAATATTCAGATTTTACATATATAAATATGTGTATTATATATATAGTCAGTTTATTTTTGATGATGTTAGTGATGGTAATAATGGTAATCACACACAGAAGTAAAACCTTTCTGATTTTCGTTTTCAAATTTCATAGTATGCC
Organism: Stegodyphus dumicola; assembly: GCF_044657685.1. Classification (NCBI taxonomy): domain Eukaryota; kingdom Metazoa; phylum Arthropoda; class Arachnida; order Araneae; family Eresidae; genus Stegodyphus; species Stegodyphus dumicola. The sequence continues at coordinate 260,606,258 of NC_140771.1, read as the reverse complement.
AATATAGAACAATTTTTGCGATGTATGTTCTCCTTAATTATGAATGTCTTGTCATATATTTGAATCATTCACTGAAATTCTGAGAACGATAAGATTCAAGAAGCGTCCAGGACCTAAACTTATATAATAAACAGATTGCAGCCTAAACAGTATTCATCTTGGCATAATTTCTTCTTTCTTAATGATGAAACCTCTTTTCATCTTTCTATTTTGTATATCCGCGGCTTCTTATCCAAATTTTGTGGCCGAAAATGAGAAAAGAAGACTGAACAACAAAATTAGTGATTCGGAAATGTCACCGAAATTTAAATGAAAAATGTTTGCTATCGAAACTCAAAAAGAATAATGTTAGGGCATAAATCGTCTGGATTTCACTTGAGAGATATAAATATTTTCTTTGTCCCTCTGAATGATAGCGCGATAACATTTTCAAAATTATGAGAAAACATTTGGATTAATTTTCCATGTTCCATTCCCTCATGTTATTCTTGGAATAAAACTGGTTCGTGATGCTATTATGGGAATCTATACCTTCCTCAAGATCAAGGCAATTTATACTTGTAGTAGAAAGCATTGTCTTGAAAATATTAGGCAAGTGTGATATATACAAAGCATTTGTAAATGTTTAGTATTCATTTGCTTGCAAGGCAGTAATTTCATCATTTGTTTTTGCAAGCCAGTAATTCGATGCTGTGCTGTCTTCAGCATTTGCTTTACTTGGTGCATGAAACGTATCATATTTAAATTAATGTGCTTTCACCAATATTAAACACCATCAATTATTTGCTATTAAAATAAATGATACACCATTTGCACTTGAGTTCAATCGTATAGATACACAGCGATTTTCCACATTCCACATTCTTTAAACAAAACTAACTAGTTAAAGGAACCAACATATTTCCATGTGTGATGTTGGTGACTTGAAGAAATAGTTTTTGATAAACTTTTCCACACGAAAGGTCTGCTCATAATAGTTAATTGAATGACTATTATGGGTATTTATTGATAGTCTCTGAATTTAAAACTATAAATTTATAGAAGAATTCTTCTCTGATAGATGTATATCTTTTATATTAATAATTTCGCTTATCCATACTTGCTTTTGCAAAAGAATGAGTGCAGCCGTTTCATACTTATTTTTCATGTGAGAAACGGAAAGAACTATCTGAAAGTTTCGCAATGCATTCATAAATCTTTGTTTTATCACATCAAATTTCCTTTTTCAAATTAAAAGCGAAGTGGTGAACATGAGTAGTATCAAACGGACAGTTCAGCCCCAGGAGGCGGTGCGTGGTACAAGCCAGTATTCGAAACACTCAGACTCATTGTTGATGAGCCAGCTAGCTAATAAAGTGGACGAAGGAGATAAGAGTTCCAATTTGATAATAAATCTTTTATTTATTTCGCAGCGGCAATATCTATGTATCTATGTAATTATGTTAATCAATTGTCAGCCGTTCAAAGTAATATTTTTCTTTGTGTATGTTATCCCGTAATTCGCATTCGTATGTACCCATATTATCTCTTATTATCTGGAAATTGCACCTTGTTATCACTAATGTTCAAAGGAAAAGTTACCTTTTGTGGCACATTCGTGTGGAGCAAGGCCTGACGCCAGCCTTAGCAAAACGAAGAAATCAAGCTTGACGCCAGCCTATCAATGCACGTCAACTTGTTAAAATCACAAATCTCAATGGTATGTTCCCAGTCGAGATTATTTTCTCAAACGCAAAGAATGTTCGAGACTTTGATGTCTTTTTGGAACACATAAAACCTCTACTTGAAAAAAAGCTAATTGATAGCATAGCTACGTATTACTCTCTGAAATGGTATGCAGTTGTTGAAGTGAGTCATAAATTGATTCACGCCACGTTTTCGTAGCAAATGATTGAAATTAAATAAAGCATATGATGATATATGTATTAACACAGTGAATGTGGATCTCTATGGAGTTCTAAGCATAAATGAAAGTATTGTTACGAAATGTCCAGGCGCGGGAAGATAGCTGCCCCGAGAAGCAGGTCTAGGTTTGCCAGAAAATGGCAAGGGAATTGCAGGATTGCCACATTTGGCGAGAAATCGCCTCGGATGGACAACCTTCTGGAACGAATTCTTACTGGTTTAGCCCAGAATGTCCTAGAACACAAGCCAAAAGCTATATAAACCCTGCTGGTAGGCGGAGAGTCAGTCCGTGCGGAGTCCCTCGAGTTGATAGTCAGTCAGTGAGTGCCTAGTGCCGAGTTGGTTGTCGTGCACATTGAGAGAGTCTCTTAGAGGATTTCGAGTTATTGCATCGTCGAGTTGGATCTTAGAGTGTGTTGAGTTCCGGGAACGACAGAAGCGAGGAGTCCGGAGCTGTACTCTAGTGTATCGTCCAGTGCATCGCGAGTTGTAGCGTGGAGAGTCTCGAGAGTACGTAGAGTTCCGAGAACGACCGAGGAGAGTCGGGAGCTCTAATCTGGTGCTTTGTCGAGAAGCTATCTCCACCGTTATCGCCTAAAAGCCTGGGGGCTGTGCCGCGGATTGTGTCAGCGTGTTTATAGTGTTCTTCGACGACTTTAAACGTGATTTTGGAGCTGTCTTGAATAATACTGGCTAATAAAGTGTGCTTTCATACTTCATCAAGTGTCGTCGTTATTCACCCCTAATCCACGGACCCGTGCGAACGCAAAGGAAGAAAACAACAGAACAACTGGTATCAGAATTAGGATTTGCGAGTGAATATCAGTGACCCGCCTATAAAGGAAAGCCATTTCGGAGAAAACGAAGACTCTGATGGACGTTTTAGCCAATCTAAAAGATTGATATGATAAGATAGGTGCTGAGATTAAAGCTGGACTGAAAGAGATAAATGCTGGATATGACGAGATGAGGGCTGAGATCAAAGCCGGACTGAAAGAGATGAAAGCTGGACTGAAAGAGAAGAAAGCTTGACGAGAAGAAATAAACGTCGGCCAAGAAAAGGTGCGAGAGCAACTCCAACAGGTGAAAGTGAAGCTTACAGAAGAAACTAGAACCATAAAAGAGGATGCAGAAATAAAAGAAGTGTTTTCTGAAGAATCAAAGGCTGAAGAAATGAAGGAAGTAGATAACGAACTGTCTGAGAAAGATCAAGAAATGACGGATGAAACATCTAACGGCATTAAAGAAAAAGAACGAAAACATGAAGAAATAAAAGACGGGAAAGAAGCTTGTGATTCTCAGGTGCCTGAAGTGAAAGTGGAAGAAAGTGAAAATACGACTGTTAGGTTCTTCGAAACTGATAGTGAAATGACGAAGTCTCAGTTAGCAAGGATTGAACCATCTGAAACTTCATGTGATGCAGAAATGGGAAAAGCTTATATACAGCTTAAGCAGTGTGCTCCAGTATTGCAAGGAATTTCACCCACCTCAACTACTGGGTGTGTGCCTCATGGTGCTGATTTTGCAGACAAGGACTTGATTCTAAACCTGAAACTTCTGTTTGTAAAGGATCGGATTCTATTCATGACCCTGGTGCAACATCGGAACTGGCTTTAGGAAATAAAGGTAAATGAACATGTACAAGCAACTGCAATTACAGAGGTGAGCTTATATACATGATGAGAATGAACTACAGAGAGGTGAAAGAACTGTTTTAGATTTTCCTGTGGATAAAAAGTCTTGAAGAACTGAATCTCCAGACTGTGATATGCAAAACAGGAATATATCTGAGAATTGTAGTGGAAAAGTATTTGACTCGGGTATAACTTAATGAAAAGACTGAGACTGAAATTCATTCTGAACATTTAATTTTATTCAAATTAAAATTTTTATGTCGCTAACCTGTGTATAAAACTTGTGTATAGTGTAAATATTTTTTTCTTTAGTTATATGTTATTTGTTTGTTATATTGCCTTTTACTAATTCAGAAGTCAAATAGCAAAAATCAGCGTTATATTTTCAAAATTTTCACAGGACTACTTTCGATGGTTTTACCGAACCACCATCCTCAGCTGAAAAACCGCAAATGAACAAGATAGGATATACTGATTAGATAAGATAAGAAAGCCTGTACAAGAATAAGCAAGTGGCGCCATTTGGTGGTGAAACCAGAACTAAAACATAATTTCTTTAAAGGGCAAAGGCAAAGATGGATTAGAATTAGGATCGTTAACTAGAACACAAAGATTTTTGTGAATGTGAAATACCTCTAGAAAATCTAGTTCTCCAATGGAAGATGTTTTTTGAATAATTTTGGCAGCAGAAAAATGGAAAGTGTGATTTTCGGACCAACAATGTTGAGTAACAGAAGACTTCCGTGTTTCCTTTTTTTCAGCGTGTTATTGTGTTTTAATATTACCTTTTGTTTGTATTGAATTATGCTTCAGGTCAAGGATTGTACTGCCCGGGACGTGCAGTCCTTGGGAACTGGCAGTGTTACGAAATGTCCAGGTAGAGTAAGATAGCTTCCATATAGATATTCAGACGGCGTGATTAACGGTCATCTGAATTCTTTTCCCAGCAGGACTTTTAAAATTCATATTAATACTTACAAGAATACGCACCCTCTTGCATATGAAATGTTGAATAGTTCTATTTATGTGGATAATCTTTTTCATGGAAGTTCCACTGTTTAAGAAGCTTATGAGTTATCTTGTGATGCTGTTTTGATTTTTTAAAGGATGCAAACATGAATATGAGAAAACCTAACACTAACTCTAAAGAACTGAAAGATTTATGGAAGAATTCTAATCCATTAATCGAAACAAATGAATATTCTGATTTACATTTAAAAGTACTAGGTCTCAGTTGGAATAATATTGAAGACACATTAAGTCAGGACTTAAGGTCATTGTTATCCACGTTGGATATTAATGAATGCACGAAACGAAACATACTACACACAGCCGCAAAAATATTTGATCCATCTGGACTTATGTCTCCTTTTCTAGTTCGAGTGAAGTGTATGTTACAAGAGCTGTGGCAGTTAGGTGTAGGATGGGATGAGATGTCTTCCGGAGAAATTAAAGAAAAATGGCAAGCATGATGTAATGAAATTCAAGAACTTCAAATTTTGAAAATTCCTCGACATTATTTTCCTGGCACAAATCTGAAGAGGGAAGAAGATTTACAGATTCATATATTATCTGATGCTTCAATAAAAGCTTTTGGTGCGGTTGCATACTTTAGGTACATAACATCGCATGGCACTTTTAAAACTAGCTTTATAGCTTCCAAACCACGAGTTGCACCAATTAAAAAGGTGACGTTGCCCGACTAGAATTAATGGGTGCAGTCATTGCAGCAAGATTATCCAAATATTGTAAAAATCTTTTTAAAAATTTAGAAAAGACTATTCTATGGAGTGATTCAATAATTGTGCTACACTGGATAAAAGGCACGGCATCTAAGTGAAAGCAGTTTGTTTCAGAGTATTAGAAATTCATGAAAATACAAATCCCAGTGTATGGAGACACTGTATAAGTAAGGAAAATTGTGAACGAGAGGATTAACTAGAAAAGATTTGCTATCTTAAAAAAAAAAAAGAAAATGTCAGGACCCAAAACGGTTATTATACACGTAGGCCCCAACCGAAGAGATTGGAATATGACTCAATAGACCAGGAAATTGAAGCTGAATACAAATTTTCTGCTATAATTAGTTCCGCAATTGTTTCTAAACAGATAATTGATGTTAATAAGTTTAGTTGATTACGCAAACTACTGAAGGTGACTTATTGGGTATTGCCGATTGTTGATGTTCTTAGGAGGAAAACTAGTACAATGGGTTCTCTTACTACTGAAGAATATAATCGTGCTGAACAGTTTTGGGTTAAAGCTGTTCAAAGGGACGTTTTCTCTGAGGAAATTAATTGTTTGAAGAATGGCAAGCCTTTACAAAAAAACTCTAAGTTGGTGTACTTAAACCCATTTTTGGATTATGAAGATGTATTGCGAGTGACAGGAAGGCTTGAGAAAACTCATTTATCTTCGAATGAAAAACACCCTATTATACTAGGGTCAAAATCTAAACTCACTGAATTACTGATTTGGGAACCCCATAATAAAGTATTTCATTCCGGCGTGTCTCATACGCTAGTGCAGGTGAGAGAGAAAATACTGAATATTAAATGCCCTACAAGTTAAGAAATCGTTTCTAGGTAAATGTGTTATTTGAAAGATTCAGCATTTCTCCACGAGACAAGATGGTTGCTAAATTACCAGCTCTTCGATTGGGGCAATCAGCCCAATTGACAGTAATTGGGATCGATTATGCTGGTCCGTTATTTGTGAAAGAGAGTAAAAACAAACAATATCTATTGATAACCAGTGCTGTTACAAGAAGTGTTCACAAGAGCTAGTTAGTAATATCACCCCAGATGCATTTTTTGCTTGCCTTCTTATATTTTTTATCTCGAAGATGGCTCGCAAGGTAAAAACTGAGTCATGGGTTATTAGACGTATTTATACAACTTTTGTACAATTTAGAACTTCAGAACTAAAGTGTTTATCTTCAGTTTTAATTTACAAATATGGTATTGTGAGTATATCTTTTTATAGCTGTTTAATATTTTTTTAATTATTCTGATAAAATTAATAATTCTAATAAATTCCATGCGCAAATTTTATAGTTTAAAATGTACTTAATTTAACAGAGTTATGGTCTGCTCCCTTAGGGGGCAATAAATAATCTTCTGAAAAGGTGAATATTGCTTTTTTGAATTTGATAATGTTATATTTAAGTTGCTTAATTTTTCATTTGAATTTCCATTTATTTAGATGATTTATATTTTTTTCTTGTGACTAGAACTCGAATGTTTTTTGTAGTGTGTATGTATACTGTTTATATACAAGTTTGCTGAACTCCTGTGGTTCATGGGGGGGAAGATGTTAAAAAACAGAATGATCATGTGATCAAACAGCGTGATTAACGGTCGTCTGAAGTCTTTTCCCAGCAGGCCTTGCGGCAAAAGTTCATGAAAATTAGACTTTGGAATTTGGCTGTAACCTTTTTCTTGCTTACTATGTGAGATATTAATTCCCGTTCTCGGATTAATTACGCAATATTGTTAATCTCAGATTAATTACTCTTGGATTTATCAGTCTAATATGCTTTTTTGTGTTTGATGTGAATAAAAATAAGAAATTACTAGACAACATGGTCTTCATTCAAGAATCTCGTTGAATTTTCTAGTGATGATATTGTGAGTTTATTTTTCAAAAACAATCTTATCGCGTCTGCACATTTTGTAACACTCCCCCCTCCCACGGACTGCACGTCTTGGGCTGTACAATCCTTCTTGCGTTGTTTTATTCCTTTACGTTCGTGCGGGGCTTGGGTTTGGAGTGAATAACGACGACACTTGACCACACTTTATTGGCCAGTATTCTTCAAGACAGCTCCAAAATCACTTTTACAGCCGTCGAAGAACTACTATAATTACGCTGACTCAATCAGCGACACAGCGTACAAGCTATCAGGCGATAACGGTGAAGACAGCTTCACGGCAAAAGCCCAGAGAAGAGCCCTCGAGTCTCCTCGGTTTATCTCGGAACTCTACGTACTCTCGAGACTCTCCACGCTACAACTCGCGATGCACTCAACGATACACTAGAGTTCAGCTCCCGACTCCTCGCTTCTGTCGCTCCTGGAGCTCAACTCACTCTAAGATCGAACTCGACGATGCACTTCCTCGAAATCCTCTAAGAGACTCTCTCGATGCACACGGCCACCAACTCGGCACTAGGCACTCACTGACTGACTATCAACTCGAGAGGCTCCGCACGGACTGACTTTCCGCCTACCAGCAGGGTTTAAATGGCTTTTGGCTTGTGTTCTAGAACCTTCTGGGCTAAACCAGTAAGAATTCGTTCCAGGAGGTTCTCCACCCGGGGGGATTTCTCGCCAAATGTGGCAACCCTGCAATTCCCTTGTCATTTTCTGGCAGCCCTAAACCTGCTTGTCGGGACAGCTATCCTCCCGCGACTGGACATTTCGTAACAATATTTTCAGTAATGCTTAGAACTCCATAGAGGTCCACATTCCCTGTATTAATACATATCATCAGTTAATTATATTAATCAATGTCGTATCATCATTTAATAGATGCATGTAACTTTATTTTACATTTTTATTTCTTAATTACTTTTTTCCTTTCAATTTAGTTTGCAAGTTAATATTTTTACTTTTACTACAACAGAATAATTAAGTTTTACAATAAAAGGTTGAGAAAGGTTGAAAATCCGGGTTAAGTTAATTGCAGTATCTAAGTGATGTAAAATAGTAGAATTTGTAATGGCAATACTATTACAAAATGAGATATCTGTAACACGTAGATAGAAACGGAATTTTAAAATGTAGATTAAAATAGGACTATTAAATGAATTTAACTGAATAATAATTAGCATTAAATTTATGAAAGAAGTTACAAATTGAACCGAATCTTATATAAAATCATGCATACAGTTAGAAAATATGAGAAATAAATAAATTGAAGAGCGTATTGGTTAGGAAGTATGAAAAAAAAAATCTGTGTAAAATGAAATAAAACAATAAAAAATTTGTAGTAGTAAGTATAAACATTATGGAAAATAAATATCATGAATAGAAAATGTAGGAAATAGGGTAAAATTAAGTGCATATTAAACTGTAAAAGCTTAAAATCTGCGGATGACGTTTCAAGTTTACACATGAATTTAAATAAAGGCTTTACGTATGAGCAATGAATGCCTATAACAAGAGATATTGAAGGTGTATATAAGTAAGAATTACGGGATACGACATACAAAGAAACATATCAGTTTGGACGGGTGAAAACTATTTAACCTAAACTAAATTATAGAAATTAGGGCAGTGGAAAAAATAATCATTTACCAGAATGGAAAGCTTATCTCCATGAATCACTGTATACGTTAGCTGGGTCATCCGCAATCTGCCCGTGCGTTTCGCCTAAGGGCTTGCACCGCGCACCACCTCCTGGCGTTGAACTGTCCGCTTCATACTACTCACATGCATTATTAAATAAGAAGGATTTCATTTCTTCTAAAAATAGTAAAGCAATATTAAACGAAAACTTATGAAAACTTAAATGAACAATATGAAAGGCAAAATTATGTAAATATCCATTATATTCTCTTTTGAAACGTTGATGACTTTTAATTTTTTTTAATGCAAAAACATTTCAGTAATCGTTTCCTCAGTTTTGATATGCTGAAGCGTCTACGTGATTTCGGTAGAGGAACGGGTGTCCAGTCTTCAGCTAAAGAAGTAGCTCCAACGAGTCGCTTTTGAACTAGACTGTCTGGAATTGGTTTCAGGTACACGTTGGAATATTCACGGGAAGTTTCAAGCATATTTGTATCAAAATCAGCAGCGAAATCGTAAAATTGGGAACTAAATTGTTTATCAATGTCATCTAGTCTGACTTCGCTCAGTTTAAAGGTTTGTTCTCCAGCATTATTGTCTGCTTGACTTTTGGCACTTACAGTACTATGGAATTCATTATTCAGTTCTGTTCTAAGATCAAACTCATCAGCATTCGTTTTTTCATCCCTACAATCTAAATCATTGTCAACTGGATTTATATCAATAACGGAATCAGAACAGCCTAAATCATTATCAACTAAATTTGTATCAATATGTGAGTCATTATCATCTAATTCGTAACCAACTATATTTGTACAAATAGGGAAGCCATTATGATCTAATTCGGGATCAACTACAGTTGTATAAATAGGGGAATCAGTATAATTTATGTCGTGGTGAGTCATAATTGCATCAATGTCATCTAAATCGTGATCAACTAAATTTTTTTCAATAAGGAAATCATTATGATCTAAATCTTGATCAACTCTATTTGTAACAATATGAGAATCAGTACAATCCAAATCGTGATCTATATTTGTATCTATAACGGAATGGATAAAGTCAGTACTAAATTGTTTACTACGATCATCCAAAGTGTGTTTATCCAGTTTAAGTATTTGTTCGCCAGATATATTGTCTGCTGTACTATTTGCACTGGGAGGGTTAGATAAATCATGACCTATTTGTGTTTTAAAACTGCGGTCGACAGATACAATTCCTTTATCAGCGCAGTCAGTTGAATCGTTATTATAAGCTTTATTTTCAGTATGGCTATCAATGGGGTTAATATCCAGTGCATTTCTGTCATTATCTGAAACTTCAAAATCATCATTTAAAGCTTTCTTACCCGAATTAACATTGATTTCTTCCTGTTCAACGCTATTTTCTCCGTCAGTTGTTTGATTGTGGTTTGTCTCCTCGGAAAGAAAGATTATAATTATGACGCATATAAAAACTACTAAAAAATTGAAAACTGGAGTTTGAAGTATAAAATACGCTAGTTTTGCGAGAAAAACGAAGAACATTTTTATATAGCAAACTCAGTGAAACCAAAAGAAATCAGTTTAACGCACCATCAGATTCAATGTCTCTAATGATTATGACTTAGTAACATTGTTAAAAGTTGATATTCTGTCTATCTCTGTTATAATATTCGGAACACAACACAAGTTTAAAAGAAAGTTAGATTGTTGTGGTTATTACTGAAACGGCTTTCCTGAAAAATGGAGAACAAATAAAACAAGAACACTTTTTCGATATATTGTTAACAAGAAAATTAATTATCTGCATTGTTTGAATTTTTAAACTGTAAATATAACAGCTTTAAATTTCAGTGTTGTCTGAAAAATTTATGTGCTGTCATTTGATTTATGAATGCTGATTTCCTTTTATTGTTGTCCAACTGCAATTTCTAAAGTAATAAGTCAAAATTCGTGTAGTGAATTTTTATGTTTTGAGTTATAAAAAATGAAACATTATCCCGAAGTAACAAAAGAAAGACACTTATGTTCATGTAGGTAACTCAACGAATTTGTTTTACACTTAGATCTGTGCGCAACCACTTTTTCCTAAAGCACACCGATCCGTATGCATATACATGCACGCACATAAAAGGAGTGTTTGCTAGGTAATAAAAGTATTGTCAAAAAAAAAAAAAAAAAAAAAAAAAAGGCAGAATTCTATCAAATGTATTTTTTAGCAATTTGTTTCAGTTGTTTCAAGAATAGTTCACTTGGCAAACTTTTTAATATATGACAATCTATTTTCCTTTCTCTTCCATTGTGAGTGAGCGGAGGAAAAAAGTCCTACTTTAAAATAAATTTAACAAAGTGCATAAACCACATTCGATGTTATTATTCCTTTCAACATATATGCTAAATTCCAAAACACGCCAATATATAAGTATAAATTCATGTATAATCTTCGGAAAGTTAGAATAAAAAACTGTAATTTTTTACAGGTGCGCTGAGAAATACATCTACTTTAAAATGATGGTAAAATGTTTATAGATTATTGTTGAAAATATTTTTGAAAAATTTATAAAAAAATTATTTAAAAATAAATCAGAAAAAATGGGCGAATATTATTTGTTATGAACCTAAATTTCGAAATGTGAAAGTAAGAATCAAATAAATTAAAACTCAAGAACTACAAGAACTTTTGCTTGATCTTTGTCAGTTTCTTTAGGGATCTTGCGATGGAAGAAATGCCCTTCACAAATCTTTTATAGTATGTGCATATCCCGAGGAAACTTATCAAACTTGTTGACATTTTCGAGTTGTCTCTAGTCTTAAACTGCCGTCACGTTTCCTGATACGTCAAGTTTTCTTGATACGTACACAAACCTTCCGCAGAGATAATTTTGTAAGGATCTTAAGTTTTACTAACGTTTATTTTTATTTTAAATCTTTACTATCACTTCTTATTTTCTACTTCCGGCCAGAATTAAAAGCTTTAACTTATTTATGCAAATTTGTCTGGCGAACGCCAAGTACTTAAGTTGTGGCTTTTTGCCAAGCGAGAGAGAGGAAGGAGTTAGTCGAAGCAGACCGCTTACCTTAGCAGTTTTACTCGGTTGCTGGTTGCCTTCCAGGCCAGAGGATTAATCCTCGTGATAATTTTAAACGTATTGTAGTGTTAACAGTTCTCTGTACTACATATGGCTTCCTGTTAATATATGGCCAATCTTCCATGTAGGCCCTTGTTTATTATTCAAAAGTTAAGTTAGAGTTTAGGTACATATATTTATATTCTTACGTTCAGACCACAAGTGGTTGGTCTCTGTATTCCGAAGTACGGAAATTATTGTAAAGAGTGAAAAATAAAGGGTTTCGTATACCCTTCCTGTCTATCTTGTCTACTTCCCACATTTATTGAACATAGTTTTAGTAAGCTCCCTGTTCCGAGTCAGGGTCTTTACATGTTCCCAAAGAAAGTAAGGCGGAACATTGAACCTGATAGTGGCGCCCAACGAAGAAGAATAACCCTGGCAGAGTTTCAAGAAGAACCTGTGCTGCCTGCAGAAGCGGCTCAGAATCCAGAAATGCCAGCTGCCGCTCTGGAAGGATTTGGTTACATCGTCCAGACCATGCGCGCTTCGATGAAACCAGAAGCAACATTTAATGGAAACTCACCGGTTACCAGTTTTTTGGAAAATCTGGATGACCACTTCATGCTCTACCCCGTGCACGAGTTTCAGAAAGTTACCTTAGCTACCAGCGCTTTGAGGGGCCAAGCGCTTAATTGGTTCAAATGTATAGGCAGAAGTCTCTTGGGTCAAGCAGGAAGTCCCACCTATACTTACGAAAATTTCAAGACTGCCCTAGTAAAAGCCTTCCCTGTCGTAAGGGATCGTGCGAAATTAGAAACGGAACTTTTCAGCATATATCAGCAAAGAATCGAAAATCTTTCCACCTTTATTTTAAGAAAAATTCACGTCTTCAAACTCTTGTATGGAAACCGTCCGGATCCTGAGATAATTCAAGTGATTTTGCCGAGGTTACTTCCCCAAGTACAAGACTTTATTGAATTAAGGAATCCGACTACACTGGAAAAGTTATTTGAGCCTGCAATCCAGTTTGAAAGTAGAAGAACGGCGGACTTTGAAAGAAGACGCCAATATCAACAACGAAACCAATTTGGTGAGCCAAGACCACAGCAAAGTCAAGCACACGGCTACGGAAGCAAAGCGAATCAGTGGGCAAGGAAACCCGAGCATCCAAACACCGCCGGCGAACGTCGACAGTTCAATAGCAATCCAGGAAAAAAGTCTCAAGGCCAGTGGAAAAAGAAGGAAAGCATGGAAATGGAAAATGATTTAAACTAAAACGGATTTCTGCTGACGGGAGGGTGCGGAAATCCGAAGGCCAAGAAAACCCCTCTTCCTTCAAGTTAAATACAGTAATGGTGAAAAATTTGACTCTTCCGAAGATTGAAGTGTTGGTGAATAATGTCCCAGCCACCGCACTCCTGGATACAGGCGCGCAGTGTTCCTGTGTGGCAGAAGATTTTTTTAGGAAGTATTTTCGTAAATATCGTATATATAATTCGGATAATATGACAGTGTTAGCTGCGCAAGGAGAAAGATGTAAGTGCATAGGTAAATCACCGCTATACGTCCGTATCAAGGACGAAAAAGAAAAGGTTATGTTTTTTATAGTAAAGAATCTGCAAGCACATATTATCTTAGGAATAGATTTTCTTTCAGAGGCACAAGCAACGCTGGATTTTAATGAAGCGTCCCTTAAGCTGACGATGAAACCAGTTCGAGAAGAAAAATCGGAGCCGCCGATGTTAAACCTTGACCACCTGCCTAATGAAGAGCAACAAAGAATCCGACAAGTGGTAAGTGAATTTGCTTCGTTATTTAGTGATATTCCAGGATTTACTCAAGTGACTAACCATAGTATTGATACCGGAGATTCAGTGCCAGTTCGTCACAAAGCATACCGGTATGATAAGAATAAAGAAAAAATTATAGAATGGCACATTGGCGATATGCTACGTAAAAAGATCATAACGCCCATCTCAAGTAGTTATGCTAGCCCGGTGGTTTTATGTAAGAAAAATAATGACTATCCATTAACACATCCAAAAGGTAGCGTTTCGCGATTGACTACCGTAAATTAAACACCATAACTAAATATCCGGTATATCCGTTACCTATTATTGAAGAAATTCTAAGGAACATAACGTCGACCAAATATATGACGACTTTAGACTTAACGACTGGTTATTTTCAAATAGGGGTTAGACCGGAGGACGTGCCTAAGACTGCTTTTATAACCAAGTCTGGCAGTTATGCATTCCTGCGTATTCCCTTTGGCCTTTCAGGGGCACCGGCAACATTTCAGCGATGTATGGACAGTGTGTTAAGGCCTGTTCTTGGAAAGTCCACATTTATCTATTTAGACGATATCATTATTACTAGTGATAATCTCGACCAACATGTACAGGATTTAAGACAGGTGTTTTCTTTATTAAATGAGGCCGGTCTAAAAGTTAATGTCGAAAATTGCAAATTTGCAGTCCCTGAGTTAAAATATTTAGGTTACAAAATATCTCAGAAAGGAATCGAGACAGACGAATCAAAAATAATCGCTGTGCGAAAGTATCCGCCACCAAATACGGCGAAGAAGCTCTCTTCTTTTCTAGGACTTTGTTCATATTATAGGTCCTTTACAAAAGATTTTACAGCTATTGCTGAACCATTGTTAAAATTAAAAAGGAGAAAGGCAAGATTCTCGTGGACGGCCGAAGCCAATAGTGCTTTCGAAAAATTAAAGCAAGCATAAACGCAAGCCCCTGTGTTGCAATTTCCTGAAAAGAATGAGAATTTAGAAATTTCAGCGGATGCTTCGGATTATGCGGTAGGAGCGGTACTTTCGCAAAATCAGCAGCCCGTGGCATTTTTTAGTCGAACTTTAAATCAAACACAAAGAAATTATTCCGCGACCGAGAGAGGCACTTGCAGTTCTGTTAGCAGTGCAAAAGTTCCGAGACTATTTTGGAAAGGCGCCAATAACAGTGTATTCTGATCATGCGGCGGTAACTAGATTGTACTCAGGGAATAACTTATCCCCAAGGTTAATAAGATGGGCACTCAAGCTACAAGAATATAATCTGGTAATCAAGCATACCCCCGGAAAGGAAAATATCGTAGCAGATGCCCTATTTAGAATAAAAATATATGAAGAATATAATACTGTAAAGGAGGTAATGCTCACAGCATGTACAATAAATTCCCGAGAAACTGTAATAACCGAACTGGGTAAGGATCCTGAGTTTGGAAGCATTTATGAGTATTTAAAGGATCCTGAAAGTTTTAGCCACCAAGATATTGTGGCGATAAGAAATAGGGCGGCCCATTACGAACTAATAGATGGTCTATTATTTTATACAAAAACTACAAATTCCAACAACGAATTTCTGTTATCCCAGCTAGTCTTAGATTAAATATCCTGCAGGAGTTACATGACAGCCCTTTAGCTTCTCATGCTGGTATTCAAAAAACTATCCAACGCGTACGCGAGGCAGTCTATTTTCCTGAACTGCAAAAGTTAACAAGGGCGTATGTCCAGTCCTGCCCAACATGTCAAGCAGTTAATTATATTAATTTGCGCCCGGCCGGGTTTCTAAATAGTATTAAATCCGAATTTCCAAATGAAATAATTGTCATCAATTTATTGGGCCCTTTCCCAAAAAGTCAGTTAAATAAAAGTCGCTATCTCCTTGTTATGGTTGATCATTTTAGTAAGTGGACCGACATTGTTCCCTTAAAACGAGCCTCCGCGAAATTAGTTACTGATTCTATTTTAAATAAATATATTTTAAAATACGAGGCGCCCCTAAAAGTTATATCGGATAATGGTCTTCAATTTGTAAGTAATATATTTGAAGACATGTGCCAAAAACTGGGCATACGTCATTTAAAAATGGTCCCGTATCGGCCGAAATCAAATATAGCGAAACGGGTCAATAGAAATGTAGTGAAAATTATCCGTAGTTATGTTAACAATTTTCATAAAAGCTGGGATAACTATGTCAATGAATTTGCTTTCGCCCTTAGGACCGCAAAACATGATACAACGGGTAAAACTCCTGCTGAGTTATTTTTAGGCAGAAAGATTATAACGCCGTTAGATAAATTATTTTATGTGCAACAAAGAGCCCCAGAATTTAAAATGGGTGATATAGAAAAATTAATTAAAGAAGCAAAAAATAATACTGAAGTAGCACAGAGAAAACAAAAACTTTATTATGACATGAAACGACGGGGAGTAAGTTATAAAGTAGGAGATGAAGTTTAAGAATTAAGCATTCACTTTCTTCAGCACCAGAAGATAAAACCGCCAAATTGTTTCCACGATTTGAAGGACCATATATCATAGAAAAAATAACTCACGCTGTAGTGGTGTTAAAAGCCAGGAATGGTGAAACATGCTCCGCAAACTTTGATCAAATAAAACCCTACTATGACCGTAATAAAATGCAAATATTTACAGATCTTTTGCAGGATCCGGCACGGCAGGCACAAGCTCCAGAGGTGGAACAACGACAAGTACAAGAGAAGCCATTAGGAGGCAGGAGCAATTGAAAAGAAAGTTTCCCCGTTGGAAATATGAAGGTAACAAGAAAAAGAAGCCGTTCCACCGTCCAGAAAAGAGAGCTCACGACCACCCCCAGAATGAAGAAGGGAGAAGTACGACGAATGCAAAGAAAGCCAGGAGAAATAACGGCAACTATAACCCGGCTCCCATACGGAAGATCTACTCATCGGACAGGACTCTCCGCAGCAAATGTCGCCGAACAGCGGAAGGGCCACTAGCGGCGGAGGAAAAGATACAAGGAAAATTTGAATGGCCAGCAACGAGGTCCAAGCAGGAACGAGAGAGAAGTGTCCCGGTTCCGCCAAGACCAGCTGCCATCAAACGGCCAAGACCACAGGCAGAGGCGAAAAAGAAGGTATTCAAGGGTGACCGAACTGGAGGGAAAAGAAAGCTTCTAGAGGAAGGTACTGAAGGGCGAGCCCGCACAAGAAGGAGGATAAATCAAACTAGAATCTTCGCTACCTTCCAGGACTGGGCTGAGAAAAGAATGTCCGAATATCACAAAGATAAGTAAAATTTTATGTTACTTTGCAAACTTAAGTTAATCTTTCATTCTTACTGCAAGTGGCAGATTTCAAGAAGTTTTACCTCATGTGAGGTCTACCTTTATCGCCAAAAAGGCGAGAAATGAGTTGTTACCTATTTTGGTATTATGTTTTTCAATTACTCGCGAGTAAAACTAAAGTTGGTGTATAATAGGAATGTGTAAATACTTGAATATTGTAAAAGTTATTGTATAAATTTTATTTAAAAGATTCTGGCAAGAAAGAAGTTTTAGTCTGAAAGACTTTTGAAATGTAGTATTTCAATGTAGAAGAATTAGCACTTGCTTGGAAAAGAATAGAAGTTAACAATGTACTACTAATGTAAGTTTTAAAATGCGTAAAATTAACGGCATGATAATATGTTCTTATATACAATGTGAACTGTTATTTTAAATGTTAAGAAATACTGTGATATGGTAAAAGTGAAAATAATACAAAAAAAAAAAAAATTAAACTTATTCGTGTGACTGTAAAAAGACCAAATTATGGTGAATATGTGTTAAAGGTTGAATGAATGTAGTTAGGTTCTCTGACGCTACACTTCAGAGTTAGCCACTTTCAGAATAGTACCTCAGGGTTTAGAGTTGAAGATAGGGTGTGTTACGAGGTCTTGTTATGTTGAATTTTAACACGTTAGTGTTTTGATTGTAGGCGGCAGTGTTGAACACGTATACATAAACACATTCGTGTTTGGTGTTTTCTTTTACAACACATGTCAGAGAGCACGGGGAGAGATAATTAAAATAAAGTCATGAATGAAATAAGAATGTTAAGAGAAATATAAATATGCATGTTACTTGCCATTTCATTGTGTAACATTTCATTAAACTAGTTTTCCTTCCAGATCTCTGGAAGGAACCAGATTTGAATAAAAGCTCCTGTTTAGATGCAGTACAGATGAAAAATTGGTTGTCCATGGAGCTGATATTGTAAAAACAAATTTTTTTAAAAATTTCTAGTTTCTAGTGAGAAATGTTTGTAAACGTTTGACCTCGCGTTAGATTCTAGAGCTAAAAGTTTTCAACAAGGTCGTTTTAGACCTCAGTTTCAAACTAATTAACTCTGGCGGGAAGTATGTAAGGATCTGAAGTTTTACTAACGTTTATTTTTATTTTAAATCTTTACTATCACTTCTTATTTTCTACTTCCGGCCAGAATTAAAAGCTTTAACTTATTTATGCAAATTTGTCTGGCGAACGCCAAGTACTTAAGTTGTGGCTTTTTGCCAAGCGAGAGAGAGGAAGGAGTTAGTCGAAGCAGGCCGCTTACCTTAGCAGTTTTACTCGGTTGCTGGTTGCCTTCCAGGCCAGAGGTTTAATCCTCGTGATAATTTTAAACGTATTGTAGTGTTAACAGTTGTCTGTACTACATACGGCTTCCTGTTAATATACGGCCAATCTTCCACGTAGGCCTTTGTTTATTATTCAAAAGTTAAGTTAGAGTTTAGTTAAATATTTTTATATTCTTACGTTCAGACCACAAGTGGTTGGTCTCTGTATTCCGAAGTACGGAAATTATTGTAAAGAGTGAAAAATAAAGGGTTTCGTATACCCTTCCTGTGTATCTTGTCTACTTCCCACATTTATTGAACATAGCTTTAGTAAGCTCCCTGTTCCGAGTCAGGGTCTTTGCATGTTCCCAAAGAAAGTAAGGCGGAACATTGAACCTGATAATGTGACCAAGTTAAGTCACTTCCTGTCTGAACAATTTACATTATGGACTACTTTAGATATTCTTCCTTGGATTTCTATAGCACATTCCTAATATTTTCTAAATGTCTTTCAAAACTGCTTCCTACGATGATGATATCATCGAGGTATATCAGACAGACGTCGTAACAAAGACCTCTCAACACGGTCTTCATGAGGCGTTCGGACGTTGCCGGAGCATTAAATATTCCAAACAGAATCACTTTAAGCTTCCAAAGAAAATGCCGTCTTTTTTCGGTCATCAGCGTGTATATCAACCTGCCAATACCCACTCTATAAATCAAGAATCAAAAACAGTTTACTTCAGGAAAGAGTGTCTAGAATGCTCTAAATTCTAAGAAGAGGGTAGCTTTCTTTGTGATGTCGTTCAAAAGGTATTGTCACCGCAAAATCTAGTTGAACAAGCCTTCTTTCTGACCAGGACGATTGGATAGGACCAAGTGCTTACCGAAGGCTTGATAACGTAGCTTTCTTGCATGTCCTTTAGAAGTTTTCTGACCTCTTAGCAATCGGTAGATGTCTTGGAACAGAACAAACAGGCTCTTAGCGTACTTTGCCATAAAAAGTACGCTAAGAGCCTGTTTGTCCGCAATTGAACCGAGTTTGAACTGTCCGCGTTCAGCGACTTTATCGCTCACCCGCTGAGGAGTCTAGAGCAGGCATCGGCAAGCTTTTTCGGCTGCGCGTCAAAATCAACCAAATGTGTATCTTAAGAGGTCGCTTTGGGTCAGTGATATTTTCATTTTAGAGCAGCCTTTCTTGGTGAACAATAAGAAAGAATTTATTGAGAAAGTAATTAAAATAAGCTTTAAATATAAAAATTAAAATTCCAGTTTTTATTATAAGAGCAAATATAACTGAATGAATTTTATTTTTCTCTTCGACATCAATGTCTTCCCTAATACTGAATTTGTGACTTCAATTTAATCCAGCTTATAGTTAGCGGTCTTAAAACGAATTACAAGCATCTAAAATTTTGGTTGTTAAGCTTCTCTTGTTCTTGCTCAAAATAAATTTCATGCGTGAAAACATTTGCTCGCATTTGTAAGTTGAACCAAATGTGGAAAAATGGCAAAGCCAATTATTTGGAATTATGGATCAGCGTTACCAAACTAACCGATTTTCTTCTAAATTATGTTGCAATTTCAATTTTTTTTTTTAAAAAAATATGCATGTTCATTATTGCTACTTTCTAATCAAACAAAAATGCTGTTTTTATTATTTTTTTAATTTTTGTAATGTATTCTTCAAGTGCTCGTTTGATATCTATGATGTTTTATAATTTATATATTGTACTTTACTTTCGGAACCCATGTGGGTCACTTGAAATTATGAAATGGGCCGCTCGGTGACATGAGGGTCATAGGATGCTGAGGCCGCGTCAAGAAGCACAGATTACCCACAAGTCATGACTAATAAAGTTTTGTGTTAAATTTTAACGAGTGTTATCTTGCATTTTAATACAAACAGTTGTGGTGTTGCGTGGCCCCAACTTGCCCGCAACAGTAGTAGTGACTGCTATGAACTGGTAATTACACAAACTCTTAAGTAGGGTTTAACTCCCTTTTTATTCCACTTTAGAAGTTACAGATGCGTTCACTTAACGCTCACAAACTACGACGACCCGGCGGTTAAATAAAAATAAGAAAGTACAACTAAAAATGAATAACAGGATGAATAAATAACAAGTCACTACCTACGAGGCTCTATAAACGTGACTAACTTAACCGCGTTCTGAGATACAGCTGAGATTTCAGCAAACTTTCTGAATAAGAAGTTGAAAGATTCAACTAACTGCCGAAGTAGGCACACAAGCCGAAACGCGCGGTCCTTAAATTTCTACTTAGCAACCTTCACGCTTGTGAATCAAGAAAGCACACCTACAAACTCGTTTCCGTTCTATTTAACTCAAATTACTTCTGCTAAAAATTTGAATACTCTGCGCGTTCTACTAAAAATTACATACTCTGGCATTGGCAATTCCAGGGGAAAGTAAAGGCTTGACAGGAAAGATAGCTTAAACTTAAAATAAATGTTAGTTAAAATAAATATAAACCCTACACAGTAGCAGAGGCAATAACTCGCCAGCCATTAGATATAACTTCTAAAGGCTTAGTTTAATGTTTTAAAAGTTATATATGTTTTAATTCTAGTTAATATGTAATGAGTTAAAGTTATATATGTTAATGAGTAAAATCATATGAGTTGAAACATAGTCACCAGAAAATTTAAAACTTTATATGCTTATTGAGTAGGCTACTAAGGCTTAATTACCAAAATTAGAAGTGACAGAAGGCCATCCGGAAAGAAGAACAAAGATAAATAAATAAAAATAACAATAATTAAAAAAAAATTTAAAATACATAAAATAATTCTGAAAGCTTTCAGATTTTATATTATTCCCAATGGGGCCGTTTTTTTTTTCTTTTTTTTTTCTTTTCCATTTACACACATACACGTTTTGAGAGCATTTGGGTTAACGTCATATTGGGCTAAAATTTAAATTCCGATGGACAGTCTCGCTTGCTGGAAATAAAAAATGTTTTATTCCCTACAATGTTGCCACTCCCCGCTTTGAAATTTTTGAATTGTTAATAAGAAATTCGTTAAAGTTTTACAAAATATGAAGTAGACAATAAAAGAAATTCCAAATTCAGCCGTCCAGGTGCTCATGTTCGGGTGGTGGCATATCTTATTCAAAATTCGAAGACTCTAGGTACCGTTGTTTTTTCACAGTGCGAGAAACGTACATACATTCGTGTAGATTCTTCCTTTTTTAATTTCTTTAAATATAATATAGGGCGATAATATTTGGTGGCGACAATTTGAAAAATCCCTCGAGCGTTTAAAGTGATTTGACGCAAAATGCCTTTTCGAAACTAATAGCCTTTCTGGGCTAATAATTAAAGTTCAATAAAATGTAAAGCATTCAATAAAAATTAAACTAATATTAAATTAATGATACATAATTAAATAGCAAAATAAAATACCGGACGTTGTCTTTATTTACAGTTCCGGTTGGAACTAAAATTTTACTGAAACAGCTCAGCCGAGCTCCGCTGAATTTAAGCTCAGTGTTGAATTTAAGCTCCTTAAAGCCGATGGAGTTTAATTCAATGATGAATATTAATTCAGAAGTCAAACAACAAAAATCAGCGTTATATTTACAAAATATTTATATAAAAATATTACTCTGATTTTTTTGTAAAAAATGTCATGTCATTTTTGTTGTTTGACTTCTGAATTAGTATTTATTCGGCGTGTTATTG
This sequence comes from Stegodyphus dumicola, assembly GCF_044657685.1. Lineage (NCBI taxonomy): Eukaryota > Metazoa > Arthropoda > Arachnida > Araneae > Eresidae > Stegodyphus > Stegodyphus dumicola. The sequence goes on along the minus strand of NC_140771.1, from coordinate 260,584,296 downwards.
TGTCGTAAATCAATGATGAATGTACGGTGTATGACTTCAAGAGATAATAGAAACAAAGATTATTCTTTTTTCTAGCCCAGCAACGACAAAATGTAAAATGTTTAAAACGTCATTAAGAGAATAAAGAGCAATGTCAGGACAGAAAGTAAGATAAAGCTGAAACAGAAAGTAAAGTAAGTAAATACTATAGTATTTTTGCAAAAGAAATTCCAAAGAATTTTTAAATATTGACATCAAAGCCGAAGGTCTAAAATAATTAACCCATTTTTTTTACCTTCTCTACATTAAAGCGACGAGCATTCGGAGAGAAATCTTTAATGTTTACAACGTTCCCTAAGAATGATGCTATAATTACTTTTATATAATATTTTATATTATATAAAATATATTTTTACACATTTTATGTAAAAATTTTGGGAAAAAATATGATCTTAATCACATTTTCACTTCCAATAACTTTTCATTTCAGTATTTTCCAAAACCCATCCTTGTCTCTATAAGATATATAATTATAAACATGCAGTAAAAATATTGAATAATTCAGCTCATACCTCTACAAGTCTTAGGACATTATGTAAAAGGATTTATCGAAAAAATGCAAAATGAGAAATCGCAGTTTAGAAAACCTAAACTCTCTAAATGGTCATGAAATCATTTCAATTTTTTTTTAAAATTTTATTTCAGAATTTCAATACACACATATATACTAAAAATCTGGTACCATTTAATTGGTTAATATAAACGTAAGTTACAAGAATTTATTTAAATATCTCTCCAGAAATATTGCAGAAAAATTATAAAATGCAACTACAATTTTCCTTTACCTGTTTTTGTTTTGTAAAGCATGTTTAGAACAATTTTAATACATGAAGTAATTATAATATATTTTGTGAAACATTTATAATCGATATTAAAGCACTTATAATCAGTATTAATAATATTAATTTTTCGTTTTATTCACTTTTTTAAAAACGCAAAATTTGAAATTTGTACAGATATACAACATTTGATTTAAAACCTCTCAACAGCATATTTTGATTTCTTCTCTTCTTTTAGCCATTTAGTCTCGTATATTTTAATTTAGGTGTATTTTAATTAGTTTACTGTCTGTTTCAGCACCGTTTTCAATAATGTTGCAGTAGGAACTTAATCAATTTCTTTACGCCACATCTTTCTGTTCTGTCTTATCACAAATAATTTCAATTTCTGAAGGAGCATAGAAAAATTGATTGATAATGTACATAGAAATATTTGCTGTGCTAAATAGATAAACCTGCCGGTATAAAAGTGAAAAAAAAATTTCCTCCTTCAGTTACTATTTAAATAAATCAGTTTATATGTATAAAGGAAGTTACTGATAGTTGCATGTTCTTCTGTTATAATATTTAATAAGTTACTGAAACAATTAAGAAATAAAAAAATAAACACTGAAGGTGGTGGCATTTAAAGGGCTGTCAAAATTTTTAAAGCCTTTCATTATTATATATACGATAATTTTGTGACATTATCGTCACAAAATTATATTAACATCATCGTCAGATCATTTAAAAACTTGTCTTCAGTATAGTAAGAATATTAAGGTATTTTTCTAGCAAAAAATGGAAAAATCGGTAATTTCATCGATTTGGGGGTACCAAGTCTCCTTAACAATCAATACAAAATTTGTATTTTCATCTCTAAAGATATAAATTTTAATTTAAATGTTGGTTTTTTACCTTCAGACGTAGTTCGGGACTGAAATAAAATTTCGCAATAAATATTCCTAAATCCGACAAAGGTAGTTAGTAACACTTATTTAAAAGAATTTACCCAAATCACAGTCACATAATTTATACAAGGTACCCAAATGAACACTTGGAGCACAAGATAATACGCGCTGTATAAAGGATTGGGAGGACTTAATTTCGAAAGAATTTCAATGTAAGAAAATGCGGTTATTTCCAGAATTTCTTTTAGTTTCGTGTGTATATATGTAAATAGCTTGTAATTGTGTAGTATATATGATAGCATTATACATAATTTAATTTTGTAAATATTTGGGATTAAGGTCGTGTTATGCAAATATGTACATTCGTAAAGTGTTATAAGCGGATTTACGCATATCCTTTAACGTGCTAGAGTGGGAACGTCTTACCTCGCCATACGAGGATTTTTTAAAAACATTTTATCGTGTAAGAGCACGTGTGTGTTGTAGGAAACCGGGTTACGAGAAGGATACCTGTACAATATAAGATTTCAAGTAAAGAAATTCTTGAAAAGAAATGAAATTCAGAAATGTCAAATTTCGCTCCGAGGATCACCCTCCTGCTGTATGCTACAAGCAGAATAGAACTATAGAGGTTAAATTCAGCATTTGCACAGAAAAATTCCGAACCAAACGTTTCAGTGAGGTTTTTGTATTGTTCCCTGTTAAATCCTGTCTTTTTTTCCGTTTAACACGTTCTTAATTACGTCATTCTACTGTTTTTCTTTCGACCGGAGATCTTTTTTGAAGAAGCTTTATTTCCTAAAACTCTGCTATTATCTTGACTAGAATTTTCGTAAAAGTTTCACTTTAGAACAGTCTTGAAACAAAAACAAGTTTCGTTCCAACAAATCCACTGAGACTTCGAACGGCAAATCGAACTTAAGTTTATAAAAGTACCAAAACAAATGAACTGTCTCATTGAATTTGCCTCTTTTCCCCACTTCTTTCAGTTGTCCAAGCCACTGAATGTTGAAATAATTATTACTAATTACAGACTAAAAATTGAAAAAGATAATATACAAGTAAATTGATAATATACGAATAAAATTCTAGATGTTAGAACCCAGCCTCAGTTGTTATTTTTCTTTTCATAGTTTGTCACTGTAAGAGTGGCAACCATCTGATTTTTGTTGTAGTTTCTTGTAGTTCTACGGATTTTGAAAATAAATACGATGCTTTGGAATTTTATTTGTAAAGTTATTTTATTTTATTTGTAAAGTTATTAAGAAAGAGAACGGTTAGTTCTTGCAAATCTCGAACAATTTTGGTGACGACGGAAGTGATCGGTAATACAAGTCAAGGTAATTTTATTGGTTTTATCGAATTTAATTCTATTTGACTTTATTGAATTTATTTTTACTGAAATGGAATCGTTAATTGAGAAACGAAAACCTGTCAGAGCGTCTTTTACGAGAACAATTAGTGCAATTTTGCAGGAATTAGAAAAGGAAATTCCTGATGAAGAATTTATAAAAACGAAACTTGTTACTTTAGAAAGTTTATCTGATTAATGCATTAATGCAAAGATAACGTTTCAGAAAGAAATGCATTTGATACTCAAATAATGCACAAATGTTAATGCATTTGATACTCAAATATTAAATTCAGAATTTTCTTCAAATGATCAGTTTGAAAATGAATGGGCGAAAGTTGAAGAATACAAAGAAAAATTAGATTTAATGCGAGTAAAAACGGAATTATTCTTCAATCGCCAAACGACACTATCCATTGGCTGTGTTCCGCCGAATTCGAACAAACGGAAACTGAAATTACCTAAAACACAGTTAAAACAATTCGGTGGCGAAATTAAAGATTGGTTATTGTTTTGGGGGCAAATTCGGCGAATACGTGAAGATAAAGAAATTCAAAACGAGGATAAGATGCATTATCTCGTTCAAGCGACCGTACCCGGTACGAGAACCCGTGATATTGTAAATAGCTTCCCTGTAACTGCCGAAAATTATGAAAAAGTTATAGAAAGCTTAAAAAATAGGTTCGGCAGGGAAGAATCGTTGGTAGAATTCTATATTCCGGAATTATTAGGTTTGATTATTAAAAATGTCACTGATCAAAAGGGAAAATTCAGTATATCTGAATTGTATGACAAATTAGACTCGTATTTACGTTCGTTGGAGTCAATAGGAATGACAAGCGATAAATACGCTGCAATGCAGTTTACGCCCGTGGAATCTTGCATTCCCGAGGAAATTTTACGAGTTTGGATCAGAAATTATGCATCAATAATTACAGCAGAAAATTGTCACTCTGAGAAATTGGAACAATTTTTATTGTTTTTAAAGAATGAGGTGGAAGGAGAGCAGAGAATTTCTTTGTCAAAAGCTGGATTTAAATTAATTGATTCGGGTGCCAAGAGAGAAAGTAGAAGAGATAAAAGGTACTAGAGTGAACATTTCGTGCCTACAGCAAATGATTTATTCTCAGGCCATAATAAAGCAACCAATTATAGTGAGAAGAATTCTTGCATATTTTGTGAAAAATTTCATGAAAGTCGAGATTGCTTTGTTGCTCAGAAGATGCCTCTGAGTCAAAAGAATGATGAAATTAAGAAAAAGAAGCGTTGCTTCTTCTGCTTCAAAATTGGACGCAGGGCCAAGCAATGTAAGACAAATGTACGATGATATGCTCGAAAAGACATTGGGGTGTCATGTGTCCGGATTTGACCACCAATCAAAAGAGCAATGATGTTGAAAAGAATAAAGAGGAGGAAACACAAAACGTATCACTTGCGAGCACTAATTTCCTAGATGAAGTGTTTCTTCTAACGCTATTAATTAATATAGACGCAAACAAAAAGCAGAAGACAGTTAGGGCACTTATCGATACAGGATCGCAACGTTCATACATATTAAAGGAGACTGCTGTAGACATAGGGTGCCACGCAATTGGATCTGAATCTTTAATCCATGCGCTTTTTGGAGGAGTAACAACAAAGAGAGAAATTCACAAACGCTATGAAGTGAACGTTAGGAAGCCTAAGAGGTGATTTTTGTAGACGACTAATCTTGTTGGAACAGTCGATGATTTGTGGACCAGTAGTCAGTTTACAGCCTGGACCATGGATAGAAGAATTAAGACAGAAGAATATCCATGCATCTGATGTAGGAAAAAAGGACTTGAAAATAGAAGTTCTTATTGGAGCTGACTACGCAGGTGTTCTGTTAACCGGAAGAATTCAGAAATTAGAAAATGGGCTGGATGCTGTGGAATCACTACTTGGATGGATTCTTCTCATGGGAAAGATAAAAGATAACGTTTCAGAAAGAAACTCCTTGTCCATGTCTTCAACCATAACGTCGATGTTGACTCACAGCAGTGACATAGAAAACTTGTGGAAGCTAGAATCACTGGGAATTACAGATGCCAAAGAAAGTAAAACTGACTCAGAGTTAGAAGAAGCAGTGTGAGATCACTTTCATAAGACTCTGAAGAGGGTGGATGATCGCTATGAAGTCAGTTTACCTAGGATCAACGATAGAGAAGCTTTACCAAGTAACAGAGAAGTTGCTGAAAAGCGATTGATTTCTACGACAAAGAAGCTCATGTTGAAAGATAAATTTTAAACATACAATGCAGTGTTCGAAGAATGGCTCGAATCTGGAGTTTGTTTTATGTCGTAAAATTAGAAATTAATGACCTAAAACTGCAATAGTATATTACAGTAAAGTGAAAAAAAATTGACAGTTTCACTCACGCGTGTGTCGGATTTGCTCAATACTTATGGGGTCCCACAAAATTTTTGTAAATATTATGGGGTCCTGGGGGTCGCGAAAACTTCTCAGTGATTAAAAGGGGTCGCGGCTGAAAAACGTTTAAGAAACCCTGCTTTAGAGAATAGGGAGTTAAAAGTATTTTATAAAAGAGCACTAAAAACGCCTTCTGCTCAGAACACGGAAATCTTTTCCAGCACAGCATACCATAAGACATATCATGAGACATTACTAATTGCATGAGCATACTATGAGACATTACTAATTGCTAATAAATTAAAAATTGTCGTAATAATCACTACTTTAAGGACATTTGTTAATATTTTTAATACATATAGTTGCCTATTTTTTATTTTTACACCTGCAACTGAAAAAATTATTAAAAAGATTATTTTATTATTTCATTTTGAGAAGCTTAAATCTAATCTGTGCTGCAGCCACTTTTATCTGTTCTATGTAATTTTACACAAACCCATATTTACCTTATTTTGGAATATATAGTCAGATAATAATACAAAGGTAGGTTTTCCGTAAAATGACACACAGAGGTCAAAATTTGGATTTCGAAGAGTTTTTTTTGCTCGTGAAGTTTATCCTACTGAAGACTTAAGATGCAACGAAACTTCAAGAGAAACACTTTATGAAACAATAGCTTTACGTCGTTCATGATCAATTATTATAAGAGAAGCACTTGATTTTGTATGAAAAGAAGCAGAATAGCGCTGGAAATTTCCCAACTTTAGGGAGGGGGGGGGGAATTGAAGGCAGACAGACATTTGAGAATATGATCGTTTTTTGCGTGTGCCTTTTCACAGGTGATAGTGGGCTTCCCATCAGAGGAAATACTAAGAAACAGCTTTCCACGAAAGATGATGTGCTTTGTGAATTTCAAAAGGTCACTGTATCCTTTCCTTCATCCCCAGCCTAAGGGACTGGCCTTGACATTTGGCTGATGAAGTTGGTTCGTTTTTCGCCATCCACTGAATGACGTTTGCATCCACCTTGGAGGAAATCCCAACTGCCTTCTCAGAAAAAAATACAATAAAAAAATTTAAAAAAAGAAAGAAAAAAGAAAGGGAAAAAAGAAAAAGAAAGAAAAAGCAGCAGCAACCTCTTACCTTTGAAATTACAGTCGCATTCCCATCTGCATTCATCAAAAACTTCAGAAAGGGTAGGAGGGTAATTGGGTATAGGAGAAGCTATCTCGATGATGTAACCTGTGAACTTGGAGAACTACAAACAAACTGTTTACTACAAACAACTTGTTTAGAATTAGCCAGGCGTTCAAGGCTGAATCTTTACCATTTTGGGCTAGAAATGTATTTAATGATTGCCTTCCTCTTTATTTGATGATGGAAATCAAAAGCCTTTTCATAAAATGAGATGCTAATAGCTGTGTGATATATCGACAAAAACATTTTTAAATTTAGCTTCAGCTCCTTTGATTCCTTCACACGAGAATGGTTTTAACTTAGTACTTTCCTGTGATCTAATATTAGTCCATTATGGCAATTTTGATGAAAATATCCCACAGCAAGAGATCGTCATGAAGAATTTAAGAGAAGATAGGCACTTCTACCTGTGAGCTAAAAACATCATATGTTGTTCCCTATTGGTAGATACATCCATTTTAAAACAAAACCATTTCTTCTCCTACCATTATTAACAATTCCAATTATCTTAAACGAGCATGAGTTAAACTTATAATAAACTCATTAAGTACATCAAAATATACGTATATTTAAAGAACAAAATTAATATATAAATGTCAAGAGATTTTTCTAATGATACTTCAGCAATGGAACACATCCATAAATGCAGAACAGATACGTATGCTGCAAGAAGTGGCTTTATCTATTTTTAGAAAAGTTTCGAAGGCATATGTATGAGGCTGCTCTTAGTTTGAGAAACATATGCAACAGTACCTCCCTCCTGCATGAGTAGGTATTTCGTTCTAGGACATACCGAGGGTAGCATACGTAAATTCGATGAATTTTAATTCATAAATCTAACACAGTAAGGCATTATCAATATCTATATATACAAAGAAGAAAGTATGTTTGTTTGTCCTCTAGAGCTATCGTCACCAAACTTTCTACAATTCTTTTCTGGGTCGTGGAAAAGGTCGACGTTCACTTTTTTTCAAAACCAAATTGTTAAAATCAGAGATATTAATAAAAACTCGAAAAAACGATAATTTTCTCCCTCATTTTTCCGAGTGGCAACAGTCTCGCAAGCTGGAGATGAAAATCTGCTTTAATTCGAAAGTTGCTGCCACTGATCGCTTTCAAATCCTAGATTTTCTTAATTAAAATTTTCTAAGTTTTGCGATGAAATAAAAATAGCATTGCCAAACATTAAATACATTATTCCCGATTCCAAAAATTCAAGGGAAGCCATTTCGGCGATTCCCATCTTCGTACGACTTTAATCAGCTGAGATATTAATTAAAAACCCTGAAAGCGCTAATTTCGTACTCATTTTTCCGAGTGGCAACGGTCTCGCGCGTTGGAGATAAAATTGCTTTATTTCGAAAAGTGTTGCTACTGCTCTCTTTCAAATCGTAGAGTTTGTTATTGAAAAATTTGTAAGTTTTAAAAATCTATATATATAAGGAAGAATGTCTGTTTGTATGTTTGTTCGCGTTACTGATTTCTAATCAACTATGATCCATTTTTTGCCACATTTAATCGACTAAAATTGTATATAATGAAATTTTAGATGGAATTTGAGTATTTACGACCATTTGATTACAAAGATGAAAATCATTAAAATCTGCGAGCCATTGTTGCTGATATAATAAGAGAGGATAAGCTTATTTTTCTATGAACATTTTTTATGTGGTTTCCATATCGCATGAGACTGAAAAATGTATGACTATGAATCTTACTTTTCTGTATCGTTTTTAGAGAAGGATTACAGCGGTATCGTTCGCTCTGTTGTTAAATACATTATTCTCATCCTAATAGGGTACTTCCGCTAGTTAATAAGTAATAATGAAATATATTGTGAGCTGTATCATTTCATATATTTTACTTTTAGCACAATAATGCAACATTTATTCTCTAAAATGTTTGCTTTCTATCTAATGGATACGATGTCAAGGCTTCGCTTTATTTTAGGAGCACTAGTAACATAAGAATTCTTAAGCTTGCTTTGCGAATCACTATTCTATCACTATTTCTAAGCCATTGAAGCATAAATAAAAATCTTGAAAACTGCGATAGAATTTCATTTAATTGTAATAGGAAGTTTGATAAAGCAGAGATGAAAGTAATTTAACAGCAAAATTTTTGTACGTAGATAAAGGAGAAGAATCAGATGTTTTGACCATTGATAGCTGTGGTCACCCACTGACATTTTTACACCCCTTACGTAGTGAGTGCAATTCTGAGGAATTACCGTGCTCTGAAAACGTAATATATGAGATTCGAAGAGGACAATTTTCGTCTCCCCTTCCATTTAGTTACATACGTTAGAATTGTGTGATTATTTCAGAAAAAGTCCCATTTTGTGTCAAAATACCTATATTAGAACAAAGCTATATATAAATCTAATATATATCTTAAGTCGTGCTTTCAAAACATGGGAAATGCAACTTGAATTTCGTCAGTCGGCCCAGTAGAACGGGAGGTATAGGAACTGTCCCATTTTTTCCCCCGCAGTGTGCATGGATTGCATGTTGATATGGCGCATTTAATGCTATTCTTATTATATGTTCTCACACTTCAATAGAGTTATGGAAAGGTAATTGTTGACAATTCTCACTTCTTTATAATCATATTTCAGAATTTAGGAAGGTTCATCATGATGAAAATACAACCTCCTTTCATACTGTCATCTAAAAATTTGTGCTTTCTGTTTGAATTTAATCCATCAGTGGTCGAGTGGATAAGACGGCTGATCACTGGTAATTTGACTTGGATTCGAATTTTGGTGGACGACAGGGTAATTTTCCTGATTTTTCCCATGCGTTACGTGAATATCAGCCGATTTCGCATAGCATGTCCTCCAACAAGGAAGACCTCTTCCGAACTAAATAGTCACAGTATACTATGCCATGATTAACTAAACAAAAAAACCAAACATCATATTAAATTGAATTCTGTGAATCTGGTCTTAGTAGTTTCATAATATTCTTTCTATTCTTTGAATTATTTGTGTTTATGAAAGCCAACCTACAAATAAAGGGCTCTTGGTCCAAATGCTATTTTGAAAATATATAGAAATTAGTATGCTTGGCAATTATCCAAAGTATCTAAATTCTTAGAAGACGCTAAATGACTTATTGCAAATTTTAGAATAACAACTGAAACATGGTGTAACAGCTTTAAATAATATTAAAATCTTATAGTTTAAATAATTTAAATAGATGAACATTAAGGTATTTGTGAATGGCAATATTTGAAACCAGACTCGAGTGCTACGTGCGACTCTTGCACGAAGAATGTAATTTATTTTTAAATGTTAGAATATGTTTTCTCTTCTTGTTTTTATGTCGCCATTTTTGAGTGTTAAATAAAAGTTATTGCTGTGTTCCATCATTGGAGTTGCTTCATATCGCCAAAGAAGCATCACAAAGGGTAGGGTGTCAAAGACCCTTTACTAAAAATTATAATAAGAACAGAACTTGTGGTTACAACTCAGCTAACCACCTGTGGCGAGAAAACTTAAAGTAATATAAAGTCAAATGTAAAATTTAAATTCAAATAAACTAGTAGGCTAAGGCTACACGATCAATTCAGTGCGAGGTTGGCTCAGAATTTAACCAGCGTGTAGAATTTAACAAGTTTTTAAATGATCTGACGATGATGTTAATATAATTTTGTGACGATAATGTCACAAAATTATCGTATATATAATAATGAAAGGCTTTAAAAATTTTGACAGCCCTTTAAATGCCACCACCTTCAGTGTTTATTTTTTTATTTCTTAATTGTTTCAGTAACTTATTAAATATTATAACAGAAGAACATGCAACTATCAGTAACTTCCTTTATACATATAAACTGATTTATTTAAATAGTAACTGAAGGAGGAAATTTTTTTTTCACTTTTATACCGGCAGGTTTATCTATTTAGCACAGCAAATATTTCTATGTACATTATCAATCAATTTTTCTATGCTCCTTCAGAAATTGAAATTATTTGTGATAAGACAGAACAGAAAGATGTGGCGTAAAGAAATTGATTAAGTTCCTACTGCAACATTATTGAAAACCGTGCTGAAACAGACAGTAAACTAATTAAAATACACCTAAATTAAAATATACGAGACTAAATGGCTAAAAGAAGAGAAGAAATCAAAATATGCTGTTGAGAGGTTTTAAATCAAATGTTGTATATCTGTACAAATTTCAAATTTTGCGTTTTTAAAAAAGTGAATAAAACGAAAAATTAATATTATTAATACTGATTATAAGTGCTTTAATATCGATTATAAATGTTTCACAAAATATATTATAATTACTTCATGTATTAAAATTGTTCTAAACATGCTTTACAAAACAAAAACAGGTAAAGGAAAATTGTAGTTGCATTTTATAATTTTTCTGCAATATTTCTGGAGAGATATTTAAATAAATTCTTGTAACTTACGTTTATATTAACCAATTAAATGGTACCAGATTTTTAGTATATATGTGTGTATTGAAATTCTGAAATAAAATTTTAAAAAAAAATTGAAATGATTTCATGACCATTTAGAGAGTTTAGGTTTTCTAAACTGCGATTTCTCATTTTGCATTTTTTCGATAAATCCTTTTACATAATGTCCTAAGACTTGTAGAGGTATGAGCTGAATTATTCAATATTTTTACTGCATGTTTATAATTATATATCTTATAGAGACAAGGATGGGTTTTGGAAAATACTGAAATGAAAAGTTATTGGAAGTGAAAATGTGATTAAGATCATATTTTTTCCCAAAATTTTTACATAAAATGTGTAAAAATATATTTTATATAATATAAAATATTATATAAAAGTAATTATAGCATCATTCTTAGGGAACGTTGTAAACATTAAAGATTTCTCTCCGAATGCTCGTCGCTTTAATGTAGAGAAGGTAAAAAAAATGGGTTAATTATTTTAGACCTTCGGCTTTGATGTCAATATTTAAAAATTCTTTGGAATTTCTTTTGCAAAAATACTATAGTATTTACTTACTTTACTTTCTGTTTCAGCTTTATCTTACTTTCTGTCCTGACATTGCTCTTTATTCTCTTAATGACGTTTTAAACATTTTACATTTTGTCGTTGCTGGGCTAGAAAAAAGAATAATCTTTGTTTCTATTATCTCTTGAAGTCATACACCGTACATTCATCATTGATTTACGACACAATAACACGCCGAATAAATACTAATTCAGAAGTCAAACAACAAAAATGACATGACATTTTTTACAAAAAAATCAGCGTTATATTTTTTTATATAAATATTTTGTAAATATAACGCTGATTTTTGTTGTTTGACTTCTGAATTAGTATTCATCATTGAATTAAACTCCATCGGCTTTAAGGAGCTGAAATTCAACACTGAGCTTAAATTCAGCGGAGCTCGGCTGAGCTGTTTCAGTAAAATTTTAGTTCCAACCGGAACTGTAAATAAAGACAACGTCCGGTATTTTATTTTGCTATTTAATTATGTATCATTAATTTAATATTAGTTTAATTTTTATTGAATGCTTTACATTTTATTGAACTTTAATTATTAGCCCAGAAAGGCTATTAGTCTCGAAAAGGCATTTTGCGTCAAATCACTTTAAATGCTCGAGGGATTTTTCAAATTGTCGCCACCAAATATTATCGCCCTATATTATATTTAAAGAAATTAAAAAAGGAAGAATCTACACGAATGTATGTACGTTTCTCGCACTGTGAAAAACAACGGTACCTAGAGTCTTCGAATTTTGAATAAGATATGCCACCACCCGAACATGGGCACCTGGACGGCTGAATTTGGAATTTCTTTTATTGTCTACTTCATATTTTGTAAAACTTTAACGAATTTCTTATTAACAATTCAAAAATTTCAAAGCGGGGAGTGGCAACATTGTAGGGAATAAAACATTTTTTATTTCCAGCAAGCGAGACTGTCCATCGGAATTTAAATTTTAGCCCAATATGACGTTAACCCAAATGCTCTCAAAACGTGTATGTGTGTAAATGGAAAAGAAAAAAAAAGAAAAAAAAAACGGCCCCATTGGGAATAATATAAAATCTGAAAGCTTTCAGAATTATTTTATGTATTTTAAAATTTTTTTTAATTATTGTTATTTTTATTTATTTATCTTTGTTCTTCTTTCCGGATGGCCTTCTGTCACTTCTAATTTTGGTAATTAAGCCTTAGTAGCCTACTCAATAAGCATATAAAGTTTTAAATTTTCTGGTGACTATGTTTCAACTCATATGATTTTACTCATTAACATATATAACTCTAACTCATTACATATTAACTAGAATTAAAACATATATAACTTTTAAAACATTAAACTAAGCCTTTAGAAGTTATATCTAATGGCTGGCGAGTTATTGCCTCTGCTACTGTGTAGGGTTTATATTTATTTTAACTAACATTTATTTTAAGTTTAAGCTATCTTTCCTGTCAAGCCTTTACTTTCCCCTGGAATTGCCAATGCCAGAGTATGTAATTTTTAGTAGAACGCGCAGAGTATTCAAATTTTTAGCAGAAGTAATTTGAGTTAAATAGAACGGAAACGAGTTTGTAGGTGTGCTTTCTTGATTCACAAGCGTGAAGGTTGCTAAGTAGAAATTTAAGGACCGCGCGTTTCGGCTTGTGTGCCTACTTCGGCAGTTAGTTGAATCTTTCAACTTCTTATTCAGAAAGTTTGCTGAAATCTCAGCTGTATCTCAGAACGCGGTTAAGTTAGTCACGTTTATAGAGCCTCGTAGGTAGTGACTTGTTATTTATTCATCCTGTTATTCATTTTTAGTTGTACTTTCTTATTTTTATTTAACCGCCGGGTCGTCGTAGTTTGTGAGCGTTAAGTGAACGCATCTGTAACTTCTAAAGTGGAATAAAAAGGGAGTTAAACCCTACTTAAGAGTTTGTGTAATTACCAGTTCATAGCAGTCACTACTACTGTTGCGGGCAAGTTGGGGCCACGCAACACCACAACTGTTTGTATTAAAATGCAAGATAACACTCGTTAAAATTTAACACAAAACTTTATTAGTCATGACTTGTGGGTAATCTGTGCTTCTTGACGCGGCCTCAGCATCCTATGACCCTCATGTCACCGAGCGGCCCATTTCATAATTTCAAGTGACCCACATGGGTTCCGAAAGTAAAGTACAATATATAAATTATAAAACATCATAGATATCAAACGAGCACTTGAAGAATACATTACAAAAATTAAAAAAATAATAAAAACAGCATTTTTGTTTGATTAGAAAGTAGCAATAATGAACATGCATATTTTTTTTAAAAAAAAAATTGAAATTGCAACATAATTTAGAAGAAAATCGGTTAGTTTGGTAACGCTGATCCATAATTCCAAATAATTGGCTTTGCCATTTTTCCACATTTGGTTCAACTTACAAATGCGAGCAAATGTTTTCACGCATGAAATTTATTTTGAGCAAGAACAAGAGAAGCTTAACAACCAAAATTTTAGATGCTTGTAATTCGTTTTAAGACCGCTAACTATAAGCTGGATTAAATTGAAGTCACAAATTCAGTATTAGGGAAGACATTGATGTCGAAGAGAAAAATAAAATTCATTCAGTTATATTTGCTCTTATAATAAAAACTGGAATTTTAATTTTTATATTTAAAGCTTATTTTAATTACTTTCTCAATAAATTCTTTCTTATTGTTCACCAAGAAAGGCTGCTCTAAAATGAAAATATCACTGACCCAAAGCGACCTCTTAAGATACACATTTGGTTGATTTTGACGCGCAGCCGAAAAAGCTTGCCGATGCCTGCTCTAGACTCCTCAGCGGGTGAGCGATAAAGTCGCTGAACGCGGACAGTTCAAACTCGGTTCAATTGCGGACAAACAGGCTCTTAGCGTACTTTTTATGGCAAAGTACGCTAAGAGCCTGTTTGTTCTGTTCCAAGACATCTACCGATTGCTAAGAGGTCAGAAAACTTCTAAAGGACATGCAAGAAAGCTACGTTATCAAGCCTTCGGTAAGCACTTGGTCCTATCCAATCGTCCTGGTCAGAAAGAAGGCTTGTTCAACTAGATTTTGCGGTGACAATACCTTTTGAACGACATCACAAAGAAAGCTACCCTCTTCTTAGAATTTAGAGCATTCTAGACACTCTTTCCTGAAGTAAACTGTTTTTGATTCTTGATTTATAGAGTGGGTATTGGCAGGTTGATATACACGCTGATGACCGAAAAAAGACGGCATTTTCTTTGGAAGCTTAAAGTGATTCTGTTTGGAATATTTAATGCTCCGGCAACGTCCGAACGCCTCATGAAGACCGTGTTGAGAGGTCTTTGTTACGACGTCTGTCTGATATACCTCGATGATATCATCATCGTAGGAAGCAGTTTTGAAAGACATTTAGAAAATATTAGGAATGTGCTATAGAAATCCAAGGAAGAATATCTAAAGTAGTCCATAATGTAAATTGTTCAGACAGGAAGTGACTTAACTTGGTCACATTATCAGGTTCAATGTTCCGCCTTACTTTCTTTGGGAACATGCAAAGACCCTGACTCGGAACAGGGAGCTTACTAAAGCTATGTTCAATAAATGTGGGAAGTAGACAAGATACACAGGAAGGGTATACGAAACCCTTTATTTTTCACTCTTTACAATAATTTCCGTACTTCGGAATACAGAGACCAACCACTTGTGGTCTGAACGTAAGAATATAAAAATATTTAACTAAACTCTAACTTAACTTTTGAATAATAAACAAAGGCCTACGTGGAAGATTGGCCGTATATTAACAGGAAGCCGTATGTAGTACAGAGAACTGTTAACACTACAATACGTTTAAAATTATCACGAGGATTAAACCTCTGGCCTGGAAGGCAACCAGCAACCGAGTAAAACTGCTAAGGTAAGCGGCCTGCTTCGACTAACTCCTTCCTCTCTCTCGCTTGCAAAAAGCCACAACTTAAGTACTTGGCGTTCGCCAGACAAATTTGCATAAATAAGTTAAAGCTTTTAATTCTGGCCGGAAGTAGAAAATAAGAAGTGATAGTAAAGATTTAAAATAAAAATAAACGTTAGTAAAACTTAAGATCCTTACATACTTCCCGCCAGAGTTAATTAGTTTGAAACTGAGGTCTAAAACGACCTTGTTGAAAACTTTTAGCTCTAGAATCTAACGCGAGGTCAATCTTTTACAAACATTTCTCACTAGAAACTAGAAATTTAAAAAAAAATTTGTTTTTACAATATCAGCTCCATGGACAACCAATTTTTCATCTGTACTGCATCTAAACAGGAGCTTTTATTCAAATCTGGTTCCTTCCAGAGATCTGGAAGGAAAACTAGTTTAATGAAATGTTACACAATGAAATGGCAAGTAACATGCATATTTATATTTCTCTTAACATTCTTATTTCATTCATGACTTTATTTTAATTATCTCTCCCCGTGCTCTCTGACATGTGTTGTAAAAGAAAACACCAAACACGAATGTGTTTATGTATACGTGTTCAACACTGCCGCCTACAATCAAAACACTAACGTGTTAAAATTCAACATAACAAGACCTCGTAACACACCCTATCTTCAACTCTAAACCCTGAGGTACTATTCTGAAAGTGGCTAACTCTGAAGTGTAGCGTCAGAGAACCTAACTACATTCATTCAACCTTTAACACATATTCACCATAATTTGGTCTTTTTACAGTCACACGAATAAGTTTAATTTTTTTTTTGTATTATTTTCACTTTTACCATATCACAGTATTTCTTAACATTTAAAATAACAGTTCACATTGTATATAAGAACATATTATCATGCCGTTAATTTTACGCATTTTAAAACTTACATTAGTAGTACATTGTTAACTTCTATTCTTTTCCAAGCAAGTGCTAATTCTTCTACATTGAAATACTACATTTCAAAAGTCTTTCAGACTAAAACTTCTTTCTTGCCAGAATCTTTTAAATAAAATTTATACAATAACTTTTACAATATTCAAGTATTTACACATTCCTATTATACACCAACTTTAGTTTTACTCGCGAGTAATTGAAAAACATAATACCAAAATAGGTAACAACTCATTTCTCGCCTTTTTGGCGATAAAGGTAGACCTCACATGAGGTAAAACTTCTTGAAATCTGCCACTTGCAGTAAGAATGAAAGATTAACTTAAGTTTGCAAAGTAACATAAAATTTTACTTATCTTTGTGATATTCGGACATTCTTTTCTCAGCCCAGTCCTGGAAGGTAGCGAAGATTCTAGTTTGATTTATCCTCCTTCTTGTGCGGGCTCGCCCTTCAGTACCTTCCTCTAGAAGCTTTCTTTTCCCTCCAGTTCGGTCACCCTTGAATACCTTCTTTTTCGCCTCTGCCTGTGGTCTTGGCCGTTTGATGGCAGCTGGTCTTGGCGGAACCGGGACACTTCTCTCTCGTTCCTGCTTGGACCTCGTTGCTGGCCATTCAAATTTTCCTTGTATCTTTTCCTCCGCCGCTAGTGGCCCTTCCGCTGTTCGGCGACATTTGCTGCGGAGAGTCCTGTCCGATGAGTAGATCTTCCGTATGGGAGCCGGGTTATAGTTGCCGTTATTTCTCCTGGCTTTCTTTGCATTCGTCGTACTTCTCCCTTCTTCATTCTGGGGGTGGTCGTGAGCTCTCTTTTCTGGACGGTGGAACGGCTTCTTTTTCTTGTTACCTTCATATTTCCAACGGGGAAACTTTCTTTTCAATTGCTCCTGCCTCCTAATGGCTTCTCTTGTACTTGTCGTTGTTCCACCTCTGGAGCTTGTGCCTGCCGTGCCGGATCCTGCAAAAGATCTGTAAATATTTGCATTTTATTACGGTCATAGTAGGGTTTTATTTGATCAAAGTTTGCGGAGCATGTTTCATCATTCCTGGCTTTTAACACCACTACAGCGTGAGTTATTTTTTCTATGATATATGGTCCTTCAAATCGTGGAAACAATTTGGCGGTTTTATCTTCTGGTGCTGAAGAAAGTGAATGCTTAATTCTTAAACTTCATCTCCTACTTTATAACTTACTCCCCGTCGTTTCATGTCATAATAAAGTTTTTGTTTTCTCTGTGCTACTTCAGTATTATTTTTTGCTTCTTTAATTAATTTTTCTATATCACCCATTTTAAATTCTGGGGCTCTTTGTTGCACATAAAATAATTTATCTAACGGCGTTATAATCTTTCTGCCTAAAAATAACTCAGCAGGAGTTTTACCCGTTGTATCATGTTTTGCGGTCCTAAGGGCGAAAGCAAATTCATTGACATAGTTATCCCAGCTTTTATGAAAATTGTTAACATAACTACGGATAATTTTCACTACATTTCTATTGACCCGTTTCGCTATATTTGATTTCGGCCGATACGGGACCATTTTTAAATGACGTATGCCCAGTTTTTGGCACATGTCTTCAAATATATTACTTACAAATTGAAGACCATTATCCGATATAACTTTTAGGGGCGCCTCGTATTTTAAAATATATTTATTTAAAATAGAATCAGTAACTAATTTCGCGGAGGCTCGTTTTAAGGGAACAATGTCGGTCCACTTACTAAAATGATCAACCATAACAAGGAGATAGCGACTTTTATTTAACTGACTTTTTGGGAAAGGGCCCAATAAATTGATGACAATTATTTCATTTGGAAATTCGGATTTAATATTATTTAGAAACCCGGCCGGGCGCAAATTAATATAATTAACTGCTTGACATGTTGGGCAGGACTGGACATACGCCCTTGTTAACTTTTGCAGTTCAGGAAAATAGACTGCCTCGCGTACGCGTTGGATAGTTTTTTGAATACCAGCATGAGAAGCTAAAGGGCTGTCATGTAACTCCTGCAGGATATTTAATCTAAGACTAGCTGGGATAACAGGTCGAAATTCGTTGTTGGAATTTGTAGTTTTTGTATAAAATAATAGACCATCTATTAGTTCGTAATGGGCCGCCCTATTTCTTATCGCCACAATATCTTGGTGGCTAAAACTTTCAGGATCCTTTAAATACTCATAAATGCTTCCAAACTCAGGATCCTTACCCAGTTCGGTTATTACAGTTTCTCGGGAATTTATTGTACATGCTGTGAGCATTGCCACCTTTACAGTATTATATTCTTCATCTATTTTTATTCTAAATAGGGCATCTGCTACGATATTTTCCTTTCCGGGGGTATGCTTGATTACCAGATTATATTCTTGTAGCTTGAGTGCCCATCTTATTAAACTTGGGGATAAGTTATTCCCTGAGTACAATCTAGTTACCGCCGCATGATCAGAATACACTGTTATTGGCGCCTTTCCAAAATAGTCTCGGAACTTTTGCACTGCTAACAGAACTGCAAGTGCCTCTCTCGGTCGCGGAATAATTTCTTTGTGTTTGATTTAAAGTTCGACTAAAAAATGCCACGGGCTGCTGATTTTGCGAAAGTACCGCTCCTACCGCATAATCCGAAGCATCCGCTGAAATTTCTAAATTCTCATTCTTTTCAGGAAATTTCAACACAGGGGCTTGCGTTTATGCTTGCTTTAATTTTTCGAAAGCACTATTGGCTTCGGCCGTCCACGAGAATTTTGCCTTTCTCCTTTTTAATTTTAACAATGGTTCAGCAATAGCTCTAAAATCTTTTATAAAGGACCTATAATATGAACAAAGTCCTAGAAAAGAAGAGAGCTTCTTCGCCGTATTTGGTGGCGGATACTTTCGCACAGCGATTATTTTTGATTCGTCTGTCTCGATTCCTTTCTGAGATATTTTGTAACCTAAATATTTTAACTCAGGAACTGCAAATTTGCAATTTTCGACATTAACTTTTAGACCGGCCTCATTTAATAAAGAAAACACCTGTCTTAAATCCTGTACATGTTGGTCGAGATTATCACTAGTAATAATGATATCGTCTAAATAGATAAATGTGGACTTTCCAAGAACAGGCCTTAACACAATGTCCATACATCGCTGAAATGTTGCCGGTGCCCCTGAAAGGCCAAACGGCTTACGCAGGAATGCATAAGTGCCAGACTTGGTTATAAAAGCAGTCTTAGGCACGTCCTCCAGTCTAACCCCTATTTGAAAATAACCAGTCGTTAAGTCTAAAGGCGTCATATATTTGGTCGACGTTATGTTCCTTAGAATTTCTTCAATAATAGGTAACGGATATACCGGATATTTAGTTATGGTGTTTAATTTACGGTAGTCAATCGCGAAACGCCACCTTTTTGGATGTGTTAATGGATAGTCATTATTTTTCTTACATAAAACCACCGGGCTAGCATAACTACTTGAGATGGGCGTTATGATCTTTTTACGTAGCATATCGCCAATGTGCTATTCTATAATTTTTTCTTTATTCTTATCATACCGGTATGCTTTGTGACGAACTGGCATTGAATCTCCGGTGTCAATACTATGGTTAGTCACTTGAGTAAATCCTGGAATATCACTAAATAACGAAGCAAATTCACTTACCACTTGTCGGATTCTTTGTTGCTCTTCATTAGGCAGGTGGTCAAGGTTTAACATCGGCGGCTCCGATTTTTCTTCTCGAACTGGTTTCATCGTCAGCTTAAGGGACGCTTCATTAAAATCCAGCGTTGCTTGTGCCTCTGAAAGAAAATCTATTCCTAAGATAATATGTGCTTGCAGATTCTTTACTATAAAAAACATAACCTTTTCTTGTTCGTCCTTGATACGGACGTATAGCGGTAATTTACCTATGCACTTACATCTTTCTCCTTGCGCAGCTAACAATGTCGTATTATCCGAATTATATATACGATATTTACGAAAATACTTCCTAAAAAAATCTTCTGCCACACAGGAACACTGCGCGCCTGTATCCAGGAGTGCGGTGGCTGGGATATTATTCACCAATACTTCAATCTTCGGAAGAGTCAAATTTTTCACCATTACTGTATTTAACTTGAAGGAAGAGGGGTTTTCTTGGCCTTCGGATTTCCGCACCCTCCCGTCAGCAGAAATCCGTTTTAGTTTAAATCATTTTCCATTTCCATGCTTTCCTTCTTTTTCCACTGGCCTTGAGACTTTTTTCCTGGATTGCTATTGAACTGTCGACGTTCGCCGGCTGTTTTTGGATGCTCGGGTTTCCTTGCCCACTGATTCGCTTTGCTTCCGTAGCCGTGTGCTTGACTTTGCTGTGGTCTTGGCTCACCAAATTGGTTTCGTTGTTCATATTGGCGTCTTCTTTCAAAGTCCGCCGTTCTTCTACTTTCAAACTGGATTGCAGGCTCAAATAACTTTTCCAGTGTAGTCGGATTCCTTAATTCAATAAAGTCTTGTACTTGGGGAAGTAACCTAGGCAAAATCACTTGAATTATCTCAGGATCCGGACGGTTTCCATACAAGAGTTTGAAGACGTGAATTTTTCTTAAAATAAAGGTGGAAAGATTTTCGATTCTTTGCTGATATATGCTGAAAAGTTCCGTTTCTAATTTCGCACGATCCCTTACGACGGGGAAGGCTTTTACTAGGGCAGTCTTGAAATTTTCGTAAGTATAGGTGGGACTTCCTGCTTGACCCAAGAGACTTCTGCCTATACATTTGAACCAATTAAGCGCTTGGCCCCTCAAAGCGCTGGTAGCTAAGGTAACTTTCTGAAACTCGTGCACGGGGTAGAGCATGAAGTGTTCATCCAGATTTTCCAAAAAACTGGTAACCGGTGAGTTTCCATTAAATGTTGCTTCTGGTTTCATCGAAGCGCGCATGGTCTGGACGATGTAACCAAATCCTTCCAGAGCGGCAGCTGGCATTTCTGGATTCTGAGCCGCTTCTGCAGGCAGCACAGGTTCTTCTTGAAACTCTGCCAGGGTTATTCTTCTTCGTTGGGCGCCACTATCAGGTTCAATGTTCCGCCTTACTTTCTTTGGGAACATGTAAAGACCCTGACTCGGAACAGGGAGCTTACTAAAACTATGTTCAATAAATGTGGGAAGTAGACAAGATAGACAGGAAGGGTATACGAAACCCTTTATTTTTCACTCTTTACAATAATTTCCGTACTTCGGAATACAGAGACAAACCACTTGTGGTCTGAACGTAAGAATATAAAAATATGTAACTAAACTCTAACTTAACTTTTGAATAATAAACAAGGGCCTACATGGAAGATTGGCCGTATATTAACAGGAAGCCATATGTAGTACAGAGAACTGTTAACACTACAATACGTTTAAAATTATCACGAGGATTAAAACTCTAGCCTGGAAGGCAACCAGCAACCGAGTAAAACTGCTAAGGTAAGCGGTCTGCTTCGACTAACTCCTTCCTCTCTCTCGCTTGGCAAAAAGCCACAACTTAAGTACTTGGCGTTCGCCAGACAAATTTGCATAAATAAGTTAAAGCTTTTAATTCTGGCCGGAAGTAGAAAATAAGAAGTGATAGTAAAGATTTAAAATAAAAATAAACGTTAGTAAAACTTAAGATCCTTACAAAATTATCTCTGCGGAAGGTTTGTGTACGTATCAAGAAAACTTGACGTATCAGGAAACGTGACGGCAGTTTAAGACTAGAGACAACTCGAAAATGTCAACAAGTTTGATAAGTTTCCTCGGGATATGCACATACTATAAAAGATTTGTGAAGGGCATTTCTTCCATCGCAAGATCCCTAAAGAAACTGACAAAGATCAAGCAAAAGTTCTTGTAGTTCTTGAGTTTTAATTTATTTGATTCTTACTTTCACATTTCGAAATTTAGGTTCATACCAAATAATATTCGCCCATTTTTTCTGATTTATTTTTAAATAATTTTTTTATAAATTTTTCAAAAATATTTTCAACAATAATCTATAAACATTTTACCATCATTTTAAAGTAGATGTATTTCTCAGCGCACCTGTAAAAAATTACAGTTTTTTATTCTAACTTTCCGAAGATTATACATGAATTTATACTTATATATTGGCGTGTTTTGGAATTTAGCATATATGTTGAAAGGAATAATAATATCGAATGTGGTTTATGCACTTTGTTAAATTTATTTTAAAGTAGGACTTTTTTCCTCCGCTCACTCACAATGGAAGAGAAAGGAAAATAGATTGTCATATATTAAAAAGTTTGCCAAGTGAACTATTCTTGAAACAACTGAAACAAATTGCTAAAAAATACATTTGATAGAATTCTGCCTTTTTTTTTTTTTTTTTTTTTTTTTGACAATACTTTTATTATCTAGCAAACACTCCTTTTATGTGCGTGCATGTATATGCATACGGATCGGTGTGCTTTAGGAAAAAGTGGTTGCGCACAGATCTAAGTGTAAAACAAATTCGTTGAGTTACCTACATGAACATAAGTGTCTTTCTTTTGTTACTTCGGGATAATGTTTCATTTTTTATAACTCAAAACATAAAAATTCACTACACGAATTTTGACTTATTACTTTAGAAATTGCAGTTGGACAACAATAAAAGGAAATCAGCATTCATAAATCAAATGACAGCACATAAATTTTTCAGACAACACTGAAATTTAAAGCTGTTATATTTACAGTTTAAAAATTCAAACAATGCAGATAATTAATTTTCTTGTTAACAATATATCGAAAAAGTGTTCTTGTTTTATTTGTTCTCCATTTTTCAGGAAAGCCGTTTCAGTAATAACCACAACAATCTAACTTTCTTTTAAACTTGTGTTGTGTTCCGAATATTATAACAGAGATAGACAGAATATCAACTTTTAACAATGTTACTAAGTCATAATCATTAGAGACATTGAATCTGATGGTGCGTTAAACTGATTTCTTTTGGTTTCACTGAGTTTGCTATATAAAAATGTTCTTCGTTTTTCTCGCAAAACTAGCGTATTTTATACTTCAAACTCCAGTTTTCAATTTTTTAGTAGTTTTTATATGCGTCATAATTATAATCTTTCTTTCCGAGGAGACAAACCACAATCAAACAACTGACGGAGAAAATAGCGTTGAACAGGAAGAAATCAATGTTAATTCGGGTAAGAAAGCTTTAAATGATGATTTTGAAGTTTCAGATAATGACAGAAATGCACTGGATATTAACCCCATTGATAGCCATACTGAAAATAAAGCTTATAATAACGATTCAACTGACTGCGCTGATAAAGGAATTGTATCTGTCGACCGCAGTTTTAAAACACAAATAGGTCACGATTTATCTAACCCTCCCAGTGCAAATAGTACAGCAGACAATATATCTGGCGAACAAATACTTAAACTGGATAAACACACTTTGGATGATCGTAGTAAACAATTTAGTACTGACTTTATCCATTCCGTTATAGATACAAATATAGATCACGATTTGGATTGTACTGATTCTCATATTGTTACAAATAGAGTTGATCAAGATTTAGATCATAATGATTTCCTTATTGAAAAAAATTTAGTTGATCACGATTTAGATGACATTGATGCAATTATGACTCACCACGACATAAATTATACTGATTCCCCTATTTATACAACTGTAGTTGATCCCGAATTAGATCATAATGGCTTCCCTATTTGTACAAATATAGTTGGTTACGAATTAGATGATAATGACTCACATATTGATACAAATTTAGTTGATAATGATTTAGGCTGTTCTGATTCCGTTATTGATATAAATCCAGTTGACAATGATTTAGATTGTAGGGATGAAAAAACGAATGCTGATGAGTTTGATCTTAGAACAGAACTGAATAATGAATTCCATAGTACTGTAAGTGCCAAAAGTCAAGCAGACAATAATGCTGGAGAACAAACCTTTAAACTGAGCGAAGTCAGACTAGATGACATTGATAAACAATTTAGTTCCCAATTTTACGATTTCGCTGCTGATTTTGATACAAATATGCTTGAAACTTCCCGTGAATATTCCAACGTGTACCTGAAACCAATTCCAGACAGTCTAGTTCAAAAGCGACTCGTTGGAGCTACTTCTTTAGCTGAAGACTGGACACCCGTTCCTCTACCGAAATCACGTAGACGCTTCAGCATATCAAAACTGAGGAAACGATTACTGAAATGTTTTTGCATTAAAAAAAATTAAAAGTCATCAACGTTTCAAAAGAGAATATAATGGATATTTACATAATTTTGCCTTTCATATTGTTCATTTAAGTTTTCATAAGTTTTCGTTTAATATTGCTTTACTATTTTTAGAAGAAATGAAATCCTTCTTATTTAATAATGCATGTGAGTAGTATGAAGCGGACAGTTCAACGCCAGGAGGTGGTGCGCGGTGCAAGCCCTTAGGCGAAACGCACGGGCAGATTGCGGATGACCCAGCTAACGTATACAGTGATTCATGGAGATAAGCTTTCCATTCTGGTAAATGATTATTTTTTCCACTGCCCTAATTTCTATAATTTAGTTTAGGTTAAATAGTTTTCACCCGTCCAAACTGATATGTTTCTTTGTATGTCGTATCCCGTAATTCTTACTTATATACACCTTCAATATCTCTTGTTATAGGCATTCATTGCTCATACGTAAAGCCTTTATTTAAATTCATGTGTAAACTTGAAACGTCATCCGCAGATTTTAAGCTTTTACAGTTTAATATGCACTTAATTTTACCCTATTTCCTACATTTTCTATTCATGATATTTATTTTCCATAATGTTTAT
This sequence comes from Stegodyphus dumicola, assembly GCF_044657685.1. Lineage (NCBI taxonomy): Eukaryota > Metazoa > Arthropoda > Arachnida > Araneae > Eresidae > Stegodyphus > Stegodyphus dumicola. The sequence goes on along the minus strand of NC_140771.1, from coordinate 260,559,058 downwards.
ACTTACTACTACAAATTTTTTATTGTTTTATTTCATTTTACACAGATTTTTTTTTTCATACTTCCTAACCAATACGCTCTTCAATTTATTTATTTCTCATATTTTCTAACTGTATGCATGATTTTATATAAGATTCGGTTCAATTTGTAACTTCTTTCATAAATTTAATGCTAATTATTATTCAGTTAAATTCATTTAATAGTCCTATTTTAATCTACATTTTAAAATTCCGTTTCTATCTACGTGTTACAGATGTCTCATTTTGTAATAGTATTGCCATTACAAATTCTACTATTTTACATCACTTAGATACTGCAATTAACTTAACCCGGATTTTCAACCTTTCTCAACCTTTTATTGTAAAACTTAATTATTCTGTTGTAGTAAAAGTAAAAATATTAACTTGCAAACTAAATTGAAAGGAAAAAAGTAATTAAGAAATAAAAATGTAAAATAAAGTTACATGCATCTATTAAATGATGATACGACATTGATTAATATAATTAACTGATGATATGTATTAATACAGGGAATGTGGACCTCTATGGAGTTCTAAGCATTACTGAAAATATTGTTACGAAATGTCCAGTCGCGGGAGGATAGCTGTCCCGACAAGCAGGTTTAGGGCTGCCAGAAAATGACAAGGGAATTGCAGGGTTGCCACATTTGGCGAGAAATCCCCCCGGGTGGAGAACCTCCTGGAACGAATTCTTACTGGTTTAGCCCAGAAGGTTCTAGAACACAAGCCAAAAGCCATTTAAACCCTGCTGGTAGGCGGAAAGTCAGTCCGTGCGGAGCCTCTCGAGTTGATAGTCAGTCAGTGAGTGCCTAGTGCCGAGTTGGTGGCCGTGTGCATCGAGAGAGTCTCTTAGAGGATTTCGAGGAAGTGCATCGTCGAGTTCGATCTTAGAGTGAGTTGAGCTCCAGGAGCGACAGAAGCGAGGAGTCGGGAGCTGAACTCTAGTGTATCGTTGAGTGCATCGCGAGTTGTAGCGTGGAGAGTCTCGAGAGTACGTAGAGTTCCGAGATAAACCGAGGAGACTCGAGGGCTCTTCTCTGGGCTTTTGCCGTGAAGCTGTCTTCACCGTTATCGCCTGATAGCTTGTACGCTGTGTCGCTGATTGAGTCAGCGTAATTATAGTAGTTCTTCGACGGCTGTAAAAGTGATTTTGGAGCTGTCTTGAAGAATACTGGCCAATAAAGTGTGGTCAAGTGTCGTCGTTATTCACTCCAAACCCAAGCCCCGCACGAACGTAAAGGAATAAAACAACGCAAGAAGGATTGTACAGCCCAAGACGTGCAGTCCGTGGGAGGGGGGAGTGTTACAAAATGTGCAGACGCGATAAGATTGTTTTTGAAAAATAAACTCACAATATCATCACTAGAAAATTCAACGAGATTCTTGAATGAAGACCATGTTGTCTAGTAATTTCTTATTTTTATTCACATCAAACACAAAAAAGCATATTAGACTGATAAATCCAAGAGTAATTAATCTGAGATTAACAATATTGCGTAATTAATCCGAGAACGGGAATTAATATCTCACATAGTAAGCAAGAAAAAGGTTACAGCCAAATTCCAAAGTCTAATTTTCATGAACTTTTGCCGCAAGGCCTGCTGGGAAAAGACTTCAGACGACCGTTAATCACGCTGTTTGATCACATGATCATTCTGTTTTTTAACATCTTCCCCCCCATGAACCACAGGAGTTCAGCAAACTTGTATATAAACAGTATACATACACACTACAAAAAACATTCGAGTTCTAGTCACAAGAAAAAAAATATAAATCATCTAAATAAATGGAAATTCAAATGAAAAATTAAGCAACTTAAATATAACATTATCAAATTCAGAAAAGCAATATTCACCTTTTCAGAAGATTATTTATTGTCCCCCTAAGGGAGCAGACCATAACTCTGTTAAATTAAGTACATTTTAAACTATAAAATTTGCGCATGGAATTTATTAGAATTATTAATTTTATCAGAATAATTAAAAAAATATTAAACAGCTATAAAAAGATATACTCACAATACCATATTTGTAAATTAAAACTGAAGATAAACACTTTAGTTCTGAAGTTCTAAATTGTACAAAAGTTGTATAAATACGTCTAATAACCCATGACTCAGTTTTTACCTTGCGAGCCATCTTCGAGATAAAAAATATAAGAAGGCAAGCAAAAAATGCATCTGGGGTGATATTACTAACTAGCTCTTGTGAACACTTCTTGTAACAGCACTGGTTATCAATAGATATTGTTTGTTTTTACTCTCTTTCACAAATAACGGACCAGCATAATCGATCCCAATTACTGTCAATTGGGCTGATTGCCCCAATCGAAGAGCTGGTAATTTAGCAACCATCTTGTCTCGTGGAGAAATGCTGAATCTTTCAAATAACACATTTACCTAGAAACGATTTCTTAACTTGTAGGGCATTTAATATTCAGTATTTTCTCTCTCACCTGCACTAGCGTATGAGACACGCCGGAATGAAATACTTTATTATGGGGTTCCCAAATCAGTAATTCAGTGAGTTTAGATTTTGACCCTAGTATAATAGGGTGTTTTTCATTCGAACATAAATGAGTTTTCTCAAGCCTTCCTGTCACTCGCAATACATCTTCATAATCCAAAAATGGGTTTAAGTACACCAACTTAGAGTTTTTTTGTAAAGGCTTGCCTTTCTTCAAACAATTAATTTCCTCAGAGAAAACGTCCCTTTGAACAGCTTTAACCCAAAACTGTTCAGCACGATTATATTCTTCAGTAGTAAGAGAACCCATTGTACTAGTTTTCCTCCTAACATCAACAATCGGCAATACCCAATAAGTCACCTTCAGTAGTTTGCGTAATCAACTAAACTTATTAACATCAATTATCTGTTTAGAAACAATTGCGGAACTAATTATAGCAGAAAATTTGTATTCAGCTTCAATTTCCTGGTCTATTGAGTCATATTCCAATCTCTTCGGTTGGGGCCTACGTGTATAATAACCGTTTTGGGTCCTGACATTTTTTTTTTTTTTTTAAGATAGCAAATCTTTTCTAGTTAATCCTCTCGTTCACAATTTTCCTTACTTATACAGTGTCTCCATACACTGGGATTTGTATTTTCATGAATTTCTAATACTTTGAAACAAACTGCTTTCACTTAGATGCCGTGCCTTTTATCCAGTGTAGCACAATTATTGAATCACTCCATAGAATAGTCTTTTCTAAATTTTTAAAAAGATTTTTACAATATTTGGATAATCTTGCTGCAATGACTGCACCCATTAATTCTAGTCGGGCAACGTCACCTTTTTAATTGGTGCAACTCGTGGTTTGGAAGCTATAAAGCTAGTTTTAAAAGTGCCATGCGATGTTATGTACCTAAAGTATGCAACCGCACCAAAAGCTTTTATTGAAGCATCAGATAATATATGGATCTGTAAATCTTCTTCCCTCTTCAGATTTGTGCCAGGAAAATAATGTCGAGGAATTTTCAAAATTTGAAGTTCTTGAATTTCATTACATCATGCTTGCCATTTTTCTTTAATTTCTCCGGAAGACATCTCATCCCATTCTACACCTAACTGCCACAGCTCTTGTAACATACACTTCACTCGAACTAGAAAAGGAGACATAAGTCCAGATGGATCAAATATTTTTGCGGCTGTGTGTAGTATGTTTCGTTTCGTGCATTCATTAATATCCAACGTGGATAACAATGACCTTAAGTCCTGACTTAATGTGTCTTCAATATTATTCCAACTGAGACCTAGTACTTTTAAATGTAAATCAGAATATTCATTTGTTTCGATTAATGGATTAGAATTCTTCCATAAATCTTTCAGTTCTTTAGAGTTAGTGTTAGGTTTTCTCATATTCATGTTTGCATCCTTTAAAAAATCAAAACAGCATCACAAGATAACTCATAAGCTTCTTAAACAGTGGAACTTCCATGAAAAAGATTATCCACATAAATAGAACTATTCAACATTTCATATGCAAGAGGGTGCGTATTCTTGTAAGTATTAATATGAATTTTAAAAGGCCTGCTGGGAAAAGAATTCAGACGACCGTTAATCACGCCGTCTGAATATCTATATGGAAGCTATCTTACTGTACCTGGACATTTCGTAACACTGCCAGTTCCCAAGGACTGCACGTCCCGGGCAGTACAATCCTTGACCTGAAGCATAATTCAATACAAACAAAAGGTAATATTAAAACACAATAACACGCTGAAAAAAAGGAAACATGGAAGTCTTCTGTTACTCAATATTGTTGGTCCGAAAATCACACTTTCCCTTTTTCTGCTGCCAAAATTATTCAAAAAACATCTTCAATTGGAGAACTAGATTTTCTAGAGGTATTTCACATTCACAAAAATCTTTGTGTTCTAGTTAACGATCCTAATTCTAATCCATCTTTGCCTTTGCCCTTTAAAGAAATTATGTTTTAGTTCTGGTTTCACCACCAAATGGCGCCACTTGCTTATTCTTGTACAGGCTTTCTTATCTTATCTAATCAGTATATCCTATCTTGTTCATTTGCGGTTTTTCAGCTGAGGATGGTGGTTCGGTAAAACCATCGAAAGTAGTCCTGTGAAAATTTTGAAAATATAACGCTGATTTTTGCTATTTGACTTCTGAATTAGTAAAAGGCAATATAACAAACAAATAACATATAACTAAAGAAAAAAATATTTACACTATACACAAGTTTTATACACAGGTTAGCGACATAAAAATTTTAATTTGAATAAAATTAAATGTTCAGAATGAATTTCAGTCTCAGTCTTTTCATTAAGTTATACCCGAGTCAAATACTTTTCCACTACAATTCTCAGATATATTCCTGTTTTGCATATCACAGTCTGGAGATTCAGTTCTTCAAGACGTTTTATCCACAGGAAAATCTAAAACAGTTCTTTCACCTCTCTGTAGTTCATTCTCATCATGTATATAAGCTCACCTCTGTAATTGCAGTTGCTTGTACATGTTCATTTACCTTTATTTCCTAAAGCCAGTTCCGATGTTGCACCAGGGTCATGAATAGAATCCGATCCTTTACAAACAGAAGTTTCAGGTTTAGAATCAAGTCCTTGTCTGCAAAATCAGCACCATGAGGCACACACCCAGTAGTTGAGGTGGGTGAAATTCCTTGCAATACTGGAGCACACTGCTTAAGCTGTATATAAGCTTTTCCCATTTCTGCATCACATGAAGTTTCAGATGGTTCAATCCTTGCTAACTGAGACTTCGTCATTTCACTATCAGTTTCGAAGAACCTAACAGTCGTATTTTCACTTTCTTCCACTTTCACTTCAGGCACCTGAGAATCACAAGCTTCTTTCCCGTCTTTTATTTCTTCATGTTTTCGTTCTTTTTCTTTAATGCCGTTAGATGTTTCATCCGTCATTTCTTGATCTTTCTCAGACAGTTCGTTATCTACTTCCTTCATTTCTTCAGCCTTTGATTCTTCAGAAAACACTTCTTTTATTTCTGCATCCTCTTTTATGGTTCTAGTTTCTTCTGTAAGCTTCACTTTCACCTGTTGGAGTTGCTCTCGCACCTTTTCTTGGCCGACGTTTATTTCTTCTCGTCAAGCTTTCTTCTCTTTCAGTCCAGCTTTCATCTCTTTCAGTCCGGCTTTGATCTCAGCCCTCATCTCGTCATATCCAGCATTTATCTCTTTCAGTCCAGCTTTAATCTCAGCACCTATCTTATCATATCAATCTTTTAGATTGGCTAAAACGTCCATCAGAGTCTTCGTTTTCTCCGAAATGGCTTTCCTTTATAGGCGGGTCACTGATATTCACTCGCAAATCCTAATTCTGATACCAGTTGTTCTGTTGTTTTCTTCCTTTGCGTTCGCACGGGTCCGTGGATTAGGGGTGAATAACGACGACACTTGATGAAGTATGAAAGCACACTTTATTAGCCAGTATTATTCAAGACAGCTCCAAAATCACGTTTAAAGTCGTCGAAGAACACTATAAACACGCTGACACAATCCGCGGCACAGCCTCCAGGCTTTTAGGCGATAACGGTGGAGATAGCTTCTCGACAAAGCACCAGATTAGAGCTCCCGACTCTCCTCGGTCGTTCTCGGAACTCTACGTACTCTCGAGACTCTCCACGCTACAACTCGCGATGCACTGGACGATACACTAGAGTACAGCTCCGGACTCCTCGCTTCTGTCGTTCCCGGAACTCAACACACTCTAAGATCCAACTCGACGATGCAATAACTCGAAATCCTCTAAGAGACTCTCTCAATGTGCACGACAACCAACTCGGCACTAGGCACTCACTGACTGACTATCAACTCGAGGGACTCCGCACGGACTGACTCTCCGCCTACCAGCAGGGTTTATATAGCTTTTGGCTTGTGTTCTAGGACATTCTGGGCTAAACCAGTAAGAATTCGTTCCAGAAGGTTCTCCGTCCGAGGCGATTTCTCGCCAAATGTGGCAACCCTGCAATTCCCTTGCCATTTTCTGGCAAACCTAGACCTGCTTCTCGGGGCAGCTATCTTCCCGCGCCTGGACATTTCGTAACAATACTTTCATTTATGCTTAGAACTCCATAGAGATCCACATTCACTGTGTTAATACATATATCATCATATGCTTTATTTAATTTCAATCATTTGCTACGAAAACGTGGCGTGAATCAATTTATGACTCACTTCAACAACTGCATACCATTTCAGAGAGTAATACGTAGCTATGCTATCAATTAGCTTTTTTTCAAGTAGAGGTTTTATGTGTTCCAAAAAGACATCAAAGTCTCGAACATTCTTTGCGTTTGAGAAAATAATCTCGACTGGGAACATACCATTGAGATTTGTGATTTTAACAAGTTGACGTGCATTGATAGGCTGGCGTCAAGCTTGATTTCTTCGTTTTGCTAAGGCTGGCGTCAGGCCTTGCTCCACACGAATGTGCCACAAAAGGTAACTTTTCCTTTGAACATTAGTGATAACAAGGTGCAATTTCCAGATAATAAGAGATAATATGGGTACATACGAATGCGAATTACGGGATAACATACACAAAGAAAAATATTACTTTGAACGGCTGACAATTGATTAACATAATTACATAGATACATAGATATTGCCGCTGCGAAATAAATAAAAGATTTATTATCAAATTGGAACTCTTATCTCCTTCGTCCACTTTATTAGCTAGCTGGCTCATCAACAATGAGTCTGAGTGTTTCGAATACTGGCTTGTACAACGCACCGCCTCCTGGGGCTGAACTGTCCGTTTGATACTACTCATGTTCACCACTTCGCTTTTAATTTGAAAAAGGAAATTTGATGTGATAAAACAAAGATTTATGAATGCATTGCGAAACTTTCAGATAGTTCTTTCCGTTTCTCACATGAAAAATAAGTATGAAACGGCTGCACTCATTCTTTTGCAAAAGCAAGTATGGATAAGCGAAATTATTAATATAAAAGATATACATCTATCAGAGAAGAATTCTTCTATAAATTTATAGTTTTAAATTCAGAGACTATCAATAAATACCCATAATAGTCATTCAATTAACTATTATGAGCAGACCTTTCGTGTGGAAAAGTTTATCAAAAACTATTTCTTCAAGTCACCAACATCACACATGGAAATATGTTGGTTCCTTTAACTAGTTAGTTTTGTTTAAAGAATGTGGAATGTGGAAAATCGCTGTGTATCTATACGATTGAACTCAAGTGCAAATGGTGTATCATTTATTTTAATAGCAAATAATTGATGGTGTTTAATATTGGTGAAAGCACATTAATTTAAATATGATACGTTTCATGCACCAAGTAAAGCAAATGCTGAAGACAGCACAGCATCGAATTACTGGCTTGCAAAAACAAATGATGAAATTACTGCCTTGCAAGTAAATGAATACTAAACATTTACAAATGCTTTGTATATATCACACTTGCCTAATATTTTCAAGACAATGCTTTCTACTACAAGTATAAATTGCCTTGATCTTGAGGAAGGTATAGATTCCCATAATAGCATCACGAACCAGTTTTATTCCAAGAATAACATGAGGGAATGGAACATGGAAAACTAATCCAAATGTTTTCTCATAATTTTGAAAATGTTATCGCGCTATCATTCAGAGGGACAAAGAAAATATTTATATCTCTCAAGTGAAATCCAGACGATTTATGCCCTAACATTATTCTTTTTGAGTTTCGATAGCAAACATTTTTCATTTAAATTTCGGTGACATTTCCGAATCACTAATTTTGTTGTTCAGTCTTCTTTTCTCATTTTCGGCCACAAAATTTGGATAAGAAGCCGCGGATATACAAAATAGAAAGATGAAAAGAGGTGTCATCATTAAGAAAGAAGAAATTATGCCAAGATGAATACTGTTTAGGCTGCAATCTGTTTATTATATAAGTTTAGGTCCTGGACGCTTCTTGAATCTTATCGTTCTCAGAATTTCAGTGAATGATTCAAATATATGACAAGACATTCATAATTAAGGAGAACATACATCGCAAAAATTGTTCTATATTGGCATACTATGAAATTTGAAAACGAAAATCAGAAAGGTTTTACTTCTGTGTGTGATTACCATTATTACCATCACTAACATCATCAAAAATAAACTGACTATATATATAATACACATATTTATATATGTAAAATCTGAATATTGGACTACACCAGAAGACTTAATATTTTGAGGAATTTTATAATTTCACTACGCCTGAAGATTTTGATCCTAGACTCCGCGCGAAGACTTAACATTAGGGCAAACTTTATAATTTGAATACGCCAGTACATTTTGGTTCTGGACTGCGCAAGAGGACTTCATACTTTAACTAATATCTTAACTTGACTACGTCAGACGATTTTAACGATTTTAACGTCAGACGATAACTGGACTACGCCAGACTACTAAATAATTTGCAAAAGTATTTCATTTTAATTCGGCAGAAGATATTGATCCTGAACTACACCAGAAGACATAATATATTCCAAATTTTACACTTTGATTAAGCCTGAAGATTTTTATCTTGAACTATAAGAGAAGACTTAATATTTGACAAATTTTATAATGTGATATATTTATAATGTGCCAAAATATTCCGATCCAGAACTACGGCAGAAGACTTTATAATTCAATAAATATCATAATTTGACTACGCCAGAAGGTTTTGGTCCTGGACTAAGCTAGAAGACTAAATAATCTGCAAAAATATTTAATTTGACTACGGCAGAAGATATTGATTCTGAACAACGCCAGAAGACTTAACATTTTGCAACTTTTACAATTCGAATAAGCAGCCTAAAGATTTTGATCTTGAACTATAACAGAAGATTTAATATTTGACAAATTTTTCAATGTCACTACGACAGTACAGTGTTTTCTAGAACTGCGGCAGGAGACTTAAAATTTTGACACTGATTTCAATTTGACTATACCAGTAGATTTGGTTTCTGGATAACACTAGAATACTCAATATTTTGGAAAATTTTCTAAGTTCTAGTATACCAGTAGATTTTGTTTCTGGATAGCGCTAGACCTCTTAATATTTTGGAAACTTTTATACGCCAGAAGCTCTAATATTTTGAAAATTTTTAATTTCACTAAACCAAAAGACTTTCTTCCTGGCCTAAGCAAAAGACTTTAATAATTTGACTACGCCAGGAGGTTTCGAGTCTGGATTACGTCTAAAGGCTTAATACCTTGATAAATTTTATAATTTGATTACGCCAGAAGATTTTAATCCTGAACTACATCAGAGGACATTATATTTTGAAAATTTCTAATTTGATTGCATCAGATAATTTCGATTCTGGACTAGGACAGAAGATTTGATATTTTGACAAATTTTTTAATAACAACACTCCGGACGATTAACGGCCTGGACTACGACAAAAGCCTCACTATTTTGACACATTTTATAATTGGACTACGCTTGTAGGTCTTGGTGCAGGAATACGCAACATGACTTAATATTTTAGCAATATTTTTTAATGTAACAACGTCAGTAAAGTTTAGTTCTGGACTATGCCAAAAGACCTAATATATTGATAATATTTTTAATTTGGCCACGCCAGATCATTTTGCTTCGGGACTACGCCAGAAGACTTCATATTTGACAAATTCTGTTATCTGATTACGCCAGAAAATCACAGTCATGGACTAGAGAGACTTCAGAGGACTTCATATTTCGACAAATACGTTACTTTGAGCATTCCAGAAATATTTATTCCTGACTATTATATAAATTTAATATATTGACAATTTCTATAACTTGTCTATTTCAGAATGTTTTGGTCCTGGACTACACTTTATGACTTAATTCTTAGACAATTATTATAATTTCACTACGCAAGAAGGTCTTACTGTTTTGATAACTTTTATAATTTGATTTCGGCAGAATATTTTTATCGTGAAATATGCTATAACACTGAATATTTAGGCAAATTTTATACTTTGATTACCCGAATAGAGTTTTGGTTCTGGGTACGACAGAAGATTTAATATTTTAAACTTTTTTATTTCGTTACGCCCGAATATTCTGATCCTCGAATACGCCAGAAGTGTTAACATTATGACAACTTTTTCATTTTATTACACCAGAAGATTTTTCGGCATTCGCTATGCCAGAAGACTTAATATTTTGCCAAACTTATAATTTAACTACGCAGACAATTTTAGTCCTGGAGTAAGCCAGAAAACTTTATGTTTTGATGAAATTTACAAGTGGACTGCGCCAAACAGTTTTGGTCCTGGTCTACGGCAGAAGACTTAATATTTCGTCAAATATGTTTATTTGACAACTACAAAAGATTTTGGTCCTGGATTACACCAAATGACTGAATATTATAAAAAAATTTCGTAATTTAACTACGTCAAAAAATTTCGTTCTCCGCTACCGCTGACGCATTTTGAAAATGTTTATAATTTGATTACAGCAGAAAAGTTTTACCCTGGATTATTCTTGCCAGATGATTTAATATATTGTAAATTTTATAACTTGAATAAGCCAGAAGATTTTAATCATATTCTGAAAGACTTCATATTTCCACACATTTAAAATTTGCTCCAGCCAGAAGAGCTTGAGCCTTGGTTACTGCAGAAGACTTAATGATTTGACAAATTTTATAATTTCACTAAGCCAGAAAATTTTTAATCATGAGCTACGCCAGAAGGCTTAATGTTTTGAGAGATTTTTCAATTTGAATAAGCCAGAACATTCTGGTCCTGGACTACACAAAAAGACTTGACATTTTGACAATTTTTTTTTATTTGATTCCGCGAAAATTTTTCAACATGGACTAAACTAAAAGACTTTATATTATTGGACGATTTTCTAATTTGATTACACTAGGAAATTTTGGATCCAGACTACGCCAGAAGATTTAATAAATTGACCGTTTTTTTAATAAATTGACAGTTACGCCAGAAGATCTTGGGCCTGGACTATACCAGAAGACTTGATATTTAGACACATTTTATACGCTGGCTATCCCAGTAGATTTTGGTCCAGAACTAAACCAGAGGACTTCACATTTTTACAATATTTTTAATTTGATTACGCCAGACAAATATGGTCATGAATTATTAGAATACTTCATATTTTAACAAAACTTTTAATTTGTCTACGCCAGAAATTTTTGGTCCTGGATATAAGACTTCATATTTTGAGACTTTTTATAAATTGTCCAAGTTAGATATTAAGTCTACGTCTGTTTTGGTCTTGGACTACTCTTGAGAGCATATTGTTGCTATTTTACTATACTATATTTTGATTTTTTATTTTCTTATTTTTCTTCTACTCAAATTACAATTTTATTATTTTATGTTTAATTCTTATATCTTTGTTATATTTAACCCTTTTTTATTATTATGTTCATGTCCAAACTTTTCATTGCTGATATGACGTTTAGGCCTTTATTCAAAATTAATATGAATTGTACATTTAATACATTCGGCATTTTGTTAAAATTTTATTCATGGATAATATAATCTTTAGGCTTTTATTCAAAATTAAAATTAATTACAAAATTACTGCTTTTGTCTTTTATTGAAAATTTTATTTTTCTCTTCTTTTTATTTGTATTGAGTTACTTATTCGTTTATCATTTAATATCATTATTAAGTGCTTCATTTAACAAACATTGCATGAATCGCAAAAAGTTTGGTTCTTAATTCTAAATTAAGAGTTAATTATATATTAAATGTGTCTAGCTTTAATTCAAACTTTAAACAACTTCTTTACATGTAACCACAAAATACGATTTTAAATAAAATAATTTTGGAATAGCAATTCAATTCCGAACTAATGATAACAGGCGCAGTCTTGCACTACTTGCCACGATGAATTTTGTGGGCTTGTTCTCATGTTACTGTCAGACAAGGGATATAAATCAAAACAAAACTAAATATTTTCCTTACCATATACTCTCAGTCTTTTCCTATTGATAGACATATACTTTAGTATACTATCGACTATTATACTTTTCGTATAGATAAACTCTAAATGATGAAGTTTGATTTTAAATTAAGAATTGGCTACATAATCAATATTTCCACTATTAATTTAAATTTAAAATGACTCGGAGGATTTTTTTAGCATTTAAAAACAGGTAACCCTCCTATACTTCTATAATACTGTAAACAGGTTCCCAGAAAATACCGTGTTTTGTGAAAGCCTGTTATAGTAACCTAACATTAATACAAAATGAGGGATGCGTCCCGATAACTTTTAAAAAGCAAAACATTTTTTAATGGTTTTTCACTATTGCCTCATTTAAATTTTGATATTTTGCGACTTCAGCTGCTTTTTCTCCTTTCAAGGGTATTCGGTAATGACTTTAAAAAATAATATATATAATTTATATACTTGCTATAATTACTTATAGGTATTTTGACACAAAATGGGACTTTTTCTGAAATAATCACACAATTCTAACGTATGTAACTAAATGGAAGGGGAGACGAAAATTGTCCTCTTCGAATCTCATATATTACGTTTTCAGAGCACGGTAATTCCTCAGAATTGCACTCACTACGTAAGGGGTGTAAAAATGTCAGTGGGTGACCACAGCTATCAATGGTCAAAACATCTGATTCTTCTCCTTTATCTACGTACAAAAATTTTGCTGTTAAATTACTTTCATCTCTGCTTTATCAAACTTCCTATTACAATTAAATGAAATTCTATCGCAATTTTCAAGATTTTTATTTATGCTTCAATGGCTTAGAAATAGTGATAGAATAGTGATTCGCAAAGCAAGCTTAAGAATTCTTATGTTACTAGTGCTCCTAAAATAAAGCGAAGCCTTGACATCGTATCCATTAGATAGAAAGCAAACATTTTAGAGAATAAATGTTGCATTATTGTGCTAAAAGTAAAATATATGAAATGATACAGCTCACAATATATTTCATTATTACTTATTAACTAGCGGAAGTACCCTATTAGGATGAGAATAATGTATTTAACAACAGAGCGAACGATACCGCTGTAATCCTTCTCTAAAAACGATACAGAAAAGTAAGATTCATAGTCATACATTTTTCAGTCTCATGCGATATGGAAACCACATAAAAAATGTTCATAGAAAAATAAGCTTATCCTCTCTTATTATATCAGCAACAATGGCTCGCAGATTTTAATGATTTTCATCTATGTAATCAAATGGTCGTAAATACTCAAATTCCATCTAAAATTTCATTATATACAATTTTAGTCGATTAAATGTGGCAAAAAATGGATCATAGTTGATTAGAAATCAGTAACGCGAACAAACATACAAACAGACATTCTTCCTTATATATATAGATTTTTAAAACTTACAAATTTTTCAATAACAAACTCTACGATTTGAAAGAGAGCAGTAGCAACACTTTTCGAAATAAAGCAATTTTATCTCCAACGCGCGAGACCGTTGCCACTCGGAAAAATGAGTACGAAATTAGCGCTTTCAGGGTTTTTAATTAATATCTCAGCTGATTAAAGTCGTACGAAGATGGGAATCGCCGAAATGGCTTCCCTTGAATTTTTGGAATCGGGAATAATGTATTTAATGTTTGGCAATGCTATTTTTATTTCATCGCAAAACTTAGAAAATTTTAATTAAGAAAATCTAGGATTTGAAAGCGATCAGTGGCAGCAACTTTCGAATTAAAGCAGATTTTCATCTCCAGCTTGCGAGACTGTTGCCACTCGGAAAAATGAGGGCGAAAATTATCGTTTTTTCGAGTTTTTATTAATATCTCTGATTTTAACAATTTGGTTTTGAAAAAAAGTGAACGTCGACCTTTTCCACGACCCAGAAAAGAATTGTAGAAAGTTTGGTGACGATAGCTCTAGAGGACAAACAAACATACTTTCTTCTTTGTATATATAGATATTGATAATGCCTTACTGTGTTAGATTTATGAATTAAAATTCATCGAATTTACGTATGCTACCCTCGGTATGTCCTAGAACGAAATACCTACTCATGCAGGAGGGAGGTACTGTTGCATATGTTTCTCAAACTAAGAGCAGCCTCAAACATATGCCTTCGAAACTTTTCTAAAAATAGATAAAGCCACTTCTTGCAGCATACGTATCTGTTCTGCATTTATGGATGTGTTCCATTGCTGAAGTATCATTAGAAAAATCTCTTGACATTTATATATTAATTTTGTTCTTTAAATATACGTATATTTTGATGTACTTAATGAGTTTATTATAAGTTTAACTCATGCTCGTTTAAGATAATTGGAATTGTTAATAATGGTAGGAGAAGAAATAGTTTTGTTTTAAAATGGATGTATCTACCAATAGGGAACAACATATGATGTTTTTAGCTCACAGGTAGAAGTGCCTATCTTCTCTTAAATTCTTCATGACGATCTCTTGCTGTGGGATATTTTCATCAAAATTGCCATAATGGACTAATATTAGATCACAGGAAAGTACTAAGTTAAAACCATTCTCGTGTGAAGGAATCAAAGGAGCTGAAGCTAAATTTAAAAATGTTTTTGTCGATATATCACACAGCTATTAGCATCTCATTTTATGAAAAGGCTTTTGATTTCCATCATCAAATAAAGAGGAAGGCAATCATTAAATACATTTCTAGCCCAAAATGGTAAAGATTCAGCCTTGAACGCCTGGCTAATTCTAAACAAGTTGTTTGTAGTAAACAGTTTGTTTGTAGTTCTCCAAGTTCACAGGTTACATCATCGAGATAGCTTCTCCTATACCCAATTACCCTCCTACCCTTTCTGAAGTTTTTGATGAATGCAGATGGGAATGCGACTGTAATTTCAAAGGTAAGAGGTTGCTGCTGCTTTTTCTTTCCTTTTCTTTTTTTCCTTTCTTTTTTCTTTCTTTTTTTAAATTTTTTTATTGTATTTTTTTCTGAGAAGGCAGTTGGGATTTCCTCCAAGGTGGATGCAAACGTCATTCAGTGGATGGCGAAAAACGAACCAACTTCATCAGCCAAATGTCAAGGCCAGTCCCTTAGGCTGGGGATGAAGGAAAGGATACAGTGACCTTTTGAAATTCACAAAGCACATCATCTTTCGTGGAAAGCTGTTTCTTAGTATTTCCTCTGATGGGAAGCCCACTATCACCTGTGAAAAGGCACACGCAAAAAACGATCATATTCTCAAATGTCTGTCTGCCTTCAATTCCCCCCCCTCCCTAAAGTTGGGAAATTTCCAGCGCTATTCTGCTTCTTTTCATAAAAAAATCAAGTGCTTCTCTTATAATAATTGATCATGAACGACGTAAAGCTATTGTTTCATAAAGTGTTTCTCTTGAAGTTTCGTTGCATCTTAAGTCTTCAGTAGGATAAACTTCACGAGCAAAAAAAACTCTTCGAAATCCAAATTTTGACCTCTGTGTGTCATTTTACGGAAAACCTACCTTTGTATTATTATCTGACTATATATTCCAAAATAAGGTAAATATGGGTTTGTGTAAAATTACATAGAACAGATAAAAGTGGCTGCAGCACAGATTAGATTTGAGCTTCTCAAAATGAAATAATAAAATAATCTTTTTAATAATTTTTTCAGTTGCAGGTGTAAAAATAAAAAATAGGCAACTATATGTATTAAAAATATTAACAAATGTCCTTAAAGTAGTGATTATTACGACAATTTTTAATTTATTAGCAATTAGTAATGTCTCATAGTATGCTCATGCAATTAGTAATGTCTCATGATATGTCTTATGGTATGCTGTGCTGGAAAAGATTTCCGTGTTCTGAGCAGAAGGCGTTTTTAGTGCTCTTTTATAAAATACTTTTAACTCCCTATTCTCTAAAGCAGGGTTTCTTAAACGTTTTTCAGCCGCGACCCCTTTTAATCACTGAGAAGTTTTCGCGACCCCCAGGACCCCATAATATTTACAAAAATTTTGTGGGACCCCATAAGTATTGAGCAAATCCGACACACGCGTGAGTGAAACTGTCAATTTTTTTTCACTTTACTGTAATATACTATTGCAGTTTTAGGTCATTAATTTCTAATTTTACGACATAAAACAAACTCCAGATTCGAGCCATTCTTCGAACACTGCATTGTATGTTTCAAATTTATCTTTCAACATGAGCTTCTTTGTCGTAGAAATCAATCGCTTTTCAGCAACTTCTCTGTTACTTGGTAAAGCTTCTCTATCGTTGATCCTAGGTAAACTGACTTCATAGCGATCATCCACCCTCTTCAGAGTCTTATGAAAGTGATCTCACACTGCTTCTTCTAACTCTGAGTCAGTTTTACTTTCTTTGGCATCTGTAATTCCCAGTGATTCTAGCTTCCACAAGTTTTCTATGTCACTGCTGTGAGTCAACATCGACATTATGGTTGAAGACATGGACAAGGAGTTTCTTTCTGAAACGTTATCTTTTATCTTTCCCATGAGAAGAATCCATCCAAGTAGTGATTCCACAGCATCCAGCCCATTTTCTAATTTCTGAATTCTTCCGGTTAACAGAACACCTGCGTAGTCAGCTCCAATAAGAACTTCTATTTTCAAATCCTTTTTTCCTACATCAGATGCATGGATATTCTTCTGTCTTAATTCTTCTATCCATGGTCCAGGCTGTAAACTGACTACTGGTCCACAAATCATCGACTGTTCCAACAAGATTAGTCGTCTACAAAAATCACCTCTTAGGCTTCCTAACGTTCACTTCATAGCGTTTGTGAATTTCTCTCTTTGTTGTTACTCCTCCAAAAAGCGCATGGATTAAAGATTCAGATCCAATTGCGTGGCACCCTATGTCTACAGCAGTCTCCTTTAATATGTATGAACGTTGCGATCCTGTATCGATAAGTGCCCTAACTGTCTTCTGCTTTTTGTTTGCGTCTATATTAATTAATAGCGTTAGAAGAAACACTTCATCTAGGAAATTAGTGCTCGCAAGTGATACGTTTTGTGATTCCTCCTCTTTATTCTTTTCAACATCATTGCACTTTTGATTGGTGGTCAAATCCGGACACATGACAACCCAATGTCTTTTCGAGCATATCATCGTACATTTGTCTTACATTGCTTGGCCCTGTGTCCAATTTTGAAGCAGAAGAAGCAACCCTTCTTTTTCTTAATTTCATCATTCTTTTGACTCAGAGGCATCTTCTGAGCAACAAAGCAATCTCGACTTTCATGAAATTTTTCACAAAATATGCAAGAATTCTTCTCACTATAATTGGTTGCTTTATTATGGCCTGAGAATAAATCATTTGCTGTAGGCACGAAATGTTCACTCTAGTACCTTTTATCTCTTCTACTTTCTCTCTTGGCACCCGAATCAATTAATTTAAATCCAGCTTTTGACAAAGAAATTCTCTGCTCTCCTTCCACCTCATTCTTTAAAAACAATAAAAATTGTTCCAATTTCTCAGAGTGACAATTTTCTGCTGTAATTATTGATGCATAATTTCTGATCCAAACTCGTAAAATTTCCTCGGGAATGCAAGATTCCACGGGCGTAAACTGCATTGCAGCGTATTTATCGCTTGTCATTCCTATTGACTCTAACGAACGTAAATACGAGTCTAATTTGTCATACAATTCAGATATACTGCATTTTCCCTTTTGATCAGTGACATTTTTAATAATCAAACCTAATAATTCCCGAATATAGAATTCTACCAACGATTCTTCCCTGCCGAACCTATTTTTTAAGCTTTCTATAACTTTTTCATAATTTTCGGCAGTTGCAGGGAAGCTATTTACAATATCACGGGTTCTCGTACCGGGTACGGTCGCTTGAACAAGATAATGCATCTTATCCTCGTTTTGAATTTCTTTATCTTCACGTATTCGCCGAATTTGCCCCCAAAACAGTAACCAATCTTTAATTTCGCCACCGAATTGTTTTAACTCTATTTTAGGTAATTTCAGTTTCCGTTTGTTCGAATTCGGCGGAACACTGCCAATGGATAGTGTCGTTTGGCGATTGAAGAATAATTCCGTTTTTACTCGCATTAAATCTAATTTTTCTTTGTATTCTTCAACTTTCGCCCATTCATTTTCAAACTGATCATTTGAAGAAAATTCTGAATTTAATATTTGAGTATCAAATGCATTAACAGTTATGCATTATTTGAGTATCAAATGCATTTCTTTCTGAAACGTTATCTTTGCATTAATGCATTAATCAGATAAACTTTCTAAAGTAACAAGTTTCGTTTTTATAAATTCTTCATCAGGAATTTCCTTTTCTAATTCCTGCAAAATTGCACTAATTGTTCTCGTAAAAGACGCTCTGACAGGTTTTCGTTTCTCAATTAACGATTCCATTTCAGTAAAAATAAATTCAATAAAGTCAAATAGAATTAAATTCGATAAAACCAATAAAATTACCTTGACTTGTATTACCGATCACTTCCGTCGTCACCAAAATTGTTCGAGATTTGCAAGAACTAACCGTTCTCTTTCTTAATAACTTTACAAATAAAATAAAATAACTTTACAAATAAAATTCCAAAGCATCGTATTTATTTTCAAAATCCGTAGAACTACAAGAAACTACAACAAAAATCAGATGGTTGCCACTCTTACAGTGACAAACTATGAAAAGAAAAATAACAACTGAGGCTGGGTTCTAACATCTAGAATTTTATTCGTATATTATCAATTTACTTGTATATTATCTTTTTCAATTTTTAGTCTGTAATTAGTAATAATTATTTCAACATTCAGTGGCTTGGACAACTGAAAGAAGTGGGGAAAAGAGGCAAATTCAATGAGACAGTTCATTTGTTTTGGTACTTTTATAAACTTAAGTTCGATTTGCCGTTCGAAGTCTCAGTGGATTTGTTGGAACGAAACTTGTTTTTGTTTCAAGACTGTTCTAAAGTGAAACTTTTACGAAAATTCTAGTCAAGATAATAGCAGAGTTTTAGGAAATAAAGCTTCTTCAAAAAAGATCTCCGGTCGAAAGAAAAACAGTAGAATGACGTAATTAAGAACGTGTTAAACGGAAAAAAAGACAGGATTTAACAGGGAACAATACAAAAACCTCACTGAAACGTTTGGTTCGGAATTTTTCTGTGCGAATGCTGAATTTAACCTCTATAGTTCTATTCTGCTTGTAGCATACAGCAGGAGGGTGATCCTCGGAGCGAAATTTGACATTTCTGAATTTCAATTCTTTTCAAGAATTTCTTTACTTGAAATCTTATATTGTACAGGTATCCTTCTCGTAACCCGGTTTCCTACAACACACACGTGCTCTTACACGATAAAATGTTTTTAAAAAATCCTCGTATGGCGAGGTAAGACGTTCCCACTCTAGCACGTTAAAGGATATGCGTAAATCCGCTTATAACACTTTACGAATGTACATATTTGCATAACACGACCTTAATCCCAAATATTTACAAAATTAAATTATGTATAATGCTATCATATATACTACACAATTACAAGCTATTTACATATATACACACGAAACTAAAAGAAATTCTGGAAATAACCGCATTTTCTTACATTGAAATTCTTTCGAAATTAAGTCCTCCCAATCCTTTATACAGCGCGTATTATCTTGTGCTCCAAGTGTTCATTTGGGTACCTTGTATAAATTATGTGACTGTGATTTGGGTAAATTCTTTTAAATAAGTGTTACTAACTACCTTTGTCGGATTTAGGAATATTTATTGCGAAATTTTATTTCAGTCCCGAACTACGTCTGAAGGTAAAAAACCAACATTTAAATTAAAATTTATATCTTTAGAGATGAAAATACAAATTTTGTATTGATTGTTAAGGAGACTTGGTACCCCCAAATCGATGAAATTACCGATTTTTCCATTTTTTGCTAGAAAAATACCTTAATATTCTTACTATACTGAAGACAAGTTTTTAAATGATCTGACGATGATGTTAATATAATTTTGTGACGATAATGTCACAAAATTATCGTATATATAATAATGAAAGGCTTTAAAAATTTTGACAGCCCTTTAAATGCCACCACCTTCAGTGTTTATTTTTTTATTTCTTAATTGTTTCAGTAACTTATTAAATATTATAACAGAAGAACATGCAACTATCAGTAACTTCCTTTATACATATAAACTGATTTATTTAAATAGTAACTGAAGGAGGAAATTTTTTTTTCACTTTTATACCGGCAGGTTTATCTATTTAGCACAGCAAATATTTCTATGTACATTATCAATCAATTTTTCTATGCTCCTTCAGAAATTGAAATTATTTGTGATAAGACACAACAGAAAGATGTGGCGTAATGAAATTGATTAAATTCCTACTGCAACATTATTGAAAACCGTGCTGAAACAGACAGTAAACTAATTAAAATACACCTAAATTAAAATATACGAGACTAAATGGCTAAAAGAAGAGAAGAAATCGAAATATGCTGCTGAGAGGTTTTAAATCAAATGTTGTATATCTGTACAAATTTCAAATTTTGCGTTTTTATAAAAGTGAATAAAACGAAAAATTAATATTATTAATACTGATTATAAGTGCTTTAATATCGATTATAAATGTTTCACAAAATATATTATAATTACTTCATGTATTAAAATTGTTCTAAACATGCTTTACAAAACAAAAACAGGTAAAGGAAAATTGTAGTTGCATTTTATAATTTTTCTGCAATATTTCTGGGGAGATATTTAAATAAATGCTTGTAATTTACGTTTATATTAACCAATTAAATCGTACTAGATTTTTAGTATATATGTGTGTATTGAAATTCTGAAATAAAATTTTTAAAAAATTGAAATGATTTCATGACCATTTAGAGAGTTTAGGTTTTCTAAACTGCGATTTCTCAGTTTGCATTTTTTCGATAAATCCTTTTACATAATGTCCTAAGACTTGTAGAGATATGAGCTGAATTATTCAATATTTTTACTGCATGTTTATAATTATATATCTTATAGAGACAAGGATGGGTTTTGGAAAATACTGAAATGAAAAGTTATTGGAAGTGAAAATGTGATTAAGATCATATTTTTTCCCAAAGTTTTTACATAAAATGTGCTTTTATTATTATTTTTTTTGAAAATAATACATTAATTTCAAAATTGATCCTTAACGTTATTAAGAACCCTCCAATAAATAGAATAAAAAACTTTTGAGAAAACCCCTTGAATGTTTAAGAAGAAAGTTATTTTAATTGTTAAATTTTTCTTCAAAAACTTTTATTGAAACAATTACAGGCAAAAAAACACTTTTTTTAGCTTAAAATCATTACCGAATACCCTTAAAAGGAGAAAAAGCAGCTGAAGTCGCAAAATATCAAAATTTAAATGAGGCAATAGTGAAAAACCATTAAAAAATGTTTTGCTTTTTAAAAGTTATCGGGACGCATCCCTCATTTTGTATTAATGTTAGGTTACTATAACAGGCTTTCACAAAACACGGTATTTTCTGGGAACCTGTTTACAGTATTATAGAAGTATAGGAGGGTTACCTGTTTTTAAATGCTAAAAAAATCCTCCGAGTCATTTTAAATTTAAATTAATAGTGGAAATATTGATTATGTAGCCAATTCTTAATTTAAAATCAAACTTCATCATTTAGAGTTTATCTATACGAAAAGTATAATAGTCGATAGTATACTAAAGTATATGTCTATCAATAGGAAAAGACTGAGAGTATATGGTAAGGAAAATATTTAGTTTTGTTTTGATTTATATCCCTTGTCTGACAGTAACATGAGAACAAGCCCACAAAATTCATCGTGGCAAGTAGTGCAAGACTGCGCCTGTTATCATTAGTTCGGAATTGAATTGCTATTCCAAAATTATTTTATTTAAAATCGTATTTTGTGGTTACATGTAAAGAAGTTGTTTAAAGTTTGAATTAAAGCTAGACACATTTAATATATAATTAACTCTTAATTTAGAATTAAGAACCAAACTTTTTGTGATTCATGCAATGTTTGTAATACCTACGTAAAATAAGGGGAATACCTACGTTAATTTCTATCTAAAGTACAATAGTTAATTACCAAATTCAGTAAACATCATACATTTAGATTATTTGAATGTGCTAAATTTTAAAATTGTTAAATATAGACAAGGAAATTGTAGAAAACTTACCTTTTCCAATAGTTACGAAGTTGACTTATTTTTCTTGAAGATGAATGTTTAATGTCACAAATATTGCATTCATATCTTCAGGTAATACACAAATGTATACATATTTATTTATTAAAATTAAGTTTATCCAAAACATGTTAAAGAAAATATTAATTTGCATGTAAGTTAATCGAGTAACTTCTGTTTCAATTAGACATAATTATGATATGTAAAAATTTTACATTTATCAGTCAATCTTGCAATGTATTGTAATCTATTATTGTCTTTCTCAGTTTAAAATCTTATAAATATATTAGATCAGTACTAAAAGTTCACCTCTACAAAAGAAATGCTTTCTCGAAGCATTTTTAAAAAGTTCCCTTTACAATGTAACTGTTAATTTCATAAATACGTTCATAAAATTATGCAAATTCAAAATTACCTAAATATGTTCTTTATTTTATCTTATATACCAGATAAAATTTTAAAAAGTTAATTTCTTTAGGAATATTGAATTTTTTAATATTTATCTCATGTGACTTTTTCTATAACATCATTATAAATGTACATATTGATGTAGACATACCAATTATTTTTTTCCATCAAATAGCTTTATAGTATTAAATGATTTAAAAGAAGGCAACTGGACAAAAGAAAGCAATTAAAAGTTGGCTAATTTTTGATTAATTTGGTGTCAAATGTTGTGCATTTTAGATTATGCTCATATGATGACAATGAGTTATTTAAATTATAAAATTATTATGAACATATCCCACATAAATTAACAAGCATCAAATTTCAAATTGTTTGAAGTATTATGAACTGTAATACTTGCAAAAGAAATACATATGAAATTAATTTAAGAATTAGGTTTATTTTACAGGTATTCGAAAACCAATTACTGTTAAACAATAAAAACTAACATTAAATCTGAAGAGCATAATTTTTTTCAATAATAAAATTCAACATAGATTTCATTCATCTTTGCCATATTTGTTCTATAGTTCGCTGTCTTTAATATCCTGTTCGATTTTTGTAAAAGTGAATTCTTTGTCACGCAATGTTTTGAGAACAGCTCCTAAACAAGGAAAAGAAAAATTTATAATAATTTCACACTTCAGATGTTTTCAGTTTTTAAATATCATTGAAGTATTAAAAGATGCATATAAAATGCACTGAGTATTTCATATTTAAAAACTTACATTTTAGTAATTAAAAATTTAAGTTCATACTATCCCACAGTAAACTTCAATTATATACCTTACACAATGTCTATAATTTCAAGTAAAAAATACCTAAAGATTTGTTTAGAACTGCAAGGTTAAGAAAGTCTTTAATGGCTATGTTTGTATTTAAGTACACGAGAAAAAACTTAATTTTGTATTAATTATATTGCATTAGCCTTTCCAATTTTACTCCTACATATACTAAAGAATATTCGCTTTCTTACAGATATCTTTTTCTTAAATAAAGAGTAAGCAGAAAACTAATCACAACACTATATACATATAACAGAATACTTCATAAACATAAAGATGTTATTAACATATGTATATGCATTGACAGGCTATTTTACACATTTCAATAAACCAATACACAATTAAAAGTATTATCAGTAAATTCCTCCAAAATCAGAACACAAATCTTTAATTATGATAACAATGGCATCTCAGTTTGCAATATAAAATATTTTAAGTCTACATTCATGTGCATTCTAAGCAAACAGAAAGCTGAATAACAATAAAATTATAAATACCATAAAAAAGTTAAAAGCCACGTAGAATGATAGCAAGACTAAATGAAGTCTTCCTTCAAAAATCAATTTAAATTCAAAATTTTGCCTTCCTATTTAACATCTCAAAATAGGGTTACTGCTTTCACTAACTAAATTTCCTGTCTTGGCAAAATAAAAATTGTCACTTCTGTTGCAGGAAATATTTGCTGCAAACTTTGTATGCAAATAATCCAGTGAAAAAAATTTAATTGTGGCTTGAATATTTTCTTTATTAAATAAATGAAAAATTCCCACGTAATATTAATTTATGATCCACATGAAGCTTTTTACCTCTACCATATCATGCAGCTATTTTAAAATATATATTCTCATATAAAAGCCACAGAATGTTTTTACCAATATTAATATGGTATAAATCATTAATAAATCTTCTAAAAACAGCCCAAAAATTTCTGAATTTGATACCCAAAACCTAATTCTACGTAACTGTTAATGTATGCATTTGCTTGCACATACTTAAAATGAATTATACACACAAAAACTTAACATAACATATTAACTTATAACATATTAAATTCTTAATTAGCAGGATGACTGAATTAAGGCAAAATATGAAAGAAATCTACCTGATAGAATAGTTGTAAAAGATATATTTAAAAAAAAGCTAATACTGTTTACCTTACACATGGCAGACATTGAGTAAACTGTATGCAGCTGGATTATTTATTAGGAATAGAAGTTAGATCAAAGTACCAGTTCTGGAAGGCTTTACCATTTGGGTGCAAAGAAGCATCTCAATTTAAAAAAGAATAAAAGCTAATAGAATTTTATAACTTTTACGATCTAGTACAATTATTAGACACATAAACAACACTAAATGCCATTATTTACTTGCATATTTTCCTTCTTTGTGTACTTTACTCCTTAATTTTTCAGGATATGATTTAGAAACAGAGTTATGGTAAAAATGTGTACTGATAAAAAAATATTGCTGAAATTGATAAGTCCTTTGAATTATATACTATAGTGCAAAGAGGGATGGAATATGCGACTAAATATGATAAATCAGATTACAATAACATTAAACAAATAACATGAAAAACTGAAAAAGGAAATTTTATTTGAAATTATTTTTTAACTCTTGGAAAGCTAGACAGTATTTCCAACTTATTAAATTCAATTACATCTTACCTTTGTCAAACCAATATTGGTACTTTTCCATTTTGCCGGAGCAAGCGATAAAGTCGCTCAAAATGGTACAACCGATGCCAAACAGAATATCCTCGCTGGTAACCTTTTACGTTTCATTTTCAAAACACATCGCAGCTATTTCTATCAGATTGAATGTTTCTTTCAATACTGGGATACAATGACATAGAATTTTTACCAGATAGTTCAATTTTATGTCCTAAGGCCATTCGCGGTAATTAAATCAATTAGGATGCAATCACACGCTCACCCAAAAATATAGAAAAGGCAAATTCAAGGGTTAAATTCATCAATTCTAATGAGAATGCACTAGCAAAGTAAACACTGCGGTTTTACATAATTTATGAGTAAGCTATTCGTATGAATTGAAATAATTCCTGTATTTAAACTTGTATTCCAAATTAAGATTTAACTTGAAATTAATGTAGATAATTACTGAGAGAATTAGGGTAGTTTAACACTTGGGGTCACGTGATATGAAATGGCGAATCAGAATGTTGTACCATGAAAGCATAGTAAATTCTTAAATTAATCTCTTTTTACAAATGCAAATTGTCTTTCTACAAATTTATTGTCTTTATTTATTATCATTTTACAAAATTTTAAATGATATTAAAATGTTTATGCCTTTAAAATTAAAATTTCTTAGAACTAACATTTGTTAACATTTTTTATGTGTATACTGTGTGTTGTCGCCAATAAAGTCTGCTTGGCAAGATTTGCGCCGGCGAAACGGAAAAGTACCCTGATATTTTGAATTTTTTTTTATAATTTTCATAAATTTACTATTTTAGGGAGGCTCGGTAGCACAGTGGCTAGTGCTTCACGCAGCAGCACCAGAGGTCTGGCGTTTGATTCCCAGGCTAGGCAAGGTTGGAACAGACTTTCATCCCTTAAGTGGGTCGATAAAATTAGTACCAAGTTCCATTGGGGACTTAATACCGGGGGGCCTGCAACAAGCTGACCACTTACGTACAAACACCACAGAGCTCACCATCTAGAAAGTAGATATCAAGGCCATGGCTCTCTAAGGGCTGTTTGTGCCATCCAGTTTAGTTTTAAGTTTTACTATTTTAGTAACATAAAAACACATCTGTAACAGGTTTGGTTTAGGTTTATTTGATTACTGCAAAGCACAATAGGGTTATCTGCCTAAGGTTAGGAATGCCTTCGTGAAGGACTTTCTAAGGGAAACTGGCTCGTATACATGTTACACATGGGGAAAACCACGGAAACGACCATGCAGCCAGACCGTTCGCGGGATTCGAACATCGAACCAAACTACCAGTTTTCAGCGACTTTACCACTGGGCCGTTGGCGGGCCTTTTATTACACAGGACCTGTGTGTGCAGGATCACCTTCGAAATTAAGAGAGTTGTATTTAAAATCGGTGCTAAACTAAAGCTGCTTTCTTGCCTAATTTTATACTATTGAAAATACCGGTAATTGTCAAAATTTTTCGTATTCAATATGTGTAAGATTATTAATGAGCTGCCAAACCACAGTTAACCATCTAATATACTACATTCAACGTTATTATTTTTCTTTTTGAATGACAGGTTTTCATTATTTCTGCCAATATATCTGTAACAGGACATAAAGTTTGAGTTAATGCAGAATAGAAAATTACCTTGCAACATATCCAATACGACTTAGTGGCAGTACTTCATTCTCTAGAAAAAACATTTTAAATTATTATACTTAAACAAAAAATTCATATTTGTTACAACAAAACATCATTAACACAATAAACCAGAGTTGAATGCAAATATAGTTTAACTAGATTCTTGAAAACTAGTTTATTACTTTCAATTTAATTTTAAAATAATAAAAAATAAGGTACGTATTATGACTACCTAGATATCTCGCCTAAACTGGCAATCCTTGTAGGTTATACAGGTTAAACCTAACATAGTTATAGAGGGCACTGAGATAGAGAATATTAATCCCACACTAGGGACTCTTAACATTTGGTGGGAACAGTTTGAAAAGTGAAACGGATATTTATAGTGAACCAACGCAAAACAAAAACAATAGTCCTTTAGGGACGAAGCCCCTTTGAACTAATAAATAAATTAACAGCTTTTAGCTATTTTTTCTTCTTGTAAAAAATCGACATACAGAATATTTTTATAAAATAACAGTACTTTAAGCATGCATTTTCCACATATTTAACACAATAATTCATTCTAGCTCTGTTGCAATACTGGCAAAGGTACTCCTCTGTTATTAGGACGGGATTCAGAAATGTACAATGAAACCTCGAGATACGAGGAAAGTACGAGCAAAATACAAGCATTCACTCGAGTAACGAGCAATAAGCCAGGCTGTCGGGATGGTTGGAGCCATTTTCCTATCCGGTTCAACTCGGGGAATCCCTTCGTCAGATCACTCAGTGTTCTTATATATACGTGTTTGTGTACTTACAAGTTAATTGTTTGACATTTAACATGAAAATAATTATTTCAAGATGCCTCGCAAGAAGATTGTTGCCTCAGATAGTGCTGCAAAGAAAAATAAGGAGCCATGGCCGTCGATATCAAGAAAGAAATCATAGATAAACATAAGCATGGTGAGGGAATTGGCGAAGACTTGCGGCCTTTCAACATCGAAAATCTACACTATTCTGAAGAAGCAGGAAGAAATTAAGAAACTTGATTTAGCCAAAGGAATGCTGGAACGAATTAAACTCATTATCTCGAGGTTCCACTGTAGATATGTAAGCATGTGTATATGCATGTATGCATATGAGTATACACATACATACATAAAGAATATACACATGCACACACGAGCTCCTACATTTAAAATGCATGCATATAGACACACATTTCTGAATCTGGTCCTGATAACAGAAGAATACCTACATGAATCATAGGATTTACATTAATCAGTTATTAGAATTCTTAAATGCAGAGGATTTCATCTTCACTATCCGAAAATTCAGTTTCATTTCCAGCTGAAACTATATCAGGACAATCTCATTTATATTATTTCCCTCTAACAACTGAACATTTTTAAAACCTTTTCTATTCCATGGAAAACTAATGCTACATTAATATAGTAGCCAGGCACTTTTTATAATTTTATTAAATTCTTAGCAATTTTCTATATACGAAATTTCCCAAATCTTATCTTCGACTGCCCATAAAAGAACAAATTACCCAAATATGCCAAGAACAATGGAATAACGCATCTACAGGTCGACGAAATTACTAGTTCTACCCCTATTGCAATACTGACACCATGAGTACATAATCCTTTTTAACATGTAATATTACTGGCCATGGGCCATATCGTGTTTATTTTCATCAAAGAAACTTAATAGACACTGACTTCTGTATATGCTGCTAGAAAGGAGACAGTGATCACTATCTTTTCTCATCTCCTCTCTAGAAAACTTTTCATATTCGCGCACCCAGAAATATTGATATATCATTCAAAAGAACGATCAGCAAACTTCAATATCTTCATTCTAATATGAAACAAATTCACCAAAACTTAACACAATTGGATTAAATCTATGCAGAGTAACCCCATCTACAATAGACGAAATATAACAAAATATTTAATTTTCACCTTTGTAGAATTTTTAAGATAATTATCGATCTTTGTCACAAATACTTATTTGTACTGATCGTAATAAAAAAAAAGCCTTGCAAAATCCATAATAAACAGAATGAAATATAAAAATTGGTACAAGAAACGGGAGATCGCATTAAAAGTTAGAATTCGTTATTTGTCGAAAATTATTCCCCCCCTCCTTTTCAATTTGACGACTACGACAAATGATTGTGAAAATAAAGGCCAAGAAAGAACCCATTACCTTTCTCTCTATCTATCTATATAGGTATATATACATATATATATACAGAGCTTAATTTCTAAAAGTAGAAGTGTCGGAGCCTTAAGGAAGATTATCAGGAAAGAGGAACAAGAATAAATAAATAGGTAAATAAAATGACTAAAATAACATATATTTTTTTTAATTTTAATTTGAAATTTAAAAAAATATTTTTAAAAGGTTTCATATTACGCCAAAGGGGCCTTTTCTTTATTGACATACATATACACGTTTCGAGAGCATTTGATATTCATGTTCCTTTAGACTAAAAATATTTAAAAACAGCATATCTTTAGAATTTCCAATAGACGGTCTCGCCGCTGGAGATAAAAATGTTTCTTCCCGTACAGTGTTGCCATTGCTCGCTTTCAAATCAGTGAGTTTGTTAATTAAAAATTCATTAAAGTTTTATAAAATACTCAATAACGTCATTTTCTCACAATGCGAAAAACATGCATACATTCATGCAAATTCTTCGTTATTTAATTTCTTTAAATATAATATAGGCGATAATATTTGGTTGCAACAATTTAAAAAGTGATTCAGATTTTTATAGTGATTGAACGCAAAATAGCATTTTGTGAGAAATAGCTTTTCTGGGATAACGCTCCTTTGGGCTATTTTTAATTACTAAAGTAATTAAATAATTAAAGTAATTAAAATTTAATAAAATATAAAGAGATAAATAAAAATTTAATTAACGATCTTTAATATAATTTTATTACTAAAAATAAAATTTTCGAGTTCAAAATTTCAACTGAATTTGTTGTTCAGTTACACAAAAGAAGTTCCGGAGCTTTCTTTTTTAAGGCTCAGGTACATTCCGACTTAAATTATGATTTATCCCCAAAAATAAGAAGTACCGGAGCTGGTCTAAGGCGCAACTTAAGCTCTGTTTCATTTAATTCTCAAGTAACTCCTTATCACCAAAAATGATTCAGAATCTGCAATATTTCTTAACAATCACTCAGTTTCAATGAAGGTTTGACCTTGAGTCCCAACCCTCAGGTGCTAAACACCCCTTCCATTTCTAAGCAAATAACGTGAAGAAATGGGGACGTTCTAATTTAAATTCTTTAGATCTAAGTGCATTCAACATTTAAGTGTAAACAAAATTCTATTCTCTAAAAGGCCTCTTTGTTGATAGTCTTGTAAGCAAGGAAGTTGCTTACCTTTGTGAAATTACAAAGGCCTCGGGCCACCTTTATTCATTCCTCAATCTGCAACGGAATATAAATTTAGCTGTTTTTCGGATACATTATCAGAACTCTACATAGCAGCGTTCGGTGAAGTTTAGAACCGTCTGCAGTTTCTGTGTCAACGACGTTTCATCTACACATCTTTCAGGCGTTGATTCTTGTGGTAAGTTCGTTTATATTCTTCCTTGAATTTTATATTTGGATAAACGCGATCTTCCGATCCAGGTTGTTATTTACTTATTTATTTGGGGGGGAAGGGTAGTTTACTGCATTAAACTTCAGAAATGAATTTTCCTTTAAGCATAATATTTCCATTTTTATTTCTTTAACTCTCATAAGTTTAGGTGTTAAAAATATTTTAAGCCTTTTTTATCATTATTATTATTTTGCAGCTTCATTTTACTCTGTTAGGGCATTTATCATCTTTGCTAGCTTGGCATATGGTGCCAAGGCACATGGTTATATACTATTTTAAGGTCTATTATCCAGTTATCCTTCATTTAATCTCGCAAATAGCTAGCTTCCTCAGAGTCCCATTGCAATTTATACTTTCAAACTGTAACTGTAATTGTTTAAATATTTTAACGATTTCAAAATGCTTATTTTTTTAATTAATTAATATTAAAAAAAACTAATTTATTTACTTATTTATTTTTTCTGATGTGTTCTCGCCTTGTTTTAAATTTATGATTTTATCTGATGGTGTTTTCTGAGTATATGAATATGTTGGAAACTGCAATAGATGATGTTACTTAAGTTAATGTATAATTTTGCATGATATTTTACGTATCTTGATCTTATGTGTCTTCTGTTACTATGTCTCAAGGTAGAGGCTAACATATTGTTTCCCATGTTAAAAATAAAAGTTTTATTTAAAAAATTTTTATATTTTAGTTTCCCTGTTATAGCAAAAGTTAGCTTCTAAACTAGACTTATACTGTTATGTGAATGGACCCACAATATTTATATTTTATTATTAAGTTTCCCCCATCTTTACAAAACACACTCATTACACACACCTGAAAGACTCTATTTAATGTAAATTCCTTTGACTACACTCATGGACTTCCTTTCCTTTTCTTTCTATGGGCCCTTTTTTTTTTTTTTTTTTTTTTTTTCTAATTATAAATATAATTTTTTTTTCCCTTCATTATATTTGGGCCATTTATTTTTTACTTTATTTTGTCCCATCTTTTCTTCCTGGCCTTTCGAACTTGTATAAAATATACGAAGTTCCATTTTACTCTCCTCTGAAATATGAAATTGCCCCCCTTTCTATATACCTTTCCTTCGCACCTATGCTTGATTTTTCGCCCATCGGTGCAGAAAGACATCTGTCTACTTTGTCTGTCTGTCTGTCAGCAATGAACGAAAATTTGAATAATGACATGCTTACTTTATTTGGTACAGCTTGAGTATAGGACCCGATTGCCGATTTTTGGCTTGGCGTACTTTTTGGACGGTTGTTTTTCTGGTAACCCAGTAAATTCTAGAATACTCCACGTCGGCAACCCCGTCGCATTCCCGCGTGTTTTAAGCTGGAAAGTGTCATTTTCTTCAAAGGAGCAAAATATTGATGTATTCAACAAATTTCTAGAAATTGTAAGGGACATAAATTGGGCAGAGTAAAGGATTTCCTTGTAAATTTACCATAATTTTGTAAACTTTACTAAATTTCCCGCATTCCTTTTATTTTTAATTTAAACATGTATTCTGGACTCCTGTTTTCAGTTTTATAACTTAAAACTTGCATTTTTAATATTGCTGCTTAAAATATCCCTCCACGTACTTGTGCATTTTCAAACTTTTCTTTACTTTTAATTTAAACATGCATTAACTCTTATTTTCATATTTTTAATTTAAACATGTATTCTGAGCTCGTATTTTCAATTTTACAGCCTGTAATTTGTATTTTCAGTATGTGTGCTAAAAATAAACGTCCAATGATTTATTTATTTTCAGTTTCACTCTTTAAATATACACTCTAAATTTGTATTTAAAATTTTTCTTCTTAAAATGTACATTCTAACATCTATTTTCAATTTTAACTGCTTTTACAAGGCTTGTATTTTCAATAATACTACTTAAAATATGCCCTTACTTACATATGTACCTTCAAATTTGCTTTTTAAACATATGTTCTAAAATTTTTTTCTGGTTAAAACGTGCTTTCTATTTTAACGGCTTTTCCATGGCTTGGCGACATTTCTGGTAAGCCAAAAAATCGCCAATGTGTTCCTATACTCAAGCTGTTCCCTTTATTTTTTAATGTTCGATCCTAGACCTATTTAATGAGCCCAGGCGTTGAAACTCTAAAAAAAAATATTAGGTACAGAAAACACGGGTAATATGCTTCTAACTTATAACACATGTTTCCGCCTAATAAAACATTTTCTTTGCCACCTAGAAGAGAATTTATTTTAAATATCTGAATTTTCAAACTTACTTAATAAAGTATATAATAAAACGTACATTTTTTGTAATTTCAATCAACTATGGATTCTAGAATTTTGTTTTGTTATTTTGAACAAATTAAGATTTTAGATTTTTAAAGTTTTTGTGTGTATATCTATTTCGCACATTAAGCTGCTGAAAAATTACTAGTAAACACATAAACTAAGAAATTTGAAACCACTTTTTCACAAAGACCAAAAAGTGAAATTCATAAGTAATCAATTTCAAATAATCCTATAAATGCATGAAAGAATTTAATAAATGTTAAGACTAAAACTCTTCAAACAAACAATACGCCAATTTAAAAAATCAATGAAATTTAAAGAAAATAAATAAAAGAGGAGAGGAATGCTGTTAACTTCAATGCCATTTCGGCAGGAGGAGGAAGAGTGAAATTAACTCAAATCCCTTTTCCACAAAAATCCTTGCTTTTCTGTATTGAAAATTAACCGTTGAACAACTTCAATGTATTTTTAGTTCAAAGAGGCTTTGTCCCTGAAGGACTATTGTTTTCGTTTTGCGATTTCGCGTTGAATCATTCTTTTTTAAAAATGTCTGTTTCACTTTTCAAACTGTTGCCACCAAATGTCAGAGTCCTGCATTATATTTGAAGAAATTAAATAATGAAAAATCTGCATAAATGTATGGATATTTCTCGCATTGTGATAAAACAACGGTGCATAGGGCCATCGAATTTTGAATGACGCAATCCTCCTACGAATATGGGCATACGAAAGACCAAATTAATTTTTTTTTATTATCGATTTCATATTTTTTAAAACATTAACGAATTTTCGATTAACAAACTCAAGGCTTTCAAAGCGAAAGCTGAAACCTTTCAGATTTTTTTTTTTTTAATTATAATAGTTCACCCGAAAATTCTGGCCCTCCCCAAAGCAAGGAAAGAACAAAGTAAAATCTTATAAAAATTTTTATGTTACCCATATCCGTAATACTTACTGCAGTCATTCTTCACCTATGCTGCAAGCATTAGACCAATGTTCTTATAGTTTCACTATAGATTTATACTATTTAGTGTTTGAAAAATTATTTATTATGACTATTTAATTTTTTAAAAAAGTATCCCCACAGAGTACTTTTCTTTTATCGGGAGCAGATTCAGAAATGTATGTATGTAAAGTAACTGTGTATATACACATTCATATGTTCGTACATACATGCATACATGAACATACACACTTACGTATATATATATAAAAAATTTAATTTAAAGAAAAAATTAATTTAATACTTGACTTTACTTCCTTGTTTCTTAAAAGACTTCATTAGTATTTTCCTTTTAGAACTTTAATTCTTTAATGTTAATTTCTAAGGGTACCACTTTTTTATTGGTATTTCTTTTTACATTTGGTTTTTACTTTTACCATGCCTGCATGAATGACGAAACACGAATTGAATGATTGGAGAGTTAGGTTTGGAGGCAACTTCCCCTTGATAAGTCTGTCTCCTGCCTACTCAACAGTCATTCACTTATGCATTTTTAAAAAATTGTTTAGTTTAATTTTAATTTGCTAAATTAGTGAATTTATATTCATAGGTTGGTTTTGCACTTGATTCGCTTATGCTTCTGAATATAAATAATACTGTAGATTAGTTCGGGAATTAAATCTTTTATATGTTTGCACATTTTTTTAAAAATTATTTTGGCTTTTTTTCTTTATTTTGACTTTAAATTTGCTTTTTTACTTTTATACGTGTTTGTTAAAATTTAAATTTAAATTTGTTTAAATTTATATACATGCATATATACATTTCTGAATCTGGTTCCGGTAGCAGATAAGCACCCAGGAAATTAGTTTTTTCTATAGAGGGAAATTTGAGTATTTTCTCTTTTTCTACACCTGTTCTCACCAGTGGTGTAAGTAGAACTCTTGGGCCCCTATGCAAAAAATTTTCTTGCCCCCTCCCCAAAAAAAAATACAGTAGTAAAAAAAAAAAAAAAGAAAGAAAGAAAGAAAACAGAAAACAAGAAAAAAAATCTGAAAGCTTTTAGATTTTAACGGTCAACCAAAAGGGTTTGTTAAAAGCACGCAGTCTACCAGTCTGCTGTTGTACTTATTCCTGCTAACCTTAGCTTTCGCACCTTTTTTTCCTTTGTATGTGTGTGTTTTTTTAGTTTTATTATTAAGCATCGTTTTCTTCGCAATTACGCCACATACAGTTCAACACCAAAATCACAAAATTCTTTAAAAAGCTGAATAACTGCATATGTTTAGAACTCTAGATGCAGTATTAAGTGTTGGCATACATTTTTAAAGTCTTTCAGTTTTTTCCCAGTTCTTTATATCAGTATCCAATTTTCTTAGTAAGATGGCTCACAATTTTTTTTATAATTAAGTTTTTATATACTAAATTTATTTATTAAGTATCACGTTCATATAACATACGCACTAACTTGCGCCATATAAAACTCAGTTCAACAGCAAAATCACAATATATTTAAAAACAGCATATTTATATTCGCTATATTATTTTTTTTAAAACTAGCCGCTCGTACCGGCAAGCCGCATAATATAGTTATCATAAAAAATAATAGTGATTTTAATGAGTCAGCTAATATATATATTTTTTAAATACTGAATACTTCTAATTAAACGTGCCATGATTTTAAACACGTTTACTTAAATAAATCATATCAGAAAGTGGTAAAAAATGTTCTTAAGAACTGCGCTTGTTGCTTTTAAAACGCTTAGTTTATTATTCAGTAACCTTCCAGATTAAATATGAAAGTATCTTAGGCTTTTCTGAACGCGTGGAAGACAAAAGAGTTTTACTTCTAGCAGCGGCAACAGATTGCTTTCACAGAGACGACTTTGTTAATGAAAATTGAAAGATAAATAAATATGTTACATTTGTGCACATGTTTGGGTAAAGGACTACGTTATTCAAAATTTAATGGCTCTAGGTACCGTCGCTTTCTTAAAATGCGAGAAACATACATTCATACATGCAGAATCTTCATTATTTAATTTCTTTAAAAATAATAGCGGGTGATAATATTTGACGGCAACAGTTTGATAAAGGATATGCCGTTTATAGTGAACCAAAGCAAAGCGTATTATACTGTAAACTGTAAGAATCATTCACATTTATGAATTTAATTTTAATTTCGATACTAGGACTGATTTTTGGAGTTCGTTAATTTGTTTCTCGCTTTTTTCAAGATTTTGTCTCCCCCATTTTGGACACATCAAGAGGTGAGTTTAGATTTTCCAAGATTGGATGAGAGAGTGACCCCCGAAAATGGGTCTCGGAAGAAATAGAATGCATTGACACTCATGGGTATTGAAATAGACTGAAAAAAACGGGCGTTTGAGTTAGTTTCTAGACTGTTTCTGTACAAATTCCACCGTATCCAATGACGTCTTCGTTGCGTTCAAACAGAGTCCACAGAGGACTTTTTCAAGATTTCCTCCCCCCATTTTGGACTCATCAAGAGGTGAGTTTAGAAGGCCAGTAACAGATTAAATATATGAACAAAATTAAACTCTCGAAATTATATGTTTCGAAAATTGAGAACTGCAAATAGTATACCATAAGTTCTCTTTTATTTTTGAAAAATTCATTCCAAATTAAGTATCAGAATCATACCTAGTTACTTCTTTGATTTATACTTCAAAAATATATCTATTGAATATTCGATTATAATAACGAAATATACAGAAACAAAATAATACGCAAAATAATTACATAAATATAAAATAATACCAGTTTAATAAAAATTATCGTACCTGTTTTCAGGCATCTGGTAATTTAATTCTTGTAATTTTATACCTTGTTACATATTTTGTTCCATTCATATATGCCTATATACATACATATATATATATATATATAATTTAATGATTCCATATTAACTAATATGTATATAACCAAAAATTGCATCAATAATGTATTTCTCAGTATGATTAACTTCATTCTTGAGAATTTTCTGCAATCTAGTTTGCGTTATTTTATAAGTCCCGAATCAAAAACAATTAAACAGGGCGTTAGAAAATTAACCGAACAGTAGCCACCCTCAATGTATTTGTAATTTGGTAAACAGTCCTTAAACGTGAAAAGATTGAAAGACATTTGAGTTACGACTATTTTCTCAGATACTCAGATATTTCGTATATATGTAACATAGCATTCGAACTGCAAAACTCAGTATTTGCACTACAAGCTGCCCAGTCGGGATAGTGGTCAGTGAAGCTGACTGCGATGCCGAAGGGCCTGGGTTCGAATCCCGGAGAAGGCATGGCTGTAATTGTCCGTACCTTCATAGGATAGGCGATGGTGGCCCACCTATTAGGTGCCTCCATAATAAAGAGACCATCACATCTGGCGTTGTATAGATTAATGGACTGGGTTACATTTGTAATTGTTCACAATCTGCCATTGGAAAAATAAATAAATAAATAAAATATTTGCACTACAAATTCATTGAAGTAATAAATTCGTGTCTTTCTACTCCTATGTTTTTAAGAAAAGATGTTACTTGCCTTAAAATTTATCGTTCAATAATCCATTTTCATAGTAAATAAATTGCATTCATTCAAAGAATTCAATTTGTTTTCTTATTTTCGTCTCTATAAAACGAAATGTAGAGAAGTTAGATTAAACGACCCTCACATTTTCCCACGACATCGAAGAGCTCAGTGTTTCCTTTTTCAACATTCCCCGTGTTTAGGGTCGTTTGTAATTTATGACTTGACCACATTTGATCAGTATTCATTTAAGCCACCGTCCGAATACCGTTAATTTGTTGTAATTTCACATCACTCTTCTCGTTTCTGAAGTTATTCAGCTAAACCTCGGCTCATCTCTAATTAGAAGTACGCATATTTAAAGCATAACTAATACAAATGGGTAAAAAAGTCTTCTTAAGATAAAACATTTATGAAAAATTTCAAAGAAAAGCTTTATAAGAAGCTTTTAGGTAATATTCTTATTTAGCCTATATTATTGTATGAAAAGTTTCCATTGGATTTCTGCATCTCTCAAGAAAACGTTCATTGTTTATGTAAAATAGCTGACTGTTTTCTGTCCCCTTTATATTTTCGCTGATTTGGAAAGTGAATACATAAATAGTTAGATTTTAAGATAAACATGCTAAAAATGTTAACACAATGGACGCTTGTTATAACGGCCGCTCTATTCCAATGACCAATATAAAACACCTACAATTGCTGACAGTCTAATTTAGGTAAATTTCGCAATAACTATCATTCGTTATAACATATTTTTTCTTCTGTGCGATGTAAAAAGTTCAAATATATTTACATATTAATAGCTTATGAATCATATCGAATAAGATTTTCTTATGAGTTTAAAAAATAATTAAGCAATAAGAGGCCTTTGATATTTTTTCCTCAATTCGTATACATAAAAAGATATTTTTATCTTTCTTTTTTTTTTTTTTTTTTTTTTTTCTGGAATGAACCATTATCATGAGATATAGTAAATAAATGAATTGTATAACCAAGTGTTAATACACGAACTGATGCGTAAAATCTACAATGCCCAAAAGAAGTAGTCATTTTTTCCTTGGCCAACTGACTCTTTTCTTATACGACAAAATTTGACATGTGGCTGCAGTATAAAATCACTTCCTGAAACTAGAATTTCCGCGAATTCTAGTGGACTTCACGGGCCTGACTTCCTGTATCGAATTCGAGAGGTCCGTGGTTCGATTTCGGGCGGGTTCAAGTCTCCTGCTTTCAAAAAATACCGAATGTCTCCACAACTTGAAACTATCCTCCAGAGGGGAATCAAAACTGAACCATACAGCTTCTTTTGGGGGGGAGAAGTTGGGGGTATTCAGTGCAACACTGAATTCAGCTGTTATATCTGCTTGCAAGGGCCCCTATCTGCATCATACATATATATATATTTACATATAAAATGTATTTCAGCAGGACATTCAAGGGCTTCTTATGCCTTCGGGCCCCTATGCGACGGCATTCCTTGCATACCCTTATTTACGCCACTGGGTTGAAGGTGAATCACGCCTTTTCGCCTCCTGCAATCCAGTATTGAAAAATGCCTGTACCGATTGCACTAAAAGCCTTACAAGCATAAATTTTGCAACTATCTCTTTGTCTCTTCTTACTGAATCCGATGATATAAAAATTAATGCTGGAATTATAAAAACCCAGTGAATACCTCTGTTCTCTGTGGTGTACAAAAACGCATGTCCTGCTCGTTCGGGTCTACCCTTCTTCTTTTTTGTAATGCACTGACAATATCGTTTTTGACTCATTTTGTGGACACAAATTTTACCAAATCAAATAATATATGACACAACTTGTTATATTATGCAATGTCTTTTCTGATTAGATTTCTTAGTTGGCTGGAGATAATTTGTTTTAAACAGCTTCCGTGAAGTCCCCAGACACAGGTCTTAAATATTTTAAAACATCAAAGTGGGAAGAAGTTTTCTATGATTTTATTAAATTATCAGAATTTTAACGACGTCTCAATAATCAAAACATCATGAAGCTATTTCTCAAATCATTATTTCGAATAGTGCCAAATTAATCAACTCTAAAACCTGCAAAATGAGGATTATTCTCCAAAATACAGCAACACAAGGGTCCGATTTATTCAAGGTCGGAAATTTAAACGTTGATGATTTTATTTGTCCTTCTTAATCTTAATACAGAAACTCATTCATTTGAGTTCTACTTTGTAATTATTCTTTTTATTAGCCCAAAGGAGACCTAGCTCAGAAGGGCTATTAATTCCGTTTTGGCATTTCGGGTCGATTCACTATAAACAGCGAATCGCTTTTGAAATTGTCCCACGAAATATTATCACCCCGCATTATACTTAAAGAAATTAAATAATGAAGAGTCTGCATAAATGTACGTATATTTCTCGCATTGCGATAAGACAACGGTACCTAGAGCCATCCAATTTTGAATAACCTACGTCTCAACCCGAATGTGGGCATCTGAAGCCTATACTTGGAATTTGTCTAATTATCTATTCCATATTTTGTAAAGCATTTATGAGATTTTGATTAAGAAACTCAAAGATTTCAAAGCGAACAGTGGCAACACAGTACGAAAATAAAATCATTTTTATCTTCAGCGCTCGGGACTGTGTACGGGAATTTCTAAAGCTATTCTAACGTAAAATATTTTCTGATAATAAAAGTAACACACAAAACGTTAAAACAAAACGCCCCTTTAAACGTGATATAATATCTGAAAACTTTCAGACTTCTCTAATTCATTTCTTTCATTTCGCATTCATCGGAGCCACAAGACGGCAATACGAAACAATCTGCTTTGGATTCTCTTATTTTCTACAATAATGGTGGATGAAGGTAATAAATAAAAACTCGGATATTACTACCAACGTCATGTTCACCTATCTTGTAACAAATATTCTACGGGAAAATAATATTAAAACAAATATCCTTAATCACTGTTCTTGCAAGTATATCCATGTTATATAAAATGAAAAGAAGGTGTCCGAAAAATATGCTCTCATTGTTGTTGAAAGTGTGCTACTTCAAAAGGTTTGAAAGAGTTATTTCTACTACTGTTTCAATTAGTAATAAACTAGAAATCCAAAATAGATCCAAGGACGCAGTCGAGAAGCCGAGTTAAAGATTCCTGGTATCTCTTAGACAGATAGATTCAGGTAGATATTTCCTTGCGAATCTAGTGCTGCCACCAACTGTAGAGACAGAGATTCTAATTTGAATGAATAAAAAATAAGAAGAAATATTTATTTTTCCAATTCGTTAGTATATTCTTTGCAGCAGCTTCTTTTAAATATATTTGATTTCGATATCTATCTTCTTCCTGGAGTTTGAAATTACTGAAAAG
This sequence comes from Stegodyphus dumicola, assembly GCF_044657685.1. Taxonomy (NCBI): domain Eukaryota; kingdom Metazoa; phylum Arthropoda; class Arachnida; order Araneae; family Eresidae; genus Stegodyphus; species Stegodyphus dumicola. Next base: position 260,518,227 of record NC_140771.1, on the reverse strand, counting down.
GAAATAATTTTGTAATCCGACATTTTTATTTCCTTGACAGTATTTAAGTTTGTAATTAAAACATTTTCAAAAGACTTAATCACTCTGAATTCCTTCCTATTAAAACACACTCGAAGAAAATGTTGTTTTCAATTCTTGGATGCGTGATCGCTACTCTAAATGCGATACTGCGATATACTGTATTGCATTGGGTTTCTATTGCCGGAGCAATACTTCCCAGTCATGCAAAGAGTTCCATGCGGAGCCTGGTATTAGAAAATTCCTGATTGAGTTTCCTCTGTGGGGAGAAATAACAGGATTAAAAAGGGGATTACGGCGCAATTTTCGCCTGGGCTCAGGAGCTGCGGCGAGCTATTTGCAACACTGCTCCAACCAAGAACAAGTCCAAAGTAATTACTCCAAAGTCCGTAAGATGCAACTCTCTAAATGCGTTCAATCTTCAAGCTAGTTATGCTTTTTCCGAAATTCCTCTCTGTTATGCAATCAGTTTTTGTATGTGGACTACAGCTTTCTAAAACATCTCGGCAATGATTTAAAAGTGAACTGTTGTCTTCCTTAGTCACGCTCTCATCTAATAAGTTATCTACGTCTGAATAAATCATCATAAATATATGAAACATAATCCTATCCCAAAATTCAAGTTTTTCGTTTTGCTTTACAGAGGCTGTTCGCACAATTTAAGACGATTTTCATTGTATTTACAGAAATATTTTACTTAAACCTTTTATGATTTTAAATTTTCTATTTGATAACTCTTATTTTTCACTATCTTTCTGAGGTTCCCGAGTTGAATAATACTGAGTTATAAAGAACATTATACTCTCAAGATATTTTGAAAGGTTCATAAAATGACAGTATTCTGTTAAATAAAGCAAATTTAAGCAATAATATATTTCGAATAAAGTTTTGCATTGTTTCTTTGTCGAAACCGTCTTGTTGCCGTCTAAAGATTTATAAATAAGCATTTATTCATGAATATTACTCCAAATCGGATATCTGGAGAAAAAACAAATATTAACGGTCAGAATTGCTACCCTGGATATCAAGAGATCTTCAAGCAACTGTCCTAAAAGCACTTGTTTCTGGAGGCTTACTGAATCAGACAAAAGAATGCCATTGGGACTCATTTGAGGTGGATGAAGATTTGGTGTTCTGGGGAAGGGACAGCCACACTTTCTGCATCGCATTATTTAACAATAATGAAGGGAAATGAAATTTATTGAGATTATAATGAGAAAAAATTAACGCAACCAAACAAAGTGAGCAAAATTTCTTAAAGAATTCAGAGAGGGTATGGAAATTGTTGTTTTAGAACTGTTAACTAACACACCTTCCGCCCACGCAACAACTTCCTTTGGCATTTTTAATCCATAAATCCCGTTCTAAGGCAACTTTTGTAAAGTTGAATACCGATACGTATCAATTTTTACATATCAATAGTGACATCGTTTTTGGACTTGCAGGCTGAAACGCAGCATCGTACGGCCACGATGAAGACTTCATTTATTTTAGCTCTATATAGCAGTCGATGGCTACATTTATTAACAAATACTAAAAAAAATGACTGAACGTAACTAACAGTGTGAATTTAAAAACAAAAATAGCCTTAACTACTTCACTTAAATTATTTAACTCAAATTTAACAATAAAAACCCAGATGAATAATGAAAACACACAGCGCATAAACAAACGTAGCAATTCTTCACTTGCATTATCCACAGTGCAGCGGAGTTCAGACCTCTTACGTGACGCTCGATCACGTGATTCTGCAGCTGAGCAGGCAGGCCATCTAAATTCCCGAAGGTGAAGTTCAGATACGGGTACCGAAACGTTTAACGATCTTCTCCGCAAGATTTTGATACTTACTGGGAAACGGATGCGCAGTCACAACGAAACACGAGATGTATAAAGGCAAGCATAAACATTCCTGTATAAAAATTTAAAAATTAACTTAGCTACTTTAACTTTATTACAGAAAGGATGGTGACAAATACATATTAAATATCAGAGTCAGCACAAAAAAATACAAGCATGACAATCTCTATATTTCGACTATTATCGAACAACTAGATGGAAATTCTATGTTATCTACTCGATCCAGATTCTGGGGTGATGATCAACATAAACACACTTTTATTGATGTTATGCTGGAAGTGATTGTGGTTATACTGTTTGGAATAATATTACAATTCTTGACAAGACGGAAAAGAAACACACAAACGTAAAACATTAAATTAGCAAAGCAACAATCTTGTGTTTGGAGTAATTTTTGGCAAGATTTATTTTCAAATTCTTTGCTCCTGATGGCGAGGGATCTGTACCTGTTTACCCTGAAATTTATTTTCTCTGTTCCGTGATAAAATACCTTATCAAGCCGGTAGATTGTAAAATAGTATTTCGAACGGTTATAGGAATTATAAATTTCAGTTGAAACTGATATCTAACATTTGATTTTTTGCGTCTTATTTCCATGTGGATAATTATGGACGAATAAGTTCAAATTCATACCAGATTTGAGATTGTACTGAAATGTTCGTTCTGGAAAATCTAGTCTGATTTCATACGAGAAACCGGTTACGATGATTGATTTTTTTTTTTTTTTTTTTTTTTTTCATCTCATAAACTTCTTTCACTTCAGGTCTGTTTTACGAGTTGTATTTCTTTCAGCTAATATATAAAAGTCGTTCACGGAGCTCAACATGCTCTCTCGACCATGCACTAACCGCGATACACTACGAGACTCTTTCGGTGCACTCGGCACGCGCTGCCCGGCTGTCAACTCGATCGGCTCCGCAGGGATTGACTCGGTAGACGTGACACCAATTTGATACTAACTCTCCGCGTACCAACAGGGTTTGACTGGGGTTCGAGAACATTCTGGGCTAAACCAGTAAGAATTCGTTCCGGAAAGTTCTCCATCCGTCCATAGCATGTCGCCAATTTCGTCGCCAAACGGGCCATTTCTCGCCAAATGTGGCAACCCTGCCTTATCTTGCCATTTTATGGCAACCTGAAAAACTGCTTTGCGGGGAAGCTATCTTACCGCGCCTGTACATTTCGTGACACTATGCATACTTTAATTAATACGTATGCATGTATATGTATGCTTTTCTTACTTCTTCGCTTTTCTCTGCTATGCGAAACTAAGTTTGAGCTAATGTCTGTCATTAAAAATTTTCATTGACGCTACAATCTGTTTAAGCCCATTTATTTCTTCAATGTTTATGCGCCCAGGAAAGTTTCAACTGCGCCTAAGTAGCAAAATACTTCTTTTAAAGTAAACATTTTAAAGTTTTCGAGCATTGAACTCTTATACCTAATCCAGTGCACAAGGTGTTAATCCTACTCAACGGTAAGAACTGATCAGCGTTCAGTTAAGCCTATTTTTATATCGCTAAATCTTGTTTTGGCTATGAGAGACTGTATTACATTATGTCGCATTTGATTACTATACAAAAACTCGGAAAGATAATTTTGACAGCTGGAAGATACAAATAGAAGCTATTGTATTATAAGCTACTGTATTGATTAAAAACTACCGCTGGAATTATGTAACCGGTAAAGAGCTAAAACCTGCTGAAGGAACCGAAGACGAAAAGAAATGACTCCAAGCTGATCAAAAAGCTCGCGCAGAAATTTTTGTTACAACAAATAAATATTTTTTTGCAGTATCTGAGCCAAGAAAAATTATCCTAAGCAGAAGATAAAAATAATTGTATTCAACAAGTAAATATTGTCTTCAATCAAAGCTGTGTACACAAACAGTAGGCCAGAATAATGCTAACTTCGGAATCAGGAGATTTCTGAAAAAGTGCTGTGGCTGAGTTTCATATAAATTTTTGACACGTAACTTATGTTTTTTTTTTTTTTTTTTTTTTTTTTTTTTTTTTTTTTTTCAAATTCTCATTTCAGATATTTCACAGTATAACTTACTTTAGCATGAGGTATTATAAACTCTCATTTTCACATGTTGCAAAATGAATTTCCCTTCCATGATTTTTAATAAATCCTTACAAATAATAAATAAATAATAAAATAATAATAATAAATAATAAAATAATGAATAATAAATAATAAAATAATAAATAATAAATAATGAATAATAAATAATAAAATAATAATAATAATCAAAAATATCTTTGCAATCCTTAATAATAAAGATATATCCTTGAAAACTTGTATAATGTACTGCACGCCACCAAGACTGACTACTGACCTGACATTTAAGTAAATGTCCTCAAGTATATCGATGGTAATTCTGAGGGTGAAAATGTATGGCGCAATTATTATGAGTACTTAGGATTTACGGAATGCAGAACCTACATGAATACACAAGATTCATAATATATATACACCAGGTTCAGTACATAAATATGCAAGGTTCTGGTGAGTGCATTCATTGTATAAACTAATACACTTATTGTTCGTTTTCATACATTAATTACTTGCTGTTTAAGTCACCTTTAATGATTTTGATGTGCCTCCATATGTACCCAATAATCTTGATTAACACTGCGTACATGAGTTAATTGAGTTCAAGCCAAAAGTGCGAACCATTATACAGTCCCTATTTATAGTTCTGTTACAAATATATACTATAAAACTAAGTAATTAAAACATTTTCATTGTCAAGAAGCTCTTTATAAATGTTTAGCTGCATTATAAAAGCTATTTTCAGCAAATGCGAGTAATAGTAAGAGTAATTAAATGTCTGGTACGCCTATAAGTACCTACATTTACAATGCTGTTTTTCCATACTGCATTACGAACTGATTAACTTAAGCTACATTCCAACAGTTTGTAGCTCAAAATTGCTAACTCAGAAAGTAATGAATCTAGATTGATATCCCTGATACCTTGTGATGATACGTTAAGTTATTGCAAGGGATTTGTATTTGTAAAGGAAGTACCATTGTTACTGTACCACACCTTGAGCGTTAGTGTTGTTTGGTTAGTGTCAGGCTACAGTTCACCTAAGAATGTTTAATAGAAACACTGTTCTGGATTGCAGGAAGCAAAATGTGTTGTGCAGAAACTGCTAAGGCATTCCCGTTTTTAATATTTTCTTCACATACGTCTGATAATGTTCTCAATCTTACGTTTGGCTGGCTAGTTTGCACATGTATTCTAGACCTACTGCAACCAGTGAGCACTTATAAGGATTACTTGGTGCGCATTCATTGTGTTCGGAGAGTACACAGAGAAAAAGGGGGACTCAGACCTTGCTAGCTCACACGGCCGCCTTACACATTTAATCGACCCAACCCCTAGAGGTGATTTGAGGAGTTATAACTCCCCGGTCAACTCAGGGTCACAGTTATTGTTTCACTACGTTTATGTAAATAACTACAAAACCAGTGATGAACGGCTGCGAATCCATCGAAAAAAGCATGCAACATAGTTCAACATCGATTATCCCCCAGTTTTAACTAAGGGGAGCCAAACCCAGAAGACTAACCTTCGATATCAAATCCATGTAACGTCCCCAGAACTAAAACGGCAGACAACACAGTATCATATGGTCCTCGACGAGACTGAACATACCACCGAAACAAACGATGGTTCTAGTCACTCAGAAGATTGTTAATCTTTCCTGCTTCTCCAAATTCACACGACTCTGTGCTTCGGTTTCCAAACCTATGAAGATAATGGGGGAAGGGACCACTGCCCGTGGAAACCTGGGTCTGGCACCAATAGAAGAAATTAGATTAACAGTTTCGTTTGGTACGTTTTGGGAGAGACAATATTTATGTTACGGCTTCTAATAAAGCAACATTTTGTGTACAAGATTTGAACATTTTGCTATCAAGTAAATATTTTGAACTAGCCATGTTCAATGTTGTTCTTCTAGATTCCGATTTTCTCTTAAAATTCAAAAATTTGAATTAAAATGTCTCACGTGTGATAAAATAATTAACAAAGTAATTTCGTCTATATTTTCATTAAAACTACTACACTAACTTAATTTTTTGATAAATATGTATTTTGAATTTGGAAATATATTATTCCACAATCTAACATTACTTCCAAATTTCATAATTTCTCAACATCCTTGACCTTTACTTCAACCGAACTACGTTTTCCAATTACAAAGTAATGGCAGTTACGTAGCATCGTTTTTGCTACATTTAATTAGCGTAAGTACTCGAGTGTAGACATACACATACAAAGGTACACTTAGGGTTAGCTCAAAAATTCTGCTGAATTTGTGTTTCGAGTAACGCCTGTGTCAATTGTACTTCTAAAAATTGTAATTAAATTCAGTTCGCTAAACACAGCTTATGTAAAGCAGATGCGGGTTTGATTATTTTCAGTGGCATCATATCTGCGCTCTACATTCTGTTCGCAATTAAACCAATAGACTGTGTACTACATCTTCCAGTAAGATGCACCATTTTAGAGTAAATTAATTTTAAGGCTTTGTGTTCTTGCCTAGTTTTTAATGATTAATTTTCCCCCATTGTGTTTTGCTTTTTCTTTTAAGTAACTGATTTTTGATAAAGTATATATCTTCCACAACTTATCACTTGGTCGAAAATCGATAAGCTTGGCGATTTTTAAAATTTTGAAAACAATATTTATAAAAGTTTTAAAGTCGCAAAGGTTGTGCTGCATCAACAGTTCCCATTTTTTTTTTTTTTTTTTTTTTTTTTTTTATAATTTTAAACAGCACATTTGCAGCTACAGTGACTAAAAATTTCTATATATGAAAATCCATATGTTCAATTTCAGATAACAGAACTTTCAAATTTGATGATTTTCTCAGCTTCTCTGACTTGTTACAGAAATTCAGCGTAGAATGCATTACCAACGGTGAATATATCCTTATCCAAGATAGTTGCTGTTTGAAAAACCGAAACGTTTCATAAAGACCACTGCACACTTGGGAAAATCAATTTCTAACCTCAAAAATCTGTTATATACAATTATAAATTTGCGAAAACATTTACGCCTAGAACTTTCAATACACATGGCATTTTTATCTCCATTATTGCTTAATGAATCACTTAGGGGATGAAATCTATCTTCGGCCATCTTGTGTAAATTCTAGTGGATTGATTGCACATAAAGGTAACATTATTGTTATTATCTCACTATTGTGAATTCTATTCCATAGTAAGTCATTCAAAAGTCTGCGTGTGCTTATTCAGTGTTGCTGTGGCTGATTGGTATCTCAATATGCACGTGTTACACGTTGCATCCAATAGAACAACAGAGCAAGACAGTTACAGGTTTCAGACCACATTGTTTCCATGTCCGGTTTAAAACTGTAATCTTGTCAAACAAGGGCATGGGCCCCATATCCATTTGAAGTAAAATTTTTTAATGTGACTTGAATGTGTGACATAGGAATTAAATGTTGTGATTTTACATGTGACATTGGAATTACTCAGAAATAAAATCATTACCCCCAGAGGTAAGTATGTTTCTTCAGAGCATATAAATCAAACAGAATAATTGTCTTAATAATTAATTGTTGACGTATTTTTGTGTATAATTGTGTCTATTAATTTTGAAGTATTCACATTTGATTTATATGTGTTATTTAATTCTTTAATTTTAATTATTCTTAAGCAAATTTCCTAAATAAATGTAAACATGTGAAATGACGCCATAACACGGCTTTTATTAGACCCCAGGTAGGCTTTGGACGTACACGTGGCCGAAGTACACTTGACACGGTAAATAATGTCGGAATTTTAGTGCACGTATATTTATGCGCTTTTTTGCTTAATAGCTACTTTACTAAACAATTTCTACTGTGTAGTAGAATGTTAACATTATTGTTATGTTAAAGAATTAAGTATAAGAAGAATTTAAGGAGTTTTTTTTATGTTAAAATATCCCTTTTGAGCGTGTACTGGTTTTGATTTCCAGTCGAAAGTAATTTTAAACCTTGACTGTAATTTACATTTTATTTTCATACCGAAAATTATTTTTTCTATAAACATCATGCTATAATAAAACTCTTATTTTGATATGTAAATATAAACATAAGGAATTGATATTTTTAAAAGCTTTTTTCTCATTCGAAAATTAACATGTCACAGGCATACGTACATAAACTTTCTTTTGTGTTTATAAATAACATAACATTTACAACTTTTAACATAACTGAGCTTCGTATAGTAAATTATTTATATATGTATAAAAGGTGGAATGAAATGGAAAATGGCACTTTCTAGCTTTGCAAATGAGTCAATCACAATAAGTAACAACACTAAACACTAATAAGTTAAAACTCTACGTTCATTTCTGAAAAAAAAAAAAAAATTATTCCAGCATTTTAAAATTAAAATATTTTGCTTGCCTTTTGTTCGCATAAACATCAGAGGAATTGTCAGCAACGAAACGATTTCTTAAATGCAGAATACACATTTGTATTTATTTGGAAAGACGAAATGAAACTCTGAAATATTTCTTTCTTAACAAAGAACCCTTCCTTATTTATACCACTGTAATCGCATTTTAATTGATATTTGTAATTTGCATTAACATGTTTAAAAAAACGAAATAAAAAAAGTCTTATGAGAACCCATGTGACTTCCTTATAAGACCTATAAAATTACACACATCTTCGGCTTCATTTAATACAAACTATTTCCCCGAATATTTTGATTAACTTAATTGATCCCTCGAAGCAAGTTTAAAATGACATCAAAAATTGCAAATTTTGATATGAAATATCCCGGACAAATTTAGTCGTACATGTGTTAACTTCTTATAATTTTATATTTTCATAATGAGTATAAAAGTTTTCCAAATATACGTAGATTTCATTAAAAGTTAGATTCCGTTATTTATCCAAAACTATTTTTTTTTAATTTGTCATAAAGAAAACATGAATATTTTTGATTTTAAAACACTTCTGCAATTAGAATTACAAAACTATGAACAAGGATTTCAAAGATAAAAGCCGGGTATTTACTTTGAGTATTTCCAATTGCAATTAATTAGGGAAATGCACAACTAGCGCACACTGTTATAACAGTTCCATATACAAAATTTCTACATTCTATGGCTAATAATTTTTCAGTTATGCGAGATATATATGCACGTACGTAAGTACAGGTGTCACAAAAATGTCTATTTTGAATCCATTTTACTATACATTTCAGAAAAAAGACCGCTTTTTTTTGTTTGTACGCACAGACGTTACGCTTAAGAGGAAGAAAAATTGTCAAAATTCATCCTAAAGTAAAAACTCTTTTTCTTTTCAATTTAATTCTATAAGGCAATTAAGAATCTATTTATTCTTCACCCTCCTCATAAAGCCACTTGATTAGTCCCTATAAAATAGTGTTTTTTCACGCGTTAGATGTCGACCCCAAATATGTGCCGCACGGAGCATATGACTTCCTCAAGCTACGCCAATCTTCCTGTATTTTGTTTATGCGTCCATATTTTTAATGCTTTCATTCTTTTGTTTCAAATTTTGTACTGCTTTACACTAGCACTTCGAAGATCCGTTCTTGTTTTATAAGTTCTTTTGCTGCAGTTAATATCCAAATAACCTTTATTTGCTCTTTGAAACAATACACTGCTTTAAACAATATATCAATTTACCCTTTGAAACAAAATACTAACAATACATATCTCTGTTATCTTTGCTTTGTATGGCAAGACGTTTTCATGTGTATCTGAGCATTTAGTCTAGAATTGTAAGTCATAACCAAGTAATACTTTATATATGCATGTTTCTGTAAGAAATGTGCATAGTATTTCGAAGAGAAGGTGTGATTAAACACAGCTGCAGTTAATGACCGTGATATTCATCATAGTCTAATTTCTGGAAAATTATACATCTTTACCTAGAAAACGTATTTTTCGATATTTATTATTTAGCTTTTAAACTAGTGACATAAAAAAAGGAAACAAAATACACACATATAAGGATTTAGATTGTCTTGTAAAAAAGTAATATCCTCCAACTTGCTTCTGTAGAAAACGATATAAATGTATGAAAGCTCTAAAACTCTAATGAAACGTAATATGAGTTTTAACAATTACGTAGGTAAAATGTAGAGTTAAGACACCCGAGTTTTGAATTGACACAAATTTCTTTGAACTCCACACAGACGTTCACAAACATACAATTTTTTCTAAGGAATCATTTGATTGTTATGAAGTGACTTTTGTGAAAACTTAGATAAAAAACTGGCTAATGTGTAAATTTCACATGGAAAAAATCTTGAAAAACTTGGAAATATTGTTTCTTCTGTGGATTAAATGTCCATATTTTCAAAAATTTGACTTATTTTGCTTTAAATTTTCAAAACGTTTTGAAAAATATTTTTATCATAATTCATAGATGTGTAATTAAAATTTCAGTATTGCTTACAATATTTACATGCTCTTTTAGAATATTTGTCATTGGAATTTTTCTTAAATTTTTAGCTTACAAAAATGAATATTAACTATACCTTTAACTTGCAGTTAACATTTAAATGAAATTTCCTAAATATTCATGAAAATTAGTCTAACTAAAATTAAAGCACTTTCTTAAGTAAAAAATTTGAAAGGAATTAAGACATTCTTCTGCGCGCCTTTATCCTGGAGTGGTTCAATATATAAAGCAGGCTACTGCAAGGACATGCTTTTAATTTCAGGCAAGGTTAATGTGAATTTATTTCAATTTCTATGATTACTCACATCAAGAATAATTTTTAACCGAAAATTTTATATATGCGTAATATATTTCATTTGAAATGATTCACTTTCGATAAATTAATACTGAAATGAAAAGCATAACAAATATTATTTGTGTTTCCTGAAACATAATCATAATTAAAGATTTTAATCTATGGTATGTCTGAAAATTAGGTCCTTTAAATGTTTCTAATTCTCATTTTTTTCATTTATCATTAAACGTCAGTTTCTCATTTTTTTTTTCTAATCTTCTGATGTCTTTACTTTAGAAAATATCTTACTCGTTGCACTCATGGCACGGCTGTTATTAGATATTCATATACAACATTTACATATAAAAATGAGCAGAAATGCAGAAAGCCATCTTAATACTATTTAATCTGAAAGTCTCCCTTCATTTATGAGAATGTGTTATATAAATTTCTTTCGTGCTGTAATATGTAGTGAAATATTCTAAAGCTATTAAAATGCTGCATAAGCATGAGTGATTTAATTTTTTGAGAAACATCCGGTAAGGTTTCTTAACGTTTTAAGAAAACGATAAATTTTTCTGAAATATAGTTGACTTTCGGCTTTAGTTTTTATCTGATTTGGAAGATTAAAGCTAAATTTATTTCGATTCTACGATAGGCATACTGGAAATGCGAATACAGAACAGAATTGAGAGGCACTGGAATATGTCCTTGCCCTGACGTTAACCGTACAAGGATAATTGCCAACCTGTCTAAAATGTTTTGTATATAGTACTTGGTCGTAACCGAAGCAAAACGCCAAAGAAACCTAACTAGTGACTAATACAAAGCACACTCAACAATTAAATGTGCGACAAATGTCATGTAAAGTTCAACAAAATAAGAATGTAAAGAAATACAGAACCATCAGGTGTATTTTCAACAAATTCTTAGAACGTAAGACGTTTTGTCATCCCTTTTTTTTTTTTCATGACAGTCTCCATATAAAGGTGCTCAGTATGCTATATTAAAGTATAAGATTTTGTACAAATAAGGAAAATTAAGTGATGTCTTCATCTGAAATGTGTTATAAATAAAGGTTTAGTTGTGCGTAAATATATGACATAGTACTGTTTCACCTCAAATATGCGCAAATAAGCTCTACAAATATTATTAATTTTTATTAACATTTGCTTAATAGAGAAAATGTTTTTAAATTGTTATAATTCTATAACAATACTTAGAATGTGTGAATCTATCTAATATTTAAGCTTCTTGAGAAAAAGATTTAATTACGCTTATTGTTTTATTTCTTTCGGTAATTTTATCAACGTATTTAGCAAATACGTATATCATAATAAAATATTTGAAAGACATAGAAAGCAATAACATTAGATGTAATTTAAAAGAAATATATTATACTTAATATTTTTACCAAAGCCCCTAAAACGAAAATCGAATTTATTTTCCACATAGTATGTGTCTAAATTAGGGGTTCTCAACCGTGGAGGATTTCGCCTAGGCGGAATTTCCTAGTGTCAGGGCAGAAAGCGGTCAGTATATTATTTACCTGTTAAGCACTTAGTTTTATTTTATGAATATTAAAAGCTACTTTTATTTAAGTTTTCGGATTTATTAACATTTTCTAAACTTGTCCTTGCTTTATTTATAAAAATATTTAAATAAATGTGTACGCATTTTTCGAGTTTGGGAAAGGAAGGGGGAGAATTATCGTCTAGCAGTGGTGAAAGGGGTGCATGAAGCAAGAACGTTTGAGAACCACTGGTCTAAATTATATAATAATAGATTAATTAAAGATATGTTATTCAATTACTTTTTAATTGCACAGAACAATTAATTATAACATCACTTTTCTTGCAGGAGATTCAACAAAGAATTGTACAAGTACTCAGCGCCACAAAAGACATTGCAGAAGTGCTCGTGTAGCGTGAAGACAAGTATATGCAAAATGAGCCTCAAATCACAGCCTTCGGAATGCTTAACAGAGTTTTACTCAAAGACTCCAAAATCTCTAATGGAACAAGCACTGGAAAACGTGGCCTTAATGTTATGTCATCGTTGGAGATTTTTCGTCATAAAAGTAGAATCATCGAACCCTCCTTCTGCTAAGCTAGTAGCACAGAAATTTGAAATGTCTGTAACAAATACCGCAGGAATACTCTGCAAAACACTTGTTTTGCCGTATACTCTACAGGAACATTTGACAAATCGTATTCGAAGGATAGCTTTGCAGCTACTAATTTGGAGTGGATTATTAAAACTTTCATTTGGAATTTCCTGCAAGCTAGCTGCTGGATTTTGGATTTTATCAGATTGGACAGATGGACACCTCAATGAGAGAAGCATTGCAGACCGTCTTATACGAGACAGGAGAATCTCAAGTTATCAGCGCTACAGATTGTGTTGCGTGTACTGTTTAGAGGAGTCGATTCCTCTTTTGTGGAACCAGCTATCATTAAAAGAGAGGGAGTCGCTAGTACGAGATGAGCACTGCTTTCCACGTTCAAGATTGGTTCGATTCTGGTCGAAATATATGCATAATTCCTTAGTGTTTACAAATCAAGAAAGTTTTTTCCTAAATCTTTTTGACCAAGCATTGTGGGATGAACCACTAAATAAGGAAACTCTGATCTACTGTTGGAGCAAGTTAAGCAGAGCAACCCAAATTAAAGTGCTTAAATTTAATTGCACTATTGAGGAATATGACGCTGTTGAAAGAGATGATGTTATCGACGTCGATGATGGTGTCGAAAGTGATGACGATGTCGACATCGATGATGATGATGAAGGCAATGACGTTGTCGACATGGACATTGATGACGATATTAACATTGTCCATATCAACTCTTATAATGAAATACTCATTAATTTTCTTTCAGAAGTTATTAACTTTCATAAGGGAGTAAATAACCTCGTTTTTCTTGTTTTTAAATATCCGTACATGGACAACTTAGAGATAGTTCTCCCTTACCCATCAGGACACTTAGATGCAGTATGCTTCATTCTATCACAAGTCCGTGAGCACAGACTTGCAGATTTCCAAGCAATCGCAAAGAACTATAAATGCATAATAGATAGTTATGTAAGATGGCCTTTTGTATAACGTATGCTTCAATATTTCAAAATAGTAATAAAAATCTCAAAAAAGAGATAATAAGCTTCATGTACTTTTGTTAATGATATTAATAAATCATAAAATTATGCTTTTTTAAATCTTTGAGTAGTTTCTTTTCTTCGTTAAGTTAAAAGATCTAATAGAAATGCATATTAGAACTCTGGCATTCCCTTATCAACCATAATTTCCACAATGTTCTTTCTGATCGGAGGCTGATTTAACAAGGGTCATTAGAAAGTGCTTGCATACATTTATGCTAGGAACATTATTGGAATTTAAATATACAATCATAAAGAACTAAGCTCAAATCATTGTCCACTATTCATATTTTAATAAATAATTTAAATAAAACAATGATTTAATATTTTTATTCATTAAGTTTTCTGTATCATGTTTTTAGAAAATGAAATGTAAAATATATAACAAGAGCTTTGAGATTTTGGTAAATTAAATAAAATAATAAAAACAAACAGCCAATACATGTAAAATCTGATCGACTATATCTGAAACGCGGCCAGCTCTAAAACTGACTGAGTATTTCTCAGGAAAAGACAAAAAGATAATTAGAAGAACAACTAACTCAGATTAAAAGCTCATAAAAATGAATCTTTAAAAAAATATTTTTATTTTAAAATCGAATGAAACCATAGAAATATTTGGGTTCTTTTCCAAAGCAAAAGTAATAGCTAATGAGTTCATCTTATGAAACAAAATTTTTAATATTCCTGAATAAAATTAACTAAAATTACACTAAAAAGGAAGTACACTTTTACAAGTTCCTGTTGTTTCCTTTTAGAAAAGAGTGAAAGTAAAACATCAAAATATTATAAAACTCTGCGTTGTACAAAATTAAAAGAAAAATGACATTTGCAATGTGTACGTTGCTGCAAAAACTTAAGTCGCTTTTAGATTTAAGTTCCAAAGCAGATGCTTGTCTGCAAAACAATTACAATTAGAAAATTTCAATTGAAAAATAACTTTTATTTTACAAATAACATAGAAAACATTATTTGACGAATTAAAACATGCTTCATTTCTTGTACTGTTGCCATGAAATTATATTTGTTGCAATATTTCGTTCAGAATTACAAAGAGATTATTCACTCAAAATGTTTCTATAAACCTTAAGAGGGTATAAAAGATGAAATTTTAAAAATATATATCATATACCTGAAAGACAATCAAAAAATGAAAGCACTATTAAAAAATTAAATTGCATGTATCTAAAAATATTCAAAGTAGCCGATTTTAGTTTAATCAAGGAAATCAGAAAATTCACTTTCAGAGTGCTTATTATCCTGCTTGTATATAGCAGTCATGTTCTTAAGAGTTTGTGTAGTCAGCAAGGAAAGAGAATGAGTCTTTTTCTGACAACGCTAAAAATGCACTCATATTCCATATTGTTGTGAATTATGATAAATGTAGCTTTTAGAACTTCAGCATTCCTCTTATATTTAGGAATTCCGTCTGCAGAACACATCTTCCACATGAAACCAACCAAAGCATTCATATCAATATGTTCAGAGTGTAACAATTCAAATTTAGCAACTTGGATTGTTGTAAATTGCTTTTGCAACTCATTTCAGGATATATGATGTCTCTTTCCATCTTTTAACTTGAGAATTCATACACAAAATATCTTAATCACAAAATATTTAATAATATTATGACATTCTCTTAAATAAACAATTTCTGTGAGAACTTATTTTTTCACTTTCAGTGGGAAATTTTTTGTCGTGTAATCACATTAAATTTCAAACTTCTGCCTAACAGATGAGAAAAAACTTTCATTTCTTATTAAGTTTTATTACTTTGAACAATTTTCAAATAAAGTTTCAACATTCTCAACTTTCTGTTCATTTTTATCTGCTGCGAATTTCTAGATGATGGTAAAGAATTTCTGACAATTATTTGAATTCTTTGATTACAACAGACTGGTAAATTTAATCAGAAGTCCTAGAAGGAATATCTCAAACATTTTCTTCAGAACGAGAATCTTTGATGATGCAGACCTGTGTATTTAATGTTTCAAAATCAGAAAAAGGTGATAATAAAAAATTATAAATGGTTATGTTTAAGTCCAATTAAAGTCAATTAAGATTGTTTTCGTTTACCAGAAAATAAAGTTCTTTTTTCTTCGTTTGCATACATTCTTCATTCAATTGTATTTTCTTCAGATTAGATTTATAATGAGAATTTTCTTCTCTTTTTCAGTAATTTTAAACTTATTATTTAATTTCTTCTCTTCCTGAAAAATATTTAAAAATGGATCTCATTACTCCATTAAGCATTTTAGTGCTCTTCTAAGGGGCAGGTACTATTTTAAGCCCTCTTTTAGATATTTTATTTAAGTAATAGAATGTGTTTTTGGTAATGCAAAAACTGGCAAATTTCTTAAGTGCCATGGACAACTCATAATGATTAATTTTTTCAATGGTTTTGCAGAAATTTTGCTAGATAGTTTTGAAGACCAGTATTAGGAGATAGTATTTTATACTTATTTATTTCCTAACATAAACATGAAGTATAGAACAAGCAAAAGACATTTTTAAATACAAAAACGTAAGTGATGCCATTCACAAAAAGGGTAATGTTATTTTTAATAGCTAGCTAGCTTCGCCGCAACATCCTCCCCATCCTGGTCAACCTCCAGGGGGATGACCAGCTGCACAGGTCGGGTAATGGTATGTCCATTGGTGCGCAGAACACAAGTACAGACTTTCTTGTTGCGGCCAAGGATTAGCTCCTCAACACGCGCCTTTTTCCAGGTGTGGCGAGGTCTAACATCTTCTTGTAGTAGGACAATGTCCCCTTTCCGTATTTTATTTGTTTCAGATGGATTCCGCACTTGATGAAATGTACGCAAGTCCATCAAATATTCCTTTTGGCATCTTTTCCAAAAGAAGTCCATCAAATGTTGACGATTTTACCAATATGATTTAAATTTGCTTCAGGATTTGTGCAGCTGGAAGGAATAGTGGTTAGAGGAAGTGTGAGGGTGTTAAAGCTTCCTCAGAGTCATCTTTTATTTCATATTCGTGGACAATCGGTCTACTGTTCAGAGCGGCTTCAATATCACATAATACAGTGATCAAACCAGCGTCATCCAAAAGAGCCTCACCTAATGTTTTCCGAAGGCATCACTTAATTGTGCCTATCATTCTTTCCCACATTGCCACTGTTCAATTTCTCCTGTAAATGATTGCAGTTTAAGTGTTGGCAATTTAACTGTATATGATCGAGTCATAGACGCTGTAGTAGAAGGGTCGCCAAATCATTGGTATCCATATTCTAAGCAGTAACATTATTTGCAGTTGGAGATAATTTATTTGGCACTTACGTATTAACGCAACCAGGCCAAAATTCGCATAAATCGCCAAATTTGGCGACCCTACTTACGGCAACCCTACGTATTATACGTTTTTCGTAAAGAAATTATTTTTCTTACTGGTTAGATTGAATGCCCTGAAATACTTTAACTATGGGTATTTGGGATCTGCCTGCGAGTGAAAAAGATGCTGTTGAATTGTTGCAGGGATATGGAATTATACCGAACGAACGTACTTTTAAAAATTCTCATAAAATGAAACTGTATTTTTGAAAGCAAATCTTCGGGAAATGTAACGTCAAAGAGTGCAATCAACATTTGGGTGTGAGAACCGGAAATTGGTTTGAAGGTAGCCGAATTTCATTTGTGACAGCGGTGCGCTTCATTTATTGTTGGTGTAAAGAGTTAATCTCAATTAAATTTTGCGCAGAAGAGATGGGAATTGCTGACAAAACTGTTATAGATTGGAATAATTACAATGGCGAAGACAGTTTTCAATCAGTGCTAAAAGCAATAGCCAAAAGATTTCCGCCGAAAAAATAATTCTGCAACTTATTCAAATTCGAAACCGGAAGGGTTTAATTGCTATTTTATATTTTAAAACAAAATAATATAAAAACTGTATTAAAAATTATCTGTAATTAATAAATGTACATTTTCTTTCTATTCATACTTTTTTACTCAAACTTACAAATCGCGCCAACCTTGTTGCGATAATACGCAAGTACCATTTATTTTGAATAATTTTTCGTGCTTTGAAAATTGCGGATTCATTAGTATCTATGTAGTTTTCACACTGCAAATTATCACTTTCATATTCATCGTCAGAAAGGAAGTTGTGAATTTCGTTATTTATTAGTTTCATAGACTAATCTTTAGAATATGGTAACAGGTAGTTTTGCAACATTTTGGTAGGCGATAAATGTTACTACCTAGGACTTTGGGAATAATGTGAGAAGTACTCAGTTCCGATTATGCATTATTTTGTGTGAGGGAAATGAGAGATCATGAGATATGTCATGTGACATTAATGGACGAATTACAGTTCTTTAATCGGAAAAAGGGGGAAGTTTAGAAAAATATCTGC
Organism: Stegodyphus dumicola; assembly: GCF_044657685.1. Classification (NCBI taxonomy): domain Eukaryota; kingdom Metazoa; phylum Arthropoda; class Arachnida; order Araneae; family Eresidae; genus Stegodyphus; species Stegodyphus dumicola. The sequence continues at coordinate 260,500,075 of NC_140771.1, read as the reverse complement.
AGTACTAAAGTATTTTGTATTAAGCTTCATTGTGTGTTGTGTGAAAGAGTGTTGATTAATTTTTGGATCGCATGGCGCTATGTAAAGTGAATTCGAAATGGGTATTAGTGGGATTGAAAGGGGTAGTAATAAGTGTTTTTTTAAGGTTGTGCGAGATAGAAATAAAGGTTGCTTATTAAGTTTTATTAAGCAGTATATTCTACCTGGTACAATAATAATATTTGATTGCTGGAAGTCATATGACTGTTTGGAGGATGAAGGTTTTCAACATCTTGCTGTTAACCATAAGTATCATTTTAAAGATCCTGAAACAGGCGCATCTACGAATAGGATTGAGATTCTGAAAAAGATTAGGTAAGTTAGTACTTTTGGCTCTAGTGTAGAATTGGGTGCCCCTTCGATTAGCGACAATTTTTTAAAAATTTTGGCAATGATTACCATGATAGTTTTAACTTTGTTCTAGCTTCCTGATTTTATTTAAATGAAAATAAATTGATATGTACATGGACAAATTTAAGGCAGTGCGCAATGCCTAGTTTGTGCAATTCTAGGATGTTTTTTTAAGTGAAAACAGATCGATGTGTACATGGACACAGAGTTTGTGCAATTCTTTGACTTCTTATTTTGGTTTTGTGTATGGACCATCTTGATATTGTGCCTTCCAAAAGCCGATCTTGGCGTCAAAAAAGAATCGCCAAGAAACAAGGGGCACCCAATTGTAAACTTTTACCGTATTTTTAATTATTTGAGGATATTATTTTTATGCATTGTTCTAAATGTAAGGAGTAAATAAATTAATATGGTATTATTGGAAAATTGTTATTAGCAATGATTTAGTTTAAAGTGATTAGGATTGTGAGCTAATTTTTATTAATTTAATGCATGTGCTTATTTATAATTTAAGTAGTGTTTTTTAATTTAATTATGTTTTAATTAAATGATAGTTATTTTGTGAATTATATGTTTGTAGCAATTTGGTATACATTTCAGTGAAAGTAAATGTGCATGGAAATAATTTAAATATTTGACACTAAGTATTTGCAACCATTTTTATTAAATGATAATGCGTTATAAATTCGTTGGTGACGTTTATAATAGATAATTTAGAGGTAAAAGGTTTTGGATATTTTATTTATTTGAAAGTGATACATAATACGTATAATTTTAACGATTCAGATAATCGCTCGGTAAAAATAATCAGTGTGCCTGTAATGCTTTGAGACCTAAAACTCTTATTAATTTTTGAAGGGGATGGAAATTTCTTTATAATGAACCTCCTCCTTAGGAAGTTTCCTAAACAGATGTACACTGTAAGGAAATCAAAACGCATATCTTAAGGAAACTAACAATAGACTCTCAAATTAAGATAAAATAGCATGCCGAATGAGTATTAATTTAGAAGTCAAAGAACCATTGCAACTAGTCCAGTGAAAATTAGCAAATATTTGCTAATTTTCACAGGACTAGTTGCAATGGTTTTAGGAAACGATCATCCTCAGTTGTCAAATTCCAACTGAGAAAGATAAGATATAGTGATTAGATAAGAATAAGAATGATAAAAATGGAATCTTATGTATCTTATCTCGCTCATTTGGGCTTTCACAGCTGAGGATGATGGTTCAGTAAAACCATTGCAACTAGTCCTGTGAAACTTTGCAAATATAATGCTGATTTTTTTTTTTTTTTTTTTTTTTTTTTGTTTTTTGTTTTTTGTTTTGTTAGACTTCTAAATTAAGGCTCTCAAATTTTACATAAAGTTAAAATAATACTGAGGTTGAAAAGAACATTATTTTTCAAGATATTTTGAAAGGCTCATAAAACGAGAAAGACAAATTTAAGCAATAATATATTTAGACTGAAGTTTTGTATTTTTTCTTCGTCAAAGTCATCTTGTTGCCATCTAAATATATATAAACAAGCATTCATTCATGAATATTACTCCAAATCGTACAGGTGGAGAGGAACAAAATTTGAACGGTCAGAATTGTTACCCTGGATATCAACAGATCTTCAAGCTGAACCAAGCAACTCTCTTAAAAGCACTTGTTTCTGGAGGCTTACTGAATGAGACGATGAGACAAAAGAATGACATTGGGACTCATTTGAGGTGGATGAAGATTCGGTATTCTGAGAGAGGGACAATCACACTTTCTGCATCGCTTTATTTAACAATAATGAAGGAAAATGAAATTCATTGAGATTATAATGGGTAAAAATTAACATAATCAAACAAAATGAGCAAAGGTTCTTCAAGAATTCAGAGAGGGTATGGAGATTTTTGTTGTTTTAGAGCCGTTAATTAACACACCTTCCGCATACGCAACAACTTTCTTTGGAAATTTTTAATCCATAAATCCCGTTCCAAGGCATCTTTTGTAAACTTGAATACCGATACGTATTCATGATTAGTTACATCGCAGTTGGATTTGCAGGCTGAAATGCAGCATCGTGCAGCCATGATGAAGACTTCATTTATTTTGGCTCTACGTAGAACAACCATTTTTAATTATATTTTTATTAAATGATAATGCGTTATAAATTCGTTGGTGACGTTTATAATAGATAATTTAGAGGTAAAAGTTTTTGGATATTTTATTTATTTTATACGTGGAAATGTCCATCCTTGGAAAGGGTATATACCTTTTCGCGATCAGGTAATTTCATGTATGTGCTTTTTACCGAGTTTAAAGATTTACAAAATTTTCCTGCATTTTCGTGCAAATTTTTATAATTTATGAGAAAATAGCAGTGTAGATGGTTAAAGTCAAGAGTGTGCGCAATGCCATTTTTGTGCAATTCTGAGATGTTTTTTTAAGTAAAAATAAGTCGACGTGTACATGGTTACTGTGTATGTGCGATTCTGAAAAACGCGGCTAGGAGTTTGCGATTGTGCACTTTTTCCCAATTTCGCAGTTAATATTTGTCATGATTAAGCAGTTTTGTTCCATAAAATTTGTAGCATAAGTGTAACTCGGCTAGCAGATTGTTGGAAAAAGTGTCGAGTAAATAAAAAGAAAAGAAACATGTCTTTACTTCGTGAAGACAAAATAGCGTCGAAAAAAAAATAGAGGGCTGCTGTAGCAGAGTTGGTCGCCAAAAAATCACCAAGTTACCATAATCCGAAGATTAACCGTTTCATACAGTGTCTCACAAAAGTGATAGGACACTTGTGCTTTACAAAAGGAAACTGTAATAAAATAAATTAAAAAAAAACATGTAAAATGTTTTGTGGGTGTGTTTCATACTTTAATTTAGTAATAATTATTACATAACATACATTTTCTCAAAATATTAATTTAATAAAAATAAAATTTTTTAGAACGGAGGAAAAAATGGCTCACGTAAGTGATGGGACATCATTAGATACTACTACGTACTACAATAAAAAAATATGGGTTTTTTTTAAATTTTTACTCAAAAGCAATTGGCAATAATTTATAAAATCGTCTCCAGTATTTCTCTCCAGTTTGTTTTGGAATGTTTGTGTTTTTTAGCTCTGTGCAGTCATGAATGCTAAACGAAAAGAAACTTTGCCTGAAATTCGAAAATTAGTTATTAATTTGCATATTGAACGTAGAAAATCTATTAGAGAATTTGCAGAAACAGTTAACTTGAATCATTCTACAGTTTTCAATATCATTAAACGATATAAAAAGAATCATATGATTCAGGATAAAAGAAGACCTGGCCGACCATCAATGCTATCCAATGGAATAAAGCGAATTATCTTTCGAAATATTAAAAAAAATCCAAGAATGAGTACTCCTAAAGTCGCTGCTGATTTACAAGCATTATATGGAGTAATTGTTAATCCTGAGACTATTAGAAGAGTAATTCGATCTGCTGGATATCACGGTACAGCAGACGGAAAAAAATTCTTCGTAAGTGAAAAGAATAGAAAACAGACTGGCTTTTGCAAAATCCAGCATAAATCAGAATTCTGATTACTGGAATGAAATTATATTTGCTGATGAGAGTAAATTTAATATATTTGGTTCTAATGGTAGGATCTTGGTGTGGAGAAAATCCAGAGAAGAATTTCGCAAACAGAACCTGGTGCCAACAGTAAAACATGGTGTAGGAGGTGCTATGGTATGGGTGTGTATGTCGTCCGCTGGAGTTGGTAATCTTGTTTTTATTGACAGTATAATGGACCAGTACAAGTATATTGACATTTTAAATCAAAATTTGAAATCTTCAGCACGAAAATTGTACCTTCATAACGATTCTAAATTCTACCAAGGCAATGACCCAAGCACACTGTTTTGAACGTTAGACTCTGGCTGCTGTATAACTGTCCTGAAATAATAAAAACACCACCACAATCTCCAGACTTAAATCCCATAGAGAATATTTGGCAAGAATTAGAATGAAGAATTCGCAAGCACACCATTTCTTCAAAACAACAACTAAAATTGGTGCTTCAAGAAGAATGGGGTAAAACCACTCCAGAAATCACAAAAAATTAGTCGAATACATCCTAAGAAGATTAAATCATGTTTTAAAAGTAAAAGGAAATCCAAGAAAATATTGAAACCTTTTAAAAAGTAAAATTTTTGGATAAATATTTGATCGAAAAGTAAGTGTCCCATCACTTACGTGAGCCATTTTTTGCTCAGTTCTAAGCAATTGTATTTTTATTAAATTAATATTTTAATATTTTTAGAAAATGTATGTTATGTAATAATTGTTACTAAATTAAAATATGAAGCACACCCACAAAAAATTTTTACATGTTTTTTTAATTTATTTTACTACAGTTTCCTTTTGTAAAGCACAAGTGTCCCATCACTTTTGTGAGACACTGTATCATTTAAAGCAGTTGTTAAGCGATTATAAATATATTCAACTTTCTCAATTGAGAAATCATCGTTCAAAGTATCAATTTCAGTAGAAAAGCGAGAAACATTACTTCGCACGGCTTTCCGCTTTCGTTTCAGTTGCGTCATTTTGCCTACAGCTTCACCGGTCGGCGCCATTGCCCGAGTAGTAGAAAAGAAAAAAAAACAAAACTAAGTTTTAATGTCGGAAGTAAAATAATTCAGAAAGAATAATCCAACAGTAGGAAGTAGAAGGTCAAGGTCCTGTTTCGTAAATGGTTTTTTCGGCACCATACATTAGGAGATAGTATTTTATACTTATTTATTTCCTAACATAAACATGAAGTATAGAACATGCATAAGACATTTTTAAATACCAAAACATAAGTGATGCCATTCACAAGAAGGAAAATGTTATTTTTAATAGCTCGCTGGCTTTGCCGCAACAACTAGTCACAGTAGGTGCATTATCTGCACAGAAAAAAATAATGTTTGGCAGGAATATTTAATTCCTTAAATTATTTAGTTAACATTTTTGAAATATTAGGACCACTTGAATCACCGTTAAATTAAGAAGACATGAAACGGGCCCATTTTGGCACCTTCTGCTTCGTGTAAATATGTTTGCAAAAAATTTGTCTCCCCTTACCGCATGCCTTCGTGGTGTAATGGTTAGCACACTCGGCGCGTATTCGAAAAGTTCCAGCTTCGAGGCCTGGCGACAGCTTTTCACATTTTTCATGTCTCCTGATTCAAAGAAAACCTAATGTCTCAACAATACAACTTGACATCACCCATTCACTGCTTCACTCGACAAAATAAGAAGGCAGATTTCTGCATAGTACTACTACTTCGGTTTGGTGAACGCAGAACCTTTTGTTACAACAAAAAATATTTTTTTCCCGATAGCTGAATCAGGTAACAATTTCCTAAACAGAAGATTAAAAAAAATTATATTGAATAAGAAAATATTGTCTTCAATCAAGGCTGTGTACACAAACACTAGGCCAGAATAAAGCTAATTTCAAAATCACCAGATTTCTGAAAAAGTGCTGTGGACTTGCTGAGTTACATTTAGATTTCTTTCTTTATAAAGCAATGGGCAGTCAAAACGCAGGAGGAAACACTTTGCTGAACGCTAAGATTACAATAACACAAATTGGAAGACGTCAGCTTAAACCGTTCAAGATAAACTTTAAACTTACCATGTAACAGACAAAAATTGCGTACTTTTAAAATTGAGCAACAAGTCCTTACTTTTCAGTCTTTCAAAAATAGTTGGGAAGAATGTTTTTGTAACAGATTCCTTATCAAAAGAGATACAATCACAGTTCCACAGAGACACAATCACATTTTAGCTTTAAATGTTTTTTAAATAATGTTCTCGAATATTTACATCAACAGTAGCATGATAATGGGCGTTCTGCATCAGGAGGAGCTGAGGAGCTGGGGGCGTGGTCAATGACGTCACACAGAGGGCGGGGCCAAAGGCAACGTCATCACACTAGGAGGCGTGGTCACGAGTGGAGTTGAGTTGTAGGTATACTGCTGGTTGAGTTGTAGACCTCCTGCTTTTCATTTAAAGTTAGTTTTTTTAATTTGGCCACGGGAAATATTTTCTGCATCTTAATTTTGATGAAATGGCGATGCTGCCCTCTCTTGACGGAAAAGTGAATTATATGTTTTAGAAATATATTTTTTAAGTCTGGTGTTAAAATTATTCAATGCGCGACTCTGAAAACAATGTAAAAGAAACAAATATAAAAAAAAAAGACTTTCCTTTAATGATAGTTCATCATGTTATGAAAATGTAACTGCAAGATAATTTTTTTTTATTACTCAATTTTATTCTGATACTTTTATCCTTTCTAGTTTTTCATGAAACTTTAACTTATTTCTCAGGTTTTGTGTTTCATAATAACATATTCATTTACTGTCATATTTTTTTAATACTTAACGTTTCTAATTTATTTGTAATATTTTATTTAATTTCCACATACTATTTTTTTTTCATACCTTTCATAAATTTCAGAATACCCTGATTTTTAACTTATACGTTATATTTCACAAACGTTCCCGCACGTGCTGTTTATTTGTTATATTACTTAATTTTAGATGCAATTTCACACTTTTTTTAACGTTATAATGTTCAATATATTCTGAATTTTAACTTCATTTACTTTTTTTAAACCATTCTAGTATTCTATACACACTTTAACTTAGCGATATGAAATTGTATTTAAAAAGAAACGTTTATTTTTCGTGATCTTAGTTCTTTTACTAAATTTCCTACAGAATTTCTAATTTCTTTCACATGTTCAACAATATTTTCCTTATATTACCGAATATTTTTTTAAAAACTTAAGTCTATAACTCTTAATTGCTCTTTTTACGTTCACGATTTCCCTTCTGTGTTTATATTTCTTAATTCTAGTTTAACTTATTTATTATAATGTTTTTATTTCCGTCTCATCACTAGTAATTCCAACATTTTATCCCTTTTTATTCATTTTGACGATATAAATTGTTTTCATTTACTCCATATTCAAACATTTCCTTTCAATTTTTAAAATACTTGTTTTATTCTCCGATCATAATAGATCATCTACAGGTTTTACTCAGAAATTTCCATTCACAACTTTACAGTTTAATACCATTTATATCTAAATGCATTTCTTTCTCATATAGTTTTATGGTCTTCAAAGTTTCTAACATCATGTTTAGTTTTAAATCCCGATTACCTTTAAGTGTGTTGATAATTTTCATTTCTAATTTTACAACCACGTTCAGTGTTTCATCCACACATACCAAAATATTTCTTACATTGTCTGATATTTAGTCTATGTCATATTTCAGTACTTCAAATGAATTTACACTGCTCACACTATTATTTTTTCCTGTTTTAGAGACACTGACTATACTAATTTTACTATTTTTCCTGCACTAATTGCATCTATGTCAGCACTCATGATAAACTAGCAATTGTTTTGCATCACATGCATAAAGAAATTCTTAAAACCAACTTTTTCAATATCGTATTCAAATTACTGTTTTCCAGATGGGAATTACCAGTATTCTTTGGTTTTACTCTGTTACATCTTTTTAAATTTTAACATCTTACTTTTAATTCTAACATACATCTTTTGATCAGTTTTTTCTTTTAATGATAGCCTTACCTTATTTGTTCAAATTAATTCTTTATTTCACCTTCTTTACTACCTTTCAGTACCTTCACAATTCACTATGTCAGTGTCTTTCACTGACATTCTGTTTGATAATACCACAAGTTTCCTTAATTTACAAAAAGCGAATTATTTCTCATTTCAAAATAGAACTACTATAGTTTTGCACAAACATTACCTTCATCCATTCAAGACGCCCCTTAACCTGTAACTGATGTAGCGATAGGAAAGGAGACTCTTATCATATGCTCTTTCGAAATTTGAGGTTTTTAGAACTTTTTTGGCAAGTATATCAGTACCATTAGAAAATATACTTGACATTTTTACTCAGTTTAAAGGCAACATACTGTTATAAGAATGGTTTTAGTTAAATTTATAAGACAAATAAACACATTTTGTGCTAAATAGGCATAAACATTTAGATTCAGAATATTTCTTTTTAATCCGATGTAAGACTTGAATTTCATTCATGATACGGATTGTCTCTTGATATTTTTTTTTTTTTTTTTTTTTTTTGTGTGTGTGTTTGTTTACCTTACACTAATAGAAAATTTTTATTTTACAAGTTCAGCTTTTAACGAAATAGAAATAAAAACTACGATACACCTGCTGTTTTTAAGAAAAGGAACTTTGATATATTTCTGGAAATGTAAATGCTTTTAGAGTTTTCTTTCAATAACGTTGATTTTCATTACTTTACTAACTTCAATAATTCTCTTATTAGCTAATATGAATGAAAGAAGATTGTCAAAAATGTGACACAGTATAATTCTTACGAACATACGTACCTTTACCAGCATACAGATATTACCGATTGAAATGAAGAAAGATACAGATATTTTACTCCAATCTACATTAAATTAAAAAAATATTTAAACTTTCATACATTCCAAAGAATAAACGAAAACTCAATAGATATTGTCATGTTTGTATATATGAGATAAAAGTTTTATGAATGGTATTTAAAGTAATGCTTAGAACTTCATAAAAGCGAACATTCACTATGTTAATACACATATCATCAGTTATTTACATTAATCAATGTAATATTAATCATTACATGTACTATATGCATATATATTTAAAGTTTAATTGTCTTACAATTGAATAATTAACTATGGAGAGAAAGAGGTTCATATCTTACACTATTTAATTCACATGGAACAAATTTTTCCATCAACCACATTGAACCACGTTTATTAAATTCGCCAAAGCTCTTTTATTTCTGCATTTTCACACTCACGACACATTTTAAATATAACTATTGATTACCATTTCAAACACCGATATCATAACTCAGTGTAAAACTACATCATAACTCATTTTTCCCCTACTAACTACAATTTTATATATTCAAGAAGTACCTCTAAGACATGATCATTTTCTATGTTCTAGCAAATCGATTCAATTGCGAACATACTAAGAGACTTGCGATTTTAGAAGACTTGCATGTATTAACGATGTCAACGTTTCTTCGTTTTTGTAAGATTCGCATCAAACCATGTCGCATTCGAATGTGGTGTAAGAGATCACTTTTTTTTTAAACACTTGTAAACAATGGATGCAATTTATAAGAAGAGAAGTATCATGCTGTTTCAAAACATCATCATCAGCATATTTCTGTTTCTTTTGACACCAGCAAAATCTAAAAAAAAAAAAAAAAAAAAAAAGGTTTGTGAGATTTTCTTCAAATTCTGTTTTACTTGAAAAAATGTCCGAACATTCAATACGATGTAAAGATTCATATTGTTTTAAATTCTTATGCTCACTAAATATTTTTTATCATGATTTACTCTTAAAAGTAACTTTATAAGTTTTCATATCCTTATTACACGAAAATAACTTGTGATTATTCACTACAAAATTCTAAGACGAGAAGCTTCGCGACTTTTCAAACTATAAACTTAAATTTCTTAGGACATACACTACATCTGATGTTTCTTTCATGAGATTTCAAATATCTCTTCAGATTACTCGTATTCAAGAAACCTTACAAATATATCACATAAGTTCAGCGAATAATAGCTTCATAAACTCTTAAATTTTCAACACGAGTGAATCACTTGAAGCATATACTGCACTGTAAACATACAATACTTAAAAAAATTGTTGTAAAAAATAAAAATACATTCATTTCACCAAGAAACTTCTCTATTTAAATACATTTATTTATTTCCAAAGAACAAGTTTCTGTATTACACATAAAATATACTTAGAATTTTCTTACATTAATTAACATCAAATTAACAGCAATATCCATTTACTGACATTTGATATACATGTTTGATTTAAAATTAAAACTAAAATTTCAATATATTTCTATTAAAAAGAACATAAGGAAAAAAAATAGTCATAACATCAAACAAACACAGAAATTTAAATAGAATAGCTGTACTTATATTAATGCATTTTTATAATCTTCATAACATTTCAATTCAAAAAATCTATCACAAAATAAATGAAAATTTTTTTTCTGCCTTAAAGAATCTCTTATATTTTTAAAATTAATACATAAAAATATATCTTCACCAATATATTTAATTCTATTATCAACACTTATTAGAATGCAATCATGTCTTGTTTGTGAAGGATGATTTACTTTGCAACCTTCGCACTTAAATAGTTTTTTAATCACTGAATTTAATTCAGTTTTTATAGAGTTTATGAGTTCTTTAAAACTTCATCATCATCACTTACCATATCCGAACAATTGTTTTTACATTTGATTTGCAACGGTAAAATAATTTCAAAAATACTTTTATATAAAGTATTAGATACATCAGGAATAATTTCTTTCAATTTTTTTAAAATATCACAGTTTACTTTTAGGTATGTAGGTTTTAGTTTAAAAGAATTTTCATCTTGTTTAAAAACTTGTTGAAAAATACACTCACGTTCTTTGTGAAAACTACCAACTTATTATTGCAAATGATGCTGGCACTCGTATAGACAAGATTAAATTCATATATTTTTGAGGAAAATTCTTGCCATGTTGCAGGAGTTATAACAACACCGCGTGTAGTAGGGTATAATATTTTATTTTGTTCCACACATTCACGTAAATGAATGTTCATTCTGTTTTCAAACTGATTTATGAACACAAAATATCCCCAACCAAGAGTCCACTGTGCAATCAACTTCGAACTTTCTTTTTTCTGTTCTCGATTATTCGGCATGAAGATATTTTCAGGAACAGTTTTCATATAGTGGGCAAACCAATCATCCTCTGGAAGTTCATCCTCATTATCTTCCAAGCGTCGTTTTTTAATTTTCGAAATTTTTATGTTTCGGAATGTGATACTAATTCTAGGATCTTTAACGTCAGGTTGAGAGGGTATTCCATGCATCCAAAATTGATTCGTTGGGGGTTTCATTACAAGGAGAGTTCCATGAGTTAAGTCCACGCTTCGAGATGTGAAATTTCGCCTGGTAAATACCATTTGACGTTTTGCCCCTAAACTGATGATAGGTATATCACTTTCAGGTTCGAGACAAGTTTCATTGTCTTTATGCGTTGAAAGTTTCGCCACTCCGTCAGGATAATAGTTCAATAAAGCAAAATTATATTTTTTGCCAGTTATCGTTTCAACATAATCTTTTACATTTAGAAGAGTTTGAGTCCATGGTTCTGCACAAATGCTTGTTCCAGAGAATTCGTAACTAAGTCCTTCATCACCAAAACCGAGTACTTTTCTTCGTGGAACATATTGAGTCCCATTAATTTCAAAACTAATATATTTAAAATCATAATTTGATAGTTCATCTAGCAAAATATCAGCTTCATTTCGTGAATAAAATTCTTCGTATAATTCCACATTTAACTCTGTATCACATATATTCCTCATATTCGCTTTTGAATCTAACGACAATTCTGAATGATATAGAAATACGTAGCATTCTTAAATAGCAAAAATTATCTAAAAAATACATTAACGAAATGATTTCATCAACACTTATCGTAATACATTCTTGTCATGTCTTGTTTGTGAAGCCAGTCTTTCCGGCGTCATATGTGTAAAAATAATCATGATAGGATAGTGGGAAAGAGTTATAGTGTCCTAATGTTGTTATTCTGAACCTCGATATTACATATATGCATAAGGAGAATCTTAAAAGCATCATCCACTTATCATGATAGAGTAATGGAAAATTTCTAAAACTCTGATAATCATACGTGAAAGAATGTATTATCTTAAGGTTGTTGTTGCTATTCCAAGTTTGACAGTACATACAGAAGTGAAGGAAGATCCTTGATAAGCGCTGTAGACTTCACGTTATCATCTCTACAGTCTAATCTTCATGTTTTGGCATTTCAAGCATTTCAATTTGACTTATGAAATATATTATTTTATTTTATACTATTCCCGGTATTCAGATTTAGAAACCATTAATGCTTATTATGGAAAATAATACACAAAACGTTTGATTCCTGTTCAATAGAAATTGACTGAGAAAGAATTCAATTATAACATTTGGAATTTTTGACATTTCCAGAATTCAGCTAAAATTAATCAGAATACTTCGAAGCTAATTTGTTTCTCTTTAACGTCAATAAGTGAATTTTTTTTAATAAATAATTTGATTCATATTTGAATTTTCACATGAGTAGTTTCTGATTCTAAATACTAAAAATGCATTACAAAAATCCTCATGCAAATTTATTACTTTAGAATTGTAATCTATTAATCACGCACAAATTTATTAAACACTAAAAATATTTTCTTTTCTTTTAATATATGGAAACAATGTTGGGTTGACAATGAGTTGGGTTATAGGACGTGTTGACGCCTAAAAGTGAAGTTTTAGAAAGAAGGTTTGCAGAAAGAAAATTTAGCTGATCATTTGTTAGATTAGTGATTCGTCTTTAGGAAATGCACATTTTTTTTTTATTATTATTTTTTATTGTGAAAATGCTTTAACATATGGTGTAAGCGGAAAATTGCCTAAACAAAAAGATTAGGGTTTGCGAATAATAACAATAAACATTAATTCTTAATGCAGCATTTGCATAATTTGAATTATCATTAACTTTTTTGGAGATGTTACAATGCTAATCACTGTTTTTGTGTGACGCAAAAAACAAATTCTTTTTTCAGTACCTTCCATTGAGACCTTCCATTTTTTTCTCTTATCAGATCGAAGAGAGCGAACGAAATTTAGGTCCTTTGAAAATCGGTATAGGGAGACTATAATAGTATATGTGCAAACAAAGAAAAGCAATTAAACATATATAAATATAATTACCGCAGTTACGTTCCGCTTTATCATTCCATTTTAACATATTTAATTTCATAAAACTCAAATGATATGTTATTGAAATGAAGAATACATATGTTTCTAGCACTGTGAAAAAACAACGGTACTTAGAGCCATCTAAATTTGAATAACGTAGTCCTGCACCCGAATATGAGCCCCTAGAAACCGAATTTGAAATTCGTTTTATTGTTTATTTCATATTTTTTTAATCGTTAAAGAATTTTTTATTTGCAAACTCAAGGATTAAAAATCAAGGAATGGCAACACTGCACGGAAAATAAAATTCTTATCTGCGGCGCGTGAGACTGTCTTTCAGAAATTCTAAAGATATGCTACTTTTAAGTATTTTTAGTCCAAGGGCCCACAAGCCCAAAAGCTCTCGAAACGTATATGTGTGTGTAAATGAAAAAAAGCCCCTCTGTACGTAATATAATATCTGAAAGCTTGCAGATATTATATTACGTACAAAGATTCAGATTTCAGATGTTTTTATTTTATGTTTCATTTATTTATATATATTTTTCGCAATATTTCCATTTTTATGTGAATGCTATACTCCGATTTATTTTGAAAGTAAGAATTGTAGAGTGTGATGTAGCCGTTCCTCAATAAACACTAATGCCGGCTAGCTTTAAAAGGATTTATTAACAGACACAAGAACGGTTACAAACAAAAGAAATATACATAAAAATTAAACTTATACCAAATGGAACATCAAACATTGAGAATAACATAACATAGTAAGCTATCATCATGGCGGCTGGAGGTCGACTGACGTTTTTTCATATCGCCACGAGATAGCGTTTAAATAAAATAGTTCGGTTACAGTTCATGAGTTCATGGCGTGAATAAAATAACTTAATAAGGTCTGTTACATTCTACACCTCTGACTTCGTAGACGTCTCGGCAAGAAGTCAGGAACTGACATTTGTCTACTTTGTGCAGCGGGCGGAGAATCAGATGGACGGGCTCCTGTTTGACGAGGAGTAGATTTTGCGTCACCAGCACCTTGTGCAACAGGTGCAGATTCAGATGGTATTACACGTTTCGGGCGTCCTCTTTTCTTTAAGGGAACCACTGGAATTACACGAGCTGAGTTTTGCTTATTTCGATCTTGATATGGTTTCAAGGCTGAAATATGATACTTGCCGAGAATTTTGTCTGGTTCATGAGGATCGGCAATATCATAAGTGGTTGGAGATCTTGTAGTCACTATCACATAAGGACCATCCCTCTTGGGCATGAATTTAGCAGTTTTCTTCAGTGGACCTTTGCTGATTGGGTGGACGGTGACCCAAACTTTATCTCCAGGAACGAATTTCGGTGTTTCTCTTCGTTTTTTGTCAGCATATCGTTTCTGCTTATCTTGATGCATTTCGACTCTTTCTCGTACCTGTTGTACATTTCTTGCAAAATGTTTCAAATATGGAGTAATTTCGGGAACAAAATTATCGTTCTCAATTACGGCTTTTATATCATGCTTTACATCATCTAAGGTTCGTAACTCTCGTGCAAATTGAAGAAAAGAAGCAGAATGTCCAGTTGAATCACATTTGGCTGTATTCAAAGCAAACCTTATTAATGGCAATTTATCCTTCCATGACTGATAGTCGTTACCAACAAGTATTGCTAAACGTGGTTTCAGATCTCTATTGTTTCTTTCAACTGGGTTAGATTGTGGGTGATAGACAGGAGTAAGACTTTGATCAATGTTCAAGATATAGCATAGTTGTTGCATAACAGCACTAGTAAACTGGGTACCATTATCACTTATTATTTTCCTGGGTAACCCAAATCGAAGGGCGACTTCCTCCAAAAGAATAGTGGCACATTCTCTGGCCGTGGCTTCCTTTAAAGCAAATAGTTCTGTCCACTTCGTAGCACAGTCCTGCACATTTTTCACCAGACGGTGTTTCAGGAAGGGGACCGAAAAGATCAATTGACAAGGTCTCAAAACGTTGAGCATAGACTGGAGTTTGAAGTAAACCAGATGGCTTTTGATTAGTGGCTTTATAACGACAGCATTCGAGACAGCTTTTGACATATTCTGCTATATCCTTTCTCATTCAAACCCAGTAGTATCTTTTTGCTATTCGATAAAATGTTCCTTCAGATCCATAGTGACCGGCCGTTGGCGAATCATGATATTCTTTCAAGATTTCTGCTTTTCTTTTTTGAGGTATAACTAGTTGAGCTTCTTCCTCTTCTGAATCAGGGGAATATCGGTACAAAACTCTTCTGTTCATAACGTAGCCTCTTCCAGTCCAAGTTGCACAGTCTGCTTCTTTCTCTGGACTCTCAAAAGTTTCGATGATCTTCCGAAGATCATCATCTTCTAGCTGTGATTGTCTTAATTCTGCAGGGCTAATAGTAGGGATTTCGACAGAGACAGCACATACTTGACAAGAATCTGTACTTGAGTGTTCACAAATAGGACGAGACAATAGATCAGCAATAAAGTTCAATCGTCCAGGAATGTAATTGATAGTCAGATTGTAGGATTGGATTTGTAAGGCTCATCTTGCGAGTCTACCAGTTGGTGACTTTAAAGACATCACCCATTTCAATGGTTGGTGGTCAGAGGTGATTGTGATAGACTGGCTTTCAACATATCTTCTAAATTTGTTGAGTGCCCATACTACTGCTAAGGCTTCTTTTTCTATGGTGGAATAGTTTCGTTCTGATGCAGTCAGCAAGCGGCTGGCATATTCTATAGGGTGTTCTTCATTTTTCTCCCCTTGTAGCAACACTGCTCCAATGGCTACATTGCTAGCATCTGTGCGAATGATAAAAGGCTTCGTTCCACCAGCTTGCTTAAGAATCGGCGGGCTAATTAATTTGGATTTCAGCTCTTGGAAAGCATTTTCTTGTTGTGCTTCTCACTTCCACAGCGCTTTCTTCTTTGTTAAATCCGTTAACGGTTTGGCTATTTGAGAAAAATTTGGAATATATCGACGATACCAGGAACACGTTTGTACGAACGATTGCACTTGCTTAACAGTTTTCGGCGATGGCATGTCTGCAATGGCAGCAGTCTTGTGTGGATCAACAGCTATACCATGCTTAATAATGTAATGCCCTAAATATTTCACTTTTTCACAACAGAAGTGGCACTTCTCACGATTAGCATTGAGTTTGAATAACGATAGACGTTGGAAAACTTGTTCTAAATCAGAAAGGTGCTTTTCGAAGCTAGGTGACAGCACGATGATATCATCTAAATATGTCAAAGCAAACACATTATTAAGTCCAGAACGGAACCTATCTATCAATCTAGAAAAAGTGGCAGGAGCGTTTCTCAATCCGAAGGGCATTCAGGTAAATTTATATGTACCTAAATGGCAAACAAAAGCAGTCTTATTTTGATCTTCTTCAGCTACTCTCACCTGATGATAACCGGATCTCAAATCAATAGTTGACATATAAGGTGTCGGTTTTGCTTCACTCAACAAATCATCTATACGTGGCAAAGGATAAGTGTCTGGAACGGTTTGAGCATTTAGGTTACGATAATCAATGCATAACCGTACTTTTCCATTTGCCTTGGGAATCAGAACCACAGGAGAGGCATAGGGGCTTTCACATTCTTTTATGATACCTTGTTTTAGAAGGGAATCAAGTTCCTTTTTCAACAGTTCTTTCTTACTTGGGCTCATCCGATATGGAGGGACTGAAACAGGGGGGCTGTTTCTTGTGTTAATATGGTGTTCAATGAATGGAGTGGCTTCTCCCCCTACTTTGAAGACAGTGTGATATTTGTTAAGCAATGCATCAGTTGCAAGCCGTTGGGCTGTAGTTAATTGTTGTCCTTCATTTTCTCGTAGTTGGCAGTTGTTTAGAACAACTGGGGTTTCTTCCAGTACTTGGGATTGATGAGGTTTCACGAAGTTATATTTTCTTCGAGGTTCATCAGAAAAGTTCCACCTATTTTCAGCAAGATTTAAAACAATTTTAGCTTTTTGAAGAAAGTCAATTCCTAACAGAGTCGAGTTATTTTTGGCATCAGGCAACACAAGGAGCGGAGTTTTGAACTCTCTGCCTTCGAGAAGAATAATTTGTTCGGTGCGAAGTACCTCTTTTTCAGATACCAAACCATCAGCGAAAGACACCCCTAGTGTTGTCTTTTCAAATACTGCATCTTGTTTCTGCAGAATGTGATAGAGGGATTCACTTGCGATTGAGTGACTAGCACCACTGGCGGCGAAAGCTGTACCGGAAACACCACCAATACTAATTCGAAATACAGCAGTCCGAGGGGAAGATAAACAGGATCGGATTTGGATAGTGCCAAAATTTGATGAATCTGAAGTCTTTGGGGGGTTACAGTCTGGACATTTAGACTTGATAAAACCAGTTTTTCCGCACCCATAGCATGTTAAAGGAGGTCGCGTTCCTTCTGTTTGTTGCTGACCACGATTTAAAAAGGTTTTATGAGGTCCCTGTATGTCACTTGTTCGATTTTCTACTTTGTGTTTGGATGGATTAGTCGGTTTGTAAGAATAGTTTCGCCTGCCAGGAAGTTCAGTTTTATAGTTCGTATTTTTAACACGTACAGCTTCATAATCATCCAATTTCTGTACTAATTCAGATGAACTCTTTGTTTTCCCCAAGTATCAATAAAATGCTCCTTAACGTCACTACTGACTCTTCTTTTAAGCTGATCCGTCAGGACCAAGTCTTTGAGTGATTCAAAGTCTGTAACATCGAGACTATGAAACCACTCTTCGAGATAATTGTTTAATTCGTAAGCAAAATCTTTCCATAAGGACCCAGGGTGTTTTTGGTGTGTAGTAAGTTTAATTCGAAATGATTCAGCATTTAATTTGAATCTTTGTAGCAGAATCTTCTTGATGTAAGAATAATCTTCTAATTTGTCTTTTGGTTCTCTTAAAATAATTTGCGAAATGTCTATAGGCAGAAGAGGTAGGAGTCATGTAATCTATTTGTTTTATATTAACTTTCTCGCATTGTCTTTCAAAAATTTGCAGGTAGGTTGCAATGTCAGGAGTTCCTGCAAATTTAGGGATTAGGTGTTGAATATTTGTTTCTGCATTTGAAGCAAAGGCGGCATAGTTAGGATTTGAGCTAGCCGCTGCCAGGTTTAATTTTAAACGTTCCAAATCTAATAAAAGTTCTTGTTCTTTTCTTTGACGTGTCTCCAGATCGTTGCTTTCACGTTGTATTTGTTGTCTAGTTTCGACTAAAGTTTCCAGAAGATTCCTGGTAAAAGCCTCATCATAAGGGGCGGAATTGACAATAAGATCTTTAAGATCTATTACTCGCATAGTGTCGTTTACAGTGAAACCCAGTTCTGTAGCGAGAGTTTTTAAATCCTCTTTTCGTGCTTTGGCAAGGTAAGCCATAATTATATGAGAGGTCAGGGGGGAGGGAAAAGATGAAGTTGAATTTGTTGTTATTTCGATTTTATTCACAATACAGTATTTTAGAATTAATAATTATACCTTTAAGTAAAATGTATATACCCCTATTAAACAGCATGTATGAATGTAAACAATGTTACTCGTACATTTATATACCACTATTAAACAGTATTTATAAATGTAAACAATAATACTCACAAAGTTTATTATTTCGGAGTCGTAAAAATATCATAAAATGCCCTCATAAATTCAACTTGTATCAAGAAAATAACATATAGTAAATTGCTCAAAAATTGTTTACTACTTAGCAAAACATACAAAACAACAAAATATTAAGCTGATTAAGCAACACACACTTAGTAACTCTTTTACTTTATTTAAATAGTCATTCGATTTTATTCATAACTATTTTCTTTCGCTTCAAGAAATATTTTCAAGACATGCATTCATTAAAGGAAAACAATCGTATTTTCTTAAAGTATTATACTCTAATCATTTTCTCAAAATGTTCGTCGAAAGATAAATCAACAAGTACACTATTTTATTTTATGTAGAATAAAACATTTAATAAGGAACAACAGCACTCAAAGGAAATAAAAATAATAAAAGATTTGACGTACACACATCATAAATCATCGCTAGTCTAAACATTTTCGCGGGGGGAAAACATCTGCTGCTGTATGTCAGAATCGAAACTAATAAATTCTAATGAACAACGTCCATGAATATATTCAAACTTTAACATCAAAACATGTATTCAGTGAAACAATATTAGTCACAAATTAATTTACTATGCGCATTAACATTTTAAAATAACAAATTACAATTCAAGAAATAACGTTTGGATAACAGAAAGCCGTTTGCTTTCGTTTAATACTCTTATGTAGTATCAATAAATGAGATTTCAGTAAAGAATTTACATTTGCTTTAAGAAGCAGCTTATAATAAATAATCAGTTTAAAAGAACTTTAAACTCAGATTAAACGATAATGTAAACGAAACTTATCTTTTCCGTTGAAATTGTCCAGTTGATGATTCGATCTGCTAGCAGCACGGTATGACAATTTTAATTCCAGAATTGGTTTCCAGAATATTTGACCAGTAGTCCACACCTGAAAAGAAACTGAGACGATCTCTAGCAACTAAAAGTTAAATTCGGGAGTAAGAGCTTGTTAAAGCCAAACAGAAATTCTAAACATTTTGTTGCGCCATTTTGGATTCAAATTTAGTTGGGCGCCAATGCGATGTAGCCGTTCCTCAATAAACACTAATGCCGGCTAGCTTTAAAAGGATTTATTAACAGAGCACACAAGAACGGTTACAAACAAAAGAAATATACATAAAAATGAAACTTATACCAAATGGAACATCAAACATTGAGAATAACATAACATAGTAAGGTATCATCATGGCGGCTGGATGTCGACTGACGTTTTTTCATATCGCCACGAGATAACGTTTAAATAAAATAGTTCGGTTACAGTTCATGAGTTCATGGCGTGAATAAAATAGTTCAATTACACTTAAATAGGTCTGTTACAAGAGACATTAGTACTTTTTAGAAGCAGAAAAGATGAAAAATATGCAACGCTTTCGACGGGAATCGAACCATGGACCTCGCAATTACTCGCTGAGCGTGCAGACTACCACACCACAAAAGCATGCGAAAAAGGTGGGAGAAATGCCTTATATTCTCCCCCTTTTGAAGGGCGACTAGGGTTTCCAGGGGACCCAATCGCCAAATCCTGGGTCCTTTTAATTCGGGCGCCACTGTAGAGGCATTAGGTATTTTTGGAAGCAGGCAAGATGAAAAAGTAGCAACTCTTTCGCCGGGAATCGAACCCCGGTTCTTTCAATTACGCGCTGAGCGTGCAGACCACCACACCACGAAGGCATGCGAAGAAGGTGGGAGAAATACCTTATAGAATATCTAACATTTTTTTTATGGTTTGAAAACAAGAAATTAAGTCTTCAAGATTTTCCAATTTAATAAAATACGTTTTCAGTTATAGAATATAATGCATGCAAGTTGTCATATGTGCTAGCTTATCTCAGTAAAACCTTAATATTATTTTCTCCTTCGAAATCTATAAAGATGTTGTGCAAAACTCAATGCAAAACAAAGGTTGAGTTTTTCATTCATTTTAAATTAATTTCGAGGTAATATAAATGTGTGACATTCTACATCTTATGCAAGTTGGTTCAGTCGGGAATGAGATGGGACTCCTCATTTTATTTAAGTAGGTTCTAGCTAGAATCAGTTAATTTTTAACAGTCACTTGAATGTAGAGATAATTTATTTTGTCGTTCTTTTTGGGTTTGCTATTTTACTTTTAACTACAAGTTACGTACATATTTTTAAAAAATAAAAAGTTTGCACACAAATCTTACAAACATATGTTTAAAATTTCTCACTGAATTCGAAAACCTTTATTTGATAGCGAACTATTGAAAACGCAGCGCCATCTAGAGACTAAATTCTAATCACATCTTATTACTTAATCTCCCATTTAATGAATCGGTTTCAATGAAACATTACGAAATCTTTCATTGTAATAAACTTTTGCAGTCATTTGTTAAAGGACAAAATTATTCAAAATATAGTACCATAGCTGCGCATTTATTTTTATGTTGGGTTTATGGTAATGACCTTCAATCGTAAATCCTCTTTTTCCCACATTCTGAATCATTCCATACTTAAATAGATTTAATGGATATGTCCATTTTCAACCATACGAAATCTTAATTGCAAAGTGTTTGTTTTGCGTAAATTATAGGATATCTAATAACTCTACCTATTTAAAATAATTGGATAGTCTTACCAAATAATATTGGTAATAATTGGATAGGCTTAACAATGATTTCCCTTCGATATAATAGAATTATATCCAACCAATTAGAATTATATCTAATTAGTTCATCAAACAATTGTTAAAAAGTCACGATTAAAACAAGAACTTGTATAATTTTAGAGATCTGTAAATCTATTGCTAAACTGGCACATTAAAACTTTAAAATATTTTTAAATGTGTAAAAATCATCAACTGTAATATTTTCATTTTTATCTTCACATTCAGATGTCCAAAATTTCTAAATATTTAAAATTCTAGCCAAATCCTCACAGTTATAAAATACAGTTAAATTTCAGATTTTGTTACTTTTATTAAAAATTGAAACTTTCTAACATCCTTTTAAAGGACAATTTATTTTTCATTGACTTCTCACGGCTCTTCTCTTCGATTCCTCTTCTTCGAGTTTGCACCAATTGTACCAAGCTTAACTATACTACTAGATTTTCTCTGTGTGGCTTCACTGATTCCTAGTCTTCTGAAAACAAATTTTTGCTTATTCACATCCTGTCTTTATTCTTTCCACTTACTAAGCAAGCGACTTCAACGTTGGGAAGAGCCTAAACTTGTATTAGTCTTCCATTCTATTACAATGAAACCCCCATTTAACATTTAACAAAGCGCGGCGAAACCTAATGTACCTTCAGGAAAGCACTGATCCTGGCTTTGCTTCAACGAACACCTTTGGTCTCTGATGTACGTTTTAAATTTTGGAAGATATTCAGGAAGGACATATTCGCAATCTCCAAAACAGTTTACAGAACAGAACAGAAAAGAAAAAAAAAAAACCCAAATTATGCAATAACTGTTATTTTATTGAAATTACAACGATATTGTTTCAAGATTGTACACCCTGACACTGAAAATAACAGACTTTGCGAAAGAGAAATTTAAATTAAAAATTTGATTTTCTACACGAATTTGCATTTGTACACGTATATTGATTTTTCTTCAACGGGCCAGCAAAATTTAATTTGAAGTTTTTATTGACCGTTAAAGGAGTGGGTGACTCTGAAGATGCTTCTTATAACATATTCGAAAATGAATTTGCAAATCTTTCGCAAAATAATTACAAAAAAAAAAAAGTTTCACTTGTATATGACAGGGTTACGAAGAAAAGGCGATAAAACGCAATAGAAAGAAAGAGAAATTTATCTTTGAATTATGCCTAAATAGATTTACCATGATGAAAATGCTGCGTAAGCGTATGAGTAATCGGACTTTAAAACTAAAGCAATCTTTTTTTCAAATCCGACTGTTGGTTATAAACAGTGTTCGCAGTAAAAAAAGTCTGAATACAATAAAATTGCATAAAACACAGCTAGCTTATAATTAAATATTGTACGATAATTATTAAAGTTTTAAGACGAAAATTTATTCAGAACATAGATTTGATTGATTAAAATCGAAACGAATTAAAGCAGTTTGATTTCCCTTGTCTGATTTCTTAAACACGATTATGCTTATCCTAAACAAAAATGACAAATTATTATCTCTTTTATTTATTGTATATTCTGAACCAATAGATTTCGTTTGGCTTATTTGAGTAGAGGAAAGCGCATTAGGGATATTTGTGTAAGAGGAAACATGTTATAGAGTAGACTTTCTAAAGAGTAGCTCTTATCCAATTTACACATTGGGAAATTATTATCTCTTTTATATATTGTATATTCTGAACCAATAGATTTCGTTTGGCTTATTTGAGTAGAGGAAAGCGCATTAGGGATATTTGTGTAAGAGGAAACATGTTATAGAGTAGACTTTCTAAAGAGTAGCTCTTATCCAATTTACACATTGGGAAATGCACAAAAGCATTCATCATTCAGTAATTTGATCGGAATTTCAAGTTGGGTTGAACTAGCCCCAGCTGTCTAAACCACTACTCTACTGGCGGTCTGCTTCCACAAATAAGAGAAGTTAGATTTACAGTTTCAATTGGAATGTTTTGGGATAGACAATATTTATGTTATTGCTTCTAAATAAGCAAAACTTTGTGTACAGGATTTGAAAATTTTGCTATCAAGTACTTATTTTAAAACTAGCTCATGTTCAAAGTTGTTCTTGTGGATTCCGATTTTCTCTTAAAATTCAAAAATTTGAATTAAAATGTTTTACGTGTGAGAAAATAATTGGAAAAGTACTTTCCTCTATATTTTCTTAAAAACAACTACACTAATTCAATTTCTTTGATAAATATGGATTTCGAATTTGGAAATATTTTATTCCGAAATTTAACATTATTTCCAAATTTCATCAATTCTCAACATTCTTGACCTTTATTTCAACGACGTTTTCAAATTACAAAGTATTACAGGCAGTTATGTAGCAGCGTTTTTTCTACATTAAGTACTCCAATGTGGACATACACTTAGGGTTAGCTCAAAAATTCTGCTGAATTTGTGTTTCGCGTAACACCTGTGTCAATTGTACTTCTAAAAATTGTAATTAAATTCAGTCCGCTAAACACAGCCTATGTAAAGCAGATACGGGTTTGATCATTTTCAGTTGCATCATATCTGCGCTCTATATTCTGTTCGTAATTAGTACAATAGACTGTGTACTATATTGCCCAGAATGATGCACCATTGTAGAGTAAAGTAATTTTAAGTGTTTGTGTTCTTGCCTAGTTTTTAATGATTAAATTGTGTCCCATTTGGTTTAACGTTTTCTTTTAAGTAACTGATTTTTGGTAAAGTATGTATCGTCCACATCTTATCACTTTATGCTCTATTTCATATTTTCGTTTGTCGAAAATCAAAAAGCTTGGCGATTTTTTAAATTTTCAAAATCATATTTAGAAAGCCGCAAAAGTTGTACTGCATCACCAGAAGCCATTGTTTTATATAATTTTAACTGCATATTACGGAAATGAAATTAATCTTCCGCCATCTTGTGTAAATTCCAGCGGATTGATTGTACATAAAGGTACCATTTCAGAGTACATGGTTTCCATGTCTGGTTTAACACCGTAATCTTGTCAACCAAAGACATGTGCCTCACATCGATTCGAACTAATATTCTTACAGGTGACTGATCTTCTATAATAAGTTGGAATTATTCAGAAATAAAATCATTGCCACCAGAGGTAAGTATTTTTCTTCAGAGCATGTACATTAAACAGAATAATTGGCTTAACAGTTCATTTTTGACGTATTTTTGTGTATAATTGCTTCAATTAATTTTCAAGCATTCACATTTGTCTTATATGTATGTTATTAAATTCCATAATTTGTCAATAATACTTCTGAAAATTGTAATTAAATTCAGTTCGCTAAACACAGCTTATGTAAAGCAGATGCGGGTTTGATTATTTTCAGTGGCATCATATCTGCGCTCTACATTCTGTTCGCAATTAAACCAATAGACTGTGTACTACATCTTCCAGTAAGATGCACCATTTTAGAATAAAGTAATTTTAAGGCTTTGCGTTCTTGCCTAGTTTTTAATGATTAATTTTCCCCCATTGTGTTTTGCTTTTTCTTTTAAGTAACTGATTTTTGATAAAGTATGTATCTTCCACAACTTATCACTTGGTCGAAAATCGATAAGCTTGCGATTTTTAAAATTTTGAAAACAATATTTATAAAAGTTTTAAAGTCGAAAAGGTTGTGCTGCATCAACATATCCCATTGTTTTTTAAAATTTTAAACAGCACATTTGCAACTACAGTGACTAAAAATTTCTATATATGAAAATCCATATGTTCAATTTCAGATAAAAGAACTTTCAAATTTGATGATTTTCTAAGCTTCTCTGACTTGTTACAGAAATTCAGTGTAGAATGCATTACCAACGGTGAATATATCCTTATCCAAGATAGTTGCTGTTTGAAAAACCGAAAAGTTTCATAAAGACCACTGCACACTTGGGAAAATCAATTTCTAACCTCAAAAATCTGTTATATACAATTATAAATTTGCGAAAGCATTTACGCCTAGAACTTTCAATACACATGGCATTTTTATCTCCATTATTGCTTAATGAATCACTTAGGGGATGAAATCTATCTTCGGCCATCTTGTGCAAGTTCCAGTGGATTGATTGCACATAAAGGTAACATTATTGTTATTATCTCACTATTGTGAATTCTATTCCATAGTAAGTCATTCAAAAGTCTGCGTGTGCTTATTCAGTGTTGCTGTGGCTGATTGGTATCTCCATATGTACGTGTTACACGTTGCATCCAATAGAACAACAGAGCAAGGCAGTTACAGGTTTCAGACCACATAGTTTCCATGTCTGGTTTAAAACTGTAATCTTGTCAAAGAAGGGCATGTGCCTCGTATCGATTTGAAGTAAGATTTTTACATGTGACTGATCTTCTACCATAAGTAGGAATTCTTCAGAATTTAAATCATTGCCACCAGAGGTAAATAGGTTTTTTCAGAGCTTATAAATTAAACAGAATAATTGGCTTAACTGTTAATTGTTGACGTATTTTTGTTTATAATTGCTTCAATTAATTTTTAAGCATTCACATTTGTCTTATATGTGTGTTATTAAATTCCATAATTTTACTTATTCTTAAGCAAAAATTCCCAAATAGGTGTAAACATGTGAAATTTCGCTAAAACAAGGCATTTATTAGACCACAGGTAGCCATAGACGTACACTTGCCACGGTAATACTAGGCGAAAACTTTAAATCTGCCTTATTTTCAGTTCGAATTGAATGTGCTTTTACTAGATTTACATTGGTGCACTGCACATTAAAAAAAATCTTATTATTCCAAATTGTATGCATAATGTGGGCTAATTTTAATGTTGATTTTATCGTTTAAATTTTTTATGTATCTTGCAATTATCTACTACCCCAGTTTAGCATTCCGTTAAATTTAATATTTTTGACGTATATTTGTGTATACACGCAATAATATCCAATCCAAATATGCTAAAAAATATCATGTACAGATTTTAGTGCACGTAAGTATTACGAGAGTAATAGGCGCTTTTTGTTTAATAGCTATTTTACTAAACAATTTCTGCGGTGTGGTAGAATGTTAACATTGACAGTATAACATTTTTTCACAAAATTTCTTCCTTTTTCTAAAATGCTTCGAGTTGGAAATTGATCAACAAAATAGGGGTTAGTAGAGCTTTAGCGTACCGGGTACAGCATCAAAATCTAGCCTCTGGTTTTCTGGAAGAGTGGGACCGATATCGTCTTCTATTCTCAGAAAAGCTGCGAAATTACAGGTTTGTCTTCAGAATCCTACCCATTTCCATTTGGAGCTATACAGAACTGAGCCTTGTACATATGCCAAATGTTTTTCCATCACACGTGGACAGCATGAGAAATGGGTCGGAAAACATAGGTACCAATTTAAAGGTATCAGAATCGTCTCCAGTTGTCATTATGAATGTGTTCTAGCTGTCAGATTCTTTGGCGACGTAATTAAGCGTTTTAAATGACGTCAAAAAAGTCACTGCTCCAGATATTTTACTAGTAACTGCTGCGTAGTGTGATCGAAACCGTTATTTAAATCTTCTGAATAAAATTTGGGATAATTCCTTTTACATCAGAGAATAAAGGAATTTGTAACACGAATTTCAACAAAATTACATGCATCAAATAACAGAATTACTTAAAAGGAAATATCAGTACAACAAATCACTCTTTGCAGCTTCGCTTTTGTCCGACACTTGTTTTTCAGCTATCGTATCTACCCATTTCAAGATACCATGAGAAGAACCTTTTTTTACTGTGTAAATTAATTACATGTATGTTTTGTATACATATGGAGATATGTTTTTGAATTAGGAAAGCGACAATTTCTTTTAACTTAAACAACCGAGACATTATCTTCAGTCCAATTTAATTTTTCATCTAAATCATTTCTTAACTACAAAAGTTCATATTATTTTTCTTTGCAAAGGTGATTAGGTGTTGCTGGAAACAAATGAAATACCAAACATCATAAATTTATTGAAGTCAACAGCAGAAAAGTGTTAAACTATTAATAGATTACTTCAGTGAAATGTAATTGCATTTAAACGTATTAAATTGTTTTCAGAAGATGTAATAATCAGGAACATAGGAAGATCCGAAGAAATATTGTGCGTTTAATACTTCTTTTTGTTTTCTCTAATTTTTTATACATTTGAGTTAACGTGTAAATCTATGTTTTGAACGCATGGCCCGTTAAGTGAAGAAGTTTGTGAGAAGGCAATTTTTAATCCTGTGCAGAAAATGTGCAAACGATTGATCAGTCATCGGTTCAGCATACGTAGCCATCAGGTTGAGAGCCCAAACATTGATTAATTGCGCTCGACTGGAAATTTGATCAGCCTGGTCAACGGAAGCCACCGTTTAAAAATTTTACTTGTTCTTAAATACTTGCTTATTAACTCTTGTAATACGTTTAGATACTTATAATGACAGTTCCTTCACTTTCAATAATATATTTCATAAATTGTTGAAGTGCAGACACACACTTCATATTGTAGAAAAACGTTTCTCTGGAATTTATTATGCAAATCCTGGTTATTTTTTCTAAGAATGGAAAGTAATGGAGAGTGCCATTTATAAAGCTTAGGTTTTTCTAGATTTGCAGGTTTTTCGCGCTCTCATTTTAAGTGCCTTCTTAAGAATCTCTGGAAATAAAATGGAAACTTTCCATGATTTGTTGCCAATCTAATTGGAGAACAAAATTTATTCTTTATAGGGATACTTCCGGGAAGTAACCGTGGAGCAATCTTGGTGTATCTTCCTCGTCCCATCCTGTTTGTTATTTTATTAAAACGGGTTTGGAAATTTTTGTCCTGACTGCAAGGTTTCATTTGAGATGATAGATGTCAATCAGACCTTTTAATATGGCATCCTGAGCTGCTGCTGCCAGCAGCTTCATTTCCTATTATACCTGTATATCCTCATAATGGAATTTAATATTATAATGGACTCATTACTTTTGACAAAAACGTATAAATAATCATTTATTAAATTAATGACTTCAAACATATGAACATATATATTTAATAAAATAAAAATATTTCAGCGCAAATAATTATCGACGTATATTTGAAGAAGAAGAAAGAGAAGCAGAAATATACTACAACGAAGAATTACTCGAAGAATTGGATCCCCAATGTTTAAGATTGCAATACGTGTCGGAGACGTAAGTCATTTCGTAAAAAATAATAAAACAAAACATAATGTTTCAGGTCCAGTTTAATTATACATTTAATAATTTTTTGACAAAAACGCTGGTCTGGAAAATAATACGTTTTCAGATTTATAATGCGTAATGTTTTTTTCATTCCTTCATTACAAAAATAGAATAAAAATGTTTAAGTTGGAAAATTACATTGTGAAGAATTGAAATTTATTGTAATACCTTTTGATTATGAGGAAACTTTATTGCATTAACTAATGAAATATCTAAACAGAAAACTAATATACAAAATACACGTGTTTAAACGGCGAGTTTGCAAAATTTGTGAATGAGAAGTAAGTGTCAAATAGTTGATATAATTAGAGTAACAAAGACAAAAGGACTTTATAAATAATATGCATATATATATGTATGTAAAACAAATTAAGTAAACACTGAAATCCATCCTATACTCTATTCGGAAAAAATTGTTCTCTTCGCATGTTTCTGTTAGAATATATATTTCTAGATTTACAGAGATTTATGATATTATTTAGCTCGAGTTTTGAGAATGTACTCATCCAACATAATAAAAATTTCGAGATTCTAAGTTTTCATTGCAATTATTTTTTAATATGTAATATTAAATAATTTTGAATTAATAACGAATTAAAAAATAAAAATTAATTAATTAAAATATATGTTTATATATATATATATCCCCATCACATGATTTCAGTTAAAGATGATGACGTAGCTAAGTGGGAATATAAAACTTCCTGAATCAAATATTTCTCTTACTAAACCACAATATTGTAGAACTATGCACATTTTTTCTATCTCTGTCACCGCTGTCACGGCGTCGTGCTACTTTCTTCCTATTCCAACAATATGAGAAATATAAATATTCTAGAAATAGGTATGTTTAGAATTTCAAATGAATTGTGGCCGCAAATGTGAATTGAAATAAATCTGAATATTTTATCTTATTCATCTGCCAAATTTTCTCTGTATTATAGATCAATATGTGCGATCAGAATTCCTAACATTAATTCACACACACACACACACACACACATATACATATATATCTATATATATACGTTTATCGTATATATGGTACGGTGAAACACCGAAATCTGGAGAATGTCGGCTTTCACCGGTGAATGTCAACATTCACATAGTCGCTTGTTATATGTCCGAAATATTTTCCAAATACACTTATTTCTGACTTACACCGGTAAATGTCGACATTCACCATCTACTAATGGTGAATGTTGAACACATAAGAATATTATATTTTCTTCTCCATAATTCGGTCGCGAAAAAACGCACTTGAGACTTAAAATAAGAACTTAAGAATATAAGAACTTGAAACACACTGTACATTCAAAATGAGAAAGGAAAATATTAGAAGTTAAAAACTTACTTAATTACGTGATTCTAATCTTATTTATTGCAACAACTTAAACTATTAGGACACTTTCAATTGCACAAGAGGGCCTTGCTTTTACAACTGCATTTATTTGTGGAACATTTCCTTTTGCAATGACAGCGTGTACATATACACATCTCTTTTCGACTTACACCAGAACATATCTGTGATTGTCGACATACACCGGTGAGGGTCCGAATGTACAAGAATGTAATGCAATATTCGATCTTTCACCGACGTATTTGGTGAATGTTGACATTCACCGGTGAAAGTAGACATTCTCCAATTTCGGTCTTTCACGGTAACATACCGTGAAAGAAAATATACGATTATATATATATATATATATATATATATATATATATATATAATCGTTTATTGCAATGCATGGTCGGAAACGCTTTCCAGGCGCTATAGTGACGAGAGACAACAGAAGAAAAATAGGGTACGAAAATAGGGTAAAGGTATTTGTTTATTATTCTTAGCGCAGAGGAATCTAAGAAATAAGAACAAAAACAGGGGATCTTCATCAAAGAAAGTATTCGAAAGTTCCTTCGGAAAGTATCCTAAACATGGGTTTGGCAGGGGTAGTCCAGTGCATTGTTCAGCAAGAACACGAGACCTCACTTGCATTACACTTCCTCTCTGGGTACGTCAACACATTAGTGCACGAAACCCCTGTTAGAAGTCACATAGGAACTTGTGGCACATATCGTGACAGCTGTTGGGAAAGTCCTGGGGATGCACGGTATTTTCCAGAACATATTATGTTCGATGTGCGAGAGATGTGATACCTGCATCAGGGTGCAGGTCGTAATTTCGAACACCTTCTTTGAGGTCCATAAGTGTCTAATTTTGTTCCTAATTTTTAATTTCTCTTGTGCTAAGCATAACTGGTGTCCGTTCTTTCTTGAGTTTTGTGTTGTTTGTATCGGCCAGGAAAGTGTTTTCGGCCATGTTTTGCCATTTCATTTTTCGTCGTCGTCGTCTCTCTCATATATGTGCATAATTACTTATGACTCAAGTGTTGCTACTATATGATGAAATTTACAAACACGGTGTTTAAAATGCTACATATTCCCATCCGAAAATATCTTTTTTTTCCTCTTGCCCTTCAAATAAGAAATATGTGTCCTTCATTGTAAAATCTCCTGGTACTTTAATTCTTCTATTTTCGAGGTCAATGGAGAAAATATTTCAGTATAGGCAGCTGTCAATATTCAAACATTAAATTGTAAAAGCCATTAAAGTGTAGCCGAAACTCTCAGAAAGGCTTAATTCGCATAAGGATTTAGGAAATACATTTTGAAAGACTTAGCTGCAAATTTTCCTTCAATAAATTTAATGGAACAGGTAAAAGAAATTACAGGCAACAATAAATATAGGAGAAAACAGATATTTCTCATCGTAATTTGTTTTGCTTTCTTTGATTTCTTTCTTTCTTCCTGTATAAATAATTAAAACTTTAAGAATGCAACTGAAGAATGAGAATAAAATTTTCATTTGAAAACAAATGGTGGCAAAAATCCTAGTGCTGCTCTGCTGGACGACGAAATAGACCAGTAATTCGGAATTGTTCCGAATTCGGAATAACGAAAGAAAATTTGAAACCTGTGCAGCCAGCGTTGCAAAGAGATTGATCTGCGAGAAAGATGACTTAAATGAGGAAACTCGGAGATAATTTAATAATGTGTAAGGTTACTTCTAGTGGGATAATAATAAGAAAATGTTAAAATACAAAATACGTAAGTAAAATATACAAAAATTGAAGAAATTTAAAATATCTGGCATGCGTAAGAAATAGTAACTGATTCAAAAAATAAATGAATCCAAAGCTCCCAAACTTATACTCGTTTAAATACAGGTTTTGCTGATTCCGAAAGAACGTTACGTGTATTTCTTCGAAAATGCTTTTACCATCCTTTGTTTGTAGTTGTTTCATTTTTCATTTCAGTTTCATTTTCCCCCCTATTTGGAAATTTTAGCCATTGTTTCCCTCTGTTTTAAGCCACCTGTTTATTATTACTATTATTATTCTTTCAACTTATATAAAAATTAAGTAAGGAAAAGTAAGGCACTGAAAGTTTGCAAATTATTACACTCTACGTGAGATTCATGGAGGTCGTTTATTGCATACAAATCACGCCAAATGCTTTAACTTCTCTGCTTGGCTTTAGGTCAGAACAACGAAAGCAACAAATTCGCCCTTTGTAGAAAAACATTCTGTCAGGCAATAAATCTACGGGGAGATTTTTCGCTATGAAACTGAGCCAAAAGTGTTATATAGTATCTAAATATGGAAGTGTTGTACATGTTAAACGTGATCATCGTTGCATTACTTTCACTTTTTTACTACTGAAATAAAGATATACTGATTATTTTGTAGATTGGAAAACCCTCCTTGTGATCATGAAAAGGAGCAAAAACTAGAGAACGAGAAAGAACTAGAAAAGAAGCGAGAAGCTGAAAAGATGCAAGAACTGAAAAAGAATCAAGAACTGAATAAAAAGGTAGAACAGGAAAAGAAGGAGAAACTGGAAAAGAAGCAAGAACTGAAAAACAAGAAAAAACTGGAAATGACACAAAAACTAGAAAAGAAGCAAGAAATGAAAAAGAAGCAAAAGCTGGAAAAGATACAAAAACTAGAAAAGAAGCAAGAACCAAAAAAGATACAAGAATTGGAAAAGAAGCAAAAGCTGGAAAAGATACAAAACCTAGAAAAGAAGCAAGAACCAGAAAAGATACAAGAATTGGAAAAGAAGCAAGAACTGAAAAAGAAGCAAGAGCAGGAAAAGAAGCAAAAATTGGAAAAGAAGCAAGAACTGAAAATGAAACAAGAGCAGAAAAAGAAGAAAAAACTGGAAAAGAAGGAAGAACTGAAAACAAACAAAAACTGGAAAAGCAACAGAAGCTAGAAAAGAAGCAAGAACTGAAAAAGAAGCAAACACTGGAATGGATTCAAAAACTAGAAAAGAAAGAACTGAAAATGGAGAAACAACTGAAAGAGATACAAAAACTAGTAAACAAAGAAGAACTGAAAAGGCAGAAGGAACTGGAAAAAATGCAAAAACTAAAAAACAAAGAAGAACTGAAAAAGAAGAAGAAACTGGAAAAAATGCAAAAAACAACAAACAAAGAAGAACTGAAAAAGAAGAAACTGGAAAAAATGCAAAAACTGGAAAAGAAGCAAGAGCCGGAAAAGATGCCAGAACTGGAAAATATAGACGAGTCAGAAAAGACGCAATACCTGGAAAAGAAGCAAAAAACGGAAGAGAATCCTAATCTGAAAAACAAGCTGGAACCGGAAAAGAACTGTCAAACCCGAAAAGGAAACCGGATGAACTGCGAAAAGAGCCAGAACTCGATAAGGACTGTAGAACGATTGATTTAATGACCAAACGAAGCAAGACTCGGAAAAGAAAAATAGAACAAATAAATCATATACCTGCTTCATTTTACCAAAATTTATTATCAACAACATTTTTATTATCAAGAACTTTATTGTATTCTTAGTATATGGACAGCATTTGATAATATTTTGCTCGGTAAGTGTAGCTACTGATATATTATTAGCTAGTAATTAGTCATGCTAACTTTAAGATATCAGCATTATTTTAGCAGCAACTAAGTACACTCTTTCGTAGTTCAGATCTATGTTTTCAGTGCCTTTCATGGCTGCCAGGTCTTTCGGTTTAACCTGGGAAGTCCCAGTTTATTGACTTTTTTAACTCATAGCTTTACACCTGAAAGTGTTTTTCAACAATACATTTATGTTGTGCTACTGGCTTTAAATTGTGCAAATACTGCAGCGCTTATATTTCATAA
This sequence comes from Stegodyphus dumicola, assembly GCF_044657685.1. Lineage (NCBI taxonomy): Eukaryota > Metazoa > Arthropoda > Arachnida > Araneae > Eresidae > Stegodyphus > Stegodyphus dumicola. The sequence continues at coordinate 260,466,237 of NC_140771.1, read as the reverse complement.
TTGAACTCATGAAATTAATTTATAAAAATTTCATTCATACACCCACTGGTGATATTCTAAATAATCATTCTTTTTAAAATTTGTTTGACCCTGAGCTGTGTTATCCTACTGAAGATGTTTATAGAACTTTATATCAAGATTCAAAGAAACGTTCAAAAAGGAATTTTTAACCGCTTTTAATTATGTGTTAATCAGCTTAAGTTGCATTACTAAGATTGTAATTCTAAACAAATTAAAAGCTATGTAGTATGTACATTAGCTTTTAATTTGCTTTCACCTTGTTTAAATGTAGTTTGACATGCCACAGTTTTCGTGTCTACTCAGGATTTTTCTAGTGTAAAAATTCAAGATTAAATATTGAAATGAGCGAAAGAAATAAATTTTAAAATGTGTGTATACATTAAATCAGAATCATAATATAATTAGATAAATAAACTGAATAATATGTTATAAAGCGAATTTATATCAATTTCGATTTCTTTCAAAATAGAGATTCCTTCGCACCTCACAAATCTCACAGAAAATCTAGGTTTGTGATTCGTGAGCTTTAGTTTTTTACACTCATGTTTACACTCATAAGGATAATGCAAAATCAGGCAAAGGAAGAGTTAGAAGCAAAACAAATTTGACTTATTTGTAAAGCTTATTTATTAAACAAAAGCTAAAGAGCAAAAAAATCTGCTTTATGTTTGATATTATTAAAAAAATTAGCGATTTTTTCTCCCTGTAGCAAATTACAAAAAAAAATAACCTATTTAAAAAAATCAATATTACATGGTTGGTATGATCGTTAATACATTGTATGTCTCCCAGACGATGCAATACAGTCCGTACAACGCCTAGGCATGCTGAGTATCAAATTATCGATCTGATCTTGGGGGACATTACACCACTCAAAAAGCAATGCTCTCGAAGTTCCGGTAGACATGTAGGAGGAGGTTGACGGGCTGCAACTCGTCGGCCAAGCGTGTCCCATACGTGCTCTACTGGATTCAAGTCCATTGAGAATGCTCGCCAGTCTATACAGGTGATATCCTATGATTGAAGGCATTCGCTGACAATGTTTGCACTGTGAGGATGGGCGTTGTCATCCATAAACACAAATTGTGCGCCCATGGCGCCCCGAAACAAACGTACATGTTGTTCCAGAATGTCGTCCCGATAGATTTGGCTTGTCATGGTTCCAATTTGAACATGCAGGTCAGTTCTGGAACCCAGAATAATTCCACCCCAAACGAGCACTCCTGCACCACCGTAACGGTGTCGTTCAATGATGTTTCCTTGGTGGTAACGGGTCCGTGGAGATCTCCATAGGAAAGTTCGGCGAGAATCAGACTGCAAGCTAATCCTAGACTCGTCGGAAAACATCACACTAGCCCACTGTTGCGGTGTCCACAATGCATGCTCTCTGCTCCAGGCTAACCGCAGGCGACAATGAGTTGCAGTAAGTCGAACGCATCTGACAGGTCTAACAGCATATAGACCAATCTGCCTTAAGCGTCTGTACACGATCTGCCTTGAAATTGTCGTACCAGTGGCTGAAGAGAGCTGACGAGACAGGTCAGAGGCTGTGCTCCGCCTGTTTCTTTTGGCAGTAACTGCCAAATACCGACCCTCATTCGGCGTTGTAACTCTGGGGCGACCTGTCCTGTAAATTCTACTCACATTACCATCATCTTGGAATCGTTGCCAAAGCCTGGAGATGACACTCTGGGCAATTCCAAGTTCGTCTGATACTTCCAGTTGGGTACGCCCACATTCCAGACGGCCGATAATTCTACCACGTGAAAAATCATCCAAATGCGTCCTTTGTGTCATAACTATTCGGTTATTGCACTGAAATGCTTATAGAGCTCCTGCAAACAATTTTACTTCTTTGCCTGTATTCCTTATATATTACCTTCTTACACTCTCGTCATTGTGACGTACCATCGGTGTCATCTGGTTACTTCCTGAAATTTGCATATGATTCTTGAAGATTGTGTGTAGTGATTTTACAGGTGATATATTTATTTTAGAGTTCGATTTTCGAATTCCGATGACTCCGAATTATCCTTAATTTATGGACATGAGTGTATATTTGGAATTTGGCAGCAATATGATTCACTGTTACGATACAAATTCTTGCTCACAAATTGATTATCTAACTAGAAAATGGTATAATTAAAATAAAATAAAAATTATTAGATGGAAATGTTGGTTTTCTTTGCGTTTATCTGAATGGTATAGTATATATAAACCTGTTGGAGACGTTGTTTTCCCACACATCGAATAGAGACACATAGTCACATAATATAAATTATCTGACTACATTACCATAGTGTAAGATGAAGCTCTACCACATTTTTCTATTACTTAAGACTGCGAAAGATTTGTTAAAGCATTACAGGATCATACTCTGAAGTATCTTGTCGTTCTGTTTCATTTTCTGCCCTCGAAAACACATTATCTTAGTACAATAGATTACTTTTGAAGGAATGGATTATTTGAAACCATTTTAACTGTAAGAATTATTCTCTGACGTTATTACTCAAAAAGCGGTTGAGAGCCTAATCTTTTGCTATGCGCTTTATGATATATAAAACCATTTTGAAATGTAAGGCCTACAAACCGAAACGTAATTTTATCTTATTTCTGTACTATTCATTAGAGTTATATACATTCCCATCAATAGATACTGAATGGCTAAATATTCTGGTTACCCAAATCACTTCTATTAGTTACAAACATTTGTAAACTAATAGAAGGGAAGTTTCAACTCTGTTTGTTACCGTATATTCAGGCGTATAAGACGCACTGTTAAAACAAAATGTAAGATGGAAGTTTATGGGTGTGCGCTGTACGCCAGCTATAAAAATGTTATGTTTAGAAATATGGAAAAAGTGAGCATACGAAAATTAGATTTCTGCGTGTAATTAAATTATTTTTCTTTAAAAGAAATAACACAATTTATGTACTTAAAAATTTTCGTTATCGGATTCTGTTTCATTTTCACCTTCACATCTGATCCATACTTCCATAGATCCAAGTTCCTCATATTCGGCTTAAGTTATACCTTCAAGCACATCATCGAATTCTGTTTCATTTTTGCCGTCACTTTTTCTCTGATCCACAGATAAATAATCATCTTCCGTTTCATCTACACCGTCAGATATACCCCATATATTAAATGGGTTTAATTTTATTCCGTGCTTTTGTTATTTACTGACACTCTATTTATAAACTGGCATGACGTATTTGGTCTTCATTTGTAATTGTTTTTTTCACCTTCACGTTTGTTCGAGTATTCCACTAACGTTTAAAATATTCTATCGATGATCTATTGACATATATGTCTAATATCTGAACTAATGGCAATAATCCGCCTGGATAAACTGTCATATCTGTATAACACTCTTTCTACAACATATTTGTGTTATCCGTTAGATGGAGGCGGAACATGTCCCAAAGTATTGGACTTTCTTGATTATCTGATACAAAAGGAAGCTTTTCCAAATATTTATTATCCATAGTTTCACAACATTTTTCTCCGCCAATCATTTCTCGTGAATACGGGTGAAAACACTTTCGGGAAACTGCACATTTCGTACGGTCGGCTAAGCAGGAGATCAGTACGGTGAGTTGAGATTTCTCGTTGGCCTATTGTTTCTATGTTAACCGTTATTTTTCTTTCATATCATTGTTTATTTATCTCCTACCGTATCAAAACTACTGGAATGACATCAATATTTGCAACACCTGATAGTAATTAAATTTTTCCATATTTTTAAAAACTCATCAAAGTTTTATCTCTATATTTCCGAAGTCTTTGAAAAAATTTTGCCTTTTTTTCTCGGAGAACTGAATTATTCCGTGAAGTAAATCGAATACACAAACTCAGTTTGCTTTAGAGTTTTCACTTCCATTTTCATTCATTTTTTTCTATTTTGAAGGCAAAGAAACGTACGCTGTTTCTTGTTACAATTAATCCATTCTAGCGATAATGGGGATTATCTACAATGCAGTTTCCAACACTTTCGCCGACGGTAAGCTATTTCATTACTTCTTTATGCAATGCACATTTATTCTTGGCCGCAATAATCATTGTAAAATGTCATGTTTCTTCCACTCCTGTACGAAGCATTCACGAAAACTAAACTGCATGGTTTCCATTTTCTTTCGTAAACGGAATGACTTGGCATTTGAAACTTGCATTTTGTTTGTTTCGCTCGGCGAAAGCCATAACTACTGCTGAAGAAAGCACTGGATGAACTGCACTTCACTAAAATCAAATGTGATATCGTTAAGTCTTTGATGTTCACATCAGAACCACGACTTCAAATCACTACAGAAAGAAGAAACATATGACTCCTAAATCCGCAAATTCACTCTGGTCGAAAGTGCACTCTTATCCAAATCATGTTCCTTATTTCTCGAAACCCTAGAATAACATTCTCTTCCACATCCACAATGAATATAAATCACCTCCTACCTTGCCGAAATATTTCCCGGAATATCATTTCTCCTCCGCAACACCTTATCGCTTGCCAACCTGCAATGTTTCCGCAATTGACATATTTGCTCATGTTTCCTAAGGTATGAAATAATCAAGAAGAGCTTTTGCGGGATATGATGTTTTTGATATTGCCAAACCACCATGTGTATTTTATTGCTTTCTTTATTTACTAAAGGCCTGACGCATTGTAATTAAGCGATATAACAACTTGATTTATATGCGATCACGTTTTCGGATACAAAATGTTCCAAAAATGTGCTTATGCGTTGTAATTTCATTTATTCAAAACTCAACCTAGTTATATTTATAAAATTTTCAATAGCAAATGAATGTTTTAAGAAAACAGTTTAAACGTTTTGGGTCAAGATACCTTTCAAAAAACGTCTAATCCAAGAATTATTTATATGAGAAATTTTTATGTAAAAACAAATGGCGAACATTTTTACGTTTGAAATTTATTGGCATATTCCTTGCCAAATTTAGTAAGAGATTTCAGATTTTTACCAGCTAAAGGAAGTCAAGGACTTCTAGAATAATTTACAAGGTCAAGGAAAAGTTTTGTCTATTGTTAATTGATATTTTTATTTTCAAAAAAGAACGTTAAGCATTGAATTTTGAAAGAGGTCTTTTTATTTTCTTTTGGCACGCTGCATAATGAGTTTATTTCAAAAAAGCTGAGAGTAAAAGTACCAGTTATCTACATTTTACTATTTAAATAATAATAAATAACTTACTAATTTAAAATTTATTCATAAACAAGATTTTACTCCCACAAAAGCCGTCTTATCCACTTACGCCATATTGGGCACTTTTCTACTGAATATGCATTTCGTCAAATAGTACATTCTCTGTCCACAAAATATTCTTTCGCTCTTTATTTGTGCAACCTTGGATATACTTCAATTAATAAACTGTTTAAATGACGTAAAGTTTGTCTTTTCGAATATTAAACGGTTAATATTGCACAAAGTACGAAATCTGACTAATTATTTTTTCCTTCAATACTTAGACTTCTGTTTCGGAAATTTCTGTTTTGGTTATAAGAAATAAATCACAAAACAATTGACTGATGTCCATCGAAATCAGACGGAGATACTTATGTTCAAAATTATTTCATAACGAGTGCAAACCTTTTCCTCATAAAATTATGAGTGTCGGAGAAACATATGAAGAGCTAGGCTTCGTAATTTTTACAAAACAAATGATTTTAAATTTAAAAGTACCAAAGCGCAAACATTTACGTTTTTCAAAACACTTTTGTACTTGAAAGTTATGCCTACCGCAAACGACCAAGATCCGGTCTGAACTTTTGCAGACAGTGCACAGTCATCCGTTTCGAGTATACCTTTCATTTTGGTTATTTGCGTATGCCATATAACTTTCTCAAATCTTCTCATGCATGTGACTCAGAATTGAATTATCATTTTAACTGATATTTTTATGTGATATGTAACAATATTTTTTTTTAATTTTTCAGGATGAAGATTCAGGCGCCCTTTGCGCATACCGACTGTAATTTGAATAGCCAGTTTACAATAACAAGCTTAATAGTAACCGACCGTCATAGGGAGACGCCCGAGGTTTAAAGGGACGCGAAACTTTATCAAAGTTGCAACTTGTGTAAATGCAATTTTGACTTTAGAATTATTTTATTTTCACTTTCTCGTGTCAAAAATGTTTTTCTGATCAGTATTTAACTTTAATAACGTGAAACTTTAATTTCAATTTTTCTTTTCGCTATTTTTACTTTAAAAAGATTTAATTTCTTTCATTTTACAAAAGTAATACTGATTTTAAAAACTATAAATATTTCCTTTTTGTTTTTTATTTTAAAAAATTGCTTTTAAATGCTCACTTTATTTATTTTACAGAAATATTATATACTCTTATAAGCTAAACATATTTCTTTTTCGTATTTCCATAAATGCCATTTTTTAAAAATATTTTACTCCTTTTTATTAAGGGGTGTTGGAAACCCTATAGCAACATTGTTAAATTGGCCATTTTTGGATTACCTTTTCTGAAAATCTGCTGTTCTTAAAGGCTTGAAGGTTTTTACGTAATTAAGGTACATATATCGCCTCGCGCCCTTTCAACCACGAGGCAGGTTCGTCTATGCACTCGCCATAGTAGGAAAATAATCTTTGAAATTTTATCCTCTAATTTATTACACATAACGGTACACAATACACAATAAAACACATATCACTAGTATAGTATACATTCAACCATATACATAATATAACGCGCGCAAAACATGTTTTAAGTAATCTCTTTCCACACGGCATGGCTGCCGGTCCAATCGCTAAAGTACCAAGTCTCGTATTCACCCCACCAGCCTGCCTCGATCGGTTTTTCCGAGGAATCTGGAATTATTTTTAATACTGTGTCTTTAATCATAATACAGTTATTTAAATCCATTTCAGAGTCGCGATCAAACTTTTAACTTATGTTTCTAAACTCTGCAAAATAATTTTCCCTTCTTCAGAAATTTTATAGAGATTAAACATCACTTCAGCATGATGTAAAAAGAACGGCCGTTTCTCAGCTTTCGATGGTGGGTCAATCATAACTCCTTTCATTATTTTCAAATGTTTCAATAATAGTTTCCCTTGCTCTTAGAATTTGAAACCCCATCCTCCTCTGATTCCGATATGCTTCCTTCTTTATCTATTTTCCTACGCTCTATTTCTTTAATTTTTATCTCGCTCTCTCTCTAATTGTGTTTCCCTAAATCCCATCTCTTTTAACCGGTTTTTAGCCGCATCTGCCTCCAACTTACACTATTCTAGCTGTAGCCCCATTTCCTTTAACTTAAGTCTGCATGGTTTTTATGACTTCGTGTGATTCTTCTGACACCATATTTCTCCTTTTAAGACCCTAATTAATCTGTGATATTTCCGTTTTACAGCTTTACGCATGCAATACAATAATAACACTTGATTTTACAGGCAAACATACATATTGTATTACTACTGAATACTACCATTATTCATTTAGCATACACTATCATTACGGAACACAATAATGAATAATAGATTCTCATATTAAACTTTTAACATATATTTAACCATATTTTGTTAAACACATAAATACAAAAATAAATATGCTAATCTTTTAAATTTGCCTGAAAATAAAATGTTTTGAATACTGTGGCATTGCGCCGTAACGCATTTACGCATTCCTGTATTGAAACACATATTAAACGTATTGTTTCAAATGGTTAAACTAATTAATTTTTAATCAACTTATTAACTTCAGTGACTAAAACATTTTGGTAAAACAAGACAACAAACAAGTCCGTTCGACCTTACTTAGTAACCTGAGTAAACAATCAAATGCTTCAGAATCACTTCTGATATCATAATTTTGAACTATTTTAACTTTCATTTAACATGCAATATCTCCTAAAAAAAGAACCATAATTTCTCATTTGCATATAAAATATACTTTTTCAGTGTCTACTGGCTGTAACGCCTGACATTCTAATCATTAACAGACATTCTAATTATTAACAGACATAAAACCAATTTAATTTTCTCAGTTAATATGGTTAATATATAAATTAAGAAAGACTTACTTTTGATCCCGATAGTGGAAATGTCGAACGAAGAGCACAACTTGACGCTGTAAACTTTAATCATGAGCACACTGCACTGGCACGTAACTTGACATGATTACAACACGGTAATTCTAGTTACCCTGATTTAAATTTTCACGATTTCACTACGATGATTAACATTGATGATCACATTTTACCACACACTGGATGTTAACTTTTTAGCACATCACGCTTTCACAAATCTGATGAATTTATTCGCACACATGGCCTTAAACGCGCCATTTTCTTTCGCCATAAAAATCTTCTCACATTCGTGAATCACATCGTAGATCCATTCGTGAACTATCACCGAATTTCATTTTATAACTTTCAGTAACTTTTTACGACCATATTTATTTATTATTTTCACTATTTAGTGATTTCCTTTTTCACAATCTTATCCAATCCACTGCGTCATTTTGCACCTCGCGCCGTTTCAACTCCGAGGCGGGTTCGTCTATTTCTCATGCACTCGCCATAATAGGAAAATAATCTCCATCAGCTTTGAAATTTTATCCACTAATTTATTACACAATACACAATAAACCAAGTACCACTACTATACATTTAGCTTAAGTTATCTCTTTGCACACGGCATGACTGCCGGTCCAACCGCAAAAGTCAAAAGTCTCGTATTCTTCCCACCAGCTTGCCTCCACTCTATTTTGTGGCGTAATTACGTCCCTTCCTTTAACCGTCTTTCGCCCCTCGCGGATAAAATGTTCTGGAAACGTCTTTCACTAAGGGAAGGAACATCGCAATACCTAGCTGAGTATCCTGAAACGAGCTTTTAAATCATTTTAAATTTTACAGTATTTTACAGAATATTTTTTTACGCATAGTAAAATTTAGCACTGATTATAATCAAAAGCTCATTTCGGCAAATATTTGGAAACGTAGTAAATAAGGTATAAAAATTTCAGATACCTGTGAGCAGTAGTTCTTGAGAACAGGTACTACATCGAGTATAAAAAAAATCACGCTCGGAGAAAAACGCGTTTTTATGTAAAAATTCTCAATTATCAAAGCATTCAATGACAAATTAAAGCTAGATTTTGTACAGTTCTAATTTTCATATAGATTAAAGAATGGTGTTTTAAGAAAGCTAAAATTGTAGAGAATTTGAAAATGCAAATATCAGAAATCCTCATTTTATGAAAGGTTTTGGTTTTCAATACCCCTTCAACAAGTCTATTCTTTAAAGTCCTTTCTCGTTTTTCTATTGTGGTAAAACTTGATACAAATTTAATTCTTTGCCTTTTAATTTTTAATTTTATATCCCTTGTCGCATTTTTCTTTAAAGATTAACATTTTGCATTTTGCTTATTATTATTATTATATTAAAATTTTGCAAAATGAACAAATATTAAATAATGAGATGCTCAATTAAAAACAAATACAGATTTAATGGTAAAAGGGAAATTTTTAATGTCTTTACAAACAAGATTTCAAGAGGTTCAAAAGGCCGTTGCCTAAAAAAAAAAAAAAAAAAACAATCCATCGTTTCCGGAAGAAATGAAACTTTAAAAAATATTTTCGTTGTCACAAAAACAAAACTTTTTGAAACATTACGTTATTCAAACTCTTACGTCACTTCCCGAGTGTCACGTTACCTAAGATGGCATAGGTTTCGGCTACGTACCCTAGCCTCTGGCATCTCCTGAGGGCGGTTGGTTACTACACCTGTACCAACGATAGTGAACTTCCGGTGATATCCTTCTGTCTGTACCTAAATGAAACTGGCTCTTTTTGATGGCACACTAGCGAAACACTAAAAAATCATTTAAACGATGAGGATTTAAATAATATAACTGGTATTTTAAGGACGAGGATTTAGATTAACTGCTGCTGATTTTTTATTTAGGTGATCGTGAGTATATGGTTTAGTGATGAAGAGTATGAATAATTGAGTAGGATGATAATAAAACTTTGATTGGGCTTTGTATTTAGGTGAAGCTCTTTTATTTTGACAACGACTTCAATGATGATGATGATGATACATACGATGGTTTAGAATGACTGATGTGATTTGAATGATGATGGTTTATCTTATTCTGACGATGATCATGGTGACGCGATATACATGATGGTTAAAATGACGATGTGTATTAAGTGATAATAAATATTTAGATGAATTTGATGGTGACATAGTTTTGACTGATGACGATTTTATACATGATGTTAGTGATTTATAAATTAATTTAGAGGAGTTAGGCAATGAAGACGATGATTAAATGAGGATGAAGAAGATGATGATTTGGTTCATATTGCTTTCTATTTAGGTGATCTGGAGAATTATGATTTATCTATCTCGACGATGATAATGGTGATGATGACATATACGACGGTTTAAACTGATGGTATGATTTCGATGATGATGATTATTTAAATGATGGTTTTGAATTATCTAGTGATAATTTTATAATTTCTTTCTTGGCTATTCAGATAACAGTTTTGATGGCGATTTAGAAGGTTGAGGTGATGAAGACGATGGTCAAATGAAAATCATATTGTTGATGGTGGTGATTTATATGATACTGCTTTTTATTTAGTTGATTTGAGCGATGATGATTTATCTTAATTTGGCGATGTATTCAATGACGATGATGATGATAATATATATATAATGGTTTAACATGAAGATGTGTTTTGGGTAGTTATGCTTAGTTAGATGTCTTAGATGATGATTTAAATTTAGCAGATGAAGTTGATTGGATTTAGAAGGAAATTTATACAGATGATGATTTCAATGAGTTAGATATTGATTTAGATGAAGGTTAATTCATTTGATAATGATTATTTATACAATAAGAGGGTCGTCCGAAAAATTACTTTGCCGCAAACCATGAAAAACAAAGTCTTATTACCTGGAAAGACCTATTGAAAAAGATACAGCTATATTTCTGCTACTTCTCAGCATAAGAAACATCGGAACTGTACCAATTGTCATAGCGTCGGTTACGTATTTACATTAGAGTGTCGTAGAAGTCTGTCGCCTGGGAAGGAAGGCAGCCCGTCACAGTTGTCTGCAACATTTCACCTGTGGGAAAGTGTGCCCAGACAAGAAAGTCTTCAGGTGCAATAACACGTGGAAATACTTGACAGCAAGATCGGAGCCATAGGATGGATGGTCAGACATTTCCCAGCTAAACGTCTGCAACATATATTTTGTGGAATTCCCCGTGTGCGTCAGATGTTGTCGTTGGACACCACAATACCAGCACTGAGCATCCCATACCATTTGTTCTGAATGGCTCTTCAGATGTTCTCTACTAAAGCGCAATAAAGATCAGCTTTCACCGGAGCACCACTCGCCAATACGTCAATGAGCAGAATGCCTTTACTATCCCAGAATACCGTGTAGATCAATTTCCGTGCATAGACTGACTGAAGATCGTCCGGCGCGTGGATCCCTTTGACGCCAATCAATCGTGAGTTGTTGGTTTCTGTGTTGAAGTGAGCGACCCACATCTCATCACCTGTAACGATTCTGTTAAATTGCGTTCAATAAACTGATTTATGTATCTGCTGCCTCTAGTTCTTTGTGTTTAAGTTTTGAGTATTCGAAATGGAACTCAAATGCAATCAATTATCTATATAGATTACATATCAATTCATATATTTGAATTAAATACATATTTATTACCGGCCCGAAACTTTCTTAACGCGTTGAGCGGGGCGCCGGTCTCTGGGGACCGACAGTGAACTTTCCGTGTGGCCGGCGTCGATCCCTGGGGACCGGCACTGCAATTTTCGTTTGCCTGGCGTCGTTCCACGGGACCGACAGTATAAGTAAAAAAATAAATATAGTCTCAATGAAATGTGATCAAATTTAGCTTTAATGAAATGTATTGAAACATTCTAAACAAAAATACGGCTTATCTTTAGGGCTTAGCTCGCTGCCGGCTGAACGGAAAGGACAGCTAATTCGGCGCCGAACTCAACGTGTTAATTGGAAAGCCACCGCTCGGCCTTAAAAAGGCAAAGCAGTTTGATTTAAATAACTCTTGATAACACTATTCCATAACGTTTTTTGCACGTTAAAGTACATATAGCACAAGAGTGTATAATGTTGCGTGGCCCCAACTTGTCAACAACTATGGTAGTGACTGCTATGAACTGTAAATTACACAAACTCGTAAGAAGGGATTTTAAAGCCCTTTTTATTCCACTTTATAAATAACAGCTGCGTTCACTTGACGCTCACAAACTACGCCGACCCGGCGGTTTAACAAAATAGAAATGTGAAACTAGAAATAAATGACAGGATGAATAAATAACTACATCACTACCTACGAGGATCTTAAATAGTAACTAACTTAACCGCGTTCTAAGATGCAGCTCAGATTCAGCAAGCTTACTGAATAAGAAGTTGAAAGATTCAACGAACTGCCGAGATAGGCACACAAGCCGAAACGCGCGGTTCTTAAATTTCTACCTAGCAACCATCACGTTCACGATTCAAGAGCACACATACAAACTCGTTTCCCTTCTATTTAAACTCAACTTACTTCTGCTAAAATTTGAATATACTGCGCGTTCGACAACAATTTACATACTCTGGCATTGGCAATTCTAGGGAAAAGTAAAGGCTTGACAGGAAAGATAGCTTAAACTTAAAATAAATGCTAGTTAAAATAAATATAAACCCTGCAAGTGTACGAGAAAACTAGTGATTAACAAATTTATTTAATGTTTTTCAAATAATAAGTATAATTTCAAACTGTAAACATAATTGTAAAAATCCATGACATCATCGAACTGGGACATGTTTAGATGTCAGATATATCTCGTAAAGAAATCTGAAATTTTTTTAAATTTAACAACTAATTTTTCGAAGTATTTGACAGTCCAATCTGTATAAGTTTCATTTATTTGCTTAAATATTTGTTAAGTGTTATCACAGATTTTCATAAAAAAGGGTGTGAGAGATAAATGATAAAATTGATGGATAGAAATGAAGGAAATATAATGCATTTGTTCAGAAATATAAACGTAGTATTTGTGAGATTTCTTGCACAGCCAAGATATAATTGTTTTGTTAAATTCTTTTTTTCAGATTTAATTTTTTAAATTAATTTCTCAAAGTTTGTCATAATTTATGTGACTCAACTAGGTACGGAAAATGGATTCGGAATGTAAAAGAAATATATGTATTCTGTAACATTATTTTTTGTAAAGTTTAATTTTTTTTTTAATTAACAAGGTCTGTAATCAATGTTGGCACTTATTTAATGCACGGAGTTCCTAGCGATTTCACTCATCATCATACAAGCTGCAATAAACATAAAACACAACTCTGAAAATTAAATATCCTAACAAGGATTGTAAAGCCAAAGGCATATAATTAGTCTCCTCTGTATGCTCAGATCATTCAATATGATTTCTCTCACAGCTTATAGATTTTCAGATGAGTTACTCACGTTCGTTTTTAATGGTAATCAAAATAATGTAAAACTGCAATTAAAAAGATTAAAATTTCGACAAATTGACTAAATGAAAAATATATTCGCTGGTCGCTTAAGATTGCTTCAAACGGTATCTAGTTCCGAATTGCAAGACGGGTATTCCACACACGGATAATCGAGAATATAGTATAACATTCTACAGCAAAATAATGCAAATTCCGTGCTTTTTTCATATAATGCATTCATGCTGTCAGATTGAATAGGTCTAATCTTATAATATTATTGTAAAATTACTGCCAGTAGAAATCATTCCTTGAAAATTAAGGTCCCTTGCCACCTTCTTGATGCGTAATTTCAAATGGATAATTCAAACGTGGCCAAAGGAGAAATATTAAAATTTTCAAAACATCGTGTTTACGGTTTTTTGTTCTTTGAAATACGTAGATTTACCACTGTTAACTAATATTATGATACAAGAATATATTAATAATTAGTCAAATGAAATTTAGGTGACTTACTTTCAACCAGTTGGTATTTTTAAAGCTGTGTTTGAGCAAAAACAGAATATTGTTTATTTAAGCGATAGTAAACATCATACAGTAACATTTAATTATTGTACATTGTTTTTTATCATTACTTACGAGCTGAAGATTCGACTTTTAATAATCCGTATTGGTATTTTTTATGCTACTAAAATGTCTTTTTATATAAATAATGGAAATTACAATTGGGACGATGAGTTCCATAAAAGTACCAGTATTCTGCAATCTTAACTACATGACCAATGGTGCCAAAAACATACAAGAAACAAACAGATATTTACAAGTAGGAATGATTTCCGAAACATTTGCTTGAACAAAATTCAAGTGAAAATCAAAACAAAAGGGTCGAATCAAAATGTTAATGTTTCATAAAAATGTGCAGGATAATGTTAGATGTAAAGCCTGTTTTCGTTTCTCTGGCAGACGTACTAGGATGTTTCATAAATGAAAGTTTTTTCTTTTGGTGGGATAGTGGCTGTGGCCTATACATCGAACATTCATTGCTGGACAGTACGTGTATAATTATAGATAGATAGAGATACGTAAATAATAGAGTATTTGACTGATATAAACCCATCATTTAGATCTTCGAAAGTGTTCAAAAATAGTAAAAACACGATACCGTATGATTTCACGACATCACTTATGGTGTATACTATGTCGATGTGAGGTACTTCTCCCTGTTAGAGTTAACTAAATCTAGGCTTTTGAAATATAGCATTTTAAAATTCTTTCCATTTAAGTTTAACATGAATAATTTTACTCTGATTTCTCTCTTTCTTTTTTGTTTGTGTATTAGTACTAGCCATCTATATCCAGTTCTATATCTTCTACTTGTGCCTCTGATATTTAATGTAACGGCATTTTCCTTTAGAGTAAATAGTTTTAAAATAATTAAAAATTACATTCCTATATTCAAGATACTTTTATTAATTTTTCAAGGTAAACATTTTGATATTCGTCAAATGGAACTCGAACCTAAAATTTAAATTTTATTAAATCTTTAATCTATTTCCAGCACTACGCATAAAAATTCCCTTTCTTGTTAAAATAACGAAACTTATTTCAGATTTACTGAAAATGAATCAAATTGCAAATTGCTTAGATGACATTTTTCCGCTCTCGGGATACATTCCATTTAACTATGCAGTAACTGAATGATTGTTTGCTGTTAACAATATGTAAAAAGCTGTTTGGGCCAGGTCGAGAAACAGGTGGTTTACATCTGGAGGAAACAAATGTCTGACAATGTCTATATACTATATATGAACTGATTATTGGAAACTTCCACGTAATGCCCTTATGAAATAATTCACTGTATATTAGAAAAGCATGAGAAACAGACGCATATTTTTTTCGAATGAAAAAAATTGAAAAATTAAATGCTTACTAAAGGAAAAATTCTGAGGCGAACAACACCCTTATAAGGCCTTATGTGTTGTTCTTTATAAGTTATGTGAACTTCTATATAAGTTATGTGAACCAGAAAAAAGTGTGTATAATTTAATAGGCCTATACCAGGGAACAGTGTGTATAATTTAATAGGCCTTATAGGCCTATTAAATTATACACACTTTTTCCTGCTGATCATTAAAATTTATTTCTTCGAATTGCTCTTTAAAACTTGAATACCCGATTCCTAAAAGAATGTTGCTGATTTTGAAATTACGTATACTGCACAATTTTGATCGTGCGTTTATGAATTTTTTCTAATTTTATTTCTTTATTAGCGGAAGTACCCGATGTCAATTCAGTTAGATTGAAAGCAATGTATCTAACAACGGAGAGAACGATACCGTTGTAATCCTTCTCTAATAACGATGTAAAAAATACGATTCATAGTCATACATTTTTCAGTCTGAAGCGATATGCAACCCCACATAAAAAATTTGAATAGAAAAATATAATTCTCTCTCATTGTATCAGAAACAATGCCACTCAGCTTTTAATGATGTTCGTCTTTCTAATCAAATGGTCGTAAAAGCTCAAGTTCCATTCAATATTTCACCTATATTCAATTTTAGTTGATTCCATGTCGCAAAACATTTATCATAATTGATCAGAAATTAATAACGGAAGCAAACAAACAAACACACAAACATACATTCTTTTTCATGTGTATAGATTCTGTAAAACTTGCAAATTTTTTATTAACAAACTATACAATTTGCAAGCGAGCAGTAGCAACGCTTTTCGATATAAAGCACTTTTATCTCCAACGCCCGAGACTGGTACCAGTCACCCGGAAAATGAGAGCGAAAATTAGAGCTCTCAGGGTTTTTAATTAGTATTTCGGCTGATTAAAGAGGTAAGAAGATCGGAATAGTCAAAACGGCTTCCCTCAAATTTTTGGAATCGGAAATAATGTATTTAATGTTTGGCAATGCTACTTTTATTTTATCGTTAAACTTAGAAATTTGTTATTAACAAACTCTAGGATTTGAAAGCGAGCAGTGGCAACAACTTTTCGAAATAAAGCAGATTTTCACATCCAGCTTACGAGACTGTTGCCACTCGGAAAAATGAGGAAGAAAATTATCGTTTTTCCGAGTTTTTAATTTATAGCTCTGATTTTAGCTACTTTTGTTTTGGAGAAAAGTGACGTCGACCTTTTCCGGGACCCAAAAAAGAATTGTAGAAAGTTTGGTGCTGATCGTTATAATAGTGACCGAGTTATGAGAGGACAAACACACAAACCTTCTTCTTTATATAGATAGATAACAGGTATTAAACTTTTCCAAATGTAAGTATACGAAGCGTAAGACAACATTAAAATTTGGATTTACTTATTTGTCAAAAAACAAAATTTTTTAATTTGACATCGCCAAAACATGAATATTTTTGTGATTTAGAAACATTTCGATAACTGGAAGTATATCACTGCAACCAACGACTGCAAAAATAAAGGTCGTGTAGGGACCTTTAAGCCGGATAAAGGATGTTCGTGTACATATACGTAAACATATACATATACGGTTGGTACAGCTAACCTGCAATATAAAAGGGAGAAGCACGCCTACTGTTTAGAAAATTTCAATATTCTACGTCTAATCGTTTTTGAGTTATGCGAGATACATACACACATATATTATATCTACATACATTCAGAGGTCACAAAAAATCCATTTGAATTCATTATAAAATACGCTATGAAAAGGAAGAAGTCTGTTAGCGGATGGAAATTAGACACAAACGTTCGTTATTGCGTTTATTAGACTGTGTGAAGAACAAGTTCGTACAATAGATATACAGGTAGTTTGGCGCTCGCAGGCGCCCTCTTGCAGGGAATAAAATCAAAATTTACATAAGGCGCAAACATGCCGCTCACCTTGAAATATTATTTCAATATTCAGTGCTTAAAATTCAGTAAATTTAAAACACAATACAATATTAAAATCATGATATAATACTTAATTTATAATACATGAATTAAACTCAAATTGGTAATGGACACAATTTTGTAATATTTTGGTGCTGATCGTTATAGTAGTGACCGACTTATCAGAGGACAAACACACAAACCTTCTTCTTTATATAGATAGATAACAAGTATAAAACTTTTCCAAATGTAAGTATGCGAAACGTAAGACTACATTAAAATTTGGATTTACTTATTTGTCAAAAAACAATTTTTTTTTTAAATTTGACATCGCCAAAACATGAATATTTTTGTGATTTAGAAACATTTCGATAACTGGAAGTATATTACTGCAACCAACGATTGCAAAATTAAAGGTCGTGTAGGGACCTTTAAGCCGGATAAAGGATGTTCGTGTACATATACGTAAACATATACATATACGGTTGGTACAGCTAACCTGCAATATAAAAGGGAGAAGCACGCCTACTGTTTAGAAAATTTCAATATTCTACGTCTAATAGTTTTTGAGTTATGCGAGATGCATACACACATATATTATATCTACATACATTCAGACGTCATAAAAAAATGCATTTGAATTCACTATAAAATCCGCTATGAAAAGGAAGAAGTCTGTTAGCGGATGGAAAGTAGACACAAAGGTTCGTTATTGCGTTTATTAGACTGTGTGAAGAACAAGTTCGTACAATAGATATACAGGTAGTTTGGCGCTCGCAGGCGCCCTCTTGCAGGGAATAAAATCAAAATTTACATAAGGCGCAAACATGCCGCTCACCTTAAAATATTATTTCAATATTCAGTGCTTAAAATTCAGTAAATTTAAAACACAATACAATATTAAAATCATGATATAATACTTAATTTATAATACATGAATTAAACTCAAATTGGTAATGGACACAATTTTGTAATATTTCTTTTAACCATGCCATCTGAAGTCTTAATAGTCACAATACTAACAATATTATCAAGACCAGGATGTAACTGAGTAATCCTACCCATTTTCAATTTAGTTGGAGGTAAGTTATCCTCCTTTATGATACACAGATCATTAACTTGAAGATTTTTAGTTGGCAAAAGCCATTTTGGTCTTTGTTGTAATCGACACAGATAGTCTTTGTGTCAACGCTTCCAAAATTGTTGAACCATATTTTTGAATATGCTGCTATCTAGTGAGATGGGAAACTTCAATGTAATTTAGTTCAGGAATGCTTGTTAATGATCTACCAATAAGAAAATGACCAGGCGTTAATGCTGATAAGTCATTTGGATCATTAGACAAACTTGTTAAAGGTCGCGAATTAAGACAAGCTTCTATTTGTGTGAGAAATATTTCAAATTCTTCATATGTGAATCTCGCCTCACCAACTACTCGTTTTAAATGATATTTTGTTGATTTTATGCCAGCTTCCCAGAGTCCACCCATATGTGGCGCACCTGGAACGTTTAGATGCCATTTAATGCCATTGTCAACCAAATATCTGCTAACATTTTGGTTATAAGTTGCAGACCTAGCAAGCCTTTCAAATTCCATGAGTTTGCGTTTTGCTCCAACAAAATTGGAACCACAATCGCTATATATATCACTGCTTTTGCCTCTGCGGGAAATGAACCTCTTAAGAGCTGCAATAAAAGCATCTGCTGAAAGATCAGTCACTAATTCTAGGTGAATAGCTCTTGTCGTAAAACAAACAAATAGAGCTATATATGCCTTGAATGACCTAGAGCCTCGACCCTTATTTGCTTTAATTTGAAAAGGACCTGCGTAATCCACACCACAGCGCAAAAACGCAGGAGCAGGCGAAACGCGACTAGACGGCAAATCGCTCAATTGATTAGTGACAGATGCTCTAATTTTGCAACACTTTATACATTTCCTAACAAAATCTCTGATAACAGCTCTACCATTTATGATCCAATATTGTTCTTAAATGCAAGATTGCATAAGTTGTGGACCTGCATGCAAAAGTCTGTCATAGTAATGTCTAACAATGAGATGAGTTAAAATGTGCTTCTTTGGAAGCACAATTGGATGCCTAAAACCACATGCAAGGTTTGCATGTCGCAAGCGACCGCCCACCCTGAGGATACCTAAATTATCTAAAAATGGATTTAAAGATAAAATTTTGCTTGTACCAGATAATGATTGATTTCTGCCTAAAGTGTTAATTTCATTCTTAAATTCAACACATTGCATTAATTTAATTAACACATGCATAGCTTTAGTTAATTCACTTGTTTTTAAAAATCCACTTACCTGATCTTCTGAATTTTTACAGTTATTTACAAACCTCAGACATAATGCTACAACAGGTTTAAGTTTAGTGAGAGAAAAATGTTTGTAAAATAAATCATGAGCGTCTGTCAAGTGACTGGCAGCAGTTGTTGACTGTAGAGCACATCTTTGATCTGGCACAGAATCATTCAATAGTGGTGCAGACAATGCTTGCTGAAAAGGAAATAAATTATACAATAAATCTGGACCACGTAACCACAATGAAGTAACCAGTGCAGATGATGACACACCACGCGTTGCAAGATCAGCAGGATTAGCATTTCCACTCACATGATGCCACTGGACAGGAGAGGATAAAGTCTGGATTTTTGCTACTCTTTTGGCGACGAAAGTCTTCCATCGGCTTGCATGAGATCTTATCCAGGCTAATACAATAGTGGAATCAGTATGAAAATAAACTTGCGATATAGGAGTATTTAAAGCCCTACAGGTGAAATCCATTAATTTAGTCAACAGTAATGCTCCACAAAGTTCCAATCGGGGAAGTGATATGGTTTTTAGTGGTGAAACTCTTGTTTTGGCTATCACTAACTGAACATTAATTTGTCCAGTATCTAACACAGAACGATAATAAATTGCAGCGGTGTAGGCCTTCTCTGAGGCGTCACAAAACCCGCGCAGTTGAAACTGGTTATCTGATTCAACCAACAAGAATCGTGAAATTTTGATACTTTTAATGAATAACAAATCTTCTGTAAGTTGTTTCCACTCACATTCAATATCTGGAGGAACCTTTTCATCCCACTGCAACTGATGTTTCCACAATCTTTGCATAGTCAATTTATACCGAATCGTGATCGGTGCCAACCATCCAAGAGGGTCAAAGGTCTTAGCGATTATTGAAAGTAATGCTCGTTTGGTTAAGTCTTCAGGATATGATGAATTGACTTTGAATAAAAACATATCTGAAGCTGGATGCCACAGGATACCTAACGTTTTTACAGTATCATCATTGTCTATGTTCAAAGAAACATTTGATAAGCACAAATCTGGATTAATTGAATTCAAGACTTCTTTGCTGTTAGAAGCCCATTTTCTTAGAACAAATCCTGCACGTGATAACATCTGATTCAATTGCATTTGTAATTTTATAGCTTCAGTAACTGAACTGGCTCCGGACATCAAATCATCAACGTAGAAGTCCCTAAGACATGTCTTGGAAGCCAAAGGAAAATTAGTTGCTTCATCTATGGCTAACTGCTCTAAACATCTTACCGCAAGGTACGGAGCTGATGCAGTACCGTAAGCAATCCTAGTTAATCGAAAATCCTGAATTGGTTTATAAAGTGAATCGCGCCAGACTATTCTCTGAAAGTCTGCATTTTTTAGTATAATTTGTCTGTACATTTTCTCTATATCTGCAGTTATAGCTATTCTGTGAATTCTGAAACGAATGATTAATGTTGTCAGATCAGTCTGCAACTGTGGACCAACCATCAATTTCTCATTAAGAGAAATACCGCTAGAAGATTTTGCCGAATAAATTAGCCCTGGCTACCTGAATCAATTAGCATCCTGCATTTTTGTAAATCGCCATTAATATCTTTAACATAACCAACCGCAGTAGGCAATAAAACTGCTTGCGTGACAAGCACCGTGGCGTTATTGGTACTAATAGCAAAAGTTCCGTGTTCCATGGGTATATGAAATTTTTCATCATTTGAATTTTTCAAACATAACACTGTATTATGTGGCTTCGAACAAAATTTACACATGCCTGCACGACATTTAAAAATGGGATGCGTTTTACTATCTTTCAAACAATTAGCACATAATTTATTCCTTTTAATAATATCCCATTTTTCTTTGATAGGGAGTTCTAAAAAACTATCACATTTAAATAACTGAGAATGAGAATTACTCTTACAATGAATGCACACATTAGCCACAAGTTGGGACGAAAAAGCGTATCTGTTACCGGAACCGCGAGTTTTAATTTCAGAAGGCAAAACTGCCTTCTTCCTCTGGCACTTCACCAAACAGGCAATAGCATTCGCTCTGTTTAAAATAAAACGCTTGAATTCAGCGAAAGCAGAAATTTTCTTGTTCGAATGCTCCACCGTCCACTCTTTTAGTGTTTCATGATCAAGTTTTCCTCTTAACAGAAAAATAATCATAGTATCCCAATGCTCTACCGGCTGTTTAAAGATTTTTAATGTATCAATACACTGTTGTGTTGTATCAATTAATTTCCCCAAACCTGAAGCTGATTCATGTTTTAGAACAGGCTGTGAAGTTAATTTATTTAATGCTGCGTTTATTATTTTTATTTCGTTTTCATAACGTTCAGTAAGCGCTTCCCATGCCTTTTCATAATTCGCGTTTGAAATTTGAACTGATTGTAGTAAAACAGCAGCTTCACCTTTCACAGAAAGCTTAAGATATTGCAATTTTTGACTGTCACTTAATGTACTATTATTTCCAACACTGGCAAGAAATAAATCCTTAAATGATATCCAATCAACATAATTAGAAATAAACACTGGCAATTCCACGCGAGGAAGTTTCAAGCCGTTTGCATTAGCATTTATTATATCTTTGCTTGAATTACTAAGTTTTCTTGATTCTTCCTTTAAAGTAATTTTTAATACATCTAATTTGGAAAATAGTTCATTCATTTCTATTTCATATTTACTAAACTCTGCGTCAGAACAAGTACCAAGAATGTTATCGTTTAAACAGTTCACTTCAACACCTAATGCACCATTATTTTCGTATATTTCAATGGCAGAAAAAGAATTTTCTAGATTTTGGAAACTATTTAATTGTGAAATTAAACGAGTCAACTTACCCTTAATGATTCGCTTTTGCTTTAAAATCGACTCCATATTCCTGCCGCTGTTTTCACAATCCAGACAAAATATAAATCCGATCTCCTTGCACGAAATGTCCTCCTATACCAGAACGTTAAAAACAGTCTTGACACATCACCCAAAGAATTGCGCTGGCTCATGACGGACCATGTTAGCGGATGAAAAGTAGACACAAACGTTCGTTATTGCGTTTATTTGACTGTGTGAAGAACAATAGATATACAAGTAGTTCGGCGCTCGCAGGCGCCCTCTTGCAGGGAACAAAATCAAAATTTACATAAGGCGCAAACAATATCTGTCCTTTGTTTGTATCATAAAAGTAAAAAATAAATCCAAATGTTGGAACAAACCTGTGCACTTGAAGTTTTGAATCACATCCAATGTGGCAATATGTAACAGTGGCATAACTTAGGTAAAATAGCGATTTAAAATATCTGCAGCATAACTTTCACATCGTAAAAGCAAATTAGCACATCTGTAGTATAAAAACTTTGGCATAACCTTCTCCTCGTAGATGCTACGGCTATAGCGTCCTCCTTCCTCCGTGTCTTGAAGCTAACGGAATAGCCTAGGGGCATGTAACAGAAGTGGGCGGAGCATAGTTGCATAGACCAGTTGTCGAAATTTTTAACACATAATACACATCAAAGTGCTGCCCCAGAGTGCGCAAGATCTATATGGATTTGCCAGCACTAATTAAGGAAATATAATAAAGAGTAAATAATGAAACGTATAAAAAACACTATATAAACTATGCACATCGATCACCAAAACTCATTTTGGTGTATTGTTCTTGCTAATTATATAACGTAAGTTAACGTTACGCTACCCAGTTGATTTTATCTTAAAGAGGTGACTATTAAAGAATTAAAAATAGTTTTATATATTTTTGTATTGTGTATATATTTAGCTTCATTTTTACCCAGTCAAAGGTAGATGAAACCCTTTCCATCAGAGTGGCAGGTAAACATGATTCTCTGTGCTTTGCACTAATAAATCCAAGACAAATTCATGTTTTGAAAGTACTTTTCGTATAAAAAATATTTTCTCAGAGTATTCAAGTATTTTCGTTTTAATAATAATAATCTCTGGTTATATATATATATATATATATATGTACATATAAGTACATATAAGAAATCAGAGATATTAATTAAAAATTCTTAAAACGCTAATTTTCGCCCTCATTTTTCCGAATGGCAACAGGGATACAACAGCAACAATGGCCTCGTGCCATTATTGCTGATGTAATGAGAGAGAATTATCGATTTTATGAGATTTTATCAAAGACAAATGAATAAAACAAAAATAGAAATAATAAAATTTGAAAACTCATTCAAATTTTGGAAACCTGGTTTCGAGGTGCACTAGCTCTTGTCTAGATGCACTTATGTAGCAAATTCGTAGCACTCTATTAGCTTATACTCAGCCGGAACGAAAGGCAGACACATAGAATCTTCCCTCTATTATGAGTAGAGTTATATATCAGAATACCTCTTATTGTTACATATTCAAAGAATCCTTTTAATAGCGTTCGAAACAATGAATTTAGGCTTTTGTGTGAAAACATTACTGAAATATTTCTGCTTTAAAAAATTAAAATGAGCAAAATGAGCAAAGCATATTATCGAGATCTCAGATAAGTTTGCACAATTTCAGTTTATATTCGTCAAAAATTTGTTTGCCAAGACACCAATCTCATTGACTGACCAGTGACTGCCTAAAAATAGGACATTGACTGAGCAATGACTGATTAAGTGACGATCTCTTTGACTGCCCAGTGACTGACTAAGTCACAATCTCAATGAGTGACTAAACGTAGGCTTTAGCTGTCCAGAGACTGACTAAAAATTTGAAATTTACTGAACAGGGACTGAGAAAGTGAAGATCTCCTTAGCGGACCTGTGACTGAATAAAAATTTAACATTGACTGTTCCTTGACTGAGTAACGATCTCATTGACTGACCAGTGACAGACTAAAAATTGGACATTCACTGAACAGGGACCGAGAAAGGGAAGATCTCCTTGACAGACCAGTGAGTGAATAAAAATTGGACTTTCACTGACTAAGTGACGATATCATTGACTGAGCATTGGATATGGACGGAAAAAATTGCCTTTTTCGATAAGAGAAAGGAAGCATGTTTTCAGTCCAATCAAGTTCGCTACAGCTGAAATGCAAACAGAAAGTCATTTTAAAATTCTTTTTTGCAGCTACATTTCAGAACTGTAAAATAAAAATGAAATTATATGTTAACCTGAAATTAAAATCATTATTTGCAGTTAAATGCTATTGCTAAATTACTTTTTCTTGTGTTCTTAAATTAATTTACTAATTTACACACCATATTCAATTATAATTTACCAATATGCTTTATTTTTAACTATAACTTCTCATTGAATTAAGGAAAGCTGTAGCTATTATTGAAATTTTTCTAAGGCATATTTTCCCTTGTTGTCTGTGCTCCCAATCCGAAGTGACCGTCAGCCACTTCCTTTTTGTTTTTCGTAAGTGATTGTCGGCATTTCGCATAAAAAATCTCCAGATTACCATTAAAACACGAATAAGGATGTTATTTTTTATTTTAGATAATTTCCTTCTCCGGCCTTCATGTCAAAACATACTAGAAATAATAAATGAGAATATATTGTTTTCTTTTCAAACGAAGTATTTTTAATATGTGTCCCATAGCAATATGCTCTGTCATTAAGATTGCTAAGAGTTTTACCGTGTTTGATTCCTCGCCAACGTGCTGGCTGTATGGTTGGCTTCTGCAGTTTCCCTTATATCAACGTATATGAGGCAATTTCAATTAGAGCGTTCTCCGCAAAGCCCTTCCTCGCGCCAGGTAGGTAACCATCCTTTTCTTTGCCTTTTTCAAATAACCTGACTTTTACTCAAACAAATCAGTCATGACATGAAATTTGGGAGAAATGGATTTAAATAATTTTTTTTTTAAAATGTCTCGATTGGATATATACTGGAAGTTAAAGAATTTACAACCCCACAGATACACGATAAACAAATATGAAACTGAAAGCTTTCAGACTTTGTATTACGCGCAAAGGGATCATTTTTTTCATTTGCACAGACGTTTGAACAGAATTCGGGCTAATATCCCTCTGGGTTAAAAATATTTAAAAACAGCGTATTTTATAAAATACAAAATGAACTTTTCATATATTTGGATAAATATTTATGAGACATTATTAATAAAAATGAGAATAAAGGAAACACTATGAATAATCCTCAAACGTTTAGTCTGAAATTTAAAATTCAACGTAACAATCGGAAATCACTGTGTAGAGGGGGTGTTCAGGTGTTTTTTAAGGATTTTTCAAAGATTTAGAAATATAAACAAATCTTATAATCTCATTTTCTAATATATTCCGTCCGTTTGTTGAACCATCATATTACATCTCTTTTTCCAAGAGAAAAGCCTTTTCCTGAAAACATCAAGTTTGATTTTATGCCACTTCTCCTTCAAAATGTTCCACAGTCCATCCAATGTTAGGGGATGCCACGTATAAAGAGCTTGTTTTAAACGTACAAATGCACATTAATCCATAGGAGACACATCAGAAGATTTTGGGGATATGCATCTAGACAGGGATGTCAAAGTGATAGGTACACTTGGGCCAAACAAACAAGGTTTAACTTTATGCGGGCCGAAAAAAAAAAAAAAAAAAAAAAAAAATATCAATATTCATAGAAACGTAGATTTATTTCGAATAATACAATAATAAACATATATATATATATTTATATAGAAAAGAACAAGAAAAATTTAATGTTTACGTCCTGATACTTGACATGTCTTCTCTGCTATTATCTTTCCTACTTCGAGAGAAATTTTGCTTGCAGTGATAACTTTCAACGCTGACCCAAGGTGAGCATCATTAATACGGTTTCTAATAGAAGACTTATTACCTTTCATGACTGAAAATAACTGCTCGCACCGATAAGTGCTACCAAACATGGAAATAATTTCATATGCGAATTTTCGAGTATTTTCAAACCTGGCTGGTAAATATTTGTAAAATTCAGGCACGCCCACTTCAATGAATTTTGCTTTCAAATTTGAGTTGCATTGAATCTCGATCACCTCCATTTGCATATGGCTGGGTACTGAGTCTATACGTATTGAGAAAATTGAAGAAAACAAAAAAAAAAAAAAAAAAAAAAAATTGTCTTCGAGGGAATTAAAATCATTAAACCTCTGTTTCAAATTC
This sequence comes from Stegodyphus dumicola, assembly GCF_044657685.1. Taxonomy (NCBI): domain Eukaryota; kingdom Metazoa; phylum Arthropoda; class Arachnida; order Araneae; family Eresidae; genus Stegodyphus; species Stegodyphus dumicola. Next base: position 260,439,467 of record NC_140771.1, on the reverse strand, counting down.
AGTTGTTAAATTTGCAATTTTTTCTGCGTATTTTTGATGCGAACAAGTATCATCTAAACTTGATTTATTCATGCTGCACATCGGGAAGTGCGTCAAATCTTTAATTTTAAGTTGTTTTTCCCAAAGAACTAGTTGTTATTTGAATGCTTTAATTATGTCCAACGTGTTCGTAATGATATAATCTTTTCCTTGTAACGATAAATTTAAATCGGTTAAGTGTTTGGTTATATCAGCCAAGAAAGATAAATCTTGTATCCATATTGGATCGTAAAACAAACTTACGTCTTGATTTTTCGTTTTTAAAAACTGACATATTTCTTCTTTCAAATCCCAGAATGGTTTGAGAACCTTGGAGCAACATATCCAACGTACCTCGGTATAGTAGGACAAATCCGAATATTCACTATCTAACTCACTTAAGAAAGCAGTGAATTGACGCTGATTTAAACCTCGAGATCTTATAAAATTTATAACTTTTTTATATATGACAAAACATTCTCCATATTTGTTACTTTCGTGAAAGAGATAGAAACTAATTCTATCTCACAGCGAAATCGCTACAAATCAATCACAGCATTAAGTAAACAAACAGTTCCCTAGAACTGCAGCTACTACTGAGATCCGTTGTTTGTTCTCGGCTTTTATAAGCTTTATAATTAATTTCTCGAATATATTGGAAACATCTATAAATATCTGGATTTTTGTAAATGGCAAAAGCAACTACGAGATATTTATTTATTAGGTATTAAATGCACGCGCTGTTCTATTTTTAACCTTCCAACGCAGCGGTCTTTTCAAAAATCGTCTGCGTTGCTAAGGCAACATGAAGCAAATCTAATTACAATTCTAAATAAAAAAACTAACTAAATAAATAACTATGAAATCCGTAAAAATATGAATTAAGTAATAATAAATAATAAAGCAAAGTGCATGCACATGCATGCACTAATATATAGTACAAAACTATGATTGGAAAACTGAGAGCATGAGTTCGGCCACATTCGGCTATCGGGGGATGCGTACAAGTTCTGAGTGCACGTGTCCTCCAAAAGCCGAAGGTAGCTGAACGCAAGCTACTCACACGCATTTGTAATTTATGTAGTGTGTGTGTCAGCTCGCTGTGAGTAATCTAACGACACTGAATAAATTATCGTTAATTACTTAGCAGTAAACATTTCACTTTTTTTCTTCGTCGATATTTTATTTTATTATTATATATTATTATTTGCCGATATATTGGCCGGGCCGCAAAAATATTTGTTGTGGGCCGCGAGTTTGACATCCTTGATCTAGAGGGTACAGCTTTAATTCCGGTTTCATATCTCATTTTTTCAAACCATTAAGCAGTAGATTTAGATGTATGAATTGTAGCCTTGACATGATGGAACTTAATACATTCAAGATCTTTTGGATAAAGAGATGAAATTTTGTCTTTTAAGGAGACAAGGGACGTTCAGATTCGTAAATTTCCTTCAAAAATTCGAAATTTCATTTTTTGTTTCTAAAAATAAAGAATAATATAAGTGATATTTACAAAAAAAAGAATTTTTAAGTTGCGATGAAAATAAAGCATTTTATAAGGAAATTTCGTTTTCGACATTGACATTTAAATGCGTTTAAACGGCATTTAAAGGGCTGCCATATTTGTTTTCAGACTTTGCACTCTCTGACAAGTCACTAACTCATTTTATTTCGAACTGTATAAACTGCAACATGCATATTATTCTTTCCGTGAATGGCAACAGGAACTACTTCGAGTTTTGTTTACATTTAGCGGTACGGCGAAGTTCGTTTGCTTATATTTGTGATTTGTTTTTATAAATCGAAAGTATACATGCTGTGAGTTCCAGATGGCGAAAACCTGTGTCCTTTCTTCAAAAAAAAAAAAAAAAAAAAAAAAAAAAAAAAAATTCTGAAATGTTTCAGATTTTAAATTACGTCCAAAGGGGCGTTTTTTAACATTTTGTGTGTTACCTTTCTTTATTAAATATCATGTTCCTCGCACTTAAACCATAAGATCCAGTGCAACAGCAATATCGCAAAATAGTTTTAAAACGAGCATATCTTTAGAATTTCCGATACAGAGACTCACTCGCTGGAGATAAAAATGTTTTTTCTGCACAACGTTGCCATTGCTCGCTTGGAAATCCTTGAGTTTGTTAATCAAAAATTCGTCAAAGTTTTAAAAAATAGGAAATCGATCATAAAACAAATTTCAAATTTCAAATTTGGTCTTCCACATGCTCATATTCGTTGGAGGATTACGTTATTCAAAATTCGATGACTCTATGTACCGTTGTTTTATCACAATACGAGAAATATACATACATTTATGCAGATTTTTCATTATTTAATTTCTTCAAATATAATGCAGAACTCTAACATTTTGTGGCAACAGTTTGAAAAGTTAACCGACATTTATGAGTCCGACGCAAAATGCCAAAACGAAACTAATAGTCCTTCGGGATTCAAATCCCTTTGGACTAAAAAGGAAACTTGCAAGTGATAAAGCAAATAAAAGATGGAATAAATGCAAACGTGAAACTGTTGAATGTTTTGATACTGGTGGACAATCCAAATGCTGATGTTTCACACCATTCTGATATAGATGTGTTACTACATTCTGATTGTGCTGACACACAAGTGTATAATTTTAAACAATAGTAATAGGACTGAACAGAAGTTGTGTTTCTTCAGTAACACTAGAAATAATGATGATTTAGTGAAATCATTTACTGAAAGAACTTAGGTGTCAGTATTGAAATAAAAATGAACTAAAAGTAAATAAATAATGATAATTTTGGTTATTCTTCAAAGCTACAGATAATGTGTAATTCATGAAATGAACTTTATGGCTCAACATATTCAAGTCCACGACTGGCTGAACAGCGGCGTTTTGAGATAAACAAAAACATGGTTGAAGCTTTTCTAAATATTGGTAGAGGACATTCTGCTATCTAACAGTTTTCAATGTCTGTTGGTATGAAAACAATGGACGGGAAAACTTTCGATAAATGTGTTGTGCAGCTTGTAAAGTATAAAAGTATAAAGAGTATAAAAGAGAAAGTTTTTGAGCTGTCGAGGAAATCAGTGAGGAAACAACATGAAATTCTATATGAATGATAAAATTATATATGAAAATGAAATTATATATGTTTTGAATTATATATGTTTTGAATTATATATGTTTGAATAAATTATATATGTTTTTAATTAGTCACGTTTAGCCTGATATATTAAAGTATTTTCAAAGCAATGTGATTCTGAATATCAAAATGTGCATAAAATTGAATATCAAGTTATTTAACTCTGCTTTGACCTATGTTTAAATTTTTATGCTACTTATCTATAATCTCTTCAACTGTAAAGTTTTTCTACCATCGAACAATCACATTTTGTTATACTTTCCAAAATAATTAAAATATTATGTTTTATGCATTTAGTTTTTTTTCCATAAATATTAAAATATATTCAAATTGATGTCATTATCAAGTATAAAAAGTCGCATAAAATTGAGTAAATATATAGTTTATTACCACAAAATCTATTGCTAGGTCATTAGAAATATGATTAGCACAGCCAATAGAATTCAAGGAATTGTGTCTGCATTTATGCCATATATACCATGAAACGACACTCCAGTGTCGATAATATACTCACCTTTCATAGATGGATACCACCTTTCACGCTATTCTTTACTATTTTCTGAACAACTCAAACACCTTCTCTTTTATACTTTTGATCACATTTACAAGCTGAACAAAACATTTATTGCAAGCTTTCCTATCCATTGCTTTGATGCCAAGAGAAACTGAAAACTGTTCTGTGACCAAATATCCTCTACCAATATTTAGAAAGAGTTTGACGCGCTTTTGTTTCAAATTGCCATTGTGCAATCAATCAAAGACTTGAATAGATTTAATCCATTTCATTTATATAATATTGTATTTGCAATGCTATGCAGAATAATTAAAGAAAATGTTTAGACAATAATATTTGAAATATAGGTAAGTAAACATAAGTCTACATGATGTACCGTGTGTTATGATTGTCTACAAAGCATAGCACATAAAATTGATTCTGTTTAAACCAAATGAACAAAATTGAGCTTAGAAAGAACTAATAAATGAAGTAGTAATATAATAGAATGTAGAAGCATTTATAAGTCATTTTCAGGTATGTAAGTAAAGTAAGTCCTTATATTGTGTTTTCACGGATTTCAGATTTTTGAAAATTTTGAGTACTGAATTTATCTCTTGCGTTTTAATTGTTCTCGAATTATTTTCATACTTGATTTATATCATTCCAATACTATTCATAAAAGAACTGTGCATCCATTGTTTTACTATTGATTAACTTTTCTAGGAATTGTTAGGCTTTTCGTAAAATAACGACACATAAAAATTAAAAAAATTGTGGAAAATTTAATAAATAATTTATTTTTCAATGATGTTTCGTCCTATTTTAAAATGCAAGCCCCATCTTATTTATCATTTCATATAGATTCATTAGGAACATTATTGTAGGTTTCTGATTAAATTTTATGCGCAAGGGGCTATATGAATATAAGTATAAAAACGTAAAAATACATAAAATTATTTTACTTTTTTTTGAAAAAATTTACCTCTATCATTATAAAATTGTGTATTTAGGTAAATACATGCACAATACACATAACTGAAAATATTTTAAAGTTTGAACAAAAAGTAAGAATTTTTCATTTAAACCTCCCGTGTCCCCTTAATATAGATGTTTAAAGATTTTTCTGATTGTAATCCGAATTAATATTGATATTTGTTTCTACTTTCCTTACTTTAAGTTTCTTGTTATAAAAAAATCCAGTAAGAACAATAAAACCTTTAGAAAAATTGTCCTTGATTTTTCTGAACCAATATACTGTGTCTTTTTCTCCTCTTTTTTGGTAGTAAATTAATCTTTTTCTATTGCAATCGTTATACGTATGTCCAAGCTTCATGAGTTGTAACTACACTGAAGTGCCACTAAATTAGGGATTGACATAGTTAGTCAAATTGAATAGCGCTGCGACGCATCTGAGCTTACGTGAGGAAGTTGTGCTAAATGCACATAAAGCTAGCACTGTGGTTGTTGATAATCAGTGGTTTCACATACCAGTATAGGTAAACTTTCTGACATAGACAGCTTCAATATCGGGCAGATAGTAGTCACTCGTCGCACGGGAAATACAATTTCTAAAATCCTCAGCATGATAGCATTTTAACGTTAGACAGTGTCAAGAGCATACCGAGAATGCACGGATGGGGCAAAGTGCAAAGCACAATTAACTTAGAATAATCGTCGAGTGAGACGTCTCAGCCGTATTGTAAATGGTCAATAAAAGTAAACAATAGCTCAAATTACCACCTAGCTGAAGCAAGCGAAAGTCTTACAGTCAGTAAAAGGATCGTGTATCGCTCCCTTCAACATATGACCCTCGGAAGCCGTAGACACACGAGGGTACCTTTCCTAAATACATGCCATCGAGTTGCCGTTCTTACCTGGGCAGGAAAATATAGAGAATAGACACTAGTGAAGTTGAAATGTGTAGGAGTGATGAGTCTCGATCCATCTAATTAACCCCGGTTGTGGGGGAGCGGGTAGTAAACAGCTTCCGGAGGCAGAGGCCTTAATCGGTGTAAGGCAGTCTGCTAGACTGCAAGGCAACGGAGCCCCTGTTCTCTGGTGTATAATAATAATAATACCGATGGGAGGCTGAGAATATGGCGAGAGAATCATAAATTTATAAATCCGTTATCGCAGATTGGAGTTGTACAAGACCGTGGAAGCTTAATCATGGTCTGGGATGCTTTCTTCTGGTTGTGTTTGGGATCTTTGGTCCTTGTTCCAACCTCCCTCAATGTAATTTTGTACGTAGAGTTGATGAGCTATCATCTACATCCATTTATGTCACTGTCATTAACACGAACAGGAAGTATCCCAGAAAGATAACTGCGCCTCTCACAGGTAAAGGTTGCCTAGTGGTTGGTTGGATGGATGAGCATTCGTCTGACGTCTCTGTCATGAATTGGCTACTTAAACGCCCTGACTTGAATTCTACTGAGCATCTTTCCAAATTAGTATATCTTAGTATTGAGGAATGTAGAGAATTGAAGTGTTATAGTCTATTCACTCGGTTTTGCATGTTCAGAATGTCTGTTATGATGGTCGTAAGAAATGTCGTCGCCTGGTATGATGTCAGAATGTTGTCTGTTGTGATCGTTTCGTATGTAAGCATATGATTGATCTTATTATTTATATCCCTTCCTACGGATAAATACATTGCCTCTAATGATATATAGGTCATAGGGCTTCGCTTATTTAATAGGAAGACGACCCTGAAATCTTTACCTATCCATATCTGTCCTTAGTGGGTATCATAAAAATGAAAAATAAATCCAAATGTTGGAACAAACCTGTGCACTTGAAGTTCTGAATCACATCCAGTGTGGCAATATGTAGTAGTAACTTGGGTAAAATAGCGATTTCAAATATCAGAAAAATAACTTTCGCATCGTAAAAGCAAATTAGCACATCTGTAGTATAAAAACTTTGGCATAACGTTCTCCTCATAGGTGCTACGACTGTAGCGTCCTCCTTCCTCCGTGTCTTAAAGCTAACGGAATAGCGTAGGGGTAGTTGTTGAGGCATACAACAGAAGTGGGCGGAGCATAGTTGCACAGACCAGTTGTCGAAATTTTTAACACATAATACACATCAAAGTGCTGCCCCAGAAGGGGCAAGATCCATATCGATTTGTTAGCACTAATTAAGGAAACATAATAAAGAATAAATAATGAGAAGTAGAAAAAACACTATATACACTATGCACATCGATCACCAAAACTCATTTTGGTGTATTGTTCTTGCTAACACCAAAATGAGTAACGTAAGTTAACGTAAGTATAACGTAAGTTAACCTTACGCTAACCAGTTGATTTTATCTTAAAGAGGTGGATATTAAAGAATTAAAAATATTTTGATATATTTCTGTGTTGTGTTTATATTTAGATTCATTTTTACCCAGCCAAAGGTAGATGAAGCCCTTTTCATGAGAGTGTAAGGAAAACATAATTTCTGGGCTTTAAAATAATAGGTCCAAGAAAAATACGTGTTTCGAAAATACTTTTTTTATTGAAAAATATTTTCTTCATAGTATTCACGTATTTTCGTTCTATAATAAGAATCTCTAGTTATATATAAGTATTATGTTTATGTTTTGTGTCGCAAGAAGCCCCCCAAAAAAGAATTATTTATTTGAATACGTATGGCAGCGGTAGTTTAGCGTTGGTTCGTTTTCCACTTTTCCGCTTACACTTTTATCCAAAAAATACCAAAAATCAGAGATATTAATTAAAAATTCTTAAAACGCTAATTTTCGCCCTCATTTTTCCGAATGGCTGATGTAATCAGAGAGAATTACCGATTTTATGCGATTTTATCAAAGAAAAATGAATAAATCAAAAATAAAAAAATAAAATTTGAAAACTCATTCAAATTTTGGAAACCTCGTTTCGAGGTGCACTGGCTCTTGTCTAGATGCACCTATGTAGCAAATTCGTAGCCCTGGGTCTATTAGCTTACACTCAGCCCAAACGAAAGACAGACACATAGAAACTTCCTTCTATTATGAGTTATACATCAGAATACCTTTCATTGTTACATATTCAAGGAATCCTTTTAATAGCGTTCGAAACAATGAATTTGCCAATAATTGTTTTAGGCTTTAGTTGAATTACAACAAAGTTAATGTATACATTTTTAACAATGTTTATAAACCATAATCATTAGAGATACCAAATCTAGTGGTGCTAAAAACTTTAGTGTGGAGCTTATTTGCTTAAACTTGTTGTTTTTAATGCTGAAATCGAATTGGAACCATTTTTAGAAGTGGAGTTCTTTTTTTTTCACTGTATTGTGTTACGTTTTAATACCAACACCCTTTATCGACAGCCTATTGGGCATACTTATTTGTTTTGCGACTGTCTTTTGTTTCCTCGAAGAGAAGAGAAAACTCGGAAAAATAATGTTGAAAACTCTATTAACCGTAATAAACACAAGTTTAACACCGGAAAGAAGGTACTTAATTTAGATTCACTTGATTCATATGATGATATTAATGAATTTAATGATGATTCCTTTGATGTGGATATAAACAGTGACACCGATCTCCTCGAAGTTAATAACGAAGCTTTTGATAATAATCTTCTTAATTTGCATATTGAAAATGATACTGACCATACACCATTTTGCCAAAGATTTCGATAATAATCCTTATGATGTGCAGAATATCAGCGATGAAAATCAATTTAATTACCTCCAACCTGAAACAGTGTGTATACCTAAAATGCTGCTGAAGAAACAATTAGTATTGTGCTGACATTTGTTAATGAATTTAACTGTTATGTAATAGTTTAAGTTTTAATGTCTTAAATTCGTAACTATTTACTGGTTCTGAAGAATTTTCTCATCCCAACCATCGGCTTGGAGTTCATTCTCAGGATCCCTTATCAGAGGATTACTGCAGCCCGTAATTATTTCGCTCAAGCGATAGAACACATGTTGATATAACGGGTGGCCTCGGCAGTTTTGCATAACCAGGACCCCGGTTTCGGTGACTTCTTTAGCAGGGAAAGGTTCTACAGCGAACAATTTGTGACGGGGGAAAAGTCGTTGGATACGAAGCTCTCCATGTTGGAGTTGCCCCTCGAGCGAGGTTAGTGCCTCCCTCTTGTTTTCATCTGCAGAGAGTTGTTGACCCAGCGGAGTGGCTTTGGAGGCCGAATGCTTTAACTGCTCTTGCTGCTCTTTCTGGTAGTCGTAAACCTCTTCCCGTGAAGATTTCTCTTTTGAGGTTCCTGTGTTTGGCATCATTATGATCACCTTCTTCGCCAAATTTTTCAAAAGCGCGCCAACTATTAAAGTGATTGCGCATTGGATTGAGGAGGGCAGAGATGGAGAAAAGATTTTCTATTACACCTTTTTTCTTAACTTAGCCTGAGCCAGAGAAACGGAGAAAAGGAAATTTCATGAGACTCTCGAAGCACAAGAAAAAGGAAAAGATGACAAATATAGCGTTTAGCTTGGAGGGCCGCTGTATCGTAGACGTGAAAATAACCTGCACTGAAGAAAGGCGTACCACATCTGTAATTGTTGCCAATTTTTACGTTTTCAATGATGGCCTGTGGGCCTGTGAAGGGAAGACTTGTGTCCTACCGGTTGGAAGCTGGAATGGGAGGGAAGCCTGGCCTCCGAAACAATAGCCTTTGATTATTTTTATCAACTTACCTTTTCTTCTTCTTACAAATAATTTTCCAAGTTTTCCCTGAGACCCAATTGTCCCAAGTCTTCGTTTCGCCTGTATCAAGTTATCCAAAAATTTGTATGATTGAATCCATCCGTGAACAGTATACTGTTATATATGTTAATGAAGGTATGTTAACTTTTTCCGTTTTTTTTTCAGATATTTAGATGATCGGTCACCACCAATGTAAAATGTAACTTGTAATCTTACTCTTTATCACCTTAAATAAACATTAGTTTGATTTTACTTACCTAGTTTTGTAATTATTTTTAATTTAATTTTTACACTGGACCTTAGTCATAGAATGGGTTACCTGCAATGTTTTTTTCACAACGCAATCTATATTGTCTGATTATAAATGATTATATGATCACCTTGAGTACTCTTGCTATAATCTTTTTTTATGTTGCACATATCCACACATTTACCTAGTACAATATAGGTATTAACATGATTATTCAATTATACAGTGATGATAGTTGGTAGTAACATTTGTAATATACTATGTTATATTGTTGGATAGTTTAATACGATAGCATTTAATTTTCAAAATTACTCTTTGTCTCCATGGTGCAATATGAGAACCACTGCTCTAATATAAAGGTTTTATGTGACATTTAATTAAAAATGCAGTTTTTGTACGGTATCGAAGACTTTTTACCTTGTCAATTTTCCTGATTGTTATTGTAAGGTTTATGCTAAGTTTCTAACAGTTAATTTTAGTTAAAGCTACTTTCCTGTATTTCTAATTTCTGCTTACAATTTCCTCATATTAATTATTGGGGAAATTCCTTTCCAATTTCTTCTAGCACAAATTAGTATGTACTTCTAACATAATAACGTTTTTTGGAGAGCTTTCAGTTTTGTTTTTTATCTAATATTTTTAAACAGAATTTATTCTATTTTAAAACAGTTACATATTTTTTGCAGTGAATACTTTTTTTCTACAAAAAGTTTCAGGAAATCGCCAATGCTCTATTCTTGCGTAACATTTATAATAACAAAGTGAAAATTTTATTTTTTGAGACAAATTTATTTACTTGTTTTTATTATATTTTATCTATTTTGCATTTCATATACATGTAAATATGCAATTTTGATATGTGCAAATACATCAACTAGTTTTTAGTAAAATGTTGAATGTGAAAAGTTATTTTGCAGCATTCCGAGAAAATAACCTTTCAATATTAGAAGATCAGGTTTAGCATTTCAATGACATACTGAATAAAAAAAAAAAATCAACAAGTCATAAATGCGAATTCCTAACTTGGTCAAGATGCTGACTTTAGGAAAGGATGGAACTTCACTTCTACAAACTCTTCTTATTTGGCGCAGTCTTGTGACATATTTATAAGAATGTTGTAAATAAATGATTGTAAAGCATATTTCAATGCCAACAATTCTACCATGGATCTTATTGGGTGAAAGCAGTCCAAAACGTTTACGGATAATCTCAAATATTGGTAATGATTATAATGTAATTATATCATACTCCCATCAAGATTATTCTGTAACTTCATGAATAATGTATAAATTTCTTTCGCCTGCTGACATTAAAAGAAATTGAAAATGTTTTCTGTTCAGCCGCTTTCTGATATGTAGGTTCTAAAGCCAGTTGCCACAGCCTTGATTTTAATTTCGAAACCTGAAGAAAGCATAGATGTTCGATAAGTGTATAGGCCCTTTGCGCTAGCAGGTGCTTGAACTTCTGTCATTTGGTTTGATTTTGTTTAGTTCATTACGGCAAAGCACATTAAGTCCATATATGGCCAAGGGTAAGGATGCCTTTGCGGCAGGCGTTCTAAAGGAAACTGCCTCGTATTAACCTTACACATTGTTGAAAGCACCCAAAACGTCAATGCCGCGAGCCCGCTCGCCTGGAATCGAATAACCAGCATTCAGCGACTTTAGCGACTTTAGCTCGAATGCTTAAATAGCAAAGGGCCTAGTTGCTGAGTTAAGCATCCTTCGAAGTTTGCCAGATATGAAAATTAAAATCCAAAGAATACATAAGCTCTTTTTGATATGGCATCTAAGGCGAGTATATGTTTTTCAGCACCGAAATGTTTTCTAGTCAAAGTGTACTTTTTGTAAGATGATTATTAGAATAGACACTATTTTCGAGCAGGAATTAAACAAATATTTTAATCACTTTTCATTCATTTCATTCCATTTCATGTCAGCTGCAAAAAAATTCTAAAAGAGAGATTAAAATAACGAAGTTATATGGAAATGCTGGATTTATAAACAAATTTTTAAGAATCTACAGTTAAACTGAGATAAGAGACTGCGCAATTAAGGATAATTCGGTATACGTTTTTCATGTTGTTTACGGATCTGAGCATGAACGAGGCATTAGCACTTTACTAAGCGCGTTGCTTTAATTAAATTTTTAGCTTCGTCTCATTCTACTAAAGTCTTTAAAATATATTAATTTATAGCATAATGTAATTGATAATGTAGCATAATGCGATTGATAGTGTAGTTGATAATACAATTTTATCGAGAAAGAATCTCAAAAATTTTCTCTGAAGCAATTTTACCGAGAAAATGCTCCGAATTTTTTTTAAACTTTCCGGATAATTCTGAGATTTCACAAATACAGTTCTTTTGCGTTTAACAAATAAATTAACGATTCCTGATATATTTATCATTACATTTTAATTTCCATTAGACATGATCTCTCACATTTCAAGTTAAGTCTGAAACTTAACTTGAATCATCCTTTCCCTAAATTTTGAATCGAAGAAATTAAACTTAATAGTTGAATGAACTCCCTAATCTTATACGCATTAAACATTTGCATTAGTTCATATTATGTAAGCCATTATTTTCTCGAATGAAATTCCGTCTAGTTTAGTTTATTTTAATACGGTGAGAAGCAAAATAGGGCTATCTGCCAAAGGGAAGGGCACGGCTTCGTGGAGCACTTTCTGAAAAAAAAGACGTTATGAAAACATACACGTTACGAAAACGCCCATGCTGCCAGACCAACGCCTAGATTCGAGCCCAGGAGAGAACTACCAGTGTTCAGCGATTTAACGGCTCGGCCACTGAAGGTCCTGAAACACTCTTAAGAATTAGCAGTTTATAGTACAAAAAAACAAAAAACAAAAAAAAAAAAAAAAAAAAAAAAAAAAAAAAAAAACACGGATCCTAAAAGTTAGTTGTTTGAATCTAGAGGTATATAAGCAAACCAGCGAGTACATTTTTCATTCCGTTAATTAGCATTATTACGACGTTAATTTTTATGGCAAGAATTTGCAGCTTTTTTAGATGTTAGTGATTTTGAAGCCAGTTTCACACTGCTATGATTGTCATTAAATTAATTGCTTCTCCAAATCTACAAACTGTGATACAAATTTTATCAAAGATGTGATGATACACATTTACACTCATGTCCATAAATTAACGATAATGCAAAATCAGGCAAAGGAAGAGTTAGAAGCAAAACAAATTTGACTAAGCTTATTTATTAAACAAAAGGTAAAGAGCAAGAAAAGATGCTATATGTTTGATATTATTAAAAAATTTAGCGATTTTTTCTCCCTGGAGCAAATTACAAAAGAAAAAAAAAACCTATTTACAAAAAACCAATATTACATGGTTGTCTAAACAAATAATGCATTGTATGTTAACCAATAGTACACTGTAAGTCTCCCAGACGATGCAATACAGTCCGTACAACGCCTAGACATGCTGAGTATCAAATTATCGATCTGATTTTAGGGGATATTACACCACTCAAAAAGCAATGCTCTCCGAAGTTCCGGTAGACATGTAGGAGGAGGTTGACGGGCTGCAACTCGTCGGCCAAGCATGTCCCTCACGTGCTCTACTGGATTCAAGTCCGGTGAGAATGCTGGCTAGTCCATATGGGTGATATCCTCCGATTGAAGGCATTCGTTTACCATGTTTGCACGGTGAGGACGGGCGTTCTCATCCATAAACACAAATTGTGCGCCCATGGCACCCGGAAACAATCGTACATGTTGTTCGAGAATGACGTCCCGACAGATTTGGCTTGTCATGGTTCCAATTTGAACATGCAGGTCAGTTCTGGCACCCAGAATAATTCCACCCCAAACGAGCACTCCTGCACCACCGAAAACACAATGATGTTTTCTTGGTGGTAACGGGTACCTGGAGCTCTCCATATGAAAATCCGGCGAGACTCAGACTGCAAGCTAAACCTAGACTCGTCGGAAAACATCACACAAGCCCACTGTTGCGGTATCCACAATGCATGCTCTCTACTCCAGCCTAACCGCAGGCGACAGTGAGTTGCAGTAAGTGGAACGCATCTGACAGGTCTACGAGCATATAGACCAATCTGCTCTAAGCGTCTGTACACGGTCTGCTTTGAAATTGTCCAACCAGTGGCTGAAGAGAGCAGACGAGACAGGTCTGAGGCTGTGCTCCATCTGTTTCTTTTGGCAGTAACTGCCAAATACCGGTCCTCATCCGGCGTTGTATCTCTGGGCGACCACTGCTGTAACGTCTTCTCACATTACCATCATCTTGGAATCGTTGCCAAAGCCTGGAGATGACACTCTGGGCAATTCCAAGTTCGTCTGATACTTCCAAATGGGTACGCCCACATTCCAGACGCCGATAATTCTACCACGTAAAAACTCATCCAAATGCGTTCTTTGTGTCATAACTATTCGGTTATTGCACTGAAATGCTTATAAAGGCCTGCGAACAATTTTACTTCTTTGCCTGTATTCCTTATATATCACTCTCTTACACTCTCGTCATTGTGACGCACCATCGGTGTCATCTGGTTACTTCTTGAAATTTGTATATGATTCTTGAAGATGTGCGTAGTGATTTTACAGGTGATATATTTATTTTAAAGTTCGATTTGCGCTTGACACCGAATTATACTTAATTTATGGACATGAGTGTAATTATTTATATGACTTGTCATTACAATAGTTGTTAGAATATTTTATTTTCATAATTATATTTTTACAAGAGTTTGTGGGAAGATGTTTGACATCTGTGGGAACTTCCGTCACTAAAATAGCGTGCACATCGATTACAGACTTGTTGCTTAAGAAAGGTTTAAAATGAAAACCATAAAGCAAAATGAATATGAATTTTTTAATAGTCTGTATCAAGTTCCGTACCCTGTTAAGCTAACTGTAAAGTACACGTAAATTATACAGTTTTGTAGAGATTAATATAAAAGTAATAAAATTGAGATTTCGTTACGCAGGAAATCCAGCAAATACTTTTTTACTGTTTTTAAACAAATACATGATATTCTCGTTCATTGCTATCCGTCCATCCATCCATACATGTATTGCCAGAAAATATCTATAATCTCGCGATGTTTCTGACGCAAGGATACATTTGCCGCAAGGGTGCATAACATGATAATGTCCAGACCTGTGGCAAACGGTATTTATCACTCTTAACTATGAGAGTAAAAATATCATAACATTTTACTAAGATTTAAGCAAATGTATGCAGCATACAACGATTGTATTATGAGATACTTCGAAAATTTAAGACATTCAAATTGTAAAAAAAATTAAATTTCTATATGAAATACATCTGACACTGAAACAGTTTTTATTCGGTGACGCTATAGGATTTCAAAATTATGTTTACTATTTAAGATACTACTTGTTATTGAAAACAAATTGTAATTTCTTGCACACTAGTTTTTTCGTATACTCCTCCGCTATATTTAGTTTGAAATCACGGAGAGATTGTGCTAGAAATTTAGTAATGCTGTTTGTTTAAAACAAACTGCTTTGCCTATTATAGACAAAGCGGTGGATTCGTAAGAGGTAATTAATTTTCTGTTTTCCTGTTTCTGTTCGTTGATGTGATATGTAGGTGATCGGTGATACTTGAAGCGAAAGTATGTAAGTCGCACAGAAATGTCTTTCGCAAAGCGGAATACAATTTAACAAAGAACTGATATTAAATCAGTTAGAAATAATCCCCGTCCATGTCAATACACTTCTGCCATCTGACTGGGAGGTCCCGAAGGGTCTTTGGTAAACCAATCTGTGAAGTGTCAGCACATCACATACGGACAATTGCATGCAATTCGGCAGAAGATAAAACATGTTGGCCATTGACAGCGTCCTTCATGTTGTCAAGCAAGGCGTAGTCCAATCTTCACCCACTTTGCACGCACATTTCTCATTCCCAAATCACCATGCAGAATCGCCTGCAATGTTCCTTGCGAAAGCCCTGACTCTTCCTGCATATTGTGGAACATTTTGCGCCTGTGTCGCCATGATCAAATAGGACACACCTGCCACATTTGCTGCTGTATGCGATGTTACTTGTCCTCCCGCGCTGTCACCTGTGGCTGCAGTCTCCACTCCACTGCTGAACTTGGTATCCGACCAACGGGATACGATACGCGTTAAGGGTGCTTTGTTCCCGCACAGTTACACCATGCGACGACGGATCTCACAACCCTATATCCCTTCCTTCCATTGGAATCAGGCTGTCCAAATTTGACCGTGATAATCATCTTCCATTTGTGTCTATTTCACTTTTTTCCCCTTCGCATAGTGCAACAGTTTCGTTGTGAGAGCCGTTGTGTCAATCATTTGTGTACGATGCATGTATAATTATAGTTAAATAGATTTTAAAGGCACTGCTTCTTCAATTCATAAATCGACATCAAAAGATTAGTTCCTCAAAAAAAAAAAAAAAAAAAAGCCTTTCCTTTCGACGGGCGGAGACTACTTCAGCTTTGTACTACATACCTGATTACACCTATTTGCTTTCCAGCTGCTTGCCATGTATAACGTTTTTCCAAAACCTCAGCACTTTACTTCAGTTACTCGTTTGCTTTTCGAACCATATTGCTGTCGGCAGCTTATAGGCGGAGGAGACTCAGGTAGAGTTCGGATGATGCCGCTTATGTTATTCCACTGACTTCAATGCATTGTTACTACCGGCTCCTAATTACTGACGTCTTCACGAAATACTACTTCACTGCTACTTACGATATGAACTCTCTTCAAAATACTATGAACTTCCCCTCCACCTATTCATTCTTTTCATATCATCATTTGATCGAAAATCGTACAGCTAACTGTATTAGATTAGGTCTACTGCCCCGGTACCCGCAACTCAACACATATTCAGTCGAAAAATATCGTACTGAATACCAAATTCTGTTACTAAATATTAAATCAGCGCATTTCAGAATTAAAGAACAGTTAGCTATAGGTAAATTGATATGCAGTTAACGTAAAGGAGAAGGAAAATATTATTATATAAAACAATTTAGCCATTTTTAAATGGCAGAAATGTGCTGAGGGTTTAGCTATGTTTATTTTTACGTATGCATTAATTGCTTACCTTTGAGCTTTTGAAGGTTTCCTTTACCTGCCTGTTAAATCTTATCATTCTCAATTGTATAATCAGATATATATAGTATATATATATATATATAGTATATATATATAGTATATATATATATATATATATACTGCACCTCTATTTGTTGCTATGATAAACTAATGTTTAGTCCGCAGCTTCTTCTCAGTAATGTAATAGAAGATTACAGTGCGTTCTAAGGAAATTATCGCTATATTTAGATAAAGCGAGGAACGTAAGAAGAATGTAAAAGCCCTTTTTATTAAGAACTCAATATATTTGAAGAAAAATCACTTCGTTTGGTTACGAAACAATGGCGTAATGCAAAATAAAGAAATTTCAAGTTAAAACTAGGGTAAACTTTAAGTTCTTCTGAAGGCTACATATTGCTATGACTAGCGCACAAGTTGGTTGAAACCTATCTGTGTACGACTAATGGCAAGAATACAGCAACTCTGAAGAAGACAGCTAACATAAAATTTAAAGTAGTAACATGGCCTTCAGCAGCCAGAACAGGATCTCACTAAACAGTCTAAAACTTTCCTATAAATACACTTTCTCTCTACCGCACTAAATAAGCATTAGCTAAGATTTACATTCTGTCAGAAAAACCGAAATGGAGAACACACAGGAAAGATGCGTATTATAAAAGAAGTGATTAATGAAAATAAATAAAAATGTTTACAGTTTTTATTTAACCTATGGAATCCTATTTCAATAAAGTTATTAGATGTAATCCGTCGTATTTAAATGCATATCTACATTTGTATCGTCAATTGATTTCTTTACTTTCATAGAAAACATCGACTCTTGATTTATGATTGTTGTCAGTTCAATTTTTCCTCGAGAATCAAATAATTTCGATTTAAAAACAGCCATTTCGATTCAGAATTATATTGCATTACCCATGGCACCTCCCCTGCAATAACACAATCCAGAAAATAAAGTTTCTTTCAACTGCGATTATATCTTTCCAATTGATATATATCCAGCTTGATTCATTTTATGCTATTAGACTACGCTATCACATATGATTGTGGCGGTTGCGAATGCTCATAAATGTTATACCATTATTGCATAATATAATTTCATACTTAGTATTTACTACTGAACATCATTTCTGTATAGTTACTATTATCAATGTTCATACCTGGTTATGTGGTAGGTAACTGTATGTATATGGATAACATAACAGAACATTTCAACCAATATTGTATGAAACACATAACATAGGAGATGAGTGGCTATCATAGTGTAACATAAAAAAAATAATATGCAAACAATTCTAAATTCCAGAATATTGCGTTGAGTATGCTAAACCCTTTCTATGACCAAGGTCCAGTGTAATTAATTAACTACAATAATTTAAAGGCTAAGAAGGTAAAATCAATCTAACGTTTATTAATGAGCAAATAGTATGAATAATTTACATTTTAACAAGGGTGGTGGCAGGTTAGCCTTAAATCTGAAGAAACAACTGAAAATACATACCTTCTTTACAAATTTAACAATTCACCTTTCCTGTTTGGGAGGCATCAAACAAAATTTTGGGTACTTGATACAGGCGACAACTCAGATGGACACTGTCTCGCAGGTAATAACAATTTTTCGTAGTAGATTACTTCTGTAAAAAAAAAGTGAGAATTAATAATGTGCAACACATTCGAAGGCCAGGCTTTCTACCCCACAGCCGCTTCCAACCGGGAGGACTCCGGTCTTCCCCGATACGTCGGCCATACTGCAAGTCTGGTGCCTCTTCGCCTTCCTTCTGTGTAGATTGTTTAATCCTTCATCTTCTCAGGAACCCTCACTGCTGGTCTCCGCTCTGCATCTTAGAAGTCATCTCTCGTTCCTTTTCTTCGAGAAAGTCTCCGTGGCTCCTTCAAAAAGAAAAAAAAAAAAACGTAATCGAAAATGTTTTCCTCGTCTCCCCATGAAAACACTGCGCATCCACTTTAATAGGCGGCGCGTTTTTTGAAAATTTGGCATAGAATGTGATCAGCAGGAAACCAAGTCCAGCAACCCAAACAGAGAAATCTTCACGGGAAGGGGTTTCCCGACTACCAGAAGAGCCAGTTAGTGCAATTGTTTTCATTCAGCTTCCAAGGCCACACCAAATGTATCAATAAGCTCCGCAGACGAAAACAAGGGGGGATAATCTAGCCTCGCTCGACTTCCCAGTCGACCATGTAGAGCTTCCTACCCAACGAATATTTCGACCTCCTCAAAATACGCTGTAGAACCTTTCCCTGCTCGCCTGTCTTGCAAAACAGGGTCCTCTTTTCAGGAAACTCCAGATGGTGTATCCATTCAACACGTCACCCGCACATATAGTTTTTTGTTTTGGCAAAGAATATTCGGGGTGCAGTAAATCCTCTGATAAGATATTCTGAGAATGAATTCCAAGCTGACGGTAAGGGGTGAACATTTTCAGAACCAAGTTAACACAAAAATGACTTTGGGAAATTAAAAATGAAACTACTAATTACACAAGAATATAATTCATAAAAAAAATGTCAGCACTATATAAATTGTTTCTTCAGCAGCAATGAAAGCATACACTGTTATTATCCAGATTGAATTACAAATACATTGGTTTTACACACCGCTAGTCAGAAAATATGAATTCGATTAACTTTAATAGAGAGAGAGATAAAATTTAAGTTACAAAAGTTAAGAAAAAAATTTAACGCACTAATAATGCAGCAAGAAGGCTTTAAAATGGTTAAAGTTAAAAGCTAAACAACCTTAAGGGTCAAAACAACAGGGTACAAAAACCAAAAATCTTAAGCCCTTAAACTCAAATTAAAATTAAACAGCTTGAACTCAAGAAAACTTTTAAAGCAACCAAGCCTAAATTTAAAGTTTACAAAAGTTACAGTTTAAACTTACAACCAACTTTAAACAACAAAACAAAAGAGAAATTAAAACTTCAATTACAGATCAAAACGGAAATAAAAGCAAAACTTAAGTTTGAAAATAATAACGATTAATACATAACATAAACAAACAGAGCTAGGGCGTATGTTCATCTATCTTTACTTCATGCTCTAAAACAACTACCCAAAACTGTGAAAATCATAGAAAATGTTTATAAGCCAATGCAGTAAAACCAGTTGTTACACTTTCATTAAATGTTTAAAAAGACATTATCTTTCATTCTATTCCACAATTGCGTCGTTGCTTTTCTACATATCTTCATCTCACACAATCATTAATATAAAATAACCGCAAGATAATTTAGTCGAATTCAAAAAAATTAAAATCCTCAACCTGGCTTGGTGGTATGCATAAATACAAGAACATTTCTAACAAAACGTTTAAACATTATCGTGTACGTAAATCTTAAAATGTGGCCAAACAAAGAAGAAAGTTTATTTAGTAGAAGAGAACGATGGCGAGTTAGTAAGATAGACAAACAGAAGCTGCATTTTGGAATTATGATCATTGTCTTTCTCTATGGCATTTTTGGAAGCTTTGCGATTTTCAGAGCCAAACAACGGCTGGACGGTTTTACTGAATATTTAGTGCTTTAATTTTCATGCGGTTATCAAAATCATTGTTTTAGTTATGAACTCATTAAAGTTTTCTTTCTTTAAAGGCCAAATGTGCAAGGTATCCTCTACGCAGTTTATTCTCTTACTACATTTCTGGTCATTGACAGTAGAAGAATGATTTCGGAGGATACCTTCTGGAGTGATAAAAACCGAGTGGTCAATTTGTGAACATTGGTAGTTTGATTCGTGTCGAAACACAAGAAGAAAGAGAACGGATCTTCATGAAGTTAAAAAATATAAATAATTTGCTGACAAAACTCTATGTTAACGCTAAACAAGTGGGACTTACAACGTGTTCTAACATTTTAAAAATTATCAGAAAGCCTTTAATGTTATGTAAATACTTATACTGATAATCATCGTCCTGTGGGGCTTTAGAAAAGCGTTTCTGAATGAAAAACAATTCAGCGTTTTAAAGCATAAATCAATTTTCTTGAAAAAGTTTCAAACTACTAATTTATTTTCACTTGAGAAATGTGGATTTACCCTTAAAATTGAGAACGAATCTCTAAATAAGGATTTTAGAAATTCTTTAAAATTCCGTCAAGTTTACACCAAGAGTTGAACCATCATAATGAAATATCAGAATGAAATATCTGAATTACGCCTGTGAGAGCTTTTCCGAGTAACAGCAACTGAAAAAAGAATTTAAGTACGAATCAGAATAAAAATAAGAGAACATTTATCCAAACCCACCGCTTCGCCAAAATATGCATAACAGTTTCATTTAAGAATATAAGTTTTCCGAAATTTATCTACGGAAGAAAAGTGAAAATCGATCGTTCATAGTCTAGGTAACAACTACATACATATTTTTGCCTATAGTTCAAGTAAGGCCGGAGGCCGTTCACAATTTAAATTTAATTCTAGTAAAGGTGCCATAGCACTTCTCCCGCAAGCGAAACTGAAGGTGCCAGTCATACGCGGAAGAAATTCGTAAATGATGAATTCATTTTAGTTTAACTTCATTAAATGGTCGTATAAATCATGCGTAGGCGTTGGAGCAGTTTATCGTTGCGAGGAACTTCATCGACTGAGTATGAGCATGGATACGCGAGATTAGTTAAACGAGTTAAACGTACATGTGACTGAGAGTCGCAATCTGAGTGGTCAAACATACTCATTATCTACTTATCAGCAATTTTAAAATACATTGAGAAAGGAATTGTACGAAAAAACTGGTAAGTAATGAATTCGTTATAATTTCTTTTCGTAATAAGTATTTCTTCGAACTTTAAACATAATTTTAAAAATGCATATCATCATGAAATCAAAACCTGTATCCATTTCAGATGAGTTTTATGAGGACGTCTGAAATTTTTTGAAATATGAAGTACAAAATTTCCGAAGTATGTGACAGTCCAACCTATGTAAGCTCGATTTGTTTAAAAGTTGGTAAAGGGTAGTCACACATATTTTTAAAATGTTTTCAGCGATAAATGCAATATTCATCGATAGCTATGACAAGAATATCATGCATTTGTTTAGAAACAGAAAGAAAGTATTTGTGAGATTCCCTGTGTGACCAAGTTTCAGTTTTAAAAATTTTATATTAATGTCTACATGTGTGACATAATTTACGTGAATGAAGTAGGTCCGGAAAAATTATTCTGATTGTAAAAAAAAAATTGATAATCTACGATGGGGCAAAGTAGATAGCGCCACATCTGAAGCGAAGCATATCTCTTCAAATTTCACGATTACTGTTTTTTTTCCGGCCAGTTACTTGTCGGCCTCTTTTGTAGCTTCCAGTCTTTCTTCGGAGTGCCTCTGATATGAAAGACTCAACTTCCATCGGCTTTTACGCATCTTTACATCATGAAAACCTTGAAAGCAGCATGTATATGCGCACATTCCGTCTGTTCCGTCTCTAGGCACTGACTTGGCTTGTTAAACTGTTTAGTTGAGCAATCATTTGATCGACTGGCTCCTGGCATTGAGCAACTTTGACTAAGTGGCGGTCTTGGCGAGTTGCGTTTTTTGATGGTTCGAATTTCGCGGCAAATATTAAAACACATTTTAAATCCTTGACATCGGCAATTCTCATATTTCTCTGTATCGCATGATCTGCGATACTAACGATGAAGTGCTGCAAGACAGTATTTCCTTTATTTCTGTTTGGCAGTGCGAAAAAGCTTCCTGGTTTTCTGTTAGCGAGGGGTTAACTGAAGCCTGCTATAATCTTTTAAACACTCTTCTCCAAAACAAAACTCCAACGCTCCGGATACAGCTTTGATGGCTAGTCTGTGGTTTTCAGGGAGAGCTTGAAGCATATGTGCTAAATCTGCTCTCAGAGATACGGCAAGATGACAGACGTTTGATTCGGAATCCCATCCATTTGCTTTTTCCATTGTAGAAACCTGCGTCTTGTATACTTGCTGGGACGTTTTTCCATCATATATGTAAACATCTAATTAAAAGCAGTGAAATCTGCCAACAACTAAATTGTTCCTTTATCTCTCTTCTCACCTGTATCGAACTACTACTTCTAACAGTAAAGCTTGTTGCGCGTTTACTGATTGGTAGTGGACTAAATGACACAGAATCGATGATAGCCTGATAGAATTGACTTTTCCAAGAGAAACATTTTATAGTTCCGAGGCGTTCCACAAATATACCCGTAGAGCTCTTTTAAGTACAAGAGTCCGCAATCAGTAATTACCAGAAGAACCTACTCGGAACAATAAATACAACACAATGCAAAGCGAATCTAAAGAGCCAAGTTCACACGGAGATATCTCAATAATTCGAAGTCAGCTCGTAATTGAAGACCTGAGAACTGTTATTACCAGTATTGAATTAATCCTGTGTTATCAGGCAAAACGCGATTTTAAGAGACCTGCCAATATACTGCCGTTGATCAGCTCATGACTTCGGAAATTTAATAACGTATAAAATCGAGATTTGACGCCATCCAGGTTCATATAGTTTTGATCCGGCCGCAGAAAAATATCTACTACCTTCCATTTATGGAAGGCTTGAATTGGTTTGGTTCACTTGCTACCGCAAAGCACACGAGAGCTATCTACAATCACGCTCTAAATCACATTTTTTAATTACGTTCCTGACAGCTTTAGCCATGAACAGCAAAACGAAGAAAGAATTTAAACACAGAATCCAACACTAGAAATAAGACAACAACAACTTATTCTACAATAACAGCTCTGCCTGAAATAATCAAAGCAGGTACGTTTAATTTAATAAAATATATAACACTCACATCATTGTACCTACCTTTAATGTTAAAATATATAGGAC
Organism: Stegodyphus dumicola; assembly: GCF_044657685.1. Classification (NCBI taxonomy): domain Eukaryota; kingdom Metazoa; phylum Arthropoda; class Arachnida; order Araneae; family Eresidae; genus Stegodyphus; species Stegodyphus dumicola. Next base: position 260,415,971 of record NC_140771.1, on the reverse strand, counting down.
GCAAAAGTGTATTTGAAAAGTAGTAAGTAATGAACTAGTTAATTTTGCTTTTCCTCGTGCGTATTTGAATTGAAACTTACTTTCATGTCAGAGGCATTTAATGAAGAGATTAAATTTTTTTTAATTTGAAGAACCATATTTCTGAAGCTTTTAACAGTCCTTAAAAAGGTTTCTATGAAATATGCTAATATTGATCCATAGCAATGAACGAGAAAAATCATGTATGTGTTTTGAAAGAGAAACGAATAATTTCTGAGATTTTCTGCAAGACCGAATATCAAATTCCTTATACTTATATTAATCTTTACAAATCTGCATAATTTACGTGACTGAACTAGGTACGGAAAACTGATTCAAACTGTAAAAGACTTGGCTGCATTTTGTTACAAGATTTTATTCTAAAATATTTTTTTATCAACATGTCCGCAATCAAGTTGTTCACAATACTTCAGTCACCATTCTGCAAGCTGCTGTAAACGTAAAACATAGTAATGAAAATAAAATATTCCAAGTACGTTCACAATCAACAATCAAATCTATTAATATTTATATATAAGTTGGTAGATTTTCAAAGGCGTTACTCACCTTCGTTTTCAATAGTAATTCAATTTAATGTAAAACTGGACACAAAAGTATTATAATCATAAAATATCTCCAAATTATTGTGATAAAAATTTGTGTCGTGATTCACTGAAGGGAAAATGTTTATGCTGCTCGCGTAAAATTGCTTTAATGGCTTCAGACTGTAAGCTTTTGGTATTAGTGTATTTTTCGTACTATGAAATGCTAATTCTTTACAGAGTATCAGTCTACCAGATCATGAACTCTACTGTGTTATATCAGCAACCCGAAAATTACATTCTTTTTATTAACCTGAGAATGCTCAAAACGATCGGGAGACTAATTTGCAATCTATGTTCTCTTGAGCTGCGTAAATTTTATTACAAAGCTAAACTATCTGCGAACATACGATTTAAAGTCCAACATGCATTTTGATCTTAATTTGTTGAAACACTTGTGCGCTTCAAAACTATTTAACTGTTATCGAAAAGTACGTTTGATGACAATGCAAATAAAAATTCATTAAGCCATTCTTGTGGTTTATAACAGAAAATATAACACAAATCTAAATCGATCACTTGTCGTAATAAAAATAGTTGTTACTAATCTCGCTTTTCTGTATCAGATCAAACCCACGAAATTCATCTTTGCAAGGAATCAAGATTGCGCTTGTCCTTGGTAAACACCTTACCCATCATACAGTAAGAGTACGACTTTCCTCGGTTCTACCCCCAATTTTGAAGGATAGTACCTTGCGGTGACGCGTTCCAGAATTTGCGACCCCTTTTTCCTTACCTTCAACCGCTTGAGAGAACTTCCGGCTTGTCGAATATTTAGAGTGTCCCATGCCGGACAGACACTATATATTTAGAAACATCCATGCTTTGTCTGGGATTTGAATCAGGGCGTTTCGGTGCGGCACTCAACGTCGCTAACCACTATGCCGGGAGGCGTAAAAATAAAACGACAATAATGAGGCTATTCTCTCTTGCACTTGAATTTCAAGTATTTATAAATAAAACGTTTAGAGAAAACATATGATAGGTCTACATTAGACTTGAGCCCTTACGTAGCTTACCAGTAGCACAGTCACTATCTAATTCTGGCCGTCAGTTGCAATTACCAGGAGCTACCTACCATGGAGGTACCATTTGAGGCAGTGGCAAACACTCGGCTAGCCGAGCTAAACTCCTTTTAAGCTCCGCGGCACTGAGTTTAAATTTTTAAAACGTTCTAATCTTAGCAAGCATTGTGACACGAAGAATGAGAGAACACCTCTAAAAGGAGGAATTACAGAATCATTTGAATAGTTGTCACAAACCATCTGAACGTGAAATTCCTTTCTGCTTGTCACAAACACAAAATTTGCTTGTTTTGAACAGAAGGTTGCAGATGGAAATAAATTAATCCTATTTGTTATTTAAAAAGTCCGAGGACTTAATTTAATGACGATATACTTCGAAGAAATTGATGTCTGCGTGACAGAACACCGGAGACGTGGTCCAACCCTGGTTATATCCTTTCAGGAAACATCGTCGAATTTCTAGGACACCATCCAAGCGGGCGAAGCGCTGCTATCCCATCCGCGCTTTATACATAACGCGGGGCGAAAGAAACGCTCAGTCAATAAAAAGCACGATATCATCTTTGCAACCGGGCACGACACTGGTCACAACGGTTAAAGTCGCTGTGGTGTTTCATCTGCTTAGTCTGTCAGTCAGCAGATGACCATATGGAGCATATACCCCAAGGAAAGCATCATACCTAACCATGCTGCGGTTCCGCTATCAAGGAACAGATAATATAGTACCATATGGTTTCTGCCGCGCCTGAACTATCCTCCGAATGAACGGAAGTTTTTTTATTCGATGAAGACTGATTATACACCCCATGACCGACACTGCCTAAGTACAGATCCTGCCAGAAACTTAAACAGTTTTCTCACAACGAACCCCGGTGGAGGTGTCAGCTTGACAGTTTTACGCCTGTATTTTGCAGATACAATGCTTAATTTTTACTTCTCGCCAAGAGAAATCTGAGACTTTACTCGCAGGTAATCGAAGTAATCGTTCTTCTTATACTCTACACTTCTTAGACTTTACTTATTTCTACAAATGTCTAAATATGTAAAATGTGTAAGTTTATGGATTTCACTTAATAATTGAGCTTGATTTATGTAATTCAAAAGTAAGGGAAAATTTGTTCAAATTTAAAGTTCACACTTTCGAGTAGAAAAATGTTGATATACATTATCTTCATAAATTTTATTAAAATAATTTTTAATTGTATTCAAATACAAAATCTAAGATAACATGTATAATGGAAATTAAAAAATAACGAGAAATATATTGGAAATCCATGAATTTATTTCGTAGCCGTGAAAACAAATTTATTCGCGAAATCTCTTAAATTTTCCTAAAATTTGCGAAATACGCCGAGGAAGCAATTTCTCAATAAAATTGTTTCAAAGTATGCTTTCGAGATTCCTCGTCTGTAAAATTGCTGTCTTATCTATTACAATATCCTCTAGGTCGACATATTTTAAAGATTATTTTAAAGTGAGAAGGAGCTAGAACTCTAGCTTAAGCTTCGGGATTTTAAAAATGGTACTTCCTGTTTCAAAATGAAATTGATAATCAACCTAGTAAACAATTATGTCAAATTATCCTTAATTTCGCAACCGATTGTCTCAGTTTAAACGAAGATTCTTAAGATACTGTTCATACCCATAGCAGTTGCATCTGAGCTCGTATTCTTAACCTCTTTTTTAGAAACTTTTTGCAGCTGAGATGAAGTGAAAGGAAATGGATGAAGCACTGACTAAAATAAGTACTTGAATCCCTGCTGCAAAAAGTTCCTATTTTAGTAATCATCTTAAGACTGTTCACTGTAACCGGAACAATATTTTGGTAATGAAATATATATGTTTGCAGTAAATTCCATATCACACAGATATTCTTCGCTAGACCTTTTTTTATGTTCTGCAAAATTTTAAAGTATACTTGCCTCAGCATACAAGCACATTGCTACTTAAGCATTCGTGCAGTATGATCAAACCTATCAATCATTTAGCGGACTTATCACCGAAAACAATTATCTAAAGAGCACCGGAAAGGGCGAATCACACTCGAGATAGAGGAGAAATTCAGCTCCAGGTTTGCTGAAGAATATCTCAGAGAATGGATACAAATATCACTCAGTCTTTCTTCTATTAATATCCTCTCTAGAGATCTCCTCCTCTATAGCAGTTTGCGCTCACCAGTGGCCGAGCGTTAAAATGGCTGAACGCTGGTAGTTCCCAGCTGTATTCGATTCCAGGCGAAAGGGACGATTTCTTCCATGTGTAACGTTTATACGAAGCAGTTTCCTTTACAAAGTCCTCTACGATGGCATTCTTCTCCTTAGTCATATGAACTTAGTGCTTTGAGATAGACAACTAAATGAAACCATACTAAAGGATAGAAGTTCAAGTGCCTCTATGCCGCATAAAAACTATACACGTAACGAGGAGCCGTGCCTTCTTCAGGATTCGATCACGAATACAAGGCTTTGGCAACCGCATTCCCTGTCTTCATACCAGAAATGGGACCAACAGAAATATTTTAAAGGTCTTTTGAGGTCAGTAGGTAAAATAAATTTATAGATTCTCCCCTGTAGTCACATTATAATCATAATGGGAGAACGATATATTTTCATTATGATCTTGATCAACATTTGAAAGGTAATAAAAGAATAAAACTGGGTGCAAGATTTTTTGCAGATTTCACTTTGGTCGCCAAGAAACAAAGTTTACATGGGTACGAAACAGAATTAATGGCTTTGATAATTCCATAAAAATTAAAGCAATATTCACTAACACATTCCAACTGTCCTAAATTTTCACATTTGTTTTTTACACTTTTATTACAAACTGTATAATGATGATTGAAATCTCAATATTTAAGGAAAAAAAAATCTTGTAACAAAATGGAGATCAATATTATCGCCGTAAATTCAATTTTCCGTACCTAATTGAGTCACGTAAATTATGTCAGACATATAGAGATTAATATTAAAACATTAAATTTGAGATATTCTCGTTCATTGGTGATACTGCTGTGCTGTTCTGAGTGTCTACTGCCTGAGGAATACTTCTCAGCATGGACCTTATAAGAGCTAGACTAAACCAGTGGGTGGGACGCGCGTCACCGGCATGTCGACAAGAAAGAGTAGGGACGATCTGGTTTACTTTAACACTGAAACCTATGGCAGTTGTATCACATAACTCTTTTTAATTATCAAATGTGATACGTTGTATACTGATGAGATTATGAAAGCCACAGTTTTTTCCAAATAGGATTTAATATATCTCATTAAAGCACTTTTTACTGCATTTCGCGCATTTTTTTCATGCCTAACGCTTGTACAAACCTCTTTTGGTAAAAAGGTAAAAACTGTAAGCACAAAATTTATGAACTTAATTTTGGGTAAAAATAAAGTAAAATTAAATAAGATTGATAGTACGTGATACTTTGAAATAAGTAAGGTAAAATTAAACAAGATCTGATATTTTTTTTTTTTTTTAATTTAATGAACATTTTCAGGCAGTGATTTTCAAAACTATAATAACGTTACAAAACGATTATTTATTTGATTATATCATCATTAATTTATTAACGTTAAAGTGGATTATTTATTTTAGTAATTTATAAAATTTGAAGCATAAAATTTTCTATGTGTCATGAAGGGGAAAAAAAGATAAAATAAAATCTAGATGCACTCAGATTTTATATTAAGCCCAAAAGGAAACTTTTTTTAACGTTTTGTATGTTACCTATATTTATTGAATATCATGTTCTTCGCCCGTAAACCACATACATTTGAAAACAGTATATCTTTAGAATTTCCGCACTGGAGATAAAACTGTTATTTCCGTACAGTGCTCTCTCTGAACTCGTTGAGTTTGTTAATTAAAACTTCGTTAAAGTTTTACAAAATATGAAATAGATTAAAACAAATTCGAAATTCGGCCGTCCAGATGCCAATGTTCGGGTGGAGGATCATATTAATTACAATTTGATGTCTCTAGATACTGTCGTTTTTGTCACAGTGAGAGAAACATACATGCAGATTCTTCATTATTTAATTTTTTTACATATAATACAGGGTGATAATATTTCGTAAGAACAATTTTCAAGGAGACACGGACATTTATAGCAAAACAGCGCAAAATGCCGCTTCGAAACTAACAGCCTTTCTAGGCTACCGCCCCTTCGGTCTAATAAATTAAATTAACAGTAAATAAAAAAAAATCTTATGCAGAATTAAAAATAAATTAAAAAAAAATAATCACTATAAAATACAAGCAAAATTAATTATTACTGTTAAATACAATTTTAATATTAGAATTAAATGTATAAAAATTTTTAAGGAGCCAAAAGTGTTAATCACTATGATGTATTGTGAAATATATACAAATTTATATACCTTTATAGAAATTGTGCTATAATACTCATCTATAATTTAAAAAAGCAGCACAATTTAAAATTTTAAACAAAACTTTCAAAAATTCGTTTTTAAATATTTTAGATTCTTTATACTTATTTACACCAATAAAAAGCATAAAAATTGCAAGAGAAAATTGCTTGCTTTAAATGTTCTATTAGTTCGGATTTTAAATATTATTTTCTAAAAGGAGTAGTAATTTCCTTACAGCATAGGAAAGGCTAAAAAATATCCAGCACTGAAAGCATACAACAGCTTTATAATTATTTAGAACGTTACTTATGCTTGATAAATATGCTAAATAAATATGCTAAAATAAAACCAATCTCAATTAAAAAAAAGTAAGTAGAAATTTTAATTTGTGAAATGAGGCGCTACAACCAGCTTTATCTTAATTATTGTACAATAGGCAACAACTGTTAAATTTTTGCAAGTCGTCTCTACTCCTCCGGGTGTGATCAAAATGACAGCCGGGAACGCCTCAGACGAGAGAGGAAACCATTTAGGTTAGTCTATTTCTTATAAGGTCCATGCTTCCCAGACATTCAAAGTAGAGAGACTTATGCCATGAAAATAAAACCTGCTTATTCCTCTGAATGGAAAACGTGTTGATAAAGCCTTCATTGGTATCGATCAATATTAGCATTTATCTTTGATTATATGTTTAAGAAAATCTGTGATTACATTTTACGTACTTTTAAACAAATGAATGCTGCTTATACAGTTGGACTCTCAAATACATCGAAAATTTAAATCTTCAAGTTTAAAAAAAAATTCAGATTTCTTCATTACATGTATCTGACATGGAAACAAGTTTCAATTCTATAAGGCCATAGATTTTTAAAATTATATTAGTTTGCGATTACACATATTAAGAAAAGAATTGACAGCCAGTTTGTTGCTTACCATTTTTTTCGTATAATCGTCTGCTACATAAGTTTTAAAATTACAGACCTACTAAAAATCCATTGTTAGTAGCGTTAGTTGTTTAAATCAAGCTGCTTCGCCTGTTTTACGCAGATCGGTGGCTTTGGGTCTTAATTGTAGTGATGCTATTTTTCCTGGTAGCTGTGTGCGTTAATGGTTATGTTCAGTTTGCTATTAACGCCAAGAGTTTTCAGGAAAGTAGAAAGGTTTCCGGAATTTTAGAAACTTGAATTAAAACGTGCGTGGCAATGATTCTACACTTCTAAAACATTTCTGAAAACATTCTGTAGAGATGCATTTTCAAGTATATGCGTAAATGCACATTCTTCAAGTGAAATGAAATTAACAGTTTGAAGAACTTAAAATTTTTCAAAAAGTAATTCATTTAGGCTTTAAAAACCTGAATTATATTTCATTCAGGAGCGAGTTTCAAAACCCCGACAGGAAGTGTTTGTCATTTAAAGTCTAAATTTTCAAATGTTAAAACCTATTGTAAATCTAACGTTTTATTATTTAAACCTCTGTTAGTACCCCCTTCAAGCTCTATATCATAATGCATTATTCTGCAAAACTAAGGAAATTTATTTTCTAAAAAACTTAAGCAGCATACGCAAATAAAGAAAATTTTATTAATCACTAGTTTCTTCGTATTCTGTTTTGCTGTATTAAATTTAAACGTGTTGGATTTGAGAGCAGACTTTTTACATTTTGTAAATTCACGAAGGTAAGCCCTATATCTTTTTGTGATTCGACAGGGACCATACTACCTGTTTTTATACGCACACCCCACTATAAGCAAAAAAGATTTAACACTTAATTTTCTACGAGTTACAATAGTACACGAAGCTGCATACTTACTCTAGCAAATAATCAAAGAAACAAAATCTCCTGATACACAGGCGTTCAACAGCTATAGCATAGAATATCTTTACTTTCTGCTGCTTTAATGCGAAGGAATCCAATCTTTTAGCTACCCTGGGCTACACAGAAAGAAAATTAGATATTTTGAGACCGACAAATCATCTATTATTAATAGCAACTGGTGATCTTCAAGTATGCAAATCACATAAGTGCATAGATTCATTGAAAATATTTTGATTTCTCAGGTTTGACTCTTGAGAGAAATTTTTTAATTTGACCTGTAACAGAGAATTTTACGGGTTTGACTGCGTTATTTCAAATTTTCTCAGTGTGTACCACGTATAAGGAAGCGTATATATAACAAATATATAAGGAAAGTTTTAGTGACTCAGTGATTTACTTGATTTATTTGGCATACTGTCACTGCCTAACGATAGCTGATATATGTGTGTGTACCTTTCGCAATCACCATTGAGCACTTATCCAACATATAAAAACGATACATTTACTAAAACCGAACTATTGCATAGGGCAACTTTTCCGGCATCACATAGTAGAATTTCAGACGTGGGAATGCCAAGAGGAAAAATCGGAGGCAAGGAGGAGATAGAGAAAAGGATGACCACAACCACGCTGGGCGGAGAAAAGCAAGACGTCATGGAGAGAATCTGTGTAATTGCTGTGCGTAATTATTAATACATCACATGATATATTCCCGAGATGTGGAGACTGCAAGCGCCGCCCACTCGCTTAGATGAAACTTTTATTATTTTATTTTCTAACTAATATTCGCATTATGTCAATATCGTATAAAATTATTCAAAAATTGCCAATTCACAAAACTGTTTTTTCAAGTCCTAAATTTTCTTACGGGCCTTAGTGCATACGGCGCATGTGTGGTATTCATATAAATGTATAAACATGTATTTACGTATTAATAAACTCACATACATAAATCAAAATGTATTAATAGAATACTTATTACGTACTCTTAGAAACTGTTTTATCTGCAACTGTGCACTAAATAGCTGAACAAGAGTGAGATACGTCTAAGTCACTCTTAAGAGTTTGGTGCCAAAGCGAAACGAGTTGCGAATTATCACTTCTTATATCTTTTTACCCATTCCTCATCATAAAGGAATTGTGCATTTTGAAGATGGTCAGCATTTAGGTGTCGAAATATTTAACAAAGGACTAAGCGAACTCCTCACTTTTTCACCCGCAATTCGAGTGATTGAAAGAATTTCGTTCTCCATCATACTATCCCGTCATAGCTACAAGGGGAGAATATTTCGTAGTTTTTCATTGAATTTAAAATACTTTCTTGCTAATTTTGTACCTTATTTTCTGTTTTGAGGTTTGCATTGCGCAATGCATTTAAATTAAACCTGTGTTAGTACCCCCTTCAAGCTCTATATCATAATGCATTATTCTGCAAAACTAAGGAAATTTATTTTCTAAAAAACTTAACCTTTAGCCTGTCGAGTAATTTTCTGCGAATCCCTTTAAAACTGTCGCTAGTTTTGGACCGAACTTCCCGTAAAATGTCGCGAAAATAACCCTAAACCTCTGAAAAATGTCAAGCAGTTCTTTTGTTATTTCCCATCCCTCCCAGAATTTTAGATCAAATGTTCCGCCTAAAAGAGATTGATTGCACTGTAAACATTAGTAGATGCGAACTGTCAAGAACTTTGCGAATGAATAGCTTATCTCTGACGGACCCTGGGAGTGCTCTAGCGTAATTGTCCACCAAATACTCATCAACATTTCATGAGTAAACGGTATCAGAACTAAAAGGATATTCTTTCATACAAATATCTCATTTTCCAATAAATTGCTTTTAAAATTTGCCTGTTTTCATTTTTAATTTTTATGCATTTTATAACAAAGTTACCCAGATTTCGAAGTCACTGGTTTCATTGCAGATCGATTAAACTGCATTATAATTTATTAATAAAATCTGTATTAACTGGTACATGTTTCATTCCTTCTGTGACACTGATACAACATTTAAATAGCATCATTTATTAGTTCTCTTGAATGTTACATTTTTTTCCGATTTTTTAGCATAAATTAAAAATCTTTAAAACATTAATCTTTTTCTATATTTTTTATTTGCATGCAAATAATAATTATCTTTTAACAGTTGTATAATTCAGAAAAGCATTTTGATTTTACAAAACCTGATAACTCAGGTAATCAAATAGGCAAGAATAGCAGTATAACCATCTTGAACCAGGAAGAATTCAGTTTGAATGCTTCTACTGAATCATTGGATGCTGAATGCATTGTATCGCATAACAATCTTGGAGCACAAAGAGATATCGATTCTGGTAATCTCCTTAACACAAATAATGAACCAAAAATGAATGGCAAACTGGATCAAGTAGACAGAACAGAACTGAAACCAACTGAAGATTCTGAAGAACAGCTCGTTGATCTCGTCGTTCGTACCGTCCCTGTTATCTGCTTTGATGACGAGTACACTCAACATCCTTCTTCGAATCATAGCAAGCGTTTCAAAATTTCAAACATAAGAAAAACATTACTGAAATATTTCTGCTTTAAAAATTAAAAATAAACAAAGGACTTAAAACATATTATACAGATCTGAGATAAGTTTACACAATTTCAGTTTGTATTCGTGATAAATTTGTTTGCCATGACACCAATCTCGACTGACCAGTACTTGCCTAAAAATTGGACATTGACTGACCAGTGACTGACTAAATGACAATCTCATTGACTAAAAGTAGGACATTGTCTGACTAGTGACTGACTAAAAATTAGACATTTTCTTACCAGTCACTAACTGACGATCACATTGACTGACCAGGGCCTGCCTAAAAATTGGACATTGATTGACTATGTGACGGTATCCTTGATTGCCCGTTGACTGACTAAAAATTGGACATTGTCTGACCAGTGACTTATTACATGACAATCTCATTGAGTGACTAAAAGTAGGACATTGTCTGACCAGTGACTGACTAACTGACTATCTCATTGACAGACCGGAGACTGACTAAATTTGGACATTGACTGAGCACTGACAGACTAAAATTTGGACATTCACTGAACAGGAACTAAGAAAGTGAAGACCTCTTTGCCTGACCAGTGACTGAATAAAAATTGGACATTGACTGACTAAGTGACGATCTCATTGACAGCCTAGTGACTGAGTGACGATCTGATGAACTGACCAGTGACAGAATAAAAATTGGACATTCACTGAAATTCGACTGAGAAAGTGAAGATCTCTTTGCCTTACCAGTGACTGAATAAAAATTGAACATTGACTGACCAATGACTGATTAAGTGACGTCCTTATTGACTGAGCATTGGATTTGGACGGAAGAAATTGCCTTTTCGATAAGAGAGAGGAAAGATGTTTTCAGTCCAATCGATTGCGCTACAGCTGAAATGGAAACAGAAAATCATTTTAAAATTCTTTTCTAGAGCTACATTTCAGAACTGCAAAATTTAAATGAAATTATATGGTAACCTGAAATTAAAATATTATTTGCAGTTAAATTCCTTTGCTAAATTTGTTTTTCTTGTGCTCTTAAATTAATTTGCTAGTTTACACACCATATTCAGTTATGATTTACAAATATGCTCTACTTTAACTATAACTTCTCATTGAATTAATTTAAGCTGTAGCTATTATTGAAATTTTCTTAGGCATATTTTGCCTTGTTGTCTGTGCTCCCAATTCGAAGTTACCGTCAGCTACTTCCTTTTTGTTTTTCCTATGTGATTTGTCGGCATTTCGTATAAGAAACCTCCAGATTATCATTAAAACATGAATAAGGATGTTATTTTGTATTTTAGATTTTTTTTCTCTCTGTGGCCTTCATGTCAAAATTTACTAGAAATAATAAATGAGAATATATTGCTTTCTTTTCAAACGAAGTATTTTCAATATGTGTCCCATAGCAATATGCCCTGTGTTTAAGAATGCTAAGAGTTTTACCCTCTTTGATTCCCCGCCAACGTGCTGGCTGCATGGTTGGCTTCTGCAGTTTTCCTTATCTCGATGTATATTAGGCGATTTCCCATAGAACGTTCTCCGCTAAGCCATCCCTCGCGCCAGGCAGGTAACCATCCTTTTCCTTGCCCTTTTCAAATAACCTAACTTTTACTCAAACAAATCAGTCATGACATGAAATTTGAAAAAAAATTAATTTAAATAACTTTTATAAAAATGTCTCGACTGGATATATACTGGAAGTTAAAGAATTTACACCCCACAGATAAATCCAAAACAAATATTAAACTGAAAGCTTTCAGACTTTGTATTGCGCCCAAAGGGATCATTTTTTCATTTGCAGACATAAACGTTTGGACAGAATTCGGGCTAATGTCCTTCTGGGTTAAAAATATTTAAAAACAGCGTATTTTATAAATTAGAAAATGAACCTTTCATATACTTTCATATATTTGAATAAATATTTAGGAGGCATTATTAATAAAAATGAGAATAAAGGAAACCCTATGAATAATCCTGAAAAGTTTAGTCTGAAATTTAAAATTCAACGTAACTATCGCAAATGACTGAGTGCAGGGGGTGTTCAGGTATACTTTTAAGGATTTTGCAAAGAATTATATATATAAACAAACTTTATAATTTCATTTTCTAGTATATTCCGTCTGAGAGCCCTTTTGTTGAACCATCATATTACATCTTGATTTGTAAGAGAAAAGTCTTTTCCTGAAAACATCAAGGTTGATTTTATGCCACTTCTCGTTCACAATGTTCCACAGTCCGTCCAATGCTTGGGGATGCCACGTATAAAGAGCTTGTTTTAAAAGTACAAATGCACATTAATCCATAGGAGACACATCAGGAGATTTGGTGGATATGCATCTAGAGGGAGTAGCTTCAATTGCGGTTTCATATCTCACTTTTTTCAAAACATAAAGCCGTAGATTTAGAGGTATGGTTTGTAGCCTTATCCTGATGGAACTTAATACAGTCAAGATTGTTTGGATAAAGAGATGGATTTTCGTATTTTAATATAGGTGTTTAAAGTTATTTCTGATTGTAATCCGAATTGATTTTGATATTTTTTTTCTACTTTCCTTATTTTAAGTTTCCCCTTATAAAAAAATCCAGTAAGAACAATAAAAGCTTTAGAAAATTTTTTTTTCTCTGAACCAATATATTAAGTCTTTTGCTCCTCTTTTTCGGCAGTAAATTCAAGTTTATCTTTTGCAAGCGTTACACGTATGCCCAAGCTTCATGATTTCTAACTGCACTGAAGTGCCACTAAATTAGGGATAGACATGGCTATGCAAATTGAATAGCGCTGCGCCGCATCTGGGTTTACGTGAGGGAGTTGTGGTAAATGCACATACAGCTAGCACTATGCTTGTCGATAATCAGTTGTTTCATATACCAGTATAGGTAAAATTTCAATATCGGGCAGATAGTAATCTCTCGTCGCATGAGCCATACAATTTCTAAAATCCTCAGCGGGATAGGATTTTAACGGTCGACAGTGTCAAGAGCATACCGAGAATACACGGATGGTGGGAAAAAGAAGTAGCGACTCTGCAAAGTGCAAAGCACATTTAACTTACAACAATCGTGCTGTGAGACATCTCAGTCGTATTTTACATGGTCAATGAAGCCAAATATTACCTCAAATTACCACCTAGCTAAAGCAGGCGACAGTCGTACAGTCAGTAAAAAGATCGTGTATCGCTCCCTTCACCATATGGGCTTCGGAAGCCGTAGACACACGAGGGTACCTTTCCTAAATGCATGCCATCGAGTTGCCATTCTTACCTGGGCAAGAGAATATAGAGAATAGACACTAGTGGACATGAAATGTGTAGGAGTGATGAGTCTCGATCCCTCTAATTAATACCGATGGGAGGCTCAGAATATGGCGAGAGAATCATGAATGTATGAATCCGGTGTGACAGATTGGAACTGTACAAGGCCGTGGAGGCTTAATCATGGTCTGGGATGCTTTCTTCTGGTTGTCTTTGGGATCTTTAATACTTGTTCTTACCTCCCTCAATATGATTCTGTACGTGGAGTTGATGAGCTATCATCTCCATCCATTTATGTCCTTGTCATTCACACGGAAAGGGAGTATCTCAGAAAGATAACTGCACCTCTCACAGGTTACGGTTGGCTACTGGTTGGTTGGATGGAAGAGCATTCCTCTGACTTCTCTGTCATAAATTGGTTACTTAAAAGCCCTGACTTGAATTCTACTGAGCATCTTTCCAAATTAGTATATCTTATTATTGAGGAATATAAAGAATTGAAGTGTTATGTTCTATTGACTCGTTTTCCATGTTCAGAATGTCTGTTAGGATGGTCGCGTGAAATGTCGTCGTGTGAAATTCTAGGATGGTCGTGTGAAATTCTACTGAGCATCTTTCCAAATTAGTATATCTTATTATTGAGGAATATAGAGAATTGAAGTGTTATGTTCTATTGACTCGTTTTCCATGTTCAGAATGTCTGTTAGGATGGTCGTGTGAAATGTCGTCGCCTGTTATGATGTCAAAATGTCGTCTGTTGTGATGGTTTCGTATGTAAGCATATGATTGAGCTTATAATTATATATATTATAAGCCTTCCTAGCGCTAAATACATTCCCTCTAATAACATATAGGTCATAGTTCATAGGTCTTCGCTTATTTAAGAGGTACAATACTCTGAAATCGTTACCTATCTATATCTGTCCTTAGTGGGTATCATATAAAAGTCAAAAATAAATCCCAATGTTGGAACAAACCTTTTCACTTGAAGTTCGGAATCACATCCAATGTGGCAATATGTAACAGTGTGATAACCTGTGTAAAATAGCGATTTAAGATATCTGAAGCGTAACTTTCACATCGTAAATGCAAATTAGCACATCTGTAGCATAAACACGTTGGCTTAACTTTATCCTCGTTAGTGCTACGGCTGTAGCGTCCTCCTTGCTCCGTGTCTTGAAGCTAACGGAATATCGTGGCCGTAGTTGTTGAGGCATGTAACATAAGTGAGCGGAGCATAGTTGCACAGAGCAGTTGTTGAAATTTTTAACGCATAATACACATCAATGTGCTGCCCCAAGGTTTCGCAAAGTCCATATCGATTTATCAGCAATAATTAAGTAAATGTAATAAAGAGTAAATAATGAAATGTAGAAAAAACACTATATACAAAGTACATTGATCACCAAAACTCATTTTAGTGTATCGTTCTCGCTAATTATATAACATAAGTTCATGTTACGCTAACCAGTTGATTTTGTCTTAAAGAGGTGACTATTAAAGAATTAAAAATAGTTTTATATATTTTTGTATTGTGCATATATTTAGCTTCATTTTTACCCAATCAAAGGTAGATGAAACCCTTTTCATCAAAGTGGCAGGTAAACAAGATTCTCTGTGCTTTGCACTTATAAATCCAAGACAAATTTATGTTTTGAAAGTATTTTTTGTATAAAAAATATTTTCTCAGATTATTCAAGTATTTTCGTTTTAATAATAATAATCTCTGGTTATATATATATGTACATATAAGTATTACGTTTATGCTTTGTATTGCAAGAAACCCCCAAAAAAGAAACATTTATTTGAATATGTATGGCAGCGGCAGTTTAGCGTTGGTTCGTTTTCCACTTTTCCTTCTCCACTTTTATCCCAAAAATTAGCAAAAATCAGAAATATTAATTAAAAGTTATTAAAACGCTAATTTTCGCCCTCATTTTTCCGAATGCCAACAGTGCTGATATCATCAACAATGGCGACAGGGATACAACAGCAATAATGGTTGCGTGCCATTATTGTTGATGTAATGAGAGAAAAATACCGAATTTATGCGATTTTATCAAAAAAAAAAATGAATAAAACATAAATAAAAAAAAAAAATTAAAAAGTCATTCGAATTTTGGAAACCTCGTTTCGAGGTGCACTGGGCCCTCAGGGGGCTCACTTTTGTGAGTACGGGTGTGGCAATCCCGAGGTACCCTAGCCCTTCAGGGGATCATCTTCTTGGTGAGACGGGTGTCACAATCCTGGGGCCCCAGTGATCTATCCTCTTTTCCGTCTCCTCTCCTCTTGGCTGGAACTTTTCCCCTTCCCTTCTCCCTCGTGGTTTCTCTCTACAGAGTTTGGGGCTCGTCACGAGAGACTAGAGCAATCCTTGCATCTAGTTTTCGAGTGGCGAGAAAACTGCCCACGTGTTTGCCGTGCGTGGAGACCCGTGTCGCTGGAAAGGAGGGTCCTGGTAGTTGAGGGGAGAGGCACTGTCCCCGACACACTAGTTTGGCCTCTGCTTCAGCTAAACGGGAGGCACCTTAGTCGTCCTCACGGGTGTCAATCGGCTGGTCACTAGTCCTTGTGTCAGTGGCTTGGGGTCAAGCTCTCGGGAGTACCTGCTTTCGGGAAAGCCGTCTGCGGGGCTTCAGTTTGCGTATAGGTCCGGCTAGCCCTAACACAGGAATCTGTGTTCCCTTGTAGGGCTCCGTGGTGGGCGGGGCCGTCGGACCCGAATCTTTTCTTTCCTCATGATGGCTAACCCTCAAATTTTTCTTATAAAGGATTTTGAAGTCACTCCAGTCACTCAACCGAATTCTGAAAAGCTTACTGCTAAACCAGTCTCTCAACCTAGTCCTGAAAAGTCTACTGCTAAACCAGTCACTGAACCTACTTCTGAAAAGTCTAGTGCAAAAAAATTACGCACAGATACAATTGAAAAAAATCAAAACAATAGTCCCCGTTTCCTAGTCATTTCTAGTCCTTCTGGCGAGCTGCAGAAGATGTCTCCTTTCATAATAAATAAATATATTCATTCTTGTATTGGTGAGCCGAGAAATATAAAGCGTCTCCGCTCCGGAGACTTGCTTATTGATACAATCTCAGCCACCCAGTCTGCTTCTTTACTTCAAATAACTAAACTTGGGCAAGCGAATGTCACTGTAACAGCACATAAGACACTGAATTATTGTCGTGGCGTAATATCGGAATTCGACCTTCTGTATGTTCCTGAAGAAGAGATCGCTTCCGAGCTATCCGACCAAAATGTCTGCGGTGCTAGGCGGATCAAAATGCGTAAGGAAGGTAAGTTTATCGATACGAAACACGTGATCCTTACCTTCAACACGCCTGATCTGCCTAAGAATATTAAGGCCGGATATTTAAATTGTCCCGTAAGACCTTATATTCCTAACCCTATGCGATGCTTCCAATGCCAGCGTTTCGGCCATTCTAAGACGTCTTGTCGTGGCAGCCTCACATGCGCCCGATGCTCACAGATTGGCCATGATTCTGAAAATTGTACCGCTGCGCCTCTTTGTATAAATTGCAAGGGTGAGCACCCAGCATTTTCACGCCTCTGCCCAAAATGGAAATTGGAAAAAGAAGTGCAGACTGCAAAGGTTACGAGGAACATCTCATATGCCGAAGCCAGAAGATTAGTCCAAAGCACACAGCTACGACCAAATACATCTTACGCCAATGCTCTTAAAAGATCTCGCACAGTTGCCACCCAAACATCAGTTAGTATGCAGACTCCACCATACAAAACTCAACAGACTACAAACAAGAAGAAAGAAAACCCAACCCATACAGTACAAAATAAAGAAATAGTAATTCAAAGCAAACCCAAAACTACCACACGAAAAGAAACAAATAAAAATAGAAGTTCCAGCAATAGCTCTCTTGATGGAATGGTTTCTGAATCTGCGGATTCAGACGGTATGGAAGTAGAAGAGGGTCTGGAAGTTCCCAAGCATCTACTTCCACGAAAAACCAAACAAGAGCACAGAAAGAACAAAAACTATTCATAATGGCCACCCTCGTATCATGGAACTGTCGCGGATTCCACCGAAATCTGCTCGACATCAAAGCTATAATCAATGTTCATCAACCTGTATGCTTCGCAATACAGGAAACAAATCTAAAACCAGAACAACAAGCAAAACTTCGGAGGTTTTCTTTCGTCAGGAAGGATAACATTGCAGGTGAGCGTGCCAGTGGAGGTACAGGTCTCCTCACCTCACTGGACTACCCCTCAAGTTCATTTGCGTTGACGACCTCCCTCCAAGTTGTCGCTACTCAAACAAATCTTGATATTGTTGTAACAGTCATTTCCCTGTATTTGCCTCCAAATGAGCATATTGATCAGCAAGATTTAAATAATCTAATAGAGCAGCTGCCTGAGCCTTTTATCATAATAGGAGATTTTAACGGCCATAATCCACTCTGGGGTAGTAGAGACACAAATTGCCGAGGAAGACAAATTGAGCAGATGATCGAAGATCATAGCCTTTGTCTCCTGAATAATGGGCAGAATACTTACTTCCATGAGCCTTCAAGGACATTCCACGCTCTCGACCTTGCCATCTGTTCACCATCTCTGTTGCCATTTTGCACTTTTAGTGTCGGAAATGACCTGTACAACAGCGATCATTATCCCATTTTTGTGTCTCTTGCACGAAGAGGAGCAAACCCCATGTCGAGACTCCCTCGGTTTATACTGGACAGGGCAGACTGGGAACTCTTCTCTTCCTCCGCAGAGCTCACAGAGGAAATGGTAGAAGATGTGCATATCGATGACGCTGTGGAAGATGTTACTAATATTATTATTCAGGCAGCTATGCTTTCGATTCCTAGAACATCAGGAAAAATGCTTAAATATACGAAACCATGGTGGAATCGCGACTGTCATGAAGCACTGAAAAAACAGAAAAAAGCATGGGGTATTTTTCGTAGATATCCTACTCTGCGAAACCTCATAGCCTTTAAAAGAGCCAAAGCAAATGCACGAAAAGTAAGAAGGCAGAGCCAGAGGGATTCCTGGATTTCATATGTGTCCTCAATAACATCCTCTACGCCTAGTAAGCGGGTTTGGGAAAGAGTTCGAAAAGCATGCGGAATGTATAAAGACCACTCACTTTCCTTTCTGGAAAAAGATGGCCGAGTGATTAGCTCCATAGAAGAAATTGCAAATACTATTGGTGAGACATTTGCTGCCGTTTCTTCAAGCAGAAACTATTCACCTGCATTTCTCTCTATCAAGCAACACTCTGAAATAAATCCCATCGCATTTAACTCTTCCAAATCTGAGCCTTACAATAGAGACTTTACTATGGTTGAATTAAGGAGAGCTTTGTTGCAGACACATAGGTCTTGTCCTGGTCTAGATGGCGCGTATTATGAAATGCTAAAGCATCTGTCCTATAAGTCACTGAGTGCCCTTCTCACACTTTACAATAGAGTGTGGAAGGAGCGTACATTTCCCAGTGCATGGAGGAGAGCTGTTGTCATTCCTATTGCGAAGCCAGGGAAAGACCCGAGGAATCCCTCGAACTATCGGCCAATTGCCCTTACCAATTGTGTTTGCAAACTGTTTGAAAAGATGGTAAACAGCCGCCTAGTCTACTTCTTGGAAAAGAATAATATTATATCGCCTTATCAAAGTGGTTTTCGAAAGGGGAGAACAACTGTAGATAACATGCTCCTCTTAGAGACATCCATTCGAAAAGCTTTTGTAAGAAAAAATCACCTTGTCTCAATTTTCTTCGATATAGAGAAAGCTTATGATAAGGCATGGAGATACGGTATACTTCGCGATCTTCACGAGAGTGGCTTGCGCGGCAACCTACCAATTTTCATTCAGAATTTCCTGAACGCTAGAATTTTTCAAGCAAGAATTGGCTCTGTTTTTTCGGATGTTTTTCAACAGGAAGAGGGTGTGCCTCAAGGCTGTGTGCTCAGTGTAACCCTGTTTACTTTAAAAATAAATTCTGTACTAAAAGAACTTCCTCCCACCATCTTGGGATCACTATATGTAGATGATTTACAGATTAGCTGTCGAGGAGCAGACATGAGATACATAGAGAGGCAATTGCAGATGGCTCTGAATAAGATCCAAGAATGGTCAGACAAACAGGGATTTACTTTTTCGAAACAGAAAACTGTGTGCGTACACTTTTGTAGGAAGCGAGGTCTCCATCCTGAACCTGAGTTATATCTAAATGGTACAATTATTCCAGTTGTGCCCAAAGTAAAATTTTTAGGAGTGACGTTCGACCGAAAATTGACCTTCCTTTCTCATGTTTTAAACCTGAGAAAGAAGTGTCTAAAAACACTAAATATTTTAAAAGTGTTGGCGAACACCTTCTGGGGTGCAAAGCGTTGCTCTATGCCTCGCATTTACAGAGCGCTTATCCGCTCTAGACTGGACTATGGCTCAGTTGTTTATGGATCCGCTCGGTCATCTGTTTTGTTAAAACTGGATCCTGTTCACCATCAAGGTCTGCGGATTTGTTCAGGAGCTTTCAGGACTTCTCCTGTACAGAGCCTATATGTTGACTCTAACGAACCATCACTTTATCTGAGGCGTGAGCAATTGTCCCTTTTGCAATATTTTAATATTCTATCCCAACCTGAACATCCCAATAAGCTGTGCTTACTCGATAATGAGTGTAACACATTATATGAAACACGTCCATCCTGTGTTCCTACTTTTCCTTTAAGAGTTCGCCCTGTCATTGAGGAACTTTCCCTCTCTGATATGTGGCCTCAAGCAGTACAGAATTTTGAAATTCCACCTTGGGAAAATGCACGGATCCAGCTTCTCGATATTTTCAAACATCACGTAAAGGCGAGCACTAACGAGATCGTTTACAGACAACTCTTCTCTGAGCACATGCACAAATATAGCAGTTATCATCCGATCTACACAGATGGATCAAAGTCAAATGATCATGTCGGGATGTCTTTTGTATTTCAAGATTACATTGAGGGCCGATGCCTGCACCATTCTTTCTCAGTCCTAACATCTGAACTAATTGCAATATATTACGGTCTTTTGTACATCTCAAAGCTCTGCCACAAAAAGTTCATAGTTTATACAGACTCGTATAGTGCTCTTAAATCCTTGGAAGCTTTCCCCAACACGCAGAATCCTGTGGTAGTGGATGTTCTCAAAATTCAAAGAAATTTAACAATTCGAGGATATGAAGTCCTGTACTGCTGGGTCCCTGGACATGCAGGAATAAAGGGAAACGAGCTTGCAGACATCGCAGCCAAATATGCCGTTGAACCGTCCACTCGCCTTATTCCTTTTAGAGACACCTGCTGTGTAATCAAGGGGAAGATGCGGAAAAAATGGCAGCAAATTTGGGATGTTCAGCATCACAACAAGTTGAGAAAGGTGAAGCCTAGAATTGAACATTGGGATTTTGCTGGAAATCGTAAGGAGGACGTTCTGTTGACTCGCCTCAGAATAGGTCACACTAGAGTCACACATAACTATCTTCTCAAAGCTGAAAATGAACCTGTTTGTTTTAATTGTAATGTTTGTTTATCTGTTCGTCATATTTTAATTGAGTGTCCATGTTTTAATAGTCTTCGCCAGAAATATTTTAATAGCTGTGACTTACCTCTCGACCGTTTAATCGGAAGAGAGGTCAATTGTAATTTATTTTATTATTTAAAAGAGATTGGCTTTTATTACCTAATGTAATTTATTTCGAAGACTGTGTCTTGAATTTTAATATGTGCTTTTAACTAGTGTTTATATGACTTCCTCCTCTGGATTTGATAAATTTATCTACTTGTTTTTATTTATTGAATTTTAATGACATCAATTGTAATCATCCCACCTTGTGTTTGGCGCGTCATAATCATCTCTGGTTTTTGCGGAATAATCACTCACTCACTCGAGGTGCACTGGCTCTTGTCTAGATGCACCTATGTAGCAAATTCGAAGGCCTGGGTCTATCAGCTTACACGCAGACCGAACGAAAGACAGACTCATAGAATCTTCCCTCTATTGTGAGTAGAGTTATATATCAGAATACCTTTCATTAGTACATATTCAAAGAATCCTTTTAATAACGTTCGGAACAATGATTTTACCAATAATTGTTTTAGGCTTTGTTGAATTAAAACAAAGTTAATGTATACATTTCTAACAATGCTTATAAACCATAATCATTAGAGATATCAAATCTAGTGGTGCTAAAATCTTACGTGTGGAGCTTATTTGCTTGTTGTTTTTAATGCTGAAATCGCATTCGAACCATTTTTAGAAATGGAGTTCTTTTTTTTGATAGTATTGTGTTACGTTTTTATACCAACACCCTTTATCGACAGCCTATTGGGCATACTTATTTGTTTTGCGACTGCCTTCCTTTTGTTTTCTCGAAGAGAAGAGAGAATTCGGGAAAATAATGATGAAAACTCTATTAACCGTAATGAACACAAGTTTAATGCCGGAAACATGGTACGTAATTTAGATTTCCTTGGTTCAAATGTTGATATTAATGAATTTAATGATGATTCCTTTAATGTGGACATAGACAGTGACACCGATCTCCTCGAAGTTAATAACGAAGCTTTTGATAATAACCTTCTTAAGTTGCATATTGATAGTGATACTGACCACATCAGCCATTTTGCAAAAGATTTCGATAATAATTCTTATGATGTGCACAATATCAGCGATGAAAAGCAATTTAATTACCTCCAACATGAAACAGAAAAGCATTTTGATTTTCCAAAACCTGATAACTCAGGTAATCAAATAGGCACGAATAGCAGTATAACCATCTTGAACCAGGAAGAATTCAGTTTGAATGCCTCTATTGAATCATTGGATGCTAAATGCATTGTATCGCATAACGATCTTGGAGCACAAAGAGACATCGATTCTGATAATCTCCTTAACACAAATAATGAACCAAAAATGAATGGCAAACTGGATCAAGTAGACAGAACAGAACTGAAACCAACTGAAGATTCTGAAGAACAGCTCGTTGATATCGTCGTTGGTACTGTCCCTGTTATCTGCTTTGATGACGAGTACACTCAACATCCTTCTTCGAATCATAGCAAGCGTTTCAAAATTTCAAACATAAGAAAAACATTACTGAAATATTTCTGCTTTAAAAAATTAAAAATAAACAAAGGACTTAAAACATATTATATAGATCGGAGATAAGTTTACACAATTTCAGTTTGTATTCGTGATAAATTTGTTTGCCATGACACCAATCTCGACTGACCAGTACTTGCCTAAAAACTGGACATTGACTGACCAGTGACTGACTAAATGACAATCTCATTGACTAAAAGCAGGACATTGTCTGACCAGTGACTGACTAAAAATTAGACATTTAACTGACGATCACATTGACTGACCAGGGCCTGCCTAAAAATTGGACATTGACTGACTATGTGACGTATCCTTGATTGCCCGTTGACTGACTAAAAATTGGACATTGTCTGACCAGTGACTTACTAAATGACAATCTCATTGAGTGACTAAAAGTAGGACATTGTCTGACCAGTGACTGGCTAACTGACTATCTCATTGACAGACCGGAGACTGAC
This sequence comes from Stegodyphus dumicola, assembly GCF_044657685.1. NCBI lineage: Eukaryota > Metazoa > Arthropoda > Arachnida > Araneae > Eresidae > Stegodyphus > Stegodyphus dumicola. Next base: position 260,392,781 of record NC_140771.1, on the reverse strand, counting down.
TAAATTTGGACATTGACTGAGCACTGACAGACTAAAATTTTGACATTCACTGAAAGGGGAACTGAGAAAGTGAAGATCTTCTTGCCTCACCAGTGATTGAATAAAAATTGGACATTGACAGCCTAGTGACTGAGTGACGATCTGATTAACTGACCAGTGACAGAATAAATTTGGACATTCACTGAAATTCGACTGAGAAAGTGAAGATCTCTTTGCCTGACCAGTGACTGAATAAAAATTGAACATTGACTGACCAATGACTGACTAAGTGACGTCCTTATTGAGTGAGCATTGGATTTGGACGGAAGAAATTGCCTTTTTCGATAAGAGAAAGGAAAGATGTTTTCAGTCCAATCGATTGCGCTACAGCTGAAATGGAAACAGAAAATCATTTTAAAATTCTTTTCTAGAGCTACATTTCAGAACTGCAAAACTTAAATGGAAATATATGGTAACTTGAAATTAAAATATTATTTGCAGTTAAATTCCGTTGCTAAATTTGTTTTTCTTGTGCTCTTAAATTAATTTACTAGTTTACACAATATTCAGTTATGATTTACCAATATGCTCTATTTTAACTATAACTTCTCATTGAATTAAATTAAGCTGTAGCTATTATTGAAATTTTCTTAGGCATATTTTGCCTTGTTGTCTATGCTCCGAATTCGAAGTGACCGTCAGCTACTTCCTTTTTGTTTTTCCTATGTGATTTGTCGGCATTTCGTATAAAAAACCTCCAGATTATCATTAAAACACGAATATGGATGTTATTTTGTATTTTAGATTTTTTTCTCTTCTGCAGTTTTCCTTATCTCGATTATATTAGGCGATTTCCCATAGAACGTTCTCCGCTAAGCCATCCCTCGCGCCAGGCAGGTAACCATCCTTTTCTTTGCCCTTTTCAAATAACCTAACTTTTACTCAAACAAATCAGTCATGACATGAAATTTGAAAGAAATTAATTTAAATAACTTTTATAAAAATGTCTCGATTGGATAGATACTGGAAGTTAAAGAATTTACACCCCACAGATACATCCAAAACAAATATTAAACTGAAAGCTTTCAGACTTTGTATTGCGCCCAAAGGGATAATTTTTTCATTTGCAGACATAAACGTTTGGACAGAATTCGGGCTAATGTCCCTCTGCGTTAAAAATATTTAAAAACAGCGTATTTTATAAATTAGAAAATGAACCTTTCATATACTTTCATATATTTGAATAAATATTTATGAGGCATTATTAATAAAAATGAGAATAAAGGAAACCCTATGAATAATCCTGAAACGTTTAGTCTGAAATTTAAAATTTAACGTAACTATCGCAAATGACTGAGTGCAGGGGGTGTTCATGTATACTTTTAAGGATTTTGCAAAGAATTATAATCCTTTCAAATATGAAAATCCTTTCAAATAGTTGAACTTTATCTGTTGAATAAAGCTAAGCTAGTTTTTCAGCTAATGATTCCTAGTATTTATTTTTGCTATTAAACGAAATCGGTATCCTCCTTAATTTTAAATGTTTCCTTAAAAAAAAATTCTGAATGCTTTCAGATTTTATATTTCGGCCGAAGGAGCGTTTTTTAACATTTTGTGGGTTATCTTTGTTTATTAAATATCATGTTCTTCGCACGTAATCCATAAAATTCGAAAATAATTTAATTAGAGAATATCTTTATAATTTCCGACATACGGTTTCGCGCATACCGACATACGGTCATTTCCATACCGACATACGGTCTCATTTCCATACCGACATACGGTCTCATTTCCATACCGACATACGGTCTCATTTCCATACCGACATACGGTCTCATTTCCATACCGACATACGGTCTCATTTCCATACCGACATTTCCGACATACGGTCTCGCGTTTATTTTGGAAATAAAAATGTTTTCTTTCCAACAGTGTTGCCATTGCTCACTTTGAAATCATTGAGTTTCTTAGTCAAAAAGTCATGACAGCTTACAAAATATGATTTAGATTAAAAAAAAATTATAATTTGGGCTTCCACGTGCCCATTTTCGGTCGGAAACGCACGTTATTCAAAACTGGGTGCTCTAGGTAACGTTGTTTTATCATAATGCGAGAAATATACATACATTTATGTAGATTCTTCATTATTTACATTCTTTAAATATAATACAAGGCGATAATATTTGGCGACAAAAATTTGAAAAGTGATTCAGACTTGTAAAGTTTTCGACGCAAAATGCCAAAACGAAAAATAGCACCTTTTGGACTAATAAATCGGATATAGCAAAATATTAAAAAAGTATTCAGAGTAAATGAAGATTTCCTACATAAAATTTTATTAATCTAATTAACAGCAAGCGCACACTGATATCAGTAGAAAAATCCTCGATAAGCGTTTCATATATCCAAAAATTTAACGTAATCTCCCTGATTCGTAATTAAAATTCTTTGATCCTTTACCACTTTCTCGTCTCCTTCGTCTCCTTAGACTGGAAAAGTAAATCGAATTTTATTTACTACTTTTTTTACACCTAACCAAAACTTGGCTTTTCGAGAAAGCTTCTACAAAATTGCACTCTTGAAATATATGAGTCATATTTCTTTTAGTTTTTAAACTTTTGTGATAATATAGAAACCGGTGGAAATGCAAGCGGTTCAAATTCAAAGAGCTTTAAACAAAATTGAATGAGTAAAGAAAATAAGGGAAAATACTTTAATCATTCTTAATGCTTATTATTTGAAAAAAACTTTTAATACATCAGAGAGCAGTCTGTAAAATTACCGATATTTATTGAAAGGATAAAAGAAAATAGAAATTTAACAATTGAAGAATAAAGTTAGAAATCGGTAATCTAGAAATTTCTTTTTTAATACCTTTTACATCAAATATATTTTACAAACGTATTAAATTTGACATGTTGTCCCATCATCTTGAATCGCAGGAGTATGAAAGGAGGAAAGTCCACACTGATATGTTCTAATCATGGATAATTCAATTCAGTTCAAATTGAAATTTTAAACCTCAGCTCCAGGTCACTCGAAGTTGCGCTAACAGCGGTCTTTTATTTAAAACTAGCAGCTTCGCTACCAGCCTTCTTCTGGCTTTTAAATGTACCGGGAAAATGGCTGAAGGGAACACCAAACGTTAAATTTAAAAACTGTGTAGAATTTTACTCTGCAGCAAAACTTCATGAAAAAAAGTTATTACGTATAACAAAATTACAATGAAATAAGCAATATCTTTAGTACAAATATTAATTATCCTAATAAATAAATTAACCAACTTTCCGTTGAAGAAAAAAAATCATGCAAAACTTTTCAATATTTTACAAACAGTGAAATAAGCAAAAAATAACATGAAAGGAACTAAAAAAACATAAAATTCCGTGCAGGATTATACTCTACAGAACAACTTTATCAAAAAAAATCAATAAAAATGTATTATATATATATATATAGAAATGACAATTAAATATGCCAATCTCTTAAAAACAGTGACATAAAAAGTACGATGAAAAATTGTTGCCAAAATCACATTTTTAAAGATGTGAGAAGTGTACTCGGAAGCTTCATTTAAAAATTTGTTTTAAAAATACAAAATATTATCATTTTTCCAAAATTCTTTTTGTAAAAGCAGTCGCAAGGATGAAAGTTTAACGTGTCCAAAAATCAAAGAAAAATAAACTGTACATTTTTAAAAATAAAGTTTTTAAAAAAATATCCCGCTGAAAACGTGTTTAGCTCCCTTTGTTAAAAAAATTCTTATTAATCGATTTATTGAAATACGAAATTTATTTTAAGTTCGTAAAATAGCTAAGTGCCTAAGTTTCATGGCGATGTGAAAATGGAGTGTGTAGAGTAAAATCTCGCTTGCCGATAGCCCATTAAGTCTCAGAATGACGCGATTTCGTCACAAAACATAAAATTAAAAAAATTCGAATTCGAATTTCGAAAAAATCGCTTCGAGGTACACTGGCTCTGGTCTAGATGCACCTATGTACCACATTTCGTAGCAGTAGGTCTATTAGCTTACTCGCAGATTATTTGTTTATTATTAGAGTTTAAATGATTAATGCTTTTTGTTTAGGCTTCGAATGTCTAGCAAAATGCGATTGTTCGACTTTTCGAGCATTCCATTAACCCGTTACAATTAATTTAGCTTTCGTTTTATCAACAACACGTACATAACATCTTTTCTGATAGGATGTTATGGATCGTTATAAAGAGCACCCCTGCAACTATAATCTACCTGCTTTCTTGGAAGCAGCAATACGACAAGTTTCTAATTTTCCAAAAAAACAATGTGTAATGACCTTAGGGATGAATAAGGCACCATAAGGAAAACGACACAAATATTTATTAAAAATTAATTCAAAGAATAATAGTAAAAAAATTAACGTTCAAAGAATAATGGTAAACTCGGAGCACTACCTCGCTCCTACAACATAGTTAATCTACCACCTGCCTCCTCTGACGCTAACATGCAACTGTCGTCTCTCTCACTTGCTGGACTCTGCCAGGCAGCTGATTGGCTCACCGCAGCCAGATACATGACACAATGCAACCAAGGTTAGTCACATTTCGCTAGACTGACGTGTACGAATACGACGAAAAAATTATGACTTTTTTCTGGTGCGTAACTACTAAAGAGTTTTCGCTAGTAAATCGCATTAAAATGCACTAGGCAAAGATATTTCCAAATAAATGCTACTAAGAGAAGTACCAACATCCGTAGGCAAAGAAAATTCAGCTACGTGAGCAGGCATATCTAAATAGTTACGAAAGTAGGCGTTCATCATAAAAATTGTGCAGTGATAAGCAATGGCAATTAATTGAAGCATGCAGGCAGGTACAGTGAGTTATATGGCAAACGCAGATGGTGAGTGCAATATAGCTAGTAACAGTGAGAAATAGTATGTAGTGAGACATCATGAAAATGGCGCGAAGACAGTTTGAAGCTGTGAATGGCATAAGAGTTCAAAGTCCTTCAGAAGTATGCAGTAGCTAGATAGGCAGAAAATTTCAAAAGTTCGTAGAATCGTACGATAAAGTAAACATTCACTCAAAATAATTAAAGAATGAAATAGTAACATCAAAATCATGAATAAAAAAAGTTTCTTGATTAACATAAGTAAGATGCAACACAAATAATGGGATAGAGTTCAGTTTCTCTATCGGAGAAAATTAAGCCTGTGGTCAGTGCGAAAAACATTCAGAGATAAAGTAAATTTTAAAATTAAAATTTACAAGTTACCACCATGACGAATTGGGATGAACTATCCTTGGGCGTTTGACAGTGTATTCAATGGCTGGATGATAATCCAACATCTGTTTAATGGCGTTATACTGACTATGCTTCATCTTCTCGAAGAAGTTGTGAGCTGTCATGAGTATAAAGTTATGCACAGATGGAATATCCAGGTCGTTATGAATTACAGAGTTTCTCACGTATAAAGGTGCATTCACAATGCTACGTAGAATTTTATTTTGAAGTATATCCAGTTTTTTGCACACAGTTTTATTGGCGAATGCCCAGGCCGGCACTGCATATAGCATGATCGGTCGAATTAAGAGATATGTAAAGCATTTTCTGTATTTTTAGACTGAGCTTTGATTTTTTGCGATAATAGGATAAATTGCAATGTAGGCTGCATTTGCTCTGTTTAAGATATAAGAAATATGATCTTTGAAGTTGAGGGACTTATCTATGTAAACACCTAAATATTTATAGGAATAGCTACTGGGATTAGAGTTCTATCTAAGTAGATATCAGTGTTGACTCTTAATCTTGTTTTGTATCTGCGATAGAGCACAATAGAACATTTAGAGGGGTTGAGCTTAATTTTCCAAGTCTTGCACCAGTGATTGATCTTATTGAGATGCATTTGTAAATTACTTAGAGCTATCTGGGGATTTCTGGATTCAGTCAGTACTACAGTGTCATCAGCGTATTTGAGTATTTTCATGTTGAATGGGTGCGGGAAATCATTGATATAAACATTATAGAGCCGGGGGCAAAGAACGGACCCTTGCGTGACCTGCTATGAATTGTTTTTCGGACAGATAAGGCGTCACCGCAGCGAACTTGAGAAGTCCTGTTTTTCGGATAGGAACTAATGAGTTTTACGAAACTGCTTGGAAGCATAAAATTATTCAATTATGCAGGAGGCCTGCATGCCTCACTCAATCAAAGGCCTTTTCGAAGTCGAGATAGCATTTTTCTATCCCGTTTTTCTTAGTAAAGACCTTGCGAAACAAAATCCACCAAATTGAGAATTTGATGAGTCGTGCAGTGTCCACTGCGGAAGCCGAATTGCAGTTCATCTATTAAATTGAGTCTTTCGAGATGGTGAGGGAGCCTTGAGCAGAGGATTTTCTCATATACTTTTCCTAATGAAGGTAACAGACTGATAGGTCTGCAGGAAGTGACGAGGTTAGCATCTTTCTTTGGTTTTAAGATATTGACTATTATTGATTGTTTCCAGTTGCTGAGGGAAATAATTATTTCGGATGCAGGCATTAAAACTATTGACTATGTTAGTAATACAACGTCTAGGAAGTTCTTTAAGTGCTTCATTGCTAATTTGATTATAGCCTTTGGAGTGTCTTGAGTTTGTGAATAATGTCTCTTACTTGTCTTGGTAAAGGGAATGAAATTTGTAATAGGATAATTGTTAATACTGTCAATGGTAAAATTAACTTCTTCTTCTTCTTGGGAGTTATTCTCTGGCGGGTGAGGTTGATAGATTTTCTCTAATTCATTAGCCATTGTATTAGCAATCTCGTCCTCAGATTGATAAGAGATTCCCATGTGATGAATTGCATGAGTTTGATTTGGTCTGCTATTTCTTAGAGATTTAGCAATTTTCCATACTGCTTGATCGAATCCAGGTTTGATAGGAGGAAGTCCCATTTTTTTGTTTCTGAATTCCATAATTTCATACTTGATTTTCCTGTTTAAAAAGTTGATGTGCCTTTCTTCTCTGCAATAATATTTTTTATATATTTAGGAAGAGAGAGAAAATTAGTGCTTTTGCAGGGGTAAGTCGCATTATTGATTGCATCTTTCAGTTTAGTGGTGAATTTGTAATTTCGATATTACCGCAATGATTATAATTATTTCTGCACTTGTAGTCTTTCATAGTATCAGAGAATTGGGTTCAATTTATCTTAGTTCTGTGTTTCTTTAACTGGGGATAAAAGACATAAAAGTCGAAGTCCAATGGAAGATGATCAGAATTTAAGTCCGTTATTACTTCTAAGAGAGGGGTATGAGGAATATTTTTAAGAAGTACAATGTCCAAAACTTCGCCGTTTCCGTTAGCACCAAATCTTGTTGGAGAAGTGGGAGCAGCAAAATTGAGGTCGTTGCTAATTAAATAGTTATGTAAAATGTTTCCATTGCTGTTAGATCCTCTAGAATTCCAGGCATTCTGCTTTGCGTTCAAGTCCCCTGCAATGATAGTCGGGAAGTTGGTGGAGGTTAAGATATCCAGGTCATTATTAGTCATCAGATTATTAGGAGGATTGTAAATAGAAATAAAGAGGTAGGCTTCATTTAAAGAAGTATAAATGATAGCTGAAGTAAATTCGAGCAGACTATGAGGAAGATCATATTCAGTATGCTTTAAGTGATTTTAAACGGTAATTGCAGTACCGTCCCATCTACTTCGGGTTCTGTCTTTTCTTATAATATTGTAGCCGTTAATTTTAAATTTATCGCAAGCTTTAAGGTGAATTTCACCTATCATCATGACATCAATGTTGCACTTATCCAAGTAATCTTTATAACGTTGCGCGCCTCTAACTAGCACGCAACCAAGAGGTGACTGTGAAAGCTTGTATAAACCACAGAGTCTTATAAAGGGTTTAAGTCCCTTTTTATTCAACGTAATAAATTACAATGGCGTCCTCTTGACGCTTACAGACTGTGCCCGCTAGGCAGTCAAATAAAAATAAGAACCTGAAAAGAAAGTAAAGACAATATTCTAACTACGAGGCTCTCTAAAATAACTAACTCACCGCGTTTTACAAATACCGCAGCTAATTCAGCAGACTTGCAGCTCACTGGAACAATTGCAACTACTTCCCGCCAAGCACATAGGCCGCAACGCGGGGTTCTTCAATTCTCGATTTCTACCTCCGCGCTCGCTAAGTAAGAATAACTCTCTCACCGAACTCGTTTCCTTCTATTTAAATCATAATACTTCCGCTGATAATTTGAATCCTTGCGCGTTCTACTCAAATTTACATATTCTGGCATTGGCAGTTCCAGGGGAAAGTAAGGCTTGACAGGAAAGATAGTTTAAACTTAAAATAAATGTTAGTTAAAATGTTATGAAGAAAAAAGTTTCGACTTCAAGGTTAAGTAGCTTTACTTCTCGGTACCATGTTATATCTGAAATTCCTATATTGTTAAATGTTAAATATGAAGCTACTTGCCGTGAAAAGATTTCTACTTCCTCTTAGGGAGGAAAACTAAACTCTTAAGAATTTGCCAACTAACAAATTTTTGTGATCGTATAGTGAAACGTGTACAGCATTTTTGCGTTGTGAAAAAAATGCATCCCGGGACCGCGCCGTGAGAGGATCGAAAACATAAAACATATACAAGATATAAAGGAAAAGTTCATATTAAATATATAAAGAAAACATACTGTAAGAGGTTCCAGATTAAATATCAGTTTATTCAATTACAACACAATAAGAAAAATCTTAACCTCATCTGAGAGTCTGTTCATTTAAATTCATAAAGAAACTTAAGGTTTGTCTGGTGATTTAAAAGAAAGGAAAGGTAAACAATTTAAGGCCTGAGAGTTAAATTTTATATTCGACGTTGTTTTTTACTGCTAAGGACGTTTTTGAAAAAACTTGCCTATGGTTCAAACACACCAAAAAAATACAACTTATCTTGAGGGGACATCTTGAAGCGGAGGACTCTTATCTTATCAAGAGTTGATGTCGGCCGGGCTCATCTTGACACAGGTTCTAAAAATGTAGACTCCAATTCACTACTGTAGAACAGAAACAGGAGTACTGCTGCCCAGGGCGGCTATCCGCTTGGTCCTGAAAGTCCTATGTCAACACGCAGGTAACTCGTTCAAATTTCGCCTCTTTACCAGCACGCCGCAAGGAAGAGGGTTTTCAGGCTCAGGTCAGAAACGTTTTCCTAGGCAATTTCAGCTCGCCTGTTCTTACTCATCCCAAGAGCAAGCTTCACGAGTAACGACCCAAGTAAGTTCCACCCACCAGTCAGTAAGGGAGAGAATCCAACTCCAATTTTCTTCAAGCCAGTTTTCAAGAGCAACGTCCACAAGACCAGCAAACCCGAAAGTCAGCGAATCCAAGCGTGAGTGCCTAAGCGAGTCCAAGAGTAAGTGTGTATCCAACTCGAATTTCCTTCGTCTCCTTCCCAAAACGGGCTCCCACTATGGCTTCACTCATCGCCCCCTTAATTATGGCAAAATCTTCGTTTTCAACTCCAGAATGCGGAAATAAGGGTGATCGCGCATGCGCGCCCTTCTTCACTTAGCCAACAACCGGACCCTCAATCGCCAAAAACCTCAATGACTTACATTGAAAGACAAGTAGCAACCTTTGACCTTTCCGTCACGTACTTTCCTCTCTTAAGGTCAACTAACAATGAAAATTCTTTCTCGAACATTCTAAAGCGCGCGAAATCATGACTTGGCGAAAATTGCCTCCCTTTCCCTGCTTCTTTCACAATGAATAAAAGTTTGTACAAGATTTGCAAATAAAAGAAAATAAATAATATTCATTTATACTAAATAATATTTCCCGAAGCATCTGTTTCTCCCCAAAATTAAAGCCTTAAATTAAATAATTCAGAATCAAAATAAAATTTAAATTTCCATAAATCATAAAATCATTCACCTAGTTTTTTTTATAACGCTATCAGATAATTTCTCTACATAACATTCCTTTCCCCTAAGGAATTAAATTTTGGTTTACCAAAATTTAGCAGACAGACACTTCTTGAAATACCATGACTCATACTGTGCAATAAGGCTAAAGGATAACATAATGTAACAATATTTCACACGACTCCTTGGTACAGTGACGTTCCTGACACATTAAATTTCAAGTCCAAAAATGTGCAAGTAAAACAACAAGATTAATCAAAGCGATTACTAATTAAAATACTCAAAGAAAATCATCAAAAATAATCAAAAACATCAATTAAATCACTTAATTAATTACATAGAAATATTCAGAACACATACAAAAATAAAAATAAAAATAAGGCGTTAATCACAAACGAAATACGTCTAAGATCAATCAATAATGGCAAAAGAATTTCTCTTTTTTTTTTCAGTTCATTGCATCACATTAGTGTTGCAGTCTCTGTGTGGCCACATTTCTGAACGTTTATTTATCTATTCATTCCTTTTCAGTCCATTAATGTAAACAATTTCACCTGAGGTCGAACACATTCTACTATTGTGACAATTTCTGCTGAGCACAATCATGGGGTACAATAAATGAGTACGGAGTTGTCAATGCAATCGAGGGAAAACCCTGTAGTTAGAAATCATTGTGTTAGCAACTCCCCCCTGCAGCCTTCAACGCGAGAAACTGAAAACAACAACCCCGGAATGTGAACTCAGCACCACAATACTCCTTAGTACAGGAACTTGACCTTAAAAGAAACCAGATTTCACCCTCCTACGTCTCACCTTCGACCAAGGAAGAACAATCAATCTTTCAAAGTTGAAGAAGACGTTATGTTTCAATTTTTCCCTTACGATAGATAAGCCACTGAATGTGTTCGAATACACACACCTGAAGAATGAAATAATCTAATCCAATTGCTCACACCACAAAAAAATGAAATAAATAAAAATAAGATAATTAACGCGCCGCAGATACATAAAATACATTCCTGAGAAAATAAACACACTAATAATTCAAACAATTCCAAATAAAATATGTCACATGAACGTATTCAAACAAAGACTAAAGACCCCCCTAAGTACTACGAAATTGAATAACTTCCAAGATTGAATCCCAAACAATCACGTCTAAGAACAGAAGCGGCCTGATCAGGGCCAAGCATTAGAAAAGAAAAGAACGTTACAACACAAGGAACCTCGGAACCAGCCGAAAATACCCCACACAAAAATCAGAAAGAAAGAAAACGTGATTGTCCAAAAATGCAATCCAACCAAAATCAATTCCGAAAATAGCATCCAGAATACGCTGTGCAAATACCAATTAGAATTTTATCCAAGACACACAAAAATAATAATAATAATACAACCTAATGCATGTACAAAATAACGTTTGGCCAAAAATTTACAAATACTACCAAGATACACATATACACATAAAATGAAAATACAATTAAACTGTAAAAATTTCGTACATAATTCAAATGAGCAATGAGATCAGTGATACCTAAACAAAAAAAATTTTAAATTGCAATACCTAAACAAATACACAAATAGTCATTACGTTAAACCTTATCAAGTCAAAAATATTTCACTGTAATTCAAATCAAGCCAAAAAATCAACCAGCAAGAGTGAAGTGTCGCTAAAAATTTTTCAAACCTCAAGGTAAACACCCGTGAGTAATAACACCAAGCTTAAGTCCCCTTAGTAAGACCACAGCAAAAAAATTCAGTAATTCTAAAAATCCATTAGGTCCACAAAAAAAAATTTCAACTAGTCAAAGAAATCAATCAAAGCTGGACTGAAGCACGTTACTAGAACACTAAATAAAATATCACAAATAAAAAAAAAAAGTGTTCAAAACAAACCCCCCAATTTTAGGCAAAAACTGAGATCTATTCTGCATCAGACTTCCAAAACGTTGTATAGTAACCTAAGTAACAGCCATCAGCAACACCTCCAACCAAACAAAAGAAACAAAGTAACTCTTTACCGCGTCCATGTAAGCTGAGAAAAGCGCTGTATTATAAATGACAGACTCAAACTTTACGTATCAAGCAAACCTCCAGACACGTTGAAAAAGAACATAAGATCTCTTATCTCGGAAAGAAAAGTGCGCTGACTGAAACGTTACAATCCTGAACGAACACAATGAAAAAAGATACAATAGTTTTCTCAGATAACAAGTTCCTGTTTCTCCCGGTGTAAGAGGTCAAGTGCCACCATGAAGTGCAAGTATTTACAAGAAAACGAGCTTTCAGGACATTACAACTTCACGCAAGACCTAACTGCAAGCAACAAATGCAAAGTTCTCAAAAGTGCTAAACTAAAAAAAAAAAAAAAAAAAAAAAAAATACTCATAACTCGTAACTCAAAATCCCTAAAAATCACACAAATGAAGTCCATAACTCAAATTCTTCTATTTTCCTATGACCACAGAAATCTCAATTCTTCCACAGAAACTAAACATCAGAGAACTTACATTTTACGGGCCTTGGCAGAAACCACCAGAAAACAAAACAAAAACCTGATACAACTATCTTGATACTAACAAGTCAAATACAAAACTTAAGCCAAAACAAGAATTAACCCCAAAATCAGCAACAAGTCCAACCAAGAAAGAAAATTCAATAACTCAAATCAAATCTATTACGATTCACTAGTAAATTCAAGACTAACTACTTGTAATCAACAGAAAATTCCCACACATGAGTACAAAGCAAAAGTAACTAATCTTCTCAACTTATTTCAAAAATTTTCACAAAACAAATTCCCGTTGTCGCAAAATTCTCATTAACTTCACTTTCTACCATTCACAAGACTAATTTCTACTGTTTAAACAATTCTCACATGACAACTCTTCACAAACTTAAAACTCAGAAGATAACTAATCTCAATTACTCTGACTCATTTAACTAATTAGAACTTCACTCAAGCTGACGAATTCAATCCAAACAAATTAAATATGCAAACATCACTATTGCTGATCTCAGGCAAAAATTCAAATCTAACCCATGTTCACTTTAAAACAGAATTTTGCAATTGAAAAATAACCTTCAATTTTTTTTAACTCATTCATTTGTATCATTATGCCTTAAGAACTTAAAAAATTCATTGCTCAATACTAAATTAAAGATTTCTAACACATTACACAATATACTGGAATCATATCAAAACATTGTAAATCAAAAAGCAATAATATACTGCGCTAGAGAATCATGAAAACATTACATACATTTCACAAAATATTATTCAATTAAGTCAAAAAATCAAAATTTCTCTAACGTTACGCCTCACAATTACACATTTCACAAGATTCTAGGTTAAAAAATCAGCAAAAACACAAAAAAAATTTCTAGCTACGCAAAGCTATGGCTTGTCTCATTCAGTAAAATAATTAGAGTCTTTAATCTCTTTCTCTTAGAATTGCTCAAAAAATGAGTCCAGTTTTTAAAGACAAGCACTCGAAACTTTATACAAGGATACACAAATAGCATAGGATTATCGTGAAATAATTCATTTTCCATCGTGTATCAGAAATCAGAAATCAAAAATATACATCCAGAAAACACTCAAGGATTTTCAACAGTAAAAATATACAGTATCTATTCTCCTACTTTAAAAATGTATATTTTTCCTAACTTTAAAGTTCAATTCTGTTTGCCTAACGTTAAAGTCCAAAATTTTTGAAATTCACACACATTTTCAAACTTTATCACTCTCGTATTAACAACTTCATTAAAACAGTAAATTACTAAAAATAGGTAAATTCAAAATCAATTACTGATTCGATCCTTCACTAAGCATCCTGGTCACGGCACCAATGTTATGAAGAAAAAAGTTTCGACTTCAAGGTTAAGTAGCTTTACTTCTCGGTACCATGTTATATCTGAAATTCCTATATTGTTAAATGTTAAATATGAAGCTACTTGCCGTGAAAAGGTTTCTACTTCCTCTTAGGGAGGAAAACTAAACTCTTAAGAATTTGCCAACTAACAAATTTTTGTGATCGTATAGTGAAACGTGTACAGCATTTTTGCGTTGTGAAAAAAATGCATCCCGGGACCGCGCCGTGAGAGGATCGAAAACATAAAACATATACAAGATATAAAGGAAAAGTTCATATTAAATATATAAAGAAAACATACTGTAAGAGGTTCCAGATTAAATATCAGTTTATTCAATTACAACACAATAAGAAAAATCTTAACCTCATCTGAGAGTCTTTTCATTTAAATTCATAAAAAAACTTAAGGTTTGTCTGGTGATTTAAAAGAAAGGAAAGGAAAACAATTTAAGGTCTGAGAGTTAAATTTTAGATTCGACGTTGTTTTTTACTGCTAAGGACGTTTTTGAAAAAACTTGCCTATGGTTCAAACACACCAAAAAAATACAACTTATCTTGAGGGGACATCTTGAAGCGGAGGACTCTTATCTTATCAAGAGTTGATGTCGGCCGGGCTCATCTTGACACAGGTTCTAAAAATGTAGACTCCACTTCACTACTGTAGAACAGAAACAGGAGCACTGCTGCCCAGGGCGGCTATCCGCTTGGTCCTGAAAGTCCTATGTCAACACGCAGGTAACTCGTTCAAATTTCGCCTCTTTACCAGCACGCCGCAAGGAAGAGGGTTTTCAGGCTCAGGTCAGAAACGTTTTTCTAGGCAATTTCAGCTCGCCTGTTCTTACTCATCCCAAGAGCAAGCTTCACGAGTAAGGACCCAAGTAAGTTCCACCCACCAGTCAGTAAGGGAGAGAATCCAACTCCAATTTTCTTCAAGCCAGTTTTCAAGAGCAACGTCCACAAGACCAGCAAACCCGAAAGTCAGCGAATCCAAGCGTGAGTGCCTAAGCGAGTCCAAGAGTAAGTGTGTATCCAACTCGAATTTCCTTCGTCTCCTTCCCAAAACGGGCTCCCACTATGGCTTCACTTATCGCCCCCTTAATTATGGCAAAATCTTCGTTTTCAACTCCAGAATGCGGAAATAAGGGTGATCGCGCATGCGCGCCCTTCTTCACTTAGCCAACAACCGGACCCTCAATCGCCAAAAACCTCAATGACTTACATTGAAAGACAAGTAGCAACCTTTGACCTTTCCGTCACGTACTTTCCTCTCTTAAGGTCAACTAACAATGAAAATTCTTTCTCGAACATTCTAAAGCGCGCGAAATCATGACTTGGCGAAAATTGCCTCCCTTTCCCTGCTTCTTTCACAATGAATAAAAGTTTGTACAAGATTTGCAAATAAAAGAAAATAAATAATATTCATTTATACTAAATAATATTTCCCGAAGCATCTGTTTCTCCCCAAAATTAAAGCCTTAAATTAAATAATTCAGAATCAAAATAAAATTTAAATTTCCATAAATCATAAAATCATTCACCTAGTTTTTTTATAACGCTATCAGATAATTTCTCTACATAACAAAAATAAATATAAACCCTACATTTGCCGCTGCCAGAATTTGGAAAACTTGGAAGCAGGTCCTACAAACGACCTGTTGTAAGTTTATCTAATTCTGAACTAACTGGCGAAAGCCTCGTTTACACAAAAAAAAAATCTTATGTAACAATTATATACTAAAATTCTTTTGCTCGTTACAAAGCTTTCTTCTTACAGCAACTTTTCCTGGACTTCATCAATCAATCTTGGTCTTTCCTTCCAGCATCTGGAAGGAATAAGTATCAGTATCTTTCTACATACATTATAATTTACACTTTCTTGACACAATAAAATTTTTGTTTTTAACGATTCGTTTTTCTTAGTTATTGCTTACTTCACATTCATTCAATTTTTCAAGCATTAATTTAACTTTACCCTGGCTCTCCACCATGTGTGGTGTCAAACGGGAATATTCGTGTTTTAGTCTTACAACACTTCCCCTAACCACCATGATTTGTTAGAATTCAACAACCAAATAGACACACCTTACTCGACATTCTACAACTCAATGAGCTACTTTAATATTCTTAAAAATTCAAATGTAGGTGGAGAACCCTACAAAACACATTCATTCTAGCTTCCCCCTCATTCATCTTTAAACATGCAGGCTTTCGCTCTAAAGTATGACTTTACAGTTTAATACTTAAATTTTGACTTCATTGCTTTTAAGCATTCACTTTTAGCATCTACAATTTTATGCTTCTAGACTAAATTCTACTTTTACATAACATGCAAGTATTTACATACATTTACAAAAGTTTAATACATATGCTTTTTACAATTTACCATAAAATGAATAAGAGAAAATAAATTTTTACTTTACTCATTCTTCGCCAAACTGGCGGCACTGAAACTAAAATTCTTATTAGTACAAGAATACGAAGTTATTTTTATCTCCGGCCAAATTTTGGCTTTAACATAACAGACTTAGTCTTTCAACCAACAGAAAATGCTTGTTTTTAGCTTTTACACTTAATAATACTTTTGCCTTAGCTAAATAAAGTAAAACAAAACTAAGTCTCAACCGAGACATATTGACTTTCGTCAAAACATAGAACTTCGTACTTATGCATAACATTTCGGAACAAAAGAGAAAAAAAATTTATAGAAGGTTTTAACTTACTATTGAGTTTTCGATGCTTGAAACTCCGTCATCCGTTTTTGACAAAATTGGATGTCAATCTTCTCCTTATTGATCTCCGAGTGTCGTCCCCGTTGCTCTTTCTTTTGCGTCCTCTACATGCTGGCCTCTTGACGGAGTAATGGTCTGGTTGTTGGCCTTTGCGTTTCTGCCTGGGACGGCTGGTCGTGACGTCCTCCGGTCTGGAGTCCTTCTTGAATTTCTTCTGTTCGTCGTATTTTTGTGCCTCCTGTTGGCGTTTCAGTTTCCGGAACGGCGGCCTTGCTGGCACCTGACTCTGTGGCCGTGTGCGCGTTCTCCTTGATGTGTAATTTCTCCTGCCATCTTTTGTAGGTGGTATTTTCGTCTTTACCACGGTTTCTTTACCCGGTTCATCTGTATTTTTGTTTTTCTTAAACGCCGGAGTTTTAAAATCCTTTTTTCTTTTTGATACCGACGTCCGGGTTGTATAAGTGCCAGGTCTCTCTTCAGTTCTCCGTTTCTTGGGTGGTGGAATAGTTGTTGCAGTCTCTGGCCCTTCTATTTCGTTTAGACTTGAGTCCTGCAAGAAACTTTTAAGGATTTCAAAATCATTTGGATTATAGTATTTTTTCACCTGGTCGGGACTTGCTTTACAGATTTCCCCTCTGTCGTTCTTATGTAATTTATTCTTCTATCTTAAGATATAATACTACCCCTTTGATTTCCTGAATTACATAGGGGCCTTCAAACTTTGGAGCTAGCTTTGCCATAAAATTGTCTGGGGCACTTGATAAAGATTTCCGCTTCAATACTTTATCCCCAACTTTAAAATCTGCTTCACGGCGTTTTCTATCATAATATAACTTCTGTCTATTTCTTGCCGTATCCGAGGTTTTAAGCGCCTGATCAATCAACTTTTGCACGTCTTGTTGTCTAAATTCCTGCTCTCTTTGTTGCACAAAGAATAATTTATCTAAAGGCGTAATTAACTTTCTGCCTAAAAATAATTCTGCTGGAGTTTTTCCCGTAGTATCATGATGTGCCGTTCTTAAAGCATAAGCTAATTCATTTATGTAGCCATCCCAGCGCTTGTGATGTGTGCTAACGTAACTGCGAATTATTTTTACAATGTTTTTATTAACTCTTTCTGCTATGTTAGCCTGTGGTCTATACGGAACCATTTTGATATGGCGTATATCAAGTCCATTGCATATGTTTTCAAATATTTGACTAATGAATTGTTTTCCGTTATCGCTAATGACTTTTATCGGTGCACCGTATTTTAAAATGTATCTGTGTAAGAATGCATCTGCGACTGTTTTGGCTGACGCGCGTTTAAGTGGAACAATTTCTATCCAATTTGAAAAATGATCTACTATTACTAAAAGAAAACGATTTTTATTTAACTCGCTCTGGGGGAAGGGACCAAGGAGATCTATGCCTAAAATTTCATTCGGAAATGTAGCGCGAATGCTATTTAAGTACCCGGCCGGGCTGTAATTAATATCATTTATTAACTGACATTGATTGCAGGACCTGACATACGCCGTTACTATTTTGTATAATTGCGGGAAATATACCGCCTCGCGTACCCTTTTTATAGTCTTTCTGACCCCGAGTTGGCCCGCTGTTTTTTTTTCGTGCAACTCCCTCAAAATGCTTAATCGAAGCGAGGCTGGGATGACTGGCTTATACTCAAGATTTTCGTTTGTTGTTTTCGTATAGAATAATAAATTATCTATTATTTCATAGTTTTTTGCTCTATTTCTTATCGCATCGATATCTGTATGCTCAAAGCTTTCGGGGTCTTTCAAATAAGCATAGGTATTTCCAAATTCAGGATCAGCTTTCAGTTCAGTAATAACCGTATCTCTAGAATCTAAAATTTTTGAAGTCAACACAGCGCATTTAAGTTCATTAACTTCATCGTCCAGTTTTATACGAGAAAGTGCGTCAGCTACATTGTTTTCCTTACCCGGTTTATATTTTATTGTGATATTATATTCTTGGAGTTTTAAAGCCCATCTTATTAACCTGGGCGTTAGGTTTTTTCCCGAGTAAAGTCTACCACAAGCCGCATGATCCGAAAAGACTGTTACTGGCGATTTGCCGAAATAAACTCGAAATTTGTGTACAGCCATTAATACGGCTAATGTTTCTCTTTCTGTAGCTGTATAATTCCTTTGTGTTTGATTCAATGTTTTATTAAAAAATGCCAGCGGATGGTTATTTTGCATAAGAACCGCGCCCACCGCATAGTCTGACGCATCTGCCGCAATTTCCAGGTTTTCGTCCCCCTCAGGGAATTTTAAAACAGGGGCATTAATAAGCGCTTCTTTTAATCTTTCAAAAGCTGTGTTCGCTTCCGCTGTCCTGTAAATTTACTCTTTTTTCTTTTGATTACTAAGAGTGGTTCAACAATATTAGCGAAATCTTTTATGAAAGATCGATAGTAAGAACATAATCCAAGGAAAGACGAAAGTTTCTTGGCGGTGTTGGGCGGTGGGAAATTCTTAATAGCTTTTATTTTTGAATCTTGCGTTTCTATACCCTTTTGCGAAATTTTATAACCGAGATATTTAAGTTCTTTAGTTGCGAACTTGCATTTTGAGGCGTTAATTGTAAGACCGGCCTCTTTTAATAATTTAAAAACTTGTTCGAGGTCATTAATGTGTTGTTCCAACGTACTACTCGTTATAATTATATCATCTAGATAAATTAAAGTTGATTTTCCTAGGACAGGCTTTAGAACAATGTCCATAGCTCTCTGGAATGTTGATGGGGCCCCACACAACCCAAAGGGCATGCGTAAAAATGCATAAGTGCCCTATTTTGTTATAAACGCGGTTTTGTGTATATCTTCGGGTCTCATAGCTATTTGATAGTAGCCAGACGTTAAGTCCAAAGTAGACATATATCTTGTCGATTTGATCTGTCTAATCTCGTCTATAACTGGCAAAGGGTAAACTGGAAATTTAGTGATACTATTTAGTTTTCTATAATCGATAGCAAACCTCCAAGCCCTTTTATCTGAAGGAGGAAACTCGTTCTTTTTCCTACATAGTACGACTGGACTCGCGTACTCACTATTTATGGGCGTTATTATTTTATTCTTTAACATCTCCTTAATATGTTCTTCGATGATTCAGTCTTTTTGTTTATCATAGCGATACGGTTTAGTCCTACAAGGTTTTTCGGCATTTAATTGAATCTTGTGAGTCACGATCTGACAGTTTCCCGGTTTTTCTGAAAACAAATGAGAAAAATTACTCACCACTTGCTGTATTGCTTTACTTTCCTGGTCATTCAAATGGCTAAGGTCCAATTCAGGTGTCTCCACCGGTTCCACCACCCTCTGGTCCATCTCCAGCACCACGGAACTATCTTGAAAATTTAATTTGGCCCTCGCGGCCCTTAAAAAGTCCATACCTAAAATAAGAGAGTGTTGGAGGTCTTTCACCACAAAAATTAATACTTTGAGATTTTCCTCTTTTATCTGTAAGTTTAATGATACTTTCCCGATGCAGTGACATGTTTTTCCTTGCGCTGCTATAATTTCCGTATTTCTGGTTTTAAAGAGTCGTATCCTAAAAAAATTCTTTTTGAAGAACTTTTCACTCATGAAATTTCCTTCTGCCCCTGTTTCGATGAGGGCTTCTACTGGTACATCGCCAACCAGGACTTGTATAATTGGTAGCTGTGAGTTTTTTACGATGACTGTATTTAGATGTCTATTTGAGGGTTTTTCTAAAACTTCCGGGGTCTGGACCCTCCCTTTCACAGGCCCCTCTAGTCGTTTAAAGCTTTCCTTTCAATCTGTGTCTTCTGGGTACGCGGATGCTTATTTTCAAATTTTCTTTTTGGGCCTTGACCTTCGAGTTTCGATGCGTTAGCTTGATAGTTCTTTCCCCCATACGATTTCCATTTCTGGTTTCCTCCTTCCTTCTGGTACTTTGAGAATATGTTTCCCCTCTCGCTCTTTCCGCTATTCTGCGATTTTGAAATTTCACCGCCAATTCGAAAAGTTCCTGCAATGTGGTTGGGTTTCTAATTTCAAAGTAGTCTTGGACAGCGGGTAACAATCTTGGTAATATTATTTCAATAATCTCCGCATCGGGTTTCTTGCCATACAGCATATCCGTTAGCTTGATTTTTCGTAAAATAAAGTCCGTCAATTGTGCTGTATCCCGTTGATAGAAACTATATAGCTCGGCTTCCAGCCGTGCGCGATCTTTCACTATGGGGAAGGCCTTTACTAACGATTTTTTGAAATTTTCAAATGTATACGTCGGGCTTCCAAATTCACCTAGAAGAAATTTGCCTATATTTTCCACCATAGCGCGGCCTGTCCTCTTAGTGCTGATGTGGCGATGGCAACTTTTTGTCTTTCAGGCACAGGGTAGAGCTGAAAGTGGTTTTCTATACCTTCGAGAAATACCGCCACCGAATTTTTTCCGTCGAAATAGACGTTTGGCTTGATTGATGCTCTCAAAGTCTGGACCAGGTATCCAAATCCTTCTAACTGCGTTGTCATTTCTTGGTGTTGTCCAGCGGCTTCCATCCAGTTTTCGGCCATTTCAGTTCGATAAGTGTTCGGGCGCCAATATAACGTTGCGCGCCTCTAACTAGCACGCAACCAAGAGGTGACTGTGAAAGCTTGTATAAACCACAGAGTCTTATAAAGGGTTTAAGTCCCTTTTTATTCAACGTAATAAATTACAATGCCGTCCTCTTGACGCTTACAGACTGTGCCCACTAGGCAGTCAAATAAAAATAAGAACCTGAAAAGAAAGTAAAGACAATATTCTAACTACGAGGCTCTCTAAAATAACTAACTCACCGCGTTTTACAAATACCGCAGCTAATTCAGCAGACTTGAAGCTCACTGGAACAATTGCAACTACTTCCCGCCAAGCACATAGGCCGCAACGCGGGGTTCTTCAATTCTCGATTTCTACCTCCGCGCTCGCTAAGTAAGAATAACTCTCTCACCGAACTCGTTTCCTTCTATTTAAATCATAATACTTCCGCTGATAATTTGAATCCTTGCGCGTTCTACTCAAATTTACATATTCTGGCATTGGCAGTTCCAGGGGAAAGTAAGGCTTGACAGGAAAGATAGTTTAAACTTAAAATAAATGTTAGTTAAAATAAATATAAACCCTACATCTTTAATTTCTTGATATTGTTTTATGACACCGTTCGCATTGAAATAGGAAATTTTTAAGAAGCTATTGGTAGCTGAAATCATAGCGTTTATATTGCTATGAGGTCTAAAAGTCATAGTCTAAAAAAGTGAAATATTCAATTACGGCCATTCCGACCTCGAGTTTACCCACGATGGTTTTTGCTTTTTAAAATTATGTACAGAATTCTTTCGCTTTTAGGAGTTGGGCTTTTATCCACTCAAAAAATGAAACTTCTTTAGTTTCGCTTTCTTGTTTATTTTTGTTTTCCTTTTCAGTTGTCCAGCTTGGATGATTTGTAGAATTTTCCTTTTCCGTAGCTCCGAGGAGAGTAGGAAAATCTTCTTTATTTAATCGAAGTAACTTTGTTCTAAGTCAGTTTAAAAATTTTATATCACAAAAAAGTGACGAAAAAAATGGTGGACAGCAATTTGGCAATAATTTTTTGTATTAGATTATATTTGATTTTAAAATCCATTACTTCTTTGAATAAGAGCTAGTTTTGAAAAATTCGGTTTCATATTTTTCATTCTTGTTGAAAATATGTTGAGTTAAAAATCAATAAATTTGCCCATTTTAATTTTGCCAAATAGAGTAAGCTTGCTTTTCTTTCGCTAAATATTTATAACTAAAGTATATCTTACATCTTATGTATTAGAAAAAATTTTAAAAGGAATTTAAATCATAAGGAACTGTAAAATTTTAGAAAAAGTCAAATGTAAATTGAAATATATTGGAATTTTTAAAAAAGTATTTTAAACAAAAACTATGAAAATACAAATTAATTATTCATAATTTAATCTTCAAATCGACTTCTCGACGGGTAATAAATTAAAACAATCAAATCTGAAGAAACAAGGAGTACTGACTTCACATTTCGTGATATGCAAAACTTCACAAAAAATCTTTGAAATGAGGCAATTGAACAAAAGACAACATTTATATCTTG
Organism: Stegodyphus dumicola; assembly: GCF_044657685.1. Lineage (NCBI taxonomy): Eukaryota > Metazoa > Arthropoda > Arachnida > Araneae > Eresidae > Stegodyphus > Stegodyphus dumicola. The sequence continues at coordinate 260,370,209 of NC_140771.1, read as the reverse complement.
CTCTATGAAAACTAGAAAGAAAGCTTTTAAGGAGTTCTATTGATATGTTTATGCATTTATTATCAATTTACTCCATCGATTGTAAAGTAGAATGTTAATACAATGTTATACCGATTAGTAATCAGAGACGTTTTACCTTGGCTATTGTTAAAAACGTTAAAAGAGAGGAGCAGTTTAAAGGAGACGAATGTTTAAGCAGAGTCTTAGCTAGGGTTTTCAGCGCCTAGGGACAACTGAAGATTTCGCGCCCCCTACTGGTTACCAAGGATGGAAAACATTTAATTCTCAAATGTCGTAACATCAGTTTGACGCCCCTTGGATTCCGCGCCCGGGGACAGATGCCACCCTTACCCCCCTCTAGCTACGCCCATGTGTTTAAGCGCAGTGGGTTTCGAGTGTAGTCAGACACGGGGTCCTTTTTTTCAGGAACAACAAAGACGATTTGCGCCAAAGTATACTCTTTGGTTAATTTTAAATCTAATACGTATTCATATTGTAATTTGAAATTTAATGTTAATTTTATAGTAAATCATAGTGAAGTAAAGTACAGTGCAAAATCCAAAATCCGGACGTCCATTATACGGAATGATCTAAAATCCGAACCTCAACAACAACAAAGTTTTTCTAGTAGGCTTTACGCATGCGCATTTTATACCCTCCTTTGCGCATAATAAAGCATCTGGAGAGTCCCGATTCTTAATTTCACTTAGACACTAAATAAAATACCTTGTTATTGAAGAAACAAATCATTTTAGCATAAATTTGTACGATCAACAATTTGGATCCGTTGCTGCGTATCTACTTGGCACACATCTCAAACATATTCCACACAAATACATCGTTGATCTGATGCCAACTTGGCGAATGGTTATTTATTATACCTTCCTTTCATGACGACATGTTTATCAAAAAATGAAAAACCTCAGTAAGATGTAGCGATGCCTAAACAATTTTTTATGCTAGTAATTGAATAATAAAGAAGTAAAGTAAGCTTTTATGTTGACATTGCGCTTGACGATAATTACAGATTTAAGTTAAATGTGCTAAAAATTGTTGACGAGGAAAAATTTACCAAACAATTTCTTTCCATATGCTAAAAATAGATTTTGTTGATGCTACTCATAGACCCAAAGATTACATTTAGGGCTATCTGAACTAAGAATAACTGATTTGTTATTCACATAAACCCAGAACCAGCGCCAGGGCTCGTATGGAAGCATCGAATCGCAGAATTTAGGATCCACAGATGGTAAGTTATCTAGCACCGGTCCACAATAAGGCTTAAGTATATGTACGAATTTATTTATTTAGAACTCTGATAAGCCTTAGGCATGTGCAAGAAATAAACATAAGTATAATAAATAACTAAACTAATACATTTCAGGCTTAATTGTCTAAGTGCGCGATAGAAGCAAGACAAAATTTAAGGGAACAACTTGTCGTTAGTCGCCAAACTCATGATGCATATTCAAATATGTATAGTGAAGGATAGCTAAATTTGATGAGGATAGCCATGGACTTTAAAGGTTTTCGGATATCGCAAAACAAAGGTGAAATTTGTAAGAAAATGTAAAGAATGTGGAGAAGCGGTAATAAATGAAGAGGATGTATAAGAGTTTTTCATTGTGATGCCAATGCTTCCACCGCTGCCGATAGTGAAAAACGCGACAGAGAAGTTACTGCAAAGGAGAAAATTTCGATTGACAAGTTAGTCGGAATTCTCGAAACAGCAGTTACAGGACTTAATGTAACTAAACAACAATGTAACTAAACAAGAGATTACGTCTTTCTACAGAATTAATGATAAAGTATTAGCATAAAAAATGAAGCAACTTATATTGAAAGAAATTATATTGAAAGAACAACTTATATTGAAAGAAATGTTTAATAAGGTAAAGAAATAAATATTAAGCTTTTTATGTAAATTTTGGTACCCTTTAGATCATAAATACTTCATTATTTCATAAATCACGATTTCATGTGTTTAATTTTATAATTTCTACATGCCATCTTACTAGATTTAAAATTATGATCTAATATACGGAAAAATCCCAAATCCGGAATCGCCGAAGTCCCGACGAGTCCGGATTTTGGACTTTGTAATCTATTAAATTTTCGCGAGGAAATATCCAGGATAAAGATTTATTTCTGCGGGAATGGTGTGATTAAATAGTGAACAGATTGATAACAATGAAGAAGTGGCCACTTTTGAGTAATAATTGGAGTAGGAGATAGCAGTTATGACAGAGCAATTATATGGCAGTGCGGTCCTTCCTACAGGGGAATCAAAAATGATAATAATAATCAAGAATGGTGGCACGAGCTGCCTATTATGGAGATGACAAATATTTAACGCTTTGCTTGTCTTAAAAATTCGATTTTTTAATTTTTTTAATAACAAAATCAAACATATTTGCTAAACTAGGCCTTCACTAGCAAATCACTAGCACTTCACTAGCTTGCACTAGCAAATAGTAAACTAGAGCTTCACTAATTGCTAAACTAGCCCTTCACTTTAATAAGAAAATAAAATATATTTGCAAACTAGCCCCTATTGCAGTGTTTCTATAAAAAGTATAATTCAAGAATAACAATAATTTTATTGCATTATTCAGATTTTTCATGACAGGGAAAGAAACTTTGTGTAGTGGTAGGAGCAAAACGCTTTTATAAGGGAAGGAATGTACGAGCATGATGTGCTGAGTAAAATAGTAATGAAACATGAAGGTATTAGGGATTTGAAAGCATTAGTAAGGGGTTTGTATAATAATTCGGTAGCTTCTTCGAAAGGTTTGTGATGTCCTCTGTGGAGCAGTTGGAAATACATTTCATATATCAAAACAGTAAAAAACCTATTGACTCTAACACTGGCGCCCGAACTAAAAGGGTTTGTATAATAATTGGGTAGCTTCTTCGAAAGGTTTGTGATGTCCTCTGTGGAGCAGTTGGAAATACATTTCATATATCAAAACAGTAAAAACCTATTGACTCTAACACTGGCGCCCGAACTAAAAGGTTGTGGATACAATTGGGCTAATACCTTCAACGGAAAAGCCTCTGTAGTGTCCTCCCTGGAGCAGTTGGAACTACATTTCAGAACAGCAAAAACCTATTGCCTCTAACACTGGCGCCCGAACTAAAAGGGTTTGTATAATAATTGGGTAGCTTCTTCGAAAGGTTTGTGATGTCCTCTGTGGAGCAGTTGGAAATACATTTCATATATCAAAACAGTGAAAACATATTGACTCTAACACTGGTGCCCGAACAAATGGTGGTGGATACAATTGGGCTAATACCTTCAATGGAAACGCCTCTGTGGTGTCCTCCCTGGAGCAGTTGGAACTACATTTCAGAACAGCAAAAACATATTGCCTCTAACACTGGCGCCCGAACTAAAAGGGTTTGTATAATAAATGGGTAGTTTCTTCGAAAGGTTTGAGTTGTCCTCTGTGGAGCAGTTGGAAATACATTTCATATATCAAACAGTAAAAACCTATTGACTCTAACACTGGCGCCCGAACTAAATGGTTGTGGATGCAATTGTGCTAATACCTTCAACGGAAAAGCCTCTGTGGTGTCCTCCCTGGAGCAGTTGGAACTACATTTCAGAACAGCAAAAACCTATTGCCTCTAACACTAACGCCCGAACTAAAAGGGTTTGTATAATAATTCGGTAGCTTCTTCGAAAGGTTGGTGATGTCCTCTGTAGAGCAGTTGGAAATACATTTCATATATCAAAACAGTAAAAACCTATGGACTCTAACACTGGCGCCCGAACTAAAAGGTTGTGGATACAATTGGGCTAATACCTTCAACGGAAAAGCCTCTGTGGTGTCCTCCCTGGAGCAGTTGAAACTACATTTCAGAACAGCAAAAACCTATTGCCTCTAACACTGGCGCCCGAACTAAAAGGGTTTGTATAATAATTGGGTAGATTCTTCGAAAGGTTTGTGATGTCCTCTGTGGAGCAGTTGGAAATACATTTCATATATCGAAACAGTAAAAACCTATTGACTCTAACAGTGGCGCCCGAACTAAAAGGTTGTGGACACATTTCGGCTAATACCTTCAACGGAAAAGCCTCTCTGGTGTCCTCCCTGGAGCAGTTGGGACTACATTTCAGAACAGCAAAAACCAATTGCCTCTAACACTGGCGCCTGAACTAAAAGGGTTTGTATAATAATTGGGTAGATTCTTCGAAAGGTTTGTGATGTCCTCTGTGGAACAGTTGGAAATACATTTCATATATCAAAACAGTAAAAACCTATTGACTCTAACACTGGCGCCCGAACTAAAAGGGTTTGTATAATAATTGGGTAGCTTCTTCGAAAGGTTTGTGATCTCCTCTGTAGAGCAGTTGGAAATACATTTCATATATCAAAACAGTAAAAACCTATTGACTCTAACACTGGCGCCCGAACTAAAAGGTTGTGGATACAATTGGGCTAATACCTTCAACGGAAAAGCCTCTGTGGTGTCCTCCCTGGAGCAGTTCGGACTACATTTCAGAACAGCAAAAACCTATTGCCTCTAACACTGGCGCCCGAACTAAAAGGGTTTGTATAATAATTGGGTAGATTCTTCGAAAGGTTTGTGATGTCCTCTGTGGAGCAGTTGGGAATACATTTCATATATCAAAACAGTAAAAACCTATTGCCTCTAACACTGGCGCCCGAACTAAAAGGGTTTGTATAATAATTGGGTAGATTCTTCGAAAGGTTTGTGATGTCCTCTGTGGAGCAGTTGGGAATACATTTCATATATCAAAACAGTAAAAACCTATTGACTCTAACACTGGCGCCCGAACTAAAAGGTTGTGTGTACAATTGGGCTAAAACATTCAATGGAAAAGCCTCTCTAGTGTCCTCCCTGGAGCAGTTGGAACTACATTTCAGAACAGCAAAAACCTATTGCCTCTAACACTGGCGCCCGAACTAAAAGGGTTTGTATTATAATTGGGTAGATTCTTCGAAAGGTTTGTGATGTCCTCTGTGGAGCAGTTGGAAATACATTTCATATATCAAAACAGTAAAAACCTATTGATTTTAACACTGGCGCCCGAACTAAAAGGTTGTGTGTACAATTGGGCTAATACCTTCAACGGAAAAGCCTCTGTGGTGTCCTCACTGGAGCAGTTGGAAGTACATTTCAGAAGAGAAAAAACCTACTGCCTCTAACACTGGCGCCCGAACTAAAAGGGTTTGTATAATAATTGGGTAGCTTCTTCGAAAGGTTTGTGATGTCCTCTCTGGAGCAGTTGGAAATACATTTCATATATCAAAACAGCAAAAACCTATTGACTCTAACACTGGCGCCCGAACTAAAAGGTTGTGGATACAATTGGGCTAATACCTTCAACGGAAAAGCCTCTGTGGTGTCCTCCCTGGAGCAGTTGGAACTACATTTCAGAACAGCAAAAACCTATTGCCTCTAACACTGGCGCCCGAACTAAAAGGGTTTGTATAATAATTAGGTAGATTCTTCGAAAGGTTTGTGATGTCCTCTGTGGAGCAGTTGGAAATACATTTCATATATCAAAACAGTAAAAACCTATTGACTCTAACACTTGCGCCCGAACTGAAAGGTTTTGTGTACAATTGGGCTAAAAACTTCAACGGAAAAGCCTCTGTGGTGCCCTCCCTGGAGCAGTTGGAACTACATTTCAGAACAGCAAAAACCTACTGCCTCTAACACTGGCGCCCGAACTAAAAGGGTTTGTATAATAATTGGGTAACTTCTTCGAAAGGTTTGTGATGTCCTCTGTAGAGCAGTTGGAAATACATTTCATATAACAAAACAGTAAAAACGTTTTGACTCTAACACTGGTGCCCGAACTAAAAGGTTGTGGATGCAATTGGGCTAATTCCTTCAACGGAAAAGCCTCTGTGGTGTCCTCACTGGAACAGTTGGAACTACATTTCAGAACAGCAAAAACCTACTGCCTCTAAGACTGGCGCCCGAACTAAAAGGGTTTGTATAGTAATTGGGTAGCATCTTCGAAAGGTTTGTGATGTCCTCTGTGGAGCAGTTGGAAATACATTTCATATATCGAAACAGTAAAAACCTATTGACTCTAACACTGGCGCCCGAACTAAAAGGTTGTGGATACAATTGGGCTAATACCTTCAACGGAAAAGCCTCTGTGGTGTCCTCCCTGGAGCAGTTGGGACTACATTTCAGAACAGCAAAAACCAATTGCCTCTAACACTGGCGCCTGAACTAAAAGGGTTTGTATAATAATTGTGTAGCATCTTCGAAAGGTTTGTAATGTCCTCTGTGGAGCAGTTGGAAATACATTTCATATATCAAAACAGTAAAAACCTATTGACTCTAACACTGGCGTCCGAACTAAAAGGTTGTGGATACAATTGGGCTAATACCTTCAACGGAAGAGCCTCTGTTGTGTCCTCCCTGGAGCAGTTGGAACTACATTTCAGAACAGCAAAAACCTATTGCCTCTAACACTGGCGCCCGAACTAAAAGGGTTTGTATAATAATTGGGTAGATTCTTCGAAAGGTTTGTGATGTCCTCTGTGGAGCAGTTGGAAATACATTTCATATATCAAAACAGTAAAAACCTATTGACTCTAACACTTGCGCCCGAACTAAAAGGTTTTGTGTACAATTGGGCTAAAAACTTCAACGGAAAAGCCTCTGTGGTGCCCTCCCTGGAGCAGTTGGAACTACATTTCAGAACAGCAAAAACCTACTGCCTCTAACACTGGCGCCCGAACTAAAAGGGTTTGTATAATAATTGGGTAACTTCTTCGAAAGGTTTGTGATGTCCTCTGTAGAGCAGTTGGAAATACATTTCATATAACAAAACAGTAAAAACGTTTTGACTCTAACACTGGTGCCCGAACTAAAAGGTTGTGGATGCAATTGGGCTAATTCCTTCAACGGAAAAGCCTCTGTGGTGTCCTCACTGGAACAGTTGGAACTACATTTCAGAACAGCAAAAACCTACTGCCTCTAAGACTGGCGCCCGAACTAAAAGGGTTTGTATAGTAATTGGGTAGCATCTTCGAAAGGTTTGTGATGTCCTCTGTGGAGCAGTTGGAAATACATTTCATATATCGAAACAGTAAAAACCTATTGACTCTAACACTGGCGCCCGAACTAAAAGGTTGTGGATACAATTGGGCTAATACCTTCAACGGAAAAGCCTCTGTGGTGTCCTCCCTGGAGCAGTTGGGACTACATTTCAGAACAGCAAAAACCAATTGCCTCTAACACTGGCGCCTGAACTAAAAGGGTTTGTATAATAATTGGGTAGCATCTTCGAAAGGTTTGTAATGTCCTCTGTGGAGCAGTTGGAAATACATTTCATATATCAAAACAGTAAAAACCTATTGACTCTAACACTGGCGTCCGAACTAAAAGGTTGTGGATACAATTGGGCTAATACCTTCAACGGAAGAGCCTCTGTTGTGTCCTCCCTGGAGCAGTTGGAACTACATTTCAGAACAGCAAAAACCTATTGCCTCTAACACTGGCGCCCGAACTAAAAGGGTTTGTATAATAATTGGGTAGATTCTTTGAAAGGTTTGTGATGTCCTCTGTGGAGCAGTTGGAAATACATTTCATATATCAAAACAGTAAAAACCTATTGACTCTAACACTGGCGCCCGAACTAAAAGGTTGTGTGTACAATTGGGCTAAAACATTCAACGGAAAAGCCTATCTAGTGTCCTCCCTGGAGCAGTTGGAACTACATTTCAGAACAGCAAAAACCTATTGCCTCTAACACTGGCGCCCGAACTAAAAGGGTTTGTATAATAATTGGGTAGATTCTTCGAAAGGTTTGTGATGTCCTCTGTGGAGCAGTTGGAAATACATTTCATATATCAAAACAGTAAAAACCTATTGATTTTAACACTGGCGCCCGAACTAAAAGGTTGTGTGTACAATTGGGCTAATACCTTCAACGGAAAAGCCTCTGTGGTGTCCTCACTGGAGCAGTTGGAAGTACATTTCAGAAGAGCAAAAACCTACTGCCTCTAACACTGGCACCCGAACTAAAAGGGTTTGTATAATAATTGGGTAGCTTCTTCGAAAGGTTTGTGATGTCCTCTCTGGAGCAGTTGGAAATACATTTCATATATCAAAACAGCAAAACTCTATTGACTCTAACACTGGCGCCCGAACTAAAAGGTTGTGGATACAATTGGGCTAATACCTTCAACGGAAAAGCCTCTGTGGTGTCCTCCCTGGAGCAGTTGGAACTACATTTCAGAACAGCAAAAACCTATTGCCTCTAACACTGGCGCCCGAACTAAAAGGGTTTGTATAATAATTGGGTAGGTTCTTCGAAAGGTTTGTGATGTCCTCTGTGGAGCAGTTGGAAATACATTTCATATATCAAAACAGTAAAAAACCTATTGACTCTAACACTGGCGCCCGAACTAAAAGGGTTTGTATAATAATTGGGTAGCTTCTTCGAAAGGTTTGTGATGTCCTCTGTGGAGCAGTTGGAAATACATTTCATATATCAAAACAGTAAAAACCTATTGACTCTAACACTGGCGCCCGAACTAAAAGGTTGTGGATACAATTGGGCTAATACCTTCAACGGAAAAGCCTCTGTGGTGTCCTCCCTGGAGCAGTTGGAACTACATTTCAGAACAGCAAAAACCTATTGCCTCTAACACTGGCGCCCGAACTAAAAGGGTTTGTATAATAATTGGGTAGCTTCTTCGAAAGGTTTGTGATGTCCTCTGTGGAGCAGTTGGAAATACATTTCATATATCAAAACAGTGAAAACATATTGACTCTAACACTGGTGCCCGAACAAATGGTGGTGGATACAATTGGGCTAGTACCTTCAATGGAAAAGCCTCTGTGGTGTCCTCCCTGGAGCAGTTGGAACTATATTTCAGAACAGCAAAAACATATTGCCTCTAACACTGGCGCCCGAACTAAAAGGGTTTGTATAATAAATGGGTAGCTTCTTCGAAAGGTTTGAGTTGTCCTCTGTGGAGCAGTTGGAAATACATTTCATATATCAAAACAGTAAAAACGTTTTGACTCTAACACTGGCGCCCGAACTAAATGGTTGTGGATGCAATTGTGCTAATACCTTCAACGGAAAAGCCTCTGTGGTGTCCTCCCTGGAGCAGTTGGAACTACATTTCAGAACAGCAAAAACCTATTGCCTCTAACACTGGCGCCCGAACTAAAATGGTTTGTATAATAATTCGGTAGATTCTTCGAAAGGTTTGTGATGTCCTCTGTGGAACAGTTGGAAATACATTTCATATATCAAAACAGTAAAAAACCTATTGACTGTAACACTGGCGCCCGAACTAAAAGGGTTTGTATAATAATTGGGTAGCTTCTTCGAAAGGTTTGTGATCTCTTCTGTAGAGCAGTTGGAAATATATTTCATATATCAAAACAGTAAAAACCTATTGACTCTAACACTGGCGCCCGAACTAAAAGGTTGTGGATACAATTGGGCTAATACCTTCAACGGAAAAGCCTCTGTGGTGTCCTCCCTGGAGCAGTTGGAACTACATTTCAGAACAGCAAAAACCTATTGCCTCTAACACTGGCGCCCGAACTAAAAGGGTTTGTATAATAATTGGGTAGCATCTTCGAAAGGTTTGTGATGTTCTCTGTGGAGCAGTTGGAAATACATTTCATATATCAAAACAGTAAAAACCTATTGACTCTAACACTGGCGCCCGAACTAAAAGGTTGTGGATACAATTGGGCTAATACCTTCAACGGAAAAGCCTCTGTGGTGTCCTACCTGGAGCAGTTGGAACTACATTTCAGAACAGCAAAAACCTATTGCCTCTAACACTGGCGCCCGAACTAAAAGGGTTTGTATAATAATTCGGTAGCTTCTTGGAAAGGTTTGTGATGTCCTCTGTGGAGCAGTTGGAAATACATTTCATATATCAAAACAGTAAAAACCTATGGACTCTAACACTGGCGCCCGAACTAAAAGGTTGTGGATACAATTGGGCTAATACCTTCAACGGAAAAGCCTCTGTGGTGTCCTCCCTGGAGCAGTTGGAACTACATTTCAGAACAGCAAAAACCTATTGCCTCTAACACTGGCGCCCGAACTAAAAGGGTTTGTATAATAATTCGGTAGCTTCTTCGAAAGCTTTGTGATGTCCTCTGTGGAGCAGTTGGAAATACATTTCATATATCAAAACAGTAAAAAACCTATTGACTCTAACACTGGCGCCCGAACTAAAAGGGTTTGTATAATAATTGGGTAGCTTCTTCGAAAGGTTTGTGATGTCCTCTGTGGAGCAGTTGGAAATACATTTCATATATCAAAACAGTAAAAACCTATTGACTCTAACACTGGCGCCCGAACTAAAAGGTTGTGGATACAATTGGGCTAATACCTTCAACGGAAAAGCCTCTGTAGTGTCCTCCCTGGAGCAGTTGGAACTACATTTCAGAACAGCAAAAACATATTGCCTCTAACACTGGCGCCCGAACTAAAAGGGTTTGTATAATAAATGGGTAGCTTCTTCGAAAGGTTTGAGTTGTCCTCTGTGGAGCAGTTGGAAATACATTTCATATATCAAAACAGTAAAAACATATTGACTCTAACACTGGCGCCCGAACTAAATGGTTGTGGATGCAATTGTGCTAATACCTTCAACGGAAAAGCCTCTGTGGTGTCCTCCCTGGAGCAGTTGGAACTACATTTCAGAACAGCAAAAACCTATTGCCTCTAACACTGGCGCCCGAACTAAAAGGGTTTGCATAATAATTCGGTAGCTTCTTCGAAAGGTTGGTGATGTCCTCTGTGGAGCAGTTGGAAATACATTTCATATATCAAAACAGTAAAAACCTATGGACTCTAACACTGGCGCCCGAACTAAAAGGTTGTGGATACAATTGGGCTAGTACCTTCAACGGAAAAGCCTCTGTGGTGTCTTTCCTGGAGCAGTTGAAACTACATTTCAGAACAGCAAAAACCTATTGCCTCTAACACTGGCGCCTGAACTAAAAGGGTTTGTATAATAATTGGGTAGCTTCTTCGAAAGGTTTGTGATGTCCTCTGTGGAGCAGTTGGAAATACATTTCATATATCAAAACAGTAAAAACCTATTGACTCTAACACTGGCGCCCGAACTAAAAGGTTGTGGATACAATTGGGCTAATACCTTCAACGGAAAAGCCTCTGTTGTGTCCTCCCTGGAGCAGTTCGGACTACATTTCAGAACAGCAAAAACCAATTGCCTCTAACACTGGCGCCTGAACTAAAAGGGTTTGTATAATAATTTTGTAGCATCTTCGAAAGGTTTGTAATGTCCTCTGTGGAGCAGTTGGAAATACATTTCATATATCAAAACAGTAAAAACCTATTGACTCTAACACTGGCGCCCGAACTAAAAGGGTTTGTATAATAATTCGGTAGCTTCTTGGAAAGGTTTGTGATGTCCTCTGTGGAGCAGTTGGAAATACATTTCATATATCAAAACAGTAAAAACCTATGGACTCTAACACTGGCGCCCGAACTAAAAGGTTGTGGATACAATTAGGCTAATACCTTCAACGGAAAAGCCTCTGTGGTGTCCTCCCTGGAGCAGTTGGAACTACATTTCAGAACAGCAAAAACCTATTGCCTCTAACACTGGCGCCCGAACTAAAAGGGTTTGTATAATAATTCGGTAGCTTCTTCGAAAGGTTTGTGATGTCCTCTGTGGAGCAGTTGGAAATACATTTCATATATCAAAACAGTAAAAAACCTATTGACTCTAACACTGGCGCCCGAACTAAAAGGGTTTGTATAATAATTGGGTAGCTTCTTCGAAAGGTTTGTGATGTCCTCTGTGGAGCAGTTGGAAATACATTTCATATATCAAAACAGTAAAAACCTATTGACTCTAACACTGGCGCCCGAACTAAAAGGTTGTGGATACAATTGGGCTAATACCTTCAACGGAAAAGCCTCTGTAGTGTCCTCCCTGGAGCAGTTGGAACTACATTTCAGAACAGCAAAAACATATTGCCTCTAACACTGGCGCCCGAACTAAAAGGGTTTGTATAATAAATGGGTAGCTTCTTCGAAAGGTTTGAGTTGTCCTCTGTGGAGCAGTTGGAAATACATTTCATATATCAAAACAGTAAAAACATATTGACTCTAACACTGGCGCCCGAACTAAATGGTTGTGGATGCAATTGTGCTAATACCTTCAACGGAAAAGCCTCTGTGGTGTCCTCCCTGGAGCAGTTGGAACTACATTTCAGAACAGCAAAAACCTATTGCCTCTAACACTGGCGCCCGAACTAAAAGGGTTTGCATAATAATTCGGTAGCTTCTTCGAAAGGTTGGTGATGTCCTCTGTGGAGCAGTTGGAAATACATTTCATATATCAAAACAGTAAAAACCTATGGACTCTAACACTGGCGCCCGAACTAAAAGGTTGTGGATACAATTGGGCTAATACCTTCAACGGAAAAGCCTCTGTTGTGTCCTCCCTGGAGCAGTTCGGACTACATTTCAGAACAGCAAAAACCAATTGCCTCTAACACTGGCGCCTGAACTAAAAGGGTTTGTATAATAATTGGGTAGCATCTTCGAAAGGTTTGTAATGTCCTCTGTGGAGCAGTTGGAAATACATTTCATATATCAAAACAGTAAAAACCTATTGACTCTAACACTGGCGCCCGAACTAAAAGGTTGTGGACACAATTGGGCTAATACCTTCAACGGAAAAGCGTCTGCGGTGTCCTCCCTGGAGTAGTTGGAACTACATTTCAGAACAGCAAAATCCTTTTGCCTCTAACACTGGCGCCCGAACTAAAAGGGTTTGTATAATAAATGGGTAGCTTCTTCGAAAGGTTTGATTTGTCCTCTGTGGAGCAGTTGGAAATACATTTCATATATCAAAACAGTAAAAACATATTGACTCTAACACTGGCGCCCGAACTAAATGGTTGTGGATGCAATTGTGCTAATACCTTCAACGGAAAAGCCTCTGTGGTGTCCTCCCTGGAGCAGTTGGAACTACATTTCAGAACAGCAAAATCCTATTGCCTCTAACACTGGCGCCCGAACTAAAAGGGTTTGCATAATAATTCGGTAGCTTCTTCGAAAGGTTGGTGATGTCCTCTGTGGAGCAGTTGGAAATACATTTCATATATCAAAACAGTAAAAACCTATGCACTCTAACACTGGCGCCCGAACTAAAAGGTTGTGGATACAATTGGGCTAATACCTTCAACGGAAAAGCCTCTGTTGTGTCCTCCCTGGAGCAGTTCGGACTACATTTCAGAACAGCAAAAACCAATTGCCTCTAACACTGGCGCCTGAACTAAAAGGGTTTGTATAATAATTTTGTAGCATCTTCGAAAGGTTTGTAATGTCCTCTGTGGAGCAGTTGGAAATACATTTCATATATCAAAACAGTAAAAACCTATTGACTCTAACACTGGCGCCCGAACTAAAAGGGTTTGTATAATAATTCGGTAGCTTCTTGGAAAGGTTTGTGATGTCCTCTGTGGAGCAGTTGGAAATACATTTCATATATCAAAACAGTAAAAACCTATGGACTCTAACACTGGCGCCCGAACTAAAAGGTTGTGGATACAATTAGGCTAATACCTTCAACGGAAAAGCCTCTGTGGTGTCCTCCCTGGAGCAGTTGGAACTACATTTCAGAACAGCAAAAACCTATTGCCTCTAACACTGGCGCCCGAACTAAAAGGGTTTGTATAATAATTCGGTAGCTTCTTCGAAAGGTTTGTGATGTCCTCTGTGGAGCAGTTGGAAATACATTTCATATATCAAAACAGTAAAAAACCTATTGACTCTAACACTGGCGCCCGAACTAAAAGGGTTTGTATAATAATTGGGTAGCTTCTTCGAAAGGTTTGTGATGTCCTCTGTGGAGCAGTTGGAAATACATTTCATATATCAAAACAGTAAAAACCTATTGACTCTAACACTGGCGCCCGAACTAAAAGGTTGTGGATACAATTGGGCTAATACCTTCAACGGAAAAGCCTCTGTAGTGTCCTCCCTGGAGCAGTTGGAACTACATTTCAGAACAGCAAAAACATATTGCCTCTAACACTGGCGCCCGAACTAAAAGGGTTTGTATAATAAATGGGTAGCTTCTTCGAAAGGTTTGAGTTGTCCTCTGTGGAGCAGTTGGAAATACATTTCATATATCAAAACAGTAAAAACATATTGACTCTAACACTGGCGCCCGAACTAAATGGTTGTGGATGCAATTGTGCTAATACCTTCAACGGAAAAGCCTCTGTGGTGTCCTCCCTGGAGCAGTTGGAACTACATTTCAGAACAGCAAAAACCTATTGCCTCTAACACTGGCGCCCGAACTAAAAGGGTTTGCATAATAATTCGGTAGCTTCTTCGAAAGGTTGGTGATGTCCTCTGTGGAGCAGTTGGAAATACATTTCATATATCAAAACAGTAAAAACCTATGGACTCTAACACTGGCGCCCGAACTAAAAGGTTGTGGATACAATTGGGCTAGTACCTTCAACGGAAAAGCCTCTGTGGTGTCTTTCCTGGAGCAGTTGAAACTACATTTCAGAACAGCAAAAACCTATTGCCTCTAACACTGGCGCCTGAACTAAAAGGGTTTGTATAATAATTGGGTAGCTTCTTCGAAAGGTTTGTGATGTCCTCTGTGGAGCAGTTGGAAATACATTTCATATATCAAAACAGTAAAAACCTATTGACTCTAACACTGGCGCCCGAACTAAAAGGTTGTGGATACAATTGGGCTAATACCTTCAACGGAAAAGCCTCTGTTGTGTCCTCCCTGGAGCAGTTCGGACTACATTTCAGAACAGCAAAAACCAATTGCCTCTAACACTGGCGCCTGAACTAAAAGGGTTTGTATAATAATTGGGTAGCATCTTCGAAAGGTTTGTAATGTCCTCTGTGGAGCAGTTGGAAATACATTTCATATATCAAAACAGTAAAAACCTATTGACTCTAACACTGGCGCCCGAACTAAAAGGTTGTGGACACAATTGGGCTAATACCTTCAACGGAAAAGCGTCTGCGGTGTCCTCCCTGGAGTAGTTGGAACTACATTTCAGAACAGCAAAATCCTTTTGCCTCTAACACTGGCGCCCGAACTAAAAGGGTTTGTATAATAAATGGGTAGCTTCTTCGAAAGGTTTGATTTGTCCTCTGTGGAGCAGTTGGAAATACATTTCATATATCAAAACAGTAAAAACATATTGACTCTAACACTGGCGCCCGAACTAAATGGTTGTGGATGCAATTGTGCTAATACCTTCAACGGAAAAGCCTCTGTGGTGTCCTCCCTGGAGCAGTTGGAACTACATTTCAGAACAGCAAAATCCTATTGCCTCTAACACTGGCGCCCGAACTAAAAGGGTTTGCATAATAATTCGGTAGCTTCTTCGAAAGGTTGGTGATGTCCTCTGTGGAGCAGTTGGAAATACATTTCATATATCAAAACAGTAAAAACCTATGCACTCTAACACTGGCGCCCGAACTAAAAGGTTGTGGATACAATTGGGCTAATACCTTCAACGGAAAAGCCTCTGTGGTGTCCTCCCTGGAGCAGTTGGAACTACATTTCAGAACAGCAAAAACCTATTGCCTCTAACACTGGCGCCCGAACTAAAAGGGTTTGTATAATAATTGGGTAGCATCTTCGAAAGGTTTGTGATGTTCTCTGTGGAGCAGTTGGAAATACATTTCATATATCAAAACAGTAAAAACCTATTGACTCTAACACTGGCGCCCGAACTAAAAGGTTGTGGATACAATTGGGCTAATACCTTCAACGGAAAAGCCTCTGTGGTGTCCTACCTGGAGCAGTTGGAACTACATTTCAGAACAGCAAAAACCTATTGCCTCTAACACTGGCGCCCGAAATAAAAGGGTTTGTATAATAATTGGGTTGCTTCCTCGAAAGGTTTGTGATGTCCTCTCTGGAGCAGTTGGAAATACATTTCATATATCAAAACAGCAAAAACCTATTGACTCTAACACTGGCGCCCGAACTAAAAGGTTGTGGATACAATTGGGCTAATACCTTCAACGGAAAAGCCTCTGTGGTGTCCTCCCTGGAGCAGTTGGAACTACATTTCAGAACAGCAAAAACCTATTGCCTCTAACACTGGCGCCCGAACTAAAAGGGTTTGTATAATAATTCGGTAGCTTCTTGGAAAGGTTTGTGATGTCCTCTGTGGAGCAGTTGGAAATACATTTCATATATCAAAACAGTAAAAACCTATGGACTCTAACACTGGCGCCCGAACTAAAAGGTTGTGGATACAATTGGGCTAATACCTTCAACGGAAAAGCCTCTGTGGTGTCCTCCCTGGAGCAGTTGGAACTACATTTCAGAACAGCAAAAACCTATTGCCTCTAACACTGGCGCCCGAACTAAAAGGGTTTGTATAATAATTCGGTAGCTTCTTCGAAAGGTTTGTGATGTCCTCTGTGGAGCAGTTGGAAATACATTTCATATATCAAAACAGTAAAAAACCTATTGACTCTAACACTGGCGCCCGAACTAAAAGGGTTTGTATAATAATTGGGTAGCTTCTTCGAAAGGTTTGTGATGTCCTCTGTGGAGCAGTTGGAAATATATTTCATATATCAAAACAGTAAAAACCTATTGACTCTAACACTGGCGCCCGAACTAAAAGGTTGTGGATACAATTGGGCTAATACCTTCAACGGAAAAGCCTCTGTAGTGTCCTCCCTGGAGCAGTTGGAACTACATTTCAGAACAGCAAAAACATATTGCCTCTAACACTGGCGCCCGAACTAAAAGGGTTTGTATAATAAATGGGTAGCTTCTTCGAAAGGTTTGAGTTGTCCTCTGTGGAGCAGTTGGAAATACATTTCATATATCAAAACAGTAAAAACATATTGACTCTAACACTGGCGCCCGAACTAAATGGTTGTGGATGCAATTGTGCTAATACCTTCAACGGAAAAGCCTCTGTGGTGTCCTCCCTGGAGCAGTTGGAACTACATTTCAGAACAGCAAAAACCTATTGCCTCTAACACTGGCGCCCGAACTAAAAGGGTTTGCATAATAATTCGGTAGCTTCTTCGAAAGGTTGGTGATGTCCTCTGTGGAGCAGTTGGAAATACATTTCATATATCAAAACAGTAAAAACCTATGGACTCTAACACTGGCGCCCGAACTAAAAGGTTGTGGATACAATTGGGCTAGTACCTTCAACGGAAAAGCCTCTGTGGTGTCTTTCCTGGAGCAGTTGAAACTACATTTCAGAACAGCAAAAACCTATTGCCTCTAACACTGGCGCCTGAACTAAAAGGGTTTGTATAATAATTGGGTAGCTTCTTCGAAAGGTTTGTGATGTCCTCTGTGGAGCAGTTGGAAATACATTTCATATATCAAAACAGTAAAAACCTATTGATTCTAACACTGGCGCCCAAACTAAAAGGTTGTGGATACAATTGGGCTAATACCTTCAACGGAAAAGCCTCTGTTGTGTCCTCCCTGGAGCAGTTCGGACTACATTTCAGAACAGCAAAAACCAATTGCCTCTAACACTGGCGCCTGAACTAAAAGGGTTTGTATAATAATTTTGTAGCATCTTCGAAAGGTTTGTAATGTCCTCTGTGGAGCAGTTGGAAATACATTTCATATATCAAAACAGTAAAAACCTATTGACTCTAACACTGGCGCCCGAACTAAAAGGGTTTGTATAATAATTCGGTAGCTTCTTGGAAAGGTTTGTGATGTCCTCTGTGGAGCAGTTGGAAATACATTTCATATATCAAAACAGTAAAAACCTATGGACTCTAACACTGGCGCCCGAACTAAAAGGTTGTGGATACAATTGGGCTAATACCTTCAACGGAAAAGCCTCTGTGGTGTCCTCCCTGGAGCAGTTGGAACTACATTTCAGAACAGCAAAAACCTATTGCCTCTAACACTGGCGCCCGAACTAAAAGGGTTTGTATAATAATTCGGTAGCTTCTTCGAAAGGTTTGTGATGTCCTCTGTGGAGCAGTTGGAAATACATTTCATATATCAAAACAGTAAAAAACCTATTGACTCTAACACTGGCGCCCGAACTAAAAGGGTTTGTATAATAATTGGGTAGCTTCTTCGAAAGGTTTGTGATGTCCTCTGTGGAGCAGTTGGAAATACATTTCATATATCAAAACAGTAAAAACCTATTGACTCTAACACTGGCGCCCGAACTAAATGGTTGTGGATGCAATTGTGCTAATACCTTCAACGGAAAAGCCTCTGTGGTGTCCTCCCTGGAGCAGTTGGAACTACATTTCAGAACAGCAAAAACCTATTGCCTCTAACACTGGCGCCCGAACTAAAAGGGTTTGTATAATAATTCGGTAGCTTCTTCGAAAGGTTTGTGATGTCCTCTGTGGAGCAGTTGGAAATACATTTCATATATCAAAACAGTAAAAAACCTATTGACTCTAACACTGGCGCCCGAACTAAAAGGGTTTGTATAATAATTGGGTAGATTCTTCGAAAGGTTTGTGATGTCCTCTGTGGAGCAGTTGGAAATACATTTCATATATCAAAACAGTAAAAACCTATTGATTTTAACACTGGCGCCCGAACTAAAAGGTTGTGTGTACAATTGGGCTAATACCTTCAACGGAAAAGCCTCTGTGGTGTCCTCACTGGAGCAGTTGGAAGTACATTTCAGAAGAGAAAAAACCTACTGCCTCTAACACTGGCGCCCGAACTAAAAGGGTTTGTATAATAATTGGGTAGCTTCTTCGAAAGGTTTGTGATGTCCTCTCTGGAGCAGTTGGAAATACATTTCATATATCAAAACAGCAAAAACCTATTGACTCTAACACTGGCGCCCGAACTAAAAGGTTGTGGATACAATTGGGCTAATACCTTCAACGGAAAAGCCTCTGTGGTGTCCTCCCTGGAGCAGTTGGAACTACATTTCAGAACAGCAAAAACCTATTGCCTCTAACACTGGCGCCCGAACTAAAAGGGTTTGTATAATAATTAGGTAGATTCTTCGAAAGGTTTGTGATGTCCTCTGTGGAGCAGTTGGAAATACATTTCATATATCAAAACAGTAAAAACCTATTGACTCTAACACTTGCGCCCGAACTGAAAGGTTTTGTGTACAATTGGGCTAAAAACTTCAACGGAAAAGCCTCTGTGGTGCCCTCCCTGGAGCAGTTGGAACTACATTTCAGAACAGCAAAAACCTACTGCCTCTAACACTGGCGCCCGAACTAAAAGGGTTTGTATAATAATTGGGTAACTTCTTCGAAAGGTTTGTGATGTCCTCTGTAGAGCAGTTGGAAATACATTTCATATAACAAAACAGTAAAAACGTTTTGACTCTAACACTGGTGCCCGAACTAAAAGGTTGTGGATGCAATTGGGCTAATTCCTTCAACGGAAAAGCCTCTGTGGTGTCCTCACTGGAACAGTTGGAACTACATTTCAGAACAGCAAAAACCTACTGCCTCTAAGACTGGCGCCCGAACTAAAAGGGTTTGTATAGTAATTGGGTAGCATCTTCGAAAGGTTTGTGATGTCCTCTGTGGAGCAGTTGGAAATACATTTCATATATCGAAACAGTAAAAACCTATTGACTCTAACACTGGCGCCCGAACTAAAAGGTTGTGGATACAATTGGGCTAATACCTTCAACGGAAAAGCCTCTGTGGTGTCCTCCCTGGAGCAGTTGGGACTACATTTCAGAACAGCAAAAACCAATTGCCTCTAACACTGGCGCCTGAACTAAAAGGGTTTGTATAATAATTGTGTAGCATCTTCGAAAGGTTTGTAATGTCCTCTGTGGAGCAGTTGGAAATACATTTCATATATCAAAACAGTAAAAACCTATTGACTCTAACACTGGCGTCCGAACTAAAAGGTTGTGGATACAATTGGGCTAATACCTTCAACGGAAGAGCCTCTGTTGTGTCCTCCCTGGAGCAGTTGGAACTACATTTCAGAACAGCAAAAACCTATTGCCTCTAACACTGGCGCCCGAACTAAAAGGGTTTGTATAATAATTGGGTAGATTCTTCGAAAGGTTTGTGATGTCCTCTGTGGAGCAGTTGGAAATACATTTCATATATCAAAACAGTAAAAACCTATTGACTCTAACACTTGCGCCCGAACTAAAAGGTTTTGTGTACAATTGGGCTAAAAACTTCAACGGAAAAGCCTCTGTGGTGCCCTCCCTGGAGCAGTTGGAACTACATTTCAGAACAGCAAAAACCTACTGCCTCTAACACTGGCGCCCGAACTAAAAGGGTTTGTATAATAATTGGGTAACTTCTTCGAAAGGTTTGTGATGTCCTCTGTAGAGCAGTTGGAAATACATTTCATATAACAAAACAGTAAAAACGTTTTGACTCTAACACTGGTGCCCGAACTAAAAGGTTGTGGATGCAATTGGGCTAATTCCTTCAACGGAAAAGCCTCTGTGGTGTCCTCACTGGAACAGTTGGAACTACATTTCAGAACAGCAAAAACCTACTGCCTCTAAGACTGGCGCCCGAACTAAAAGGGTTTGTATAGTAATTGGGTAGCATCTTCGAAAGGTTTGTGATGTCCTCTGTGGAGCAGTTGGAAATACATTTCATATATCGAAACAGTAAAAACCTATTGACTCTAACACTGGCGCCCGAACTAAAAGGTTGTGGATACAATTGGGCTAATACCTTCAACGGAAAAGCCTCTGTGGTGTCCTCCCTGGAGCAGTTGGGACTACATTTCAGAACAGCAAAAACCAATTGCCTCTAACACTGGCGCCTGAACTAAAAGGGTTTGTATAATAATTGGGTAGCATCTTCGAAAGGTTTGTAATGTCCTCTGTGGAGCAGTTGGAAATACATTTCATATATCAAAACAGTAAAAACCTATTGACTCTAACACTGGCGTCCGAACTAAAAGGTTGTGGATACAATTGGGCTAATACCTTCAACGGAAGAGCCTCTGTTGTGTCCTCCCTGGAGCAGTTGGAACTACATTTCAGAACAGCAAAAACCTATTGCCTCTAACACTGGCGCCCGAACTAAAAGGGTTTGTATAATAATTGGGTAGATTCTTTGAAAGGTTTGTGATGTCCTCTGTGGAGCAGTTGGAAATACATTTCATATATCAAAACAGTAAAAACCTATTGACTCTAACACTGGCGCCCGAACTAAAAGGTTGTGTGTACAATTGGGCTAAAACATTCAACGGAAAAGCCTATCTAGTGTCCTCCCTGGAGCAGTTGGAACTACATTTCAGAACAGCAAAAACCTATTGCCTCTAACACTGGCGCCCGAACTAAAAGGGTTTGTATAATAATTGGGTAGATTCTTCGAAAGGTTTGTGATGTCCTCTGTGGAGCAGTTGGAAATACATTTCATATATCAAAACAGTAAAAACCTATTGATTTTAACACTGGCGCCCGAACTAAAAGGTTGTGTGTACAATTGGGCTAATACCTTCAACGGAAAAGCCTCTGTGGTGTCCTCACTGGAGCAGTTGGAAGTACATTTCAGAAGAGCAAAAACCTACTGCCTCTAACACTGGCACCCGAACTAAAAGGGTTTGTATAATAATTGGGTAGCTTCTTCGAAAGGTTTGTGATGTCCTCTCTGGAGCAGTTGGAAATACATTTCATATATCAAAACAGCAAAACTCTATTGACTCTAACACTGGCGCCCGAACTAAAAGGTTGTGGATACAATTGGGCTAATACCTTCAACGGAAAAGCCTCTGTGGTGTCCTCCCTGGAGCAGTTGGAACTACATTTCAGAACAGCAAAAACCTATTGCCTCTAACACTGGCGCCCGAACTAAAAGGGTTTGTATAATAATTGGGTAGGTTCTTCGAAAGGTTTGTGATGTCCTCTGTGGAGCAGTTGGAAATACATTTCATATATCAAAACAGTAAAAAACCTATTGACTCTAACACTGGCGCCCGAACTAAAAGGGTTTGTATAATAATTGGGTAGCTTCTTCGAAAGGTTTGTGATGTCCTCTGTGGAGCAGTTGGAAATACATTTCATATATCAAAACAGTAAAAACCTATTGACTCTAACACTGGCGCCCGAACTAAAAGGTTGTGGATACAATTGGGCTAATACCTTCAACGGAAAAGCCTCTGTGGTGTCCTCCCTGGAGCAGTTGGAACTACATTTCAGAACAGCAAAAACCTATTGCCTCTAACACTGGCGCCCGAACTAAAAGGGTTTGTATAATAATTGGGTAGCTTCTTCGAAAGGTTTGTGATGTCCTCTGTGGAGCAGTTGGAAATACATTTCATATATCAAAACAGTGAAAACATATTGACTCTAACACTGGTGCCCGAACAAATGGTGGTGGATACAATTGGGCTAGTACCTTCAATGGAAAAGCCTCTGTGGTGTCCTCCCTGGAGCAGTTGGAACTATATTTCAGAACAGCAAAAACATATTGCCTCTAACACTGGCGCCCGAACTAAAAGGGTTTGTATAATAAATGGGTAGCTTCTTCGAAAGGTTTGAGTTGTCCTCTGTGGAGCAGTTGGAAATACATTTCATATATCAAAACAGTAAAAACGTTTTGACTCTAACACTGGCGCCCGAACTAAATGGTTGTGGATGCAATTGTGCTAATACCTTCAACGGAAAAGCCTCTGTGGTGTCCTCCCTGGAGCAGTTGGAACTACATTTCAGAACAGCAAAAACCTATTGCCTCTAACACTGGCGCCCGAACTAAAATGGTTTGTATAATAATTCGGTAGATTCTTCGAAAGGTTTGTGATGTCCTCTGTGGAACAGTTGGAAATACATTTCATATATCAAAACAGTAAAAAACCTATTGACTGTAACACTGGCGCCCGAACTAAAAGGGTTTGTATAATAATTGGGTAGCTTCTTCGAAAGGTTTGTGATCTCTTCTGTAGAGCAGTTGGAAATATATTTCATATATCAAAACAGTAAAAACCTATTGACTCTAACACTGGCGCCCGAACTAAAAGGTTGTGGATACAATTGGGCTAATACCTTCAACGGAAAAGCCTCTGTGGTGTCCTCCCTGGAGCAGTTGGAACTACATTTCAGAACAGCAAAAACCTATTGCCTCTAACACTGGCGCCCGAACTAAAAGGGTTTGTATAATAATTGGGTAGCATCTTCGAAAGGTTTGTGATGTTCTCTGTGGAGCAGTTGGAAATACATTTCATATATCAAAACAGTAAAAACCTATTGACTCTAACACTGGCGCCCGAACTAAAAGGTTGTGGATACAATTGGGCTAATACCTTCAACGGAAAAGCCTCTGTGGTGTCCTACCTGGAGCAGTTGGAACTACATTTCAGAACAGCAAAAACCTATTGCCTCTAACACTGGCGCCCGAACTAAAAGGGTTTGTATAATAATTCGGTAGCTTCTTGGAAAGGTTTGTGATGTCCTCTGTGGAGCAGTTGGAAATACATTTCATATATCAAAACAGTAAAAACCTATGGACTCTAACACTGGCGCCCGAACTAAAAGGTTGTGGATACAATTGGGCTAATACCTTCAACGGAAAAGCCTCTGTGGTGTCCTCCCTGGAGCAGTTGGAACTACATTTCAGAACAGCAAAAACCTATTGCCTCTAACACTGGCGCCCGAACTAAAAGGGTTTGTATAATAATTCGGTAGCTTCTTCGAAAGCTTTGTGATGTCCTCTGTGGAGCAGTTGGAAATACATTTCATATATCAAAACAGTAAAAAACCTATTGACTCTAACACTGGCGCCCGAACTAAAAGGGTTTGTATAATAATTGGGTAGCTTCTTCGAAAGGTTTGTGATGTCCTCTGTGGAGCAGTTGGAAATACATTTCATATATCAAAACAGTAAAAACCTATTGACTCTAACACTGGCGCCCGAACTAAAAGGTTGTGGATACAATTGGGCTAATACCTTCAACGGAAAAGCCTCTGTAGTGTCCTCCCTGGAGCAGTTGGAACTACATTTCAGAACAGCAAAAACATATTGCCTCTAACACTGGCGCCCGAACTAAAAGGGTTTGTATAATAAATGGGTAGCTTCTTCGAAAGGTTTGAGTTGTCCTCTGTGGAGCAGTTGGAAATACATTTCATATATCAAAACAGTAAAAACATATTGACTCTAACACTGGCGCCCGAACTAAATGGTTGTGGATGCAATTGTGCTAATACCTTCAACGGAAAAGCCTCTGTGGTGTCCTCCCTGGAGCAGTTGGAACTACATTTCAGAACAGCAAAAACCTATTGCCTCTAACACTGGCGCCCGAACTAAAAGGGTTTGCATAATAATTCGGTAGCTTCTTCGAAAGGTTGGTGATGTCCTCTGTGGAGCAGTTGGAAATACATTTCATATATCAAAACAGTAAAAACCTATGGACTCTAACACTGGCGCCCGAACTAAAAGGTTGTGGATACAATTGGGCTAGTACCTTCAACGGAAAAGCCTCTGTGGTGTCTTTCCTGGAGCAGTTGAAACTACATTTCAGAACAGCAAAAACCTATTGCCTCTAACACTGGCGCCTGAACTAAAAGGGTTTGTATAATAATTGGGTAGCTTCTTCGAAAGGTTTGTGATGTCCTCTGTGGAGCAGTTGGAAATACATTTCATATATCAAAACAGTAAAAACCTATTGACTCTAACACTGGCGCCCGAACTAAAAGGTTGTGGATACAATTGGGCTAATACCTTCAACGGAAAAGCCTCTGTTGTGTCCTCCCTGGAGCAGTTCGGACTACATTTCAGAACAGCAAAAACCAATTGCCTCTAACACTGGCGCCTGAACTAAAAGGGTTTGTATAATAATTTTGTAGCATCTTCGAAAGGTTTGTAATGTCCTCTGTGGAGCAGTTGGAAATACATTTCATATATCAAAACAGTAAAAACCTATTGACTCTAACACTGGCGCCCGAACTAAAAGGGTTTGTATAATAATTCGGTAGCTTCTTGGAAAGGTTTGTGATGTCCTCTGTGGAGCAGTTGGAAATACATTTCATATATCAAAACAGTAAAAACCTATGGACTCTAACACTGGCGCCCGAACTAAAAGGTTGTGGATACAATTAGGCTAATACCTTCAACGGAAAAGCCTCTGTGGTGTCCTCCCTGGAGCAGTTGGAACTACATTTCAGAACAGCAAAAACCTATTGCCTCTAACACTGGCGCCCGAACTAAAAGGGTTTGTATAATAATTCGGTAGCTTCTTCGAAAGGTTTGTGATGTCCTCTGTGGAGCAGTTGGAAATACATTTCATATATCAAAACAGTAAAAAACCTATTGACTCTAACACTGGCGCCCGAACTAAAAGGGTTTGTATAATAATTGGGTAGCTTCTTCGAAAGGTTTGTGATGTCCTCTGTGGAGCAGTTGGAAATACATTTCATATATCAAAACAGTAAAAACCTATTGACTCTAACACTGGCGCCCGAACTAAAAGGTTGTGGATACAATTGGGCTAATACCTTCAACGGAAAAGCCTCTGTAGTGTCCTCCCTGGAGCAGTTGGAACTACATTTCAGAACAGCAAAAACATATTGCCTCTAACACTGGCGCCCGAACTAAAAGGGTTTGTATAATAAATGGGTAGCTTCTTCGAAAGGTTTGAGTTGTCCTCTGTGGAGCAGTTGGAAATACATTTCATATATCAAAACAGTAAAAACATATTGACTCTAACACTGGCGCCCGAACTAAATGGTTGTGGATGCAATTGTGCTAATACCTTCAACGGAAAAGCCTCTGTGGTGTCCTCCCTGGAGCAGTTGGAACTACATTTCAGAACAGCAAAAACCTATTGCCTCTAACACTGGCGCCCGAACTAAAAGGGTTTGCATAATAATTCGGTAGCTTCTTCGAAAGGTTGGTGATGTCCTCTGTGGAGCAGTTGGAAATACATTTCATATATCAAAACAGTAAAAACCTATGGACTCTAACACTGGCGCCCGAACTAAAAGGTTGTGGATACAATTGGGCTAGTACCTTCAACGGAAAAGCCTCTGTGGTGTCTTTCCTGGAGCAGTTGAAACTACATTTCAGAACAGCAAAAACCTATTGCCTCTAACACTGGCGCCTGAACTAAAAGGGTTTGTATAATAATTGGGTAGCTTCTTCGAAAGGTTTGTGATGTCCTCTGTGGAGCAGTTGGAAATACATTTCATATATCAAAACAGTAAAAACCTATTGACTCTAACACTGGCGCCCGAACTAAAAGGTTGTGGATACAATTGGGCTAATACCTTCAACGGAAAAGCCTCTGTTGTGTCCTCCCTGGAGCAGTTCGGACTACATTTCAGAACAGCAAAAACCAATTGCCTCTAACACTGGCGCCTGAACTAAAAGGGTTTGTATAATAATTGGGTAGCATCTTCGAAAGGTTTGTAATGTCCTCTGTGGAGCAGTTGGAAATACATTTCATATATCAAAACAGTAAAAACCTATTGACTCTAACACTGGCGCCCGAACTAAAAGGTTGTGGATACAATTGGGCTAATACCTTCAACGGAAAAGCGTCTGCGGTGTCCTCCCTGGAGTAGTTGGAACTACATTTCAGAACAGCAAAATCCTTTTGCCTCTAACACTGGCGCCCGAACTAAAAGGGTTTGTATAATAAATGGGTAGCTTCTTCGAAAGGTTTGATTTGTCCTCTGTGGAGCAGTTGGAAATACATTTCATATATCAAAACAGTAAAAACATATTGACTCTAACACTGGCGCCCGAACTAAATGGTTGTGGATGCAATTGTGCTAATACCTTCAACGGAAAAGCCTCTGTGGTGTCCTCCCTGGAGCAGTTGGAACTACATTTCAGAACAGCAAAATCCTATTGCCTCTAACACTGGCGCCCGAACTAAAAGGGTTTGCATAATAATTCGGTAGCTTCTTCGAAAGGTTGGTGATGTCCTCTGTGGAGCAGTTGGAAATACATTTCATATATCAAAACAGTAAAAACCTATGCACTCTAACACTGGCGCCCGAACTAAAAGGTTGTGGATACAATTGGGCTAATACCTTCAACGGAAAAGCCTCTGTGGTGTCCTCCCTGGAGCAGTTGGAACTACATTTCAGAACAGCAAAAACCTATTGCCTCTAACACTGGCGCCCGAACTAAAAGGGTTTGTATAATAATTGGGTAGCATCTTCGAAAGGTTTGTGATGTTCTCTGTGGAGCAGTTGGAAATACATTTCATATATCAAAACAGTAAAAACCTATTGACTCTAACACTGGCGCCCGAACTAAAAGGTTGTGGATACAATTGGGCTAATACCTTCAACGGAAAAGCCTCTGTGGTGTCCTACCTGGAGCAGTTGGAACTACATTTCAGAACAGCAAAAACCTATTGCCTCTAACACTGGCGCCCGAAATAAAAGGGTTTGTATAATAATTGGGTTGCTTCCTCGAAAGGTTTGTGATGTCCTCTCTGGAGCAGTTGGAAATACATTTCATATATCAAAACAGCAAAAACCTATTGACTCTAACACTGGCGCCCGAACTAAAAGGTTGTGGATACAATTGGGCTAATACCTTCAACGGAAAAGCCTCTGTGGTGTCCTCCCTGGAGCAGTTGGAACTACATTTCAGAACAGCAAAAACCTATTGCCTCTAACACTGGCGCCCGAACTAAAAGGGTTTGTATAATAATTCGGTAGCTTCTTGGAAAGGTTTGTGATGTCCTCTGTGGAGCAGTTGGAAATACATTTCATATATCAAAACAGTAAAAACCTATGGACTCTAACACTGGCGCCCGAACTAAAAGGTTGTGGATACAATTGGGCTAATACCTTCAACGGAAAAGCCTCTGTGGTGTCCTCCCTGGAGCAGTTGGAACTACATTTCAGAACAGCAAAAACCTATTGCCTCTAACACTGGCGCCCGAACTAAAAGGGTTTGTATAATAATTCGGTAGCTTCTTCGAAAGGTTTGTGATGTCCTCTGTGGAGCAGTTGGAAATACATTTCATATATCAAAACAGTAAAAAACCTATTGACTCTAACACTGGCGCCCGAACTAAAAGGGTTTGTATAATAATTGGGTAGCTTCTTCGAAAGGTTTGTGATGTCCTCTGTGGAGCAGTTGGAAATACATTTCATATATCAAAACAGTAAAAACCTATTGACTCTAACACTGGCGCCCGAACTAAAAGGTTGTGGATACAATTGGGCTAATACCTTCAACGGAAAAGCCTCTGTAGTGTCCTCCCTGGAGCAGTTGGAACTACATTTCAGAACAGCAAAAACATATTGCCTCTAACACTGGCGCCCGAACTAAAAGGGTTTGTATAATAAATGGGTAGCTTCTTCGAAAGGTTTGAGTTGTCCTCTGTGGAGCAGTTGGAAATACATTTCATATATCAAAACAGTAAAAACATATTGACTCTAACACTGGCGCCCGAACTAAATGGTTGTGGATGCAATTGTGCTAATACCTTCAACGGAAAAGCCTCTGTGGTGTCCTCCCTGGAGCAGTTGGAACTACATTTCAGAACAGCAAAAACTATTGCCTCTAACACTGGCGCCCGAACTAAAAGGGTTTGCATAATAATTCGGTAGCTTCTTCGAAAGGTTGGTGATGTCCTCTGTGGAGCAGTTGGAAATACATTTCATATATCAAAACAGTAAAAACCTATGGACTCTAACACTGGCGCCCGAACTAAAAGGTTGTGGATACAATTGGGCTAGTACCTTCAACGGAAAAGCCTCTGTGGTGTCTTTCCTGGAGCAGTTGAAACTACATTTCAGAACAGCAAAAACCTATTGCCTCTAACACTGGCGCCTGAACTAAAAGGGTTTGTATAATAATTGGGTAGCTTCTTCGAAAGGTTTGTGATGTCCTCTGTGGAGCAGTTGGAAATACATTTCATATATCAAAACAGTAAAAACCTATTGATTCTAACACTGGCGCCCAAACTAAAAGGTTGTGGATACAATTGGGCTAATACCTTCAACGGAAAAGCCTCTGTTGTGTCCTCCCTGGAGCAGTTCGGACTACATTTCAGAACAGCAAAAACCAATTGCCTCTAACACTGGCGCCTGAACTAAAAGGGTTTGTATAATAATTTTGTAGCATCTTCGAAAGGTTTGTAATGTCCTCTGTGGAGCAGTTGGAAATACATTTCATATATCAAAACAGTAAAAACCTATTGACTCTAACACTGGCGCCCGAACTAAAAGGGTTTGTATAATAATTCGGTAGCTTCTTGGAAAGGTTTGTGATGTCCTCTGTGGAGCAGTTGGAAATACATTTCATATATCAAAACAGTAAAAACCTATGGACTCTAACACTGGCGCCCGAACTAAAAGGTTGTGGATACAATTGGGCTAATACCTTCAACGGAAAAGCCTCTGTGGTGTCCTCCCTGGAGCAGTTGGAACTACATTTCAGAACAGCAAAAACCTATTGCCTCTAACACTGGCGCCCGAACTAAAAGGGTTTGTATAATAATTCGGTAGCTTCTTCGAAAGGTTTGTGATGTCCTCTGTGGAGCAGTTGGAAATACATTTCATATATCAAAACAGTAAAAAACCTATTGACTCTAACACTGGCGCCCGAACTAAAAGGGTTTGTATAATAATTGGGTAGCTTCTTCGAAAGGTTTGTGATGTCCTCTGTGGAGCAGTTGGAAATACATTTCATATATCAAAACAGTAAAAACCTATTGACTCTAACACTGGCGCCCGAACTAAAAGGTTGTGGATACAATTGGGCTAATACCTTCAACGGAAAAGCCTCTGTAGTGTCCTCCCTGGAGCAGTTGGAACTACATTTCAGAACAGCAAAAACATATTGCCTCTAACACTGGCGCCCGAACTAAAAGGGTTTGTATAATAAATGGGTAGCTTCTTCGAAAGGTTTGAGTTGTCCTCTGTGGAGCAGTTGGAAATACATTTCATATATCAAAACAGTAAAAACATATTGACTCTAACACTGGCGCCCGAACTAAATGGTTGTGGATGCAATTGTGCTAATACCTTCAACGGAAAAGCCTCTGTGGTGTCCTCCCTGGAGCAGTTGGAACTACATTTCAGAACAGCAAAAACCTATTGCCTCTAACACTGGCGCCCGAAGTAAAAGGGTTTGCATAATAATTCGGTAGCTTCTTCGAAAGGTTGGTGATGTCCTCTGTGGAGCAGTTGGAAATACATTTCATATATCAAAACAGTAAAAACCTATGGACTCTAACACTGGCGCCCGAACTAAAAGGTTGTGGATACAATTGGGCTAGTACCTTCAACGGAAAAGCCTCTGTGGTGTCTTTCCTGGAGCAGTTGAAACTACATTTCAGAACAGCAAAAACCTATTGCCTCTAACACTGGCGCCTGAACTAAAAGGGTTTGTATAATAATTGGGTAGCTTCTTCGAAAGGTTTGTGATGTCCTCTGTGGAGCAGTTGGAAATACATTTCATATATCAAAACAGTAAAAACCTATTGACTCTAACACTGGCGCCCGAACTAAAAGGTTGTGGATACAATTGGGCTAATACCTTCAACGGAAAAGCCTCTGTTGTGTCCTCCCTGGAGCAGTTCGGACTACATTTCAGAACAGCAAAAACCAATTGCCTCTAACACTGGCGCCTGAACTAAAAGGGTTTGTATAATAATTGGGTAGCATCTTCGAAAGGTTTGTAATGTCCTCTGTGGAGCAGTTGGAAATACATTTCATATATCAAAACAGTAAAAACCTATTGACTCTAACACTGGCGCCCGAACTAAAAGGTTGTGGATACAATTGGGCTAATACCTTCAACGGAAAAGCGTCTGCGGTGTCCTCCCTGGAGTAGTTGGAACTACATTTCAGAACAGCAAAATCCTTTTGCCTCTAACACTGGCGCCCGAACTAAAAGGGTTTGTATAATAAATGGGTAGCTTCTTCGAAAGGTTTGATTTGTCCTCTGTGGAGCAGTTGGAAATACATTTCATATATCAAAACAGTAAAAACATATTGACTCTAACACTGGCGCCCGAACTAAATGGTTGTGGATGCAATTGTGCTAATACCTTCAACGGAAAAGCCTCTGTGGTGTCCTCCCTGGAGCAGTTGGAACTACATTTCAGAACAGCAAAAACCTATTGCCTCTAACACTGGCGCCCGAACTAAAAGGGTTTGCATAATAATTCGGTAGCTTCTTCGAAAGGTTGGTGATGTCCTCTGTGGAGCAGTTGGAAATACATTTCATATATCAAAACAGTAAAAACCTATGCACTCTAACACTGGCGCCCGAACTAAAAGGTTGTGGATACAATTGGGCTAGTACCTTCAACGGAAAAGCCTCTGTGGTGTCCTCCCTGGAGCAGTTGAAACTACATTTCAGAACAGCAAAAACCTATTGCCTCTAACACTGGCGCCTGAACTAAAAGGGTTTGTATAATAATTGGGTAGCATCTTCGAAAGGTTTGTAATGTCCTCTGTGGAGCAGTTGGAAATACATTTCATATATCAAAACAGTAAAAACCTATTGACTCTAACACTGGCGCCCGAACTAAAAGGTTGTGGATACAATTGGGCTAATACCTTCAACGGAAAAGCGTCTGCGGTGTCCTCCCTGGAGTTGTTGGAACTACATTTCAGAACAGCAAAATCCTTTTGCCTCTAACACTGGCGCCCGAACTAAAAGGGTTTGTATAATAATTGGGTAGCTTCTTCGAAAGGTTTGTGATGTCCTCTGTGGAGCAGTTGGAAATACATTTAATATATCAAAACAGTAAAAACCTATTGACTCTAACACTGGCGCCCGAACTAAAAGGTTGTGGATACAATTGGGCTAATACCTTCAACGGAAAAGCCTCTGTTGTGTCCTCCCTGGAGCAGTTCGGACTACATTTCAGACCAGCAAAAACCAATTGCCTCTAACACTGGCGCCTGATCTAAAAGGGTTTGTATAATAATTGGGTAGCATCTTCGAAAGGTTTGTAATGTCCTCTGTGGAGCAGTTGGAAATACATTTCATATATCAAAACAGTAAAAACCTATTGACTCTAACACTGGCGCCCGAACTAAAAGGTTGTGGATACAATTGGGCTAATACCTTCAACGGAAAAGCGTCTGCGGTGTCCTCCCTGGAGTAGTTGGAACTACATTTCAGAACAGCAAAATCCTTTTGCCTCTAACACTGGCGCCCGAACTAAAAGGGTTTGTATAATAATTGGGTAGCTTCTTCGAAAGGTTTGTGATGTCCTCTGTGGAGCAGTTGGAAATATATTTCATATATCAAAACAGTAAAAACCTATTGACTCTAACACTGGCGCCCGAACTAAAAGGTTGTGGATACAATTGGGCTAATACCTTCAACAGAAAAGCCTCTGTGGTGTCCTCCCTGGAGCAGTTGGAACTACATTTCAGAACAGCAAAAACCTATTGCCTCTAACACTGGCGCCCGAACTAAAAGGGTTTGTATAATAATTGGGTAGCTTCTTCGAAAGGTTTGTGATGTCCTCTGTGGAGCAGTTGGAAGTACATTTCATATATCAAAACAGTAAAAACCTATTGACTCTAACACTGGCGCCCGAAC
This sequence comes from Stegodyphus dumicola, assembly GCF_044657685.1. Classification (NCBI taxonomy): domain Eukaryota; kingdom Metazoa; phylum Arthropoda; class Arachnida; order Araneae; family Eresidae; genus Stegodyphus; species Stegodyphus dumicola. The sequence continues at coordinate 260,337,754 of NC_140771.1, read as the reverse complement.
TAAAAGGTTGTGGATACAATTGGGCTAATACCTTCAACGGAAAAGCGTCTGCGGTGTCCTCCCTGGAGTAGTTGGAACTACATTTCAGAACAGCAAAATCCTTTTGCCTCTAACACTGGCGCCCGAACTAAAAGGGTTTGTATAATAATTGGGTAGCTTCTTCGAAAGGTTTGTGATGTCCTCTGTGGAGCAGTTGGAAGTACATTTCATATATCAAAACAGTGAAAACATATTGACTCTAACACTGGTGCCCGAACAAAAGGTGGTGGATACAATTGGGCTAATACCTTCAATGGAAAAGCCTCTGTGGTGTCCTCCCTGGAGCAGTTGGAACTACATTTCAGAACAGCAAAAACATATTGCCTCTAACACTGGCGCCCGAACTAAAAGGGTTTGTATAATAAATGGGTAGCTTCTTCGAAAGGTTTGAGTTGTCCTCTGTGGAGCAGTTGGAAATACATTTCATATATCAAAACAGTAAAAACCTATTGACTCTAACACTGGCGCCCGAACTAAAAGGGTTTGTATAATAATTGGGTAGCTTCTTCGAAAGGTTTGTGATGTCCTCTGTGGAGCAGTTGGAAATACATTTCATATATCAAAACAGTAAAAACCTATTGACTCTAACACTGGCGCCCGAACTAAAAGGTTGTGGATACAATTGGGCTAATACCTTCAACAGAAAAGCCTCTGTGGTGTCCTCCCTGGAGCAGTTGGAACTACATTTCAGAACAGCAAAAACCTATTGCCTCTAACACTGGCGCCCGAACTAAAAGGGTTTGTATAATAATTGGGTAGCTTCTTCGAAAGGTTTGAGTTGTCCTCTGTGGAGCAGTTGGAAATACATTTCATATATCAAAACAGTAAAAACCTATTGACTCTAACACTGGCGCCCGAACTAAAAGGTTGTGGATACAATTGGGCTAATACCTTCAACAGAAAAGCCTCTGTGGTGTCCTCCCTGGAGCAGTTGAAACTACATTTCAGAACAGCAAAAACCTATTGCCTCTAACACTGGCGCCCGAACTAAAAGGGTTTGTATAATAATTGGGTAGATTCTTCGAAAGGTTTGTGATGTCCTCTGTGGAGCAGTTGGAAATACATTTCATATATCGAAACAGTAAAAACCTATTGACTCTAACACTGGCGCCCGAACTAAAAGGTTGTGGATACAATTGGGCTAATACCTTCAACGGAAAAGCGTCTGCGGTGTCCTCCCTGGAGTAGTTGGAACTACATTTCAGAACAGCAAAATCCTTTTGCCTCTAACACTGGCGCCCGAACTAAAAGGGTTTGAATAATAATAGGGTAGATTCTTCGAAAGGTTTGTGATGTCCTCTGTGGAGCAGTTGGAAATACATTTCATATATCAAAACAGTAAAAACCTATTTACTCTAACACTGGCGCCCGAACTAAAAGGTTGTGTGTACAATTGGGCTAAAACATTCAACGGAAAAGCCTCTGTAGTGTCCTCCCTGGAGCAGTTGGAACTACATTTAAGAACAGCAAAAACCTATTGACTCTAACACTGGCGCCCGAACTAAAAGGGTTTGAATAATAATTGGGTAGCTTCTTCGAAAGGTTTGTGATCTCCTCTTTAGAGCAGTTGGAAATACATTTCATATATCAAAACAATAAAAACCTATTGACTCTAACACTGGCGCCCGAACTAAAAGGTTGTGGATACAATTGGGCTAATACCTTCAACGGAAAAGCCTCTGTTGTGTCCTCCCTGGAGCAGTTCGGACTACATTTCAGAACAGCAAAAACCAATTGCCTCTAACACTGGCGCCTGAACTAAAAGGGTTTGTATAATAATTGGGTAGCATCTTCGAAAGGTTTGTAATGTCCTCTGTGGAGCAGTTGGAAATACATTTCATATATCAAAACAGTAAAAACCTATTGACTCTAACACTGGCGCCCGAACTAAAAGGTTGTGGATACAATTGGGCTAATACCTTCAACGGAAAAGCGTCTGCGGTGTCCTCCCTGGAGTAGTTGGAACTACATTTCAGAAAGCAAAATCCTTTTGCCTCTAACACTGGCGCCCGAACTAAAAGGGTTTGTATAATAATTGGGTAGCTTCTTCGAAAGCTTTGTGATGTCCTCTGTGGAGCAGTTGGAAATAAATTTCATATATCAAAACAGTAAAAACCTATTGACTCTAACACTGGCGCCCGAACTAAAATGTTGTGGATACAATTGGGCTAATACCTTCAACGGAAAAGCCTCTGTTGTGTCCTCCCTGGAGCAGTTCGGACTACATTTCAGAACAGCAAAATCCTTTTGCCTCTAACACTGGCGCCCGAACTAAAAGGGTTTGTATAATAATTGGGTAGCTTCTTCGAAAGGTTTTTGATGTCCTCTGTGGAGCAGTTGGAAATACATTTCATATATCAAAACAGTAAAAACCTATTGACTCTAACACTGGCGCCCGAACTAAAAGGTTGTGGATACAATTGGGCTAATACCTTCAACGGAAAAGCCTCTGTGGTGTCCTCCCTGGAGCAGTTGGCACTACATTTCAGAACAGCAAAAACCTATTGCCTCTAACACTGGCGCCCGAACTAAAAGGGTTTGTATAATAATTGGGTAGCTTCTTCGAAATTTTTGTGATGTCCTCTGTGGAGCAGTTGGAAATACATTTCATATATCAAAACAGTGAAAACATATTGACTCTAACACTGGTGCCCGAACAAAAGGTGGTGGATACAATTGGGCTAATACCTTCAATGGAAAAGCCTCTGTGGTGTCCTCCCTGGAGCAGTTGGAACTACATTTCAGAACAGCAAAAACATATTGCCTCTAACACTGGCGCCCGAACTAAAAGGGTTTGTATAATAAATGGGTAGCTTCTTCGAAAGGTTTGAGTTGTCCTCTTTGGAGCAGTTGGAAATACATTTCATATATCAAAGCAGCAAAAACCTATTGCCTCTAACACTGGCGCCTGAACTAAAAGGGTTTGTATAATAATTGGGTAGCTTCTTCGAAAGGTTTGTGATGTCCTCTGTGGAGCAGTTGGAAATACATTTCATATATCAAAACAGTAAAAACCTATTGACTCTAACACTGGCGCCCGAACTAAAAGGTTGTGGATACAATTGGGCTAATACCTTCAACGGAAAAGCCTCTGTTGTGTCCTCCCTGGAGCAGTTCGGACTACATTTCAGAACAGCAAAAACCAATTGCCTCTAACACTGGCGCCTGAACTAAAAGGGTTTGTATAATAATTTTGTAGCATCTTCGAAAGGTTTGTAATGTCCTCTGTGGAGCAGTTGGAAATACATTTCATATATCAAAACAGTAAAAACCTATTGACTCTAACACTGGCGCCCGAACTAAAAGGGTTTGTATAATAATTCGGTAGCTTCTTGGAAAGGTTTGTGATGTCCTCTGTGGAGCAGTTGGAAATACATTTCATATATCAAAACAGTAAAAACCTATGGACTCTAACACTGGCGCCCGAACTAAAAGGTTGTGGATACAATTAGGCTAATACCTTCAACGGAAAAGCCTCTGTGGTGTCCTCCCTGGAGCAGTTGGAACTACATTTCAGAACAGCAAAAACCTATTGCCTCTAACACTGGCGCCCGAACTAAAAGGGTTTGTATAATAATTCGGTAGCTTCTTCGAAAGGTTTGTGATGTCCTCTGTGGAGCAGTTGGAAATACATTTCATATATCAAAACAGTAAAAAACCTATTGACTCTAACACTGGCGCCCGAACTAAAAGGGTTTGTATAATAATTGGGTAGCTTCTTCGAAAGGTTTGTGATGTCCTCTGTGGAGCAGTTGGAAATACATTTCATATATCAAAACAGTAAAAACCTATTGACTCTAACACTGGCGCCCGAACTAAAAGGTTGTGGATACAATTGGGCTAATACCTTCAACGGAAAAGCCTCTGTAGTGTCCTCCCTGGAGCAGTTGGAACTACATTTCAGAACAGCAAAAACATATTGCCTCTAACACTGGCGCCCGAACTAAAAGGGTTTGTATAATAAATGGGTAGCTTCTTCGAAAGGTTTGAGTTGTCCTCTGTGGAGCAGTTGGAAATACATTTCATATATCAAAACAGTAAAAACATATTGACTCTAACACTGGCGCCCGAACTAAATGGTTGTGGATGCAATTGTGCTAATACCTTCAACGGAAAAGCCTCTGTGGTGTCCTCCCTGGAGCAGTTGGAACTACATTTCAGAACAGCAAAAACCTATTGCCTCTAACACTGGCGCCCGAACTAAAAGGGTTTGCATAATAATTCGGTAGCTTCTTCGAAAGGTTGGTGATGTCCTCTGTGGAGCAGTTGGAAATACATTTCATATATCAAAACAGTAAAAACCTATGGACTCTAACACTGGCGCCCGAACTAAAAGGTTGTGGATACAATTGGGCTAGTACCTTCAACGGAAAAGCCTCTGTGGTGTCTTTCCTGGAGCAGTTGAAACTACATTTCAGAACAGCAAAAACCTATTGCCTCTAACACTGGCGCCTGAACTAAAAGGGTTTGTATAATAATTGGGTAGCTTCTTCGAAAGGTTTGTGATGTCCTCTGTGGAGCAGTTGGAAATACATTTCATATATCAAAACAGTAAAAACCTATTGACTCTAACACTGGCGCCCGAACTAAAAGGTTGTGGATACAATTGGGCTAATACCTTCAACGGAAAAGCCTCTGTTGTGTCCTCCCTGGAGCAGTTCGGACTACATTTCAGAACAGCAAAAACCAATTGCCTCTAACACTGGCGCCTGAACTAAAAGGGTTTGTATAATAATTGGGTAGCATCTTCGAAAGGTTTGTAATGTCCTCTGTGGAGCAGTTGGAAATACATTTCATATATCAAAACAGTAAAAACCTATTGACTCTAACACTGGCGCCCGAACTAAAAGGTTGTGGATACAATTGGGCTAATACCTTCAACGGAAAAGCGTCTGCGGTGTCCTCCCTGGAGTAGTTGGAACTACATTTCAGAACAGCAAAATCCTTTTGCCTCTAACACTGGCGCCCGAACTAAAAGGGTTTGTATAATAAATGGGTAGCTTCTTCGAAAGGTTTGATTTGTCCTCTGTGGAGCAGTTGGAAATACATTTCATATATCAAAACAGTAAAAACATATTGACTCTAACACTGGCGCCCGAACTAAATGGTTGTGGATGCAATTGTGCTAATACCTTCAACGGAAAAGCCTCTGTGGTGTCCTCCCTGGAGCAGTTGGAACTACATTTCAGAACAGCAAAATCCTATTGCCTCTAACACTGGCGCCCGAACTAAAAGGGTTTGCATAATAATTCGGTAGCTTCTTCGAAAGGTTGGTGATGTCCTCTGTGGAGCAGTTGGAAATACATTTCATATATCAAAACAGTAAAAACCTATGCACTCTAACACTGGCGCCCGAACTAAAAGGTTGTGGATACAATTGGGCTAATACCTTCAACGGAAAAGCCTCTGTGGTGTCCTCCCTGGAGCAGTTGGAACTACATTTCAGAACAGCAAAAACCTATTGCCTCTAACACTGGCGCCCGAACTAAAAGGGTTTGTATAATAATTGGGTAGCATCTTCGAAAGGTTTGTGATGTTCTCTGTGGAGCAGTTGGAAATACATTTCATATATCAAAACAGTAAAAACCTATTGACTCTAACACTGGCGCCCGAACTAAAAGGTTGTGGATACAATTGGGCTAATACCTTCAACGGAAAAGCCTCTGTGGTGTCCTACCTGGAGCAGTTGGAACTACATTTCAGAACAGCAAAAACCTATTGCCTCTAACACTGGCGCCCGAAATAAAAGGGTTTGTATAATAATTGGGTTGCTTCCTCGAAAGGTTTGTGATGTCCTCTCTGGAGCAGTTGGAAATACATTTCATATATCAAAACAGCAAAAACCTATTGACTCTAACACTGGCGCCCGAACTAAAAGGTTGTGGATACAATTGGGCTAATACCTTCAACGGAAAAGCCTCTGTGGTGTCCTCCCTGGAGCAGTTGGAACTACATTTCAGAACAGCAAAAACCTATTGCCTCTAACACTGGCGCCCGAACTAAAAGGGTTTGTATAATAATTCGGTAGCTTCTTGGAAAGGTTTGTGATGTCCTCTGTGGAGCAGTTGGAAATACATTTCATATATCAAAACAGTAAAAACCTATGGACTCTAACACTGGCGCCCGAACTAAAAGGTTGTGGATACAATTGGGCTAATACCTTCAACGGAAAAGCCTCTGTGGTGTCCTCCCTGGAGCAGTTGGAACTACATTTCAGAACAGCAAAAACCTATTGCCTCTAACACTGGCGCCCGAACTAAAAGGGTTTGTATAATAATTCGGTAGCTTCTTCGAAAGGTTTGTGATGTCCTCTGTGGAGCAGTTGGAAATACATTTCATATATCAAAACAGTAAAAAACCTATTGACTCTAACACTGGCGCCCGAACTAAAAGGGTTTGTATAATAATTGGGTAGCTTCTTCGAAAGGTTTGTGATGTCCTCTGTGGAGCAGTTGGAAATACATTTCATATATCAAAACAGTAAAAACCTATTGACTCTAACACTGGCGCCCGAACTAAAAGGTTGTGGATACAATTGGGCTAATACCTTCAACGGAAAAGCCTCTGTAGTGTCCTCCCTGGAGCAGTTGGAACTACATTTCAGAACAGCAAAAACATATTGCCTCTAACACTGGCGCCCGAACTAAAAGGGTTTGTATAATAAATGGGTAGCTTCTTCGAAAGGTTTGAGTTGTCCTCTGTGGAGCAGTTGGAAATACATTTCATATATCAAAACAGTAAAAACATATTGACTCTAACACTGGCGCCCGAACTAAATGGTTGTGGATGCAATTGTGCTAATACCTTCAACGGAAAAGCCTCTGTGGTGTCCTCCCTGGAGCAGTTGGAACTACATTTCAGAACAGCAAAAACCTATTGCCTCTAACACTGGCGCCCGAACTAAAAGGGTTTGCATAATAATTCGGTAGCTTCTTCGAAAGGTTGGTGATGTCCTCTGTGGAGCAGTTGGAAATACATTTCATATATCAAAACAGTAAAAACCTATGGACTCTAACACTGGCGCCCGAACTAAAAGGTTGTGGATACAATTGGGCTAGTACCTTCAACGGAAAAGCCTCTGTGGTGTCTTTCCTGGAGCAGTTGAAACTACATTTCAGAACAGCAAAAACCTATTGCCTCTAACACTGGCGCCTGAACTAAAAGGGTTTGTATAATAATTGGGTAGCTTCTTCGAAAGGTTTGTGATGTCCTCTGTGGAGCAGTTGGAAATACATTTCATATATCAAAACAGTAAAAACCTATTGACTCTAACACTGGCGCCCAAACTAAAAGGTTGTGGATACAATTGGGCTAATACCTTCAACGGAAAAGCCTCTGTTGTGTCCTCCCTGGAGCAGTTCGGACTACATTTCAGAACAGCAAAAACCAATTGCCTCTAACACTGGCGCCTGAACTAAAAGGGTTTGTATAATAATTTTGTAGCATCTTCGAAAGGTTTGTAATGTCCTCTGTGGAGCAGTTGGAAATACATTTCATATATCAAAACAGTAAAAACCTATTGACTCTAACACTGGCGCCCGAACTAAAAGGGTTTGTATAATAATTCGGTAGCTTCTTGGAAAGGTTTGTGATGTCCTCTGTGGAGCAGTTGGAAATACATTTCATATATCAAAACAGTAAAAACCTATGGACTCTAACACTGGCGCCCGAACTAAAAGGTTGTGGATACAATTGGGCTAATACCTTCAACGGAAAAGCCTCTGTGGTGTCCTCCCTGGAGCAGTTGGAACTACATTTCAGAACAGCAAAAACCTATTGCCTCTAACACTGGCGCCCGAACTAAAAGGGTTTGTATAATAATTCGGTAGCTTCTTCGAAAGGTTTGTGATGTCCTCTGTGGAGCAGTTGGAAATACATTTCATATATCAAAACAGTAAAAAACCTATTGACTCTAACACTGGCGCCCGAACTAAAAGGGTTTGTATAATAATTGGGTAGCTTCTTCGAAAGGTTTGTGATGTCCTCTGTGGAGCAGTTGGAAATACATTTCATATATCAAAACAGTAAAAACCTATTGACTCTAACACTGGCGCCCGAACTAAAAGGTTGTGGATACAATTGGGCTAATACCTTCAACGGAAAAGCCTCTGTAGTGTCCTCCCTGGAGCAGTTGGAACTACATTTCAGAACAGCAAAAACATATTGCCTCTAACACTGGCGCCCGAACTAAAAGGGTTTGTATAATAAATGGGTAGCTTCTTCGAAAGGTTTGAGTTGTCCTCTGTGGAGCAGTTGGAAATACATTTCATATATCAAAACAGTAAAAACATATTGACTCTAACACTGGCGCCCGAACTAAATGGTTGTGGATGCAATTGTGCTAATACCTTCAACGGAAAAGCCTCTGTGGTGTCCTCCCTGGAGCAGTTGGAACTACATTTCAGAACAGCAAAAACCTATTGCCTCTAACACTGGCGCCCGAAGTAAAAGGGTTTGCATAATAATTCGGTAGCTTCTTCGAAAGGTTGGTGATGTCCTCTGTGGAGCAGTTGGAAATACATTTCATATATCAAAACAGTAAAAACCTATGGACTCTAACACTGGCGCCCGAACTAAAAGGTTGTGGATACAATTGGGCTAGTACCTTCAACGGAAAAGCCTCTGTGGTGTCTTTCCTGGAGCAGTTGAAACTACATTTCAGAACAGCAAAAACCTATTGCCTCTAACACTGGCGCCTGAACTAAAAGGGTTTGTATAATAATTGGGTAGCTTCTTCGAAAGGTTTGTGATGTCCTCTGTGGAGCAGTTGGAAATACATTTCATATATCAAAACAGTAAAAACCTATTGACTCTAACACTGGCGCCCGAACTAAAAGGTTGTGGATACAATTGGGCTAATACCTTCAACGGAAAAGCCTCTGTTGTGTCCTCCCTGGAGCAGTTCGGACTACATTTCAGAACAGCAAAAACCAATTGCCTCTAACACTGGCGCCTGAACTAAAAGGGTTTGTATAATAATTGGGTAGCATCTTCGAAAGGTTTGTAATGTCCTCTGTGGAGCAGTTGGAAATACATTTCATATATCAAAACAGTAAAAACCTATTGACTCTAACACTGGCGCCCGAACTAAAAGGTTGTGGATACAATTGGGCTAATACCTTCAACGGAAAAGCGTCTGCGGTGTCCTCCCTGGAGTAGTTGGAACTACATTTCAGAACAGCAAAATCCTTTTGCCTCTAACACTGGCGCCCGAACTAAAAGGGTTTGTATAATAAATGGGTAGCTTCTTCGAAAGGTTTGATTTGTCCTCTGTGGAGCAGTTGGAAATACATTTCATATATCAAAACAGTAAAAACATATTGACTCTAACACTGGCGCCCGAACTAAATGGTTGTGGATGCAATTGTGCTAATACCTTCAACGGAAAAGCCTCTGTGGTGTCCTCCCTGGAGCAGTTGGAACTACATTTCAGAACAGCAAAAACCTATTGCCTCTAACACTGGCGCCCGAACTAAAAGGGTTTGCATAATAATTCGGTAGCTTCTTCGAAAGGTTGGTGATGTCCTCTGTGGAGCAGTTGGAAATACATTTCATATATCAAAACAGTAAAAACCTATGCACTCTAACACTGGCGCCCGAACTAAAAGGTTGTGGATACAATTGGGCTAGTACCTTCAACGGAAAAGCCTCTGTGGTGTCCTCCCTGGAGCAGTTGAAACTACATTTCAGAACAGCAAAAACCTATTGCCTCTAACACTGGCGCCTGAACTAAAAGGGTTTGTATAATAATTGGGTAGCATCTTCGAAAGGTTTGTAATGTCCTCTGTGGAGCAGTTGGAAATACATTTCATATATCAAAACAGTAAAAACCTATTGACTCTAACACTGGCGCCCGAACTAAAAGGTTGTGGATACAATTGGGCTAATACCTTCAACGGAAAAGCGTCTGCGGTGTCCTCCCTGGAGTTGTTGGAACTACATTTCAGAACAGCAAAATCCTTTTGCCTCTAACACTGGCGCCCGAACTAAAAGGGTTTGTATAATAATTGGGTAGCTTCTTCGAAAGGTTTGTGATGTCCTCTGTGGAGCAGTTGGAAATACATTTAATATATCAAAACAGTAAAAACCTATTGACTCTAACACTGGCGCCCGAACTAAAAGGTTGTGGATACAATTGGGCTAATACCTTCAACGGAAAAGCCTCTGTTGTGTCCTCCCTGGAGCAGTTCGGACTACATTTCAGACCAGCAAAAACCAATTGCCTCTAACACTGGCGCCTGATCTAAAAGGGTTTGTATAATAATTGGGTAGCATCTTCGAAAGGTTTGTAATGTCCTCTGTGGAGCAGTTGGAAATACATTTCATATATCAAAACAGTAAAAACCTATTGACTCTAACACTGGCGCCCGAACTAAAAGGTTGTGGATACAATTGGGCTAATACCTTCAACGGAAAAGCGTCTGCGGTCTCCTCCCTGGAGTAGTTGGAACTACATTTCAGAACAGCAAAATCCTTTTGCCTCTAACACTGGCGCCCGAACTAAAAGGGTTTGTATAATAATTGGGTAGCTTCTTCGAAAGGTTTGTGATGTCCTCTGTGGAGCAGTTGGAAATATATTTCATATATCAAAACAGTAAAAACCTATTGACTCTAACACTGGCGCCCGAACTAAAAGGTTGTGGATACAATTGGGCTAATACCTTCAACAGAAAAGCCTCTGTGGTGTCCTCCCTGGAGCAGTTGGAACTACATTTCAGAACAGCAAAAACCTATTGCCTCTAACACTGGCGCCCGAACTAAAAGGGTTTGTATAATAATTGGGTAGCTTCTTCGAAAGGTTTGTGATGTCCTCTGTGGAGCAGTTGGAAGTACATTTCATATATCAAAACAGTAAAAACCTATTGACTCTAACACTGGCGCCCGAACTAAAAGGTTGTGGATACAATTGCGCTAATACCTTCAACGGAAAAGCGTCTGCGGTGTCCTCCCTGGAGTAGTTGGAACTACATTTCAGAACAGCAAAATCCTTTTGCCTCTAACACTGGCGCCCGAACTAAAAGGGTTTGTATAATAATTGGGTAGCTTCTTCGAAAGGTTTGTGATGTCCTCTGTGGAGCAGTTGGAAGTACATTTCATATATCAAAACAGTGAAAACATATTGACTCTAACACTGGTGCCCGAACAAAAGGTGGTGGATACAATTGGGCTAATACCTTCAAATGAAAAGCCTCTGTGGTGTCCTCCCTGGAGCAGTTGGAACTACATTTCAGAACAGCAAAAACATATTGCCTCTAACACTGGCGCCCGAACTAAAAGGGTTTGTATAATAAATGGGTAGCTTCTTCGAAAGGTTTGAGTTGTCCTCTGTGGAGCAGTTGGAAATACATTTCATATATCAAAACAGTAAAAACCTATTGACTCTAACACTGGCGCCCGAACTAAAAGGGTTTGTATAATAATTGGGTAGCTTCTTCGAAAGGTTTGTGATGTCCTCTGTGGAGCAGTTGGAAATACATTTCATATATCAAAACAGTAAAAACCTATTGACTCTAACACTGGCGCCCGAACTAAAAGGTTGTGGATACAATTGGGCTAATACCTTCAACAGAAAAGCCTCTGTGGTGTCCTCCCTGGAGCAGTTGGAACTACATTTCAGAACAGCAAAAACCTATTGCCTCTAACACTGGCGCCCGAACTAAAAGGGTTTGTATAATAATTGGGTAGCTTCTTCGAAAGGTTTGAGTTGTCCTCTGTGGAGCAGTTGGAAATACATTTCATATATCAAAACAGTAAAAACCTATTGACTCTAACACTGGCGCCCGAACTAAAAGGTTGTGGATACAATTGGGCTAATACCTTCAACAGAAAAGCCTCTGTGGTGTCCTCCCTGGAGCAGTTGAAACTACATTTCAGAACAGCAAAAACCTATTGCCTCTAACACTGGCGCCCGAACTAAAAGGGTTTGTATAATAATTGGGTAGATTCTTCGAAAGGTTTGTGATGTCCTCTGTGGAGCAGTTGGAAATACATTTCATATATCGAAACAGTAAAAACCTATTGACTCTAACACTGGCGCCCGAACTAAAAGGTTGTGGATACAATTGGGCTAATACCTTCAACGGAAAAGCGTCTGCGGTGTCCTCCCTGGAGTAGTTGGAACTACATTTCAGAACAGCAAAATCCTTTTGCCTCTAACACTGGCGCCCGAACTAAAAGGGTTTGAATAATAATAGGGTAGATTCTTCGAAAGGTTTGTGATGTCCTCTGTGGAGCAGTTGGAAATACATTTCATATATCAAAACAGTAAAAACCTATTTACTCTAACACTGGCGCCCGAACTAAAAGGTTGTGTGTACAATTGGGCTAAAACATTCAACGGAAAAGCCTCTGTAGTGTCCTCCCTGGAGCAGTTGGAACTACATTTAAGAACAGCAAAAACCTATTGACTCTAACACTGGCGCCCGAACTAAAAGGGTTTGAATAATAATTGGGTAGCTTCTTCGAAATGTTTGTGATCTCCTCTTTAGAGCAGTTGGAAATACATTTCATATATCAAAACAATAAAAACCTATTGACTCTAACACTGGCGCCCGAACTAAAAGGTTGTGGATACAATTGGGCTAATACCTTCAACGGAAAAGCCTCTGTTGTGTCCTCCCTGGAGCAGTTCGGACTACATTTCAGACCAGCAAAAACCAATTGCCTCTAACACTGGCGCCTGATCTAAAAGGGTTTGTATAATAATTGGGTAGCATCTTCGAAAGGTTTGTAATGTCCTCTGTGGAGCAGTTGGAAATACATTTCATATATCAAAACAGTAAAAACCTATTGACTCTAACACTGGCGCCCGAACTAAAAGGTTGTGGATACAATTGGGCTAATACCTTCAACGGAAAAGCGTCTGCGGTGTCCTCCCTGGAGTAGTTGGAACTACATTTCAGAACAGCAAAATCCTTTTGCCTCTAACACTGGCGCCCGAACTAAAAGGGTTTGTATAATAATTGGGTAGCTTCTTCGAAAGGTTTGTGATGTCCTCTGTGGAGCAGTTGGAAATATATTTCATATATCAAAACAGTAAAAACCTATTGACTCTAACACTGGCGCCCGAACTAAAAGGTTGTGGATACAATTGGGCTAATACCTTCAACAGAAAAGCCTCTGTGGTGTCCTCCCTGGAGCAGTTGGAACTACATTTCAGAACAGCAAAAACCTATTGCCTCTAACACTGGCGCCCGAACTAAAAGGGTTTGTATAATAATTGGGTAGCTTCTTCGAAAGGTTTGTGATGTCCTCTGTGGAGCAGTTGGAAGTACATTTCATATATCAAAACAGTAAAAACCTATTGACTCTAACACTGGCGCCCGAACTAAAAGGTTGTGGATACAATTGGGCTAATACCTTCAACGGAAAAGCCTCTGTTGTGTCCTCCCTGGAGCAGTTCGGACTACATTTCAGAACAGCAAAAACCAATTGCCTCTAACACTGGCGCCTGAACTAAAAGGGTTTGTATAATAATTGGGTAGCATCTTCGAAAGGTTTGTAATGTCCTCTGTGGAGCAGTTGGAAATACATTTCATATATCAAAACAGTAAAAACCTATTGACTCTAACACTGGCGCCCGAACTAAAAGGTTGTGGATACAATTGGGCTAATACCTTCAACGGAAAAGCGTCTGCGGTGTCCTCCCTGGAGTAGTTGGAACTACATTTCAGAACAGCAAAATCCTTTTGCCTCTAACACTGGCGCCCGAACTAAAAGGGTTTGTATAATAAATGGGTAGCTTCTTCGAAAGGTTTGATTTGTCCTCTGTGGAGCAGTTGGAAATACATTTCATATATCAAAACAGTAAAAACATATTGACTCTAACACTGGCGCCCGAACTAAATGGTTGTGGATGCAATTGTGCTAATACCTTCAACGGAAAAGCCTCTGTGGTGTCCTCCCTGGAGCAGTTGGAACTACATTTCAGAACAGCAAAAACCTATTGCCTCTAACACTGGCGCCCGAACTAAAAGGGTTTGCATAATAATTCGGTAGCTTCTTCGAAAGGTTGGTGATGTCGTCTGTGGAGCAGTTGGAAATACATTTCATATATCAAAACAGTAAAAACCTATGCACTCTAACACTGGCGCCCGAACTAAAAGGTTGTGGATACAATTGGGCTAGTACCTTCAACGGAAAAGCCTCTGTGGTGTCCTCCCTGGAGCAGTTGAAACTACATTTCAGAACAGCAAAAACCTATTGCCTCTAACACTGGCGCCTGAACTAAAAGGGTTTGTATAATAATTGGGTAGCATCTTCGAAAGGTTTGTAATGTCCTCTGTGGAGCAGTTGGAAATACATTTCATATATCAAAACAGTAAAAACCTATTGACTCTAACACTGGCGCCCGAACTAAAAGGTTGTGGATACAATTGGGCTAATACCTTCAACGGAAAAGCGTCTGCGGTGTCCTCCCTGGAGTTGTTGGAACTACATTTCAGAACAGCAAAATCCTTTTGCCTCTAACACTGGCGCCCGAACTAAAAGGGTTTGTATAATAATTGGGTAGCTTCTTCGAAAGGTTTGTGATGTCCTCTGTGGAGCAGTTGGAAATACATTTAATATATCAAAACAGTAAAAACCTATTGACTCTAACACTGGCGCCCGAACTAAAAGGTTGTGGATACAATTGGGCTAATACCTTCAACGGAAAAGCCTCTGTTGTGTCCTCCCTGGAGCAGTTCGGACTACATTTCAGACCAGCAAAAACCAATTGCCTCTAACACTGGCGCCTGATCTAAAAGGGTTTGTATAATAATTGGGTAGCATCTTCGAAAGGTTTGTAATGTCCTCTGTGGAGCAGTTGGAAATACATTTCATATATCAAAACAGTAAAAACCTATTGACTCTAACACTGGCGCCCGAACTAAAAGGTTGTGGATACAATTGGGCTAATACCTTCAACGGAAAAGCGTCTGCGGTGTCCTCCCTGGAGTAGTTGGAACTACATTTCAGAACAGCAAAATCCTTTTGCCTCTAACACTGGCGCCCGAACTAAAAGGGTTTGTATAATAATTGGGTAGCTTCTTCGAAAGGTTTGTGATGTCCTCTGTGGAGCAGTTGGAAATATATTTCATATATCAAAACAGTAAAAACCTATTGACTCTAACACTGGCGCCCGAACTAAAAGGTTGTGGATACAATTGGGCTAATACCTTCAACAGAAAAGCCTCTGTGGTGTCCTCCCTGGAGCAGTTGGAACTACATTTCAGAACAGCAAAAACCTATTGCCTCTAACACTGGCGCCCGAACTAAAAGGGTTTGTATAATAATTGGGTAGCTTCTTCGAAAGGTTTGTGATGTCCTCTGTGGAGCAGTTGGAAGTACATTTCATATATCAAAACAGTAAAAACCTATTGACTCTAACACTGGCGCCCGAACTAAAAGGTTGTGGATACAATTGGGCTAATACCTTCAACGGAAAAGCGTCTGCGGTGTCCTCCCTGGAGTAGTTGGAACTACATTTCAGAACAGCAAAATCCTTTTGCCTCTAACACTGGCGCCCGAACTAAAAGGGTTTGTATAATAATTGGGTAGCTTCTTCGAAAGGTTTGTGATGTCCTCTGTGGAGCAGTTGGAAGTACATTTCATATATCAAAACAGTGAAAACATATTGACTCTAACACTGGTGCCCGAACAAAAGGTGGTGGATACAATTGGGCTAATACCTTCAATGGAAAAGCCTCTGTGGTGTCCTCCCTGGAGCAGTTGGAACTACATTTCAGAACAGCAAAAACATATTGCCTCTAACACTGGCGCCCGAACTAAAAGGGTTTGTATAATAAATGGGTAGCTTCTTCGAAAGGTTTGAGTTGTCCTCTGTGGAGCAGTTGGAAATACATTTCATATATCAAAACAGTAAAAACCTATTGACTCTAACACTGGCGCCCGAACTAAAAGGGTTTGTATAATAATTGGGTAGCTTCTTCGAAAGGTTTGTGATGTCCTCTGTGGAGCAGTTGGAAATACATTTCATATATCAAAACAGTAAAAACCTATTGACTCTAACACTGGCGCCCGAACTAAAAGGTTGTGGATACAATTGGGCTAATACCTTCAACAGAAAAGCCTCTGTGGTGTCCTCCCTGGAGCAGTTGGAACTACATTTCAGAACAGCAAAAACCTATTGCCTCTAACACTGGCGCCCGAACTAAAAGGGTTTGTATAATAATTGGGTAGCTTCTTCGAAAGGTTTGAGTTGTCCTCTGTGGAGCAGTTGGAAATACATTTCATATATCAAAACAGTAAAAACCTATTGACTCTAACACTGGCGCCCGAACTAAAAGGTTGTGGATACAATTGGGCTAATACCTTCAACAGAAAAGCCTCTGTGGTGTCCTCCCTGGAGCAGTTGAAACTACATTTCAGAACAGCAAAAACCTATTGCCTCTAACACTGGCGCCCGAACTAAAAGGGTTTGTATAATAATTGGGTAGATTCTTCGAAAGGTTTGTGATGTCCTCTGTGGAGCAGTTGGAAATACATTTCATATATCGAAACAGTAAAAACCTATTGACTCTAACACTGGCGCCCGAACTAAAAGGTTGTGGATACAATTGGGCTAATACCTTCAACGGAAAAGCGTCTGCGGTGTCCTCCCTGGAGTAGTTGGAACTACATTTCAGAACAGCAAAATCCTTTTGCCTCTAACACTGGCGCCCGAACTAAAAGGGTTTGAATAATAACAGGGTAGATTCTTCGAAAGGTTTGTGATGTCCTCTGTGGAGCAGTTGGAAATACATTTCATATATCAAAACAGTAAAAACCTATTTACTCTAACACTGGCGCCCGAACTAAAAGGTTGTGTGTACAATTGGGCTAAAACATTCAACGGAAAAGCCTCTGTAGTGTCCTCCCTGGAGCAGTTGGAACTACATTTAAGAACAGCAAAAACCTATTGACTCTAACACTGGCGCCCGAACTAAAAGGGTTTGAATAATAATTGGGTAGCTTCTTCGAAAGGTTTGTGATCTCCTCTTTAGAGCAGTTGGAAATACATTTCATATATCAAAACAATAAAAACCTATTGACTCTAACACTGGCGCCCGAACTAAAAGGTTGTGGATACAATTGGGCTAATACCTTCAACGGAAAAGCCTCTGTTGTGTCCTCCCTGGAGCAGTTCGGACTACATTTCAGAACAGCAAAAACCAATTGCCTCTAACACTGGCGCCTGAACTAAAAGGGTTTGTATAATAATTGGGTAGCATCTTCGAAAGGTTTGTAATGTCCTCTGTGGAGCAGTTGGAAATACATTTCATATATCAAAACAGTAAAAACCTATTGACTCTAACACTGGCGCCCGAACTAAAAGGTTGTGGATACAATTGGGCTAATACCTTCAACGGAAAAGCGTCTGCGGTGTCCTCCCTGGAGTAGTTGGAACTACATTTCAGAAAGCAAAATCCTTTTGCCTCTAACACTGGCGCCCGAACTAAAAGGGTTTGTATAATAATTGGGTAGCTTCTTCGAAAGCTTTGTGATGTCCTCTGTGGAGCAGTTGGAAATAAATTTCATGTATCAAAACAGTAAAAACCTATTGACTCTAACACTGGCGCCCGAACTAAAATGTTGTGGATACAATTGGGCTAATACCTTCAACGGAAAAGCCTCTGTTGTGTCCTCCCTGGAGCAGTTCGGACTACATTTCAGAACAGCAAAATCCTTTTGCCTCTAACACTGGCGCCCGAACTAAAAGGGTTTGTATAATAATTGGGTAGCTTCTTCGAAAGGTTTTTGATGTCCTCTGTGGAGCAGTTGGAAATACATTTCATATATCAAAACAGTAAAAACCTATTGACTCTAACACTGGCGCCCGAACTAAAAGGTTGTGGATACAATTGGGCTAATACCTTCAACGGAAAAGCCTCTGTGGTGTCCTCCCTGGAGCAGTTGGCACTACATTTCAGAACAGCAAAAACCTATTGCCTCTAACACTGGCGCCCGAACTAAAAGGGTTTGTATAATAATTGGGTAGCTTCTTCGAAATTTTTGTGATGTCCTCTGTGGAGCAGTTGGAAATACATTTCATATATCAAAACAGTGAAAACATATTGACTCTAACACTGGTGCCCGAACAAAAGGTGGTGGATACAATTGGGCTAATACCTTCAATGGAAAAGCCTCTGTGGTGTCCTCCCTGGAGCAGTTGGAACTACATTTCAGAACAGCAAAAACATATTGCCTCTAACACTGGCGCCCGAACTAAAAGGGTTTGTATAATAAATGGGTAGCTTCTTCGAAAGGTTTGAGTTGTCCTCTTTGGAGCAGTTGGAAATACATTTCATATATCAAAGCAGCAAAAACCTATTGCCTCTAACACTGGCGCCCGAACTAAAATGGTTTGTATAATAATTCGGTAGATTCTTCGAAAGGTTTGTGATGTCCTCTGTGGAACAGTTGGAAATACATTTCATATATCAAAACAGTAAAAAACCTATTGACTCTAACACTGGCGCCCGAACTAAAAGGGTTTGTATAATAATTGGGTAGCTTCTTCGAAAGGTTTGTGATCTCTTCTGTAGAGCAGTTTGAAATATATTTCATATATCAAAACAGTAAAAACCTATTGACTCTAACACTGGCGCCCGAACTAAAAGGTTGTGGATACAATTGGGCTAATACCTTCAACGGAAAAGCCTCTGTGGTGTCCTCCCTGGAGCAGTTGGAACTACATTTGAGAACAGCAAAAACCTATTGCCTCTAACACTGGCGCCCGAACTAAAAGGGTTTGTATAATAAATCGGTAGCTTCTTCGAAAGGTTTGTGATGTCCTCTGTGGAGCAGTTGGAAATACATTTCATATATCAAAACATTAAAAAACCTATTGACTCTAACACTGGCGCCCGAACTAAAAGGGTTTGTATAATAATTGGGTAGCTTCTTCGAAAGGTTTGTGATGTCCTCTGTGGAGCAGTTGCAAATACATTTCATATATCAAAACAGTAAAAACCTATTGACTCTAACACTGGCGCCCGAACTAAAAGGTTGTGGATACAATTGGGCTAATACCTTCAACGGAAAAGCCTCTGTAGTGTCCTCCCTGGAGCAGTTGGAACTACATTTCAGAACAGCAAAAACCTATTGCCTCTAACACTGGCGCCCGAACTAAAAGGGTTTGTATAATAATTGGGTAGCTTCTTCGAAAGGTTTGTGATGTCCTCTGTGGAGCAGTTGGAAATACATTTCATATATCAAAACAGTGAAAACATATTGACTCTAACACTGGTGCCCGAACAAATGGTGGTGGATACAATTGGGCTAATACCTTCAATGGAAAAGCCTCTGTGGTGTCCTCCCTGGAGCAGTTGGAACTACATTTCAGAACAGCAAAAACATATTGCCTCTAACACTGGCGCCCGAACTAAAAGGGTTTGTATAATAAATGGGTAGCTTCTTCGAAAGGTTTGAGTTGTCCTCTGTGGAGCAGTTGGAAATACATTTCATATATCAAAACAGTAAAAACCTATTGACTCTAACACTGGCGCCCGAACTAAATGGTTGTGGATGCAATTGTGCTAATACCTTCAACGGAAAAGCCTCTGTGGTGTCCTCCCTGGAGCAGTTGGAACTACATTTCAGAACAGCAAAAACCTATTGCCTCTAACACTGGCGCCCGAACTAAAAGGGTTTGTATAATAATTGGGTAGATTCTTCGAAAGGTTGGTGATGTCCTCTGTGGAGCAGTTGGAAATACATTTCATATATCGAAACAGTAAAAACCTATTGACTCTAACACTGGCGCCCGAACTAAAAGGTTGTGGATACAATTGGGCTAATACCTTCAACGGAAAAGCGTCTGCGGTGTCCTCCCTGGAGTAGTTGGAACTACATTTCAGAACAGCAAAATCCTTTTGCCTCTAACACTGGCGCCCGAACTAAAAGGGTTTGAATAATAATAGGGTAGATTCTTCGAAAGGTTTGTGATGTCCTCTGTGGAGCAGTTGGAAATACATTTCATATATCAAAACAGTAAAAACCTATTGACTCTAACACTGGCGCCCGAACTAAAAGGTTGTGTGTACAATTGGGCTAAAACATTCAACGGAAAAGCCTCTGTAGTGTCCTCCCTGGAGCAGTTGGAACTACATTTCAGAACAGCAAAAACCTATTGACTCTAACACTGGCGCCCGAACTAAAAGGGTTTGTATAATAATTGGGTAGCTTCTTCGAAAGGTTTGTGATCTCCTCTTTAGAGCAGTTGGAAATACATTTCATATATCAAAACAATAAAAACCTATTGACTCTAACACTGGCGCCCGAACTAAAAGGTTGTGGATACAATTGGGCTAATACCTTCTACGGAAAAGCGTCTGCGGTGTCCTCCCTGGAGTAGTTGGAACTACATTTCAGAACAGCAAAATCCTTTTGCCTCTAACACTGGCGCCCGAACTAAAAGGGTTTGTATAATAATTGGGTAGCTTCTTCGAAAGGTTTGTGATGTCCTCTGTGGAGCAGTTGGAAATACATTTCATATATCAAAACAGTAAAAACCTATTGACTCTAACACTGGCGCCCGAACTAAAAGGTTGTGGATACAATTGGGCTAATACCTTCAACGGAAAAGCCTCTGTGGTGTCCTCCCTGGAGCAGTTGGAACTACATTTCAGAACAGCAAAAACCTATTGCCTCTAACACTGGCGCCCGAACTAAAAGGGTTTGTATAATAATTGGGTAGCTTCTTCGAAAGGTTTGTGATGTCCTCTGTGGAGCAGTTGGAAATACATTTCATATATCAAAACAGTGAAAACATATTGACTCTAACACTGGTGCCCGAACAAAAGGTGGTGGATACAATTGGGCTAATACCTTCAATGGAAAAGCCTCTGTGGTGTCCTCCCTGGAGCAGTTGGAACTACATTTCAGAACAGGAAAAACATATTGCCTCTAACACTGGCGCCCGAACTAAAAGGGTTTGTATAATAAATGGGTAGCTTCTTCGAAAGGTTTGAGTTGTCCTCTGTGGAGCAGTTGGAAATACATTTCATATATCAAAACAGTAAAAACCTATTGACTCTAACACTGGCGCCCGAACTAAAAGGGTTTGTATAATAATTCGGTAGCTTCTTCGAAAGGTTGGTGATGTCCTCTGTGGAGCAGTTGGAAATACATTTCATATATCAAAACAGTAAAAACCTATGGACTCTAACACTGGCGCCCGAACTAAAAGGTTGTGGATACAATTGGGCTAGTACCTTCAACGGAAAAGCCTCTGTTGTGTCCTCCCTGGAGCAGTTCGGACTACATTTCAGAACAGCAAAAACCAATTGCCTCTAACACTGGCGCCTGAACTAAAAGGGTTTGTATAATAATTGGGTAGCATCTTCGAAAGGTTTGTAATGTCCTCTGTGGAGCAGTTGGAAATACATTTCATATATGAAAACAGTAAAAACCTATTGACTCTAACACTGGCGCCCGAACTAAAAGGTTGTGGATAGAATTGGGCTAATACCTTCAACGGAAAAGCGTCTGCGGTGTCCTCCCTGGAGTAGTTGGAACTACATTTCAGAACAGCAAAATCCTTTTGCCTCTAACACTGGCGCCCGAACTAAAAGGGTTTGTATAATAATTGGGTAGCTTCTTCGAAAGGTTTGTGATGTCCTCTGTGGAGCAGTTGGAAATACATTTCATATATCAAAACAGTAAAAACCTATTGACTCTAACACTGGCGCCCGAACTAAAAGGTTGTGGATACAATTGGGCTAATACCTTCAACGGAAAAGCCTCTGTGGTGTCCTCCCTGGAGCAGTTGGAACTACATTTCAGAACAGCAAAAACCTATTGCCTCTAACACTGGCGCCCGAACTAAAAGGGTTTGTATAATAATTGGGTAGCTTCTTCGAAAGGTTTGTGATGTCCTCTGTGGAGCAGTTGGAAATACATTTCATATATCAAAACAGTGAAAACATATTGAATCTATCACTGGTGCCCGAACAAAAGGTGGTGGATAAAATTGGGCTAATACCTTCAATGGAAAAGCCTCTGTGGTGTCCTCCCTGGAGCAGTTATAACTACATTTCAGAACAGCAAAAACATATTGCCTCTAACACTGGCGCCCGAACTAAAAGGGTTTGTATAATAAATGGGTAGCTTCTTCGAAAGGTTTGAGTTGTCCTCTGTGGAGCAGTTGGAAATACATTTCATATATCAAAACAGTAAAAACCTATTGACTCTAACACTGGCGCCCGAACTAAAAGGGTTTGTATAATAATTCGGTAGCTTCTTCGAAAGGTTGGTGATGTCCTCTGTGGAGCAGTTGGAAATACATTTCATATATCAAAACAGTAAAAACCTATGGAATCTAACACTGGCGCCCGAACTAAAAGGTTGTGGATACAATTGGGCTAGTACCTTCAACGGAAAAGCCTCTGTGGTGTCCTCCCTGGAGCAGTTGAAACTACATTTCAGAACAGCAAAAACCTATTGCCTCTAACACTGGCGCCCGAACTAAAAGGGTTTGTATAATAATTGGGTAGATTCTTCGAAAGGTTTGTGATGTCCTCTGTGGAGCAGTTGGAAATACATTTCATATATCGAAACAGTAAAAACCTATTGACTCTAACACTGGCGCCCGAACTAAAAGGTTGTGGATACAATGGGGCTAATACCTTCAACGGAAAAGCGTCTGCGGTGTCCTCCCTGGAGTAGTTGGAACTACATTTCAGAACAGCAAAATCCTTTTGACTCTAACACTGGCGCCCGAACTAAAAGGGTTTGAATAATAATAGGGTAGATTCTTCGAAAGGTTTGTGATGTCCTCTGTGGAGCAGTTGGAAATACATTTCATATATCAAAACAGTAAAAACCTATTGACTCTAACACTGGCGCCCGAACTAAAAGGTTGTGTGTACAATTGGGCTAAAACATTCAACGGAAAAGCCTCTGTAGTGTCCTCCCTGGAGCAGTTGGAACTACATTTCAGAACAGCAAAAACCTATTGACTGTAACACTGGCGCCCGAACTAAAAGGGTTTGTATAATAATTGGGTAGCTTCTTCGAAAGGTTTGTGATCTCCTCTTTAGAGCAGTTGGAAATACATTTCATATATCAAAACAATAAAAACCTATTGACTCTAACACTGGCGCCCGAACTAAAAGGTTGTGGATACAATTGGGCTAATACCTTCAACGGAAAAGCCTCTGTTGTGTCCTCCCTGGAGCAGTTCGGACTACATTTCAGAACAGCAAAAACCAATTGCCTCTAACACTGGCGCCTGAACTAAAAGGGTTTGTATAATAATTGGGTAGCATCTTCGAAAGGTTTGTAATGTCCTCTGTGGAGCAGTTGGAAATACATTTCATATATCAAAACAGTAAAAACCTATTGACTCTAACACTGGCGCCCGAACTAAAAGGTTGTGGATACAATTGGGCTAATACCTTCAACGGAAAAGCGTCTGCGGTGTCCTCCCTGGAGTAGTTGGAACTACATTTCAGAAAGCAAAATCCTTTTGCCTCTAACACTGGCGCCCGAACTAAAAGGGTTTGTATAATAATTGGGTAGCTTCTTCGAAAGGTTTGTGATGTCCTCTGTGGAGCAGTTGGAAATACATTTCATATATCAAAACAGTAAAAACCTATTGACTCTAACACTGGCGCCCGAACTAAAAGGTTGTGGATACAATTGGGCTAATACCTTCAACGGAAAAGCCTCTGTTGTGTCCTCCCTGGAGCAGTTCGGACTACATTTCAGAACAGCAAAAACCAATTGCCTCTAACACTGGCGCCTGAACTAAAAGGGTTTGTATAATAATTGGGTAGCATCTTCGAAAGGTTTGTAATGTCCTCTGTGGAGCAGTTGGAAATACATTTAATATATCAAAACAGTAAAAACCTATTGACTCTAACACTGGCGCCCGAACTAAAAGGTTGTGGATACAATTGGGCTAATACCTTCAACGGAAAAGCGTCTGCGGTGTCCTCCCTGGAGTAGTTGGAACTACATTTCAGAACAGCAAAATCCTTTTGCCTCTAACACTGGCGCCCGAACTAAAAGGGTTTGTATAATAATTGGGTAGCTTCTTCGAAAGGTTTGTGATGTCCTCTGTGGAGCAGTTGGAAATACATTTCATATATCAAAACAGTAAAAACCTATTGACTCTAACACTGGCGCCCGAACTAAAAGGTTGTGGATACAATTGGGCTAATACCTTCAACGGAAAAGCCTCTGTGGTGTCCTCCCTGGAGCAGTTGGCACTACATTTCAGAACAGCAAAAACATATTGCCTCTAACACTGGCGCCCGAACTAAAAGGGTTTGTATAATAATTGGGTAGCTTCTTCGAAATTTTTGTGATGTCCTCTGTGGAGCAGTTGGAAATACATTTCATATATCAAAACAGTGAAAACATATTGACTCTAACACTGGTGCCCGAACAAAAGGTGGTGGATACAATTGGGCTAATACCTTCAATGGAAAAGCCTCTGTGGTGTCCTCCCTGGAGCAGTTGGAACTACATTTCAGAACAGCAAAAACATATTGCCTCTAACACTGGCGCCCGAACTAAAAGGGTTTGTATAATAAATGGGTAGCTTCTTCGAAAGGTTTGAGTTGTCCTCTTTGGAGCAGTTGGAAATACATTTCATATATCAAAGCAGCAAAAACCTATTGCCTCTAACACTGGCGCCCGAACTAAAATGGTTTGTATAATAATTCGGTAGATTCTTCGAAAGGTTTGTGATGTCCTCTGTGGAACAGTTGGAAATACATTTCATATATCAAAACAGTAAAAAACCTATTGACTCTAACACTGGCGCCCGAACTAAAAGGGTTTGTATAATAATTGGGTAGCTTCTTCGAAAGGTTTGTGATCTCTTCTGTAGAGCAGTTTGAAATATATTTCATATATCAAAACAGTAAAAACCTATTGACTCTAACACTGGCGCCCGAACTAAAAGGTTGTGGATACAATTGGGCTAATACCTTCAACGGAAAAGCCTCTGTGGTGTCCTCCCTGGAGCAGTTGGAACTACATTTGAGAACAGCAAAAACCTATTGCCTCTAACACTGGCGCCCGAACTAAAAGGGTTTGTATAATAAATCGGTAGCTTCTTCGAAAGGTTTGTGATGTCCTCTGTGGAGCAGTTGGAAATACATTTCATATATCAAAACAGTAAAAAACCTATTGACTCTAACACTGGCGCCCGAACTAAAAGGGTTTGTATAATAATTGGGTAGCTTCTTCGAAAGGTTTGTGATGTCCTGTGTGGAGCAGTTGCAAATACATTTCATATATCAAAACAGTGAAAACATATTGACTCTAACACTGGTGCCCGAACAAATGGTGGTGGATACAATTGTGCTAATACCTTCAACGGAAAAGCCTCTGTGGTGTCCTCCCTGGAGCAGTTGGAACTACATTTCAGAACAGCAAAAACCTATTGCCTCTAACACTGGCGCCCGAACTAAAAGGGTTTGTATAATAATTGGGTAGATTCTTCGAAAGGTTGGTGATGTCCTCTGTGGAGCAGTTGGAAATACATTTCATATATCGAAACAGTAAAAACCTATTGACTCTAACACTGGCGCCCGAACTAAAAGGTTGTGGATACAATTGGGCTAATACCTTCAACGGAAAAGCGTCTGCGGTGTCCTCCCTGGAGTAGTTGGAACTACATTTCAGAACAGCAAAATCCTTTTGCCTCTAACACTGGCGCCCGAACTAAAAGGGTTTGAATAATAATAGGGTAGATTCTTCGAAAGGTTTGTGATGTCCTCTGTGGAGCAGTTGGAAATACATTTCATATATCAAAACAGTAAAAACCTATTGACTCTAACACTGGCGCCCGAACTAAAAGGTTGTGTGTACAATTGGGCTAAAACATTCAACGGAAAAGCCTCTGTAGTGTCCTCCCTGGAGCAGTTGGAACTACATTTCAGAACAGCAAAAACCTATTGACTCTAACACTGGCGCCCGAACTAAAAGGGTTTGTATAATAATTGGGTAGCTTCTTCGAAAGGTTTGTGATCTCCTCTTTAGAGCAGTTGGAAATACATTTCATATATCAAAACAATAAAAACCTATTGACTCTAACACTGGCGCCCGAACTAAAAGGTTGTGGATACAATTGGGCTAATACCTTCTACGGAAAAGCGTCTGCGGTGTCCTCCCTGGAGTAGTTGGAACTACATTTCAGAACAGCAAAATCCTTTTGCCTCTAACACTGGCGCCCGAACTAAAAGGGTTTGTACAATAATTGGGTAGCTTCTTCGAAAGGTTTGTGATGTCCTCTGTGGAGCAGTTGGAAATACATTTCATATATCAAAACAGTAAAAACCTATTGACTCTAACACTGGCGCCCGAACTAAAAGGTTGTGGATACAATTGGGCTAATACCTTCAACGGAAAAGCCTCTGTGGTGTCCTCCCTGGAGCAGTTGGAACTACATTTCAGAACAGCAAAAACCTATTGCCTCTAACACTGGCGCCCGAACTAAAAGGGTTTGTATAATAATTGGGTAGCTTCTTCGAAAGGTTTGTGATGTCCTCTGTGGAGCAGTTGGAAATACATTTCATATATCAAAACAGTGAAAACATATTGACTCTAACACTGGTGCCCGAACAAAAGGTGGTGGATACAATTGGGCTAATACCTTCAATGGAAAAGCCTCTGTGGTGTCCTCCCTGGAGCAGTTGGAACTACATTTCAGAACAGGAAAAACATATTGCCTCTAACACTGGCGCCCGAACTAAAAGGGTTTGTATAATAAATGGGTAGCTTCTTCGAAAGGTTTGAGTTGTCCTCTGTGGAGCAGTTGGAAATACATTTCATATATCAAAACAGTAAAAACCTATTGACTCTAACACTGGCGCCCGAACTAAAAGGGTTTGTATAATAATTCGGTAGCTTCTTCGAAAGGTTGGTGATGTCCTCTGTGGAGCAGTTGGAAAATATTTCATATATCAAAACAGTAAAAACCTATGGACTCTAACACTGGCGCCCGAACTAAAAGGTTGTGGATACAATTGGGCTAGTACCTTCAACGGAAAAGCCTCTGTTGTGTCCTCCCTGGAGCAGTTCGGACTACATTTCAGAACAGCAAAAACCAATTGCCTCTAACACTGGCGCCTGAACTAAAAGGGTTTGTATAATAATTGGGTAGCATCTTCGAAAGGTTTGTAATGTCCTCTGTGGAGCAGTTGGAAATACATTTCATATATCAAAACAGTAAAAACCTATTGACTCTAACACTGGCGCCCGAACTAAAAGGTTGTGGATACAATTGGGCTAATACCTTCAACGGAAAAGCGTCTGCGGTGTCCTCCCTGGAGTAGTTGGAACTACATTTCAGAACAGCAAAATCCTTTTGCCTCTAACACTGGCGCCCGAACTAAAAGGGTTTGTATAATAATTGGGTAGCTTCTTCGAAAGGTTTGTGATGTCCTCTGTGGAGCAGTTGGAAATACATTTCATATATCAAAACAGTAAAAACCTATTGACTCTAACACTGGCGCCCGAACTAAAAGGTTGTGGATACAATTGGGCTAATACCTTCAACGGAAAAGCCTCTGTGGTGTCCTCCCTGGAGCAGTTGGAACTACATTTCAGAACAGCAAAAACCTATTGCCTCTAACACTGGCGCCCGAACTAAAAGGGTTTGTATAATAATTGGGTAGCTTCTTCGAAAGGTTTGTGATGTCCTCTGTGGAGCAGTTGGAAATACATTTCATATATCAAAACAGTGAAAACATATTGACTCTAACACTGGTGCCCGAACAAAAGGTGGTGGATAAAATTGGGCTAATACCTTCAATGGAAAAGCCTCTGTGGTGTCCTCCCTGGAGCAGTTGGAACTACATTTCAGAACAGCAAAAACATATTGCCTCTAACACTGGCGCCCGAACTAAAAGGGTTTGTATAATAAATGGGTAGCTTCTTCGAAAGGTTTGAGTTGTCCTCTGTGGAGCAGTTGGAAATACATTTCATATATCATAACAGTAAAAACCTATTGACTCTAACACTGGCGCCCGAACTAAAAGGGTTTGTATAATAATTCGGTAGCTTCTTCGAAAGGTTGGTGATGTCCTCTGTGGAGCAGTTGGAAATACATTTCATATATCAAAACAGTAAAAACCTATGGAATCTAACACTGGCGCCCGAACTAAAAGGTTGTGGATACAATTGGGCTAGTACCTTCAACGGAAAAGCCTCTGTGGTGTCCTCCCTGGAGCAGTTGAAACTACATTTCAGAACAGCAAAAACCTATTGCCTCTAACACTGGCGCCCGAACTAAAAGGGTTTGTTTAATAATTGGGTAGATTCTTCGAAAGGTTTGTGATGTCCTCTGTGGAGCAGTTGGAAATACATTTCATATATCAAAACAGTAAAAACCTATTGACTCTAACACTGGCGCCCGAACTAAAAGGTTGTGTGTACAATTGGGCTAAAACATTCAACGGAAAAGCCTCTGTAGTGTCCTCCCTGGAGCAGTTGGAACTACATTTCAGAACAGCAAAAACCTATTGACTCTAACACTGGCGCCCGAACTAAAAGGGTTTGTATAATAATTGGGTAGCTTCTTCGAAAGGTTTGTGATCTCCTCTTTAGAGCAGTTGGAAATACATTTCATATATCAAAACAATAAAAACCTATTGACTCTAACACTGGCGCCCGAACTAAAAGGTTGTGGATACAATTGGGCTAATACCTTCAACGGAAAAGCCTCTGTTGTGTCCTCCCTGGAGCAGTTCGGACTACATTTCAGAACAGCAAAAACCAATTGCCTCTAACACTGGCGCCTGAACTAAAAGGGTTTGTATAATAATTGGGTAGCATCTTCGAAAGGTTTGTAATGTCCTCTGTGGAGCAGTTGGAAATACATTTCATATATCAAAACAGTAAAAACCTATTGACTCTAACACTGGCGCCCGAACTAAAAGGTTGTGGATACAATTGGGCTAATACCTTCAACGGAAAAGCGTCTGCGGTGTCCTCCCTGGAGTAGTTGGAACTACATTTCAGAAAGCAAAATCCTTTTGCCTCTAACACTGGCGCCCGAACTAAAAGGGTTTGTATAATAATTGGGTAGCTTCTTCGAAAGGTTTGTGATGTCCTCTGTGGAGCAGTTGGAAATACATTTCATATATCAAAACAGTAAAAAACTATTGACTCTAACACTGGCGCCCGAACTAAAAGGTTGTGGATACAATTGGGCTAATACCTTCAACGGAAAAGCCTCTGTTGTGTCCTCCCTGGAGCAGTTCGGACTACATTTCAGAACAGCAAAAACCAATTGCCTCTAACACTGGCGCCTGAACTAAAAGGGTTTGTATAATAATTGGGTAGCATCTTCGAAAGGTTTGTAATGTCCTCTGTGGAGCAGTTGGAAATACATTTAATATATCAAAACAGTAAAAACCTATTGACTCTAACACTGGCGCCCGAACTAAAAGGTTGTGGATACAATTGGGCTAATACCTTCAACGGAAAAGCGTCTGCGGTGTCCTCCCTGGAGTAGTTGGAACTACATTTCAGAACAGCAAAATCCTTTTGCCTCTAACACTGGCGCCCGAACTAAAAGGGTTTGTATAATAATTGGGTAGCTTCTTCGAAAGGTTTGTGATGTCCTCTGTGGAGCAGTTGGAAATACATTTCATATATCAAAACAGTAAAAACCTATTGACTCTAACACTGGCGCCCGAACTAAAAGGTTGTGGATACAATTGGGCTAATACCTTCAACGGAAAAGCCTCTGTGGTGTCCTCCCTGGAGCAGTTGGAACTACATTTCAGAACAGCAAAAACCTATTGCCTCTAACACTGGCGCCCGAACTAAAAGGGTTTGTATAATAATTGGGTAGCTTCTTCGAAAGGTTTGTGATGTCCTCTGTGGAGCAGTTGGAAATACATTTCATATATCAAAACAGTGAAAACATATTGACTCTAACACTGGTGCCCGAACAAAAGGTGGTGGATACAATTGGGCTAATACCTTCAATGGAAAAGCCTCTGTGGTGTCCTCCCTGGAGCAGTTGGAACTACATTTCAGAACAGGAAAAACATATTGCCTCTAACACTGGCGCCCGAACTAAAAGGGTTTGTATAATAAATGGGTAGCTTCTTCGAAAGGTTTGAGTTGTCCTCTGTGGAGCAGTTGGAAATACATTTCATATATCAAAACAGTAAAAACCTATTGACTCTAACACTGGCGCCCGAACTAAAAGGGTTTGTATAATAATTCGGTAGCTTCTTCGAAAGGTTGGTGATGTCCTCTGTGGAGCAGTTGGAAATACATTTCATATATCAAAACAGTAAAAACCTATGGACTCTAACACTGGCGCCCGAACTAAAAGGTTGTGGATACAATTGGGCTAATACCTTCAACGGAAAAGCGTCTGCGGTGTCCTCCCTGGAGTAGTTGGAACTACATTTCAGAACAGCAAAATCCTTTTGCCTCTAACACTGGCGCCCGAACTAAAAGGGTTTGTATAATAATTGGGTAGCTTCTTCGAAAGGTTTGTGATGTCCTCTGTGGAGCAGTTGGAAATACATTTCATATATCAAAACAGTAAAAACCTATTGACTCTAACACTGGCGCCCGAACTAAAAGGTTGTGGATACAATTGGGCTAATACCTTCAACGGAAAAGCCTCTGTGGTGTCCTCCCTGGAGCAGTTGGAACTACATTTCAGAACAGCAAAAACCTATTGCCTCTAACACTGGCGCCCGAACTAAAAGGGTTTGTATAATAATTGGGTAGCTTCTTCGAAAGGTTTGTGATGTCCTCTGTGGAGCAGTTGGAAATACATTTCATATATCAAAACAGTGAAAACATATTGACTCTAACACTGGTGCCCGAACAAAAGGTGGTGGATAAAATTGGGCTAATACCTTCAATGGAAAAGCCTCTGTGGTGTCCTCCCTGGAGCAGTTGGAACTACATTTCAGAACAGCAAAAACATATTGCCTCTAACACTGGCGCCCGAACTAAAAGGGTTTGTATAATAAATGGGTAGCTTCTTCGAAAGGTTTGAGTTGTCCTCTGTGGAGCAGTTGGAAATACATTTCATATATCAAAACAGTAAAAACCTATTGACTCTAACACTGGCGCCCGAACTAAAAGGGTTTGTATAATAATTCGGTAGCTTCTTCGAAAGGTTGGTGATGTCCTCTGTGGAGCAGTTGGAAATACATTTCATATATCAAAACAGTAAAAACCTATGGAATCTAACACTGGCGCCCGAACTAAAAGGTTGTGGATACAATTGGGCTAGTACCTTCAACGGAAAAGCCTCTGTGGTGTCCTCCCTGGAGCAGTTGAAACTACATTTCAGAACAGCAAAAACCTATTGCCTCTAACACTGGCGCCCGAACTAAAAGGGTTTGTATAATAATTGGGTAGATTCTTCGAAAGGTTTGTGATGTCCTCTGTGGAGCAGTTGGAAATACATTTCATATATCGAAACAGTAAAAACCTATTGACTCTAACACTGGCGCCCGAACTAAAAGGTTGTGGATACAATGGGGCTAATACCTTCAACGGAAAAGCGTCTGCGGTGTCCTCCCTGGAGTAGTTGGAACTACATTTCAGAACAGCAAAATCCTTTTGACTCTAACACTGGCGCCCGAACTAAAAGGGTTTGAATAATAATAGGGTAGATTCTTCGAAAGGTTTGTGATGTCCTCTGTGGAGCAGTTGGAAATACGTTTCATATATCGAAACAGTAAAAACCTATTGACTCTAACACTGGCGCCCGAACTAAAAGGTTGTGTGTACAATTGGGCTAAAACATTCAACGGAAAAGCCTCTGTAGTGTCCTCCCTGGAGCAGTTGGAACTACATTTCAGAACAGCAAAAACCTATTGACTCTAACACTGGCGCCCGAACTAAAAGGGTTTGTATAATAATTGGGTAGCTTCTTCGAAAGGTTTGTGATCTTCTCTTTAGAGCAGTTGGAAATACATTTCATATATCAAAACAATAAAAACCTATTGACTCTAACACTGGCGCCCGAACTAAAAGGTTGTGGATACAATTGGGCTAATACCTTCAACGGAAAAGCCTCTGTTGTGTCCTCCCTGGAGCAGTTCGGACTACATTTCAGAACAGCAAAAACCAATTGCCTCTAACACTGGCGCCTGAACTAAAAGGGTTTGTATAATAATTGGGTAGCATCTTCGAAAGGTTTGTAATGTCCTCTGTGGAGCAGTTGGAAATACATTTCATATATCAAAACAGTAAAAACCTATTGACTCTAACACTGGCGCCCGAACTAAAAGGTTGTGGATACAATTGGGCTAATACCTTCAACGGAAAAGCGTCTGCGGTGTCCTCCCTGGAGTAGTTGGAACTACATTTCAGAAAGCAAAATCCTTTTGCCTCTAACACTGGCGCCCGAACTAAAAGGGTTTGTATAATAATTGGGTAGCTTCTTCGAAAGGTTTGTGATGTCCTCTGTGGAGCAGTTGGAAATACATTTCATATATCAAAACAGTAAAAACCTATTGACTCTAACACTGGCGCCCGAACTAAAAGGTTGTGGATACAATTGGGCTAATACCTTCAACGGAAAAGCCTCTGTTGTGTCCTCCCTGGAGCAGTTCGGACTACATTTCAGAACAGCAAAAACCAATTGCCTCTAATACTGGCGCCTGAACTAAAAGGGTTTGTATAATAATTGGGTAGCATCTTCGAAAGGTTTGTAATGTCCTCTGTGGAGCAGTTGGAAATACATTTAATATATCAAAACAGTAAAAACCTATTGACTCTAACACTGGCGCCCGAACTAAAAGGTTGTGGATACAATTGGGCTAATACCTTCAACGGAAAAGCGTCTGCGGTGTCCTCCCTGGAGTAGTTGGAACTACATTTCAGAACAGCAAAATCCTTTTGCCTCTAACACTGGCGCCCGAACTAAAAGGGTTTGTATAATAATTGGGTAGCTTCTTCGAAAGGTTTGTGATGTCCTCTGTGGAGCAGTTGGAAATACATTTCATATATCAAAACAGTAAAAACCTATTGACTCTAACACTGGCGCCCGAACTAAAAGGTTGTGGATACAATTGGGCTAATACCTTCAACGGAAAAGCCTCTGTGGTGTCCTCCCTGGAGCAGTTGGAACTACATTTCAGAACAGCAAAAACCTATTGCCTCTAACACTGGCGCCCGAACTAAAAGGGTTTGTATAATAATTGGGTAGCTTCTTCGAAAGGTTTGTGATGTCCTCTGTGGAGCAGTTGGAAATACATTTCATATATCAAAACAGTGAAAACATATTGACTCTAACACTGGTGCGCGAACTAAAAGGTTGTGGATACAATTGGGCTAATACCTTCAACGGAAAAGCCTCTGTGGTGTCCTCCCTGGAGCAGTTGGAACTACATTTCAGAACAGCAAAAACCTATTGCCTCTAACACTGGCGCCCGAAATAAAAGGGTTTGTATAATAATTGGGTAGCTTCCTCGAAAGGTTTGTGATGTCCTCTGTGGAGCAGTTGGAAATACATTTCATATATCAAAACAGTAAAAACCTATTGACACTAACACTGGCGCCCGAACTAAAAGGTTGTGGATACAATTGGGCTAATACCTTCAACGGAAAAGTCTCTGTGGTGTCCTCCCTGGAGCAGTTGGAACTACATTTCAGAACAGCAAAAACCTATTGCCTCTAACACTGGCGCCCGAAATAAAAGGGTTTGTATAATAATTGGGTAGCTTCCTCGAAAGGTTTGTGTTGTCCTCTCTGGAGCAGTTGGAAATACATTTCATATATCAAAACAGCAAAAACCTATTGACTCTAACACTGGCGCCCGAACTAAAAGGTTGTGGATACAATTGGGCTAATACCTTCAACGGAAAAGCCTCTGTGGTGTCCTCCCTGGAGCAGTTGGAACTACATTTCAGAACAGCAAAAACCTATTGCCTCTAACACTGGCGCCCGAACTAAAAGGGTTTGTATAATAATTCGGTAGCTTCTTGGAAAGTTTTGTGATGTCCTCTGTGGAGCAGTTGGAAATACATTTCATATATCAAAACAGTAAAAACCTATGGACTCTAACAGTGGCGCCCGAACTAAAAGGTTGTGGATACAATTGGGCTAATACCTTCAACGGAAAAGCCTCTGTGGTGTCCTCCCTGGAGCAGTTGGAACTACATTTCAGAACAGCAAAAACCTATTGCCTCTAACACTGGCGCCCGAACTAAAAGGGTTTGTATAATAATTCGGTAGCTTCTTCGAAAGGTTTGTGATGTCCTCTGTGGAGCAGTTGGAAATACATTTCATATATCAAAACAGTAAAAAACCTATTGACTCTAACACTGGCGCCCGAACTAAAAGGGCTTGTATAATAATTGGGTAGCTTCTTCGAAATGTTTGTGATGTCCTCTGTGGAGCAGTTGGAAATACATTTCATATATCAAAACAGTAAAAACCTATGGACTCTAACACTGGCGCCCGAACTAAAAGGTTGTGGATACAATTGGGCTAATACCTTCAACGGAAAAGCCTCTGTAGTGTCCTCCCTGGAGCAGTTGGAACTACATTTCAGAACAGCAAAAACCTATTGCCTCTAACACTGGCGCGCGAACTAAAAGAGTTTGTATAATAATTGGGTAGCTTCTTCGAAAGGTTTGTGATGTCCTCTGTGGAGCAGTTGGAAATACATTTCATATATCAAAACAGTGAAAACATATTGACTCTAACACTGGTGCCCGAACAAATGGTGGTGGATACAATTGGGCTAATACCTTCAATGGAAAAGCCTCTGTGGTGTCCTCCCTGGAGCAGTTTGAACTACATTTCAGAACAGCAAAAACATATTGCCTCTAACACTGGCGCCCGAACTAAAAGGGTTTGTATAATAAATGGGTAGCTTCTTCGAAAGGTTTGAGTTGTCCTCTGTGGAGCAGTTGGAAATACATTTCATATATCAAAACAGTAAAAACCTATTGACTCTAACACTGGCGCCCGAACTAAATGGTTGTGGATGCAATTGTGCTAATACCTTCAACGGAAAAGCCTCTGTGGTGTCCTCCCTGGAGCAGTTGGAACTACATTTCAGAACAGCAAAAACCTATTGCCTCTAACACTGGCGCCCGAACTAAAAGGGTTTGTATAATAATTCGGTAGCTTCTTCGAAAGGTTGGTGATGTCCTCTGTGGAGCAGTTGGAAATACATTTCATATATCAAAACAGTAAAAACCTATGGACTCTAACACTGGCGCCCGAACTAAAACGTTGTGGATACAATTGGGCTAGAACCTTCAACAGAAAAGCCTCTGTGGTGTCCTCCCTGGAGCAGTTGAAACTACATTTCAGAACAGCAAAAACCTATTGCCTGTAACACTGGCGCCCGAACTAAAAGGGTTTGTATAATAATTGGGTAGATTCTTCGAAAGGTTTGTGATGTCCTCTGTGGAGCAGTTGGAAATACATTTCATATATCAAAACAGTAAAAACCTATTGACTCTAACACTGGCGCCCGAACAAAAAGGTTGTGTGTACAATTGAGCTAAAACATTCAACGGAAAAGCCTCTGTAGTGTCCTCCCTGGAGCAGTTGGAACTACATTTCAGAACAGCAAAAACCTATTGACTCTAACACTGGCGCCCGAACTAAAAGGGTTTGTATAATAATTGGGTAGCTTCTTCGAAAGGTTTGTGATCTCCTCTTTAGAGCAGTTGGAAATACATTTCATATATCAAAACAATAAAAACCTATTGACTCTAACACTGGCGCCCGAACTAAAAGGTTGTGGATACAATTGGGCTAATACCTTCAACGGAAAAGCCTCTGTTGTGTCCTCCCTGGAGCAGTTCGGACTACATTTCAGAACAGCAAAAACCAATTGCCTCTAACACTGGCGCCTGAACTAAAAGGGTTTGTATAATAATTGGGTAGCATCTTCGAAAGGTTTGTAATGTGCTCTGTGGAGCAGTTGGAAATACATTTCATATATCAAAACAGTAAAAACCTTTTGACTCTAACATTGGCGCCCGAAATAAAAGGTTGTGGATACAATTGGGCTAATACCTTCAACGGAAAAGCGTCTGCGGTGTCCTCCCTGGAGTAGTTGGAACTACATTTCAGAACAGCAAAATCCTTTTGCCTCTAAAACTGGCGCCTGAAATAAAAGGGTTTGCATAATAATTGGGTAGCTTCTTCGAAAGGTTTGTGATGTCCTCTGTGGAGCAGCTGGAAATACATTTCATATATCAAAACAGAAAAAACCTATTGACTCTAACACTGGCGCCCGAACTAAAAGGTTGTGGATACAATTGGGCTAATACCTTCAACGGAAAAGCCTCTGTTGTGTCCTCCCTGGAGCAGTTCGGACTACATTTCAGAACAGCAAAAACCAATTGCCTCTAACACTGGCGCCTGAACTAAAAGGGTTTGTATAATAATTGGGTAGCATCTTCGAAAGGTTTGTGATGTCCTCTGTGGAGCAGTTGGAAATACATTTCATATATCAAAACAGTAAAAACCTATTGACTCTAACACTGGCGCCCGAACTAAAAGGTTGTGGATACAATTGGGCTAATACCTTCAACGGAAAAGCGTCTGCGGTGTCCTCCCTGGAGTAGTTGGAACTACATTTCAGAACAGCAAAATCCTTTTGCCTCTAACACTGGCGCCCGAACTAAAAGGGTTTGTATAATAATTGGGTAGCTTCTTCGAAAGGTTTGTGATGTCCTCTGTGGAGCAGTTGGAAATACATTTCATATATCAAAACAGTAAAAACCTATTGACTCTAACACTGGCGCCCGAACTAAAAGGTTGTGGATACAATTGGGCTAATACCTTCAACGGAAAAGCCTGTGTTGTGTCCTCCCTGGAGCAGTTCGGACTACATTTCAGAACAGCAAAAACCAATTGCCTCTAACACTGGCGCCTGAACTAAAAGGGTTTGTATAATAATTGGGTAGCATCTTCGAAAGGTTTGTAATGTCCTCTGTGGAGCAGTTGGAAATACATTTCATATATCAAAACAGTAAAAACCTATTGACTCTAACACTGGCGCCCGAACTAAAAGGTTGTGGATACAGTTGGGCTAATACCTTCAACGAAAAAGCGTCTGCGGTGTCCTCCCTGGAGTAGTTGGAACTACATTTCAGAACAGCAAAATCCTTTTGCCTCTAACACTGGCGCCCGAACTAAAAGGGTTTGTATAATAATTGGGTAAATTCTTCGAAAGGTTTGTGATGTCCTCTGTGGAGCAGTTGGAAATACATTTCATATATCAAAACAGTAAAAACCTATTGACTCTAACACTGGCGCCCGAACTAAAAGGTTGTGGATACAATTGGGCTAATACCTTCAACGGAAAAGCCTCTGTTGTGTCCTCCCTGGAGCAGTTCGGACTACATTTCAGAACAGCAAAAACCAATTGCCTCTAACACTGGCGCCTGAACTAAAAGGGTTTGTATAATAATTGGGTAGCATCTTCGAAAGGTTTGTGATGTCCTCTGTGGAGCAGTTGGAAATACATTTCATATATCAAAACAGTAAAAATCTATTGACTCTATCACTGGCGCCCGAACTAAAAGGTTGTGGATACAATTGGGCTAATACCTTCAACGGAAAAGCCTCTGTGCTGTCCTCCCTGGAGCATTGTAACTACATTTCAGAACAGCAAAAACCTATTGCCTCTAATACTGGCGCCCGAACTAAAAGGGTTTGTATAATAATTGGGTAGATTCTTCGAAAGGTTTTTGATGTCCTGTGTGGAGCAGTTGGAAATACATTTCATATATCAAAACAGTAAAAACTTATTGACAATAACACTGGCGCCCGAACTAAAAGGTTGTGTGTAAAATTGGGCTAATACCTTCAACGGAAAAGCCTCTGTGGTGTCCTCACTGGAGCAGTTGGAACTACATTTCAGAACAGCAAAAACCTATTGCCTCTAACACTGGCGCCCGAACTAAAAGGGTTTGTATAATAATTGGGTAGCTTCTTCGAAAGGTTTGTGATGTCCTCTGTGGAGCAGTTGGAAATACATTTCATATATCAAAACAGTGAAAACATATTGACTCTAACACTGGTGCCCGAACAAAAGGTGGTGGATACAATTGGGCTAATACCTTCAATGGAAAAGCCTCTGTGGTGTCCTCCCTGGAGCAGTTGGAACTACATTTCAGAACAGCAAAAACATATTGCCTCTAACACTGGCGCCCGAACTAAAAGGGTTTGTATAATAAATGGGTAGCTTCTTCGAAAGGTTTGAGTTGTCCTCTGTGGAGCAGTTGGAAATACATTTCATATATCAAAACAGTAAAAACCTATTGACTCTAACACTGGCGCCCGAACTAAATTGTTGTGGATACAATTGGGCTAATACCTTCAAGGGAAAAGCGTCTGTGGTGTCCTGCTTGGAGCAGTTGGAACTACATTTCAGAACAGCAAAAACCTATTGACTCTAACACTGGCGCCCGAACTAAAAGGGTTTGTATAATAATTGGGTAGATTCTTCGAAAGGTTTGTGATGTCCTCTGTGGAGCAGTTGGAAATACATTTCATATATCAAAAGAGTAAAAACCTATTGACTCTAACACTGGCGCCCGAACTAAAAGGTTGTGTGTACAATTGGGCTAATACCTTCAACGGAAAAGCCTCTGTGTTGTCCTCACTGGAGCAGTTGGAACTACATTTCAGAACAGCAAAAACCTACTGCCTCTAACACTGGCGCCCGAACTAAAAGGGTTTGTATAATAATTGGGTATCTTCTTCGAAAGGTTTGTGATGTCCTCTGTGGAGCAGTTGGAAATACATTTCATATATCAAAACAGTAAAAACCTATTGACTCTGACACTGGCGCCCGAACTAAAAGGTTGTGGATACAATTGGGCTAATACCTTCAACGGAAAAGCCTCTGTGGTGTCCTCCCTGGAGCATTGTAACTACATTTCAGAACAGCAAAAACCTATTGCCTCTAACACTGGCGCCCGAACTAAAAGGGTTTGTATAATAATTGGGTAGCATCTTCGAAAGGTTTGTGATGTCCTCTGTGGAGCAGTTGGAAATACATTTCATATATCGAAACAGTAAAAACCTATTGACTCTAACACTGGCGCCCGAACTAAATGGTTGTGGATACAATTGGGCTAATACCTTCAACGGAAAAGCGTCTGTGGTGTCCTGCTTGGAGCAGTTGGAACTACATTTCAGAACAGCAAAAACCTATTGACTCTAACACTGGCGCCCGAACTAAAAGGGTTTGTATAATAATTGGGTAGATTCTTCGAAAGGTTTGTGATGTCCTCTGTGGAGCAGTTGGAAATACATTTCATATATCAAAACAATAAAAAACCTATTGACTCTAACACTGGCGCCCGAACTAAAAGGTTTTGTATAATAATTGGGTTGCATCTTCGAAAGGTTTGTGATGTCCTCTGTGGAGCAGTTGGAAATACATTTCATATTACAAAACAGTAAAAACCTATTTACTCTAACACTAGCGCCCGAACTAAAAGGTTGTGGATACAATTGGGCTAATACCTTCAACGGAAAAGCCTCTGTGGTGTCCTCCCTGGAGCAGTTCGAACTACATTTCAGAACAGCAAAAACCTATTGCCTCTAACACTGGCTCCCGAACTAAAAGGGTTTGTATAATAATTGGGTAGCTTCTTCGAAAGGTTTGTGATGTCGTCTGTGGAGCAGTTGGAAATACTTTTCATATATCAAAACAGCAAAAACATATTGACTCTAACACTGGCGCCCGAACTAAAAGGTTGTGGTTACAATTGGGCTAATATCTTCAACGGAAAAGCCTTTGTGGTGTCCTCCCTGGAGCAGTTAGAACTACATTTCAGAACATCAAAAACCTATTGCCTCTAACACTGGCGCCTGAACTAAAAGGGTTTGTATAATAATTGGGTATCTTCTTCGAAATGTTTCTGATGTCCTCTGTGGAGCAGTTGGAAATACATTTCATATATCAAAACAGTAAAAACCTATTGACTCTAACACTGGCGCCCGAACTAAAAGGTTGTGGATACAATTGGGCTAATACCTTCAACGGAAAAGCCTCTGTGGTGTCCTCCCTGGAGCATTGTAACTACATTTCAGAACAGCAAAAACCTATTGCCTCTAACACTGGCGCCCGAACTAAAAGGGTTTGTATAATAATTGGATAGCATCTTCGAAAGGTTTGTGATGTCCTCTGTGGAGCAGTTGGAAATACATTTCATATATCGAAACAGTAAAAACCTATTGACTCTAAAACTGGCGCCCGAACTAAAAGGTTTTGTATAATAATTGGGTAGCATCTTCGAAAGGTTTGTGATGTCCTCTGTGGAGTAGTTGGAAATACATTTCATATATCGAAACAGTAAAAACCTATTGACTCTAACACTGGCGCCCGAACTAAATGGTTGTGGATACAATTGGGCTAATACCTTCAACGGAAAAGCGTCTGTGGTGTCCTGCTCGGAGCAGTTGGAACTACATTTCAGAACAGCAAAAACCTATTGACTCTAACACTGGCGCCCGAACTAAAAGGGTTTGTATAATAATTGGGTAGATTCTTCGAAAGGTTTGTGATGTCCTCTGTGGAGCAGTTGGAAATACATTTCATATATCAAAACAGTAAAAAACCTATTGACTCTAACACTGGCGCCCGAACTAAAAGGTTTTGTATAATAATTGGGTAGCATCTTCGAAAGGTTTGTGATGTCCTCTGTGGAGCAGTTGGAAATATATTTCATATTACAAAACAGTAAAAACCTATTTACTCTAACACTGGCGCCCGAACTAAAAGGTTGTGGATACAATTGGGCTAATACCTTCAACGGAAAAGCCTCTGTGGTGTCCTCCCTGGAGCAGTTCGAACTACATTTCAGAACAGCAAAAACCTATTGCCTCTAACACTGGCGCCCGAACTAAAAGGGTTTGTATAATAATTGGGTATCTTCTTCGAAAGGTTTGTGATGTCCTCTGTGGAGCAGTTGGAAATACATTTCATATATCAAAACAGTAAAAACCTATTGACTCTAACACTGGCGCCCGAACTAAAAGGTTGTGGATACAATTGGGCTAATACCTTCAACGGAAAAGCCTCTGTGGTGTCCTCCCTGGAGCATTGTAACTACATTTGAGAACAGCAAAAACCTATTGCCTCTAACACTGGCGCCCGAAATAAAAGGGTTTGTATAATAATTGGGTAGCATCTTCGAAAGGTTTGTGATGTCCTCTGTGGAGCAGTTGGAAATAAATTTCATATATCGAAACAGTAAAAACCTATTGACTCTAACACTGGCGCCCGAACTAAATGGTTGTGGATACAATTGGGCTTATACCTTCAACGGAAAAGCGTCTGTGGTGTCCTGCTTGGAGCAGTTGGAACTACATTTCAGAACAGCAAAAACCTATTGACTCTAACACTGGCGCCCGAACTAAAAGGGTTTGTATAATAATTGGGTAGATTCTTCGAAAGGTTTGTGATGTCCTCTGTGGAGCAGTTGGAAATACATTTCATATATCAAAAGAGTAAAAACCTATTGACTCTAACACTGGCGCCCGAACTAAAAGGTTGTGTGTACAATTGGGCTAATACCTTCAACGGAAAAGCCTCTGTGTTGTCCTCACTGGAGCAGTTGGAACTACATTTCAGAACAGCAAAAACCTACTGCCTCTAACACTGGCGCCCGAACTAAAAGGGTTTGTATAATAATTGGGTATCTTCTTCGAAAGGTTTGTGATGTCCTCTGTGGAGCAGTTGGAAATACATTTCATATATCAAAACAGTAAAAACCTATTGACTCTGACACTGGCGCCCGAACTAAAAGGTTGTGGATACAATTGGGCTAATACCTTCAACGGAAAAGCCTCTGTGGTGTCCTCCCTGGAGCATTGTAACTACATTTCAGAACAGCAAAAACCTATTGCCTCTAACACTGGCGCCCGAACTAAAAGGGTTTGTATAATAATTGGGTAGCATCTTCGAAAGGTTTGTGATGTCCTCTGTGGAGCAGTTGGAAATACATTTCATATATCGAAACAGTAAAAACCTATTGACTCTAACACTGGCGCCCGAACTAAATGGTTGTGGATACAATTGGGCTAATACCTTCAACGGAAAAGCGTCTGTGGTGTCCTGCTTGGAGCAGTTGGAACTACATTTCAGAACAGCAAAAACCTATTGACTCTAACACTGGCGCCCGAACTAAAAGGGTTTGTATAATAATTGGGTAGATTCTTCGAAAGGTTTGTGATGTCCTCTGTGGAGCAGTTGGAAATACATTTCATATATCAAAACAATAAAAAACCTATTGACTCTAACACTGGCGCCCGAACTAAAAGGTTTTGTATAATAATTGGGTTGCATCTTCGAAAGGTTTGTGATGTCCTCTGTGGAGCAGTTGGAAATACATTTCATATTACAAAACAGTAAAAACCTATTTACTCTAACACTAGCGCCCGAACTAAAAGGTTGTGGATACAATTGGGCTAATACCTTCAACGGAAAAGCCTCTGTGGTGTCCTCCCTGGAGCAGTTCGAACTACATTTCAGAACAGCAAAAACCTATTGCCTCTAACACTGGCTCCCGAACTAAAAGGGTTTGTATAATAATTGGGTAGCTTCTACGAAAGGTTTGTGATGTCGTCTGTGGAGCAGTTGGAAATACTTTTCATATATCAAAACAGTAAAAACATATTGACTCTAACACTGGCGCCCGAACTAAAAGGTTGTGGTTACAATTGGGCTAATATCTTCAACGGAAAAGCCTTTGTGGTGTCCTCCCTGGAGCAGTTAGAACTACATTTCAGAACATCAAAAACCTATTGCCTCTAACACTGGCGCCTGAACTAAAAGGGTTTGTATAATAATTGGGTATCTTCTTCGAAATGTTTCTGATGTCCTCTGTGGAGCAGTTGGAAATACATTTCATATATCAAAACAGTAAAAACCTATTGACTCTAACACTGGCGCCCGAACTAAAAGGTTGTGGATACAATTGGGCTAATACCTTCAACGGAAAAGCCTCTGTGGTGTCCTCCCTGGAGCATTGTAACTACATTTCAGAACAGCAAAAACCTATTGCCTCTAACACTGGCGCCCGAACTAAAAGGGTTTGTATAATAATTGGATAGCATCTTCGAAAGGTTTGTGATGTCCTCTGTGGAGCAGTTGGAAATACATTTCATATATCGAAACAGTAAAAACCTATTGACTCTAACACTGGCGCCCGAACTAAATGGTTGTGGATAGAATTGGGCTAATACCTTCAACGGAAAAGCGTCTGTGGTGTCCTGCTTGGAGCAGTTGGAACTACATTTCAGAACAGCAAAAACCTATTGACTCTAACACTGGCGCCCGAACTAAAAGGGTTTGTATAATAATTGGGTAGATTCTTCGAAAGGTTTGTGATGTCCTCTGTGGAGCAGTTGGAAGTACATTTCATATATCAAAACAGTAAAAAACCTATTGACTCTAACACTGGCGCCCGAACTAAAAGGTTTTGTATAATAATTGGGTAGCATCTTCAAAAGGTTTGTGATGTCCTCTGTGGAGCAGTTGGAAATACATTTCATATTACAAAACAGTAAAAACCTATTTACTCTAACACTGGCGCCCGAACTAAAAGGTTGTGGATACAATTGGGCTAATACCTTCAACGGAAAAGCCTCTGTGGTGTCCTCCCTGGAGCAGTTCGAACTACATTTCAGAACAGCAGAAACCTATTGCCTCTAACACTGGCGCCCGAACTAAAAGGGTTTGTATAATAATTGGGTAGCTTCTTCGAAAGGTTTGTGATGTCCTCTGTGGAGCAGTTGGAAATACATTTCATATATCAGAACAGTAAAAACCTATTTACTCTAACACTGGCGCCCGAACTAAAAGGTTATGGATACAATTGGGCTAATATCTTCAACGGAAAAGCCTCTGTGGTGTTCTCCCCGGAGCAGTTGCAACTACATTTCAGAACAGCAAAAACCTATTGCCTCTAAAACTGGCGCCCGAACTAAAAGGGTTTGTATAATAAATGGGTAGCTTCTTTGAAAGGTTTGTGATGTCCTCTGTGAAGCAGTTGCAAATACATTTCATATATCAAAACAGTAAAGACCTATCGACTCTAACACTGGCGCCCGAACTAAAAGTTTCTGTGTACAATTGGGTTAATACCTTCAAAGGAAAAGCCTCTGTGGTGTCTCCCCTGGAGCAGTTGGAACTACATTTCAGAACAGCAAAAACCTATTGCCTCTAACACTGGCGCCCGAACTAAAAAGGTTTGTATAATAATTGGGTAGATTCTTCGAAAGGTTTGTGATGTTCCCTGTTTAGCAGTTGGAAATACATTTCATATATCAAAACAGTAAAAACCTATTGACTCTAACACTGGCGCCCGAACTAAAAGGTTGTGTGTACAATTGGGCTAATACCTTCAACGGAAAAGCCTCTGTGGTGTCCTCCATGGAGCAGTTAAAACTACATTTCAGAACAGCAAAAACCTATTGCCTCTAACACTGGCGCCTGAACTA
Source organism: Stegodyphus dumicola (assembly GCF_044657685.1). Classification (NCBI taxonomy): domain Eukaryota; kingdom Metazoa; phylum Arthropoda; class Arachnida; order Araneae; family Eresidae; genus Stegodyphus; species Stegodyphus dumicola. The sequence goes on along the minus strand of NC_140771.1, from coordinate 260,293,294 downwards.
AAAGGGTTTGTATAATAATTGGGTATCTTCTTCGAAAGGTTTGTGATGTCCTCTGTGGAGCAGTTGGAAATACATTTCATATATCAAAACAGTAAAAACCTATTGACTCTAACACTGGCGCCCGAACTAAAAGGTTGCGGATACAATTGGGCTAATACCTTCAACGGAAAAGCCTCTGTGGTGTCCTCCCTGGAGCAGTTGGAACTACATTTCAGAACAGCAAAAACCTATTGCCTCTAAAACTGGCGCCCGAATTAAAAGGGTTTGTATAATAATTGGGTAGCTTCTTCGAAAGGTTTGTGATGTCCTCTGTGGAGCAGTTGGAAATACATTTCATATATCAAAACAGTAAAAACCTATTGACTCTAACACTGGCGCCCGAACTAAATGGTTGTGGATACAATTGGGCTAATACCTTCAACGGAAAATCGTCTGTGGTGTCCTGCTTGGAGCAGTTGGAACTACATTTCAGAACAGCAAAAACCTATTGCCTCTAACACTGGCGCCCGAACTAAAAGGGTTTGTATAATAATTGGGTAGATTATTCGAAAGGTTTGTGATGTCCTCTGTGGAGCAGTTGGAAATACATTTCATATATCAAAACAGTAATAACCTATTGACTCTAACACTGGCGCCCGAACTAAAAGGTTGTGTGTACAATTGGGCTAACACCTTCAACGGAAAAGCGTCTGTGGTGTCCTGCTTGGAGCAGTTGGAACTACATTTCAGAACAGCAAAAACCTATTGACTCTAACACTGGCGCCCGAACTAAAAGGGTTTGTATAATAATTGGGTAGATTCTTCGAAAGGTTTGTGATGTCCTCTGTGGAGCAGTTGGAAGTACATTTCATATATCAAAACAGTAAAAAACCTATTGACTCTAACACTGGCGCCCGAACTAAAAGGTTTTGTATAATAATTGGGTAGCATCTTCAAAAGGTTTGTGATGTCCTCTGTGGAGCAGTTGGAAATACATTTCATATTACAAAACAGTAAAAACCTATTTACTCTAACACTGGCGCCCGAACTAAAAGGTTGTGGATACAATTGGGCTAATACCTTCAACGGAAAAGCCTCTGTGGTGTCCTCCCTGGAGCAGTTCGAACTACATTTCAGAACAGCAGAAACCTATTGCCTCTAACACTGGCGCCCGAACTAAAAGGGTTTGTATAATAATTGGGTAGCTTCTTCGAAAGGTTTGTGATGTCCTCTGTGGAGCAGTTGGAAATACATTTCATATATCAGAACAGTAAAAACCTATTTACTCTAACACTGGCGCCCGAACTAAAAGGTTATGGATACAATTGGGCTAATATCTTCAACAGAAAAGCCTCTGTGGTGTTCTCCCCGGAGCAGTTGCAACTACATTTCAGAACAGCAAAAACCTATTGCCTCTAAAACTGGCGCCCGAACTAAAAGGGTTTGTATAATAAATGGGTAGCTTCTTTGAAAGGTTTGTGATGTCCTCTGTGAAGCAGTTGCAAATACATTTCATATATCAAAACAGTAAAGACCTATCGACTCTAACACTGGCGCCCGAACTAAAAGTTTGTGTGTACAATTGGGTTAATACCTTCAAAGGAAAAGCCTCTGTGGTGTCTCCCCTGGAGCAGTTGGAACTACATTTCAGAACAGCAAAAACCTATTGCCTCTAACACTGGCGCCCGAACTAAAAAGGTTTGTATAATAATTGGGTAGATTCTTCGAAAGGTTTGTGATGTTCCCTGTGGAGCAGTTGGAAATACATTTCATATATCAAAACAGTAAAAACCTATTGACTCTAACACTGGCGCCCGAACTAAAAGGTTGTGTGTACAATTGGGCTAATACCTTCAACGGAAAAGCCTCTGTGGTGTCCTCCCTGGAGCAGTTAAAACTACATTTCAGAACAGCAAAAACCTATTGCCTCTAAAACTGGCGCCCGAATTAAAAGGGTTTGTATAATAATTGGGTAGCTTCTTCGAAAGGTTTGTGATGTCCTCTGTGGAGCAGTTGGAAATACATTTCATATATCAAAACAGTAAAAACCTATTGACTCTAACACTGGCGCCCGAACTAAATGGTTGTGGATACAATTGGGCTAATACCTTCAACGGAAAATCGTCTGTGGTGTCCTGCTTGGAGCAGTTGGAACTACATTTCAGAACAGCAAAAACCTATTGCCTCTAACACTGGCGCCCGAACTAAAAGGGTTTGTATAATAATTGGGTAGATTATTCGAAAGGTTTGTGATGTCCTCTGTGGAGCAGTTGGAAATACATTTCATATATCAAAACAGTAATAACCTATTGACTCTAACACTGGCGCCCGAAATAAAAGGTTGTGTGTACAATTGGGCTAACACCTTCAACGGAAAAGCCTCTGTGGTGTCCTCACTGGAGCAGTTGGAACTACATTTGAGAACAGCAAAAACCTACTGCCTCTAACACTGGCGCCCGAACTAAAAGGATTTGTATAATAATTGGGTAGCTTCTTCGAAAGGTTTGTGATGTCCTCTGTAGAGCAGTTGGAAATACATTTCATATATCAAAACAGTAAAAAACCTATTGACTCTAACACTGGCGCCCGAACTAAAAGGGTTTGTGTAATAATTGGGTAGCATCTTCGAAAGGTTTGTGATGTCCTCTGTGGAGCATTTGGAAATACATTTCATATATCAAAACCGGAAAAACCTATTGACTCTAACACTGGCGCCCGAAATAAAAGGTTGTGTGTACAGTTGGGCTAATACCTTCAACGGAAAAGCCTCTGTGGTGTCCTCCCTGGAGCAGTTGGAACTATATTTCAGAACAGCAAAAACCTATTGCCTCTAACACTGGCGCCCGAAATAAAAGGGTTTGTATAATAATTGGGTAGCATCTTCGAAAGGTTTGTGATGTCCTCTGTGGAGCAGTTGGAAATACATTTCATATATCGAAACAGTAAAAACCTATTGACTCTAACACTGGCGCCCGAACTAAATGGTTGTGGATACAATTGGGCTAATACCTTCAACGGAAAAGCCTCTGTGGTGTCCTCCCTGGAGCATTGTAACTACATTTCAGAACAGCAAAAACCTATTGCCTCTAACACTGGCGCCCGAAATAAAAGGGTTTGTATAATAATTGGGTAGCATCTTCGAAAGGTTTGTGATGTCCTCTGTGGAGCAGTTGGAAATACATTTCATATATCGAAACAGTAAAAACCTATTGCCTCTAACACTGGCGCCTGAATTTAAGGGTTTGTATAATAATTGGGTATCTTCTTCGAAAGGTTTGTGATGTCCTCTGTGGAGCAGTTGGAAATACATTTCATATATCAAAACAGTAAAAACCTATTGACTCTAACACTGGCGCCCGAACTAAAAGGTTGTGGATACAATTGGGCTAATACCTTCAACGGAAAAGCCTCTGTGGTGTCCTCCCTGGAGCATTGTAACTACATTTCAGAACAGCAAAAACCTATTGCCTCTAACACTGGCGCCCGAAATAAAAGGGTTTGTATAATAATTGGGTAGCATCTTCGAAAGGTTTGTGATGTCCTCTGTGGAGCAGTTGGAAATACATTTCATATATCGAAACAGTAAAAACCTATTGACTCTAACACTGGCACCCGAACTAAATGGTTGTGGATACAATTGGGCTAATACCTTCAACGGAAAAGCGTCTGTGGTGTCCTGCTTGGAGCAGTTGGAACTACATTTCAGAACAGCAAAAACCTATTGACTCTAACACTGGCGCCCGAACTAAAAGGGTTTGTATAATAATTGGGTAGATTCTTCGAAAGGTTTGTGATGTCCTCTGTGGAGCAGTTGGAAATACATTTCATATATCAAAAGAGTAAAAACCTATTGACTCTAACACTGGTGCCCGAACTAAAAGGTTGTGTGTACAATTGGGCTAATACCTTCAACGGAAAAGCCTCTGTGTTGTCCTCACTGGAGCAGTTGGAACTAAATTTCAGAACAGCAAAAACCTACTGCCTCTAACACTGGCGCCCGAACTAAAAGGGTTTGTATAATAATTGGGTAGCTTCTTCGAAAGGTTTGTGATGTCGTCTGTGGAGCAGTTGGAAATACTTTTCATATATCAAAACAGTAAAAACATATTGACTCTAACACTGGCGCCCGAACTAAAAGGTTGTGGTTACAATTGGGCTAATACCTTCAACGGAAAAGCCTCTGTGGTGTCCTCCGTGGAGCAGTTAGAACTACATTTCAGAACATCAAAAACCTATTGCCTCTAACACTGGCGCCTGAACTAAAAGGGTTTGTATAATAATTGGGTATCTTCTTCGAAAGGTTTGTGATGTCCTCTGTGGAGCAGTTGGAAATACATTTCATATATCAAAACAGTAAAAACCTATTGACTCTGACACTGGCGCCCGAACTAAAAGGTTGTGGATACAATTGGGCTAATACCTTCAACGGAAAAGCCTCTGTGGTGTCCTCCCTGGAGCATTGTAACTACATTTCAGAACAGCAAAAACCTATTGCCTCTAACACTGGCGCCCGAACTAAAAGGGTTTGTATAATAATTGGGTAGCATCTTCGAAAGGTTTGTGATGTCCTCTGTGGAGCAGTTGGAAATACATTTCATATATCGAAACAGTAAAAACCTATTGACTCTAACACTGGCGCCCGAACTAAATGGTTGTGGATACAATTGGGCTAATACCTTCAACGGAAAAGCGTCTGTGGTGTCCTGCTTGGAGCAGTTGGAACTACATTTCAGAACAGCAAAAACCTATTGACTCTAACACTGGCGCCCGAACTAAAAGGGTTTGTATAATAATTGGGTAGATTCTTCGAAAGGTTTGTGATGTCCTCTGTGGAGCAGTTGGAAATACATTTCATATATCAAAACAATAAAAAACCTATTGACTCTAACACTGGCGCCCGAACTAAAAGGTTTTGTATAATAATTGGGTTGCATCTTCGAAAGGTTTGTGATGTCCTCTGTGGAGCAGTTGGAAATACATTTCATATTACAAAACAGTAAAAACCTATTTACTCTAACACTGGCGCCCGAACTAAAAGGTTGTGGATACAATTGGGCTAATACCTTCAACGGAAAAGCCTCTGTGGTGTCCTCCCTGGAGCAGTTCGAACTACATTTCAGAACAGCAAAAACCTATTGCCTCTAACACTGGCGCCCGAACTAAAAGGGTTTGTATAATAATTGGGTAGCTTCTTCGAAAGGTTTGTGATGTCGTCTGTGGAGCAGTTGGAAATACTTTTCATATATCAAAACAGTAATAACCTATTGACTCTAACACTGGCGCCCGAAATAAAAGGTTGTGTGTACAATTGGGCTAACACCTTCAACGGAAAAGCCTCTGTGGTGTCCTCACTGGAGCAGTTGGAACTACATTTGAGAACAGCAAAAAACTACTGCCTCTAACACTGGCGCCCGAACTAAAAGGATTTGTATAATAATTGGGTAGCTTCTTCGAAAGGTTTGTGATGTCCTCTGTAGAGCAGTTGGAAATACATTTCATATATCAAAACAGTAAAAAACCTATTGACTCTAACACTGGCGCCCGAACTAAAAGGGTTTGTGTAATAATTGGGTAGCATCTTCGAAAGGTTTGTGATGTCCTCTGTGGAGCATTTGGAAATACATTTCATATATCAAAACCGGAAAAACCTATTGACTCTAACACTGGCGCCCGAAATAAAAGGTTGTGTGTACAGATGGGCTAATACCTTCAACGGAAAAGCCTCTGTGGTGTCCTCCCTGGAGCAGTTGGAACTATATTTCAGAACAGCAAAAACCTATTGCCTCTAACACTGGCGCCCGAAATAAAAGGGTTTGTATAATAATTGGGTAGCATCTTCGAAAGGTTTGTGATGTCCTCTGTGGAGCAGTTGGAAATACATTTCATATATCGAAACAGTAAAAACCTATTGACTCTAACACTGGCGCCCGAACTAAATGGTTGTGGATACAATTGGGCTAATACCTTCAACGGAAAAGCCTCTGTGGTGTCCTCCCTGGAGCATTGTAACTACATTTCAGAACAGCAAAAACCTATTGCCTCTAACACTGGCGCCCGAAATAAAAGGGTTTGTATAATAATTGGGTAGCATCTTCGAAAGGTTTGTGATGTCCTCTGTGGAGCAGTTGGAAATACATTTCATATATCGAAACAGTAAAAACCTATTGCCTCTAACACTGGCGCCTGAATTTAAGGGTTTGTATAATAATTGGGTATCTTCTTCGAAAGGTTTGTGATGTCCTCTGTGGAGCAGTTGGAAATACATTTCATATATCAAAACAGTAAAAACCTATTGACTCTAACACTGGCGCCCGAACTAAAAGGTTGTGGATACAATTGGGCTAATACCTTCAACGGAAAAGCCTCTGTGGTGTCCTCCCTGGAGCATTGTAACTACATTTCAGAACAACAAAAACCTATTGCCTCTAACACTGGCGCCCGAAATAAAAGGGTTTGTATAATAATTGGGTAGCATCTTCGAAAGGTTTGTGATGTCCTCTGTGGAGCAGTTGGAAATACATTTCATATATCGAAACAGTAAAAACCTATTGACTCTAACACTGGCGCCCGAACTAAATGGTTGTGGATACAATTGGGCTAATACCTTCAACGGAAAAGCGTCTGTGGTGTCCTGCTTGGAGCAGTTGGAACTACATTTCAGAACAGAAAAAACCTATTGACTCTAACACTGGCGCCCGAACTAAAAGGGTTTGTATAATAATTGGGTAGATTCTTCGAAAGGTTTGTGATGTCCTCTGTGGAGCAGTTGGAAATACATTTCATATATCGAAACAGTAAAAACCTATTGCCTCTAACACTGGCGCCTGAATTTAAGGGTTTGTATAATAATTGGGTATCTTCTTCGAAAGGTTTGTGATGTCCTCTGTGGAGCAGTTGGAAATACATTTCATATATCAAAACAGTAAAAACCTATTGACTCTAACACTGGCGCCCGAACTAAAAGGTTGTGGATACAATTGGGCTAATACCTTCAACGGAAAAGCCTCTGTGGTGTCCTCCCTGGAGCATTGTAACTACATTTCAGAACAACAAAAACCTATTGCCTCTAACACTGGCGCCCGAAATAAAAGGGTTTGTATAATAATTGGGTAGCATCTTCGAAAGGTTTGTGATGTCCTCTGTGGAGCAGTTGGAAATACATTTCATATATCGAAACAGTAAAAACCTATTGACTCTAACACTGGCGCCCGAACTAAATGGTTGTGGATACAATTGGGCTAATACCTTCAACGGAAAAGCGTCTGTGGTGTCCTGCTTGGAGCAGTTGGAACTACATTTCAGAACAGCAAAAACCTATTGACTCTAACACTGGCGCCCGAACTAAAAGGGTTTGTATAATAATTGGGTAGATTCTTCGAAAGGTTTGTGATGTCCTCTGTGGAGCAGTTGGAAATACATTTCATATATCAAAACAATAAAAAACCTATTGACTCTAACACTGGCGCCCGAACTAAAAGGTTTTGTATAATAATTGGGTTGCATCTTCGAAAGGTTTGTGATGTCCTCTGTGGAGCAGTTGGAAATACATTTCATATTACAAAACAGTAAAAACCTATTTACTCTAACACTGGCGCCCGAACTAAAAGGTTGTGGATACAATTGGGCTAATACCTTCAACGGAAAAGCCTCTGTGGTGTCCTCCCTGGAGCAGTTCGAACTACATTTCAGAACAGCAAAAACCTATTGCCTCTAACACTGGCGCCCGAACTAAAAGGGTTTGTATAATAATTGGGTAGCTTCTTCGAAAGGTTTGTGATGTCGTCTGTGGAGCAGTTGGAAATACATTTCATATATCAAAACAGTAATAACCTATTGACTCTAACACTGGCGCCCGAAATAAAAGGTTGTGTGTACAATTGGGCTAACACCTTCAACGGAAAAGCCTCTGTGGTGTCCTCACTGGAGCAGTTGGAACTACATTTGAGAACAGCAAAAACCTACTGCCTCTAACACTGGCGCCCGAACTAAAAGGATTTGTATAATAATTGGGTAGCTTCTTCGAAAGGTTTGTGATGTCCTCTGTAGAGCAGTTGGAAATACATTTCATATATCAAAACAGTAAAAAACCTATTGACTCTAACACTGGCGCCCGAACTAAAAGGGTTTGTGTAATAATTGGGTAGCATCTTCGAAAGGTTTGTGATGTCCTCTGTGGAGCATTTGGAAATACATTTCATATATCAAAACCGGAAAAACCTATTGACTCTAACACTGGCGCCCGAAATAAAAGGTTGTGTGTACAGTTGGGCTAATACCTTCAACGGAAAAGCCTCTGTGCTGTCCTCCCTGGAGCAGTTGGAACTATATTTCAGAACAGCAAAAACCTATTGCCTCTAACACTGGCGCCCGAAATAAAAGGGTTTGTATAATAATTGGGTAGCATCTTCGAAAGGTTTGTGATGTCCTCTGTGGAGCAGTTGGAAATACATTTCATATATCGAAACAGTAAAAACCTATTGACTCTAACACTGGCGCCCGAACTAAATGGTTGTGGATACAATTGGGCTAATACCTTCAACGGAAAAGCCTCTGTGGTGTCCTCCCTGGAGCATTGTAACTACATTTCAGAACAGCAAAAACCTATTGCCTCTAACACTGGCGCCCGAAATAAAAGGGTTTGTATAATAATTGGGTAGCATCTTCGAAAGGTTTGTGATGTCCTCTGTGGAGCAGTTGGAAATACATTTCATATATCGAAACAGTAAAAACCTATTGCCTCTAACACTGGCGCCTAAATTTAAGGGTTTGTATAATAATTGGGTATCTTCTTCGAAAGGTTTGTGATGTCCTCTGTGGAGCAGTTGGAAATACATTTCATATATCAAAACAGTAAAAACCTATTGACTCTAACACTGGCGCCCGAACTAAAAGGTTGTGGATACAATTGGGCTAATACCTTCAACGGAAAAGCCTCTGTGGCGTCCTCCCTGGAGCATTGTAACTACATTTCAGAACAGCAAAAACCTATTGCCTCTAACACTGGCGCCCGAAATAAAAGGGTTTGTATAATAATTGGGTAGCATCTTCGAAAGGTTTGTGATGTCGTCTGTGGAGCAGTTGGAAATACTTTTCATATATCAAAACAGTAAAAACATATTGACTCTAACACTGGCGCCCGAACTAAAAGGTTGTGGTTACAATTGGGCTAATACCTTCAACGGAAAAGCCTCTGTGGTGTCCTCCGTGGAGCAGTTAGAACTACATTTCAGAACATCAAAAACCTATTGCCTCTAACACTGGCGCCTGAACTAAAAGGGTTTGTATAATAATTGGGTATCTTCTTCGAAAGGTTTGTGATGTCCTCTGTGGAGCAGTTGGAAATACATTTCATATATCAAAACAGTAAAAACCTATTGACTCTGACACTGGCGCCCGAACTAAAAGGTTGTGGATACAATTGGGCTAATACCTTCAACGGAAAAGCCTCTGTGGTGTCCTCCCTGGAGCATTGTAACTACATTTCAGAACAGCAAAAACCTATTGCCTCTAACACTGGCGCCCGAACTAAAAGGGTTTGTATAATAATTGGGTAGCATCTTCGAAAGGTTTGTGATGTCCTCTGTGGAGCAGTTGGAAATACATTTCATATATCGAAACAGTAAAAACCTATTGACTCTAACACTGGCGCCCGAACTAAATGGTTGTGGATACAATTGGGCTAATACCTTCAACGGAAAAGCGTCTGTGGTGTCCTGCTTGGAGCAGTTGGAACTACATTTCAGAACAGCAAAAACCTATTGACTCTAACACTGGCGCCCGAACTAAAAGGGTTTGTATAATAATTGGGTAGATTCTTCGAAAGGTTTGTGATGTCCTCTGTGGAGCAGTTGGAAATACATTTCATATATCAAAACAATAAAAAACCTATTGACTCTAACACTGGCGCCCGAACTAAAAGGTTTTGTATAATAATTGGGTTGCATCTTCGAAAGGTTTGTGATGTCCTCTGTGGAGCAGTTGGAAATACATTTCATATTACAAAACAGTAAAAACCTATTTACTCTAACACTGGCGCCCGAACTAAAAGGTTGTGGATACAATTGGGCTAATACCTTCAACGGAAAAGCCTCTGTGGTGTCCTCCCTGGAGCAGTTCGAACTACATTTCAGAACAGCAAAAACCTATTGCCTCTAACACTGGCGCCCGAACTAAAAGGGTTTGTATAATAATTGGGTAGCTTCTTCGAAAGGTTTGTGATGTCGTCTGTGGAGCAGTTGGAAATACTTTTCATATATCAAAACAGTAAAAACATATTGACTCTAACACTGGCGCCCGAACTAAAAGGTTGTGGTTACAATTGGGCTAATATCTTCAACGGAAAAGCCTTTGTGTTGTCCTCCCTGGAGCAGTTAGAACTACATTTCAGAACATCAAAAACCTATTGCCTCTAACACTGGCGCCTGAACTAAAAGGGTTTGTATAATAATTGGGTATCTTCTTCGAAATGTTTGTGATGTCATCTGTGGAGCAGTTGGAAATACATTTCATATATCAAAACAGTAAAAACCTATTGACTCTAACACTGGCGCCCGAACTAAAAGGTTGTGGATACAATTGGGCTAATACCTTCAACGGAAAAGCCTCTGTGGTGTCCTCCCTGGAGCATTGTAACTACATTTCAGAACAGCAAAAACCTATTGCCTCTAACACTGGCGCCCGAACTAAAAGGGTTTGTATAATAATTGGATAGCATCTTCGAAAGGTTTGTGATGTCCTCTGTGGAGCAGTTGGAAATACATTTCATATATCGAAACAGTAAAAACCTATTGACTCTAACACTGGCGCCCGAACTAAATGGTTGTGGATACAATTGGGCTAATACCTTCAAAGGAAAAGCCTCTGTGGTGTCTCCCCTGGAGCAGTTGGAACTACATTTCAGAACAGCAAAAACCTATTGCCTCTAACACTGGCGCCCGAACTAAAAAGGTTTGTATAATAATTGGGTAGATTCTTCGAAAGGTTTGTGATGTTCCCTGTGGAGCAGTTGGAAATACATTTCATATATCAAAACAGTAAAAACCTATTGACTCTAACACTGGCGCCCGAACTAAAAGGTTGTGTGTACAATTGGGCTAATACCTTCAACGGAAAAGCCTCTGTGGTGTCCTCCATGGAGCAGTTAAAACTACATTTCAGAACAGCAAAAACCTATTGCCTCTAACACTGGCGCCTGAACTAAAAGGGTTTGTATAATAATTGGGTATCTTCTTCGAAAGGTTTGTGATGTCCTCTGTGGAGCAGTTGGAAATATATTTCATATATCAAAACAGTAAAAACCTATTGACTCTAACACTGGCGCCCGAACTAAAAGGTTGCGGATACAATTGGGCTAATACCTTCAACGGAAAAGCCTCTGTGGTGTCCTCCCTGGAGCAGTTGGAACTACATTTCAGAACAGCAAAAACCTATTGCCTCTAACACTGGCGCCCGAATTAAAAGGGTTTGTATAATAATTGGGTAGCTTCTTCGAAAGGTTTGTGATGTCCTCTGTGGAGCAGTTGGAAATACATTTCATATATCAAAACAGTAAAAACCTATTGACTCTAACACTGGCGCCCGAACTAAATGGTTGTGGATACAATTGGGCTAATACCTTCAACGGAAAATCGTCTGTGGTGTCCTGCTTGGAGCAGTTGGAACTACATTTCAGAACAGCAAAAACTTATTGCCTCTAACATTGGCGCCCGAACTAAAAGGGTTTGTATAATAATTGGGTAGATTATTCGAAAGGTTTGTGATGTCCTCTGTGGAGCAGTTGGAAATACATTTCATATATCAAAACAGTAATAACCTATTGACTCTAACACTGGCGCCCGAACTAAAAGGTTGTGTGTACAATTGGGCTAACACCTTCAACGGAAAAGCCTCTGTGGTGTCCTCACTGGAGCAGTTGGAACTACATTTCAGAACAGCAAAAACCTACTGCCTCTAACACTGGCGCCCGAACTAAAAGGATTTGTATAATAATTGGGTAGCTTCTTCGAAAGGTTTGTGATGTCCACTGTAGAGCAGTTGGAAATACATTTCATATATCAAAACAGTAAAAAACCTATTGACTCTAACACTGGCGCCCGAACTAAAAGGGTTTGTGTAATAATTGGGTAGCATATTCGAAAGGTTTGTGATGTCCTCTGTGGAGCATTTGGAAATACATTTCATATATCAAAACCGGAAAAACCTATTGACTCTAACACTGGCGCCCGAACTAAAAGGTTGTGTGTACAATTGGGCTAATACCTTCAACGGAAAAGCCTCTGTGGTGTCCTCCCTGGAGCAGTTGGAACTATATTTCAGAACAGCAAAAACCTATTGCCTCTAACACTGGCGCCCGAACTAAAAGGGTTTGTATAATAATTGGGTAGCTTCTTCGAAAGGTTTGTGATGTCCTCTGTGGAGCAGTTGGAAATACATTTCATATATCAAAACAGTAAAAAACCTATTGACTCTAACACTGGCGCCCGAACTAAAAGGTTGTGGATACAATTGGGCTAATACCATCAACGGAAAAGCCTCTGTGGTGTCCTCCCTGGAGCAGTTGCAACTATATTTCAGAACAGCAAAAACCTACTGCCTCTAACACTGGCGCCCGAACTAAAGGGATTTGTATAATAATTGGGTAGCTTCTTCGAAAGGTTTGTGATGTCCTCTGTAGAGCAGTTGGAAATACATTTCATATATCAAAACAGTAAAAAAACTATTGACTCTTACACTGGCGCCCGAACTAAAAGAGTTTGTATAATAAATGGGTAGCTTCTTTGAAAGGTTTGTGATGTCCTCTGTCAAGCAGTTGCAAATACATTTCATATATCAAAACAGTAAAGACCTATTGACACTAACACTGGCCCCCGAACTAAAAGGTTGTGGATACAATTGGGCTAATACCTTCAAAGGAAAAGCCTCTGTGGTGTCTCCCCTGGAGCAGTTGGAACTACATTTCAGAACAGCAAAAACCTATTGCCTCTAACACTGGCGCCCGAACTAAAAGGGTTTGTATAATAATTGGGTAGCTTCTTCGAAAGGTTTGTGATGTCCTCTGTGGACCAGTTGGAAATACTTTTCATATATCAAAACAGTACAAACCTATTGACTCTAACACTGGCGCCCGAACTAAAAGGTTGTGGATACAATTGGGCTAATACCTTCAACGGAAAAGCCTCTGTGGTGTCCTCCCTGGAGCATTGTAACTACATTTCAGAACAGCAAAAACCTATTGCCTCTAACACTGGCGCCCGAACTAAAAGGGTTTGTATAATAATTGGGTAGCATCTTCGAAAGGTTTGTGATGTCCTCTGTGGAGCAGTTGGAAATACATTTCATATATCAAAACAGTAAAATCCTATTTACTCTAACACTGGCGCCCGAACTAAATGGTTGTGGATACAATTGGGCTAATACCTTCAACGGAAAAGCGTCTGTGGTGTTCTCCCCGGAGCAGTTGCAACTACATTTCAGAACAGCAAAAACCTATTGCCTTCAAAACTGGCGCCCGAACTAAAAGGGTTTGTATAATAAATGGGTAGCTTCTTTGAAAGGTTTGTGATGTCCTCTGTGAAGCAGTTGCAAATACATTTCATATATCAAAACAGTAAAGACATATCGACTCTAACACTGGCGCCCGAACTAAAAGGTTGTGTGTACAATTGGGCTAATACCTTCAAAGGAAAAGCCTCTGTGGTGTCTCCCCTGGAGCAGTTGGAACTACATTTCAGAACAGCAAAAACCTATTGCCTCTAACACTGGCGCCCGAACTAAAAAGGTTTGTATAATAATTGGGTAGATTCTTCGAAAGGTTTGTGATGTTCCCTGTGGAGCAGTTGGAAATACATTTCATATATCAAAACAGTAAAAACCTATTGACTCTAACACTGGCGCCCGAACTAAAAGGTTGTGTGTACAATTGGGCTAATACCTTCAACGGAAAAGCCTCTGTGGTGTCCTCCATGGAGCAGTTAAAACTACATTTCAGAACAGCAAAAACCTATTGCCTCTAACACTGGCGCCTGAAATAAAAGGGTTTGTATAATAATTGGGTATCTTCTTCGAAAGGTTTGTGATGTCCTCTGTGGAGCAGTTGGAAATACATTTCATATATCAAAACAGTAAAAACCTATTGACTCTAAAACTGGCGCCCGAACTAAAAGGTTGCGGATACAATTGGGCTAATACCTTCAACGGAAAAGCCTCTGTGGTGTCCTCCCTGGAGCAGTTGGAACTACATTTCAGAACAGCAAAAACCTATTGCCTCTAACACTGGCGCCCGAATTAAAAGGGTTTGTATAATAATTGGGTAGCTTCTTCGAAAGGTTTGTGATGTCCTCTGTGGAGCAGTTGGAAATACATTTCATATATCAAAACAGTAAAAACCTATTGACTCTAACACTGGCGCCCGAACTAAATGGTTGTGGATACAATTGGGCTATACCTTCAACGGAAAAGCGTCTGTGGTGTCCTGCTTGGAGCAGTTGGAACTACATTTCAGAACAGCAAAAACCTATTGCCTCTAACACTGGCGCCCGAACTAAAAGGGTTTGTATAATAATTGGGTAGATTATTCGAAAGGTTTGTGATGTCCTCTGTGGAGCAGTTGGAAATACATTTCATATATCAAAACAGTAATAACCTATTGACTCTAACACTGGCGCCCGAACTAAAAGGTTGTGTGTACAATTGGGCTAACACCTTCAACGGAAAAGCCTCTGTGGTGTCCTCACTGGAGCAGTTGGAACTACATTTCAGAACAGCAAAAAACTACTGCCTCTAACACTGGCGCCCGAACTAAAAGGATTTGTATAATAATTGGGTAGCTTCTTCGAAAGGTTTGTGATGTCCTCTGTAGAGCAGTTGGAAATACATTTCATATATCAAAACAGTAAAAAACCTATTGACTCTAACACTGGCGCCCGAACTAAAAGAGTTTGTGTAATAATTGGGTAGCTTCTTCGAAAGGTTTGTGATGTCCTCTGTGGAGCAGTTGGAAATACATTTCATATATCAAAACAGTAAAAAACCTATTGACTCTAACACTGGCGCCCGAACTAAAAGGGTTTGTGTAATAATTGGGTAGCATCTTCGAAAGGTTTGTGATGTCCTCTGTGGAGCATTTGGAAATACATTTCATATATCAAAACCGGAAAAACCTATTGACTCTAACACTGGCGCCCGAACTAAAAGATTGTGTGTACAATTGGGCTAATACCTTCAACGGAAAAGCCTCTGTGGTGTCCTCCCTGGAGCAGTTGGAACTATATTTCAGAACAGCAAAAACCTATTGCCTCTAACACTGGCGCCCGAACTAAAAGGGTTTGTATAATAATTGGGTAGCTTCTTCGAAAGGTTCGTGATGTCCTCTGTGGAGCAGTTGGAAATAGATTTCATATATCAAAACAGTAAAAAACCTATTGACTCTTACACTGGCGCCCGAACTAAAAGAGTTTGTATAATAAATGGGTAGCTTCTTTGAAATGTTTGTGATGTCCTCTGTCAAGCAGTTGCAAATACATTTCATATATCAAAACAGTAAAGACCTATTGACACTAAAACTGGCGCCCGAACTAAAAGGTTGTGGATGCAATTGGGCTAATACCTTCAAAGGAAAAGCCTCTGTGGTGTCTACCCTGGAGCAGTTGGAACTACATTTCAGAACAGCAAAAACTTATTGCCTCTAACACTGGCGCCCGAACTAAAAAGGTTTGTATAATAATTGGGTAGATTCTTCGAAAGGTTTCTGATGTTCCCTGTGGAGCAGTTGGAAATACATTTCATATATCAAAACAGTAAAAACCTATTGACTCTAACACTGGCGCCCGAACTAAAAGGTTGTGGATACAATTGGGCTAATACCTTCAACGGAAAAGCCTCTGTGGTGTCCTCCCTGGAGCATTGTAACTACATTTCAGAACAGCAAAAACCTATTGCCTCTAACACTGGCGCCCGAACTAAAAGGGTTTTTATAATAATTGGGTAGCATCTTCGAAAGGTTTGTGATGTCCTCTGTGGAGCAGTTGGAAATACATTTCATATATCGAAACAGTAAAAACCTATTGACTCTAACACTGGCGCCCGAACTAAATGGTTGTGGATACAATTGGGCTAATACCTTCAACGGAAAAGCGTCTGTGGTGTCCTGCTTGGAGCAGTTGGAACTACATTTCAGAACAGCAAAAACCTATTGACTCTAACACTGGCGCCCGAACTAAAAGGGTTTGTATAATAATTGGGTAGATTCTTCGAAAGGTTTGTGATGTCCTCTGTGGAGCAGTTGGAAATACATTTCATATATCAAAACAGTAAAAAACCTATTGACTCTAACACTGGCGCCCGAACTAAAAGGTTTTGTATAATAATTGGGTAGCATCTTCAAAAGGTTTGTGATGTCCTCTGTGGAGCAGTTGGAAATACATTTCATATTACAAAACAGTAAAAACCTATTTACTCTAACACTGGCGCCCGAACTAAAAGGTTGTGGATACAATTGGGCTAATACCTTCAACGGAAAAGCCTCTGTGGTGTCCTCCCTGGAGCAGTTCGAACTACATTTCAGAACAGCAGAAACCTATTGCCTCTAACACTGGCGCCCGAACTAAAAGGGTTTGTATAATAATTGGGTAGCTTCTTCGAAAGGTTTGTGATGTCCTCTGTGGAGCAGTTGGAAATACATTTCATATATCAGAACAGTAAAAACCTATTTACTCTAACACTGGCGCCCGAACTAAAAGGTTATGGATAAAATTGGGCTAATATCTTCAACGGAAAAGCCTCTGTGGTGTTCTCCCCGGAGCAGTTGCAACTACATTTCAGAACAGCAAAAACCTATTGCCTCTAAAACTGGCGCCCGAACTAAAAGGGTTTGTATAATAAATGGGTAGCTTCTTTGAAAGGTTTGTGATGTCCTCTGTGAAGCAGTTGCAAATACATTTCATATATCAAAACAGTAAAGACCTATCGACTCTAACACTGGCGCCCGAACTAAAAGTTTGTGTGTACAATTGGGTTAATACCTTCAAAGGAAAAGCCTCTGTGGTGTCTTCCCTGGAGCAGTTGGAACTACATTTCAGAACAGCAAAAACCTATTGCCTCTAACACTGGCGCCCGAACTAAAAAGGTTTGTATAATAATTGGGTAGATTCTTCGAAAGGTTTGTGATGTTCCCTGTGGAGCAGTTGGAAATACATTTCATATATCAAAACAGTAAAAACCTATTGACTCTAACACTGGCGCCCGAACTAAAAGGTTGTGTGTACAATTGGGCTAATACCTTCAACGGAAAAGCCTCTGTGGTGTCCTCCATGGAGCAGTTAAAACTACATTTCAGAACAGCAAAAACCTATTGCCTCTAACACTGGCGCCTGAACTAAAAGGGTTTGTATAATAATTGGGTATCTTCTTCGAAAGGTTTGTGATGTCCTCTGTGGAGCAGTTGGAAATACATTTCATATATCAAAACAGTAAAAACCTATTGACTCTAACACTGGCGCCCGAACTAAAAGGTTGCGGATACAATTGGGCTAATACCTTCAACGGAAAAGCCTCTGTGGTGTCCTCCCTGGAGCAGTTGGAACTACATTTCAGAACAGCAAAAACCTATTGCCTCTAACACTGGCGCCCGAATTAAAAGGGTTTGTATAATAATTGGGTAGCTTCTTCGAAAGGTTTGTGATGTCCTCTGTGGAGCAGTTGGAAATACATTTCATATATCAAAACAGTAAAAACCTATTGACTCTAACACTGGCGCCCGAACTAAATGGTTGTGGATACAATTGGGCTAATACCTTCAACGGAAAATCGTCTGTGGTGTCCTGCTTGGAGCAGTTGGAACTACATTTCAGAACAGCAAAAACCTATTGCCTCTAACACTGGCGCCCGAACTAAAAGGGTTTGTATAATAATTGGGTAGATTATTCGAAAGGTTTGTGATGTCCTCTGTGGAGCAGTTGGAAATACATTTCATATATCAAAACAGTAATAACCTATTGACTCTAACACTGGCGCCCGAACTAAAAGGTTGTGTGTACAATTGGGCTAACACCTTCAACGGAAAAGCCTCTGTGGTGTCCTCACTGGAGCAGTTGGAACTACATTTCAGAACAGCAAAAACCTACTGCCTCTAACACTGGCGCCCGAACTAAAAGGATTTGTATAATAATTGGGTAGCTTCTTCGAAAGGTTTGTGATGTCCTCTGTAGAGCAGTTGGAAATACATTTCATATATCAAAACAGTAAAAAACCTATTGACTCTAACACTGGCGCCCGAACTAAAAGGGTTTGTGTAATAATTGGGTAGCTTCTTCGAAAGGTTTGTGATGTCCTCTGTGGAGCATTTGGAAATACATTTCATATATCAAAACCGGAAAAACCTATTGACTCTAACACTGGCGCCCGAACTAAAAGGTTGTGTGTACAGTTGGGCTAATACCTTCAACGGAAAAGCCTCTGTGGTGTCCTCCCTGGAGCAGTTGGAACTATATTTCAGAACAGCAAAAACCTATTGCCTCTAACACTGGCTCCCGAACTAAAAGCGTTTGTATAATAATTGGGTAGCTTCTTCGAAAGGTTTGTGATGTCCTCTGTGGAGCAGTTGGAAATACATTTCATATATCAAAACAGTAAAAAACCTATTGACTCTAACACTGGCGCCCGAACTAAAAGGTTGTGGATACAATTGGGCTAATACCATCAACGGAAAAGCCTCTGTGGTGTCCTCCCTGCAGCAGTTGCAACTATATTTCAGAACAGCAAAAACCTACTGCCTCTAACACTGGCGCCCGAACTAAACGGATTTGTATAATAATTGGGTAGCTTCTTCGAAAGGTTTGTGATGTCCTCTGTAGAGCAGTTGGAAATACATTTCATATATCAAAACAGTAAAATCCCTATTGACTCTTACACTGGCGCCCGAACTAAAAGAGTTTGTATAATAAATGGGTAGCTTCTTTGAAAGGTTTGTGATGTCCTCTGTCAAGCAGTTGCAAATACATTTCATATATCAAAACAGTAAAGACCTATTGACACTAACACTGGCCCCCGAACTAAAAGGTTGTGGATACAATTGGGCTAATACCTTCAAAGGAAAAGCCTCTGTGGTGTCTCCCCTGGAGCAGTTGGAACTACATTTCAGAACAGCAAAAACCTATTGCCTCTAACACTGGCGCCCGAACTAAAAGGGTTTGTATAATAATTGGGTAGCTTCTCCGAAAGGTTTGTGATGTCCACTGTGGACCAGTTGGAAATACTTTTCATATATCAAAACAGTAAAAACCTATTGACTCTAACACTGGCGCCCGAACTAAAAGGTTGTGGATACAATTGGGCTAATACCTTCAACGGAAAAGCGTCTGTGGTGTCCTGCTTGGAGCAGTTGGAACTACATTTCAGAACAGCAAAAACCTATTGACTCTAACACTGGCGCCCGAACTAAAAGGGTTTGTATAATAATTGGGTAGATTCTTCGAAAGGTTTGTGATGTCCTCTGTGGAGCAGTTGGAAATACATTTCATATATCAAAACAGTAAAAAACTTATTGACTCTAACACTGGCGCCCGAACTAAAAGGTTTTGTATAATAATTGGGTAGCATCTTCGAAAGGTTTGTGATGTCCTCTGTGGAGCAGTTGGAAATACATTTCATATTACAAAACAGTAAAAACCTATTTACTCTAACACTGGCGCCCGAACTAAAAGGTTGTGGATACAATTGGGCTAATACCTTCAACGGAAAAGCCTCTGTGGTGTCCTCCCTGGAGCAGTTCGAACTACATTTCAGAACAGCAAAAACCTATTGCCTCTAACACTGGCGCCCGAACTAAAAGGGTTTGTATAATAATTGGGTAGCTTCTTCGAAAGGTTTGTGATGTCCTCTGTGGAGCAGTTGGAAATACATTTCATATATCAAAACAGTAAAAACCTATTTACTCTAACACTGGCGCCCGAACTAAATGGTTGTGGATACAATTGGGCTAATACCTTCAACGGAAAAGCGTCTGTGGTGTTCTCCCCGGAGCAGTTGCAACTACATTTCAGAACAGCAAAAACCTATTGCCTCTAAAACTGGCGCCCGAACTAAAAGGGTTTGTATAATAAATGGGTAGCTTCTTTGAAAGGTTTGTGATGTCCTCTGTGAAGCAGTTGCAAATACATTTCATATATCAAAACAGTAAAGACATATCGACTCAAACACTGGCGCCCGAACTAAAAGGTTGTGTGTACAATTGGGCTAATACCTTCAAAGGAAAAGCCTCTGTGGTGTCTCCCCTGGAGCAGTTGGAACTACATTTCAGAACAGCAAAAACCTATTGCCTCTAACACTGGCGCCCGAACTAAAAAGGTTTGTATAATAATTGGGTAGATTCTTCGAAAGGTTTGTGATGTTCCCTGTGGAGCAGTTGGAAATACATTTCATATATCAAAACAGTAAAAACCTATTGACTCTAACACTGGCGCCCGAACTAAAAGGTTGTGTGTACAATTGGGCTAATACCTTCAACGGAAAAGCCTCTGTGGTGTCCTCCATGGAGCAGTTAAAACTACATTTCAGAACAGCAAAAACCTATTGCCTCTAACACTGGCGCCCGAACTAAAAGAGTTTGTGTAATAATTGGGTAGCTTCTTCGAAAGGTTTGTGATGTCCTCTGTGGAGCAGTTGGAAATACATTTCATATATCAAAACAGTAAAAAACCTATTGACTCTAACACTGGCGCCCGAACTAAAAGGGTTTGTGTAATAATTGGGTAGCATCTTCGAAAGGTTTGTGATGTCCTCTGTGGAGCATTTGGAAATACATTTCATATATCAAAACCGGAAAAACCTATTGACTCTAACACTGGCGCCCGAACTAAAAGGTTGTGTGTACAATTGGGCTAATACCTTCAACGGAAAAGCCTCTGTGGTGTCCTCCCTGGAGCAGTTGGAACTATATTTCAGAACAGCAAAAACCTATTGCCTCTAACACTGGCGCCCGAACTAAAAGGGTTTGTATAATAATTGGGTAGCTTCTTCGAAAGGTTCGTGATGTCCTCTGTGGAGCAGTTGGAAATACATTTCATATATCAAAACAGTAAAAAACCTATTGACTCTTACACTGGCGCCCGAACTAAAAGAGTTTGTATAATAAATGGGTAGCTTCTTTGAAAGGTTTGTGATGTCCTCTGTCAAGCAGTTGCAAATACATTTCATATATCAAAACAGTAAAGACCTATTGACACTAAAACTGGCGCCCGAACTAAAAGGTTGTGGATGCAATTGGGCTAATACCTTCAACGGAAAAGCCTCTGTGGTGTCCTCCATGGAGCAGTTAAAACTACATTTCAGAACAGCAAAAACCTATTGCCTCTAACACTGGCGCCCGAACTAAAAGAGTTTGTGTAATAATTGGGTAGATTCTTCGAAAGGTTTCTGATGTTCCCTGTGGAGCAGTTGGAAATACATTTCATATATCAAAACAGTAAAAACCTATTGACTCTAACACTGGCGCCCGAACTAAAAGGTTGTGGATATAATTGGGCTAATACCTTCAACGGAAAAGCCTCTGTGGTGTCCTCCCTGGAGCATTGTAACTACATTTCAGAACAGCAAAAACCTATTGCCTCTAACACTGGCGCCCGAACTAAAAGGGTTTTTATAATAATTGGGTAGCATCTTCGAAAGGTTTGTGATGTCATCTGTGGAGCAGTTGGAAATACATTTCATATACCGAAACAGTAAAAACCTATTGACTCTAACACTGGCGCCCGAACTAAATGGTTGTGGATACAATTGGGCTAATACCTTCAACGGAAAAGCGTCTGTGGTGTCCTGCTTGGAGCAGTTGGAACTACATTTCAGAACAGCAAAAACCTATTCACTCTAACACTGGCGCCCGAACTAAAAGGGTTTGTATAATAATTGGGTAGATTCTTCGAAAGGTTTGTGATGTCCTCTGTGGAGCAGTTGGAAATACATTTCATATATCAAAACAGTAAAAAACCTATTGACTCTAACACTGGCGCCCGAACTAAAAGGTTTTGTATAATAATTGGGTAGCATCTTCAAAAGGTTTGTGATGTCCTCTGTGGAGCAGTTGGAAATACATTTCATATTACAAAACAGTAAAAACCTATTTACTCTAACACTGGCGCCCGAACTAAAAGGTTGTGGATACAATTGGGCTAATACCTTCAACGGAAAAGCCTCTGTGGTGTCCTCCCTGGAGCAGTTCGAACTACATTTCAGAACAGCAGAAACCTATTGCCTCTAACACTGGCGCCCGAACTAAAAGGGTTTGTATAATAATTGGGTAGCTTCTTCGAAAGGTTTGTGATGTCCTCTGTGGAGCAGTTGGAAATACATTTCATATATCAGAACAGTAAAAACCTATTTACTCTAACACTGGCGCCCGAACTAAAAGGTTATGGATAAAATTGGGCTAATATCTTCAACGGAAAAGCCTCTGTGGTGTTCTCCCCGGAGCAGTTGCAACTACATTTCAGAACAGCAAAAACCTATTGCCTCTAAAACTGGCGCCCGAACTAAAAGGGTTTGTATAATAAATGGGTAGCTTCTTTGAAAGGTTTGTGATGTCCTCTGTGAAGCAGTTGCAAATACATTTCATATATCAAAACAGTAAAGACCTATCGACTCTAACACTGGCGCCCGAACTAAAAGTTTGTGTGTACAATTGGGTTAATACCTTCAAAGGAAAAGCCTCTGTGGTGTCTCCCCTGGAGCAGTTGGAACTACATTTCAGAACAGCAAAAACCTATTGCCTCTAACACTGGCGCCCGAACTAAAAAGGTTTGTATAATAATTGGGTAGATTCTTCGAAAGGTTTGTGATGTTCCCTGTGGAGCAGTTGGAAATACATTTCATATATCAAAACAGTAAAAACCTATTGACTCTAACACTGGCGCCCGAACTAAAAGGTTGTGTGTACAATTGGGCTAATACCTTCAACGGAAAAGCCTCTGTGGTGTCCTCCATGGAGCAGTTAAAACTACATTTCAGAACAGCAAAAACCTATTGCCTCTAACACTGGCGCCTGAACTAAAAGGGTTTGTATAATAATTGGGTATCTTCTTCGAAAGGTTTGTGATGTCCTCTGTGGAGCAGTTGGAAATACATTTCATATATCAAAACAGTAAAAACCTATTGACTCTAACACTGGCGCCCGAACTAAAAGGTTGCGGATACAATTGGGCTAATACCTTCAACGGAAAAGCCTCTGTGGTGTCCTCCCTGGAGCAGTTGGAACTACATTTCAGAACAGCAAAAACCTATTGCCTCTAACACTGGCGCCCGAACTAAAAGGGTTTGTATAATAATTGGGTAGCTTCTCCGAAAGGTTTGTGATGTCCACTGTGGACCAGTTGGAAATACTTTTCATATATCAAAACAGTAAAAACCTATTGACTCTAACACTGGCGCCCGAACTAAAAGGTTGTGGATACAATTGGGCTAATACCTTCAACGGAAAAGCGTCTGTGGTGTCCTGCTTGGAGCAGTTGGAACTACATTTCAGAACAGCAAAAACCTATTGACTCTAACACTGGCGCCCGAACTAAAAGGGTTTGTATAATAATTGGGTAGATTCTTCGAAAGGTTTGTGATGTCCTCTGTGGAGCAGTTGGAAATACATTTCATATATCAAAACAGTAAAAAACTTATTGACTCTAACACTGGCGCCCGAACTAAAAGGTTTTGTATAATAATTGGGTAGCATCTTCGAAAGGTTTGTGATGTCCTCTGTGGAGCAGTTGGAAATACATTTCATATTACAAAACAGTAAAAACCTATTTACTCTAACACTGGCGCCCGAACTAAAAGGTTGTGGATACAATTGGGCTAATACCTTCAACGGAAAAGCCTCTGTGGTGTCCTCCCTGGAGCAGTTCGAACTACATTTCAGAACAGCAAAAACCTATTGCCTCTAACACTGGCGCCCGAACTAAAAGGGTTTGTATAATAATTGGGTAGCTTCTTCGAAAGGTTTGTGATGTCCTCTGTGGAGCAGTTGGAAATACATTTCATATATCAAAACAGTAAAAACCTATTTACTCTAACACTGGCGCCCGAACTAAATGGTTGTGGATACAATTGGGCTAATACCTTCAACGGAAAAGCGTCTGTGGTGTTCTCCCCGGAGCAGTTGCAACTACATTTCAGAACAGCAAAAACCTATTGCCTCTAAAACTGGCGCCCGAACTAAAAGGGTTTGTATAATAAATGGGTAGCTTCTTTGAAAGGTTTGTGATGTCCTCTGTGAAGCAGTTGCAAATACATTTCATATATCAAAACAGTAAAGACATATCGACTCAAACACTGGCGCCCGAACTAAAAGGTTGTGTGTACAATTGGGCTAATACCTTCAAAGGAAAAGCCTCTGTGGTGTCTCCCCTGGAGCAGTTGGAACTACATTTCAGAACAGCAAAAACCTATTGCCTCTAACACTGGCGCCCGAACTAAAAAGGTTTGTATAATAATTGGGTAGATTCTTCGAAAGGTTTGTGATGTTCCCTGTGGAGCAGTTGGAAATACATTTCATATATCAAAACAGTAAAAACCTATTGACTCTAACACTGGCGCCCGAACTAAAAGGTTGTGTGTACAATTGGGCTAATACCTTCAACGGAAAAGCCTCTGTGGTGTCCTCCATGGAGCAGTTAAAACTACATTTCAGAACAGCAAAAACCTATTGCCTCTAACACTGGCGCCCGAACTAAAAGAGTTTGTGTAATAATTGGGTAGCTTCTTCGAAAGGTTTGTGATGTCCTCTGTGGAGCAGTTGGAAATACATTTCATATATCAAAACAGTAAAAAACCTATTGACTCTAACACTGGCGCCCGAACTAAAAGGGTTTGTGTAATAATTGGGTAGCATCTTCGAAAGGTTTGTGATGTCCTCTGTGGAGCATTTGGAAATACATTTCATATATCAAAACCGGAAAAACCTATTGACTCTAACACTGGCGCCCGAACTAAAAGGTTGTGTGTACAATTGGGCTAATACCTTCAACGGAAAAGCCTCTGTGGTGTCCTCCCTGGAGCAGTTGGAACTATATTTCAGAACAGCAAAAACCTATTGCCTCTAACACTGGCGCCCGAACTAAAAGGGTTTGTATAATAATTGGGTAGCTTCTTCGAAAGGTTCGTGATGTCCTCTGTGGAGCAGTTGGAAATACATTTCATATATCAAAACAGTAAAAAACCTATTGACTCTTACACTGGCGCCCGAACTAAAAGAGTTTGTATAATAAATGGGTAGCTTCTTTGAAAGGTTTGTGATGTCCTCTGTCAAGCAGTTGCAAATACATTTCATATATCAAAACAGTAAAGACCTATTGACACTAAAACTGGCGCCCGAACTAAAAGGTTGTGGATGCAATTGGGCTAATACCTTCAACGGAAAAGCCTCTGTGGTGTCCTCCATGGAGCAGTTAAAACTACATTTCAGAACAGCAAAAACCTATTGCCTCTAACACTGGCGCCCGAACTAAAAGGGTTTTTATAATAATTGGGTAGCATCTTCGAAAGGTTTGTGATGTCATCTGTGGAGCAGTTGGAAATACATTTCATATACCGAAACAGTAAAAACCTATTGACTCTAACACTGGCGCCCGAACTAAATGGTTGTGGATACAATTGGGCTAATACCTTCAACGGAAAAGCGTCTGTGGTGTCCTGCTTGGAGCAGTTGGAACTACATTTCAGAACAGCAAAAACCTATTCACTCTAACACTGGCGCCCGAACTAAAAGGGTTTGTATAATAATTGGGTAGATTCTTCGAAAGGTTTGTGATGTCCTCTGTGGAGCAGTTGGAAATACATTTCATATATCAAAACAGTAAAAAACCTATTGACTCTAACACTGGCGCCCGAACTAAAAGGTTTTGTATAATAATTGGGTAGCATCTTCAAAAGGTTTGTGATGTCCTCTGTGGAGCAGTTGGAAATACATTTCATATTACAAAACAGTAAAAACCTATTTACTCTAACACTGGCGCCCGAACTAAAAGGTTGTGGATACAATTGGGCTAATACCTTCAACGGAAAAGCCTCTGTGGTGTCCTCCCTGGAGCAGTTCGAACTACATTTCAGAACAGCAGAAACCTATTGCCTCTAACACTGGCGCCCGAACTAAAAGGGTTTGTATAATAATTGGGTAGCTTCTTCGAAAGGTTTGTGATGTCCTCTGTGGAGCAGTTGGAAATACATTTCATATATCAGAACAGTAAAAACCTATTTACTCTAACACTGGCGCCCGAACTAAAAGGTTATGGATAAAATTGGGCTAATATCTTCAACGGAAAAGCCTCTGTGGTGTTCTCCCCGGAGCAGTTGCAACTACATTTCAGAACAGCAAAAACCTATTGCCTCTAAAACTGGCGCCCGAACTAAAAGGGTTTGTATAATAAATGGGTAGCTTCTTTGAAAGGTTTGTGATGTCCTCTGTGAAGCAGTTGCAAATACATTTCATATATCAAAACAGTAAAGACCTATCGACTCTAACACTGGCGCCCGAACTAAAAGTTTGTGTGTACAATTGGGTTAATACCTTCAAAGGAAAAGCCTCTGTGGTGTCTCCCCTGGAGCAGTTGGAACTACATTTCAGAACAGCAAAAACCTATTGCCTCTAACACTGGCGCCCGAACTAAAAAGGTTTGTATAATAATTGGGTAGATTCTTCGAAAGGTTTGTGATGTTCCCTGTGGAGCAGTTGGAAATACATTTCATATATCAAAACAGTAAAAACCTATTGACTCTAACACTGGCGCCCGAACTAAAAGGTTGTGTGTACAATTGGGCTAATACCTTCAACGGAAAAGCCTCTGTGGTGTCCTCCATGGAGCAGTTAAAACTACATTTCAGAACAGCAAAAACCTATTGCCTCTAACACTGGCGCCTGAACTAAAAGGGTTTGTATAATAATTGGGTATCTTCTTCGAAAGGTTTGTGATGTCCTCTGTGGAGCAGTTGGAAATACATTTCATATATCAAAACAGTAAAAACCTATTGACTCTAACACTGGCGCCCGAACTAAAAGGTTGCGGATACAATTGGGCTAATACCTTCAACGGAAAAGCCTCTGTGGTGTCCTCCCTGGAGCAGTTGGAACTACATTTCAGAACAGCAAAAACCTATTGCCTCTAACACTGGCGCCCGAATTAAAAGGGTTTGTATAATAATTGGGTAGCTTCTTCTAAAGGTTTGTGATGTCCTCTGTGGAGCAGTTGGAAATACATTTCATATATCAAAACAGTAAAAACCTATTGACTCTAACACTGGCGCCCGAACTAAATGGTTGTGGATACAATTGGGCTAATACCTTCAACGGAAAATCGTCTGTGGTGTCCTGCTTGGAGCAGTTGGAACTACATTTCAGAACAGCAAAAACCTATTGCCTCTAACACTGGCGCCCGAACTAAAAGGGTTTGTATAATAATTGGGTAGATTATTCGAAAGGTTTGTGATGTCCTCTGTGGAGCAGTTGGAAATACATTTCATATATCAAAACAGTAATAACCTATTGACTCTAACACTGGCGCCCGAACTAAAAGGTTGTGTGTACAATTGGGCTAACACCTTCAACGGAAAAGCCTCTGTGGTGTCCTCACTGGAGCAGTTGGAACTACATTTCAGAACAGCAAAAACCTACTGCCTCTAACACTGGCGCCCGAACTAAAAGGATTTGTATAATAATTGGGTAGCTTCTTCGAAAGGTTTGTGATGTCCTCTGTAGAGCAGTTGGAAATACATTTCATATATCAAAACAGTAAAAAACCTATTGACTCTAACACTGGCGCCCGAACTAAAAGGGTTTGTGTAATAATTGGGTAGCATCTTCGAAAGGTTTGTGATGTCCTCTGTGGAGCATTTGGAAATACATTTCATATATCAAAACCGGAAAAACCTATTGACTCTAACACTGGCGCCCGAACTAAAAGGTTGTGTGTACAGTTGGGCTAATACCTTCAACGGAAAAGCCTCTGTGGTGTCCTCCCTGGAGCAGTTGGAACTATATTTCAGAACAGCAAAAACCTATTGCCTCTAACACTGGCGCCCGAACTAAAAGGGTTTGTATAATAATTGGGTAGCTTCTTCGAAAGGTTTGTGATGTCCTCTGTGGAGCAGTTGGAAATACATTTCATATATCAAAACAGTAAAAAACCTATTGACTCTAACACTGGCGCCCGAACTAAAAGGTTGTGGATACAATTGGGCTAATACCATCAACGGAAAAGCCTCTGTGGTGTCCTCCCTGCAGCAGTTGCAACTATATTTCAGAACAGCAAAAACCTACTGCCTCTAACACTGGCGCCCGAACTAAAGGGATTTGTATAATAATTGGGTAGCTTCTTCGAAAGGTTTCTGATGTCCTCTGTAGAGCAGTTGGAAATACATTTCATATATCAAAACAGTAAAAACCCTATTGACTCTTACACTGGCGCCCGAACTAAAAGAGTTTGTATAATAAATGGGTAGCTTCTTTGAAAGGTTTGTGATGTCCTCTGTCAAGCAGTTGCAAATACATTTCATATATCAAAACAGTAAAGACCTATTGACACTAACACTGGCCCCCGAACTAAAAGGTTGTGGATACAATTGGGCTAATACCTTCAAAGGAAAAGCCTCTGTGGTGTCTCCCCTGGAGCAGTTGGAACTACATTTCAGAACAGCAAAAACCTATTGCCTCTAACACTGGCGCCCGAACTAAAAGGGTTTGTATAATAATTGGGTAGCTTCTCCGAAAGGTTTGTGATGTCCTCTGTGGACCAGTTGGAAATACTTTTCATATATCAAAACAGTAAAAACCTATTGACTCTAACACTGGCGCCCGAACTAAAAGGTTGTGGATACAATTGGGCTAATACCTTCAACGGAAAAGCGTCTGTGGTGTCCTGCTTGGAGCAGTTGGAACTACATTTCAGAACAGCAAAAACCTATTGACTCTAACACTGGCGCCCGAACTAAAAGGGTTTGTATAATAATTGGGTAGATTCTTCGAAAGGTTTGTGATGTCCTCTGTGGAGCAGTTGGAAATACATTTCATATATCAAAACAGTAAAAAACTTATTGACTCTAACACTGGCGCCCGAACTAAAAGGTTTTGTATAATAATTGGGTAGCATCTTCGAAAGGTTTGTGATGTCCTCTGTGGAGCAGTTGGAAATACATTTCATATTACAAAACAGTAAAAACCTATTTACTCTAACACTGGCGCCCGAACTAAAAGGTTGTGGATACAATTGGGCTAATACCTTCAACGGAAAAGCCTCTGTGGTGTCCTCCCTGGAGCAGTTCGAACTACATTTCAGAACAGCAAAAACCTATTGCCTCTAACACTGGCGCCCGAACTAAAAGGGTTTGTATAATAATTGGGTAGCTTCTTCGAAAGGTTTGTGATGTCCTCTGTGGAGCAGTTGGAAATACATTTCATATATCAAAACAGTAAAAACCTATTTACTCTAACACTGGCGCCCGAACTAAATGGTTGTGGATACAATTGGGCTAATACCTTCAACGGAAAAGCGTCTGTGGTGTTCTCCCCGGAGCAGTTGCAACTACATTTCAGAACAGCAAAAACCTATTGCCTCTAAAACTGGCGCCCGAACTAAAAGGGTTTGTATAATAAATGGGTAGCTTCTTTGAAAGGTTTGTGATGTCCTCTGTGAAGCAGTTGCAAATACATTTCATATATCAAAACAGTAAAGACATATCGACTCTAACACTGGCGCCCGAACTAAAAGGTTGTGTGTACAATTGGGCTAATACCTTCAAAGGAAAAGCCTCTGTGGTGTCTCCCCTGGAGCAGTTGGAACTACATTTCAGAACAGCAAAAACCTATTGCCTCTAACACTGGCGCCCGAACTAAAAAGGTTTGTATAATAATTGGGTAGATTCTTCGAAAGGTTTGTGATGTTCCCTGTGGAGCAGTTGGAAATACATTTCATATATCAAAACAGTAAAAACCTATTGACTCTAACACTGGCGCCCGAACTAAAAGGTTGTGTGTACAATTGGGCTAATACCTTCAACGGAAAAGCCTCTGTGGTGTCCTCCATGGAGCAGTTAAAACTACATTTCAGAACAGCAAAAACCTATTGCCTCTAACACTGGCGCCTGAACTAAAAGGGTTTGTATAATAATTGGGTATCTTCTTCGAAAGGTTTGTGATGTCCTCTGTGGAGCAGTTGGAAATACATTTCATATATCAAAACAGTAAAAACCTATTGACTCTAACACTGGCGCCCGAACTAAAAGGTTGCGGATACAATTGGGCTAATACCTTCAACGGAAAAGCCTCTGTGGTGTCCTCCCTGGAGCAGTTGGAACTACATTTCAGAACAGCAAAAACCTATTGCCTCTAACACTGGCGCCCGAATTAAAAGGGTTTGTATAATAATTGGGTAGCTTCTTCGAAAGGTTTGTGATGTCCTCTGTGGAGCAGTTGGAAATACATTTCATATATCAAAACAGTAAAAACCTATTGACTCTAACACTGGCGCCCGAACTAAATGGTTGTGGATACAATTGGGCTAATACCTTCAACGGAAAATCGTCTGTGGTGTCCTGCTTGGAGCAGTTGGAACTACATTTCAGAACAGCAAAAACCTATTGCCTCTAACACTGGCGCCCGAACTAAAAGGGTTTGTATAATAATTGGGTAGATTATTCGAAAGGTTTGTGATGTCCTCTGTGGAGCAGTTGGAAATACATTTCATATATCAAAACAGTAATAACCTATTGACTCTAACACTGGCGCCCGAACTAAAAGGTTGTGTGTACAATTGGGCTAACACCTTCAACGGAAAAGCCTCTGTGGTGTCCTCACTGGAGCAGTTGGAACTACATTTCAGAACAGCAAAAACCTACTGCCTCTAACACTGGCGCCCGAACTAAAAGGATTTGTATAATAATTGGGTAGCTTCTTCGAAAGGTTTGTGATGTCCTCTGTAGAGCAGTTGGAAATACATTTCATATATCAAAACAGTAAAAAACCTATTGACTCTAACACTGGCGCCCGAACTAAAAGGGTTTGTGTAATAATTGGGTAGCTTCTTCGAAAGGTTTGTGATGTCCTCTGTGGAGCATTTGGAAATACATTTCATATATCAAAACCGGAAAAACCTATTGACTCTAACACTGGCGCCCGAACTAAAAGGTTGTGTGTACAATTGGGCTAATACCTTCAACGGAAAAGCCTCTGTGGTGTCCTCCCTGGAGCAGTTGGAACTATATTTCAGAACAGCAAAAACCTATTGCCTCTAACACTGGCGCCCGAACTAAAAGGGTTTGTATAATAATTGGGTAGCTTCTTCGAAAGGTTCGTGATGTCCTCTGTGGAGCAGTTGGAAATACATTTCATATATCAAAACAGTAAAAAACCTATTGACTCTTACACTGGCGCCCGAACTAAAAGAGTTTGTATAATAAATGGGTAGCTTCTTTGAAAGGTTTGTGATGTCCTCTGTCAAGCAGTTGCAAATACATTTCATATATCAAAACAGTAAAGACCTATTGACACTAAAACTGGCGCCCGAACTAAAAGGTTGTGGATGCAATTGGGCTAAAACCTTCAAAGGAAAAGCCTCTGTGGTGTCTCCCCTGGAGCAGTTGGAACTACATTTCAGAACAGCAAAAACTTATTGCCTCTAACACTGGCGCCCGAACTAAAAAGGTTTGTATAATAATTGGGTAGATTCTTCGAAAGGTTTCTGATGTTCCCTGTGGAGCAGTTGGAAATACATTTCATATATCAAAACAGTAAAAACCTATTGACTCTAACACTGGCGCCCGAACTAAAAGGTTGTGGATATAATTGGGCTAATACCTTCAACGGAAAAGCCTCTGTGGTGTCCTCCCTGGAGCATTGTAACTACATTTCAGAACAGCAAAAACCTATTGACTCTAACACTGGCGCCCGAACTAAAAGGGTTTGTATAATAATTGGGTAGATTCTTCGAAAGGTTTGTGATGTCCTCTGTGGAGCAGTTGGAAATACATTTCATATATCAAAACAGTAAAAAACCTATTGACTCTAACACTGGCGCCCGAACTAAAAGGTTTTGTATAATAATTGGGTAGCATCTTCAAAAGGTTTGTGATGTCCTCTGTGGAGCAGTTGGAAATACATTTCATATTACAAAACAGTAAAAACCTATTTACTCTAACACTGGCGCCCGAACTAAAAGGTTGTGGATACAATTGGGCTAATACCTTCAACGGAAAAGCCTCTGTGGTGTCCTCCCTGGAGCAGTTCGAACTACATTTCAGAACAGCAGAAACCTATTGCCTCTAACACTGGCGCCCGAACTAAAAGGGTTTGTATAATAATTGGGTAGCTTCTTCGAAAGGTTTGTGATGTCCTCTGTGGAGCAGTTGGAAATACATTTCATATATCAGAACAGTAAAAACCTATTTACTCTAACACTGGCGCCCGAACTAAAAGGTTATGGATAAAATTGGGCTAATATCTTCAACGGAAAAGCCTCTGTGGTGTTCTCCCCGGAGCAGTTGCAACTACATTTCAGAACAGCAAAAACCTATTGCCTCTAAAACTGGCGCCCGAACTAAAAGGGTTTGTATAATAAATGGGTAGCTTCTTTGAAAGGTTTGTGATGTCCTCTGTGAAGCAGTTGCAAATACATTTCATATATCAAAACAGTAAAGACCTATCGACTCTAACACTGGCGCCCGAACTAAAAGTTTGTGTGTACAATTGGGTTAATACCTTCAAAGGAAAAGCCTCTGTGGTGTCTCCCCTGGAGCAGTTGGAACTACATTTCAGAACAGCAAAAACCTATTGCCTCTAACACTGGCGCCCGAACTAAAAAGGTTTGTATAATAATTGGGTAGATTCTTCGAAAGGTTTGTGATGTTCCCTGTGGAGCAGTTGGAAATACATTTCATATATCAAAACAGTAAAAACCTATTGACTCTATCACTGGCGCCCGAACTAAAAGGTTGTGTGTACAATTGGGCTAATACCTTCAACGGAAAAGCCTCTGTGGTGTCCTCCATGGAGCAGTTAAAACTACATTTCAGAACAGCAAAAACCTATTGCCTCTAACACTGGCGCCTGAACTAAAAGGGTTTGTATAATAATTGGGTATCTTCTTCGAAAGGTTTGTGATGTCCTCTGTGGAGCAGTTGGAAATACATTTCATATATCAAAACAGTAAAAACCTATTGACTCTAACACTGGCGCCCGAACTAAAAGGTTGCGGATACAATTGGGCTAATACCTTCAACGGAAAAGCCTCTGTGGTGTCCTCCCTGGAGCAGTTGGAACTACATTTCAGAACAGCAAAAACCTATTGCCTCTAACACTGGCGCCCGAATTAAAAGGGTTTGTATAATAATTGGGTAGCTTCTTCTAAAGGTTTGTGATGTCCTCTGTGGAGCAGTTGGAAATACATTTCATATATCAAAACAGTAAAAACCTATTGACTCTAACACTGGCGCCCGAACTAAATGGTTGTGGATACAATTGGGCTAATACCTTCAACGGAAAATCGTCTGTGGTGTCCTGCTTGGAGCAGTTGGAACTACATTTCAGAACAGCAAAAACCTATTGCCTCTAACACTGGCGCCCGAACTAAAAGGGTTTGTATAATAATTGGGTAGATTATTCGAAAGGTTTCTGATGTCCTCTGTGGAGCAGTTGGAAATACATTTCATATATCAAAACAGTAATAACCTATTGACTCTAACACTGGCGCCCGAACTAAAAGGTTGTGTGTACAATTGGGCTAACACCTTCAACGGAAAAGCCTCTGTGGTGTCCTCACTGGAGCAGTTGGAACTACATTTCAGAACAGCAAAAACCTACTGCCTCTAACACTGGCGCCCGAACTAAAAGGATTTGTATAATAATTGGGTAGCTTCTTCGAAAGGTTTGTGATGTCCTCTGTAGAGCAGTTGGAAATACATTTCATATATCAAAACAGTAAAAAACCTATTGACTCTAACACTGGCGCCCGAACTAAAAGGGTTTGTGTAATAATTGGGTAGCATCTTCGAAAGGTTTGTGATGTCCTCTGTGGAGCATTTGGAAATACATTTCATATATCAAAACCGGAAAAACCTATTGACTCTAACACTGGCGCCCGAACTAAAAGGTTGTGTGTACAGTTGGGCTAATACCTTCAACGGAAAAGCCTCTGTGGTGTCCTCCCTGGAGCAGTTGGAACTATATTTCAGAACAGCAAAAACCTATTGCCTCTAACACTGGCGCCCGAACTAAAAGGGTTTGTATAATAATTGGGTAGCTTCTTCGAAAGGTTTGTGATGTCCTCTGTGGAGCAGTTGGAAATACATTTCATATATCAAAACAGTAAAAAACCTATTGACTCTAACACTGGCGCCCGAACTAAAAGGTTGTGGATACAATTGGGCTAATACCATCAACGGAAAAGCCTCTGTGGTGTCCTCCCTGCAGCAGTTGCAACTATATTTCAGAACAGCAAAAACCTACTGCCTCTAACACTGGCGCCCGAACTAAAGGGATTTGTATAATAATTGGGTAGCTTCTTCGAAAGGTTTGTGATGTCCTCTGTAGAGCAGTTGGAAATACATTTCATATATCAAAACAGTAAAAACCCTATTGACTCTTACACTGGCGCCCGAACTAAAAGAGTTTGTATAATAAATGGGTAGCTTCTTTGAAAGGTTTGTGATGTCCTCTGTCAAGCAGTTGCAAATACATTTCATATATCAAAACAGTAAAGACCTATTGACACTAACACTGGCCCCCGAACTAAAAGGTTGTGTATACAATTGGGCTAATACCTTCAAAGGAAAAGCCTCTGTGGTGTCTCCCCTGGAGCAGTTGGAACTACATTTCAGAACAGCAAAAACCTATTGCCTCTAACACTGGCGCCCGAACTAAAAGGGTTTGTATAATAATTGGGTAGCTTCTCCGAAAGGTTTGTGATGTCCTCTGTGGACCAGTTGGAAATACTTTTCATATATCAAAACAGTAAAAACCTATTGACACTAACACTGGCGCCCGAACTAAAAGGTTGTGGATACAATTGGGCTAATACCTTCAACGGAAAAGCGTCTGTGGTGTCCTGCTTGGAGCAGTTGGAACTACATTTCAGAACAGCAAAAACCTATTGACTCTAACACTGGCGCCCGAACTAAAAGGGTTTGTATAATAATTGGGTAGATTCTTCGAAAGTTTTGTGATGTCCTCTGTGGAGCAGTTGGAAATACATTTCATATATCAAAACAGTAAAAAACTTATTGACTCTAACACTGGCGCCCGAACTAAAAGGTTTTGTATAATAATTGGGTAGCATCTTCGAAAGGTTTGTGATGTCCTCTGTGGAGCAGTTGGAAATACATTTCATATTACAAAACAGTAAAAACCTATTTACTCTAACACTGGCGCCCGAACTAAAAGGTTGTGGATACAATTGGGCTAATACCTTCAACGGAAAAGCCTCTGTGGTGTCCTCCCTGGAGCAGTTCGAACTACATTTCAGAACAGCAAAAACCTATTGCCTCTAAAACTGGCGCCCGAACTAAAAGGGTTTGTATAATAAATGGGTAGCTTCTTTGAAAGGTTTGTGATGTCCTCTGTGAAGCAGTTGCAAATACATTTCATATATCAAAACAGTAAAGACATATCGACTCTAACACTGGCGTCCGAACTAAAAGGTTGTGTGTACAATTGGGCTAATACCTTCAAAGGAAAAGCCTCTGTGGTGTCTCCCCTGGAGCAGTTGGAACTACATTTCAGAACAGCAAAAACCTATTGCCTCTAACACTGGCGCCCGAACTAAAAAGGTTTGTATAATAATTGGGTAGATTCTTCGAAAGGTTTGTGATGTTCCCTGTGGAGCAGTTGGAAATACATTTCATATATCAAAACAGTAAAAACCTATTGACTCTAACACTGGCGCCCGAACTAAAAGGTTGTGTGTACAATTGGGCTAATACCTTCAACGGAAAAGCCTCTGTGGTGTCCTCCATGGAGCAGTTAAAACTACATTTCAGAACAGCAAAAACCTATTGCCTCTAACACTGGCGCCTGAACTAAAAGGGTTTGTATAATAATTGGGTATCTTCTTCGAAAGGTTTGTGATGTCCTCTGTGGAGCAGTTGGAAATACATTTCATATATCAAAACAGTAAAAACCTATTGACTCTAACACTGGCGCCCGAACTAAAAGGTTGCGGATACAATTGGGCTAATACCTTCAACGGAAAAGCCTCTGTGGTGTCCTCCCTGGAGCAGTTGGAACTACATTTCAGAACAGCAAAAACCTATTGCCTCTAACACTGGCGCCCGAATTAAAAGGGTTTGTATAATAATTGGGTAGCTTCTTCGAAAGGTTTGTGATGTCCTCTGTGGAGCAGTTGGAAATACATTTCATATATCAAAACAGTAAAAACCTATTGACTCTAACACTGGCGCCCGAACTAAATGGTTGTGGATACAATTGGGCTAATACCTTCAACGGAAAATCGTCTGTGGTGTCCTGCTTGGAGCAGTTGGAACTACATTTCAGAACAGCAAAAACCTATTGCCTCTAACACTGGCGCCCGAACTAAAAGGGTTTGTATAATAATTGGGTAGATTATTCGAAAGGTTTGTGATGTCCTCTGTGGAGCAGTTGGAAATACATTTCATATATCAAAACAGTAATAACCTATTGACTCTAACACTGGCGCCCGAACTAAAAGGTTGTGTGTACAATTGGGCTAACACCTTCAACGGAAAAGCCTCTGTGGTGTCCTCACTGGAGCAGTTGGAACTACATTTCAGAACAGCAAAAACCTACTGCCTCTAACACTGGCGCCCGAACTAAAAGGATTTGTATAATAATTGGGTAGCTTCTTCGAAAGGTTTGTGATGTCCTCTGTAGAGCAGTTGGAAATACATTTCATATATCAAAACAGTAAAAAACCTATTGACTCTAACACTGGCGCCCGAACTAAAAGGGTTTGTGTAATAATTGGGTAGCATCTTCGAAAGGTTTGTGATGTCCTCTGTGGAGCATTTGGAAATACATTTCATATATCAAAACCGGAAAAACCTATTGACTCTAACACTGGCGCCCGAACTAAAAGGTTGTGTGTACAGTTGGGCTAATACCTTCAACGGAAAAGCCTCTGTGGTGTCCTCCCTGGAGCAGTTGGAACTATATTTCAGAACAGCAAAAACCTATTGCCTCTAACACTGGCGCCCGAACTAAAAGGGTTTGTATAATAATTGGGTAGCTTCTTCGAAAGGTTTGTGATGTCCTCTGTGGAGCAGTTGGAAATACATTTCATATATCAAAACAGTAAAAAACCTATTGACTCTAACACTGGCGCCCGAACTAAAAGGTTGTGGATACAATTGGGCTAATACCATCAACGGAAAAGCCTCTGTGGTGTCCTCCCTGCAGCAGTTGCAACTATATTTCAGAACAGCAAAAACCTACTGCCTCTAACACTGGCGCCCGAACTAAAGGGATTTGTATAATAATTGGGTAGCTTCTTCGAAAGGTTTGTGATGTCCTCTGTAGAGCAGTTGGAAATACATTTCATATATCAAAACAGTAAAAACCCTATTGACTCTTACACTGGCGCCCGAACTAAAAGAGTTTGTATAATAAATGGGTAGCTTCTTTGAAAGGTTTGTGATGTCCTCTGTCAAGCAGTTGCAAATACATTTCATATATCAAAACAGTAAAGACCTATTGACACTAACACTGGCCCCCGAACTAAAAGGTTGTGTATACAATTGGGCTAATACCTTCAAAGGAAAAGCCTCTGTGGTGTCTCCCCTGGAGCAGTTGGAACTACATTTCAGAACAGCAAAAACCTATTGCCTCTAACACTGGCGCCCGAACTAAAAGGGTTTGTATAATAATTGGGTAGCTTCTCCGAAAGGTTTGTGATGTCCTCTGTGGACCAGTTGGAAATACTTTTCATATATCAAAACAGTAAAAACCTATTGACACTAACACTGGCGCCCGAACTAAAAGGTTGTGGATACAATTGGGCTAATACCTTCAACGGAAAAGCGTCTGTGGTGTCCTGCTTGGAGCAGTTGGAACTACATTTCAGAACAGCAAAAACCTATTGACTCTAACACTGGCGCCCGAACTAAAAGGGTTTGTATAATAATTGGGTAGATTCTTCGAAAGTTTTGTGATGTCCTCTGTGGAGCAGTTGGAAATACATTTCATATATCAAAACAGTAAAAAACTTATTGACTCTAACACTGGCGCCCGAACTAAAAGGTTTTGTATAATAATTGGGTAGCATCTTCGAAAGGTTTGTGATGTCCTCTGTGGAGCAGTTGGAAATACATTTCATATTACAAAACAGTAAAAACCTATTTACTCTAACACTGGCGCCCGAACTAAAAGGTTGTGGATACAATTGGGCTAATACCTTCAACGGAAAAGCCTCTGTGGTGTCCTCCCTGGAGCAGTTCGAACTACATTTCAGAACAGCAAAAACCTATTGCCTCTAACACTGGCGCCCGAACTAAAAGGGTTTGTATAATAATTGGGTAGCTTCTTCGAAAGGTTTGTGATGTCCTCTGTGGAGCAGTTGGAAATACATTTCATATATCAAAACAGTAAAAACCTATTTACTCTAACACTGGCGCCCGAACTAAATGGTTGTGGATACAATTGGGCTAATACCTTCAACGGAAAAGCGTCTGTGGTGTTCTCCCCGGAGCAGTTGCAACTACATTTCAGAACAGCAAAAACCTATTGCCTCTAAAACTGGCGCCCGAACTAAAAGGGTTTGTATAATAAATGGGTAGCTTCTTTGAAAGGTTTGTGATGTCCTCTGTGAAGCAGTTGCAAATACATTTCATATATCAAAACAGTAAAGACATATCGACTCTAACACTGGCGTCCGAACTAAAAGGTTGTGTGTACAATTGGGCTAATACCTTCAAAGGAAAAGCCTCTGTGGTGTCTCCCCTGGAGCAGTTGGAACTACATTTCAGAACAGCAAAAACCTATTGCCTCTAACACTGGCGCCCGAACTAAAAAGGTTTGTATAATAATTGGGTAGATTCTTCGAAAGGTTTGTGATGTTCCCTGTGGAGCAGTTGGAAATACATTTCATATATCAAAACAGTAAAAACCTATTGACTCTAACACTGGCGCCCGAACTAAAAGGTTGTGTGTACAATTGGGCTAATACCTTCAACGGAAAAGCCTCTGTGGTGTCCTCCATGGAGCAGTTAAAACTACATTTCAGAACAGCAAAAACCTATTGCCTCTAACACTGGCGCCTGAACTAAAAGGGTTTGTATAATAATTGGGTATCTTCTTCGAAAGGTTTGTGATGTCCTCTGTGGAGCAGTTGGAAATACATTTCATATATCAAAACAGTAAAAACCTATTGACTCTAACACTGGCGCCCGAACTAAAAGGTTGCGGATACAATTGGGCTAATACCTTCAACGGAAAAGCCTCTGTGGTGTCCTCCCTGGAGCAGTTGGAACTACATTTCAGAACAGCAAAAACCTATTGCCTCTAACACTGGCGCCCGAATTAAAAGGGTTTGTATAATAATTGGGTAGCTTCTTCGAAAGGTTTGTGATGTCCTCTGTGGAGCAGTTGGAAATACATTTCATATATCAAAACAGTAAAAACCTATTGACTCTAACACTGGCGCCCGAACTAAATGGTTGTGGATACAATTGGGCTAATACCTTCAACGGAAAATCGTCTGTGGTGTCCTGCTTGGAGCAGTTGGAACTACATTTCAGAACAGCAAAAACCTATTGCCTCTAACACTGGCGCCCGAACTAAAAGGGTTTGTATAATAATTGGGTAGATTATTCGAAAGGTTTGTGATGTCCTCTGTGGAGCAGTTGGAAATACATTTCATATATCAAAACAGTAATAACCTATTGACTCTAACACTGGCGCCCGAACTAAAAGGTTGTGTGTACAATTGGGCTAACACCTTCAACGGAAAAGCCTCTGTGGTGTCCTCACTGGAGCAGTTGGAACTACATTTCAGAACAGCAAAAACCTACTGCCTCTAACACTGGCGCCCGAACTAAAAGGATTTGTATAATAATTGGGTAGCTTCTTCGAAAGGTTTGTGATGTCCTCTGTAGAGCAGTTGGAAATACATTTCATATATCAAAACAGTAAAAAACCTATTGACTCTAACACTGGCGCCCGAACTAAAAGGGTTTGTGTAATAATTGGGTAGCTTCTTCGAAAGGTTTGTGATGTCCTCTGTGGAGCATTTGGAAATACATTTCATATATCAAAACCGGAAAAACCTATTGACTCTAACACTGGCGCCCGAACTAAAAGGTTGTGTGTACAGTTGGGCTAATACCTTCAACGGAAAAGCCTCTGTGGTGTCCTCCCTGGAGCAGTTGGAACTATATTTCAGAACAGCAAAAACCTATTGCCTCTAACACTGGCTCCCGAACTAAAAGTGTTTGTATAATAATTGGGTAGCTTCTTCGAAAGGTTTGTGATGTCCTCTGTGGAGCAGTTGGAAATACATTTCATATATCAAAACAGTAAAAAACCTATTGACTCTAACACTGGCGCCCGAACTAAAAGGTTGTGGATACAATTGGGCTAATACCATCAACGGAAAAGCCTCTGTGGTGTCCTCCCTGCAGCAGTTGCAACTATATTTCAGAACAGCAAAAACCTACTGCCTCTAACACTGGCGCCCGAACTAAAGGGATTTGTATAATAATTGGGTAGCTTCTTCGAAAGGTTTGTGATGTCCTCTGTAGAGCAGTTGGAAATACATTTCATATATCAAAACAGTAAAATCCCTATTGACTCTTACACTGGCGCCCGAACTAAAAGAGTTTGTATAATAAATGGGTAGCTTCTTTGAAAGGTTTGTGATGTCCTCTGTCAAGCAGTTGCAAATACATTTCATATATCAAAACAGTAAAGACCTATTGACACTAACACTGGCCCCCGAACTAAAAGGTTGTGGATACAATTGGGCTAATACCTTCAAAGGAAAAGCCTCTGTGGTGTCTCCCCTGGAGCAGTTGGAACTACATTTCAGAACAGCAAAAACCTATTGCCTCTAACACTGGCGCCCGAACTAAAAGGGTTTGTATAATAATTGGGTAGCTTCTCCGAAAGGTTTGTGATGTCCTCTGTGGACCAGTTGTAAATACTTTTCATATATCAAAACAGTAAAAACCTATTGACTCTAACACTGGCGCCCGAACTAAAAGGTTGTGGATACAATTGGGCTAATACCTTCAACGGAAAAGCGTCTGTGGTGTCCTGCTTGGAGCAGTTGGAACTACATTTCAGAACAGCAAAAACCTATTGACTCTAACACTGGCGCCCGAACTAAAAGGGTTTGTATAATAATTGGGTAGATTCTTCGAAAGGTTTGTGATGTCCTCTGTGGAGCAGTTCGAAATACATTTCATATATCAAAACAGTAAAAAACTTATTGACTCTAACACTGGCGCCCGAACTAAAAGGTTTTGTATAATAATTGGGTAGCATCTTCGAAAGGTTTGTGATGTCCTCTGTGGAGCAGTTGGAAATACATTTCATATTACAAAACAGTAAAAACCTATTTACTCTAACACTGGCGCCCGAACTAAAAGGTTGTGGATACAATTGGGCTAATACCTTCAACGGAAAAGCCTCTGTGGTGTCCTCCCTGGAGCAGTTCGAACTACATTTCAGAACAGCAAAAACCTATTGCCTCTAACACTGGCGCCCGAACTAAAAGGGTTTGTATAATAATTGGGTAGCTTCTTCGAAAGGTTTGTGATGTCCTCTGTGGAGCAGTTGGAAATACATTTCATATATCAAAACAGTAAAAACCTATTTACTCTAACACTGGCGCCCGAACTAAATGGTTGTGGATACAATTGGGCTAATACCTTCAACGGAAAAGCGTCTGTGGTGTTCTCCCCGGAGCAGTTGCAACTACATTTCAGAACAGCAAAAACCTATTGCCTCTAAAACTGGCGCCCGAACTAAAAGGTTTTGTATAATAAATGGGTAGCTTCTTTGAAAGGTTTGTGATGTCCTCTGTGAAGCAGTTGCAAATACATTTCATATATCAAAACAGTAAAGACATATCGACTCTAACACTGGCGCCCGAACTAAAAGTTTGTGTGTACAATTGGGCTAATACCTTCAAAGGAAAAGCCTCTGTGGTGTCTCCCCTGGAGCAGTTGGAAATACATTTCAGAACAGCAAAAACCTATTGCCTCTAACACTGGCGCCCGAACTAAAAAGGTTTGTATAATAATTGGGTAGATTCTTCGAAAGGTTTGTGATGTTACCTGTGGAGCAGTTGGAAATACATTTCATATATCAAAACAGTAAAAACCTATTGACTCTAACACTGGCGCCCGAACTAAAAGGTTGTGTGTACAATTGGGCTAATACCTTCAACGGAAAAGCCTCTGTGGTGTCCTCCATGGAGCAGTTAAAACTACATTTCAGAACAGCAAAAACCTATTGCCTCTAACACTGGCGCCCGAACTAAAAGAGTTTGTGTAATAATTGGGTAGCTTCTTCGAAAGGTTTGTGATGTCCTCTGTGGAGCAGTTGGAAATACATTTCATATATCAAAACAGTAAAAAACCTATTGACTCTAACACTGGCGCCCGAACTAAAAGGGTTTGTGTAATAATTGGGTAGCATCTTCGAAAGGTTTGTGATGTCCTCTGTGGAGCATTTGGAAATACATTTCATATATCAAAACCGGAAAAACCTATTGACTCTAACACTGGCGCCCGAACTAAAAGGTTGTGTGTACAATTGGGCTAATACCTTCAACGGAAAAGCCTCTGTGGTGTCCTCCCTGGAGCAGTTGGAACTATATTTCAGAACAGCAAAAACCTATTGCCTCTAACACTGGCGCCCGAACTAAAAGGGTTTGTATAATAATTGGTAGCTTCTTCGAAAGGTTCGTGATGTCCTCTGTGGAGCAGTTGGAAATACATTTCATATATCAAAACAGTAAAAAACCTATTGACTCTTACACTGGCGCCCGAACTAAAAGAGTTTGTATAATAAATGGGTAGCTTCTTTGAAAGGTTTGTGATGTCCTCTGTCAAGCAGTTGCAAATACATTTCATATATCAAAACAGTAAAGACCTATTGACACTAAAACTGGCGCCCGAACTAAAAGGTTGTGGATGCAATTGGGCTAATACCTTCAAAGGAAAAGCCTCTGTGGTGTCTCCCCTGGAGCAGTTGGAACTACATTTCAGAACAGCAAAAACTTATTGCCTCTAACACTGGCGCCCGAACTAAAAAGGTTTGTATAATAATTGGGTAGATTCTTCGAAAGGTTTCTGATGTTCCCTGTGGAGCAGTTGGAAATACATTTCATATATCAAAACAGTAAAAACCTATTGACTCTAACACTGGCGCCCGAACTAAAAGGTTGTGGATATAATTGGGCTAATACCTTCAACGGAAAAGCCTCTGTGGTGTCCTCCCTGGAGCATTGTAACTACATTTCAGAACAGCAAAAACCTATTGCCTCTAACACTGGCGCCCGAACTAAAAGGGTTTTTATAATAATTGGGTAGCATCTTCGAAAGGTTTGTGATGTCCTCTGTGGAGCAGTTGGAAATACATTTCATATATCGAAACAGTAAAAACCTATTGACTCTAACACTGGCGCCCGAACTAAATGGTTGTGGATACAATTGGGCTAATACCTTCAACGGAAAAGCGTCTGTGGTGTCCTGCTTGGAGCAGTTGGAACTACATTTCAGAACAGCAAAAACCTATTGACTCTAACACTGGCGCCCGAACTAAAAGGGTTTGTATAATAATTGGGTAGATTCTTCGAAAGGTTTGTGATGTCCTCTGTGGAGCAGTTGGAAATACATTTCATATATCAAAACAGTAAAAAACCTATTGACTCTAACACTGGCGCCCGAACTAAAAGGTTTTGTATAATAATTGGGTAGCATCTTCAAAAGGTTTGTGATGTCCTCTGTGGAGCAGTTGGAAATACATTTCATATTACAAAACAGTAAAAACCTATTTACTCTAACACTGGCGCCCGAACTAAAAGGTTGTGGATACAATTGGGCTAATACCTTCAACGGAAAAGCCTCTGTGGTGTCCTCCCTGGAGCAGTTCGAACTACATTTCAGAACAGCAGAAACCTATTGCCTCTAACACTGGCGCCCGAACTAAAAGGGTTTGTATAATAATTGGGTAGCTTCTTCGAAAGGTTTGTGATGTCCTCTGTGGAGCAGTTGGAAATACATTTCATATATCAGAACAGTAAAAACCTATTTACTCTAACACTGGCGCCCGAACTAAAAGGTTATGGATAAAATTGGGCTAATATCTTCAACGGAAAAGCCTCTGTGGTGTTCTCCCCGGAGCAGTTGCAACTACATTTCAGAACAGCAAAAACCTATTGCCTCTAAAACTGGCGCCCGAACTAAAAGGGTTTGTATAATAAATGGGTAGCTTCTTTGAAAG
The DNA here is from genome assembly GCF_044657685.1 of Stegodyphus dumicola. Lineage (NCBI taxonomy): Eukaryota > Metazoa > Arthropoda > Arachnida > Araneae > Eresidae > Stegodyphus > Stegodyphus dumicola. Next base: position 260,248,875 of record NC_140771.1, on the reverse strand, counting down.
GTTTGTGATGTCCTCTGTGAAGCAGTTGCAAATACATTTCATATATCAAAACAGTAAAGACCTATCGACTCTAACACTGGCGCCCGAACTAAAAGTTTGTGTGTACAATTGGGTTAATACCTTCAAAGGAAAAGCCTCTGTGGTGTCTCCCCTGGAGCAGTTGGAACTACATTTCAGAACAGCAAAAACCTATTGCCTCTAACACTGGCGCCCGAACTAAAAAGGTTTGTATAATAATTGGGTAGATTCTTCGAAAGGTTTGTGATGTTCCCTGTGGAGCAGTTGGAAATACATTTCATATATCAAAACAGTAAAAACCTATTGACTCTAACACTGGCGCCCGAACTAAAAGGTTGTGTGTACAATTGGGCTAATACCTTCAACGGAAAAGCCTCTGTGGTGTCTTCCATGGAGCAGTTAAAACTACATTTCAGAACAGCAAAAACCTATTGCCTCTAACACTGGCGCCTGAACTAAAAGGGTTTGTATAATAATTGGGTATCTTCTTCGAAAGGTTTGTGATGTCCTCTGTGGAGCAGTTGGAAATACATTTCATATATCAAAACAGTAAAAACCTATTGACTCTAACACTGGCGCCCGAACTAAAAGGTTGCGGATACAATTGGGCTAATACCTTCAACGGAAAAGCCTCTGTGGTGTCCTCCCTGGACCAGTTGGAACTACATTTCAGAACAGCAAAAACCTATTGCCTCTAACACTGGCGCCCGAATTAAAAGGGTTTGTATAATAATTGGGTAGCTTCTTCTAAAGGTTTGTGATGTCCTCTGTGGAGCAGTTGGAAATACATTTCATATATCAAAACAGTAAAAACCTATTGACTCTAACACTGGCGCCCGAACTAAATGGTTGTGGATACAATTGGGCTAATACCTTCAACGGAAAATCGTCTGTGGTGTCCTGCTTGGAGCAGTTGGAACTACATTTCAGAACAGCAAAAACCTATTGCCTCTAACACTGGCGCCCGAACTAAAAGGGTTTGTATAATAATTGGGTAGATTATTCGAAAGGTTTGTGATGTCCTGTGTGGAGCAGTTGGAAATACATTTCATATATCAAAACAGTAATAACCTATTGATTCTAACACTGGCGCCCGAACTAAAAGGTTGTGTGTACAATTGGGCTAACACCTTCAACGGAAAAGCCTCTGTGGTGTCCTCACTGGAGCAGTTGGAACTACATTTCAGAACAGCAAAAACCTACTGCCTCTAACACTGGCGCCCGAACTAAAAGGATTTGTATAATAATTGGGTAGCTTCTTCGAAAGGTTTGTGATGTCCTCTGTAGAGCAGTTGGAAATACATTTCATATATCAAAACAGTAAAAAACCTATTGACTCTAACACTGGCGCCCGAACTAAAAGGGTTTGTGTAATAATTGGGTAGCATCTTCGAAAGGTTTGTGATGTCCTCTGTGGAGCATTTGGAAATACATTTCATATATCAAAACCGGAAAAACCTATTGACTCTAACACTGGCGCCCGAACTAAAAGGTTGTGTGTACAGTTGGGCTAATACCTTCAACGGAAAAGCCTCTGTGGTGTCCTCCCTGGAGCAGTTGGAACTATATTTCAGAACAGCAAAAACCTATTGCCTCTAACACTGGCGCCCGAACTAAAAGGGTTTGTATAATAATTGGGTAACTTCTTCGAAAGGTTTGTGATGTCCTCTGTGGAGCAGTTGGAAATACATTTCATATATCAAAACAGTAAAAAACCTATTGACTCTAACACTGGCGCCCGAACTAAAAGGTTGTGGATACAATTGGGCTAATACCATCAACGGAAAAGCCTCTGTGGTGTCCTCCCTGCAGCAGTTGCAACTATATTTCAGAACAGCAAAAACCTACTGCCTCTAACACTGGCGCCCGAACTAAAGGGATTTGTATAATAATTGGGTAGCTTCTTCGAAAGGTTTGTGATGTCCTCTGTAGAGCAGTTGGAAATACATTTCATATATCAAAACAGTAAAAACCCTATTGACTCTTACACTGGCGCCCGAACTAAAAGAGTTTGTATAATAAATGGGTAGCTTCTTTGAAAGGTTTGTGATGTCCTCTGTCAAGCAGTTGCAAATACATTTCATATATCAAAACAGTAAAGACCTATTGACACTAACACTGGCCCCCGAACTAAAAGGTTGTGGATACAATTGGGCTAATACCTTCAAAGGAAAAGCCTCTGTGGTGTCTCCCCTGGAGCAGTTGGAACTACATTTCAGAACAGCAAAAACCTATTGCCTCTAACACTGGCGCCCGAACTAAAAGGGTTTGTATAATAATTGGGTAGCTTCTCCGAAAGGTTTGTGATGTCCTCTGTGGACCAGTTGGAAATACTTTTCATATATCAAAACAGTAAAAACCTATTGACTCTAACACTGGCGCCCGAACTAAAAGGTTGTGGATACAATTGGGCTAATACCTTCAACGGAAAAGCGTCTGTGGTGTCCTGCTTGGAGCAGTTGGAACTACATTTCAGAACAGCAAAAACCTATTGACTCTAACACTGGCGCCCGAACTAAAAGGGTTTGTATAATAATTGGGTAGATTCTTCGAAAGGTTTGTGATGTCCTCTGTGGAGCAGTTGGAAATACATTTCATATATCAAAACAGTAAAAAACTTATTGACTCTAACACTGGCGCCCGAACTAAAAGGTTTTGTATAATAATTGGGTAGCATCTTCGAAAGGTTTGTGATGTCCTCTGTGGAGCAGTTGGAAATACATTTCATATTACAAAACAGTAAAAACCTATTTACTCTAACACTGGCGCCCGAACTAAAAGGTTGTGGATACAATTGGGCTAATACCTTCAACGGAAAAGCCTCTGTGGTGTCCTCCCTGGAGCAGTTCGAACTACATTTCAGAACAGCAAAAACCTATTGCCTCTAACACTGGCGCCCGAACTAAAAGGGTTTGTATAATAATTGGGTAGCTTCTTCGAAAGGTTTGTGATGTCCTCTGTGGAGCAGTTGGAAATACATTTCATATATCAAAACAGTAAAAACCTATTTACTCTAACACTGGCGCCCGAACTAAATGGTTGTGGATACAATTGGGCTAATACCTTCAACGGAAAAGCGTCTGTGGTGTTCTCCCCGGAGCAGTTGCAACTACATTTCAGAACAGCAAAAACCTATTGCCTCTAAAACTGGCGCCCGAACTAAAAGGGTTTGTATAATAAATGGGTAGCTTCTTTGAAAGGTTTGTGATGTCCTCTGTGAAGCAGTTGCAAATACATTTCATATATCAAAACAGTAAAGACATATCGACTCTAACACTGGCGCCCGAACTAAAAGGTTGTGTGTACAATTGGGCTAATACCTTCAAAGGAAAAGCCTCTGTGGTGTCTCCCCTGGAGCAGTTGGAACTACATTTCAGAACAGCAAAAACCTATTGCCTCTAACACTGGCGCCCGAACTAAAAAGGTTTGTATAATAATTGGGTAGATTCTTCGAAAGGTTTGTGATGTTCCCTGTGGAGCAGTTGGAAATACATTTCATATATCAAAACAGTAAAAACCTATTGACTCTAACACTGGCGCCCGAACTAAAAGGTTGTGTGTACAATTGGGCTAATACCTTCAACGGAAAAGCCTCTGTGGTGTCCTCCATGGAGCAGTTAAAACTACATTTCAGAACAGCAAAAACCTATTGCCTCTAACACTGGCGCCTGAACTAAAAGGGTTTGTATAATAATTGGGTATCTTCTTCGAAAGGTTTGTGATGTCCTCTGTGGAGCAGTTGGAAATACATTTCATATATCAAAACAGTAAAAACCTATTGACTCTAACACTGGCGCCCGAACTAAAAGGTTGCGGATACAATTGGGCTAATACCTTCAACGGAAAAGCCTCTGTGGTGTCCTCCCTGGAGCAGTTGGAACTACATTTCAGAACAGCAAAAACCTATTGCCTCTAACACTGGCGCCCGAATTAAAAGGGTTTGTATAATAATTGGGTAGCTTCTTCGAAAGGTTTGTGATGTCCTCTGTGGAGCAGTTGGAAATACATTTCATATATCAAAACAGTAAAAACCTATTGACTCTAACACTGGCGCCCGAACTAAATGGTTGTGGATACAATTGGGCTATACCTTCAACGGAAAAGCGTCTGTGGTGTCCTGCTTGGAGCAGTTGGAACTACATTTCAGAACAGCAAAAACCTATTGCCTCTAACACTGGCGCCCGAACTAAAAGGGTTTGTATAATAATTGGGTAGATTATTCGAAAGGTTTGTGATGTCCTCTGTGGAGCAGTTGGAAATACATTTCATATATCAAAACAGTAATAACCTATTGACTCTAACACTGGCGCCCGAACTAAAAGGTTGTGTGTACAATTGGGCTAACACCTTCCACGGAAAAGCCTCTGTGGTGTCCTCACTGGAGCAGTTGGAACTACATTTCAGAACAGCAAAAACCTACTGCCTCTAACACTGGCGCCCGAACTAAAAGGATTTGTATAATAATTGGGTAGCTTCTTCGAAAGGTTTGTGATGTCCTCTGTAGAGCAGTTGGAAATACATTTCATATATCAAAACAGAAAAAAACCTATTGACTCTAACACTGGCGCCCGAACTAAAAGAGTTTGTGTAATAATTGGGTAGCTTCTTCGAAAGGTTTGTGATGTCCTCTGTGGAGCAGTTGGAAATACATTTCATATATCAAAACAGTAAAAAACCTATTGACTCTAACACTGGCGCCCGAACTAAAAGCGTTTGTGTAATAATTGGGTAGCATCTTCGAAAGGTTTGTGATGTCCTCTGTGGAGCATTTGGAAATACATTTCATATATCAAAACCGGAAAAACCTATTGACTCTAACACTGGCGCCCGAACTAAAAGGTTGTGTGTACAATTGGGCTAATACCTTCAACGGAAAAGCCTCTGTGGTGTCCTCCCTGGAGCAGTTGGAACTATATTTCAGAACAGCAAAAACCTATTGCCTCTAACACTGGCGCCCGAACTAAAAGGGTTTGTATAATAATTGGGTAGCTTCTTCGAAAGGTTCGTGATGTCCTCTGTGGAGCAGTTGGAAATACATTTCATATATCAAAACAGTAAAAAACCTATTGACTCTAACACTGGCGCCCGAACTAAAAGGTTGTGGATACAATTGGGCTAATACCATCAACGGAAAAGCCTCTGTGGTGTCCTCCCTGGAGCAGTTGCAACTATATTTCAGAACAGCAAAAACCTACTGCCTCTAACACTGGCGCCCGAACTAAAGGGATTTGTATAATAATTGGGTAGCTTCTTCGAAAGGTTTGTGATGTCCTCTGTAGAGCAGTTGGAAATACATTTCATATATCAAAACAGTAAAAACCTATTTACTCTAACACTGGCGCCCGAACTAAATGGTTGTGGATACAATTGGGCTAATACCTTCAACGGAAAAGCGTCTGTGGTGTTCTCCCCGGAGCAGTTGCAACTACATTTCAGAACAGCAAAAACCTATTGCCTCTAAAACTGGCGCCCGAACTAAAAGGGTTTGTATAATAAATGGGTAGCTTCTTTGAAAGGTTTGTGATGTCCTCTGTGAAGCAGTTGCAAATACATTTCATATATCAAAACAGTAAAGACATATCGACTCTAACACTGGCGTCCGAACTAAAAGGTTGTGTGTACAATTGGGCTAATACCTTCAAAGGAAAAGCCTCTGTGGTGTCTCCCCTGGAGCAGTTGGAACTACATTTCAGAACAGCAAAAACCTATTGCCTCTAACACTGGCGCCCGAACTAAAAAGGTTTGTATAATAATTGGGTAGATTCTTCGAAAGGTTTGTGATGTTCCCTGTGGAGCAGTTGGAAATACATTTCATATATCAAAACAGTAAAAACCTATTGACTCTAACACTGGCGCCCGAACTAAAAGGTTGTGTGTACAATTGGGCTAATACCTTCAACGGAAAAGCCTCTGTGGTGTCCTCCATGGAGCAGTTAAAACTACATTTCAGAACAGCAAAAACCTATTGCCTCTAACACTGGCGCCTGAACTAAAAGGGTTTGTATAATAATTGGGTATCTTCTTCGAAAGGTTTGTGATGTCCTCTGTGGAGCAGTTGGAAATACATTTCATATATCAAAACAGTAAAAACCTATTGACTCTAACACTGGCGCCCGAACTAAAAGGTTGCGGATACAATTGGGCTAATACTTTCAACGGAAAAGCCTCTGTGGTGTCCTCCCTGGAGCAGTTGGAACTACATTTCAGAACAGCAAAAACCTATTGCCTCTAACACTGGCGCCCGAATTAAAAGGGTTTGTATAATAATTGGGTAGCTTCTTCGAAAGGTTTGTGATGTCCTCTGTGGAGCAATTGGAAATACATTTCATATATCAAAACAGTAAAAACCTATTGACTCTAACACTGGCGCCCGAACTAAATGGTTGTGGATACAATTGGGCTAATACCTTCAACGGAAAATCGTCTGTGGTGTCCTGCTTGGAGCAGTTGGAACTACATTTCAGAACAGCAAAAACCTATTGCCTCTAACACTGGCGCCCGAACTAAAAGGGTTTGTATAATAATTGGGTAGATTATTCGAAAGGTTTGTGATGTCCTCTGTGGAGCAGTTGGAAATACATTTCATATATCAAAACAGTAATAACCTATTGACTCTAACACTGGCGCCCGAACTAAAAGGTTGTGTGTACAATTGGGCTAACACCTTCAACGGAAAAGCCTCTGTGGTGTCCTCACTGGAGCAGTTGGAACTACATTTCAGAACAGCAAAAACCTACTGCCTCTAACACTGGCGCCCGAACTAAAAGGATTTGTATAATAATTGGGTAGCTTCTTCGAAAGGTTTGTGATGTCCTCTGTAGAGCAGTTGGAAATACATTTCATATATCAAAACAGTAAAAAACCTATTGACTCTAACACTGGCGCCCGAACTAAAAGGGTTTGTGTAATAATTGGGTAGCTTCTTCGAAAGGTTTGTGATGTCCTCTGTGGAGCATTTGGAAATACATTTCATATATCAAAACCGGAAAAACCTATTGACTCTAACACTGGCGCCCGAACTAAAAGGTTGTGTGTACAGTTGGGCTAATACCTTCAACGGAAAAGCCTCTGTGGTGTCCTCCCTGGAGCAGTTGGAACTACATTTCAGAACAGCAAAAACCTATTGCCTCTAACACTGGCGCCCGAATTAAAAGGGTTTGTATAATAATTGGGTAGCTTCTTCGAAAGGTTTGTGATGTCCTCTGTGGAGCAGTTGGAAATACATTTCATATATCAAAACAGTAAAAACCTATTGACTCTAACACTGGCGCCCGAACTAAATGGTTGTGGATACAATTGGGCTATACCTTCAACGGAAAAGCGTCTGTGGTGTCCTGCTTGGAGCAGTTGGAACTACATTTCAGAACAGCAAAAACCTATTGCCTCTAACACTGGCGCCCGAACTAAAAGGGTTTGTATAATAATTGGGTAGATTATTCGAAAGGTTTGTGATGTCCTCTGTGGAGCAGTTGGAAATACATTTCATATATCAAAACAGTAATAACCTATTGACTCTAACACTGGCGCCCGAACTAAAAGGTTGTGTGTACAATTGGGCTAACACCTTCCACGGAAAAGCCTCTGTGGTGTCCTCACTGGAGCAGTTGGAACTACATTTCAGAACAGCAAAAACCTACTGCCTCTAACACTGGCGCCCGAACTAAAAGGATTTGTATAATAATTGGGTAGCTTCTTCGAAAGGTTTGTGATGTCCTCTGTAGAGCAGTTGGAAATACATTTCATATATCAAAACAGAAAAAAACCTATTGACTCTAACACTGGCGCCCGAACTAAAAGAGTTTGTGTAATAATTGGGTAGCTTCTTCGAAAGGTTTGTGATGTCCTCTGTGGAGCAGTTGGAAATACATTTCATATATCAAAACAGTAAAAAACCTATTGACTCTAACACTGGCGCCCGAACTAAAAGCGTTTGTGTAATAATTGGGTAGCATCTTCGAAAGGTTTGTGATGTCCTCTGTGGAGCATTTGGAAATACATTTCATATATCAAAACCGGAAAAACCTATTGACTCTAACACTGGCGCCCGAACTAAAAGGTTGTGTGTACAATTGGGCTAATACCTTCAACGGAAAAGCCTCTGTGGTGTCCTCCCTGGAGCAGTTGGAACTATATTTCAGAACAGCAAAAACCTATTGCCTCTAACACTGGCGCCCGAACTAAAAGGGTTTGTATAATAATTGGGTAGCTTCTTCGAAAGGTTCGTGATGTCCTCTGTGGAGCAGTTGGAAATACATTTCATATATCAAAACAGTAAAAAACCTATTGACTCTAACACTGGCGCCCGAACTAAAAGGTTGTGGATACAATTGGGCTAATACCATCAACGGAAAAGCCTCTGTGGTGTCCTCCCTGGAGCAGTTGCAACTATATTTCAGAACAGCAAAAACCTACTGCCTCTAACACTGGCGCCCGAACTAAAGGGATTTGTATAATAATTGGGTAGCTTCTTCGAAAGGTTTGTGATGTCCTCTGTAGAGCAGTTGGAAATACATTTCATATATCAAAACAGTAAAAACCTATTTACTCTAACACTGGCGCCCGAACTAAATGGTTGTGGATACAATTGGGCTAATACCTTCAACGGAAAAGCGTCTGTGGTGTTCTCCCCGGAGCAGTTGCAACTACATTTCAGAACAGCAAAAACCTATTGCCTCTAAAACTGGCGCCCGAACTAAAAGGGTTTGTATAATAAATGGGTAGCTTCTTTGAAAGGTTTGTGATGTCCTCTGTGAAGCAGTTGCAAATACATTTCATATATCAAAACAGTAAAGACATATCGACTCTAACACTGGCGTCCGAACTAAAAGGTTGTGTGTACAATTGGGCTAATACCTTCAAAGGAAAAGCCTCTGTGGTGTCTCCCCTGGAGCAGTTGGAACTACATTTCAGAACAGCAAAAACCTATTGCCTCTAACACTGGCGCCCGAACTAAAAAGGTTTGTATAATAATTGGGTAGATTCTTCGAAAGGTTTGTGATGTTCCCTGTGGAGCAGTTGGAAATACATTTCATATATCAAAACAGTAAAAACCTATTGACTCTAACACTGGCGCCCGAACTAAAAGGTTGTGTGTACAATTGGGCTAATACCTTCAACGGAAAAGCCTCTGTGGTGTCCTCCATGGAGCAGTTAAAACTACATTTCAGAACAGCAAAAACCTATTGCCTCTAACACTGGCGCCTGAACTAAAAGGGTTTGTATAATAATTGGGTATCTTCTTCGAAAGGTTTGTGATGTCCTCTGTGGAGCAGTTGGAAATACATTTCATATATCAAAACAGTAAAAACCTATTGACTCTAACACTGGCGCCCGAACTAAAAGGTTGCGGATACAATTGGGCTAATACTTTCAACGGAAAAGCCTCTGTGGTGTCCTCCCTGGAGCAGTTGGAACTACATTTCAGAACAGCAAAAACCTATTGCCTCTAACACTGGCGCCCGAATTAAAAGGGTTTGTATAATAATTGGGTAGCTTCTTCGAAAGGTTTGTGATGTCCTCTGTGGAGCAATTGGAAATACATTTCATATATCAAAACAGTAAAAACCTATTGACTCTAACACTGGCGCCCGAACTAAATGGTTGTGGATACAATTGGGCTAATACCTTCAACGGAAAATCGTCTGTGGTGTCCTGCTTGGAGCAGTTGGAACTACATTTCAGAACAGCAAAAACCTATTGCCTCTAACACTGGCGCCCGAACTAAAAGGGTTTGTATAATAATTGGGTAGATTATTCGAAAGGTTTGTGATGTCCTCTGTGGAGCAGTTGGAAATACATTTCATATATCAAAACAGTAATAACCTATTGACTCTAACACTGGCGCCCGAACTAAAAGGTTGTGTGTACAATTGGGCTAACACCTTCAACGGAAAAGCCTCTGTGGTGTCCTCACTGGAGCAGTTGGAACTACATTTCAGAACAGCAAAAACCTACTGCCTCTAACACTGGCGCCCGAACTAAAAGGATTTGTATAATAATTGGGTAGCTTCTTCGAAAGGTTTGTGATGTCCTCTGTAGAGCAGTTGGAAATACATTTCATATATCAAAACAGTAAAAAACCTATTGACTCTAACACTGGCGCCCGAACTAAAAGGGTTTGTGTAATAATTGGGTAGCTTCTTCGAAAGGTTTGTGATGTCCTCTGTGGAGCATTTGGAAATACATTTCATATATCAAAACCGGAAAAACCTATTGACTCTAACACTGGCGCCCGAACTAAAAGGTTGTGTGTACAGTTGGGCTAATACCTTCAACGGAAAAGCCTCTGTGGTGTCCTCCCTGGAGCAGTTGGAACTATATTTCAGAACAGCAAAAACCTATTGCCTCTAACACTGGCTCCCGAACTAAAAGGGTTTGTATAATAATTGGGTAGCTTCTTCGAAAGGTTTGTGATGTCCTCTGTGGAGCAGTTGGAAATACATTTCATATATCAAAACAGTAAAAAACCTATTGACTCTAACACTGGCGACCGAACTAAAAGGTTGTGGATACAATTGGGCTAATACCATCAACGGAAAAGCCTCTGTGGTGTCCTCCCTGCAGCAGTTGCAACTATATTTCAGAACAGCAAAAACCTACTGCCTCTAACACTGGCGCCCGAACTAAAGGGATTTGTATAATAATTGGGTAGCTTCTTCGAAAGGTTTGTGATGTCCTCTGTAGAGCAGTTGGAAATACATTTCATATATCAAAACAGTAAAATCCCTATTGACTCTTACACTGGCGCCCGAACTAAAAGAGTTTGTATAATAAATGGGTAGCTTCTTTGAAAGGTTTGTGATGTCCTCTGTCAAGCAGTTGCAAATACATTTCATATATCAAAACAGTAAAGACCTATTGACACTAACACTGGCCCCCGAACTAAAAGGTTGTGGATACAATTGGGCTAATACCTTCAAAGGAAAAGCCTCTGTGGTGTCTCCCCTGGAGCAGTTGGAACTACATTTCAGAACAGCAAAAACCTATTGCCTCTAACACTGGCGCCCGAACTAAAAGGGTTTGTATAATAATTGGGTAGCTTCTCCGAAAGGTTTGTGATGTCCTCTGTGGACCAGTTGTAAATACTTTTCATATATCAAAACAGTAAAAACCTATTGACTCTAACACTGGCGCCCGAGCTAAAAGGTTGTGGATACAATTGGGCTAATACCTTCAACGGAAAAGCGTCTGTGGTGTCCTGCTTGGAGCAGTTGGAACTACATTTCAGAACAGCAAAAACCTATTGACTCTAACACTGGCGCCCGAACTAAAAGGGTTTGTATAATAATTGGGTAGATTCTTCGAAAGGTTTGTGATGTCCTCTGTGGAGCAGTTCGAAATACATTTCATATATCAAAACAGTAAAAAACTTATTGACTCTAACACTGGCGCCCGAACTAAAAGGTTTTGTATAATAATTGGGTAGCATCTTCGAAAGGTTTGTGATGTCCTCTGTGGAGCAGTTGGAAATACATTTCATATTACAAAACAGTAAAAACCTATTTACTCTAACACTGGCGCCCGAACTAAAAGGTTGTGGATACAATTGGGCTAATACCTTCAACGGAAAAGCCTCTGTGGTGTCCTCCCTGGAGCAGTTCGAACTACATTTCAGAACAGCAAAAACCTATTGCCTCTAACACTGGCGCCCGAACTAAAAGGGTTTGTATAATAATTGGGTAGCTTCTTCGAAAGGTTTGTGATGTCCTCTGTGGAGCAGTTGGAAATACATTTCATATATCAAAACAGTAAAAACCTATTTACTCTAACACTGGCGCCCGAACTAAATGGTTGTGGATACAATTGGGCTAATACCTTCAACGGAAAAGCGTCTGTGGTGTTCTCCCCGGAGCAGTTGCAACTACATTTCAGAACAGCAAAAACCTATTGCCTCTAAAACTGGCGCCCGAACTAAAAGGGTTTGTATAATAAATGGGTAGCTTCTTTGAAAGGTTTGTGATGTCCTCTGTGAAGCAGTTGCAAATACATTTCATATATCAAAACAGTAAAGACATATCGACTCTAACACTGGCGCCCGAACTAAAAGGTTGTGTGTACAATTGGGCTAATACCTTCAAAGGAAAAGCCTCTGTGGTGTCTCCCCTGGAGCAGTTGGAACTACATTTCAGAACAGCAAAAACCTATTGCCTCTAACACTGGCGCCCGAACTAAAAAGGTTTGTATAATAATTGGGTAGATTCTTCGAAAGGTTTGTGATGTTCCCTGTGGAGCAGTTGGAAATACATTTCATATATCAAAACAGTAAAAACCTATTGACTCTAACACTGGCGCCCGAACTAAAAGGTTGTGTGTACAATTGGGCTAATACCTTCAACGGAAAAGCCTCTGTGGTGTCCTCCACATAGCAGTTAAAACTACATTTCAGAACAGCAAAAACCTATTGCCTCTAACACTGGCGCCCGAACTAAAAGAGTTTGTGTAATAATTGGGTAGCTTCTTCGAAAGGTTTGTGATGTCCTCTGTGGAGCAGTTGGAAATACATTTCATATATCAAAACAGTAAAAAACCTATTGACTCTAACACTGGCGCCCGAACTAAAAGGGTTTGTGTAATAATTGGGTAGCATCTTCGAAAGGTTTGTGATGTCCTCTGTGGAGCATTTGGAAATACATTTCATATATGTAAACCGGAAAAACCTATTGACTCTAACACTGGCGCCCGAACTAAAAGGTTGTGTGTACAATTGGGCTAATACCTTCAACGGAAAAGCCTCTGTGGTGTCCTCCCTGGAGCAGTTGGAACTATATTTCAGAACAGCAAAAACCTATTGCCTCTAACACTGGCGCCCGAACTAAAAGGGTTTGTATAATAATTGGTAGCTTCTTCGAAAGGTTCGTGATGTCCTCTGTGGAGCAGTTGGAAATACATTTCATATATCAAAACAGTAAAAAACCTATTGACTCTTACACTGGCGCCCGAACTAAAAGAGTTTGTATAATAAATGGGTAGCTTCTTTGAAAGGTTTGTGATGTCCTCTGTCAAGCAGTTGCAAATACATTTCATATATCAAAACAGTAAAGACCTATTGACACTAAAACTGGCGCCCGAACTAAAAGGTTGTGGATGCAATTGGGCTAATACCTTCAAAGGGAAAGCCTCTGTGGTGTCTCCCCTGGAGCAGTTGGAACTACATTTCAGAACAGCAAAAACTTATTGCCTCTAACACTGGCGCCCGAACTAAAAAGGTTTGTATAATAATTGGGTAGATTCTTCGAAAGGTTTCTGATGTTCCCTGTGGAGCAGTTGGAAATATATTTCATATATCAAAACAGTAAAAACCTATTGACTCTAACACTGGCGCCCGAACTAAAAGGTTGTGGATATAATTGGGCTAATACCTTCAACGGAAAAGCCTCTGTGGTGTCCTCCCTGGAGCATTGTAACTACATTTCAGAACAGCAAAAACCTATTGCCTCTAACACTGGCGCCCGAACTAAAAGGGTTTTTATAATAATTGGGTAGCATCTTCGAAAGGTTTGTGATGTCCTCTGTGGAGCAGTTGGAAATACATTTCATATATCGAAACAGTAAAAACCTATTGACTCTAACACTGGCGCCCGAACTAAATGGTTGTGGATACAATTGGGCTAATACCTTCAACGGAAAAGCGTCTGTGGTGTCCTGCTTGGAGCAGTTGGAACTACATTTCAGAACAGCAAAAACCTATTGACTCTAACACTGGCGCCCGAACTAAAAGGGTTTGTATAATAATTGGGTAGATTCTTCGAAAGGTTTGTGATGTCCTCTGTGGAGCAGTTGGAAATACATTTCATATATCAAAACAGTAAAAAACCTATTGACTCTAACACTGGCGCCCGAACTAAAAGGTTTTGTATAATAATTGGGTAGCATCTTCAAAAGGTTTGTGATGTCCTCTGTGGAGCAGTTGGAAATACATTTCATATTACAAAACAGTAAAAACCTATTTACTCTAACACTGGCGCCCGAACTAAAAGGTTGTGGATACAATTGGGCTAATACCTTCAACGGAAAAGCCTCTGTGGTGTCCTCCCTGGAGCAGTTCGAACTACATTTCAGAACAGCAGAAACCTATTGCCTCTAACACTGGCGCCCGAACTAAAAGGGTTTGTATAATAATTGGGTAGCTTCTTCGAAAGGTTTGTGATGTCCTCTGTGGAGCAGTTGGAAATACATTTCATATATCAGAACAGTAAAAACCTATTTACTCTAACACTGGCGCCCGAACTAAAAGGTTATGGATAAAATTGGGCTAATATCTTCAACGGAAAAGCCTCTGTGGTGTTCTCCCCGGAGCAGTTGCAACTACATTTCAGAACAGCAAAAACCTATTGCCTCTAAAACTGGCGCCCGAACTAAAAGGGTTTGTATAATAAATGGGTAGCTTCTTTGAAAGGTTTGTGATGTCCTCTGTGAAGCAGTTGCAAATACATTTCATATATCAAAACAGTAAAGACCTATCGACTCTAACACTGGCGCCCGAACTAAAAGTTTGTGTGTACAATTGGGTTAATACCTTCAAAGGAAAAGCCTCTGTGGTGTCTCCCCTGGAGCAGTTGGAACTACATTTCAGAACAGCAAAAACCTATTGCCTCTAACACTGGCGCCCGAACTAAAAAGGTTTGTATAATAATTGGGTAGATTCTTCGAAAGGTTTGTGATGTTCCCTGTGGAGCAGTTGGAAATACATTTCATATATCAAAACAGTAAAAACCTATTGACTCTAACACTGGCGCCCGAACTAAAAGGTTGTGTGTACAATTGGGCTAATACCTTCAACGGAAAAGCCTCTGTGGTGTCCTCCATGGAGCAGTTAAAACTACATTTCAGAACAGCAAAAACCTATTGCCTCTAACACTGGCGCCTGAACTAAAAGGGTTTGTATAATAATTGGGTATCTTCTTCGAAAGGTTTGTGATGTCCTCTGTGGAGCAGTTGGAAATACATTTCATATATCAAAACAGTAAAAACCTATTGACTCTAACACTGGCGCCCGAACTAAAAGGTTGCGGATACAATTGGGCTAATACCTTCAACGGAAAAGCCTCTGTGGTGTCCTCCCTGGACCAGTTGGAACTACATTTCAGAACAGCAAAAACCTATTGCCTCTAACACTGGCGCCCGAATTAAAAGGGTTTGTATAATAATTGGGTAGCTTCTTCTAAAGGTTTGTGATGTCCTCTGTGGAGCAGTTGGAAATACATTTCATATATCAAAACAGTAAAAACCTATTGACTCTAACACTGGCGCCCGAACTAAATGGTTGTGGATACAATTGGGCTAATACCTTCAACGGAAAATCGTCTGTGGTGTCCTGCTTGGAGCAGTTGGAACTACATTTCAGAACAGCAAAAACCTATTGCCTCTAACACTGGCGCCCGAACTAAAAGGGTTTGTATAATAATTGGGTAGATTATTCGAAAGGTTTGTGATGTCCTGTGTGGAGCAGTTGGAAATACATTTCATATATCAAAACAGTAATAACCTATTGATTCTAACACTGGCGCCCGAACTAAAAGGTTGTGTGTACAATTGGGCTAACACCTTCAACGGAAAAGCCTCTGTGGTGTCCTCACTGGAGCAGTTGGAACTACATTTCAGAACAGCAAAAACCTACTGCCTCTAACACTGGCGCCCGAACTAAAAGGATTTGTATAATAATTGGGTAGCTTCTTCGAAAGGTTTGTGATGTCCTCTGTAGAGCAGTTGGAAATACATTTCATATATCAAAACAGTAAAAAACCTATTGACTCTAACACTGGCGCCCGAACTAAAAGGGTTTGTGTAATAATTGGGTAGCATCTTCGAAAGGTTTGTGATGTCCTCTGTGGAGCATTTGGAAATACATTTCATATATCAAAACCGGAAAAACCTATTGACTCTAACACTGGCGCCCGAACTAAAAGGTTGTGTGTACAGTTGGGCTAATACCTTCAACGGAAAAGCCTCTGTGGTGTCCTCCCTGGAGCAGTTGGAACTATATTTCAGAACAGCAAAAACCTATTGCCTCTAACACTGGCGCCCGAACTAAAAGGGTTTGTATAATAATTGGGTAGCTTCTTCGAAAGGTTTGTGATGTCCTCTGTGGAGCAGTTGGAAATACATTTCATATATCAAAACAGTAAAAAACCTATTGACTCTTACACTGGCGCCCGAACTAAAAGAGTTTGTATAATAAATGGGTAGCTTCTTTGAAAGGTTTGTGATGTCCTCTGTCAAGCAGTTGCAAATACATTTCATATATCAAAACAGTAAAGACCTATTGACACTAACACTGGCCCCCGAACTAAAAGGTTGTGGATACAATTGGGCTAATACCTTCAAAGGAAAAGCCTCTGTGGTGTCTCCCCTGGAGCAGTTGGAACTACATTTCAGAACAGCAAAAACCTACTGCCTCTAACACTGGCGCCCGAACTAAAAGGATTTGTATAATAATTGGGTAGCTTCTTCGAAAGGTTTGTGATGTCCTCTGTAGAGCAGTTGGAAATACATTTCATATATCAAAACAGTAAAAAACCTATTGACTCTAACACTGGCGCCCGAACTAAAAGGGTTTGTGTAATAATTGGGTAGCATCTTCGAAAGGTTTGTGATGTCCTCTGTGGAGCATTTGGAAATACATTTCATATATCAAAACCGGAAAAACCTATTGACTCTAACACTGGCGCCCGAACTAAAAGGTTGTGGATACAATTGGGCTAATACCATCAACGGAAAAGCCTCTGTGGTGTCCTCCCTGCAGCAGTTGCAACTATATTTCAGAACAGCAAAAACCTACTGCCTCTAACACTGGCGCCCGAACTAAAGGGATTTGTATAATAATTGGGTAGCTTCTTCGAAAGGTTTGTGATGTCCTCTGTAGAGCAGTTGGAAATACATTTCATATATCAAAACAGTAAAAACCCTATTGACTCTTACACTGGCGCCCGAACTAAAAGAGTTTGTATAATAAATGGGTAGCTTCTTTGAAAGGTTTGTGATGTCCTCTGTCAAGCAGTTGCAAATACATTTCATATATCAAAACAGTAAAGACCTATTGACACTAACACTGGCCCCCGAACTAAAAGGTTGTGGATACAATTGGGCTAATACCTTCAAAGGAAAAGCCTCTGTGGTGTCTCCCCTGGAGCAGTTGGAACTACATTTCAGAACAGCAAAAACCTATTGCCTCTAACACTGGCGCCCGAACTAAAAGGGTTTGTATAATAATTGGGTAGCTTCTCCGAAAGGTTTGTGATGTCCTCTGTGGACCAGTTGGAAATACTTTTCATATATCAAAACAGTAAAAACCTATTGACTCTAACACTGGCGCCCGAACTAAAAGGTTGTGGATACAATTGGGCTAATACCTTCAACGGAAAAGCGTCTGTGGTGTCCTGCTTGGAGCAGTTGGAACTACATTTCAGAACAGCAAAAACCTATTGACTCTAACACTGGCGCCCGAACTAAAAGGGTTTGTATAATAATTGGGTAGATTCTTCGAAAGGTTTGTGATGTCCTCTGTGGAGCAGTTGGAAATACATTTCATATATCAAAACAGTAAAAAACTTATTGACTCTAACACTGGCGCCCGAACTAAAAGGTTTTGTATAATAATTGGGTAGCATCTTCGAAAGGTTTGTGATGTCCTCTGTGGAGCAGTTGGAAATACATTTCATATTACAAAACAGTAAAAACCTATTTACTCTAACACTGGCGCCCGAACTAAAAGGTTGTGGATACAATTGGGCTAATACCTTCAACGGAAAAGCCTCTGTGGTGTCCTCCCTGGAGCAGTTCGAACTACATTTCAGAACAGCAAAAACCTATTGCCTCTAACACTGGCGCCCGAACTAAAAGGGTTTGTATAATAATTGGGTAGCTTCTTCGAAAGGTTTGTGATGTCCTCTGTGGAGCAGTTGGAAATACATTTCATATATCAAAACAGTAAAAACCTATTTACTCTAACACTGGCGCCCGAACTAAATGGTTGTGGATACAATTGGGCTAATACCTTCAACGGAAAAGCGTCTGTGGTGTTCTCCCCGGAGCAGTTGCAACTACATTTCAGAACAGCAAAAACCTATTGCCTCTAAAACTGGCGCCCGAACTAAAAGGGTTTGTATAATAAATGGGTAGCTTCTTTGAAAGGTTTGTGATGTCCTCTGTGAAGCAGTTGCAAATACATTTCATATATCAAAACAGTAAAGACATATCGACTCTAACACTGGCGCCCGAACTAAAAGGTTGTGTGTACAATTGGGCTAATACCTTCAAAGGAAAAGCCTCTGTGGTGTCTCCCCTGGAGCAGTTGGAACTACATTTCAGAACAGCAAAAACCTATTGCCTCTAACACTGGCGCCCGAACTAAAAAGGTTTGTATAATAATTGGGTAGATTCTTCGAAAGGTTTGTGATGTTCCCTGTGGAGCAGTTGGAAATACATTTCATATATCAAAACAGTAAAAACCTATTGACTCTAACACTGGCGCCCGAACTAAAAGGTTGTGTGTACAATTGGGCTAATACCTTCAACGGAAAAGCCTCTGTGGTGTCCTCCATGGAGCAGTTAAAACTACATTTCAGAACAGCAAAAACCTATTGCCTCTAACACTGGCGCCTGAACTAAAAGGGTTTGTATAATAATTGGGTATCTTCTTCGAAAGGTTTGTGATGTCCTCTGTGGAGCAGTTGGAAATACATTTCATATATCAAAACAGTAAAAACCTATTGACTCTAACACTGGCGCCCGAACTAAATGGTTGTGGATACAATTGGGCTATACCTTCAACGGAAAAGCGTCTGTGGTGTCCTGCTTGGAGCAGTTGGAACTACATTTCAGAACAGCAAAAACCTATTGCCTCTAACACTGGCGCCCGAACTAAAAGGGTTTGTATAATAATTGGGTAGATTATTCGAAAGGTTTGTGATGTCCTCTGTGGAGCAGTTGGAAATACATTTCATATATCAAAACAGTAATAACCTATTGACTCTAACACTGGCGCCCGAACTAAAAGGTTGTGTGTACAATTGGGCTAACACCTTCAACGGAAAAGCCTCTGTGGTGTCCTCACTGGAGCAGTTGGAACTACATTTCAGAACAGCAAAAACCTACTGCCTCTAACACTGGCGCCCGAACTAAAAGGATTTGTATAATAATTGGGTAGCTTCTTCGAAAGGTTTGTGATGTCCTCTGTAGAGCAGTTGGAAATACATTTCATATATCAAAACAGAAAAAAACCTATTGACTCTAACACTGGCGCCCGAACTAAAAGAGTTTGTGTAATAATTGGGTAGCTTCTTCGAAAGGTTTGTGATGTCCTCTGTGGAGCAGTTGGAAATACATTTCATATATCAAAACAGTAAAAAACCTATTGACTCTAACACTGGCGCCCGAACTAAAAGCGTTTGTATAATAATTGGGTAGCTTCTTCGAAAGGTTCGTGATGTCCTCTGTGGAGCAGTTGGAAATACATTTCATATATCAAAACAGTAAAAAACCTATTGACTCTAACACTGGCGCCCGAACTAAAAGGTTGTGGATACAATTGGGCTAATACCATCAACGGAAAAGCCTCTGTGGTGTCCTCCCTGGAGCAGTTGCAACTATATTTCAGAACAGCAAAAACCTACTGCCTCTAACACTGGCGCCCGAACTAAAGGGATTTGTATAATAATTGGGTAGCTTCTTCGAAAGGTTTGTGATGTCCTCTGTAGAGCAGTTGGAAATACATTTCATATATCAAAACAGTAAAAAACCTATTGACTCTTACACTGGCGCCCGAACTAAAAGAGTTTGTATAATAAATGGGTAGCTTCTTTGAAAGGTTTGTGATGTCCTCTGTCAAGCAGTTGCAAATACATTTCATATATCAAAACAGTAAAGACCTATTGACACTAACACTGGCGCCCGAACTAAAAGGTTGTGGATGCAATTGGGCTAATACCTTCAAAGGAAAAGCCTCTGTGGTGTCTCCCCTGGAGCAGTTGGAACTACATTTCAGAACAGCAAAAACCTATTGCCTCTAACACTGGCGCCCGAACTAAAAAGGTTTGTATAATAATTGGGTAGATTCTTCGAAAGGTTTGTGATGTTCCCTGTGGAGCAGTTGGAAATACATTTCATATATCAAAACAGTAAAAACCTATCGACTCTAACACTGGTGCCCGAACTAAAAGGTTGTGTGTACAATTGGGCTAATACCTTCAACGGAAAAGCCTCTGTGGTGTCCTCACTGGAGCAGTTGGAACTACATTTCAGAACAGCAAAAACCTACTGCCTTTAACACTGGCGCCCGAACTAAAAGGGTTTGTATAATAATTGGGTAGCTTCTTCGAAAGGTTTGTGATGTCCTCTGTGGAGCAGTTGGAAATACATTTCATATATCAAAACAGTAAAAACCTATTTACTCTAACACTGGCGCCCGAACTAAATGGTTGTGGATACAATTGGGCTAATACCTTCAACGGAAAAGCGTCTGTGGTGTTCTCCCCGGAGCAGTTGCAACTACATTTCAGAACAGCAAAAACCTATTGCCTCTAAAACTGGCGCCCGAACTAAAAGGGTTTGTATAATAAATGGGTAGCTTCTTTGAAAGGTTTGTGATGTCCTCTGTGAAGCAGTTGCAAATACATTTCATATATCAAAACAGTAAAGACATATCGACTCTAACACTGGCGCCCGAACTAAAAGGTTGTGTGTACAATTGGGCTAATACCTTCAAAGGAAAAGCCTCTGTGGTGTCTCCCCTGGAGCAGTTGGAACTACATTTCAGAACAGCAAAAACCTATTGCCTCTAACACTGGCGCCCGAACTAAAAAGGTTTGTATAATAATTGGGTAGATTCTTCGAAAGGTTTGTGATGTTCCCTGTGGAGCAGTTGGAAATACATTTCATATATCAAAACAGTAAAAACCTATTGACTCTAACACTGGCGCCCGAACTAAAAGGTTGTGTGTACAATTGGGCTAATACCTTCAACGGAAAAGCCTCTGTGGTGTCCTCCATGGAGCAGTTAAAACTACATTTCAGAACAGCAAAAACCTATTGCCTCTAACACTGGCGCCTGAACTAAAAGGGTTTGTATAATAATTGGGTATCTTCTTCGAAAGGTTTGTGATGTCCTCTGTGGAGCAGTTGGAAATACATTTCATATATCAAAACAGTAAAAACCTATTGACTCTAACACTGGCGCCCGAACTAAAAGGTTGCGGATACAATTGGGCTAATACCTTCAACGGAAAAGCCTCTGTGGTGTCCTCCCTGGAGCAGTTGGAACTACATTTCAGAACAGCAAAAACCTATTGCCTCTAACACTGGCGCCCGAATTAAAAGGGTTTGTATAATAATTGGGTAGCTTCTTCGAAAGGTTTGTGATGTCCTCTGTGGAGCAGTTGGAAATACATTTCATATATCAAAACAGTAAAAACCTATTGACTCTAACACTGGCGCCCGAACTAAATGGTTGTGGATACAATTGGGCTAATACCTTCAACGGAAAAGCGTCTGTGGTGTCCTGCTTGGAGCAGTTGGAACTACATTTCAGAACAGCAAAAACCTATTGCCTCTAACACTGGCGCCCGAACTAAAAGGGTTTGTATAATAATTGGGTAGATTATTCGAAAGGTTTGTGATGTCCTCTGTGGAGCAGTTGGAAATACATTTCATATATCAAAACAGTAATAACCTATTGACTCTAACACTGGCGCCCGAACTAAAAGGTTGTGTGTACAATTGGGCTAACACCTTCAACGGAAAAGCCTCTGTGGTGTCCTCACTGGAGCAGTTGGAACTACATTTCAGAACAGGAAAAACCTACTGCCTCTAACACTGGCGCCCGAACTAAAAGGATTTGTATAATAATTGGGTAGCTTCTTCGAAAGGTTTGTGATGTCCTCTGTAGAGCAGTTGGAAATACATTTCATATATCAAAACAGTAAAAAACCTATTGACTCTAACACTGGCGCCCGAACTAAAAGAGTTTGTGTAATAATTGGGTAGCTTCTTCGAAAGGTTTGTGATGTCCTCTGTGGAGCAGTTGGAAATACATTTCATATATCAAAACAGTAAAAAACCTATTGACTCTAACACTGGCGCCCGAACTAAAAGGGTTTGTGTAATAATTGGGTAGCATCTTCGAAAGGTTTGTGATGTCCTCTGTGGAGCATTTGGAAATACATTTCATATATCAAAACCGGAAAAACCTATTGACTCTAACACTGGCGCCCGAACTAAAAGGTTGTGTGTACAATTTGGCTAATACCTTCAACGGAAAAGCCTCTGTGGTGTCCTCCCTGGAGCAGTTGGAGCTATATTTCAGAACAAAAAAAACCTATTGCCTCTAACACTGGCGCCCGAACTAAAAGGGTTTGTATAATAATTGGGTAGCTTCTTCGAAAGGTTCGTGATGTCCTCTGTGGAGCAGTTGGAAATACATTTCATATATCAAAACAGTAAAAAACCTATTGACTCTTACACTGGCGCCCGAACTAAAAGAGTTTGTATAATAAATGGGTAGCTTCTTTGAAAGGTTTGTGATGTCCTCTGTCAAGCAGTTGCAAGTATATTTCATATATCAAAACAGTAAAGACCTATTGACACTAACACTGGCGCCCGAACTAAAAGGTTGTGGATGCAATTGGGCTAATACCTTCAAAGGAAAAGCCTCTGTGGTGTCTCCCCTGGAGCAGTTGGAACTACATTTCAGAACAGCAAAAACCTATTGCCTCTAACACTGGCGCCCGAACTAAAAAGGTTTGTATAATAATTGGGTAGATTCTTCGAAAGGTTTGTGATGTTCCCTGTGGAGCAGTTGGAAATACATTTCATATATCAAAACAGTAAAAACCTATCGACTCTAACACTGGCGCCCGAACTAAAAGGTTGTGTGTACAATTGGGCTAATACCTTCAACGGAAAAGCCTCTGTGGTGTCCTCACTGGAGCAGTTGGAACTACATTTCAGAACAGCAAAAACCTACTGCCTTTAACACTGGCGCCCGAACTAAAAGGGTTTGTATAATAATTGGGTAGCTTCTTCGAAAGGTTTGTGATGTCCTCTGTGGACCAGTTGGAAATACATTTCATATATCAAAACAGTAAAGACCTATTGACTCTAACACTGGCGCCCGAACTAAATGGTTGTGGATACAATTGGGCTAATACCTTCAACGGAAAAGCGTCTGTGGTGTCCTGCTTGGAGCAGTTGGAACTACATTTCAGAACAGCAGAAATCTATTGACTCTAACACTGGCGCCCGAACTAAAAAGGTTTGTATAATAATTGGGTAGATTCTTCGAAAGGTTTGTGATGTTCCCTGTGGAGCAGTTGGAAATACATTTCATATATCAAAACAGTAAAAACCTATCGACTCTAACACTGGCGCCCGAACTAAAAGGTTGTGTGTACAATTGGGCTAATACCTTCAACGGAAAAGCCTCTGTGGTGTCCTCACTGGAGCAGTTGGAACTACATTTCAGAACAGCAAAAACCTACTGCCTTTAACACTGGCGCCCGAACTAAAAGGGTTTGTATAATAATTGGGTAGCTTCTTCGAAAGGTTTGTGATGTCCTCTGTGGACCAGTTGGAAATACATTTCATATATCAAAACAGTAAAAACCTATCGACTCTAACACTGGCGCCCGAACTAAAAGGTTGTGTGTACAATTGGGCTAATACCTTCAACGGAAAAGCCTCTGTGGTGTCCTCACTGGAGCAGTTGGAACTACATTTCAGAACAGCAAAAACCTACTGCCTTTAACACTGGCGCCCGAACTAAAAGGGTTTGTATAATAATTGGGTATCTTCTTCGAAAGGTTTGTGATGTCCTCTGTGGAGCAGTTGGAAATACATTTCATATATCAAAACAGTAAAAACCTATTGACTCTAACACTGGCGCCCGAACTAAAAGGTTGCGGATACAATTGGGCTAATACCTTCAACGGAAAAGCCTCTGTGGTGTCCTCCCTGGAGCAGTTGGAACTACATTTCAGAACAGCAAAAACCTATTGCCTCTAACACTGGCGCCCGAATTAAAAGGGTTTGTATAATAATTGGGTAGCTTCTTCGAAAGGTTTGTGATGTCCTCTGTGGAGCAGTTGGAAATACATTTCATATATCAAAACAGTAAAAACCTATTGACTCTAACACTGGCGCCCGAACTAAATGGTTGTGGATACAATTGGGCTAATACCTTCAACGGAAAAGCGTCTGTGGTGTCCTGCTTGGAGCAGTTGGAACTACATTTCAGAACAGCAAAAACCTATTGCCTCTAACACTGGCGCCCGAACTAAAAGGGTTTGTATAATAATTGGGTAGATTATTCGAAAGGTTTGTGATGTCCTCTGTGGAGCAGTTGGAAATACATTTCATATATCAAAACAGTAATAACCTATTGACTCTAACACTGGCGCCCGAACTAAAAGGTTGTGTGTACAATTGGGCTAACACCTTCAACGGAAAAGCCTCTGTGGTGTCCTCACTGGAGCAGTTGGAACTACATTTCAGAACAGCAAAAACCTACTGCCTCTAACACTGGCGCCCGAACTAAAAGGATTTGTATAATAATTGGGTAGCTTCTTCGAAAGGTTTGTGATGTCCTCTGTAGAGTAGTTGGAAATACATTTCATATATCAAAACAGTAAAAAACCTATTGACTCTAACACTGGCGCCCGAACTAAAAGAGTTTGTGTAATAATTGGGTAGCTTCTTCGAAAGGTTTGTGATGTCCTCTGTGGAGCAGTTGGAAATACATTTCATATATCAAAACAGTAAAAAACCTATTGACTCTAACACTGGCGCCCGAACTAAAAGGGTTTGTGTAATAATTGGGTAGCATCTTCGAAAGGTTTGTGATGTCCTCTGTGGAGCATTTGGAAATACATTTCATATATCAAAACCGGAAAAACCTATTGACTCTAACACTGGCGCCCGAACTAAAAGGTTGTGTGTACAATTTGGCTAATACCTTCAACGGAAAAGCCTCTGTGGTGTCCTCCCTGGAGCAGTTGGAGCTATATTTCAGAACAAAAAAAACCTATTGCCTCTAACACTGGCGCCCGAACTAAAAGGGTTTGTATAATAATTGGGTAGCTTCTTCGAAAGGTTCGTGATGTCCTCTGTGGAGCAGTTGGAAATACATTTCATATATCAAAACAGTAAAAAACCTATTGACTCTTACACTGGCGCCCGAACTAAAAGAGTTTGTATAATAAATGGGTAGCTTCTTTGAAAGGTTTGTGATGTCCTCTGTCAAGCAGTTGCAAGTATATTTCATATATCAAAACAGTAAAGACCTATTGACACTAACACTGGCGCCCGAACTAAAAGGTTGTGGATGCATTTGGGCTAATACCTTCAAAGGAAAAGCCTCTGTGGTGTCTCCCCTGGAGCAGTTGGAACTACATTTCAGAACAGCAAAAACCTATTGCCTCTAACACTGGCGCCCGAACTAAAAAGGTTTGTATAATAATTGGGTAGATTCTTCGAAAGGTTTGTGATGTTCCCTGTGGAGCAGTTGGAAATACATTTCATATATCAAAACAGTAAAAACCTATCGACTCTAACACTGGCGCCCGAACTAAAAGGTTGTGTGTACAATTGGGCTAATACCTTCAACGGAAAAGCCTCTGTGGTGTCCTCACTGGAGCAGTTGGAACTACATTTCAGAACAGCAAAAACCTACTGCCTTTAACACTGGCGCCCGAACTAAAAGGGTTTGTATAATAATTGGGTAGCTTCTTCGAAAGGTTTGTGATGTCCTCTGTGGACCAGTTGGAAATACATTTCATATATCAAAACAGTAAAGACCTATTGACTCTAACACTGGCGCCCGAACTAAATGGTTGTGGATACAATTGGGCTAATACCTTCAACGGAAAAGCGTCTGTGGTGTCCTGCTTGGAGCAGTTGGAACTACATTTCAGAACAGCAGAAACCTATTGACTCTAACACTGGCGCCCGAACTAAAAGGGTTTGTATAATAATTGGGTAGATTCTTCGAAAGGTTTGTGATGTCCTCTGTGGAGCAGTTGGAAATACATTTCATATATCAAAACAGTAAAAACCTATCGACTCTAACACTGGCGCCCGAACTAAAAGGTTGTGTGTACAATTGGGCTAATACCTTCAACGGAAAAGCCTCTGTGGTGTCCTCACTGGAGCAGTTGGAACTACATTTCAGAACAGCAAAAACCTACTGCCTTTAACACTGGCGCCCGAACTAAAAGGGTTTGTATAATAATTGGGTAGCTTCTACGAAAGGTTTGTGATGTCCTCTGTGGAGCAGTTGGAAATACATTTCATATATCAAAACAGTAAAAAACTATTGACTCTAACACTGGCGCCCGAACTAAAAGGTTGCGGATACAATTGGGCTAATACCTTCAACGGAAAAGCCTCTGTGGTGTCCTCCCTGGAGCAGTTGGAACTACATTTCAGAACAGCAAAAACCTATTGCCTCTAACACTGGCGCCCGAATTAAAAGGGTTTGTATAATAATTGGGTAGCTTCTTCGAAAGATTTGTGATGTCCTCTGTGGAGCAGTTGGAAATACATTTCATATAACAAAACAGTAAAAACCTATTGACTCTAACACTGGCGCCCGAACTAAATGGTTGTGGATACAATTGGGCTAATACCTTCAGCGGAAAAGCGTCTGTGGTGTCCTGCTTGGAGCAGTTGGAACTACATTTCAGAACAGCAAATCCTATTGCCTCTAACACTGGCGCCCGAACTAAAAGGGTTTGTATAATAATTGGGTAGATTATTCGAAAGGTTTGTGATGTCCTCTGTGGAGCAGTTGGAAATACATTTCATATATCAAAACAGTAATAACCTATTGACTCTAACACTGGCGCCCGAACTAAAAGGTTGTGTGTACAATTGGGCTAACACCTTCAACGGAAAAGCCTCTGTGGTGTCCTCACTGGAGCAGTTGGAACTACATTTCAGAACAGCAAAAACCTACTGCCTCTAACACTGGCGCACGAACTAAGAGCATTTGTATAATAATTGGGTAGCTTCTTCGAAAGGTTTGTGATGTCCTCTGTAGAGCAGTTGGAAATACATTTCATATATCAAAACAGTAAAAAACCTATTGACTCTAACACTGGCGCCCGAACTAAAAGAATTTGTGTAATAATTGGGTAGCTTCTTCGAAAGGTTTGTGATGTCCTCTGTGGAGCAGTTGGAAATACATTTCATATATCAAAACAGTAAAAAACCTATTGACTCTAACACTGGCGCCCGAACTAAAAGGGTTTGTGTAATAATTGGGTAGCATCTTCGAAAGGTTTGTGATGTCCTCTGTGGAGCATTTGGAAATACATTTCATATATCAAAACCGGAAAAACCTATTGACTCTAACACTGGCGCCCGAACTAAAAGGTTGTGTGTACAATTGGGCTAATACCTTCAACGGAAAAGCCTCTGTGGTGTCCTCCCTGGAGCAGTTGGAACTATATTTCAGAACAGCAAAAACCTATTGCCTCTAACACTGGCGCCCGAACTAAAAGGGTTTGTATAATAATTGGGTAGCTTCTTCGAAAGGTTCGTGATGTCCTCTGTGGAGCAGTGGGAAATACATTTCATATATCAAAACAGTAAAAAACCTATTGACTCTAACACTGGCGCCCGAACTAAAAGGTTGTGGATACAATTGGGCTAATACCATCAACGGAAAAGCCTCTGTTGTGTCCTCCCTGGAGCAGTTGCAACTATATTTCAGAACAGCAAAAACCTACTGCCTCTAACACTGGCGCCCGAACTAAAGGGATTTGTATAATAATTGGGTAGCTTCTTCGAAAGGTTTGTGATGTCCTCTGTAGAGCAGTTGGAAAAACATTTCATATATCAAAACAGTAAAAAACCTATTGACTCTTACACTGGCGCCCGAACTAAAAGAGTTTGTATAATAAATGGGTAGCTTCTTTGAAAGGTTTGTGATGTCCTCTGTCAAGCAGTTGCAAATACATTTCATATATCAAAACAGTAAAGACCTATTGACACTAACACTGGCGCCCGAACTAAAAGGTTGTGGATGCAATTGGGCTAATACCTTCAAAGGAAAAGCCTCTGTGGTGTCTCCCCTGGAGCAGTTGGAACTACATTTCAGAACAGCAAAAACCTATTGCCTCTAACACTGGCGCCCGAACTAAAAAGGTTTGTATAATAATTGGGTAGATTCTTCGAAAGGTTTGTGATGTTCCCTGTGGAGCAGTTGGAAATACATTTCATATATCAAAACAGTAAAAACCTATCGACTCTAACACTGGCGCCCGAACTAAATGGTTGTGGATACAATTGGGCTAATACCTTCAACGGAAAAGCGTCTGTGGTGTCCTCCCCGGAGCAGTTGCAACTACATTTCAGAACAGCAAAAACCTATTGCCTCTAAAACTGGCGCCCGAACTAAAAGGGTTTGTATAATAAATGGGTAGCTTCTTTGAAAGGTTTGTGATGTCCTCTGTGAAGCAGTTGCAAATACATTTCATATATCAAAACAGTAAAGACATATCGACTCTAACACTGGCGCCCGAACTAAAAGGTTGTGTGTACAATTGGGCTAATACCTTCAAAGGAAAAGCCTCTGTTGTGTCTCCCCTGGAGCAGTTGGAACTACATTTCAGAACAGCAAAAACCTATTGCCTCTAACACTGGCGCCCGAACTAAAAAGGTTTGTATAATAATTGGGTAGATTCTTCGAAAGGTTTGTGATGTTCCCTGTGGAGCAGTTGGAAATACATTTCATATATCAAAACAGTAAAAACCTATTGACTCTAACACTGGCGCCCGAACTAAAAGGTTGTGTGTACAATTGGGCTAATACCTTCAACGGAAAAGCCTCTGTGGTGTCCTCCATGGAGCAGTTAAAACTACATTTCAGAACAGCAAAAACCTATTGCCTCTAACACTGGCGCCTGAACTAAAAGGGTTTGTATAATAATTGGGTATCTTCTTCGAAAGGTTTGTGATGTCCTCTGTGGAGCAGTTGGAAATACATTTCATATATCAAAACAGTAAAAACCTATTGACTCTAACACTGGCGCCCGAACTAAAAGGTTGCGGATACAATTGGGCTAATACCTTCAACGGAAAAGCCTCTGTGGTGTCCTCCCTGGAGCAGTTGGAACTACATTTCAGAACAGCAAAAACCTATTGCCTCTAACACTGGCGCCCGAATTAAAAGGGTTTGTATAATAATTGGGTAGCTTCTTCGAAAGGTTTGTGATGTCCTCTGTGGAGCAGTTGGAAATACATTTCATATATCAAAACAGTAAAAACCTATTGACTCTAACACTGGCGCCCGAACTAAATGGTTGTGGATACAATTGGGCTAATACCTTCAACGGAAAAGCGTCTGTGGTGTCCTGCTTGGAGCAGTTGGAACTACATTTCAGAACAGCAAAAACCTATTGCCTCTAACACTGGCGCCCGAACTAAAAGGGTTTGTATAATAATTGGGTAGATTATTCGAAAGGTTTGTGATGTCCTCTGTGGAGCAGTTGGAAATACATTTCATATATCAAAACTGTAATAACCTATTGACTCTAACACTGGCGCCCGAACTAAAAGGTTGTGTGTACAATTGGGCTAACACCTTCAACGGAAAAGCCTCTGTGGTGTCCTCACTGGAGCAGTTGGAACTACATTTCAGAACAGCAAAAACCTACTGCCTCTAACACTGGCGCACGAACTAAGAGCATTTGTATAATAATTGGGTAGCTTCTTCGAAAGGTTTGTGATGTCCTCTGTAGAGCAGTTGGAAATACATTTCATATATCAAAACAGTAAAAAACCTATTGACTCTAACACTGGCGCCCGAACTAAAAGAATTTGTGTAATAATTGGGTAGCTTCTTCGAAAGGTTTGTGATGTCCTCTGTGGAGCAGTTGGAAATACATTTCATATATCAAAACAGTAAAAAACCTATTGACTCTAACACTGGCGCCCGAACTAAAAGGGTTTGTGTAATAATTGGGTAGCATCTTCGAAAGGTTTGTGATGTCCTCTGTGGAGCATTTGGAAATACATTTCATATATCAAAACCGGAAAAACCTATTGACTCTAACACTGGCGCCCGAACTAAAAGGTTGTGTGTACAATTGGGCTAATACCTTCAACGGAAAAGCCTCTGTGGTGTCCTCCCTGGAGCAGTTGGAACTATATTTCAGAACAGCAAAAACCTATTGCCTCTAACACTGGCGCCCGAACTAAAAGGGTTTGTATAATAATTGGGTAGCTTCTTCGAAAGGTTCGTGATGTCCTCTGTGGAGCAGTGGGAAATACATTTCATATATCAAAACAGTAAAAAACCTATTGACTCTAACACTGGCGCCCGAACTAAAAGGTTGTGGATACAATTGGGCTAATACCATCAACGGAAAAGCCTCTGTTGTGTCCTCCCTGGAGCAGTTGCAACTATATTTCAGAACAGCAAAAACCTACTGCCTCTAACACTGGCGCCCGAACTAAAGGGATTTGTATAATAATTGGGTAGCTTCTTCGAAAGGTTTGTGATGTCCTCTGTAGAGCAGTTGGAAATACATTTTATATATCAAAACAGTAAAAAACCTATTGACTCTTACACTGGCGCCCGAACTAAAAGAGTTTGTATAATAAATGGGTAGCTTCTTTGAAAGGTTTGTGATGTCCTCTGTCAAGCAGTTGCAAATACATTTCATATATCAAAACAGTAAAGACCTATTGACACTAACACTGGCGCCCGAACTAAAAGGTTGTGGATGCAATTGGGCTAATACCTTCAAAGGAAAAGCCTCTGTGGTGTCTCCCCTGGAGCAGTTGGAACTACATTTCAGAACAGCAAAAACCTATTGCCTCTAACACTGGCGCCCGAACTAAAAAGGTTTGTATAATAATTGGGTAGATTCTTCGAAAGGTTTGTGATGTTCCCTGTGGAGCAGTTGGAAATACATTTCATATATCAAAACAGTAAAAACCTATCGACTCTAACACTGGCGCCCGAACTAAATGGTTGTGGATACAATTGGGCTAATACCTTCAACGGAAAAGCGTCTGTGGTGTCCTCCCCGGAGCAGTTGCAACTACATTTCAGAACAGCAAAAACCTATTGCCTCTAAAACTGGCGCCCGAACTAAAAGGGTTTGTATAATAAATGGGTAGCTTCTTTGAAAGGTTTGTGATGTCCTCTGTGAAGCAGTTGCAAATACATTTCATATATCAAAACAGTAAAGACATATCGACTCTAACACTGGCGCCCGAACTAAAAGGTTGTGTGTACAATTGGGCTAATACCTTCAAAGGAAAAGCCTCTGTTGTGTCTCCCCTGGAGCAGTTGGAACTACATTTCAGAACAGCAAAAACCTATTGCCTCTAACACTGGCGCCCGAACTAAAAAGGTTTGTATAATAATTGGGTAGATTCTTCGAAAGGTTTGTGATGTTCCCTGTGGAGCAGTTGGAAATACATTTCATATATCAAAACAGTAAAAACCTATTGACTCTAACACTGGCGCCCGAACTAAAAGGTTGTGTGTACAATTGGGCTAATACCTTCAACGGAAAAGCCTCTGTGGTGTCCTCCATGGAGCAGTTAAAACTACATTTCAGAACAGCAAAAACCTATTGCCTCTAACACTGGCGCCTGAACTAAAAGGGTTTGTATAATAATTGGGTATCTTCTTCGAAAGGTTTGTGATGTCCTCTGTGGAGCAGTTGGAAATACATTTCATATATCAAAACAGTAAAAACCTATTGACTCTAACACTGGCGCCCGAACTAAAAGGTTGCGGATACAATTGGGCTAATACCTTCAACGGAAAAGCCTCTGTGGTGTCCTCCCTGGAGCAGTTGGAACTACATTTCAGAACAGCAAAAACCTATTGCCTCTAACACTGGCGCCCGAATTAAAAGGGTTTGTATAATAATTGGGTAGCTTCTTCGAAAGGTTTGTGATGTCCTCTGTGGAGCAGTTGGAAATACATTTCATATATCAAAACAGTAAAAACCTATTGACTCTAACACTGGCGCCCGAACTAAATGGTTGTGGATACAATTGGGCTAATACCTTCAACGGAAAAGCGTCTGTGGTGTCCTGCTTGGAGCAGTTGGAACTACATTTCAGAACAGCAAAAACCTATTGCCTCTAACACTGGCGCCCGAACTAAAAGGGTTTGTATAATAATTGGGTAGATTATTCGAAAGGTTTGTGATGTCCTCTGTGGAGCAGTTGGAAATACATTTCATATATCAAAACAGTAATAACCTATTGACTCTAACACTGGCGCCCGAACTAAAAGGTTGTGTGTACAATTGGGCTAACACCTTCAACGGAAAAGCCTCTGTGGTGTCTCCCCTGGAGCAGTTGGAACTACATTTCAGAACAGCAAAAACCTACTGCCTCTAACACTGGCGCACGAACTAAAAGGATTTGTATAATAATTGGGTAGCTTCTTCGAAAGGTTTGTGATGTCCTCTGTAGAGCAGTTGGAAATACATTTCATATATCAAAACAGTAAAAAACCTATTGACTCTAACACTGGCGCCCGAACTAAAAGAGTTTGTGTAATAATTGGGTAGCTTCTTCGAAAGGTTTGTGATGTCCTCTGTGGAGCAGTTGGAAGTACATTTCATATATCAAAACAGTAAAAAACCTATTGACTCTAACACTGGCGCTCGAACTAAAAGGGTTTGTGTAATAATTGGGTAGCATCTTCGAAAGGTTTGTGATGTCCTCTGTGGAGCATTTGGAAATACATTTCATATATCAAAACCGGAAAAACCTATTGACTCTAACACTGGCGCCCGAACTAAAAGGTTGTGTGTACAATTGGGCTAATACCTTCAACGGAAAAGCCTCTGTGGTGTCCTCCCTGGAGCAGTTGGAACTATATTTCAGAACAGCAAAAACCTATTGCCTCTAACACTGGCGCCCGAACTAAAAGGGTTTGTATAATAATTGGGTAGCTTCTTCGAAAGGTTCGTGATGTCCTCTGTGGAGCAGTTGGAAATACATTTCATATATCAAAACAGTAAAAAACCTATTGACTCTAACACTGGCGCCCGAACTAAAAGGTTGTGGATACAATTGGGCTAATACCATCAACGGAAAAGCCTCTGTGGTGTCCTCCCTGGAGCAGTTGCAACTATATTTCAGAACAGCAAAAACCTACTGCCTCTAACACTGGCGCCCGAACTAAAGGGATTTGTATAACAATTGGGTAGCTTCTTCGAAAGGTTTGTGATGTCCTCTGTAGAGCAGTTGGAAATACATTTCATATATCAAAACAGTAAAAAACCTATTGACTCTTACACTGGCGCCCGAACTAAAAGAGTTTGTATAATAAATGGGTAGCTTCTTTGAAAGGTTTGTGATGTCCTCTGTCAAGCAGTTGCAAATACATTTCATATATCAAAACAGTAAAGACCTATTGACACTAACACTGGCGCCCGAACTAAAAGGTTGTGGATGCAATTGGGCTAATACCTTCAAAGGAAAAGCCTCTGTGGTGTCTCCCCTGGAGCAGTTGGAACTACATTTCAGAACAGCAAAAACCTATTGCCTCTAACACTGGCGCCCGGACTAAAAAGGTTTGTATAATAATTGGGTAGATTCTTCGAAAGTTTTGTGATGTTCCCTGTGGAGCAGTTGGAAATACATTTCATATATCAAAACAGTAAAAACCTATCGACTCTAACACTGGCGCCCGAACTAAAAGGTTGTGTGTACAATTGGGCTAATACCTTCAACGGAAAAGCCTCTGTGGTGTCCTCACTGGAGCAGTTGGAACTACATTTCAGAACAGCAAAAACCTACTGCCTTTAACACTGGCGCCCGAACTAAAAGGGTTTGTATAATAATTGGGTAGCTTCTTCGAAAGGTTTGTGATGTCCTCTGTGGACCAGTTGGAAATACTTTTCATATATCAAAACAGTAAAAACCTATTGACTCTAACACTGGCGCCCGAACTAAAAGGTTGTGGATGCAATTGGGCTAATACCTTCAACGGAAAAGCCTCTGTGGTGTCCTCCCTGGAGCATTGTAACTACATTTCAGAACAGCAAAAACCTATTGCCTCTAACACTGGCGCCAGAACTAAAAGGGTTTGTATAATAATTGGGTAGCATCTTCGAAAGGTTTGTGATGTCCTCTGTGGAGCAGTTGGAAATACATTTCATATATCGAAACAGTAAAAACCTATTGACTCTAACACTGGCGCCCGAACTAAATGGTTGTGGATACAATTGGGCTAATACCTTCAACGGAAAAGCGTCTGTGGTGTCCTGCTTGGAGCAGTTGGAACTACATTTCAGAACAGCAGAAACCTATTGACTCTAACACTGGCGCCCGAACTAAAAGGGTTTGTATAATAATTGGGTAGATTCTTCGAAAGGTTTGTGATGTCCTCTGTGGAGCAGTTGGAAATACATTTCATATATCAAAACAGTAAAAAACCTATTTACTCTAACACTGGCGCCCGAACTAAAATGTTATGGATACAATTGGTCTAATACCTTCAACGGAAAAGCCTCTGTGGTGTTCTCCCCGGAGCAGTTGCAACTACATTTCAGAACAGCAAAAACCTATTGCCTCTAAAACTGGCGCCCGAACTAAAAGGTTTTGTATAATAAATGGGTAGCTTCTTTGAAAGGTTTGTGATGTCCTCTGTGAAGCAGTTGCAAATACATTTCATATATCAAAACAGTAAAGACCTATCGACTCTAACACTGGCGCCCAAACTAAAAGGTTGTGTGTACAATTGGGCTAATACCTTCAAAGGAAAAGCCTCTGTGGAGTCTCCCCTGGAGCAGTTGGAACTACATTTCAGAACAGCAAAAACCTATTGCCTCTAACACTGGCGCCCGAACTAAAAAGGTTTGTATAATAATTGGGTAGATTCTTCGAAAGTTTTGTGATGTTCCCTGTGGAGCAGTTGGAAATACATTTCATATATCAAAACAGTAAAAACTTATTGACTCTAACACTGGCGCCCGAACTAAAAGGTTGTGTGTACAATTGGGCTAATACCTTCAACGGAAAAGCCTCTGTGGTGTCCTCCATGGAGCAGTTAAAACTACATTTCAGAACAGCAAAAACCTATTGCCTCTAACACTGGCGCCCGAACTAAAAGGGTTTGTATAATAATTGGGTAGATTATTCGAAAGGTTTGTGATGTCCTCTGTGGAGCAGTTGGAAATACATTTCATATATCAAAACAGTAATAACCTATTGACTCTAACACTGGCGCCCGAACTAAAAGGTTGTGTGTACAATTGGGCTAACACCTTCAACGGAAAAGCCTCTGTGGTGTCCTCACTGGAGCAGTTGGAACTACATTTCAGAACAGCAAAAACCTATTGACTCTAACACTGGCGCCCGAACTAAAAGAGTTTGTGTAATAATTGGGTAGCTTCTTCGAAAGGTTTGTGATGTCCTCTGTGGAGCAGTTGGAAATACATTTCATATGTCAAAACAGTAAAAAACCTATTGACTCTAACACTGGCGCCCGAACTAAAAGTGTTTGTGTAATAATTGGGTAGCATCTTCGAAAGGTTTGTGATGTCCTCTGCGGAGCATTTGGAAATACATTTCATATATCAAAACCGGAAAAACCTATTGACTCTAACACTGGCGCCCGAACTAAAAGAGTTTGTATAATAAATGGGTAGCTTCTTTGAAAAGTTTGTGATGTCCTCTGTCAAGCAGTTGCAAATACATTTCATATATCAAAACAGTAAAGACCTATTGACACTAACACTGGCGCCCGAACTAAAAGGTTGTGGATACAATTGGGCTAATACCTTCAAAGGAAAAGCCTCTGTGGTGTCTCCCCTGGAGCAGTTGGAACTACATTTCAGAACAGCAAAAACCTATTGCCTCTAACACTGGCGCCCGAACTAAAAAGGTTTGTATAATAATTGGGTAGATTCTTCGAAAGGTTTGTGATGTTCCCTGTGGAGCAGTTGGAAATACATTTCATATATCAAAACAGTAAAAACCTATCGACTCTAACACTGGCGCCCGAACTAAAAGGTTGTGTGTACAATTGGGCTAATACCTTCAACGGAAAAGCCTCTGTGGTGTCCTCACTGGAGCAGTTGGAACTACATTTCAGAACAGCAAAAACCTACTGCCTTTAACACTGGCGCCCGAACTAAAAGGGTTTGTATAATAATTGGGTAGCTTCTTCGAAAGGTTTGTGATGTCCTCTGTGGACCAGTTGGAAATACTTTTCATATATCAAAACAGTAAAAACGTATTGACTCTAACACTGGCGCCCGAACTAAAAGGTTGTGTGTACAATTCGGCTAATACCTTTAACGGAAAAGCCTCTGTGGTGTCCTCCATGGAGCAGTTAAAACTACATTTCAGAACAGCAAAAACCTATTGCCTCTAACACTGGCGCCTGAACTAAAAGGGTTTGTATAATAATTGGGTATGTTCTTCGAAAGGTTTGTGATGTCCTCTGTGGAGCAGTTGGAAATACATTTCATATATCAAAACAGTAAAAACCTATTGACTCTAACACTGGCGCCCGAACTAAAAGG
The DNA here is from genome assembly GCF_044657685.1 of Stegodyphus dumicola. Classification (NCBI taxonomy): domain Eukaryota; kingdom Metazoa; phylum Arthropoda; class Arachnida; order Araneae; family Eresidae; genus Stegodyphus; species Stegodyphus dumicola. The sequence goes on along the minus strand of NC_140771.1, from coordinate 260,212,354 downwards.
TTGCGGATACAATTGGGCTAATACCTTCAACGGAAAAGCCTCTGTGGTGTCCTCCCTGGAGCAGTTGGAACTACATTTCAGAACAGCAAAAACCTATTGCCTCTAACACTGGCGCCCGAATTAAAAGGGTTTGTATAATAATTGGGTAGCTTCTTCGAAAGGTTTGTGATGTCCTCTGTGGAGCAGTTGGAAATACATTTCATATATCAAAACAGTAAAAACCTATTGACTCTAACACTGGCGCCCGAACTAAATGGTTGTGGATACAATTGGGCTAATACCTTCAACGGAAAAGCGTCTGTGGTGTCCTGCTTGGAGCAGTTGGAACTACATTTCAGAACAGCAAAAACCTATTGCCTCTAACACAGGCGCCCGAACTAAAAGGGTTTGTATAATAATTGGGTAGATTATTCGAAAGGTTTGTGATGTCCTCTGTGGAGCAGTTGGAAATACATTTCATATATCAAAACAGTAATAACCTATTGACTCTAACACTGGCGCCCGAACTAAAAGGTTGTGTGTACAATTGGGCTAACACCTTCAACGGAAAAGCCTCTGTGGTGTCCTCACTGGAGCAGTTGGAACTACATTTCAGAACAGCAAAAACCTACTGCCTCTAACACTGGCGCCCGAACTAAAAGGATTTGTATAATAATTGGGTAGCTTCTTCGAAAGGTTTGTGATGTCCTCTGTGGAGCAGTTGGAAATACATTTCATATATCAAAACAGTAAAAAACCTATTGAGTCTAACACTGGCGCCCGAACTAAAAGGTTGTGGATACAATTGGGCTAATACCATCAACGGAAAAGCCTCTGTGGTGTCCTCCCTGGAGCAGTTGCAACTATATTTCAGAACAGCAAAAACCTACTGCCTCTAACACTGGCGCCCGAACTAAAAGGTTGTGTGTACAATTGGGCTAATACCTTCAACGGAAAAGCCTCTGTGGTGTCCTCCCTGGAGCAGTTGGAACTATATTTCAGAACAGCAAAAACCTATTGCCTCTAACACTGGCGCCCGAACTAAAAGGGTTTGTATAATAATTGGGTAGCTTCTTCGAAAGGTTTGTGATGTCCTCTGTGGAGCAGTTGGAAATACATTTCATATATCAAAACAGTAAAAAACCTATTGACTCTAACACTGGCGCCCGAACTAAAAGGTTGTGGATACAATTGGGCTAATACCATCAACGGAAAAGCCTCTGTGGTGTCCTCCCTGAAGCAGTTGCAACTATATTTCAGAACAGCAAAAACCTACTGCCTCTAACACTGGCGCCCGAACTAAAGGGATTTGTATAATAATTGGGTAGCTTCTTCGAAAGGTTTGTGATGTCCTCTGTAGAGCAGTTGGAAATACATTTCATATATCAAAACAGTAAAAAACCTATTGACTCTAACACTGGCGCCCGAACTAAAAGAGTTTGTATAATAAATGGGTAGCTTCTTTGAAAGGTTTGTGATGTCCTCTGTCAAGCAGTTGCAAATACATTTCATATATCAAAACAGTAAAGACCTATTGACACTAACACTGGCGCCCGAACTAAAAGGTTGTGGATACAATTGGGCTAATACCTTCAAAGGAAAAGCCTCTGTGGTGTCTCCCCTGGAGCAGTTGGAACTACATTTCAGAACAGCAAAAACCTATTGCCTCTAACACTGGCGCCCGAACTAAAAAGGTTTGTATAATAATTGGGTAGATTCTTCGAAAGGTTTGTGATGTTCCCTGTGGAGCAGTTGGAAATACATTTCATATATCAAAACAGTAAAAACCTATCGACTCTAACACTGGCGCCCGAACTAAAAGGTTGTGTGTACAATTGGGCTAATACCTTCAACGGAAAAGCCTCTGTGGTGTCCTCACTGGAGCAGTTGGAACTACATTTCAGAACAGCAAAAACCTACTGCCTCTAACACTGGCGCCCGAACTAAAAGGGTTTGTATAATAATTGGGTAGCTTCTTCGAAAGGTTTGTGATGTCCTCTGTGGAGCAGTTGGAAATACTTTTCATATATCAAAACAGTAAAAACGTATTGACTCTAACACTGGCGCCCGAACTAAAAGGTTGTTTTTGTACAATTGGGCTAATACCTTCAACGGAAAAGCCTCTGTGGTGTCCTCCCTGGAGCAGTTAAAACTACATTTCAGAACAGCAAAAACCTATTGCCTCTAACACTGGCGCCTGAACTAAAAGGGTTTGTATAATAATTGGGTATCTTCTTCGAAAGGTTTGTGATGTCCTCTGTGGAGCAGTTGGAAATACATTTCATATATCAAAACAGTAAAAACCTATTGACTCTAACACTGGCGCCCGAACTAAAAGGATGTGGATACAATTGGGCTAATACCTTCAACGGAAAAGCCTCTGTGGTGTCCTCCCTGGAGCAGTTGGAACTACATTTCAGAACAGCAAAAACCTATTGCCTCTAACACTGGCGCCCGAACTAAAAGGGTTTGTATAATAATTGGGTAGATTCTTCGAAATGTTTGTGATGTCCTCTGTGGAGCAGTTGGAAATACATTTCATATATCAAAAGAGTAAAAACCTATTGACTCTAACACTGGCGCCCGAACTAAAAGGTTGTGTGTACAATTGGGCTAATACCTTCAACGGAAAAGCCTCTGTGGTGTCCTCACTGGAGCAGTTGGAACTACATTTCAGAACAGCAAAAACCTACTGCCTCTAACACTGGCGCCCGAACTAAAAGGGTTTGTATAATAATTGGGTAGCTTCTTCGAAAGGTTTGTGATGTCGTCTGTGGAGCAGTTGGAAATACTTTTCATATATCAAAACAGTATAAACATATTGACTCTAACACTGGCGCCCGAACTAAAAGGTTGTGGTTACAATTGGGCTAATGCCTTCAACGGAAAAGCCTCTGTGGTGTCCTCCCTGGAGCAGTTAGAACTACATTTCAGAACATCAAAAACCTATTGCCTCTAACACTGGCGCCTGAACTAAAAGGGTTTGTATAATAATTGGGTATCTTCTTCGAAAGGTTTGTGATGTCCTCTGTGGAGCAGTTGGAAATACATTTCATATATCAAAACAGTAAAAACCTATTGACTCTAACACTGGCGCCCGAACTAAAAGGTTGTGGATACAATTGGGCTAATACCTTCAACGGAAAAGCCTCTGTGGTGTCCTCCCTGGAGCATTGTAACTACATTTCAGAACAGCAAAAACCTATTGCCTCTAACACTGGCGCCCGAACTAAAAGGGTTTGTATAATAATTGGGTAGCATCTTCGAAAGGTTTGTGATGTCCTCTGTGGAGCAGTTGGAAATACATTTCATATATCGAAACAGTAAAAACCTATTGACTCTAACACTGGCGCCCGAACTAAATGGTTGTGGATACAATTGGGCTAATACCTTCAACGGAAAAGCGTCTGTGGTGTCCTGCTTGGAGCAGTTGGAACTACATTTCAGAACAGCAAAAACCTATTGACTCTAACACTGGCGCCCGAACTAAAAGGGTTTGTATAATAATTGGGTAGATTCTTCGAAAGGTTTGTGATGTCCTCTGTGGAGCAGTTGGAAATACATTTCATATATCAAAACAGTAAAAAACCTATTGACTCTAACACTGGCGCCCGAACTAAAAGGTTTTGTATAATAACTGGGTAGCATCTTCGAAAGGTTTGTGATGTCCTCTGTGGAGCAGTTGGAAATACATTTCATATTACATAACAGTAAAAACCTATTTACTCTAACACTGGCGCCCGAACTAAAAGGTTGTGGATACAATTGGGCTAATACCTTCAACGGAAAAGCCTCTGTGGTGTCCTCCCTGGAGCAGTTCGAACTACATTTCAGAACAGCAAAAACCTATTGCCTCTAACACTGGCGCCCGAACTAAAGGGGTTTGTATAATAATTGGGTAGCTTCTTCGAAAGGTTTGTGATGTCCTCTGTGGAGCAGTTGGAAATACATTTCATATATCAAAACAGTAAAGACCTATTGACACTAACACTGGCGCCCGAACTAAAAGGTTGTGCATACAATTGGGCTAATACCTTCAAAGGAAAAGCCTCTGTGGTGTCTCCCCTGGAGCAGTTGGAACTACATTTCAGAACAGCAAAAACCTATTGCCTCTAACACTGGCGCCCGAACTAAAAAGGTTTGTATAATAATTGGGTAGATTCTTCGAAAGGTTTGTGATGTTCCCTGTGGAGCAGTTGGAAATACATTTCATATATCAAAACAGTAAAAACCTATCGACTCTAACACTGGCGCCCGAACTAAAAGGTTGTGTGTACAATTGGGCTAATACCTTCAACGGAAAAGCCTCTGTGGTGTCCTCACTGGAGCAGTTGGAACTACATTTCAGAACTGCAAAAACCTACTGCCTTTAACACTGGCGCCCGAACTAAAAGGGTTTGTATAATAATTGGGTAGCTTCTTCGAAAGGTTTGTGATGTCCTCTATGGACCAGTTGGAAATACTTTTCATATATCAAAACAGTAAAAACGTATTGACTCTAACACTGGCGCCCGAACTAAAAGGTTGTGTGTACAATTGGGCTAATACCTTCAACGGAAAAGCCTCTGTGGTGTCCTCCATGGAGCAGTTAAAACTACATTTCAGAACAGCAAAAACCTATTGCCTCTAACACTGGCGCCTGAACTAAAAGGGTTTGTATAATAATTGGGTATCTTCTTCGAAAGGTTTGTGATGTCCTCTGTGGAGCTGTTGGAAATACATTTCATATATCAAAACAGTAAAAACCTATTGACTCTAACACTGGCGCCCGAACTAAAAGGTTGCGGATACAATTGGGCTAATACCTTCAACGGAAAAGCCTCTGTGGTGTCCTCCCTGGAGCAGTTGGAACTACATTTCAGAACAGCAAAAACCTATTGCCTCTAACACTGGCGCCCGAATTAAAAGGGTTTGTATAATAATTGGGTAGCTTCTTCGAAAGGTTTGTGATGTCCTCTGTGGAGCAGTTGGAAATATATTTCATATATCAAAACAGTAAAAACCTATTGACTCTAACACTGGCGCCCGAACTAAATGGTTGTGGATACAATTGGGCTAATACCTTCAACGGAAAAGCGTCTGTGGTGTCCTGCTTGGAGCAGTTGGAACTACATTTCAGAACAGCAAAAACCTATTGCCTCTAACACTGGCGCCCGAACTAAAAGGGTTTGTATAATAATTGGGTAGATTATTCGAAAGGTTTGTGAAGTCCTCTGTGGAGCAGTTGGAAATACATTTCATATATCAAAACAGTAATAACCTATTGACTCTAACACTGGCGCCCGAACTAAAAGGTTGTGTGTACAATTGGGCTAACACCTTCAACGGAAAAGCCTCTGTGGTGTCCTCACTGGAGCAGTTGGAACTACATTTCAGAACAGCAAAAACCTACTGCCTCTAACACTGGCGCCCGAACTAAAAGGATTTGTATAATAATTGGGTAGCTTCTTCGAAAGGTTTGTGATGTCCTCTGTAGAGCAGTTGGAAATACATTTCATATATCAAAACAGCAAAAAAACCTATTGACTCTAACACTGGCGCCCGAACTAAAAGAGTTTGTGTAATAATTGGGTAGCTTCTTCGAAAGGTTTGTGATGTCCTCTGTGGAGCAGTTGGAAATACATTTCATATATCAAAACAGTAAAAAACCTATTGACTCTAACACTGGCGCCCGAACTAAAAGGGTTTGTGTAATAATTGGGTAGCATCTTCGAAAGGTTTGTGATGTCCTCTGTGGAGCTGTTGGAAATACATTTCATATATCAAAACAGTAAAAACCTATTGACTCTAACACTGGCGCCCGAACTAAAAGGTTGCGGATACAATTGGGCTAATACCTTCAACGGAAAAGCCTCTGTGGTGTCCTCCCTGGAGCAGTTGGAACTACATTTCAGAACAGCAAAAACCTATTGCCTCTAACACTGGCGCCCGAATTAAAAGGGTTTGTATAATAATTGGGTAGCTTCTTCGAAAGGTTTGTGATGTCCTCTGTGGAGCAGTTGGAAATACATTTCATATATCAAAACAGTAAAAACCTATTGACTCTAACACTGGCGCCCGAACTAAATGGTTGTGGATACAATTGGGCTAATACCTTCAACGGAAAAGCGTCTGTGGTGTCCTGCTTGGAGCAGTTGGAACTACATTTCAGAACAGCAAAACCTATTGCCTCTAACACTGGCGCCCGAACTAAAAGGGTTTGTATAATAATTGGGTAGATTATTCGAAAGGTTTGTGAAGTCCTCTGTGGAGCAGTTGGAAATACATTTCATATATCAAAACAGTAATAACCTATTGACTCTAACACTGGCGCCCGAACTAAAAGGTTGTGGATACAATTGGGCTAATACCATCAACGGAAAAGCCTCTGTGGTGTCCTCCCTGGAGCAGTTGCAACTATATTTCAGAACAGCAAAAACCTACTGCCTCTAACACTGGCGCCCGAACTAAAAGGATTTGTATAATAATTGGGTAGCTTCTTCGAAAGGTTTGTGATGTCCTCTGTAGAGCAGTTGGAAATACATTTCATATATCAAAACAGTAAAAAACCTATTGACTCTAACACTGGCGCCCGAACTAAAAGAGTTTGTATAATAAATGTCTAGCTTCTTTGAAAGGTTTGTGATGTCCTCTGTCAAGCAGTTGCAAATACATTTCATATATCAAAACAGTAAAGACCTATTGACACTAACACTGGCGCCCGAACTAAAAGGTTGTGGATACAATTGGGCTAATACCTTCAAAGGAAAAGCCTCTGTGGTGTCTCCCCTGGAGCAGTTGGAACTACATTTCAGAACAGCAAAAACCTATTGCCTCTAACACTGGCGCCCGAACTAAAAATTTTTGTATAATAATTGGGTAGATTCTTCGAAAGGTTTGTGATGTTCCCTGTGGAGCAGTTGGAAATACATTTCATATATCAAAACAGTAAAAACCTATCGACTCTAACACTGGCGCCCGAACTAAAAGGTTGTGTGTACAATTGGGCTAATACCTTCAACGGAAAAGCCTCTGTGGTGTCCTCACTGGAGCAGTTGGAACTACATTTCAGAACAGCAAAAACCTACTGCCTCTAACACTGGCGCCCGAACTAAAAGGGTTTGTATAATAATTGGGTAGCTTCTTCGAAAGGTTTGTGATGTCCTCTGTGGAGCAGTTGGAAATACTTTTCATATATCAAAACAGTAAAAACGTATTGACTCTAACACTGGCGCCCGAACTAAAAGGTTGTTTTTGTACAATTGGGCTAATACCTTCAACGGAAAAGCCTCTGTGGTGTCCTCCCTGGAGCAGTTAAAACTACATTTCAGAACAGCAAAAACCTATTGCCTCTAACACTGGCGCCTGAACTAAAAGGGTTTGTATAATAATTGGGTATCTTCTTCGAAAGGTTTGTGATGTCCTCTGTGGAGCAGTTGGAAATACATTTCATATATCAAAACAGTAAAAACCTATTGACTCTAACACTGGCGCCCGAACTAAAAGGTTGTGGATACAATTGGGCTAATACCTTCAACGGAAAACCTCTGTGGTGTCCTCCCTGGAGCAGTTGGAACTACATTTCAGAACAGCAAAAACCTATTGCCTCTAACACTGGCGCCCGAATTAAAAGGGTTTGTATAATAATTGGGTAGCTTCTTCGAAAGGTTTGTGATGTCCTCTGTGGAGCAGTTGGAAATACATTTCATATATCAAAACAGTAAAAACCTATTGACTCTAACACTGGCGCCCGAACTAAATGGTTGTGGATACAATTGGGCTAATACCTTCAACGGAAAAGCGTCTGTGGTGTCCTGCTTGGACAGTTGGAACTACATTTCAGAACAGCAAAAACCTATTGCCTCTATCACTGGCGCCCGAACTAAAAGGGTTTGTATAATAATTGGGTAGCTTCTTCGAAAGGTTTGTGATGTCCTCTGTGGAGCAGTTGGAAATACATTTCATATATCAAAACAGTAAAAACCTATTTACTCTAACACTGGCGCCCGAACTAAAAGGTTGTGGATACAATTGGGCTAATACCTTCAACGGAAAAGCCTCTGTGGTGTCCTCCCTGGAGCAGTTGCAACTACATTTCAGAACAGCAAAAACCTATTGCCTCTAAAACTGGCGCCCGAACTAAAAGGGTTTGTATAATAAATGGGTAGCTTCTTTGAAAGGTTTGTGATGTCCTCTGTGAAGCAGTTGCAAATACATTTCATATATCAAAACAGTAAAGACCTATTGACACTAACACTGGCGCCCGAACTAAAAGGTTGTGGATACAATTGGGCTAATACCTTCAAAGGAAAAGCCTCTGTGGTGTCTCCCCTGGAGCAGTTGGAACTACATTTCAGAACAGCAAAAACCTATTGCCTCTAACACTGGCGCCCGAACTAAAAAGGTTTGTATAATAATTGGGTAGATTCTTCGAAAGGTTTGTGATGTTCCCTGTGGAGCAGTTGGAAATACATTTCATATATCAAAACAGTAAAAACCTATCGACTCTAACACTGGCGCCCGAACTAAATGGTTGTGTGTACAATTGGGCTAATACCTTCAACGGAAAAGCCTCTGTGGTGTCCTCACTGGAGCAGTTGGAACTACATTTCAGAACAGCAAAAACCTACTGCCTCTAACACTGGCGCCCGAACTAAAAGGGTTTGTATAATAATTGGGTAGCTTCTTCGAAAGGTTTGTGATGTCCTGTGTGGAGCAGTTGGAAATACTTTTCATATATCAAAACAGTAAAAACGTATTGACTCTAACACTGGCGCCCGAACTAAAAGGTTGTGTGTAGAATTGGGCTAATACCTTCAACGGAAAAGCCTCTGTGGTGTCCTCCCTGGAGCAGTTAAAACTACATTTCAGAACAGCAAAAACCTATTGCCTCTAACACTGGCGCCTGAACTAAAAGGGTTTGTATAATAATTGGGTATCTTCTTCGAAAGGTTTGTGATGTCCTCTGTGGAGCAGTTGGAAATACATTTCATATATCAAAACAGTAAAAACCTATTGACTCTAACACTGGCGCCCGAACTAAAAGGTTGTGGATACAATTGGGCTAATACCTTCAACGGAAATGCCTCTGTGGTGTCCTCAGTGTCCTCACTGGAGCAGTTGGAACTACATTTCAGAACAGCAAAAACCTACTGCCTCTAACACTGGCGCCCAAACTAAAAGGATTTGTATAATAATTGGGTAGCTTCTTCGAAAGGTTTGTGATGTCCTCTGGGGAGCAGTTGGAAATACATTTCATATATCAAAACAGTAAAAACCTATTGACTCTAACACTGGCGCCCGAAATAAATGTTATGGATACAATTGGGCTAATACCTTCAACGGAAAAGCGTCTGTGGTGTCCTGCTTGGAGCAGTTGGAACTACATTTCAGAACAGCAAAAACCTATTGCCTCTAACACTGGCGCCCGAACTAAAAGGGTTTGTATAATAATTGGGTAGATTATTCGAAAGGTTTGTGATGTCCTCTGTGGAGCAGTTGGAATTACATTTCATATATCAAAACAGTAATAACCTATTGACTCTAACACTGGCGCCCGAAATAAAAGGTTGTTTGTACAATTGGGCTAACACCTTCAACGGAAATGCCTCTGTGGTGTCCTCAGTGTCCTCACTGGAGCAGTTGGAACTACATTTCAGAACAGCAAAAACCTACTGCCTCTAACACTGGCGCCCGAACTAAAAGGATTTGTATAATAATTGGGTAGCTTCTTCGAAAGGTTTGTGATGTCCTCTGTAGAGCAGTTGGAAATACATTTCATATATCAAAACAGTAAAAAACCTATTGACTCTAACACTGGCGCCCGAACTAAAAGAGTTTGTGTAATAATTGGGTAGCTTCTTCGAAAGGTTTGTGATGTCCTCTGTGGAGCAGTTGGAAATACATTTCATATATCAAAACAGTAAAAAACTATTGACTCTAACACTGGCGCCCGAACTAAAAGGGTTTGTATAATAATTGGGTATCTTCTTCGAAACGTTTGTGATGTCCTCTGTGGAGCAGTTGGAAATACATTTCATACATCAAAACAGTAAAAACCTATTGACTCTAACACTGGCGCCCGAACTAAATGGTTGTGGATACAATTGGGCCAAACCTTCAACGGAAAAGCCTCTGTGGTGTCCTCCCTGGAGCAGTTGGAACTACATTTCAGAACAGCAAAAACCTATTGCCTCTAACACTGGCGCCCGAATTAAAAGGGTTTGTATAATAATTGGGTAGCTTCTTCGAAAGGTTTGTGATGTCCTCTGTGGAGCAGTTGGAAATACATTTCATATATCAAAACAGTAAAAACCTATTGACTCTAACACTGGCGCCCGAACTAAATGGTTGTGGATACAATTGGGCTAATACCTTCAACGGAAAAGCGTCTGTGGTGTCCTGCTTGGAGCAGTTGGAACTACATTTCAGAACAGCAAAAACCTATTGCCTCTAACACTGGCGCCCGAACTAAAAGGATTTGTATAATAATTGGGTAGCTTCTTCGAAAGGTTTGTGATGTCCTCTGTGAAGCAGTTGCAAATACATTTCATATATCAAAACAGTAAAGACCTATTGACACTAACACTGGCGCCCGAACTAAAAGGTTGTGGATACAATTGGGCTAATACCTTCAAAGGAAAAGCCTCTGTGGTGTCTCCCCTGGAGCAGTTGGAACTACATTTCAGAACAGCAAAAACATATTGCCTCTAACACTGGCGCCCGAACTAAAAATTTTTGTATAATAATTGGGTAGACTCTTCGAAAGGTTTGTGATGTTCCCTGTGGAGCAGTTGGAAATACATTTCATATATCAAAACAGTAAAAACCTATCGACTCTAACACTGGCGCCCGAACTAAAAGGTTGTGTGTACAATTGGGCTAATACCTTCAACGGAAAAGCCTCTGTGGTGTCCTCACTGGAGCAGTTGGAACTACATTTCAGAACAGCAAAAACCTACTGCCTCTAACACTGGCGCCCGAACTAAAAGGGTTTGTATAATAATTGGGTAGCTTCTTCGAAAGGTTTGTGATGTCCTCTGTGGAGCAGTTGGAAATACTTTTCATATATCAAAACAGTAAAAACGTATTGACTCTAACACTGGCGCCCGAACTAAAAGGTTGTGGATACAATTGGGCTAATACCTTCAACGGAAAAGCCTCTGTGGTGTCCTCTCTGGAGCAGTTGGAACTACATTTCAGAACAGCAAAAACCTATTGCCTCTAACACTGGCGCCCGAATTAAAAGGGTTTGTATAATAATTGGGTAGCTTCTTCGATAGGTTTGTGATGTCCTCTGTGGAGCAGTTGGAAATACATTTCATATATCAAAACAGTAAAAACCTATTGACTCTAACACTGGCGCCCGAACTAAATGGTTGTGGATACAATTGGGCTAATACCTTCAACGGAAAAGCGTCTGTGGTGTCCTGCTTGGAGCAGTTGGAACTACATTTCAGAACAGCAAAAACCTATTGCCTCTATCACTGGCGCCCGAACTAAAAGGGTTTGTATAATAATTGGGTAGATTCTTCGAAAGGTTTGTGATGTCCTCTGTGGAGCAGTTGGAAATACATTTCATATATCAAAACAGTAAAAAACCTATTGAGTCTAACACTGGCGCCCGAACTAAAAGGTTTTGTATAATAATTGGGTAGCTTCTTCGAAAGGTTTGTGATGTCCTCTGTGGAGCAGTTGGAAATACATTTCATATATCAAAACAGTAAAAACCTATTTACTCTAACACTGGCGCCCGAACTAAAAGGTTGTGGATACAATTGGGCTAATACCTTCAACGGAAAAGCCTCTGTGGTGTCCTCCCTGGAGCACTTCGAACTACATTTCAGAACAGCAAAAACCTATTGTCTCTAACACTGGCGCCCGAACTAAAAGGGTTTGTATAATAATTGGGTAGCTTCTTCGAAAGGTTTGTGATGTCCTCTGTGGAGCAGTTGGAAATACATTTCATATATCAAAACAGTAAAAACCTATTTACTCTAACACTGGCGCCCGAACTAAAAGGTTGTGGATACAATTGGGCTAATACCTTCAACGGAAAAGCCTCTGTGGTGTCCTCCCTGGAGCAGTTGCAACTACATTTCAGAACAGCAAAAACCTATTGCCTCTAAAACTGGCGCCCGAACTAAAAGGGTTTGTATAATAAATGGGTAGCTTCTTTGAAAGGTTTGTGATGTCCTCTGTGAAGCAGTTGCAAATACATTTCATATATCAAAACAGTAAAGACCTATTGACACTAACACTGGCGCCCGAACTAAAAGGTTGTGGATACAATTGGGCTAATACCTTCAAAGGAAAAGCCTCTGTGGTGTCTCCCCTGGAGCAGTTGGAACTACATTTCAGAACAGCAAAAACCTATTGCCTCTAACACTGGCGCCCGAACTAAAAAGGTTTGTATAATATTTGGGTAGATTCTTCGAAAGGTTTGTGATGTTCCCTGTGGAGCAGTTGGAAATACATTTCATATATCAAAACAGTAAAAACCTATCGACTCTAACACTGGCGCCCGAACTAAAAGGTTGTGTGTACAATTGGGCTAATACCTTCAACGGAAAAGCCTCTGTGGTGTCCTCACTGGAGCAGTTGGAACTACATTTCAGAACAGCAAAAACCTACTGCCTCTAACACTGGCGCCCGAACTAAAAGGGTTTGTATAATAATTGGGTAGCTTCTTCGAAAGGTTTGTGATGTCCTCTGTGGAGCAGTTGGAAATATTTTTCATATATCAAAACAGTAAAAACGTATTGACTCTAACACTGGCGCCCGAACTAAAAGGTTGTGTGTAGAATTGGGCTAATACCTTCAACGGAAAAGCCTCTGTGGTTTCCTCCCTGGAGCAGTTGGAACTACATTTCAGAACAGCAAAAACCTATTGCCTCTAACACTGGCGCCCGAATTAAAAGGGTTTGTATAATAATTGGGTAGCTTCTTCGAAAGGTTTGTGATGTCCTCTGGGGAGCAGTTGGAAATACATTTCATATATCAAAACAGTAAAAACCTATTGACTCTAACACTGGCGCCCGAAATAAATGTTGTGGATACAATTGGGCTAATACCTTCAACGGAAAAGCGTCTGTGGTGTCCTCAGTGTCCTCACTGGAGCAGTTGGAACTACATTTCAGAACAGCAAAAACCTATTGCCTCTAACACTGGCGCCCGAACTAAAAGGGTTTATATAATAATTGGGTAGATTATTCGAAAGGTTTGTGATGTCCTCTGTGGAGCAGTTGGAAATACATTTCATATATCAAAACAGTAATAACCTATTGACTCTAACACTGGCGCCCGAAATAAAAGGTTGTGTGTACAATTGGGCTAACACCTTCAACGGAAAAGCCTCTGTGGTGTCCTCAGTGTCCTCAGTGGAGCAGTTGGAACTACATTTCAGAACAGCAAAAACCTACTGCCTCTAACACTGGCGCCCGAACTAAAAGGATTTGTATAATAATTGGGTAGCTTCTTCGAAAGGTTTGTGATGTCCTCTGTAGAGCAGTTGGAAATACATTTCATATATCAAAACAGTAAAAAACCTATTGACTCTAACACTGGCGCCCGAACTAAAAGAGTTTGTGTAATAATTGGGTAGCTTCTTCGAAAGGTTTGTGATGTCCTCTGTGCAGCAGTTGGAAATACATTTCATATATCAAAACAGTAAAAAAACCTATTGACTCTAACACTGGCGCCCGAACTAAAAGGGTTTGTGTAATAATTGGGTAGCATCTTCGAAAGGTTTGTGATGTCCTCTGTGGAGCAGTTGGAAATACATTTCATATATCAAAACCGGAAAAACGTATTGACTCTAACACTGGCGCCCGAACTAAAAGGTTGTGTGTACAATTGGGCTAATACCTTCAACGGAAAAGCCTCTGTGGTGTCCTCCCTGGAGCAGTTAAAACTACATTTCAGAACAGCAAAAACCTATTGCCTCTAACACTGGCGCCTGAACTAAAAGGGTTTGTATAATAATTGGGTATCTTCTTCGAAACGTTTGTGATGTCCTCTGTGGAGCAGTTGGAAATACATTTCATATATCAAAAAAGTAAAAACCTATTGACTCTAACACTGGCGCCCGAACTAAAAGGTTGTGGATAGAATTGGGCTAATACCTTCAACGGAAAAGCCTCTGTGGTGTCCTCCCTGGAGCAGTTGGAACTACATTTCAGAACAGCAAAAACCTATTGCCTCTAACACTGGCGCCCGAATTAAAAGGGTTTGTATAATAATTGGGTAGCTTCTTCGAAAGGTTTGTGATGTCCTCTGTGGAGCAGTTGGAAATACATTTCATATATCAAAACAGTAAAAACCTATTGACTCTAACACTGGCGCCCGAACTAAATGGTTGTGGATACAATTGGGCTAATACCTTCAACGGAAAAGCGTCTGTGGTGTCCTGCTTGGAGCAGTTGGAACTACATTTCAGAACAGCAAAAACCTATTGCCTCTATCACTGGCGCCCGAACTAAAAGGGTTTGTATAATAATTGGGTAGATTATTCGAAAGGTTTGTGATGTCCTCTGGGGAGCAGTTGGAAATACATTTCATATATCAAAACAGTAAAAAACCTATTGACTCTAACACTGGCGCCCGAACTAAAAGGTGGTGGATACAATTGGGCTAATACCTTCAACGGTAAAGCCTCTGTGGTGTCCTCCCTGGAGCATTGTAACTACATTTCAGAACAGCAAAAACCTATTGCCTCTAACACTGGCGCCCGAACTAAAAGGGTTTGTATAATAATTGGGTAGCATCTTCGAAAGGTTTGTGATGTCCTCTGTGGAGCAGTTGGAAATACATTTCATATATCGAAACAGTAAAAACCTATTGACTCTAACACTGGCGCCCGAACTAAATGGTTGTGGATACAATTGGGCTAATACCTTCAACGGAAAAGCGTCTGTGGTGTCCTGCTTGGAGCAGTTGGAACTACATTTCAGAACAGCAGAAACCTATTGCCTCTAACACTGGCGCCCGAACTAAAAGGATTTGTATAATAATTGGGTAGCTTCTTCGAAAGGTTTGTGATGTCCTCTGTAGAGCAGTTGGAAATACATTTCATATATCAAAACAGTAAAAAACCTTTTGACTCTAACACTGGCGCCCGAACTAAAAGAGTTTGTGTAATAATTGGGTAGCTTCTTCGAAAGGTTTGTGATGTCCTCTGTGGAGCAGTTGGAAATACATTTCATATATCGAAACAGTAAAAAACCTATTGACTCTAACACTGGCGCCCGAACTAAAAGGGTTTGTGTAATAATTGGGTAGCATCTTCGAAAGGTTTGTGATGTCCTCTGTGGAGCAGTTGGAAATATATTTCATATATCAAAACCGGAAAAACCTATTGACTCTAACACTGGCGCCCGAACTAAAAGGTTGTGTGTACAATTGGGCTAATACCTTCAACGGAAAAGCCTCTGTGGTGTCCTCCCTGGAGCAGTTGGAACTATATTTCAGAACAGCAAAAACCTATTGCCTCTAACACTGGCGCCCGAACTAAAAGGGTTTGTATAATAATTGGGTAGCTTCTTCGAAAGGTTTGTGATGTCCTCTGTGGAGCAGTTGGAAATACATTTCATATATCAAAACAGTAAAAAACCTATTGACTCTAACACTGGCGCCCGAACTAAAAGGTTGTGGATACAATTGGGCTAATACCTTCAACGGAAAAGCCTCTGTGGTGTCCTTCCTGGAGCAGTTGCAACTATATTTCAGAACAGCAAAAACCTACTGCCTCTAACACTGGCGCCCGAACTAAAATGGTTTGTATAATAATTGGTAGCTTCTTCGAAAGGTTTGTGAAGTCCTTTGTGGAGCAGTTGGAAATACAATTCATATATCAAAACAGTAAAAACCTATTGACTCTAACACTGGCGCCCGAACTAAAAGGATGTGGATACAATTGGGCTAATACCTTCAACGGAAAAGCCTCTGTGGTGTCCTCCCTGGAGCAGTTGGAACTACCTTTCAGAACAGCAAAAACCTATTGCCTCTAACACTGGCGCCCGAACTAAAAGGGTTTGTATAATAATTGGGTAGCATCTTCGAAAGGTTTGTGATGTCCTCTGTGGAGTAGTTGGAAATACATTTCATATATCAAAACAGTAAAAACCTATTGACTCTAACTCTGGTGCCCGAAATAAAAGGTTGTGGATACAATTGGGCTGATACCTTCAACGGAAAAGCCTCTGTGGTGTCATCCCTGGAGCAGTTGGAACTACATTTCAGAACAGCAAAAACCTATTGCCTCTAACACTGGCGCCCGACCTAAAAGGGTTTGTATAATAATTGGGTATCTTCTTCGAAAGGTTTGTGATGTCCTCTGTGGAGCAGTTGGAAATACATTTCATATATCAAAACAGTAAAAACATATTGACTCTAACACTGGCGCCCGAACTAAAAGGTGGTGGATACAATTGGGCTAATACCTTCAACGGAAAAGCCTCTGTGGTGTCCTCCCTGGAGCAGTTGGAACTACAATTCAGAACAGCAAAAACCTATTGCCTCTAACACTGGCGCCCGAATTAAAAGGGTTTGTATAATAATTGGGTAGCTTCTTCGAAAGGTTTGTGATGTCCTCTGTGGAGCAGTTGGAAATACATTTCATATATCAAAACAGTAAAATCCTATTGACTCTAACACTGGCGCCCTTCTAACACTTCTAACACTAGTTCATAGTATTTTGAAGAGAGGTCATATCATAAGCAGTAGTAGAGTAGCATTTCGTGCAGACATCAGTAATTAGGTGACGGTAGTAACAGTGCAGAATGCCTTGAAGTCAGGGGAATAACATACGTGACATCATCCGAACTTTATCGCAATTGCCTCCGCCTAGGAGCTTGCCGATAGCAGTATGGTTCGAGAAAGAGTGTTTGAATTGTAACTGAAACTGCTGAGCTGGTGGGGTAGTGTCCTACATGGCAGGCGGAAGGAAAGCAAATTGTTGTAATTGAGGAACGTAATGCAATGTTGAAGTAGCCTCTGCCCGTCGAAGTTAGCAATTGGTTTGTGCAAATTTAAAGCAAAGGAATTTCTGTTTTCGGAAATTGTCTTTTGATGTCGATTTATGAATTAAGGAGTTAGTGCCCTTAAAAATCTATTTAAGTAGAATTATACATGTATCGTGCAGAAATGATTGACACAATGACTCTCACAACGGAACTGTTGCAGTATGCGAATTGTTAGGTTAGGTTAGGTTATTTAATTACGACAAAGCCTCGAGGGCTATCTGCCTAAGGCATGCCTTCGTGGAGGACTTTCTAAGGGAACTGGTTCGTATACACGTTACACATGGGGAAAACCACAAAAACACCCATGAAGCCAGTCCGTTTGCAGGATTCGGACCTCGGACCGAACTATCAATGTTCAGCGACTTTACCGCTCGGCCGCTGATGGACCGTATGCGAAGAGAAAACAAGTAAAATAGACACAAGGGGGCGTGAGCTACTCAGAATGCATAGATGGAGCTGGCTGCAAGCGAAAGGTATAAGTCAGAGCCCGGCCCTTTCGCCGTCGTCATTGAGACCTTGGGAAACAATGATGGAAGATGATTATCACGGCCAGTTTCGGACATCGCAGGACGACCTGCAGCATCGCATACAGCAGCAAATGTGGCTTGATCATGGCGGAGAGGTGCAAAACGTTCAGAAAGATACAGGAAAAGACAGGGCTTGCGCAAGGAACATTGCAGGCGATTGTGTGTGGTGTTTTAAAGATCACAAATGTGCGTGCAAAGTGGGTGGACCTCGGACTACGCCATGCTTGACAAAATGATGGACGCAATCAATGTCAAACATGTTGAATCTTCTGCCGAATTGCATGCACTTTTCCATATGTGGTGCGCCAACACCTCACAGATTGGTGTACCAAAGCTCCTTCGGTACCTCCCAGCCAGATGGCAGAATTGTGTTGACATGGGAGGGGATTATTTCTAACTGATATAGTATTAGTTTTTTTTTAATAAATTGTATTCCGCTCTGCGGCAGCATTCGCGTCATTCATTTCTGTAAGACATAAGTATATTTGATTTAAGTATCACCGATGACCTCCACATGAAAGCAATGAATTAGAAATAGGAATTAATTATTTGCTACATACCCACCGCTCTGTCTATTACAAGCAAAGCAGTTCCTTTTAAAACCTCCACAAATGAATGAAACCTGTGTAAGGTTTCGTGATTTTAAACTATATATGGTGCAGATGTACACAAAAAAAAACTAGTGAAGAAGTAATTAATTACAATTTTTGATAATAAACAGTAAACATAATTTTGAAAATCCATAGTGTCATCGAATCGAAAATTGTTTCCATGACAGACGCATTTCATATAGAATTTTGATACTTTTTTATTAATTTGAAGGTCTAAATTCCAGAAGTAATTGGCAGTGCAATCGTTGAACGCTGTACTCATTTCTTGAAAAATTAGTAAAGTGTTATGACAGGTTTGCTGTTACAGTTAGTCATCATCAGTGATAAATGCTGATGCCTGCTTGATGCATAATCACCCATTTTTTTTCCATTTTAGATCCCGTTTGCCACCGGTCTGGCTATTATGATGTTATGAGCCCTTGCGGCAAATATATCATTGGGCAGGATACATCGCAAGATTACAGCGATTTCCAGGCAATACATGCGTGGAAGGATGAACAGCAATGGACGAGAATATCATGCATTTTTGTTCAGAAACAAAGTATTTAAGAGATTTCCTGCATGACTGAGACTCAGTATATTACTAAAATATTATTCTCTACAATACTGAAATAATAATTGACTCGGCTTGTTAAAAAATTAATCTGCATTTTGTTTTATGGTTTTCTTTTTAAACTTAATTTTTTAAACAACAAATCTGTAATCGATGTGCACATTTACTTCATGACGGAAGTTCCCACAAACCTCAATTATCTTCACACAAACTCTTGTAAAAGTAAAATATTATTAGGAAAATAAAATATTCTAACAACTGTTGCAGTGCCAAGTCTTATAAATAAATAATTCTATTTATGTTATTTGTATGTTACTATATGTACTATTTATTACTAAATTTCCAAGTATTAAATTACTTTCATTAATTTACATTTACTAAAAACATTCTGAAAAAGAACTTCTAGCGGTCTAGCGGCCGTGAAAGGCGGAATCAGAAACGAGCGCGATCGCATTTTCCAGAACGGAAAGGTGACTAACGCTCTTTCCAGCATGAAAGTTCCTGTAGGCAAGATTGACTTTTTCTGGAGGAAGTACGTGAGTGGGATGACTTATAAAGAAAGAACCCAAATTAAGTTTCAGACAATAACATACTTTCAGTTTCGGTTACTTAAATTTGAATATGAATGTGTGATGATTTAAATACCGAACAAACGTGATATTCAGAGATATAGCGGAATGCGCTTTCGCGAATGAGAGCACTTATGAACGCTAGCGCCTCATTTTCGATTCAGATAACTTGATTTTCTAAGTATAATGTGATATTCCTCTCTTGGAACTGGGTTTTCTATTATATTGAATCTTAACTGGTAAACTTTACATCCTCTGCATAAGCTCTTGTGATCTTCAGAGCAGAAAATGAATTTCGGAATTTCGGTTTTTCATCTTACAGGTATTAGAACGGTGATATTTTTTCAGTATTTACAAAATCTCACTTCATTGTTGCAATTATTTTGGGCATGTCCATATTCCTGATAATTGCAGCACTGTATTGGACGCTTCCGGGACGTATATTGTTCTATCGGAAATGTTGAAACTGATCATGTTATTGAGTTTATGGATGGCTTCGCCTGCTGCATTACTTTCTAACTCAAGGAAATAATGGGGGTTCTTGATAAGCTGATCCCCTTTTTTATGGTGAATTGTTTGATAATCGGACTATTTTCTAAGTCTTGAAATATGACTTGTTCAGTCGCTGAGCTTAGGATATCTTTTAAGAAGACCTTAATAGTGGATTCTGAATTGAGTGAGAAGGTATTGAATTTAAGTCCTGATTTTCTGGAAAATTTCATTAACAGTTTTATAATCTTCTAGAGTAGTAGTCTGGAAAAATATTTTCCAGTTTTCATATTCGCTTCATATTCATTTTTTACGTGTCTCTTTTAAAATTTTATCTATTGCAAGCCAATCCGCATTTTGGTCTGTAAAGACAACTGGGAAAATATTTTCCGAGTTGTTATTTTCGTTAACATCCATTTGGTCCATTTCTGAGAAGTTATGTTGGTTGAGAACTTCGAATTTGTTGCTTTGAGGGATTTCTGTAGGTGTAGATATCTGCGGCGGTGTTCAAGTTTTAGTGCTTCGAATTGAGCGCAGAAATGAGTTTTACCTAAGATGAGAGCATAAATCACGTGATAGTTTTCGTGCAATCGTAGGAAGCTATTGTTGAAGTCCGAGATATGTCATGTGGTAAGTGTAGCAACATAGATTTCATTTTAAATACTTGATTAAATATAATTCTGATTTTGCACTTTTTTCTTTCTGAAGAAAAAATAGGCAGTGTTAAAGCGGTGTGTGCCTGGGGAACCAGAATCGGGTCCCTTCATCCCTGAACAAGAATCCCTTGATCCGTGCCTGAATAGCGCTTATTTTATAGAACTTTATTTTTAGAACATTTTTTAATACAACAACTACTAAACTGCCACTCAATGTCTGAAGCTTGCTCCCCACAGAGAAATGCATGTAAAGGGCAACCTAAAAATAACTAAAAGAAGATCTAAGAACTCCTGTTATCAATAACTGAAATACTTTTAAGAATTATATTCTGTTTATGATAGCGTGATCATGTTCTAGAAGCATGTAAGAAAGATCCCATGGTAGCAGTTTTGCGAAACAGCAGGTGATGGGGATAAAAGGCTCATCACTTGGTATAGCCGGTCAATAAAATATGCTTTTCTAACATATTGTTACGGATTTTGTATTTAAATAGCTTATGTTAGTTGAATTGTAAATTAAATGGTTTTATTTCCCGCGCAGTGCAGCGCGTGACGAATATTAAAAGAAAGCTAAGCCGGAAAATTAAAAATACAACAGCGCGTGTGTCATGCACATATTCGGCAAGGGGATGCTACCGACCAAGCCCGTCAGAAGAAAAGTTAAGCCAACGACTTATAGCTGAAAGGAGAGAGGAGAAAATCTGGCAACGAGAAGAAGAAGTGTGCTTGATGCGAGAAGGACGGCATGCTCGTGTGAAAAAAACAGTTTATCTGAAAGGAGAGGGAAAAATACCTGGCAACGAGAAGAAGAAACGTGCTTGATGCGAGAAGGACGGCATGCTCGTGAGAAAAAATTTGAAATTAGTTTGGCTGTATTCCGAGAGTGGAGTTCTTTTTTGTTAAGAACTGAGAGATGCTATGTATTACTTGTGCGTTTGATGTAAATGTGAATAAAAGCAATACTTTGTGAAAAGTTAATGTGTATTTACAAAATTAAAATATAGCTCATGTTATTGTTAAACCTGCATAAGTGTTCCAGTTTATTTCCTGCAAATAGAGTTGACTAATAACATTCATAAGTGGATGGAAATGAACCGACAAAGATGAATTGATCAAAGGATCGATTTATGACCGCGTCCATGTAACATTTAATAAATATCTCTTTTTGATTTCGAGAAAGCACTAGAAAATTCTCGCGCGCGATTTTAAAATCTTATAAAAGGAGGAAAACCTCTCAGTTCGTTGTATTTATTTAGTTTGTTGTTGTTTAGAAAACTGCTCTTGTTGACTGTAGTGAATTCGCGGATTAGCTTTCTCTAGCTGTTTTGAATTAAGTTCTCTTGAACGTTTCAGTAGTTAAAAGATAACTACTGTGAGATATTGTAATAGTGCACGAATATTTTAGGAAATTTAAGCATTTTTGTTGTAATAATAATAAATTTTGTTGATTTTGCATCGGTCTTGTGCATTCATTTCGTAACGAACGCGTACGCACGCAACAATTTTTGGTGTCAGAAGTGGGATTTGAATGCCAGTAACAAGAGCGATGAAAAAACAGTTCAGGCAGTTGATATCAGCCTTTGCCTCGCTTAAGGGAGAAATGAAAGCGGGACAGGAACAAATGGAAGCGGGGGAAGAAGAAAAGAAAGATAAGATGGAAGCTGGTCAGAAAAAGATAAAAAAATCTGTTAAAAAGGAGATGAAATCAGTTCAAGAAAATATTGAAACAGGTCAAGAGGAATCGAAAAGAGAAGTTAAAAAGAGTTAAAAAGAAAAGAGAAATAACCTGCGTAATAGAAAATAAATTTGAGGCTATGGAAGACAGAATAGGAACTGTCGAAAATAATGTCGGTCAAATTGAAGAAAAGATTTCTTCGGTCAAAGATCAAATAAACGAGAGAGTGTCGGCTGTGGAGCAACGATTCGAAGGAGGAGTTTCGGCCGTCCAGCAACAAATCGAACAAAAAATTGAGGAAAGGGTTTCTGCTGCAGTTGCCAAAGAAGAGTGTACTTTAAAGAAATTCGTAGCGACGGCAGGTAGCAATAGTGATGGTCTTAAATTCCTACCGATGCCTGCTGCTCCATCTCTGAAGCTATCCACATATGATGGAAAGACATCCTGGCAAGTATATAAGACCCAATTTTCTTGGTTGCGGATGCGAATGGATATGATTTCCAAGTAAAGGCCTGTCATCTCGCCGCTTCTCTGAGAGCAGACGCAGCGGATATCCTGCAGACTCTTCCCGAAAACCAGAGATTAGACTTTGAAGCTCTATCCGGCGCATTAGAGCTGCGCTTTGGGGAGAGGTTTTAAAAGACTATAGCAGGCTTCAACTAAAATCCCGTCAGCAGAAGCCCACCGAAACATTTTAGGAGCTCGCCACGGATGTTGAAAGGATGTCACATCACGCCTTTACGGAGTGCCCGATAGAAACTAGAGAAAGCCTGTCGCTGCAATATTTCATCGATGGCATCCGGGACTCTGAAATACAGAAAGCACTGCGAATGGCGGATGTTAAAGATCTGAAAAGCGCTTTAGTGTACGCCATGAAATTCGAGGCAGCCCAGCAAGCCACCCATCGAGACCGCCACCCAGTCAGAGCTGCTCAAGTCCAGGAGCCCGGGGATCAAGTCACTGCTCGTCTAGACGATTTAACTAGACAATTGAATGCCTTGAGACGGAATATTGGTGACAAGAAACCGAACATAAAATGCTGGAACTGCGGTGCCGAAGGGCACATACGACGAAACTGCAGAATACCCCAGATCACGGATGTTAAGACCGCTTCTAGCAAGCAGCAGGGAAAATAATAGTGAACATCTCGAGGGGCGGAGGTTGCCAGATAATGAAAAGCCCCAGTTTAAAGCGCTTCAAATTTCTGCAGTGAGAGGCGGCAGTAATGGATTTTTCGTAATAGGACATATTAATGGAGTTCCCTGCAATATGACGATAGATACAGGAGCCAACGTTACCATCATGCGAAAAGATTTGGCTCAGCAACTGGAAAGCAAACTTATCTGGACGCCGCTCTGCGTTACCCTCCAGACTGTGTCCGGTGACAAGATCGACATCGACGGAAAAGTAAATGTTAACATCACGTTTGGAAGTGTCGCTTAGCATCACACGGCATATCTAGCAGAGATCACGGATTCTTGCATACTCGGATTGGACTTTCTAAGGAAATACAATTTTTCCTTAGACTTTAAAAATTACGAATTGCATTCTACATCTGAAGACATAGCCCTATTCGGAACTAATGATGGAGTGAAATCTATCCACAAAATTATAGCTCAAGATGATATCACAATACCCGCAAGAACCGAGTTTTTACTTCCTGGATCCATAGTCGAAAATAGAAATTTCCGCTACGGCATCATAGAATATCTCAATAACTGTAATAGCCCGAAAGGGTTACTAGTAGCCTCAACATTCGTCGACCTATCCAAAACGGTTATTTCGGTGAGAGTCGCCAATGTAACTGAGATGGCGAGAGTTATTAAGAAAACTGAAGTGGTTGCAGCATGTGCTCCAGTAATCAGCGCTGAAAGAAAGAGTAACATTCCAGAATCCGTGTCCTCAGAGAGCATTACATCGGAGTTATTGCAGAATGCGTAATTAAACGATGAAGAGAGGAATGCTGCCGATCGCGTCATTAAAGATTTTCAAGTTGTTTTCTCCCGTTCGTCTCCCGACGTGGGTCGAACCAGTATGACACAACATAGAAACGATACCGGAGATCATCCCCCGATCAGGCAACATCCAAGACGTCTACACTTTGCTAAACAGGAAGAGGTACGAACACTTTTAAAGGATATAGAAGACAATGTCATTGAGCCTTAAGCAAGTCCATGGGCATTTCCCATCGTACTTGTCAGAAAGAAAGACGGCTTAACAAGATTCTTCGTTGACTATCGCTGGTTGAATGAGGTTACGAAGAAAGACAGTTAGCCTCTTCCTAGAAATGACAACATTCTGGACACACTTACTGGAAGCACGTAGTTCTCAACACTTGATTTAAAGAGTGGGTATTGGCAGGTAGAAATACATCCTGATGACCGAGAAAAGACTGCATTTACTAATGGACAAGGACATTGGCAGTTCAAGGTGATGCCGTTCGGACTCTGAAATGCGCCGTCTACATTCGAACGTCTAATGGAGACTGTTCTGAAAGGTCTTTCCTACGAGGCCTGTCTGATATACCCGGATTATATCATCATCGTCGGAAGGAGTTTTAAAGAACATCTAGAAAATCTTAGAAAGGTGCTTTAGAAACTGAAAGAAGCCATTTTAACCCATTAACGGTTTCACCCGGATTTTCTCGTTCTTTTATGCAGGTCTAACGGATTATTGTTAGTTTAAATGTACCCTCGAAAACGGACAGTCCCGTGTTTTTGTATTATCGAAAAAACACGCCAAAAAGGACTAGCCCGTATTTTTGTATGTCTTCCAACCCCCAATGCCTAAGGGGACAAGGGTCCATGCAATCCTGACGACAATGGGTAATGGCTGTCATTAGCGTGGGGTGAAATCTCCTTGATGTTTTGGGATAAAGACCTTACACTGACTCAAAGGAAACAAATTTATTACCAGTTACAAAGTGGATGCATATATAAAGGGATTTAAGAATTTCCGTTTTAGAGCAGTTATTGAATAAAAAATAGAATTTTTTACAAAATGAACGTTTACCTATAAGAGCATTAATGAATTAAAACGAGAAAAATAAAAGTAATAAATGCAAACATAAAAATCTGAGAATGCAAATCTTTCAGATTTTACATTACGCCCAAAAGGCGTTTTTTAACGGTTTGTGGGTTACCTTTATTTTTAAATATCATGCTCTTCGCACTTAAACCATAAAACTTCAGTTAAACATCAATACCGCAAAATAAATTTTAAATGAGCATATCTTTAGAATTTCCAATACACAGTCTCGCCCGATCTTGAAGATAAATTTTTATATTATTATTTTCATACAGTGTTGCCTTTGCTCGCTTTAAAATCGTTGAGTTTCTTAATAAAAAATTCATTGAAGTTTTACGAAATAGGAAACATATAATAAAACAAATTCGAAATCTCGGCTTCGAGATGCCCATATTCGGGTGGAAATGTACGTTATTCAAAATTGGATGGGTCTAGGTACCGTTGTTTTATCACAATGCGAGAAACATACATATATTTATGCAGATTATTCATTATTTAATTTCAAGGCAGATAGCCCTCGAGTGCTCTGCCGTAATCTAATAAACCAAAACCATTATTTAATTTCTTTAAATATAATACAGGGCTGTAATATGTGGTAGCAACAGTTTGAAAAGTGAACTGACATAGTTTTCAACGGAAAATGAAAAAATGAAGTTAATAGACCTTCTCGGCTAACGCCCTTTGTTTTAAAAATAATGTATCGTGTAATTTAATGGGAATACGAGATTAAATAATTCTCTTTAAAAAATTCTTCTACAAATTTATATCACGAATAATAAAAACGTGAGGCTGTCTTGATAAATTTATAAATATTATACATCTGACAATGCGATTCAATTATTTGATTTCGTAATTTAAGAGCCTATGATTCTTCTTATAAAACTGTACAGGAATTTAGCAAAGAATCTATTAAGTAATCTCTTATTACCATTAATCTATGCGATAAATTATTATTATTATTATTATTATTATTATTATTATTACTTTTGGTTCAGTCCTTTACTTCCAAGTATCCTTTTACCTCAAATAATCGAAAAAATATATAAATTTAAAACAAAATTCGCCCCCAATCAGAAATTAGGTTACAAATTTCATGCAAATTTTATTTCAAAAGCTATTTTACGCTCTGTAAAATGATGCAAACTTAAAAATTTAAGATTTTTAGTTTATTCATAAATGGAAATATGCGCAAAAAATTTCTTCGACATTAAATTTTAAAAACTCTAAATCAAATTATTATCATCCGTAAACGTAATTGTACAAAATTTGAATTCAATAGCTTATCGATAAGTAGTTCAAAAATCGACGACGAGCTTTTGATTAAACACCGTGAATGAACTGAATACAATTTTTGGAACAGCTCTATTTTTAAGCACTTTGGAAAGATCGGTAAGTTGTTGATATAGCATAACCGTTATTTTTATAACATTCTTGGCATTATGAAACGTGTAAGTGACATTCATAAGCGATTCCCGACAGTTCTGTTCATTTGTCAAAGTGGCTGCTTTTGAAAATATTGTGAAGCTCACTCGATGTGCTCCACTATCTATGATACTCATTAAAGATATTTAATAATGTTTTATTTCTATACAGAAATACTGGTAAAATTAAGAGGTCAAATATTTAATTATTTGAGTTATATAACTATTTATACTGTCTCAAGAAATTTTGAGTCATTTTGTAAAAATAATCTTTTCTTTAAAATTCCTTTCCCCCCCTACCCACTATGCTTCATGACTTTATTACTATTCTGATGAATGGAAGGTTTTTAGAGACATTACATTTTTTTTAACAGCAAGAGACATGAAAAATGAGCAATGCTTTACCCGGGACGCGAACCACGGACTTCTCGAATGCGCGCCGAGCGTACTGAGACCACGAAGGCATGCTAAAAGGGCGGGAGAAAATACCGTATATACTCCCCCTTTTAAAGGGCGACTGGGGATTGGGGGACCGAATCGCCAAATCCTTGCGGCGGAGAATCATCATCCACCACCTTTTTTGGTTTGGGTGCCACTATAGAAACATTAGGTTATTTCGAAGCAGGACATGTGAAATAGGAGCAATGCCTTCGCCGGCACTCGAACCACCAACCTCTCGAATACACGCCGTGCGTGCTGACCATTACACCACGAAGGTATGCTAAGAAGGCGGGAGAAAATACCTTATAGGTTACAAAAGTTGAGTACGTAGTCACAAATCTAACTAATAAATGCTCTACAAATAAAACTTTTAATATTTTAGCAGAATTTTTTGGAAACGTATTTATATAGATTGTTTTAGAAATCGACACAGTTTGATGCCAGTTTAGAGGAGGGGTTGTTTATGAGCGTATTAAAAATGCTTTTCCCACTCAAAATGTTAACTACTTTAAAATAATAATTCATAATCGCACTGAATCTGATGTTTACAATTATTTCCCCTGAGATTTCTTTAAAAAGAAAGAATTACAATTGTGTTTAATGCAGAAAATTTAATGGAATTGGCATCTGCGCAAGAGGACGGAAACTATCAGGGAGGACTTTCTAAGGAAAATTAGATTTCCTTCACATTGAACATAGAAAACTTTCACCGAACAAGCGTGTTCACCAGGATTTGAACTTATGTAGGATTACCAGTACTCAGCGGTTTTAGCGCTTGGCCACCTCAGGCCGATTAAAAATCTTGTTTAGAAACCTTTAATCTTGATTTAGTTTGAAGGTAAGGATTACTTGAATACAGCAAAACACACGAGGACTATCTGCTTTTAAGGAAAGAGATGCCTCCGTAGAGGACTTTTTAACGAGAAAACTCTCATATTCATGTTATATATAGGGAAAAACATGGAAAAATACCATTCAGCCATCGTATTCGTTCGTCAGGGTGTAAATCGAACTACCAGTATTTACCGGCCACTAATATGGCCGTAGTTGAATAGGGGAAATAACTGTTGGATTGTAAGGCATCTAAATTAAGAAAAAAAAAAAAAAAAAAACACTTCTGAGGTAATCTTAAACCCAAATTAAGTTTTTTATTATAATTATGAAAGAGTTCAACTCATTTGTTAATTTTCAGATCGTTAAAATTAGTGTGGCTTTAATGAATGATTATTTAGACCTGTTACAGGAAACAAATACATCAAAAGTTTCCTTTAAAATATCAGGAATTATTGAAAAATCTTCTGTAATTTATAAACGAGAAAACGTATTTATCCAGATTTTACATGTGTGAAAAAATAATGAATTTTGATCTTCCCTAGTAGAGACATTTGTAATTATATTCCTAGTTCCAAATTCAAAGTGAGAAATCTAGGTGCCTGAAGCCAGAGAACACTCGATTCTTCTTGGCTTCTATTTTCAGCGACGAAATAGATCAACTGCATGGAATTTTTATGATTTTTCTCAACATGTAAACTAAATGCGTGTAAGTGTTTCTTAGAAAGCTCGTCGGAAGTAGAATACCTTTATCTTGGTAGATAGATATCGTGTGCTTTAGTAAATTTAGCAAATCTAAACACAGGGCCGACAGTACTATGTTTGAGGCCTTTCTCTAACATAGTCGAATAGTGTATCGAATAGTCGAACAATGAAATCACCCTACATCGCCCTCTTTTACTTACTTTTATACTTTTATCTCAATATTATATAATGCATCCACAAAAATGTCTCTAAATTAATGTTATTTGGATTCGAAAACCATTTTATGCTTAGATACATCTTTCCAGATGTTTGTCTTTTACTCACTGAGAGTCAATGCTTCTTGAAGATGTCAATTCATGAATGAAAAATTATTTCTTGCTTTTCCGGTTTCCCCTAACCGTTCCCACAAAGGCCGAACCTTTGGGCAAAAACAGCCCTCCTATGATGTTAATTCCTCAGTAAAAGAGAAAGCACTGAACGGGGTAAAGTAGTAGAAATCTTGACTTTCCTTTTCACTCAAAGTTCAAGCATTCCCAAAATCTACTATAAAAGATATACTCCCTAAGGTATAAAATTTTTGTGTAATGAAATTATAAAATGCAATATATATATATATATATGCATTATAATATATATATATGCTAAAATATGAATGCATATATATATATATATCATTGATTATATATATATATATATATATATATCATTGATTATATATATATATATATATATATATCATTGATTATATATATATATATATATATATATATATCATTGATTATATATATATATATATATATATATCATTGATGACATATATATATATCAATTAAACCTTTAGACACACTCACACACATACATAATCAGATATATTACATATATAGAATCACATAGTATCAGTAGGTGAAAGAAGAAAATAAATCCTACTAGTGAAAGATTGCTGAAGAAATTCAAAGCATAATGAAAGCTTCTTTTATCTTGGAATCAAAGAACTTTTTTATCGCTTTAGTTTTTGGGAGACTATTAGATTAAAATGTAATAAATAAATAAGTATATGGAAGAAAAATAAATCTTTAAAGGAAGAAAAAGGAAAAATAGAACCAAACAATCAAATCATTTTCAGCATTAAAACCAATTTTAAGTGTGACAGTATATTTTCCTGCCGATACGAAAACTTAAGAAAATAGACAGAAATCTGCATTGTTTCACCTATCAATATACGACAAATGGAATAACGATACAAGAAAAAGTAAATTTGAAAAATTTGCGAAAGCGGAATAATTTCGAATGCTGCACAAATAGAAAGTTACCATGCAGATACATTGGATTTTTTTCGAAGCAAGAAATGCGAAAATTCAGCAGTGCCCTCTTTGTGCTTCTAATAAGGAGGTCTTCCAAATTCTAGCTGGAAGTACTTCCATTTATAACAAGATAGTGAGAATGGCATAATTCCTTATTATTTGTTTTCATTTAAAGGGCGAGAGAGAAGAAGCACGAGGCACTGTCGGAATAATTCATGTGTTAACGAATTATCGTCTGACATGTTTTCGTTGGGGTGCCATTGAAGAGACATAGCGTTTTTATGAGGAAAAAAAAAAAAAACACGAAAAATCCGTTATCCTATCAGCGGAATACGAACCACAGGCATTCCGACTGATAGTCCGATCTACTATCACTTACACCCCGAGTTAAAATTCTAGCTGGAAGAAGCTCCATTGAGCAATTTTTTCCAGCTCAAAGAAGAATGAGATAATTTCTCATAATCAATACGGATATATAACTGATGATTCTAAAATTCTATTATCATTAAGACTGGAAAAAATACACGATTTAATTCATTTTCATACATTTTTAAAAGAAGTTAAATTTTTCAGAGAGTTACTATAAAATATTTATTAGAATATCAAATTTAAGCATTTCAATTATTTATATAATAAAGGATAAATTTTATATTTATATAATAAAGAAAAATCTTTAATAATATCACTCTGATTTTAGTGGAGATATTTTAAGAAATAAATAAGTGAAAGCTGGAGGAAGAAAAACTATTTCAAGTTATATGTTTATCTTAAAAGTAACGAGAGAAAAACTATGTTAAAAGAAAAGGCACGCATATCGAAATTGTTTCCTGTACTGCTGACAAATTGTTATATGGCATGCATACTATAATGTTCATGAATAATTGATTGCTACTAGATTAATACAGGCATAGCATATTTCTAGGGACTGATTTGCTGTAATTTCCAATTTGATTTTTGCATACTTTTATATTTAGGACACTAATTACATCACACTGAAGATTACTCAATGCAATAATTCCAGTGCAGTTTTATAGAAAATTATAAAATTTTCAGTTTCAATAAACAAATATATAATATTTCGATGACTCAGCAGGTAACATAATTTATTATCTTTCAAGTTTTTTTCTAAAACACCTCGGCAGATATAGAATCAGCCACAGACTGTACTAACTTTAAAAAGCGGCAGTATCTGAGTGTTCACATTTCTGTTTATAACTGCAATAAGAACAAGTATAAGTTTGAAAAGTTTACCAATGGCTATGTGGATAAAAGAGATGATCATAAGTATTTTGACCTCGTTTTGGTTTCTGGTCAATACGTTGGCTGTAGGGAAGATTTCGTGATGAACTAGTTTTCTTTATAAATTCCTCTAAGTCTTTCGTTAAGTACATGCAAAGTTGCTACATTAAACATTAGTAAGTGTTTACATAGGTAAACATTTTAAAAGTCGCTTTTAAAATGTTTACCTAATGTTTGTTAGCGTAAAGAAAGATTATTTAAATTATGTTTTTTAAAATGCAAATTCAGAACACTGAAAACCAAACAGTAAACATTATAAGACTAATTTAATAATCTTTGGTTTGGTTTAGTTGAAAACTTTACTTAAAAAACGTTGAAATTTACAATGTTTACAACAAACTATTATTCTGCCATATTCATCGATTGCGTTAATCAAAATCTAAAATTATTTAACGTAAAATGTAATTATCCGAAAATTATGTAAAATGAGAATTTTTTCCCACTATATCTGTAGTTTACAATGGCTAGAAAAAAAGATAGCTCTAGATAATGAGTATTTCTAGAATGAAAAAACTCTATTGACTAGAAATAGTCTTTCGAGACTTTAGTGTCAGATAGCCTGCGGAGGTCAGGTTTGCTTCCAAAAAAAAGTAAAACTGTTTAAAATGCATATAGTTTAACGCTTTCTGTTTTATTTGGAATAACATTTCAAAAATAAAACTCGTGTTGGTTACGAACTAAGCAATTCTTAACGGGATAAAAAGCCGTACATTGATAATGCTAGGATCATGCATTCAGTTTTCGTCGTTTTAATAAAATCCATAATGATACTTATGCTGGTAATTATAAACTGCATTTACGGATACAGAAGTATGATTAATACACTAATATCACAGAATATAAGCTTTTTATGCTCTGACAAGTTTTGTCAAGATACCAATTTTTAGTTCATATACAAGTCGTAAATTCACTAGCCAGATTCCTTTTTTATATAAATAGATGCATAGAGGAGAAAATGGAACAGTTAATTATATTTTTTATTCTTTTTCAAAATTTAATTCTTTTAGATATAATTTTTAACGATAAACGATATTCTGCTAAGTTATAATACAAAAATTATTACTAATAATAATTTATATCCTAATATTTATATCCTAATTTAATAATATTTATATCACTCAAAACAGAATTGGAAAACTCATTCAAATCATATTTAATCAAAACATTTTACGAAGTTATGGGAAAAAGGAATTTTGGGGTTTGTTTGATTTTTAACGGTGAATTCAATCATTAAAACATTTTTACCGTGTTTCCTCATTCATAAAACATTAGCAAAATAATTTACTAAATAATTCTTAGATGTAATAGTATTCTTGTTTATCTTTTGTTATATGACTAAAAATAAATAAAAAAGCGGCTGGTATTCCATATTATTTTATTTAATTACAAATACTTGGCTATTGGTACTCAAGACATAGTCTTTCCATATTATCATCACTTTTCTATTAGGCCTTGAAATTATGTTAACGACCTAATAGAATTCGGAAAATCCTATGATTGCATAAAACTGCGGGAGGTGCTAATAATGACAAATTTTAAATTAAAATAGAAATTTATTTAAATAAATTTATTTAAATTCTATTTATGCATTTAATGTATCAAATGCAGAAAAGTGAGAAAAATCCATCCAACACAGAGAAATAATTCTTTCTAGTCTGTGGTAAGATTGTATCAAATTCATTTAAACTTCCGTTTAAATTCGAAATGCGATCTCTCAAATCAACGAAGGAATACATTTTTGGCTTTAAATTCTACATTAGTAGCAACTGTATAATAGCTAAACTTACCAGAATATTTGTAGAAAACCGCCAAAATTCTAGAAATTGCTATAAAATCCCGAAAAATATTAGGAAGATTATGCTTGCCAATTCCACGCTGAAAAGACGAAGATGAGCTCGACAGTAAACGAACAACTTGTGGAAAAAATTCAACGCTAAAATATAAATGCATATGCGAAATTTTCCAAAAATTTCTGATAAATATTGTACTCTCATCGTAAATATGTATGGACTTATAATGGGATGAAAACTGAGTCGGTAAAAGAATGGATTAAAATTTAATTTCCCAAAATAAATTGGTTTACTAAAACTAAATAAAATAGATAAGTAAATAGTAAAAAAAATGTGTAACAAAATAAATAATGATCTTTCTTAAAATACTGCCCAATAAAACATGTCGAATAATTGAATGTTCACAAGCTTGGAAGCTAAAATTCTAAAAAGATTTCGGAAAATTCGGCAGTCACGCGTTAAAAGAAACAAGTCTACAGGCTACTAGTACAAAGAAAGAGGAGGGAGACGAAACTAAACGGAACAACTACTTCTTGGCATTCAATAGCGGGGAGGCAATTTTATGGCTTATCCATCACACTAAGGGGAAGCAAACATACTGCCTTAGGCTGGGCCATCTTAGAGAGATTTCAGAAAACGAAAGCGATTTTTTTTGGAGGGGTTTGTTGTCTGACAACGCGACCGTTTTCGAAGCATTTCGTTCCGAGAGGCGAGCTCGTTGATGAGTTAAAGTTGTGTCCCGCTAAATGCAAATTATTCAGACAGAAAGTGACTTACCTCTGACATGTCATCTCGGCAGAAGGTGTGTGCACGGATTCTGAAAAGGTATCAGCGGTTAAATCCTGGAAACGTCCCAAAAATGTCCATCAGCTGAGAAGCGTCCTATGCTTTGCACCTACTATAGTCTACTTGTCCCAAGAAATAGACGGCCAAGAATGTGTAGTAGCTTACTGGAGCAAGTGCATTTCTAAACCGGAGAGGAATTACTGTGTCACTAGGAAAGATTTGCTCGCCATAGTTAAAGCCGTAGAACATTTCCATCACTATGCTAACGGCAGAAAATTCCTGCTCCGCACCGATCATGCACCATTGGCCTGGCTTTTAAATTTCAAGAATCCTGAGGGTCAAGTAGCCAGGTGGATACAGAGACTCCAATAATATGACATCACTATCCGTCATCAAAGGGGATCATCACACGGAAACGCCGACGCCCTGTCTAGACTACCTTTCCCAGAAAGCTGTCGATATTGTTCAATGGATGGAGGGAAATACGAGCTCCTGAGTCCGGTAGCACGACAAATTACGACATCAACATCAGCTGATCCAGACCCGTGGAGTGATGATGAAGTCAGGAAAGACCAGCTGGAAGACAGCGACATTAAACACATAATTGATTTAATGGAGTCATGAAACAGAAAACCTACCTGGCAGGCCATTTCTATCGGTAGTCCTACAACAAAACAATACTGGGCACTCTGAGATTCACTTAACATTCGAAACGATGTCTTATACCGGAAATTCGAATCGGATGATGGGAAGGACTTCCGATGGCAACTGATACTTCCAAGATCCCGGATTCCTGATGTCCTTAAAGAACTACATAACAGCCCTACAGGAGGTCACTTGGAATAATGGAAGACCTTGCAGAGAGTTCGTGAGCGCTTTTACTCGAATAATGCAAAAGATGACGTGCAAAAGTGTTGCCGATCTTGTGATGCCTGTGCAGGTCGGAAAGGACAGAGGAAATGCAGCCGAGGCAAGCTACAGCGTTACAACGTAGGTGCGCCTTTTGCACGTATCGCCTTTGACATCTTAGAACCTCTGCCATGAACTGCTGATGGCAACAAATACATAGTCGTTGTCATTGATTACTTCACCAAGTGGCCTGAAGCGTACCCTATTCGTTATCAAGAGGATGTCACAATAGCTGAGGTGATTTTACAGATCCGATCAGGGAAGAAATTTTACCTCGGCAGTAATCACAGAACTATGCAAACTACTCCGGATTGACAAAACCCAAACGACGCCATTACATCCCCAGTCGGAAGGCAGGTAGAGAGGTTTAATCGAACCATCTTTAATAACGTCTCATTAGTGGTTTCCAGGAGCCAACAGGACTGGGACAAGAAATTATCACTGTTTTTACTTACTTAACGCAGTGCTGTCAGTGAGACTACCGGCTATTCCTCATAACAGATGCTCATCGCTCGTGACCTTCGTTTGCCTTGTGATCTCTTGTTCGGTCGCCCTCCGGATGCTCCTTCATCGCCTGAGGAATATATTCAAGATCTCCAGGCCCGGTTTGAAGTGATGCACAATTTTGCGCGAGAGCGAATCAACTTGCTACGGAGAAGATAAAGACCCGATACGACAAAAGAGCTACTGGACATCAATTTCACAAAGGAGATAAGGTATGGTTGTGAAATCCGACTCGACGGAAGGGAATTTGTCCGAAATTACAGTCACCTTGGGATGATTCGTACACAGTCCTAAACAGGCTGAATGACGTCGTGGTTCGGATCCGTAAGTCTTCGAACTCTAAACCTAAAAAGTCGTTTATTACGACAGGTTAACTCATTACTATGGCCATAGTGCGTAGTGTATATAATTGTAAACAGTGTTCTAAATAATATTAGGCCATGGTCCGTTTTGTTTCTAAATGTGTATTTAGTATTTGATTTGTATTTTTGTATTTCATAGCATTTGATTTGTTTGATTGATTGAATTTATTGTTCATGTTTTTTTTGTTATTGTAATGTAATGTTTATTATTGCATATATGCCTTAGTTGTAAGTTTGGCTTCCTGTCCAGGGACTGTACTGCCCTGGACGTGCAGTCCTTGGGAAGGGAGCAGTCTTACGGATTTGGTATTTAAATAGCTAATGTTAGCTGAACTCTAAATTTAATTGTTTTATTCCCCGTGCAGTGTAGCGCGTGATGAATACTAAAGGAAAGCTAAGCCGAAAAATAAAAAATACTAGAGCACGTGCATTTAACATTTAATAAATATCTCTTTTTGATTTCGCGAATGTTCCAGAAAATTCTCGATTCAAAAATCTTAAAAAAAGGGGAAAAACCTCTCAATTCGATGATTTTAGTTAGTTTGTTGTTGTTTTAAGAGTTTGTTAAGAAAACGACTCTTGTTGACTGTAGCGAATTCGCGGATTAGCTTTCTTTAGCTGCTTTGAATTAAATTCTCTTGAACGTTTGAGTAGTTAAAAGATAACTACTGTGAGATATTGTAATACTGCGTGAATATCCGAGGAGATTTAAGCCTTTTTGTTGTGATAATAATAAATTTTGTTCATTTTTCATCGGACTTGTGCATTCATTTCGTAACGAACTCCTACTCACGCAACAGTATAAAAAGTTCTGTCAGAAATCCGAATTTATACTTGGAATAAGTGAATAATAATAATATCTAGTGGTACTTAAATAGCGCTGTTTGATAAACCATTACATTTAGCATTTAGCCTTAAATAAATTCCTGAACGAATTGTGACTCACTTTTATATCAAACTTGGTTCATTTTTTGAAAGACAAATGTCTGGATTACGATTTTTGAGTTTTGTTACAATTTCTAGCAATTATAAATTAACAGAATGTTCTTCACTGACATTACAAATCAAAGCTCCGAAATACATCGCAAGCACATTTAGCAAGCAACATCATTCTATAGAATACGTAGCTACAGAAAATGCAAAACAATGAACTAATTTTTTCCTACCCCACCGCCTTACCGTAGAAAGCAAAGCAGTTTTATTTAAAAAAATATTTATGCATACTTTCCAAGATAGATTTTCTCCACTTGTTTCCATCATTTATACACCGAAACAGAACGAAGAAACTAGTGGTAAGAAATTTCGCAATGCTTTATGTTATCTACGTATTAGCCTGCTTTTTGTTTCATTTTAAACTCCGTATTTTCTTTGCGAGTCAAAGCTTCTGTTAAAAAATTCAATTTTATAATTTTCATCCAAAGAAAAAATGCATGTATATATATATATATATAGTAATTAATCTGCCCACTTTTGGGTTCACCAAACCGTGCATGTTTCCTTCTTTTTCGTTAAAAGCAAATTTTAAAGCTTTTTTAATTTTTGAATTTTCAAGATCTTTATTGTTTAAATAAATATTTCATATAAATAAAGGTTTCAGAAGTTTTTTTTTTGCACGAAATACATCAATCAAAATCAAGAATCATTCAATTAGAAACAAAATGATAATTTTGTATTTGGAGATTAAAATACACTCATGTCCATAAATTAAGGATAATGCAAAATCAGGCAAAGGAAGTTAGAAGCAAAACAAATTTGACTTAATTGAAAACCTTATTTATTAAACAAAAGGTAAAGAGCAAAAAAAAAAGATGCTATATGTTTGATATTATTAAAAAAATTAGCGATTTTTTCTCGCTGGAGCAAATTACGCAAAAAAACCTATTAACAAAAAACCAATGTTACCTAGTTGGTATGATTGTAAATACATTGTATGTCTCCCAGACGATGCAATACAGTCCGTACAACGCGTAGGTATGCTGAGTATCAAATTATCGATCTGATCTTGGGGGATATTACACCACTCAAAAAACAATGCTCTCCGAAGTTCCGGTAGACATGTAGGAGGAGGTTGACGGGCTGAAACTCGTCCATGTCCAAACCTGTCCTGCAACCAACCATGTCCCACATGTGCTCTACTGGATTCAAGTCCGGTGAGAATGCTGGCCAGTCCATACGTGATACCCTCCGATTGAAGGCATTCGCTTATGATGTTTGCACGGTGAGGACGGGCGTTGTCATCCATAAACACAAATTGTGCGCCCATGGCGCCCCGAAACAGACGTACATGTTGTTCCAGAATGACGTCCCGATAGATTTGGCTTGTCATGGTTCCAATTCGAACATGCAGGTCAGTCCTGGAACTCAGAATAATTCCACCCCAAACGAGCACTCCTGCACCACCGTAACGGTATCGTTCAATGATGTTTTCTTGGTGGTAACGAGTACCTGGAGCGCTCCATATGAAAGTCCGGCGAGAATCAGACTGCAAGCTAAACCTGGACTTGTCGGAAAACATCACACAAGCCCACTGTTGCAGTGTCCACAATGCATGCTCTCTACTCCAGGCTAACCGCAGGCGACAGTGAATTGCAGTAAGTGGAACGCATCTGACAGGTCTACGAGCATATAGACCAGTCTGCCCTAAGCGTTTGTACACGATCTGCCTTGAAATTGTCGTACCAGTCGCTGAAGATAGCTGACGAGACAGGTCTGAGGCTGTGCTCAGCCTGTTTCTTTTGGCAGTAACTGCCAAATCCCGGTCTTCACTCGGCGTTGTAACTCTGGGGCGACCTGTGCTGTAACGTCTATTCATATTACCATCATCTTGGAATCGTTGCCAAAGCCTGGAGATGACACTCTGGGAAATTCCAAGTTCGTCTGATACTCCCAGTTGGGTACGCCCACGTTCCAGACGGCCGATAATTCTACCACGTAAAAAAACATCCAA
The DNA here is from genome assembly GCF_044657685.1 of Stegodyphus dumicola. Lineage (NCBI taxonomy): Eukaryota > Metazoa > Arthropoda > Arachnida > Araneae > Eresidae > Stegodyphus > Stegodyphus dumicola. The sequence goes on along the minus strand of NC_140771.1, from coordinate 260,173,972 downwards.
ATGCGTCCTTTCTGTCATAACTATTATGTTTTGCACTGAAATGCTTATAAAGCGCCTGTGAACAATTTTACTTCTTTGCCTGTATTCCTTATATATCACTCTCGTCATTGTGACGTACCATCGGTGTCATCTGGTGACTTCCTGAAATTTGCATATGATTCTTGAAGATGTGTGTAGTGATTTTACAGGTGATATATTTATTTTAGAGTTTGATTTCCGCGTGACTCCAAATTATCCATAATTTATGGACATGAGTGTAAATATCCGTATGAGTATCGAAGGCAGGTATGTATAGCAACAGTTTAATCAATAAGACTTTAGATTTTTGCTTAAACCTAAATATTAGTTTTTAGTTACAATTCGAGAATTTAAAAAAAAAAAAAACTACTTATTTGTTTTCGGGTCACACATTTCTTTACCTCAGAGCGCTTTTGTGTAGCAGAGGCTTCGAGTAGACAGTGTCACGTCTAAGTTATGTGCCGCTAAATTCACAAAGATACATTTATAATCATATCACCTATCGGGACTAAGTGACGTTTACTAAGAATTTTTGTAGCTTTGTACTTTGATTGGTTATTGCGGCACACAGCTGTAGATGCACTATTCCGGCTCTTTACAAATTGCTGAACATACGTGAAAACCCAAAAATGAAGCTTTTCCTGTCGAAATAGCCTTGTAAAAGTAATAGGGATATAAAGCCCTGAGCTTCGGTGATCAGCAAGCCATATGTGGGGTAACTGTAGAACAAAGCTTTACCGAAAGAATTAAATATATTATTTGGATGAAATTATATAAATAGTACTTAATATTAGTTGAATTTTTTTCACACTGTGAGCAACAAGTTTAATAAATGACAGACATTTTATTTTTTAGTAGATAAGGCAATAACTGGAGCCCTTGTTTTGTCACTGCATTTTGGAAAGGAACTGAATATATATCTAGCACACAAAAAATATAACTCTTTTCCATGCCTGCAAGCATATATAAGAACTTTCATAATTTCCCACATGCTCCATAATATGCATAGCAGCTTCCTTGAAAACGTTTTTGGAATTTCTCCAAAGCAGGATCATAGAAAATGAATCAAATATCCAAATATATAATAGATTTAAAAATATTCAATTGCTCGATACATAAAACATACGAAACAGTCTCTATAACCAGGTGCTTGTGGGCTACATTATCTTAATTTAAAAAGATCTTAATTTAATTTAAAGACAAACATATTCCGCCAGTATAGTGTTAATGCTTTCTGACTGCCGTAACGATGGGCCCGAGTTCGAATCCCAGAGAAGGCATGATTGTAACAGCCCATTCCTTCAAAGGAGACAACGGTTCGGTCCCTTGTAGTGGCTGAAGACTAAAGGCTATTAAATAAAGCTCTCGGTCATTAAAAAAATACTCGTGTAACATTTAAATGTTAAGTACCGGTTGGTTTAGATTTTGAATAACCTGTACGGAACTCTAAGCTATTTAGGAATCCGCCCCATTTCTTCCGGAGCAAAATGTATTTTTAGAGGTGGAAGAAAAATATAAAGATCTTGAATGTGAAGTATTTATTGGATCGCTAGAAATTTCGGACTCCCCATTCTTCACCCTGATAAATTTGTGGAAGGTAAGAAATTTAAATTTATTTTTATTGCATTAAATTGTACTTTTATTTCGATTTTAATCCCACTTCCGACTTTTCATAATCAACCTTCATCCTCCCAAGCAATAGTCACAAATGTGAAAGAAGTGGCTAAATACAGAAGTACTCCTTCGCTCCATAACGTAACTGATAGGACATTTGCTTGCACAGCACGATAAGAGCCTGTTAGCTGCATTCATAATTATCTGAGACTTTCATTTTTTTTTTTTGCCTACAGAAGTATATGATTCTTTGAATACTGTTTTGTTCTAAGAATGATTCGGATATCTACGTATTCCGTATTCCTCCTGAGTAAAGGAGAATTTTATCTTACTTCTGTTTTTTTTTTCGGAGGGGGGACTTGCCATATGATCTAATAACTTTCCTGTACAATTTAAAGTCTTCCGTTTAACCTAAAATTCATATTTAATTTTAAGGATAAACTTCGCATTTCGATAAATTAACCATTCTCACAAGCAGATTTATGATTCCTTTAAAGCAAGTTTCTGCGACCTTTGCAAATTACGCTCTGTGCAAAAGCAACTGCGGTCGTCTTTTAATCTCCTACCAATAGCTTGGTTTAATTCTCTTCAAATTTAAACATTCAAGCAATGCATTCTGCGAAGAGATTAGTCCTTTATTTGGATAGTAAAAACTATTCAGACCATCCCTTTATCTCCCTTATGATATAGTTTATGAACGTGTTATAGCTTATGAACGTTCTGCGACTGAAGAACTGCAGATGACTTTGAGGTGAGGCACGTGAAATTCAGGTTATAACTACTTCCGTAGTACGTACTATCTTTCCCACTTCCCGCAGTACGTACCTTTATGAACAGAATGTACTCTGAGATTGGAGGGTAAAAATGAAGCTAAAGCGTCAAATATTTTGTTATTTCCACTGAAAGTGTGCAGATGCGAGAAATATTTTCTCAAATGGTAAAGGTCTGTTCGAAATGACCGTGTCGATTGAGTGAAATCAGAAGATTAAAGTAGCACATCTCAAGGTGAAATGCATGTAAGAAAAAAATGAAAGTTTCAAATTTGCATTTTATTTCGGTAGAAATTCTTGCTCCGAAACAGAACATGCAATGTTAACCTGGCTCTTAAATTTCAAGAATGCCGAATCTAACAGCCAGGTGGCCAAGTAGCCGTGTAGATGTGGAGAATCTAAGAATATGACATAAATATCCATCATCGGAAGGGATCATCACATGGAAAGCTCGATGCCTTGTCTAGAAGACCCTGCCCAGAAAACTGTCGATGTTTTTCGAGGATCGAAGCGAAATATGAGCTGCTTAATCCGGTTGTTCGTCAAGTAACGAATTTAACATCGCGTGACCGAGACCAATGGAGGGACGAAGAAGTCAAGAAAGACCAGCTGGAAGGAGGCGGCATTAAACTCCTAATCGATTTAATGGAATCTTTAAATATAATACCTACCCGGAAGCACATTTCTATCTAAAACCCTTTTCAAAAATCTATGATTCAGAGCACCTATTTATCATTTTTTAGTTTGTTTTTACCCTTTAAACAAAACAAAAAAAGGAAAGAAAGAAAAGAAATATGTGAAAAATAGAGGGGTTTTTTAATGATTGTTAATGCCATATACTAATAATATATATATATATATATATATATATATATAATATAACAGTATTGCGCTCTTTGGGACTCACTCCATATTCGAAATGGTTTTTTGTGTTGGAAATTTGACGTAAATGATGGGAAGGCATAAAGATGCGGCTGGTGCTTCCAAGATCCTGGATCACTACACTTGCTTAAAAAACTGCATAGCAGTCCAACAGGAGGTCACCTCGGAATAACGAAAACTTTGTACATAAAAGTTCGAAACGGTTCTACTGGAGTAATGCAAGAGCTGACGTGCAAAACTGGTGCCGATCATGCGATATGTGAGCAGGTGGGAGAGGACTAATGAAACGCAGCCGATGAAAGCGGCAACGTTACAGTGTAGTTGCGCCTTTTGAACACAATGTCTCTGACATGCTGGGATCTCTGCCACGAATAGCTGATGACAACAAATGCATCCCTTTTGTCATTGATTTCCTCTCCAAGTGGCCTGAAGTGTATCGAATTCCTGATACAAAGGCTGCCACCGTAGTTTCAAGTGGCGACTGACTCTACTCTGTGATGCTGGGGAAAGTTGTACGACTATTTTTGTGGAATGTTCCAGAAATCTGAAGTTTTTCTTTTGATAACCTAAACTTGTATGTAAGACTATAAATGTATAGAGTGTAATTGTATGGACTATAAATGTCCGTTTCACTTTTCAAATTGTTGCCACCAAATATTATCGCCATGAATTATATTTAAGAAATTAAATAATGAAGGGCCTGCATGAATTTATGTATGTTCTCACACTGAAAAAACAACGGTATCTAGAGCCATCAAATTTTGAATAGCGTAGACTTTTCTCTGAATATGGGCACGTGGAAGCCCGGATTTAGAAATTGTTTTATTGTCAGTTTCACATTTTGTAAAACTTTAACGAATTTTAACTCAACAATTTCAGAGTGAGTAGCGTTGTAGGAAAAATAATATAGTTATCTGCTGCTCACGAGAGTGTGTATCGGAATTTCTAAAAATATGTCGCTTGCAAATATGTGTTTCCCAAAAGGACATTAGCCGAAATGCTCCCGAAACTTGTATGTGTGTGTAAATGAAGAAAACTCACGTTTACATTAATATAAAATCTGAAATCTTTCAGATTTTTTTTTTTAAATTTAAACTTTATTTTTGTTTTAATTTGTTGATGCTCAAAATGTCGAGTGCAACAAAACATTAGGAAGTACTCATTATTTGTTTGAACTTTAATGTTTTAAGTTATATCACTTGAAGCGTCGATTTGAAGCATAAAACTATGAATAATTAATTTGCATTTTCATAGTTTTTAATTTTAAATGTTTTAAATACTTTCAGTATATTCTAAAATTTCAATTTACATTTTACTTCTTTCTAAAATTTAATAATCCTAATGTTTTATTTTTAAATTCCTTTTAAACACGTTTTGTAGGATACCATATTCTTTTATCTTCTGATTTTAAGTTTTAACTTATAAGGAGAAGTAATGAATTTAAATTCAAATATTATCCAATCTCCTACCTAATATGAATTAATTCAAAATTGATGACCACCAGTTTTTTCATCTTCTTCCATGGTATAAATACTGAAAATTTATAGGAAACTTTCAGAACTTGGCTCCAAGGGCTCATTTTTTAACGAAACCGCGTTGTCTCTTTGAGGCTAAGTGGCGGTTATTAACATGCATTTAAGATCATTTTTTTCTTAGTAGTATGCGAAGGCATCCCTCCTATTAGGCAGATAGCCCTCGTGTGCTTTGTCATAATTAAATACACCACAACACTACTTTCTTAGAAGACGAGCTGCCACTATTGTTTGCCATTTGCATTCCCGATGCGTTTCGGACCTTTGTAATGCGAGTGAATAGAATTCAGTTAAGTTTAGAACTCTTACTCAGTTTGATTGGTTTGTAGGAGATAAAGTTACTATAGTGGGCATTTTCAAATGGCATTGTTAAAAATGGAACTGAAGCCATGCACAGTCATAAAGAAGTTTTAGCACAGCACCCCGAAATAGTATTAGGAAAGGTGTCATAGTTAGTGACAGTTGTTGCATTTTCCTGTTTTAAAGATGAAGGTTTTTCAACGATGTTTTTAGCACAAATAAATTTAGGAACTTAATAATAAGTGGGTATTATTTTAAGGAGCTGGCTGCCGCATATTACCTATTTAGACTAGTCAAGCTTTTATAAACCTTGGGATGAATATTGTACTCGTAAAAATGTGTGAATCAAATATTGCCTCTACAGAATTTCTTTATCCAACAACAAAATTAAGTTCAACCCGTCCAACCCCTGTTTGGAAATCCACCAATCGATCTACGCAATAAAGCTTTCACAGTTATTACAATGGAAACGCATTGCAGCTATTCCTAGATTATTTCGGAATGGATATTTTCTCTCATACCTATTCCCAAACAAATATTATATCCCATTCCCAAACGGGTATTTTATCTAATATCCATTTATTAAATTCAAGAACGCTTTCCACTTCAAATTCAGAAAGAAAGTCGGAAATAATAAAATAGAGTTTTTTCTCTTTATATCTCAAATGAAATCATTTCCATTATAGTGATGATTTCAGAGGATTTCAGCGAACTCACATATTTTCGTATTTAGAATAAAGGGCTAAAGCGATGCACTGTAATTACAATTTTTCGAATTAATAATCTTACTTCGTTCAGAATAAATATTTCCTAATTGTGTAAAGCTACTATTAAAATTGATAAGATATTTTCTGGTTATAGAAAATTATATTTATGATCACGGTTCTCAAAGAAAAGCAAATATACGTTGATCAAATATTTCAAATTTCCCATGCTTTTGAAGAGAAACATCCAGCGGAATTAAAATTTCCGTTATACTACCACAAGGAGATGCAGAATGGGATCATTTTATAAAGGTGCCAAACAAGAGAATTACTACTTAAGTAAAAAATACTCCCTAAAGCACTAAAAGGAAATAAATTAGTACCTAATTAGGATTACTGCTTATAAGCAAATTTTAAAGTTTTTTAAAATTACTTAATTATTTTTGAATTTTCAAGTGCTTTATTGCTTAAGTAAACCTCTCACATGAATAAAAGTTTTGGAATTTTATTTATTTATTTTTTTTTACACGAAATACACCATTCAAAATCAAGAATCCTTCAAATACAAAGAAAATGATAATTTTGTATTTGAAGTTGAAAATAAATATTCGTATGAATATCGAATGCAGATGAATGTATCAACAATTTAATCGATGCATATACGATTTTTAGATTTTTGCTTAAACGTAAAAATTAGTTCTCAGCTATTAGTTGAGAATAAAAAAAAAATACTTAATTGTTTTAATATCACTCACTCCGTTACCTCAGATCGCTCGAAGGCAGCGTTTGTGTAGAAGAGGCTTCGCAAAACGTATTTGAGTAGAACAGTATCGTGTTCAATTTATGCGCCGATAGATTCACAAAGATGCTTTTATAATCAGGTCATCTATCGGGATCGATAGACATTTATTATGGAATTTTTAAAATTTCAAAGAAGGAATTAAACATATTATTAGTACTTCGCATGAGTTGAATCTCTTTTTACATTGTGATCAACAATTTAAACAAATGACATACATTTTATTTTTTAGTAAATAAGGTTCTATTGTTTTGTTACTACATTTCGGAAAAGAACTGAATATACACCGAATACATAAAACATATTACTCTTTTCTATGCCTCCAAGCGTTCCAAAAATTCCACCTGCGCCATAATATGCATAGCAACGTCCTTGGAAACGCTTTTTTTTTAAATTTCTCCGACGCAAAATCTTAGATAATGAGTCAAATATTCAAATATATAACAGATCTGAATAATGGTCTATTGCTCGATACATAAAACATACAAAATAGATCGCATAACAAGATGATGGTGTGCTACGTACTGTGAACTCAGATGAAAATCTTAATTTAATTTAATGGCAAACATATTCCGCCGGTATAGCGGTTAGTGATTCTGACTGCCGTAACGATGAGCCCGAGTTCGATTCTCGAAGAATGCATGATTCTAACTGCCCGTCCCTTCAAAAAAGGCAACGGATCCGTCCCTTGTAGTGGCACAAGGCTAATGGCTATTAAAAAAATCTCTCGGCCATTAAATAAATATTCGTGTAGAGTAAAACGGATATTAGATAAAATACCCGTTTGGGAATGTGATATAATATCCGTTTGGGAATAGGTATGTGAGAAAATATCCATTCCGAAATAATTTACGAATAGCTGCAATGCGTTGACAATGGTTCTTTCCATTGTAATAACCGTGAAGGCTTTATTGCGTAGATGGAATGTTGGATTTCCAAACGGACGTCGCCGGGTTCAACATAATTTTATTGTTGAATAAAGAAATTCTGAAGAGGCAATACTTGATTCACTCATCTTTGTGGGTGCAACATTCATCCCACAGTTAAGAAAAGCTTCACTACCCTAAAGGCAATAGGCGATATAAAGCAGCCAGCTCCTAAAAATAATAACCACTTTTATTAAGTTCCTAAATTTATTTGTGCTAAAAACATCGTTGAAATACCTTCATCTTTGAAACAGGAAAATGCAACAACAGTCACTAATTATGAAACCTTTACTACTACTATTTCGGGGTGCACTTATAATTGTTCACCATCTGCCATTGGAAAAAAGAACTATTTTGGGGTGCTGCATTAAAACTTCTTTTTGACTGTGCATGGCTTCAATTCCGTGTTTGACAATGTCATTTGAAAATGCCCACTATAGTAGCTTTATCTTCTACAAACCGATCAAACTAAGTAAAAGTTTTAAAATTAACTGAATTGCATTCACTCGCATTACAAAGGTCCGAAACACATCGGGAAGACAAATGGCAAACAACAGTAGCAGCCCAGCTTATAAAACAGTGATCTTAAATGTATTTTAGCAACCACCGCTTTGAGTCTGATTAGCCAAGATCTCGGAAGTTCTATGTCTATGTCTTATTACTTAGTAAGAGGCAATCGACCATAATGGCCTTTACCAATATATTATACTTGACTTTTAAATGCTTGAGGAATCGAGTAAGTTGTATCCAATAATATGGAAGTACTTGTGCACATGTTGTGCTAGAACTCAGAGATTACTAGCGACGGAGGCTCCTGCGCTGCCGTTCGTAGAATAAGTGAACAAATGAGGAGTCTCGTTGCGCCATCTTTTAGTAGGGATGAAAAGCATTTTAGTTGACTGGATCTCTGATTGCGCCATCTCTTGCAGGATGTATTGTAAGGCATTTTTAAAATTTCACAAAAATTATTCTTCTGATAAGCAACAATTGGAAAGTGAAATGATGAAAAACACAATTTGCTGTACATTGAAAGTTAAATCTATTTACATACAAAGTCTATCTGCTTTGGCAGGAACAAAGTCCATAGCGCTTTGAAATTTGATAAGTAAATCTATAAGTAAAGAAAATGAAGTAAAATCTTGCTTAAATAAGAAGAAAACGAAAATATATACATTACCACTGACTATTATAGTGAATAGTGCGGGGTGTCTTGTAGTGTTGTTCAATTGTGAAATCATAATTTCCTAGTTTTTTGATGATATTCTTAGGATGACTGTCACATTTCATAAAAAAGTTATGAGAAGCTTTTAGAATTTCAGAATCCTTGGGTTTAGTTTTTAAGTCATTGTGAAGAGTGTTGTTTCGTACGAACCAAGGCGCATTTGTAATTATTCGGATGGCCTTGTTTTAAATTCTTTGTATTTTTTCGCGATGCGTTCTAGCACTTGCAGCCCACGCAGGGGAAGCATACAGTAAAATCGGGCGTATAGCTTGTAGATAAATAACTCTTTTTGTAGCGAGACTAAGTTTAGAATTTCTCCTTATTGAGTGCATAGATACTGCCTATTGCTTGGTTTGTTTTTTTACAGATATTTTCGATATGGTTTTTGAAGGTTAGTTTTTGATCGAGATAAACGCCTAAATATTTAACACATTTTTCATTTGGGATGGAGATATTATTAATTGTGATATTGTTGAGATGTCTTTGGAAGGGTTCTTTTGGAAATATATTGTAGTGGATTTGCTGTCATTGATTTTAGTTTTCCAAACGTTAAACCATGGGAAGATATAGCCCCAGAAGTTCTTAAAATTTTCAGAATTTATTAAATTCATTACTTTTTCGAAGCAAAGCTTATTTCCAAAAATTCGATTTCAAATTTTTCAACTAAACTAAAAATGCATATCTCGACTTAAATTTCTAAGAATAATTTTTTCAGTTTTGCGTTCACCAAACAGTACAAGCTTCTTTTTTCCACTTTCATTCCAAGTTCGTTAATAGTTCTTATGTCTTATAAGTTAAAATTTAAAATCTGAAAATAAAAGAAAGCGTGTTTAAAAGGAATTTAAAAATAAAGTATTAGGATTATGAAATGTTAGAAAGAAGTAAAATGTAAGTTGAAATTTTAGAATATACTGAAGGTATTTCAAACATTTGAAATTAAAAACTATGAAAATGCAAATTAATTATTCATAGTTTTATGCTTCAAATCGACGCTTCAAGTGATATAACTTAAAACATTAAAGTTCAAACAAATAATGAGTACTTCCTAATGTTTTGTTGCACTTGACATTTTGAGCATCAACAAATTAAAACAAAAATAAAGTTTAAATTTTAAAAAAATCTGAAAGATTTCAGATTTTATATTACGCTAAACGTCAGTTTTCTTCATTTACACACACATACAAGTTTCGGGAGCATTTCGGCTAATGTCCCTTTGGGAAAAACATATTTGCAAACGGCATATTTTTAGAAATTCCGATAGACACTCTCGTGAGCAGCAGATAAATATATTATTTTTCCTACAACGCTACTCACTCTGAAATTGTTGAGTTAAAATTCGTTAACGTTTTACAAAATGTGAAACTGACAATAAAACAATTTCTAAATCCGGGCTTCCACGTGCCCATATTCAGAAGAAAGTCTACGCTATTCAAAATTTGATGGTTCAAGATAGTGTTGTTTTTTTCAGTGTGAGAACATACATAAATTCATGCAGGCCCTTCATTATTTAATTTCTTAAATATAATTCATGGCGATAATATTTGGTGGCAACAATTTGAAAAGTGAAACGGACATTTATAGTCCATACAATTACACTCTATACATTTATAGTCCTACATATAAGTTTATGTTATCAAAAGAAGGACTTCAGATTTCTGGAACATTCCACAAAAATAGTCGTACCACTTTCCCCAGCATCACAGAGTAGAGTCAGTCGTCACTTGAAACTACGGTGGCAGCCTTTGTATCAGGAATTCGATACGCTTCAAGCCACTTGGAGAGGAAATCAATGACAAAAGGGATGCATTTGTTGTCATCAGCTATTCGTGGCAGAGATCCCAGGATGTCAGAGAAAATGTATTCAAAAGGCGCTGCTACATTGTAACGTTGCCGCTTTCCTCGGCTGTGTTTCATTAGTCTTCTCCGACCTGCGCAAACATCGCAGTATCGGCACCAATTTTGCACATCAGCTTTTGCATTACTCCAGCAGAACTGTTTCGAACTTTTATGTACAAAGTTTTCGTTATTCCGAGGTGACCTCCTGTTGGACTGCTATGCAATTTTTTAAGCAAGTCCGCGATCCAGGATCTTGGAAGCACCAGCCGCATCGGTATGCCTTCCCATCATCTAACTCACATTTCCGGTACAAAACACCATTTCGAATATGGAGTGAGTCCCAAAGAGCGCAATACTTTTTATTATATATATATATTATTAGTATATGGCATTAACAATCATTAAAAACCCCTCTATTTTGCACATATTTCTCTTCTTTCTTTCCTTTTTTTGTTTTGTTCAAAGGGTAAAAACAAACTAAAAAATGATAAATAGGTGCTCTGAATCATAGATTTTTGAAAAGGGTTTTATATAGAAATGTGCTGGCGGGTAGGTATTATATTTAAAGTTTCCATTAAATCGATTAGGAGTTTAATGCTGCCTCCTTCCAGCTGGTCTTTCTTGACTTATTCATCCCTCTAATGGTCTCGGTCACGCGATGTTAATTTCGTAACTTGACGTACAACCGAATTAAGCAGCTCATATTTCGCTTCGATCCTCGAAAAACATCGACAGTTTTCTGGGCAGGGTCTTCTAGACAAGGCATCGAGCTTTCCATGTTATGATCCCTTCCGATGACGGATATTTATGTCATACTCTTAGATGCTCCACATCCACACGGCTACTTGGCCACCTGGCTATTAGATTCGGGATTCTTGAAATTTAAGAGCCAGCTCAACGATGCATGATCTGTTCCGAAGCAAGAATTTGTCCCGCAATAAAATACAAATTTGAAACTTTCCTTTTTTTTCCTTACATCCATTTTATTTTGAGATGTGCTCCTTTAATCTTCTGATTTCACTCTATCGACATCTTTAATGACAAATATCTTAGAAAATCTAACAATAGACGAAAATCAGATTAAAAAGAGACAGACGAGAATCAGTCATCACCGCCGCTTGAATTTTCTAGCCTTAATTTAATTTATAAGTGAATTACAACCAACGGAAATCAATACATCAACTCGTAAAATAAGTTTCATTGTTATAAAAATGTAACTGGCGCGGTAAACGTGCAACACTTCTGAGAACAAAATGCATTAACATTTTCCTTATACTAGAAAATTTCTCTTAAATTTTTTCTTGCAGATATTGGAAACAGTTTTCCTTAAATTTGTTCTGATAGATGTTATAGTTCCGTGGATTGAATCTAAAACACCACTCTTTACTCAAACGCAGTACATTATTCACGAAAAATCCACAGTCTAACATAGCGGTTTCTTCAAAAGCTACGCGGAGCATCCATCTCATGCACGATGAATAAGCTATAAAACATAAAAGTTTTACCAGTTTCGTAATTTTTCTGGTCTAAATTGATATTAGAGTTTCGAGACTGGAGGTAACTTTAATGATTCTATATGCTTTTCCAAAAATCTGTGTAATGACTAATCTTTCTCCTAAATTCCTTCCAAAAGAATTATCAACAAATTGCTTTTGTACTTTATTCCTGCAACTTCGTTGAAGATGTTTAGAAATGATTTAAAGTATTTCATTGTGAAAAGATCAAGTGGATTCCTTTTGGATTGAGCTAAAAAAATCATTCGCAATGTAGCAATGAAATAGTGCAACATAAGGCACTCGCTTTTCGTTCTTCCGCGTACCAGGTTTGCTGTCGGCGGCTCTCTTCTTATTGCAAATCTATCAAAAATGCAAACATTTTTATATAGGAACATTATTTGTGCCAAGTTGTTCGCGGCTGCAATACATTTACTGAAAACAAAATGAAGATTTAATTTGCCTCGGCTGCCAGTTTCCTATTCATTATAGATTAGCATTTTACTCAATTAAAATTCTTGCTCTTCGTTACGGATTCAACCTTCGACGTCCAATAGCAGCAGTATGGTAAATTCCTTTTTATTTTACATATATCTTGTTGCGTGCGTACGAGTTCGTTATGAAATGAATGCACAAGTCCGATGAAAAATGAACAAAAATTTATTATTATCACAACATAAATGCTTAAATTTTCTCAAATTATCATGCAGTATCACAATATCTCACAGTAGTTATCTTTTAACTACTTAAATGTACAATAGAACGTAATTCAAAACAGCTAAAGAACGCTAATCCGCGAATTCGCTATAATCAACAACGGCAGTTTTCTAAACAACAACAAACTAAGCAACTCTACAAACTGAGATGTTTTCCTCCTTTTATAAGATTTTAAAATCACGCGCTAGAATTTTCCAGTACTTTCTCGAAATCAAAAAGAGATATTATTTATTTAACGCACGCGCTCTTGTATTTTTAATTTTTCCGGCTTAGCTTTCTTTTAATATTCGTCACGCGCTGCACTGCGCGAGAAATAAAACCATTTAATTTATAATTGAACTAACATTAGCTTTTTAAATACCAAATTCGTAACACTGCCCCCTTCCCAAGGACTGCACGTCCCGGGCAGTACAATCCCTGGACAGGAAGCTAAACTTACAAATTTGGCATAAATGCAACTGAGGCATAAACATTACATTACAATATCAAACAATATAAACAATAAATGCAATAACTAACTTAAACAAATCAAATGCTATCAAATACTAAATACAAAACAAATACTAAATACAAATCAAATACTAAATGCAAATCAAATACTAAATACACATTTATAAACAAAAAGGACCATGGTCTGATACTATTTACAATTATTTACATTACGTACTATGGCCATAGTAATGAGCTAATCTGTCGTAATGAACGACTTTAGGTTTAGAGTTCGAAGACTTACGAATCCGAACCACGACGTCATTCAGCCTTTTTAGGACTGTATACGGGCCATCCCAAGGTGACTGTAATTTCGGACAAAGTCCTTTCCGTCGAGTCGGATTCCACAGCCACACCTTGTCTCCTTCGTGGAACTGATGTTCAGTAGCTCTTGTGTCGTAGCGGGTCTTCATCTTCTCCGTCGCCAAGTTGACTCGCTCTCGTGCAAAGTTGTGCATCACTTCAAACCGGGCCTGGAGATCTTGAATATATTCCTCAGACGATGAAGGAGCATCCGGAGGGCGGCCAAACAATAGATCACAAGGCAGACGAAGGTCACGACCGAAGAGCATCTGTGATGGAGAATAGCCGGTAGTCTCGTGGACAGCACTGCGGTAAGCCAGTAAAAAGAGTGGTAATTTCTTGTCCCAGTCCTTCTGGTTTCTGGAAACCACTAATGAGAGGTTATTAAGGATGGTTCGATTGAACCTCTCTACCATGCCGTCCGACTGGGGATGTAATGGCGTCGTTTGGGTCTTGTCAATGCCGAGTAGTTTGCATAGTTCTTTGATTACTACCGAAGTAAAATTCCTTCCCTGATCGGAATGTAACTGAAGAGGCACTCCGAACCTGGAAATCCAGTGCTGTATCATTACCTCAGCTACTGTGACAGCCTCTTGATCAGGAATAGGATAAGCTTCAGGCCACTTGGTGAAGTAATCAACGACAACGAGTATGTATTTCTTGCCATCAGCAGTTCGTGGCAGAGGTCCCAGGATGTCAAAGGCGATTCATTCAAAAGGCGCCCCTACGTTGTAACGTTGCAGCTTGCCTCGGCTGCGTCTCTTAGGTCCTTTCCGACCTGCACAGGCATCGCAAGATCGGCACCACTTTTGCACGTCATCCTTTGCATTATTCCAGTAAAAGCGCTCACGAACTCTCTGTAAGGTCTTCATTATTCCAAAGTGACCTCCCGTAGGGCTGTTATGTAGTTCTTTAAGGACATCAGGAATGCGGTATCTTGGAAGTATCAGCTGCCATCGGAACGTCTTCCCATCATCCGATTCGAATTTCCGGTATAAGACGCCGTTTCGAATGTGAAGTGAATCCCAGAGTGCCCAATATTGTTTGGTTGTAGGACTACATATAGAAATGTCCTGCCAGGTAGGTTTTCTGTTTGACGACTCCATTAGATCAATTATGGGTTTAATGTCGCGGTCTTCCAGCTGGTCTTTCCTGACTTCATCATCACTCCACGGTTCTCGATCAGCCGATGTTGATGTTGTAATTTGTCTTGCGACCGGAGTCAGCAGCTCGTATTTCGCTTCCACCCTGGAACAATATCGACAGTTTTGTTGGCAAGGTCTTCTAGACAGGTCGTCGGCGTTTCCGTGTGATGATCCCTTACGATGACGGATAGTGATGTCATATTCCTGGAGTCTCTGTATCCACCTGGCTATTTGACCCTCAGGATTCTTGAAATTTAAAAGCCAGGTCAATGATGCATGATCGGTGCGGAGCAGGAATTTTCTGCCGTATAGATAATGATGGAACTGTTCTACAGCTTTGACTATGGCGAGCAACTCTTTCCTGGTGACACAATAATTCCTCTCCGGTTTAGACAGGCACTTGCTCCAGTACGCCACTACACGTTCTTGGCCGTCTATTTCTTGGGACAAAACAGCACCGACACTTTCATTGCTCGCGTCGGTGTCGAGAATAAATTGTCGGTCGTGCTGAGGATACGTCAGGATTGGAGCAGATGTTAAAGCCTCCTTTAAGTTGTTAAATGCATCGTCGCATTCTTTTGTCCACAAGAACTTTTGGTTGCTCTCTGTCAGCTTGTGAAGGGGTCTTGCGATGGAAGAAAAGTCCATCACGAATCTCCTATAGTAGGTGCAAAGCCCTAGGAAGCTTCTCAGCTGATGGACATTTTCGGGACGTTTCCAGGATTTAACCGCTGATACCTTTTCAGGATCCGTGCGCACACCTTCTGCAGAGATGACATGTCCAGGTAAGTCATTTCCTTTCGGAACAATTTGCATGTAGCGGGACTCAGCTTTAGATTGGCTTCTTTCAGTTTCTGAAGCACCTTTCTAAGATTTTCTAGATGCTTTTCAAAACCCTTTCCGACGATGATGATATCGTCCAGGTATATCAGACAGGCTTCATAGGAAAGTCCTTTCAAAACAGTCTCCATGAGGCGTTCGAATGTTGCCGGCGCATTACACAGTCCAAACGGCATCACCTTGAATTGCCAAAGCCCTTGTCCCGTAGTAACTGCCGTCTTTTCTCGGTCATGAGGGTGTATTTCCACCTGCCAATACCCACTCTTTAAATCAAGCGTTGAGAACCACTTGCTTCCAGAAAGAGTGTCTAGAATGTCGTCAATTCTAGGAAGAGGGTAACTGTCTTTCTTCGTAACCTCATTCAACCGGCGATAGTCAACGCAAAATCTTGTTGAGCCGTCTTTCTTTCTGACGAGAATGATGGGAGATGCCCATGGACTTGTTGAAGGCTCGATGACATCGCCTTCTTCCATATCTTTTAACAGTGTTCGCACCTCTTCCTGTTTAGCAAACGGCAGACGCCTTGGATGTTGCTTGATCGGGGGATGATCGCCGGTATCTATTCTATGTTGTGTCAAACTAGTTCGACCCACGTCAGAAGACGAGCGGGAAAAAACAACTTGAAAATCTTTAATAACGCGATCGGCAGCATTCTTCTCTTCATCGTTTAATTGCGCATTCTGCAATAACTCCGATGTAATTCTCTCTGAGGAAGGAATTCTTGGATGTTACTCTTTCTTTCAACGGTGGTTACTGGAGTACATGCTGCAACCACTTCACCTTTCTTAATAATTCTCCCCTTCTCAGTTACATTGGCGACTCTCACCGGGATAACCGTTCTGGATAGGTCGACGAGTGTTGAGGCTACTAGTACTCCTTTTGGGCTATTACAGTTATTGGGATATTCTATGATGCCGTAGCGGAAATTTCTGTTTTCGGCTATGGATCCAGGAAGTAAAATTTCTGTTCTTGCCGGTATTGTGATATTGTCTTGTGCTATGATTTTATGGACAGATTTAACTTCATCATTGACTCCAAATAACGCTATGTCCTCAGATGTAGAATGCAATTCGTTATTTTTAAAGTCCAAGGAAAAATTGTATTTCCTTAGAAAGTCCAATCCGAGTATGCAAGAATCAGAGATCTCTGCTACATATGCCGTGTGATGGTAAGCGGCACTTCCAAACGTGATGTTAGCATTTACTTTTCCATCGATGTTGATCTTCTCACCGGACACAGTCTGTAGGGTAACGCAGGGCGGCGTCCAGATAAGTTTGCTTCCCAGTTGTTGAGCCAAATCTTTTCGGATGATGGTAACGTTGGCTCCTGTATCTATCGTCATATTGCAGGGAACTCCATTAATATGTCCTATTATGAAAAGTCCATTACTGACGCCTCTGACTGCAGAAATCTGAATCGCTTTAAACTGGGGCTTTTCATGATCTGGCAACCTCCGCCCCGCGAGATGGCCACTAATTAGTTTCCCTGCTGTTTGTTAGGAGCGGTCTTAGCATCCGTGCCCTGGGGTGTTCTGCAGTTTCGGATGTGTCCTTCAGCACCGCAGTTCCAGCACTTTACGGTCGGTTTCTTGTCACCAATATTCTGTCTCAAGGCGATCAGTTGTCTAGTTAAATCGTCTAGACGAGCAGTGACTTGATCCCCTGGCTCCTGGACTTGAGCAGCTCTGACTGGATGGCGGTCTCGACGGGTGGCTTGCTGGGCTGCCTCAAATTTCATGGCATACATTAAAGCGCTTTTCAGATCTTTAACATCCGCCATTCGCAGTGCTTTCTGTATTTCAGGGTCCCGGATGCCATCGATGAAATATTGCAGGGACAGGATTTCCCTTGTTTCTGTCGGGCACTCTGAAAAGGCGTGATGTGACAGCCTTTCAACATCCGTGGCGAGCTCCTGAAGCGTTTCGGTGAGCTTCTGTTGACGAGATTTTAATTGGAGCCTGCTGTAGTCTTTTAAACATTTCTCGCCGAAGCGCAGCTCCAAAGCGCCGGATAGAGCTTCGAAATCTAGCCTTTGATTTTCGGGAAGCGTCTGCAGGATATCCGCTGCGTCTGCTCTCAGAGAAGCGGCGAGATGACAGGCCTTAGCTTAGGAATCCCACCCATTCGCATCCGCAAAACAGTCTCCATGAGTGTCCTATACACCTGCCAGGAAGTCTTCCCATCATATGTAGATAGTTTCAGAACGGAACGAGCAGGCATCGATAAAAATTTGAAACCTTCAGAATTGTTTCCTACCGTCGCTATGCACTTCTTTAGGCTGTCAACTTCTTTGGCGACGGCAGCAGAAACCCTATCATCAATTTGTTGTTCGACGGCAGAAACTCTCTCTTCTATATGTCCAACTTTAGTTTCAACCGCCTCTATTCTGCCTTCCATAGCCTCAAATTTATTTTCTATTACGCAGGTAATTTCTCTTTTCATTTCGTCCTGACCTGCTTTCATCTCATTTTTAAGAGATTTCATCTCTTCCTTAACGGATTCCTAAACCCAATTTCATTTCTTCTTTAAAAGATGTTTGGCCAGCTTCCATCTTTTCTTGGAAAGCAGCAAAAGCCGTAATGAGCTGTCTCAATTGTTCTTCCATCCCTCTTGTTATTGGCATTCAAACCCCACTCCTGACACCAAAAATTGTTGCGTGCGTACGGGTTCGTTATGAAATGAATGCACAAGTCCGATGAAAAATGAACAAAAATTTATTATTATCACAACATAAATGCTTAAATTTTCTCAAATTATCATGCAGTATCACAATATCTCACAGTAGTTATCTTTTAACTACTTAAATGTACAATAGAACGTAATTCAAAACAGCTAAAGAACGCTAATCCGCGAATTCGCTATAATCAACAACGGCAGTTTTCTAAACAACAACAAACTAAGCAACTCTACAAACTGAGATGTTTTCCTCCTTTTATAAGATTTTAAAATCACGCGCTAGAATTTTCCAGTACTTTCTCGAAATCAAAAAGAGATATTATTTATTTAACGCACGCGCTCTTGTATTTTTAATTTTTCCGGCTTAGCTTTCTTTTAATATTCGTCACGCGCTGCACTGCGCGAGAAATAAAACCATTTAATTTATAATTGAACTAACATTAGCTTTTTAAATACCAAATTCGTAACAATATGTTATCGTTATATATTAATATATTATATATACATATGTAGAAAGCAAGAAAGAAGGAGAAATAGGGGGGATGATTAGCATGTACACAAATGTCCTCTGTTCGAGCAGCAACACGTATCCATAAATTCTGAGATAGGAATTTCGAGGCATCATAATAGTAAAATAATGATGACGTGACACTGATGAAATAGAGATGACCGGTTTACATTTACCGGGTTCTTGGCGAAAATGCTTCCATACCTTTATATATTTCCTTATGTATAATGTAAATACAGCATAGTTTCCCTAGAAAGTCTTCCACAAAGGCATTCCCTCCCACATGCAAATAAACTGCGTGTGCATCGGCGTACTCATTTAAACAAACAATAATATGCAAATATGAAATGTTAATTACAATGACATAAATTTTTAAGTATTTCTAAGATCATTTTCGACATGAATCCAAACCCACGATTCAACAAAACCACTTTTTTGGACGGAAATAATTTTGTTAAAAAAATGAGAAAATTAAACCCTTAAACTCTATCAAGAAGATAAAAAGAAAAGTGTGAAGCAGAGCATGGGCTGTCGAGGGAAATTTCGACATAACCTATAGATATCTTGAATGCTCTGATTTTACCTTATAAGAGGAAATAAATCAGAGGATCCTTTGGAGATTATTCGTGAAAACAAACCAATGAAGAGAAACCTGCGAATGCTATAGCCAGATTCGCAAATCTAATGCTTCAATGAGGGCAAGCTTTTCGATTTCAGGAATTGTTAGTGCAGTGTACAGAAATATCCCACCCCAGATACTCCTTTAAATTTAAGATGAAGCGAATGATATACAACTTTTATTATTTTCCTTCCAGAAGAAACATTTATTTGTCTTTGTTTATAACTAGTTGTTTGCAGGGTTAGCTGCGCGAAATAGTAGCAGATACAGATTTCAGCGCTTCAACTTGAAAATTAAAAGTCATTTGCCTTAAATCACTTATACTGTTAATGAATAAGAGCACTTTAATCCCTTACACTTTGCCTGAAAACAACACACCGGCGCGTAGAAGATAAATATATTTTATTTCGGACAATAGTAACAGATTTCGTTTAAATCTTTGAGTTTATTGATTAAATTTGAAAAGCAAATATCCTAAGCTTTACTGAGTGGCCTCATGTTTCTTTGAAATCATTGATTTTTTTTTTTTTTTTTATTTGAAAACCAAATATCCTAAGCTTTACAAATTCAGAAGTCAAACAACAAAAATCAGCGTTATATTTTCAAATTTTCACAGGACTAGTTTCGATGGTTTTACCGAATCAAAATCCTCAGCTGCAAAAGCGCAAATGAATGAGATAGGATATAATGATTAGATAAGATAAGAAAGCCTAGACAAAAAAAAAAAAAGCTGGTGGTGCTATCTGTTGATGAAACCAGAAGTAAAACATAATTTCTTTAAAGGCCGAAGGCAAAGATGGATTGGAATTAGAATCGTTAACTAGAACAGAAATTTTTTTTTGAATGTCAAATGCCTCTAGAAAATCCAGTTCTTCAATGTAAGATTTTTTTGAATAATTTTGGCAGCAGAAAAATTGAAAGTGTGATTTTCGGACCAACAATGTTGGGCAACAGAAGACTTCTGTTCTAACATACGCCTCGTGTTTCTTAACGCGAAATTTTAAGTCTCTCTTAGTCTGGCCAATGTAAATTAAACCACACTGACAAGGAATCTTATAAATACCCCAGGAACTCTTATCCGGAATGGGGTCCTTGAGTATGGAACTCGGAATCACAAGTAACACATCCAACTTCAGTACTACGGTTTACCGTAAACCTTTATTGGTTTGCCTTTAAACATAATTTAAATCATGTCATCGACTAAACAAAAGTTAGCTTCATTTTATTCCTATGTTTTCCGTGCTCTTGAAATTTGCTCCTCCAAACTATCACTTGATGAAGAACTAAATTATTTAAATCCAATAGGTATTGATAAGAGCTTTTCAGCCAACATTATTAATCAAGCAGTTAAAAAATTCTCATTTCAGCACACTAAAAGGCACACTCTTGTTTTAGGAGATTATAAAAATTCTGTTGTCATTCCCTTCTTTCCATCAATTAGCTATAAAGTTGCACATATTTTGCAGAAATTTAACTCGACGGGTCGATGGGTCGTTTATTCTCCCATCAGTAAAATTCCGAGTTCCATACTCAAGGACCCCGTTCCGGATATGAATTCCTGGGTAATTTATAGGATTCCTTGCCAGTGTGGTTTAATTTACATTGGCCAAAACTAAGAGAGACTTAAAATTTCGCGTTAAGGAACATGAGGCATATGTTAGAAAAAAAGGAAACACAGAAGTCTTCTGTTGCACAACATTGTTGGTCTGAAAATCACACTTTCAATTTTTCTGCTGCCAAAATTATTCAAAAAAATCTTCCATTGGAAAACTGGATTTTCTAGAGGCATTTCACATTCAAAATAATCTTTCTGTTCTAGTTGACGATCGTAATGTCAATCCATCTTTGCTTTCGGTCTTTAAAGAAATTATGTTTGAGTTCAGGTTTTATCAACAGATGGCACCACTAGCTTATTTTCTGTCCAGGCTTTCTTATCTTATCTAATCATTATATCCTATATCGTTCCTTTGCGCTTTTGCAGCTGAGGATGGTGGCTCGGTAAAACCATCGAAACTAGTCCTGTGAAAATTTGAAAATATAACGCTGATTTTTGTTTTTTGATTTCTGAATTAGTATTTGTTCGACGTGTTATTGTGTCTTAATCCTAAGCTTTGCCGAGCGGCAACACGTGTCTTTGAAATCGTTCAATTTTCTGATTACATTTAAAAAATAAATAAACTATGAGTTGTCAAGCGTAAAAACTTCGCTTTTAGTAGTTGAATTTATTAACAAAAATTTCATACAATTCATACAAAACGTTAAATTAACGAAACGCGAATTCGAAAATCAAATTTCGGGCTTAGAGGTGAATACTTTCGGATGGAGGACTAAATGTTATCACACTTTAGTGGCTTTAGATGTCGTCATTTTTTCCCAATACATACATGTTGATTCATCGTTATCTAATAATAAAGACGAATCTGATACGAACACAAGCTTTATTGCTTTCGACCTATTTAAAGTTACATATTTTTACGAGTTCTGTGCACAGATAGAAGATTTTAGTGCAATTGTCTGTGAAACTGTTATATTCCTCTTGGATAATGTAACATAAAAAAGTAAAAAGACAGGCTATGCCAGAAAAAGAAAAATACTGGAGCAAGACCATTTCAGAAAAAGCAAATGTTTATAAATAAAAATTTTGGTATCAGCCTATTATTTCACATAAGAAATATCGTCTGCTACTTTTAAATTGATTCTTTTTTCAAAATGCACATGTAAACAAGTTGTGGATTGAAAGATTTTTGCGCTTTCGGAAAAGAAATATTGCTATTCCAGAGCTAAAATGATCGTATAAAAAGTACTGAAATAGCAAATG
The DNA here is from genome assembly GCF_044657685.1 of Stegodyphus dumicola. Classification (NCBI taxonomy): domain Eukaryota; kingdom Metazoa; phylum Arthropoda; class Arachnida; order Araneae; family Eresidae; genus Stegodyphus; species Stegodyphus dumicola. The sequence continues at coordinate 260,151,762 of NC_140771.1, read as the reverse complement.
CAATCTTATAGTAAAATAAACATCATTATCAATAGGAAGGAAAAAAACCATTAATGCGTCTGCATGGAAAGAAGACTCCAAACGAATACTTTTAAAGGATGCATATTATTTCTAACGCTTCTTGAAAATGTTAAATAAAAAAATTAAATCGCTGTTAACAAAAGGTACCCCCACGACGTAGGCATAGTTTGACAAGCATTTAAATACATCTGTTTCTGCAGTAACTAAAATAATATACCAGGATTTGTTGAATAATAAACGGCCGATAGTAGTTTCATTAGTTTAACAAAAGAGTGATATATGAATGATTTTTGTATCAGTATTTGTATGCGATCTTTATTTGAATATCCGACGCAACATGAGAAAATGATACGATCTTTCGCGAATGCAGGTAAATATAACTGCCACGCATGCTCATTATAACGACTGAAAGCATCCTATATGAAAAGATATTATAGGGGTGGTCGATAAAGCGAAAGTTTAATTATCTGTAACGGGTTAACGGAATGCTCGAATTTTAGGTAAGATCCAAGATTGGAACATTCTAATTATTGCGTGTTTCAAATATTCGAATCGTTCGACGCATAAACTAAAAAAACTAATAATTTAAACTCTAATCATTTTAAATAAAGGACTGCTATTAACGCTCTTTCAGAGGCCTGCATCTTCAATACATGACTTCTGCGGTGCGGAGATTTAAACTTTAAACTTTTCTGGGTAGAATCGCGTTATCCATGATTAGGGCGTATATCGGTGTGGACTTTTCTACTTTCGTACTGCTAAGATTTAAGAAGATTGGGCAAAATGTTAAATTTAAGTTGTTTGTAAAATATACTTTATGTGAAAATGTATTGAAAAAGAAATTTCTAAATTTACAATTTCTAATTTTATGAATTAATTGTTGAATTTCGAGTTTATAGTTTTATAACTACTAATACATACTATTAAAATATTCCCTAATTATCACCGCTTTTTATGTGAGAATAAAAGAGTGATGAAATTGCTAGAGGTCTCTAGAAATGCCAGATTTTGGCTAACTATAAAACAGGTAGCGGATAAAGTATGATTTACTTTTCAAGTTTAAGGTGGGTTAGGAATTCGTAAAGGCTCGTAAGAGTCGAGTACTTCTAATTACGAATCAGGATTTGCTAGGATAGCTGTTATATAAAAAAAGATAATCGGCTTTACGTAAAACGTTAGTATGAAAGTTTCCGTTAAATTTTGGAAACGTGAAATATTTTGATATATCTCATTTATTATATTTTATGTTTAAGAAAGAAATTAAAATTAAGTCGAGTTCTGATTTTCTTTAATAGCAAAAATGAGTTCCAGGAGTCGTTAGCGGAAAGCATTCAGCATTTTTCAAGAAAAAAAAACGCAACTTTTTGAAAGGATTTTCATGCCTTTACATCTGGCGTTAATCAATTGGCGGAGAAGTTGAATGAGAAGTTTCGCTTTTTAATCTTTCTGTAATATATTCAAATACTCCGAGTTTATACAAATCTAACTGTAAACAGAGAATAATTTAATATCCACACATAAACATGTACTAATAATCAGATAACATTGTTTAATTAAAATTAGTATTAATATGTATATGTCAGCTACTTTCTAACTATCCAATTCTATGGACGACAAGTCGAAAGGGTGATGCCGATAAAAGGCAACAGATAGTACATGTAAATTAATGACAAGAAGCATAAAAGTAAACAATTCTTAAGATTTTTATAATTTTCGAACTTTTAAAAGTTAATCTCTCTGTGAGTACTGAAACTCTAACTTCACATTATTATTGATTTGTTATCATTCAGGTTTCAAATTCAGGTTTTGTTGTTATCTCAAGGTGTGATTTTTTATGTCAGATTATACGTTACAATGTGAATACGAATTTCAGGTTATGAGTCTTTTTGGTTTGAGTTGAGTGCAGGAATAATTCATATAATATTCCTAAACCTTGCGCAGTCAGATCAACATCATAAAATCTTCGACGATTTATTAGCCATGATTCTCGTTACAATAACTTAGCTCGTAAAAAATTAATTAATTAACCCGAGAGAGTAATTAATTAAAAAATACCTGAGAGATTTTAGGTATGAACGGTGACTCAAAAGGCTTGTTAAGGTTTTATACGCTTTTGCTCAGCTCGCGGTCTACCAGTCTACTGTTACACTCGGTCCTACAAACCCACACTTTTGGTGATTTAACATAATTATTAAGCATTATTTTATTCGCTCTTACTCCGTATACAATGCAGCAGCAAAATTAGAAAAACTTTAAAAGTAGCATTGCAGTATACGTTTAGCAATCCCGATGCAGCGTTAAATTTTGGCTTGCATTTTTCTGTTCTAGATCATCCTATCAGCGTTCCATTTTCTTACTATGAATGATTTTATGAAACTTTTATTTATGATTTTTATTATTAATATTTTGCGTTTTTACTTCATATCACGTTCTTGGCACTTACGCCATATAAAATTCGATTCAACAGTGAAATCACAAAATATTTAATATTTGCATAGCTTTAGGTATGTTTTCCGATAGACAGTCTAGCTCGCTGCAATTAAAAATGCTTTTTTTTTTCGTATAGTGTTGCCATTGCTCTTTTTGATATCCTTGAGTTTGTTTATCAAATATTCGTTGAAGTTTCACAAAATACGAAATAGATAATAAAACTAATTCAAAATTCAATTTCCAGGTGTCTACGTTCGGTTTGAGAACTACATTATCGAAATCCAGTGGCTCTAGGTACCGTTGTTTTCTCAAAATGAGTGAAACATACATACATTCATGCAGATCTTCATTATTTAATTTCTTTAAATATAATACAGGGTGATAACATTTGGTGGCATCAGTTTGAGATCCATGAGTTGGTACAAGCGGAGATTAGCTTTTTTTTAAAAAAGAATAAACCAAATAATCGAATGCATTTCCTTACCTTTTACTTTTTTAACATATATAATTTTTTTTAATTAGTTTTATTACAAAGATTTAAAATTTATCTTATTTTACGATTTCTTATCATTGAGATCTCAGGTTATGCGTGTCCTCTCATATTAAGAGTTATACGATGATACGTTATTTCAGTATTTTTAGTTTCTGTTCATAGCGTGGAATCCTGGAGCTAATATTCTGACAACCCATATAATTTGAACAGAAATATAACATCTTGGACGACAAGATTTCGTCACATTCGGCACTCATTATAACGATTTCCCTTGTGGTACAAAAAAAGGGAGGAATTATAAAAATGCTAGCCATGACAATGTTTCACTTAATTAAGGATGAAATATTCGATTTATAAAATTCTTAATTCTTGAAAGTCTTGAAAATCAAATCATGTTGCATTTTTAAACATGTATAGATTTTACTTTATTTTTAAATATTAAAAATTAGATATATATATAAGATAATTCAAGGCATGAATATGTGAATTATTTAATTTAGTACTTTGTCTTTTATTCAAAATTATCATTTTTATCATTTATTATTTACGTGCATGTTATAATTTGTAAACTACTGGAAATATTAAATGTTTTGATTTCGCATTGCTGTTTGATTTTTTTGACTGATTCAGCAAAGTAACTTTGGTGAGAACTTGTAATTAGACGGATAAGTTCTAGAGACGTCTAAACGTTCTTTATCTGTTGTAGACAATTTCTAGTTTTCTATTATTCAAATTACGATGACACTTTCGGGATTAGGAAACTAATAAGAAAATGATGTGAAGTTTCTATGTTATATGTAAGTACTGTACTGTAAGTACTTACTAAAGCTAATAGAGAAAGTTTTGTATTATTTTTCGCTTCTTATTTTTATTTACTGCTTTACGCCTTTTTTCTCTTTTTTATATGTATTTTTGTTTCTTTTGTTTCCGAGATTTTACAAGTTCTGTGTTTCAGCGGTTCCTATGTTCTGTTGGCTGGTGCCTCTTTAAATTCACTGCTCCTAAAATGCTAAAATGTTGTGAAGTACTACATGTACATTGCCGGTTATACCCCAATTAAAATGCTTAATTTTATTATAATTCAAATAATTTTAGAATTTTATATTGTTTAAAACTGTTTTGACTTTAGTTTGCGAACTGCACAGTTTTTCTAAAATTTCTTTACTTTTTATTTTGCAGTTCCGCAAAATATAATTCAAAATCCTGATTACTTTGTATTTTCTCTTAGTGCGTTTTAAAAACGGCAAAAGAAATAATCAGACTATTTAAAATTTTATATAGGATTTAATTGTCTTTCATTTTCAGTATTGTGTACTTGCATTTACCATTTATTTATTTTTTATTTTTTTCATTTTAGGTGGCCTGGCATCATTGGTTTATGAAAACTCAAAAAGTCGCTCTTTCGTTTAGTTAAATTTTGCAACACTTCGGAAAATTTCCAGTTTATTATTTTCGTTCTTAAAGCTTGTTTAAATCATTTTAAGTTTAAAAAATAGGTATGCTCACTGCTTAAAGTTTTGCACTGTTACAAGCCTAGCGCAAATAGGCTTGTATCCACCAGTCTGTGCAGATTAAAGCATATTTTTTGAGAAAAAAAATAGCTTATAAAGACAGTGCTGTACTCTAAGTTGTTTGGATTGTTAGTGTGATGTTGTAATAGTTGTTGTGTATTGATTTCCTGCTGTAGAGTTGAATTTGTGTAGTTTTATAGGAGTATTGAACCTTTGTTGTTGTTGTATAGCATTTTAAACCATGTTTTGCATTTGTCGCTTCTCTGAATCGTGAAGGATCTGTTTGGATTTTCTTCATCTTGTCAAGTTCCGTTCACCTGCTAGATGCCTTTGGCTTATTTCCTTGTGGTACCCCTCTCACGTTTTCCTTTCTCCGTTTTCTCAACCGAGATGTTTTCCGCTTCTTGAAATAATTATGTCATGTGCCCTTGGGCTTAATTTAAGCAACCGGCAACGTTGCACCTGCAATAGCTCGGTAATATAGAACTGTCTAAGTCTATAATATTGTGAGTTTTGTGACTTACAATATCAACTGGGAAAGCCGTGAATAAAATTCACTTAAAGGTTAACCGAATAGTTAGTAAAAGAGTAAGCATACTAGTGCTAACAAGCCAAACTGCTTAGTGATCGTACTTGAGTGGAGATCATTGTGTTTTACCTACATCGGGACCGTGCTGTGAGAGGATCGGATAACAAGATAACACTAATTCATAAATGAGAACATAACATACAAATTCCAAATTAATTCTGCAATTATTTTGTATTCTCACGTCAAAGGAGTTTGCATTAATTCACTTATTATACTTTCACTTTAAATTAATGAAATTTTATGGCACCACAAAAATATTCTCATGAATCATACCTATTTATCATTCAAGACAAAACTCTTAAGGAAATTATATTAAGAATAATACTCATTTTTTCTTTGCTTTTAAGCAAAGAAACTAATAATTTAGTAGTTCAACAACTACTCTAATAATAATTTCAAAATTAAAAATAATTTACATTCTCTATTAGAAGGAACTCTGAGTTCAAATTATTAAAAGGACTGCGGGAAAGAGACTAGTTTACAGCTCATTCGAAGTTTAAAGTTACTCAGTATTTATTATCTTCTTCTTTTTCATAAAAAAAAGGAAATAAAAAGGTCTCATCTGTAATTGAGCCATCTTGAAGTGGAAGGGAACCTCTTCCTTTAAACCATCCTCGCGACATCTGGCTAATCCACATCACAAGTACTCGATAACGGCACGGCGATAAATTCATACATCTCACGAGGAAAATCAGCTACGCCGTCCAGGTCAATTGAAGGATCTGAAGATTAAGTGAGCCATTTCGAACGGATTACCATAAGTAACATTCCTGGACCATTTCCGCAAGAAGATTATAAGTAGCTAAGAAGCTGGCAACAATGACATTTTTCGGGGATCAATTACGGAGTTCAGTTGCCTGCACTTGGGCACTTCCAATGATCGAAAAACGATAATACTGAGTTGAACTGAAGATTCCCAGATTTTTGTTGAACAGTATACAGGTCATATCAGGACGCGAAATTATTGATTACTTCACAAAAAAAGCTGACGATAGCATATTAGCAGCTCCCTGCCTTTGCAGTTCACGGTAAGAAAAGTGCTAGTGCAACCAGAACGAACCGGACAAAAGGACAACGGTCCACAATTCACGGCAATAAAATAACTTTTTCTTGGTACGCGCAAGAGATCTACCTTCTACCCACACAGTCAAGACTCCAGTCTTTTCCTTTCAGAAGAATTTGCTCAATAATTCTTTTTCTCGCAGTTTAGCGAAGGATGCAGCCGGGGAGCATAACTGCAGCATCCCGTCGGAAGCACTGCTAAAAGACGAACTACGTCTTTTTTTTCCCCATCACAAGAACTCCAAGTACAGTATTCCAAGTCAGTCAAAAAGTCAGTAACAATGGAAGTAAGAATGCATCAAACTCGAATTTTCTTCGCTTTTCTTCACAAACACGGGCTCCCATAATGGCTTCATTTATCGCCTCCCCTTTTGGGACTAAATTTCAGTTTCTCAACCAGAAGAACCAAAATACGTTCATCAGACATGCGCACCCCTCTCTCAACTTGCCAGAAACCGGACACCCAGATCTCCAATCAAGACGACCTACCTCCAGAGTAGGTGAAAAGGCAACCTCTGACCTTTCGTGAAGTAGATCCTGTCCTAAAGGTCAATTACAGAAAATAAATTTGTTCTCGAACTTTCCATGGAACAAAACTACCCTGCGAAAGAATGATTTGGCAAAATTCGTCTCTTTTTTGGATTCCCTTTTTACAATGAACAGAAATCTTGGATAAATTTAAATAAGAGAAAATAAATAATATTCATGGAAGCATCTGTTTTTCCCCCAAAATGAAAGCATTTTCAAAACCGAATATTGACTTAATAAAACACTAAATTAATAATTCGGAAATAAAAATTAAGATTCTTCTTAAATAAGGAAAATAATTAACCTGATTCTAAATGAAACTATTATCTACACAACATTGCCTTTACTAATCTAGTGCCTTTACTAAGGAATGAACTTAGCAGAACACTCAATTTGTGTAAAAACTGTGAAATTCTATGCGTAAATGAATTCATCACGCCCACCTCAGTGGTACAAATCCTATTCGCTCGCCGCTTCACGTAACCTCAATTCTCTCAGTGACCCGTTTTAGAATGATTTGAATAAATTTTCTACTTTGAACAGACTTAAGGCTCTTAAGACTTAAGCCTCTGAACTCTGAACTAAATAATTTCGTATGTGACTCGCCTACTTGGCTTTGTCACGGACTGATAACACTTTTATGGACAAATGCACCTTCGGGCGAGGAGTATTTGCACCTTTAAATTTTCTAAAATATTGTGAGTGGCTTTACAGACAAATTATGATTGAACTGGTCAAACTTCCACGTAATTGTACACCAGTTGTGACATGACAAGATTAAGATTAAGACTATATTTTGTTACAATTTCCGCTAATTTTAAATGAATCGAATTAACGTCTCTCACGCGGTAAATCAAAGTTCCGAAACATATCGCGAGATCATTTGACAGCGAAACACATTCTAATGCCAGGTTTGGTACAAAGCAAACAATGATCTAATTTATGTTTCATAACCACCACTTTGCCTTCAAGTGGCAAAGCAGATTTGTTTCAACAAAATGATGTACTCGCGAACTTCGTTTGGTAGAGTAATTATTAAATATTTTTCATCACAAAAAGTTACGAAAAAAATGGTGATCATAAATTCTGATATGACTCATCTTAAGTAGTGTACCGTTGTCACATTTGTTTACAAAAACTCAGTTTCAACGAACGCGATCTGGCGGATAGATTAGACACGATTCGAACGCTCTGAGGAGCATCGGACAAAAAAACTTCTGCCTTAAAAAAACAATTAATTTAATATAAGAGATAGCTGTCTTAAAATATTTAACACCTGTTTCTAAATAATGTATATTAAATGTATATCTTATGTATATCTTTCATATCTTTATGTATATATATATGTATATGTAATGTATATCTTTCAATAAATCATTAAATACAGGATGGCAACTTAATTAGAAAGAATCCCTTACTGGGAAGCAAACGTTTATTAGGTGCAAAAGTTTATTAGGCTCCAAAGATATTTCATATACCTTTTTGGTAATAGACGAACCTGATGCAAAGATTTACATGGCGCCAAAACAGGGACGCTATTTTTCAAAAGTTCTAATAAATGGATATTAAATTTGAAAATTTTAATGGTTGTTCTTGAAGTATTCAGCGGAAGAATAATTTTGTTTTCTAAGTAAGAGATAAATATTTCTTTTTCCGAAGCGTATATTTTGTGTATGTATGTAAATCTAAGAAGATAATGGCAGAAGAAAAAGTAGATAAATTAAAAAAAAAGAAAAGAAGTATCTTAAGAACTGTCATTACAAAACTTTTAAGAAAATCGAAAAGGATATTGACAAATCAGAAGTTAGTGTTACTGAGCTCGAAAAATTTGTTACATCTAACCTCCGGACTATCAGCACCATTACATTTAAACTCTAGATTAATCCGAACGGAAAACGCAGTTAGAACTCTGAACCTGAACTTGAATGATTGTTTGAAGGAGAGCGCGTAATCTTTATATAAATGTAACCTAAAAATTGTATATAAAAAAAACTAAACTCAGTGGCGTAACAGCCCTAATGGGCCAAGGCCTGCAGTGCCCAAAATCTGCTTTCTTGACCGTGGCCCCGGGGTTCGTAAGCATATGCCCCGAAGAAGTAGTCAGCTTGTCACAGGAACCCCAGTGTTAAACCCCAAGCGAACTTGGTACTCATTTTATGGACCCAAGTGATGGAAATCAAGAGATGAAAGACTGAGTCGACCTTGCCCAGCCCGGGAATCGAGCCCCGGACCTGTGGTGCTACCGCGCGCTCCGCTAGCCACTGCGATACCGGGCCTAATAATTGTATATAAAATGTATAAATATAATCTGTTTATATTATACAGAAGTGTCAGTTTTTCTGCAGAGACTTTGAAGTTTAGATGTTTCATCAGAATGGAACGAGCTCGGCTCCCGGGGGAAAGAAAAGGTAAGAGGTTTCTTTTTATCTTTTAGAATTCTATTTGAGGGATACAACACTTTTTGGCATACCTGTACGGGAATTCTGAGCTAAGAATAAGAATTTAAAATATACAATAAAAATTTAGAATACAATTATTGATTACATATTGATTTTTGAATTATTGAACTGTTAAGAACATGTCTGAGGAGATCTTAAATAAATTAAAAAAAGTACAGCGCAGCTCTCCGAACATCAGTCAGGAAATTGCTTAAAGATTTGGAATAGCAGCTTTCGGAAATTGATTCGAAAGTTCATGATTTGGAAGAAAATTTAGAAATATTAAAGAGTAATTTCGAATACGGAATTAGAACCTTTTTTTTAAAGTTGAAGAATTTGACGCTGAATTCCAAAAATCTGAAGACTATCGTCAAAAGGTCGTTAAATGCAATTTCCGTACCTCTAAAAGTTACTCAGTGGTGTGTGATTATGGCAAAGCCTCGAGGGCTATCTGTCTAAGAGGAGGGATGCCTTCGTGGAGGACTTCCTTAGGGAAACTGGCTTGTATACACGTAACACATGGGGAAAACCACGAAAACGCCCATGCAGCCAGCCCGTTCGCGGGATTCGAACCTCGGACCGAACTACCAGTGTTCAGCGACTTTACCGCTCGGCCGCTGGTGGGCCGTACCTCTAAAAGAATCGGCGACTTAAAACGCAAATCTACAAAAACGGTAGTAAATAACCAGTTTGGCAATGATAGTCAAAAGGAAACAAAACATAGCGAGTATGTTCGAATTAAATTACCAAATTAATTAAATTCTACGGAGATATAAATAACTGGCTAACCTTTTGGAGCAATTTCGAGTCTGCTATTCATAAAAATGTTCCATTAGATAAAATAGACAAATTTAACTATTTGAAAGCTCATTTAGGTGGTTGTTCTTTAAATACATTCGTCAAATTACCAATTACTGCTGCTAATTACGATTCCGCAATTGATCTTTTAAAACAAAGATTTTCGAAAACAGATGTACTCATTTACACTCACATGAATAACATTTTGAACACAAAACCGTTGAAAGTCTCGAATGATGTTCGCGTCTTTAAAAAAAGTTATGATAATATTTCTATTGAATTAAGATGTTTAGAAAATATGTGTCAGTGTCTCGATAATTTATCAAGTGTGTTATGTCCAATAATTCTGAAACCACTTCCCCAAGATATTTTTCTTGAGATAAACAGAATAAGTAATAGAAGTTAGTATTGTAATATCAAAAGTCTGTGCTTGATTATAGCTCTATGTTTAGATTCGCTCGAAAGGGTGGAAATCGTAAATAAGAACTCGAATGACTGTTAGATGGAGAGCGCGTAATCTTTTTCTAAATGTAACCTAATAATTGTATATAAAATGTATAAATGTATCTGAATACAATCTGTTTATATTACACAGAAGTGTCAGTCTTAATGCACAATCTTTGAATTTAGATAATTCATCGATCAGATTGGAACCGGTACGGCTCCCGGGAGTAGTGTTAGAAAATTTAGTCTTTGCGAAAACAGGTCACCAGCTTGCCAATATTTCACCAATTAAGCGAGAGTGTCATCTGCCTCAATGCAATCTTCCCATTTCTACAGGCTGTTCATGACACATTGTACAAAAATGCGTAACGTTATATTTGTGCTTAAATTATCGAAAATTAAATTCATTGCCTGGATCCCGAATCTTACGCTTGAGGCCAAACCGGCTATTAATGTCGAAAGCGATTTCGTGTGATCCAATGTAGTGAGAGTGTTTATATATTTCTAAAATGATTTTGATAAGATTGACAAAAAGCAAATATTTATAAATAAAAGATTTTGGTATCTGCTTATTATTTCAGATAAGAAATATAGTCTGCTACATTTAAATTTATCCTTCTTCCAAAAGGCGCAAGTAAACAAATTAAGGATTAAAATATACTTTTTTTTGCGCTTCGAAGGAAAAATATTGTGTGAAAGCGTCGTAAAATAGAATTAAGCATTCTAAGAGCAAAATAAGCAACATTAACAATCAGAAAGAGAAAATCCGTCAATCATTACTTCTACTTGGAAAGAAGAGTCCAAACGAATACTCGGGCACGATGAGTATTGTTCCTAAAGCTCCTACATTTAAATCGTTGTTAAAAGAAGAAATTCAGTCCACGCAAGCATCAGTTCGAAAGCCTCTAAATACATGAGTAGCTGTAAAACTAAAATAATATACCAGTATTTGTTTAATAGTATACGATAGATACTAGTTTTATTAGTTTTTGGAAAGCCTGGTGATTTTTCAATCATCTGAGTTTTTTATAATTTGGAATGTTTAGTCTTCACATTTCTGTGTAGGTGTGGAAGGTATTTAACGTCACAAAACTTTTTATGCTATCTGCATATGAATATTTGACTCAACCAGGAGAAAAATGGTATTATCTTACTCGAATGAGCTAAATATAGTTGCAGCGGATGCTTTTTATAACGATCCACAATATCCTATCAGAACAGGTGTTATAGATGTCGTCCATAAAACGAAAGTTGAGTTAATTGCAACGGGTTAATGAAATGCTCGAATCTTAGGGAAGATTCAAGATTCGAAAAGTCGAACAATAGCGTTCTGTCAGCCCTTCGAATCATTCGAAGCCTAACTTAAAAACATTAGTCATTTAAGTACTTTTAAGTACTAAACATTTAAAATAAAATCCTCTACCATCGCAATTTCAAGTGACCTGCATCTTCAATATATGACTTCTACTGTGCTGGGATTTAAACTTTCAACTTTTCTGAGGGAATTGATGATTAGAGCGTACCAGTGTGGACTTTTCTCCTTTTATTCTTTTGCGATTTCAGATAATCGAGAAAAATGTTAAATTTAAACAGTTTCTAAAATATATTTGATATCAAAACGTATTAAAAAACGTCTAGATTATCGATTTTTATTTTCATCCTTCACTTGTGAAATTTCGAGTTTATCCTTTTTAATAAATATCGGTAATTTTACAGACTGTCCTCAGATATTTTAAAAGGTAGTTTTAAAATTTAGCTTCAAATGATAAGGATTAATATTGATTAAAATATTTCCCCTTTTTCTCTTTATTTATTAAATTTTGTTCAAAGCTTTCTAAATTTGTATGATTGAACTTCCACCGGTTTTTATATCAGCATTAATCTTTAATAAAAAAATAAATAAAAGTATGTCAAGGTTGGACATCTTTCTTGTTTCTTTAAATGATCTCTCGAAAAGCCAATTTTTGGCTGGTTATAAAAGAGTAGTGGGTAACACAAGATTAACATTTCGAAGACATTTAATTATGAATAAGGATTTTTCTGCGATATCTGTTCCTAAAAACTCGAATATTTTTTATAGTAAAATGTGATTCTGAAAGATAGCATTAAGGTTTTGGAAATGTGAAAGGCTTATCCCAGTTAGTTTATTGAAAATCTTCTTCTCTGATACTTTTTAAATATTTTGATATATTTGATTTATTCCACTTTATATGTAAAGAAAAGTAACATTAAATAATTAAAATTAAGTCGAGTTCCGAATTTGTTTAATAGCAAATCATTAGCTTCAGGAGTCGTTAGCATAAAAGAATTAGCTTTATTTACGAGAAATAGGCAACTATTTGAAAGTATTATCATGGCTTATTGGCAGTTAATCAAATGGCGGCGAAGTTGAATGACAAGTTTTTTGTTTTTTGTTTTGTTTTTTGTTTTTTGTATATTTCTGTAATAAATTCAACTACTCTCAGTTTACACAAATCTAATTGTAAACATAGAATAATTAAGTATCCATACATAAACATCAAATAATAATCCAATAACATGATTCAATTAAATATAAGTATTAAAAATATTTATAGGTCAGCTACGTTCTAGCTGCTCAATATTATGGACAACAACTCGAAAGCGTGTTCCCGACGGAGGGCAACGAATACATGTAAAATAATTACGAGGGTCGTGAAATGAAACACCTCTTGAGAGTTTTTATAGTTTTAAAACATTTAGAAGTTAAGTCCTCTTTGAGAATTTAAACATCAATTCCAGATTAATATTGATTTACTGTCATTCAAGTTTCAAAATCAGGTTGTGATATTATATCATGCTATGATCTATTATCTCATATTACAAGTTACAATGTTACTATGAATTTCAGGTTATGAGTATTTTTAGTTTGTGCCTAGAGTGTAGGAATAGTTGACAGAACACTCCGATACTTTTCAAAGTCAGACCATCAATATAAAACATGACGCTCGTTATGACGACCTATCAAGGAAAAAATTAATTATTTAATTAAAATATATGTGCAAGGTTTGAGGTTTTAACGGTCGCTCAAACGGGTTTGTTAAGGTTTTTTTACGCTCTCACAGACATCACACACTACCACTACTACTGTCACTCTTACTAGCTCATATTTTCGGTGCCCTTTTTAGCTATATTATTAACTATGATTTTACTTGTGCTTACTCCGGTTATGGAAATTGTTATGTATTATTTTGTTGTGTACAATTATTATATATTATTTTACTATGGATAAGGTATTTAGTAATTATATTACTTTACTGTGAACAATGAAATCTGCATGGATGTATGCATGCAACCGGAAAGTAGTTTTTTTGTTTTTGTTTTTTGTTTGCAGTAGAATCTGGAAGACCATTAAGCGATATTCGATAAGTGAAATATCGTCAGTAATAGCCTTACTATGTCTCGCGAATTTTCTAAGGAATATTACGTACTGAAAATGTGTTTCAGAAGAATGCATCTTTTTCTAATTTTTTTAATTTTTCGAAAATGCGAATTTTCGTTTGGAAGGAATTGGTATCTTCTCGTCTTTCAGTAATCAATACATTTTTAGGATGTTTGAACAATGTTTATTATGTTATCCTGCAAACGGTAAACGCGTTCTTCTTACGACACATGCAATTCACACACGGCATTTCATAAGTGCATATTTTTATAACTGTAAAAACATTGTTAATTCCTACAGAAAAAAAATCACAAACTATTTAAAATACAATATTCAGATCTGTTGTGAAAAGTACAACTGTATAAAATTTACGGTACACTACATATTTGATAACATTACACGTTTCTTCGAGAGTGTTTTTCTCAAACACTTAAATATTTATAAGACAGATATTTTTACTTTGATGAGCAATACTCTTTTATAATTTATAATGAAATCAATACCTGTAGGACAAAGACAGTAAAATGCCGTGCAATATCATATCAGTCCACTTTCTAATTTCTCCGATGCACAGTCTCGCGCGCTGGAGGAAAAAAAAAATCCAGTGCGCGAGACCGTGCATCGGAGACATTAGAAAATAGACTGATATGATTCTTTTTCGTACAGTGTTGCCATTACTCGCTTTGAAATCGTTGAGTTTGTTAATCAAAAAATTTTAGGAAATATGAAATACATAACAAAACAAATTCCAAATTTGAGCTTCCGTATGTGCATATTCGGGTGGAAACGTACGTTATTCAAAATTCGATGGCTTTGGGTACCGTTGATTTTTCAGTGCAAGAAATATACATGCATTCATACAGATTCTTCATTATTTAATTTGAAAAGTGAAATTTAAATATAATTTGGTGGCAACGATTTGAAAAGTGAACCGACATTTATAGCGACTGAACGCAAAATGCCAAAACGAAATTAATAGCTCTTCTGGGCAAATTAGCCCTTTGGTTAATAAAATGTTTTGTTGTTGATTATAAGCTCTTGTTACAAGAATTTTTATGAAACGTATTTTAAAAAGCATTCGTATTACTTATAATCTGAAAGCTTTCAGTTTTTGTATTAAGCCTAAAGGGGCGTTCCTTTATCGTTTTCTGTGTTACCTTTATTTATTAAATATCATGTTCTTCGTATTTAAATCATAAAATTGAATTCAACAGCAATATCGAAAAATAATTTTAAAATGGGTAAAGCTTTTGAATTTCCGATACACAGACCTGGACACAGACCTCGTGCGCTGGAGATTTTTTTTTTTTTTCATAAAGTGTTACCGTTGCTCGCTTTGAAATCGTTCATATTGTTAATTATTAATTCGTTAGCGTTACAAAATATGAAATCGATTATAAAACAAATTTCAAAATCCAAATTTGGGCTTCCAGATGACCCTATTCGGTAGAAGATTAAGTTATTCAAAATTTGATGGTTCTAGGTACCGTTGTTTTATCCCAATGGGAGAAACATACATACATTTATGGAGATTCTTTATTACTTAATTTTTTAACTATAACACAGGGCGATAATATTTGTTGACAACAATGTGAAAGGTAAACCGATAGTTATATTGAACCAACACAAAATGCCAAAATGAAATAGTCGTTCAGGGTAAATTGCCCGTTTTGAACTAAAATAAAAAGTCGTCTGCAACTTTAATCGGCAACTTTAACTTTCCATGGCAACTTTAATCGTTTTCTTTTTCTTGATCGCGCTGCCACAATAGAAAAGTACGACTAAAAGATGTCACAAACGGTATATTTTCATGAAAATAAGTTTGTCTTCCATGAATGAAGCTTATGAAGGTTGGACTGTCAAATACTTCAGAAATTGTATTTTTAAAATTTTAAAAAAAATTCAAATTCCTTAATGAAATTCGTCTGACATAGAAACAGGTTTCCATCGGATAAAGACACCGATATTTAAAATTACATTGACAGTTTGGAATTTAAGTATTATGATAATTATTATAGAACGAATTTGTTACTCACTAGTTTTCTCATATACTCACGCGCTTTATCTGTACATAAGTATCCCAAGTAAGAAGTCCAACATATGGACATTTTCAACCTATTTCACTATGAAATTTTACACGAGGACAGGCACCTCCGTCCATATGCCGCTTTCCTACTCAGTGGAAACCAGGATTTTCCAACATAATTTGTGTTTTTAAGTATGTAGTACTCTGAAAAACTTATTTGACTTGTAAATAATGATGTTTAGAAATCTTAGCCGGATGATCATGTGACACACACAGCCATGCCCACAAGATATTACTTATATTTTTCCTGTATATACTATTTTACTTTCTGGAATCGTATTTTATTTTCTGCATTTATGACTGCAACACACACCTTTTATGAACTGATTTAATACTATTTTATGTATAACTATTGTAAAACTTCAGATTTACAGCGCTACGATGCCTGGATATCTCATCGCCAACCAGATGTCTTATCGCTCATCACGTGACATTGGTCACATCCCCTGCATCTGCTATCCTGTCTCCACGAGAACTACGTTCGGCATTTCCTTACCTGCAGCGCTCCTAGAAGCACCAAAGTTCGATAGCCGGAACACAACCTGCGATTTCGCAGGTTAATCGCGGCAAATAAAGCAAGTTGGAGTTGGAGTAAGAAGAACATATCTACGCAAAGCAAATAACAGATTCTTCAACAAGGCACAAGAATGTCAATCAATGTTTTTAGATTCAATATGACCGATCTCAATGTTTTTAGATTACGTTATTCTTGAAGAAGATGCTTCACTAAGACCACTTGCGGCCCACCTCGCCAGGGACTTAAATTTCCCCACGTAAAAAATACTCATGAAGGGGATATACAGATCTTGTATATATTGTATATAGTGTATAAAATTTTATTTCCCAATTGTAATTTGTATGTTTAATTTGTATGTTCTTTTCACTTAGTATTTATGTAATAATGTATGCGTACGTTTATTTGTTATATTTTAATTCAGATGTCATGATTGAAACTATTGGATTCTGTCTGTGTCTTCTTTGATGATACAACACAAACATATCATACAGATCCTCACGGCTCCTGCTTTACGAATTTATTGATGCGCGCGCCACTCTTTGGCCTTGCGACTCATGGTCGCCCCCTGTTACCACCTTTGACTTCCTAAAAAATTGCCATGAAAAATTCAATGTCATGCGCCCTTTGGGCTCAATTCTCAAGAGCCGGATAAGTTGCGCAGCTGCGCGACACTTCGGCAATAACCGTACAGACTAGACTAGACAAGTAAGAAGAATATGCATATGTTATTTTTTTTTTTTTTTTTTTTTTTTTTTTTTAATCTAGCTGCATTGCTTATCTTAAGCAGAGTGGAGGCTTTGGAATAAATAATGTTGATCTTCTGTTTAGTGCTTAATTTCCTGCTTACATTGTTTGTTCAAGTTTACTTTTCGCTGCAAAAGCATACTGGAAGGTTACTCAGAGAACTGATTTTGAACGTGTCTGACGATGATTCAGAGATGATTGATTATTTTTCATTAGATGTTTTTTACTGGAAATTTAAATATTCTGCAACAAGTGCCAATAATTAAGTATAAAAGCAATGGAGATTTTTAGGGAGAATGTTTTGGCATACAAGTAAATAAAATAATTGCAAAAATAAATAAAATACTCCTTATAGTTACCATTTCGACGTTTCATATAAAGAAATTTTGGCTGAGTCCTAATAATAATTCAGAGTTGCTCTCTCAGTGTAATGTTGGTTTATACTCTTATAAACTTTGTTCCGCACAAATGTTTCTACAAATTGTTACAACATTTAAGCATTTCAACCCCTTAGTCATAGTCACGTTCACTCGGCTCGAGAACTCACTAAAGGATTTCTCACTACAATGCGCACATTTGGATAATCTAAGGTTACTGGCAAGTAATACCTACACAGCAGAAACTCAGTATAATCACATATAAGTCACAGTGATCTCTCACTTCATCTCAGCTGGTAAAGCGCAACAGTCCAACAATAAAGTGTTATATTCACATTCAATTCTGCCATTTTTAGTTATTGTCTATTTTCTCCTTTCTGTTCACGTTTTGAATATCGGATGTGGAATGAAACGATCTTTATGATAGTAGGTGATTCGAAATTTATAATCGTCGGTCCTTGGTATTTAATTAGAAAAGTTCTCAAAGCAAGCCCAATGTGGAAGTATTTCAGGTTACTATGTGCAGTACAATTACATCTGCATCAAGGTATAAAACCGGCCCTTTAATCGATCGGTCAAAGGCTTCATGTGAAAGTGGATTGGAGTTGAAATTCAACTAGTTGTAAAGAAATAAAAGTTCCAGATTTATTTTTCAATGGTGTGAAAACAGTATTGATGTGCTTTCGAGCCGCGTGGACCGATGAGCGGTTGAGCAATTATGTTCCTGAACACTGGTAATTCGACCTAAGTTCGATTCTAGGCGGAGGTGCTGATTGGATGGGCGTTTTCATGATATGTCCTCTGTTTAAGGAATATACTAACTAGTTTCCCTTGAAACTCCCTCCAAGAAGGCATACCTTTTTGTCAGACTGCCCACACGTGCTTTGCCATAATCAAATAATACACTTATTATGTTACGTAAATGACCTTGCCAGTGTGTATAAGAAATAGATAGAGAGATAAAAGATAAAGATAAAAGAATAGATAAACACTTTATTTGCAGCAATAGTACATAAATGTAGCCTAGTAATGTAACTTAGCACAACCTAGTAATAAAAATATTTTTGTCAAAGACTTATGCAGTTAAATATAGATTTGTTTAGTGGTGTATTACACTGTTGATCGAAAGTGCACACTGAATGGAAAGTCTGAACTTAAAAGCCCGTAAATTTTATTTGTCAAAGCTCAACTGTCATTGCAGAAACTTCTAGGTTCCTGGAAAATTTAGATGAAAAAAAAGTGGAGTAACTATTAGTTGGATAGGTGATACCTGCCGAAGAAAGATGATTTGAAAGGAACATGAATAGACGTAAATACTGAATAATTTTATAAACTTCTGAAAAGATTACTTCATTTCTTGTTAGTTTTCACCCCAAATAGGTTGCCATATTTTCTATATATACAGATGCGTTATATTACTATATGCCTATCCGATATACGATACATTTCGTTATGAGATTTTCTTCTTATGCTGAACGAATGTCTCCTGACAACGTTTCTGTAGTTCAGTTACAAATCATTTAATTGCTTTTTATATACTTAAGCAAAATTAAATATTATGCTGCCTGTAACCACTTTTGGATTAATAGATAATGAATTTGTATGCTAATGGATTTGTGGCATAAAAAATATTTCATGTTTTCTACCATCAGTCTGTTTTTACCCTGATACCATGTTAAAAATTTACAATGTATTCTTAATACTTCATAGGATATTTCCTTAGTTAACCGAATTGCAAAATATATACATACAGAATATAAGAACTCAGCTTATACACAACATAAGAACTCAAAACAGAATAAAATAAATAATTACTTAAATAACTGGTTTCTATTTAAACACAAATGTTTATTACTCGTGTTCATATCATAAAACGAAATATAAAATAGTAAAAAAAAAAAAAAATAAGTGAAGTGAAAATAAAATATTCACTTTTATTATCTTTCATTTTTCAATGAAACTATTAAAACATTTTTTCTTCAGAAATATTTCTAAGAAATTTATGAAATGAAGCATACGAACAATTGCAATGCTAAGTACTGAACAATTCGAATATATATAGACAAATAATTCTGTAATAATATTTTACCCCCTAATTCGTTTTCTTAATTTTCAACAATGCTTCCAGCTTTACATTTTTGTCAATTTTACCACACTAGGATTAAATATGTATTATTATAAGAATTCTAATCATCTTCGCGGGCGTTTTTTGGTTTGACGGTCTTACGGACCGCATAGTGTAATTATTTCGGGTAAATTAATTTCTGTGCTACGAAAGTATAAGACAACTTGACTATGACCGAACTATTGTAAAGGACAACTTTCCCGGCTCCTTGAACTAAAGCCCTGAAGCACATAACATGGACTATGGCGGGACTAAACTTTTGACGTCACAATGCATTCTCGCATTTACATTACGCGCACTTTCTATTTTCTCCTAAAAATAACAATATTGAATGGTTTATGATTGTAAACTAACGTTAACTTCTTTACATTTTTACAGTTAAGCTTAGGCGTTACTGAAAATAAGTATAATAAATTGTTTATACTTAAAATTACCATGATACAGTAAGTGAATTCTGCCAATTATTAAAACGGTAAACAACGACGCAGTCTCTAATACTTGCATTTCATACAGCTTCAGTATTTTCAAAGAGTTTTAAGCTTTAGCATTTATACAAATATAAAAGATTGCTTTACAGTTAAATTCACATTGTGGAACATTTTTAAGTTTAAAAATTACCTTATTGTTACATAACGACCCAATTCCTTACATAACAGTAAGTAGACAATCTTCATTATTTTCTAAAAATTTTTAATTTAATACATTAATTTTAACATAATAAATACTTAATACATAATTAATTTTTAACTTAATATATTAATAAAAAAGATAACTATTTTTAATACATATGAACATCATACATAGCTTTCATATCACTGTGTCTTAAACTCCTAAATCACGTCATATTTCCTGTAGGCATAATAGAATTCTACACATTAATAAATAAAAAATGTAATTTGCCACAATGAGAGGAAATAAGATCAGAAAATAAATACTACAAATTAAGGAACACTAAGCAATGCTTCATCCACACATATTATCAATCAACAGAGTCAATTCAAGTCAATTACAATATCAAAGACTACATATTAAAGTAATGAGGTAAAAGTTACTTATAAGGTCCAAGTTTACAGTTTTGCTACTGTTGAGTGAGTTGGCGGAATATGGATATTTATGGTAAGTCGGAAAGCATTAGCAACGGCTGGCCGGCGCCCACAGTTTTGAAGGACAACAACCTGGAGGTACGGGACTCATAGTCTCCCATCCCTCTTCTTAACCAACAACTTCTTGAGAAGACTTTTGGATCGTCCTATATTTTGAGTTCCCCCTTGCCACAAAGACACAATATAATATTTACAATCATCCATGCCTTCTCCGGTATTCTAACTCGGAAACTTCGGCAAGGCATTCAGCGTCTCTTGCATCCCCCCCGCCCAATTTTTAAGGAGACGACACTCTTGGCGTAAGGGACCGAGGATCTCCTAACTCTCTTTCCCTACTAATAATCTTTTGGGAGGACATTCGGATCGCCGCATATTTAGAGTGTCCATGACGCATAGACGCTATACATTTACAAATATCCATGTATTCTCCGGGATTCAAACCCGAGACTTTCGGTATGGCAGTCAGCGTCGTTAACTACTGTCACTGTTGGGAGGCGTAAAAATAGTACGCAAAGATAAGGCTGTTTTCACTTCTAGTTAAATTTTAGACATGCATAACTACACAGTTTAGTTCAAAGTTAAACATCTGATACGTCTACACTACAATTAATCTGTTAGTTAGCTTACCAATAGCACATTTACTAACTCATTTCGCCCTTCAGATGGAATTCCCAGGTACTGCCTTTTATTGAGGCAGTGACCAACCCTTCACTAGACGAATTAAATGCATAATTTTAAGTTCTGCCGCAGAGTTTAAATTTGTATTAATTTCTGATCTGAGCAAAAATTCTGACATGAAAAAAGAAGAAACGAACAGCTCAAAATGTAGCAGTTAGTGAAACTTATGAATAGTTATAACAAACTTTCTAAATATGAAATTCTTTTATGCCGCACCGAAGCTCAGAGTTTATGACATCATTTTTGAACCCAGTGTTTCAGCTGGAAATGAATGAATGATTTTCGTTATTTAAAAAGCTGAAAAACTTAAATTTCTTATTTGGAAGAAATTGGTGTCTGCATAACAAGAGTTACGCCTTTGAGTTTCAAAAAAAGAATGCTTAGTTTTTATTCCTCAACAAGTCAAAGTATCTCTCTTCCGTAAGACTTCATTTGCATGCAATTTAAGTAATTTTTCTGGTTAGACACAAGTTCTTTCATAAAGTAATGGCTCGCACGATATGTGCTTAAAGATGTTTAAATGGGTCTAATATTTATGGCGTTCATTTAACAATTACGTTTAATTTATGTTGTTCAAAGCTAAGGTAAAGGTTGATCAGGTTCACTATTTGGAATAAAAAAATTGTGAAATATATTGTCTTTATAGTTTAAATTAATATAAGTTTAAAATATATTTAAGCATGAATCACAAGTCAGCATGTATGATGGAAATTAAAAACTTGTAAGATATGTATCGGAAATTTGCTAATTTATTTGGTAACCGTGGAAAGAAATCTTATAATCGCGAAATCTCAAGAAATTTCCTGAAATCTGTGAAATACACCGAAGCAAGTTCTTGATACAATTGCTTCGAAGAGATATAATTCAGCATTTTTAAAGATTAAATAAATGTTTTGAAGAATTTTAATATCTGCAAACTGTTATTTTGTTTCACTTGAAGAATGTGCAAATACGCATATTCTGGAGAATGCATCCCCAGACAAAGATTTTAGAATTTCCTTAACATTCCTCCAATTTTACATCAAATTTTGAATCATCGTTACAAAGGCTCTAAGTCCATTTTCTGAAAGCTTTTGCATTTGAACAGGAGAATGAAAAAATAATATGAGTTCAAACCTTAGAAATAACAGAACTCCAACTTATGCCAACGCACTCGTCTGCCTAAAGCAGGTAAAGCAGTTTGATTTAAGAAATTTTTCCTCAGTTGTTTCGCCATTCTTTGTAGTTTTAAACTATATACAGGGCAAGCTTATACAAATATATATATGTGTGTGTGTGTGTGTGTAGGTAACAAATTGATTAAAATTTTCTATAATAAGTATAATCTCAAACTCTTAATGTAATTTTAAAAATTGATGGCATCATTAAATTGAAACCTGTTTCCTTGTCAGATGTGTTTCGTGAAGAAATTTGAAATCTGTGAAAATTTGAAGAGCGAAATGTTCGAAGCATTTGACAATCCAACTTGTATAAGCTGCATTCCTTTGTTTAAAAGTTAATAAAGGGTTATTACAGATTTTCTGAAAATATAGGCCCACCAGCGGCCGAGCGGTAAAGACGCTGAACACTGGTAGTTCGGTGCAAGGTTCGAATCCCGCGAATGAGCTGGCTGCATGGGCGTTTTCGTGATTTTCCCCATGTGTAACGAGTATACGAGCCAGTTTTCCTTAGAAAGTCCTCCACGAAGGCATCCCTCCCTTTAGGCAGATAGCCCTCGTGTGCTTTGGCATAATTAAATAATACAATGCAATACAATCTGAAAATATAATCGCAGATAAATGCTGATATAATCGATAGTAATGAACGAGTATAGCATGAATTTATTTAGGAGAAACAAAATATTTGTGAGATTTCCTGTCCTGTCTTGCTTTGAAACATTTTGAAAACACGACAGCTAGAAATAAAGAAGGTAGGCACATTGTTTGCATGCCTTGGATTGAGGGGCATACAAAACTTGGAGATAGTTTTGAACTGGCTAAAAATAGATTGAAGAATTTAAGAACACTGTAAGATCTTTGAGAACTGTAGAAAGATTAAATGATTATGAACATGTATTTGATGAAAGGGAAAAAGAAGGGCATTATCGAAAACGTGGAATTGAATGAGTGTAAAAAAACTGGGAAATTTTACTACTTACCCCACTGACCCGTGTTTTAAGGAAAATTCTACTACTAAGTTTCGACTAGTTTTTGATGGTTCTGCTCGACAGAAAAGTTTTAATTTACTCAATGATTGTGTAGAAAAGGGCTCTAATCGCACTGAAATGATACCTTCAGTTTTGAATCGTTTCAGATTTCCCTACATTTTTCTCATAGAGGTGAAATTAAAAAATTTCTTTCAGCAATGAAACCTTAGCGGATCCGAGAATTTTGAATGAAATGTGCACAATTTTGTTATTTGAGAACTCACGAGTTGCCCCTAAAAATATCACATCTTCGTGTATAGCTTAGGGAAACTCCAACTCCAACTTGCTTTATTTGCCGCGATTAACCTGCGAAATTGCAGGTTGTGTTCCGGCTATCGAGCCTTGGTGCTTCTAGGAGCGCTGCAGGTAAGGAAATGCGGATCGTAGTTCTCGTGGAGACAGGATAGCAGATGCAGGGGGGTGTGACCAATGTCACGTGATGAGCGATAAGACATCTGGTTGGCAATGAGGTATCCAGGCATCGTAGCGCTGTAAATCTGAAGTTTTACAATACATAAAATAGTACTAAATCAGTTCATAAAAGGTGTGTGTTGCAGAAGCTAAAAGTTGGACACTTCTGCATTAAAGCTTCAAAGAAAAACCAGCCGCTATGATGTAACTGCTGAAAGCCTACATTCAAGCGAGTATCTGAATATGACAAATTTCTTTGTCTTTGATTTTGTGTGCCAGGATAAATGTCAATCTTCGTGAATTATTGGAGCACATGGAAAATTAATGTTAGTTCTTTTTTACTTACAGTGGGAGACCCATTAACAGCGGAGGAGTAAATTGCTGAACACCGGTAGTTTAATCCAGGTCGAATCACAAAAAGGAAAAGGACGGATCTGCGTCACGTGCTCACGTGCCCCATCCTAGATTTGAGCTTCCTGCACTGCCCAACTCATGCATTTTTCTACCTTCTGCGCTCTTAGTAGCATCTAAATCAGGACAGCCGGAACACAGTACGTAATTATTGCGTGTTAATCGCGGCTTAGAGAGAAACGTGGAACAGCGGAGGAGTAAATTGCTGAACGTCGGTAGTTTGGTCAAGGTCGAATCAGAAAAAGGAAAAGGACGGATCTTCGTGAAGGTAAAAAATGTAGAAAATTTGCCATGACAACTAACACGTTAGGCTTAGAATACGTTTTTATATTTTAAAGATTAGCAGCGAGTGTAAACTGCAATTTAAATACTTTAATTCATAAAACCTTCCCCTGGGGCTTTAGAAAAGCGCTCCTGAATAAAACATCAGTGAATGCGTCGCTAGATATGGCTTTCAGAATTTCTTTAAAATTCTATCAATTTCACATCAAGTGCTCTGCTATCGACTTTAATTCAAATTTTCGGATTAAATCTACACAAATTTTTTTCCAACATCAGCATGAAAGAAGTAAGACAATAAAACTGAAACAACTGCAATTTATTTCAAAGCCACCGCTCTGCCTAAAATAAGCAGAACAGCTTGATTTAATAACTCGGAGACTGACAATACAGATCCGTGTAATCCGTCTTTGCTCGCAATTTTAAAATACATGAAGCGCAAGAGCGTACGAGAAAACTAGTGAGTAACAAATTGGTCGCAGTTCGTACAATAAATATTGTAATCTGAAACTCAAAACACAATTTTTATAATCCCATGACAGCATTGAATCGAAACCTGTTGTCCATATATTTCAAAAGAAATCTTAAATTTCCTGGGATCTGGAGAAATAAATTTCAGAAGTATTTGACAATCTTAATTTAAATAAACTGCATTAATTTTTTTTAAAGTAAGTAAACAGTTATCGTACAGTTTCTTGAATGTTTATCACAGATAAATGTTGATATTGATCAATAGCAATGAACGAGAATGTAATACCTTTGTTAAGGAGCAGAAATGAAGTATTTGTGAAATTTCCTGAGACGAAGTCGCAAATTGTAATACTTTAATATTAATCTCTACAAGTTTGACATATTTCATGTGTCTCACCTATGAATGAAAAATTGATTCTAACTGTGAAAATATTGATTAAAATATTGATCACGTTCAAAATGCTGATCTAAATTTTAAAAAGCTGACTTGTGTTTTAGTGAGGAGAGCTTTTCCAAATCCCACTGGAAGGTTGTATCAATTAAAATATTACTGTAGTGGCTTTCTGCTAAACTTTCAAATCCTAAAACTTATTGTAAGTCTAACCCGTTAAGTTTTAGTATACGTTTGTCAGTAAATTTTCTACATTTTTTAACTTCACAGATATAAATCTTACACAATTCGTGACTTGACGTTTCATTTTGAAAAGTAATACTTCCTTAATGAAGAAATATATCATTAACATAAAATCGTTTTTAATCAGTACCAGATAACTTTTTAGTGGATACTACCTCAAGCAGATAATCCTAATATACTTCACTGCACCTAATTACATTCTATTCTTAATCACGTTAGTTGCTTCAGGTGTATATTTCAGGAGACGAGTGGAAGTTGATTGTTTATTGTCCAGATTTAAAGAGCTTGTCCGTTTTCCGGTTCCTATGATATTTACTAATGAAAACCAGCTGCTCTTGGTCGGAGTTTTCAACTGAAACGTTCCCCAGTACATTCAGCAACGAGGGACGATTGAAGTGGAGATCCGTATGTCTTGCTTTTCGCTGGTAGAGTTTAATCATTGAGGTCACGATATCGTTAGGAGTTGATTGAGGTGAAGCAGAAGTATTCGACTTGAAATAAAACTACCAGTGTTCAGCAATTTTACCTCTCGGCAGCTGATGGGTCCCCCACTATGATAAAAAAGGGCTTAAAATTTAATTTTCCTCCTTCTCCAATAATATATAAGTATATATTTACCTTGGAAAGAGATCAAAGGAACACAAACTTCTCATACTCAAATTCTCGCTTGAATGCAGGCATTCAGCAGCTATATCATAGAGGTTCTTTCCTGTTTGATGCTTCAATGCAGCGAAATCCACTCTTTTAGCTTCCCCGGACCACACTGGAAAAAGATGAGATATTTTGGGTTACACAAATATTTCTTTAATATTACTGGCAACTCGTGACCTGCCAAATATACAGATCACACAATTGCGTACATTTCATTGAAAATTCTTGGATTTGCTCAGGTTTGACTCCTTAAAAATTTTTTTAAATTTCTCCTCTAGGAGAGAAATGTAGCGGTTTGAATGCGTTGTTTCAAACTTGCTCATGGTGCTCACACTATGTACAAGAAAGCGAATATACACAAATATGTAGCGCCTTTATAGAAAATGTAAGTGAATCAGTGATTTACTTGCTCCATACGGCTAAACATCACTGCTTAACGTTAACAGTTGCAGATGACCAAAATCAGCTTAAAAATATATTTAATTTAAGAAATTTTAATTAATTTATGATTTTTAGTGCAATGAGAGAAATACAGATTTATTCTGACATTTTATTTCACATTTCATATATAAAATATCATAGTAAATTTTGGTTGTAATTACAAAAAATCATGAAATTAATGTAATATTCGACCTTAAATTTGAGAAACTAATTTATTAATGTCTGGTTCGATTGGAGAGTTTTCAGTTCTCAATATGCTCTAATTTTACTTTAAATATACTTCACGATTCAAAATATTTTTTAAAAGATATTCTTTCGACCAAATAATGATGACAACGAATAACGCATGACTATGAAGTGAGGCATAGTAATCTGTCGGTACGCATGATTTATAGAATTCCAACAAAGAGACGTCATCTATTTTCTGTTCAGATGAATACCATGCACCACCTCCGTGTATTTTATTTGAAAGTTTGATAGCCATATCTATTGACAATAAACATTGTCGCAAACATAGAAAACTTTTTATTTTCTTTTACGAATTTTTTAAAATTTATTTTCATATTCTTGTATCAAATCAAAAAGCTTAAATATTTCCCCCCATTTTTAGGATTAAGATTGTCTAGGATATTAAAATATGAACAACTGCATGCATTTATTTCATCTTGATTTATCTGCCCATTCAGAACACATTTTATTTCAATACAGTTCAGATCATCAAACAGCCCATCGGCCCACGTTGAAAGCCAGCCCTGAATCCCGATCGCAATGGTAGAACATTCCATCGGGGCGGAGACTTACTACTTCTCTGACATTTCGTGCTCACTTCCTTTCTACTGATACTTGCTTTCAACAGCGCACTTAGACGCTCGAGTATTAATAGTTGTTGTTAATTGACATGCATGGCTGGAGTCTATCCGTCTCATCCTACTACTTAAAGTGCACGCTGAGGTGACGAAAGTCATAGAATACCCTGTAATATCGTGCCTGAACTCCTTTTGCCCGGTTAAGGATTTTGTGCACGAACTGACCTCTCCATGATGCCGCATAAATGTTCGATGGGTTTCATGTCGGGAAATCTAGTTGGCCAAATCATTCTTTTTAATTTTCCAGAATGTCGTTACACCAATCGCTAACAGTTGAGGTCCTGCGCTATGGCGCATTGTCATCCATAAAATTTCCATCGTTGTTAGTTCCATCGTTCCATCCATTTCCCACGTGCTCCAATAACACACGAAGCTACATATTTATCCTGGGAACTGATCAAAGAAACTCCAAGATCTCATACTCGGATACTCGCTTAGCTATCCTGGGTCAAACTGCGGCAAGATGAGATATTTTGTGCTACAAATATAATTTCTAATAAAAGTGACATATCTTGATCTCCTAAATAAACAAATCACATAATTGCGAAGGTTTCCTTCAAAATCCCCGATTTCACCGCTGAAACAAATAGTTGAATTTCACCTTGCTCATTGTGTACTCTATGTAACAAAGCGCATATACAGAAAATTTAAGTGATTTAGTTATTTACTTCTTAACACGAGCAGTTAGTGCCTAACACTAACGAAAGCTGACGACCAAAAATAATTTTAACTAATCTAAACGTTATTAATTTATGATTTTTTAAACTAATAACACTAAAATCCAGTTAATTTAGCATGTTAATTTCATTCTGTGCACAAAATTGTAAATGTAAATTTTGGTTGTGGAGAAACTAATCTTATTTGATTGAAGTGGTCGTTACTCTCACAAAGTTCTCACGATATTCATCCGATATTCTGGTTCTAATTTTACTCTAAGTGTGAAAATACTTGTTAAGAAATATACAGACTGCCAAATAATGATCACATGCTTGTCTATACCTTGTACATCGTGTCATACAGTGATGCGCTACTGATTGTCATCATGATTTGGCAATGATTATATTTGGGAACAACTATTTTAATAATGAAGCATTCTAAGAGTAAAATTAGAGCCAAAACACTAAAGAAACTTCTCGAGAACTCACTGAGAATTGCAACAACTTCAATCGAACTATATATTAAGGAATTAGTGTCGCAATACGTAGTTAGGAATAACTAGGTCAGGATATTAATTCTATATTAGTTTCGCAATATTTAGTTAGTTAGGAATAGTTAGGCTATTAGGAATAGTTAGGCTATTAAGAATAGATTCGCAATTTTTAGGTCGAATATGATATTAATTTTATGATTTGTTGTAAGTACTACCAAAATTTACAATGAAATTTTATATATGAAATGTCAAATGAATTGCCAAACTACTTCTCGGTTGCTGTCACTATATTAAAAGAATTATAAATTAATAAAATATTTAAATTACTTTTTAATTAAATTACTTTTAATTAATTAAATTACTTTTTAATTAAATTACTTTTATATATATATTAGTTAATTTTTGTCCTCCTCTATTGCTAGTGTTAGTTAGTGACGGCTCGAAGCACGAATCAAGAAAACCACAGATACACTTAAATTTTATACATATGAGCTTTCTTATATATAGGGCTTCTAAATACGAGAAATTTCTGATTCATTAATTATTTGCCAGATTAAATATGCAGCCTTTTTTGTATTATTGGAGCAAAAAATTAAATGCCTTTTTTGCTTAGAGTGGGCATTCACCTGCAGATAAGTGGTAAAATTGCTGAACAGTGGTAGTTTGGTCCACGATGAACCACAAGACGACATAGGATGGATCTTTGTGAAGTTAAAAAATATAGACAATTTGCTGACAAATTGAGTTAATACTTAACATATTGTTGCGTGCGTACGGGTTCGTTAGGAAATGAATGCACAAGTGCGATGAAAATGAACAAAAATTTATTATTATCACAACAAATATGCTTAATTTTCCTAAAATATTCGTGCAGTATTACAATATCTCACAGTAGTTTCCTTTTAACTACTCAAACGTTCAACAGAACTTAATTCAAAACAGCTAAAGAAAGCTAATCCGCGAATTCGCTACAATCAACAAGAGCAGTTTTCTAAACAACAAAAAACTAAGTAACTACCACGAACTGAGAGGTTTTCCTCCTTTTATAAGATTTTAAAATAGTGCGAGAGAATTTTTTAGTACTTTCTCGAAATCAAAAAGAGATATTTATTAAATGTTACATGCACGCGCTCTTGTATTTTCAACTTTTCGGCTTAGCTTTCTTTTAATATTCGTCACCCGCTGCACTGCGCGGGAAATAAAACCATTTAATTTACAATTCAACTAACATTAGCTATTTAAATACCAAATCCGTAACACTGCCCCCTTCCCAAGGACTGCACGTCCCGGGCAGTACAATGCCTGAACAGGAAGCCAAACTTACAACTATGGCATAAATGCAATAATAAGCGTTACATTACAATAACAACAAGAAAAACATGAATAATAAATGCAATAATTATAACGGCTAATCTTTGGAATATGGTAACAGGTAGTTTGGCGACCTTTTGGCAAGGCGATAAAAGTTACTAGCTAGGACTTTAGCAGTGTATATAGATAAAGTCAAGAGTGTGCGCAATGAGATTTTTGTGCAATTCTGGGATTTTTTTTAAATGAAAATAGGTCGACGTGTACATGGATGATACCGCGTATGTGCAGTTCTTAAAATCGCGGCAAACAGTTTGCGATTCTGCACTTTCTCTCAATTTCGCACCTAAACTTCGTTATGATTAAGCATTTTTGTTCCATAAAATTTCTAGTATAAGCGTAATTCGGCTAGCAGTTTGTTAGAAAAAATGTTGAGTTAAAAAAAAAATGCCTTTACTTCGTGAAAAAAAAAATGGCGTCCAAAACAAAACTAGCAGGTTGCTGTAGCAGGGTTGGTCGCCAAATTTTCGCCAAAAAATCGCCAAGTTACCATAATCTAAAGATTCACCATTATAACTTTAAACAAATCAAATACTATTATTAAAACAAATACATCGAAACGCTGGAATTTTTACTTAATACAAATATTCACAGTATCATGCAGTATAATCAGTAGTTATACTTCACAGGAAGTTTTTACAGGAAGAACCATTTTAGAGTCTTTTTTTATGCTTGCGTTTCTTTTCGAGTAATAGGAAGGTCACATCCAATTTTATTGTAAAAGTGGAGCCGGAGCATCGCTTTCACAATAAAATTGGATCAACTGTTCAGCTAGTCCAGCTTTAAACATCGCACGAAAAAAGTCGTCTTCGGCTTTTCAGAGATTTTCCTGAGCTCGATTTCCTTGCGAAATGTTTTGTTGGAATTCTTCAATACTTTTCAGCTAAATAAAGGTATTAGCAGCTTTGTCGTCGTTAATTTGCTTTTCAGCATACCCATTAAGAGTAAGCATCGATTTTACTTTGCAAACATCAATACACGAATTCTTTGTGAAATTCATAATGGCTAACAACTAACAACAACCGTGATTTCTGAACGTCTTTCGAGTTTCAAACAAATGTTATTCTGATATTTACAGATTTATTTCTTTTTTACAGAAGATTTAAAAAAAGTGTATCTTTTTATCCAAGGAAAATCTGAATTTAAATAAAAGAAACTATTATCTCGGAGGTATTTAAATTTTCGCTGAACATAAAAAGCCCAAAGTTGAAAGCATCTATATGCAAGAATTCTAAACGTATAGTACGAAAAACACATTAATCCTAAAAGCCAGTTTTCTTAAACTAGAGCCCGTCGAACCGATCTTATAAAACTAGCGAAAACATTTTCCATTCAGGTAATTAGCATTATTATGACTTTAAATTTTATGGCAAGAATTTGGAGAAATTTTAAGACTTTAATGGCTTTGAACCCAGTTTCACATTATTTTGGTTACCATTAAAAGAGAGCATGAGTAACGTCTCTAAAAATCTACAAACTCTGGCATAAATCGTGTTGAAAGATTTGAAGATATACATATTTCATTATTTACAAGACTTGGCAACAGAATCGTTTTTTGGAATATTTTATTTCATAATTATATTTTAATTTTATTGCCGTTTGTATAACGATGATTAATGTCCGGTGCACATTCTGATTGCAGGCATGTTGAAACAATTTTAAATTTTAGGAAAACATTATACCAGAGTACAAATTATACCATAGTATAATTTATTGGCATGTGTAGCATAAAGATTAGATTTAACTCCCTACATTTTTTACTACTCCTATTAACTTGCGTATACAAATTTTGCTTTCAGTATTTGAATTTAATACTTAATACGGCATTATTGAAATTAAAAATAAACAAACATATAATGTTCATTTTATTAATTGCTGTCTTCACTTAATTTTCGGAAGCTAAATTTGGAAAAAATGAATTCAGTTTTTTATTGCTAATATATATTTGGTAGGATTTGTAAAATTTTGGAATTTAATGTAAAACTAGGCAATTAAAATAATGTCATTATCATGACTTCATCATTATGAATTTTATAGGCATTTTCGAGATCGATAAGAAAAATAATATGTAAGGATAAACTATGGGAACTGCTATGGACTAATCAAAGAAACACGTTTAATATATCAATAATCAACCATAAATTCTAAATTAATCCTTTCTGAAAGTCTTAGGTGTAACTCTGATCTCATAATGCAGATCAGATTTACTAAATGATGTTTTGTATCAGTAAATTTATTTTTATATAATTAAAGATAGCCTTGACAGATGAAATGCTGATTTATTTGTAAAAACTCATAATATTAAATTACTTTTCTTTAGTATTTCTTTCAAGTTTGTCCTTCTGTATTTATTTACGTTTTCAAAACCTAATCTATCTATGCATTAGATATGACACTTTCTGCTTAAAATAATGTTTTGCGCTAGGCAACCTAAAACAAACGAAATTTAATTGAACAGAAATGTAATGGCATATTAAATTTTAGGATAAAAGTTTATTATTATAATTACTATCATTATTATCATTGATAACTAATTTAAAAGAGAATTCCTCCTCCCTTCCAAAGTAAGAAGACCATATACAAGATAACGACCATATCCAAGATGCATTTTAGTTTCTGTTGAATGGCATTTAAAATTCATAATTAAGAGCTTTTGCTATACAAATGAGTATTTCTAAATTATGTAGTCGTTGTTATTAGTTATTTTAAATTGGCTGTTCAATTAACATGAGATACATAAAACCAAACTATTAAAGACTGTCATAGATGTAAGGGTAAACAATGGGCATGCTATACTATATCAATTACCGTGCAATTTTTTTTTTTTTTTTTTTTTCAGAGGGCGAAACATTTAAAATACTAAAGCATCAGCTTCACAAACGTACTTTTAAAACCACTTCGGAGAAAATAAAATGTTTGATAAATTTCAATATAGCTTTAAAACTCTAGTAACTGATTCTAATACATGCTACACAATCACCGCTTTGCCTGTAAGCGGCAATGCAGTCTTATTTAACGGAAAAAACTATTGTGAGATCTTTATGTTGTGTTTTCGTAATTTTTGTAAATTTTTATACCACAAGAAGGGAATAAAATACTGGTGGTCAGTTATTTAGCAATTATTCATATTAAGTATTACAGTGGATTATTTTGACATTAAAATCCCTTACTTCTTTGAATCAAAGCTTCTATCGATACATTCTATTTCCCGCTGAAATCATCCAAACTGGAAGAGCATATATTAGCTTAAAAAACAAAGAATAAGTTTGCCCAGTTTTACATTTACCACACAATGTAACTTTGTTTCTCTTTCGTTAAATACTAATAATTAAAACATACATATTACACCTTTTAGCTATATATAAAAACTAAAATTTAAAAGTAGAAGGAAAAAAGATTATAAAATCGTAGGAAAAATTTCGAAAAGAGTTTAAATATAAAACTCATGCCACTTTTAAATTTTAGAACGAAGTAAATTGTAAATTGAAATGTTAAAATATGTTGATATTTCTTACAAATATTTAAAATAAATAATAAATGAATAACTTTAAACTAAACAAAACTAAATAAACACTCTATGAAAATGCAAATTAATTATTCGTTTTTAATGCTTCAAATCGACTCGTAAAGGGCAAATAATTTAAAACATTAAAATTCGAACTAAACTAGAGTACTGAAGTTCGGTTCCACTTGATTTTTTGAACAACAACAAATTTTAAAATCAATATAAATATAATATTAATAATAAATTATAAAAATCAAAGTGTATACATACAAGATAGGTAGACAGATAGATATACAGACGACAATGCAGGCGTTAACCTGGAATACATGCAAGAATAATTACAAGTGAAAATATTGTGCACATGGAATCACTATAAATTTTATGAATAAAAGTCCGAATATTATGCATTGAACTAAAAGGCTCAGTACCTAAAACAACAACAAATTTTAGAATTTTAAAAACCTCTTCTCCTTTTGGATAAGCAAGCAAAGGAGAAACTTCGTTAAGCATGTTTCCCAGGCGTACTAAAGACGTCGCAAAGTAATCCGACGTGGTGGTAACTTTTATGAAGTCTATTTTCGGTAATGATAACTTCGTTCCTAAATTAAACAAGAAATGGTTCTTTTAATCTACCAAAAAATGTCCCTTTTCGGATACTCGATCTATGATGGCTCATTGCCGGATTCGGTCGGCATCCGCCCAGGAAAAAAATGTGTGAACATACCAGTGAATTTTGGATCTAAAGAAGCGAGTCCTTCAAATGAAAAAAATGTCCTAGAAAAAGCGCGCTTTATAGGGAACGTAAATATTGAGCATTGAGTAAATATTGAGCAATATTGAGCATACAGACCGCATTTCTTATGGTCACATCAAAAAACTTTAAACAGATATTACCGGGTTTTGATTCCGTAATCGTAATTAGCACATGTTTGTAAGAAAACAAATTAATCTTAACAAAAACATTCTTTGTAACCAATTCTTTACAGGCAAAATGTTTACAACATAAGATTAATCTTCGAAACTATGTATTATATAATGCACCTTGTAACTTTCAGATTAGACGGAAATATTCCCTATACATTTGTAGAGATCCTTTTCTAGCCGTTTAATGTTTTGTAATAGTGTATATACACCTTTTCGAAATAAAACAAAATCTTGGAAATAAAGGCTTTAAATTACACAAGAAGTTAATTGTAAGAAAATTTATAACTTGCTGTATGGTAATTAGGAAAAACAAACAACCTAATAAGGAACTCCATCGTTCAGTTTATGTATTTATCTCAATATCAGCCATCTGTAATGACTTAAAATGTAAACACAATCAGATACAGATTAGTAATCCAGACGTTCTCGCGGCGCCTTTGTTAAAAAGTTTAGACTAAACAGCATTTTAAAGGAAAAGAAAGCTGTGAATAAAGCGCAGTCTAGTAAGGCAAGGAAAACTTTTCTTCAGGAACAGCACTCAAGATTTGACCCAAAGTATGCGTTTTGCTTAATTTAAAATTTAATATTAAATTAATAGCAAATTTAAAATTTATATTTCCACCATAACTTCTATGATCGGAGCGCACCCGTGGTGGAATATTCCGACGCCGGGGCTACCCAGGCAACATTATACAGTCTTCTCCAAAGGGGACAAAGTAAATTAGCGTGTGTTCAACTATTTTCAGAGCCGTATTCAGACTTGATATATGGGACCCTTTTTAAGTCTGTTATACGGTATTTATACTATATTGAATTTTTTGCGGGGTGTACCCAAGAATGTGGGGGGACCTAAGCTATAGCTTCTGTAGCTTATTCGGAAATCCTGCACTGATTATTTTGTTGTTCACTAGATGAATTTGTTTATTTTATCTTTACTCCAAGCAGTTGTTCTACCACTATTGAAAAATAAAAAGGACACCGAGAGAAAGTCGTTCCTTTGGACATGATATCTACTAACCTGCTAATTTTCTTTATTTGCGTAGGCTGCTTCAGATTTTTAGAAACTAAATTTCCTTAGTTTTGCGGTACAATACATTACCATATGGAGCTCCGAAGGGGTACTATTAGAGTTTTAAATTAAATGCGTTGTGCAATACAAACCTCAAAACAAACAAAAAAAAATGCCTCTAAGGTACTAAAAAGTAGCAAGAAAATATTTTAAATTCAATGAAATACTACAAAATATTCTCCTCTTGTAGCTATGACACCATAGTGTGCTAGAGAACGAAATTTTTGCAATCAACTCGCATTGTGAGGGGAGAAGGATGAGGAGTTCGCTTTGTCCGTTGTAAATATTTCGTCACCTGAATGCTCACGATCTTCAACACCTATAATCTCTATACGATGAGGAATGGATAGAAAGATATATAAGAAGTGATACCTCGCAACTAGTTTCGCTTTGGGTAGTTCGCAACTAGTTCGTTTTAAGAGTAACTTAACTTATTTCAGTCTTGTTCAGTTATTCAGCGCTCAGTTACAGATTAAAACTACTTAATAAGTATTTTATTAGTACCTTTTAGTATACATATCAGTTTATTAATACATAAGTACTTATTTACACATTAACACACGTTGTGTTTGGAGGAAGTATATCTGATATTGGGAATATACATCGTGTTCGTTTGAAGTGAATGTACAAGGGTGATGAAAATTGAATAATATTTATTATTATCATAAATAAATAAAACAAAATGCTTCAGTTTCCTAAGATCTTCGATAAGAGATACAAACAGAAAAGAGTCTGTATGCTGTAAGTACTGAATGCCTGTATTCAAGGGAATGTCCGAGTCTGATTTCTGTTCGTTTGATTATTTGCTTGGGTAAATATGCAGTTTCGTGTATTATATGAGCATGTTCAAAATTAAATATTTAGTCTTTTCTGCTTATAGAAACGAACCCACAAGCAGCAGAGGTTTAAAATCGCTCGGACTTTTGCAAAGCTCTCATGACGCAGGTAAAATATCCATGAACAAAACATTCGAATCTTCTTTCAGTTTCCCTTCCAGTGTCGATCCGGGCACTATCCCGGGTAAAATGTATAAAAATAGTATGATAAAGCTGAGGCAGTTTCTATTATAGTTCAATTGGAAATATTTATAAAGTTTAGTTCAAAAATAACTATATGGGACATTTGCACTTAAGTTTTTTTAGCTTACCAGTTGCACAGCCACTATCTAATGTTGGCCTTCAGATGCATTTGGCAGGAACTATATTTTAATGAGGCAATGGCGAACACTCCACCAGCCGAGCTGAACTCCTACTTCTAAGCTCTGTCTCATTGAGTTTAAATTTGTATAACCTTCTAATCTGAGCCAGAATTGTGGCATGCACAAAGAAGGATAGAACACCTGAAAATATAGGAGTTAATGCAGCTTACGAATAGTTTTCGCTAGCTTTCTAAAGGTGAAATTTTGTTTATGCTCGTCCGAAACTCGAGATTTCTTCGCCTTCATTTTTGAACACAAGGTTGCAATTGGAAACGAATGAATATTTTTCGATATTTAAAAACTTAAAACGTTCCATTTGGCCTGATTAAGACCATAACTGATAAACTTAGAAAATAGAATTGAATAATTTTTTATGAAATTAATCTAACGAGAAATTCAATCAGATACAGGTTGGTTTTTCACGATATACTTCGGAGAAATTTGCATCTGTATGACATGAGTTACCCTTTCATTTGTAAAAAGAATGCTTCAATTTTATTCCCAAAATGTGAACAGATCCCTCTTCTGTAAGACTTCTTTCGCAAGCAATCGAAATATTCGTTCTACGTCGACACAGGTTCTTCGATAAAGTAACGGCTCGAACAATGTGTATTAAAAATGTCTAAATGGGTAAAAGATTATGGAGTTCACTTAATAATTGAGGTTAATTCTAATTGTGGTTCATAATTAAGGTAATTATGACTCAGATTTAAGGTTCAGGGTTTGGAGTAGATAAACGCAAAAATATATTACCCCGTAAATTTTATTAATATAAGTTTTAAATTTATTTAAATAGGAAAATAAAAAAATGGAAGCGTACAAAATCTTAAAGGCAAGCAATTAATGCATTCTTAAAATTAATCATAGCTAAACCCTCAGCATAATTTTACCATTTTAAAAAGGAAAAATTGTTTTATATAAAATATTTTCCTACTTCTTTACGTAAACTGCATATCAATTTCCGATACCTAACTTTCCTTTAATTCTGAAATGTGTTACTGTAATTTTCAGTAACAAAATTTGGTATTCAGTACGATATTTTTCGACTGGATATGTGTTGAGGTGCGGGTACCGGGGCAGTAGACCTAATCTAATGCAGTTAGTTGTACGATTTTAGATCAGATGATGATATGAAAAGAATGAATAAGTAGGGGGGGAGTTCATAGTATTTTGAAGAGAGTTCATATCTTAAGCAGCAGTGGAGTAAATAGAAGACGTCAGTAGTTAGGAGACGGTAGAAATAGTGCAGAAAGCCCTGAAGTCAGGGGAATAACATAAGCGACATCATCCGAACTTTATCTGAGTCGCCTCCGCCTAGAAGCTTGCCGATAGCAATATGGTTCGAGAAGCAGTAGATGAATTGTAACTGAAACTGCTGAGCTGGTGGGGAAGCGTCCTACATGGCAGGCGGAAGGAAAGCAAATGGTTGTAATTGAGGAACGTAATGCAATAATGAAGTAGCCTCCGCCCATCGAAGTTAGCGATTGGTTTGTGCGAAAAATTTAAAGCAAATGCGAATTTAAAGCAAATGCATTTTTGTTTGCGGAACTTGTCTTTTGATGTCGATTTATCAATTGAGGAGTTAGTGCCCTTAAAATCTATTTAAGTAGAATTATACATGTATCGTGCAGAAATGATTGACACAACGACTCTCACAACGAAACTGTTGCAGTATGCGAATTGTTAGGTTAGGTTAAGCTATTTAATTACGGCAAAGTCTCGAGGGCTATCTGCCTAAGGGACGCCTTCTTGGAGGACTTTCTAAGGTAAAATGGCTCGTATACACGTTACACATGGAGAAAACCACGAAACCACCCATGCAGCCAGAACGTTCGCGGGATTCGAACCTCGGACCGAACTACCAGTGCTCAGCGACTTTACCGCTCGGCCGCTGGTAGGCCTATGCGAAGAGAAAACAAGTGAAATAGACACAAGTGGGCGTGACCTACTCAATGCATAGATGGAGCTGGCTGTAAGCGAAGGTATAAGTTAGAGCCCGTCCCTTTCGCCGTCGTCATTGAGAACTTGGGCAGCAATGATGGAAAAGGACGGCCAACTTCGGACGACCTGCAGCATCGCATACAGCAGCAAATATGGCAGCTGTGTCGGATTTGATCATGGCGAACAGGCGCAAAACGTTCAGCAAGATGCAGAAAGAGACAGGGCTTGCGCAAGGAACATTACAGGCAATTGTGCATGGTGATTTAAAGATGACAAATGTGCGTGCAAAGTAGGTGGACCTCGGACTACGCCTTGCTTGAGAAAATGAAGGACGCGATCAATGGCCAACATGTTGAATCTTCTGCCGAATTGCATGCACTTCTCCATATGTGGTGTGCCAACACCTCACAGATTGGTTTACCAAAGCTCCTTCGGTACCTCCCAGCCAGATGGCAGAACTGTATTGACATGGGAGGGGAATACTATTTCTAACTGATGTACTATTAGGTTTTCTTAATAAATTGTATTCCGCTCTGCGGCAGCATTTGCGCCATTCATTTCTGTACGACATAAGTATATGTGATTTAAGTATCACCGATCACCTGCACATCAAAGCAATGAATTAGAAATAGGAATTAATTATTTACTACATAGCCACCGCTCTGTCTATTATAAGTAAAGCAGTTTCTTTTAAAAAAACGCAGTAAGCCTCATAGCCTCGTTAAAGTTTTCCCTGATTTTAAACTACATATAACGCAGATGTGTACGAAAAAACTAGTGGGCAAGTAATTAATTACAATTTTTTGATAACAAACAGTAAACATAAATTTGAAAATCCACAGTGTCATCGATTCGAAAATTGTTTCCATGACAGATGCATTCATATAGAATTTTGATATTATTTTTATTAATTTGAAGGTCTAAATTCCCGACGTAATTGACAGTGCAATCGTTATACGCTGTATTCATTTCTTTAAAAGTTAGTCAAGTGTTATGACAGGTTTGCTATTATATTTAGTGATCATCAGTGATAAATGCTGATGGCTGCTTGATGCATAGTCACCCATTTTTTTCCATTTTAGATCCCGTTTGCAACCGGTCCAGCTATTATTATGTTATGCGCCCTTGCGGCAAATATATCATTGGGCAGGATACATCACAAGATTACAGCGATTTTCAGGCAATACATGCGTGGAAGGATGAACAGCAAAGGTCGAGAATATCATGCATTTTTGTTCATAAACAAAGTATTTGCGAGATTTCCTGCATAACTAAGACTTAGTGTATTACTAAAATATTATTCTCTACAATACTGAAATAATAATTAACTAGGTGTGTTAAAAAATTAATCTGCATTTTGTTTTATGGTTTTGTTTTTAAACTTAATTTTTTTAAGAAACAGATCTGTAATCGATGTGTACATTTACTTAATGACGGAAGTTCCCACAGACCTCAATCATTATCACACCAACTCTTGTAAAAGTAAAATTTTATTAGGAAAATAAAATATTCTAACAACTGTTGCAGTGCCAAGTCATATAAATAACTAATTCTATTTATGTTATTTGTACGTTACTATATGTACTATTTATTACTAAATTTCCAAGTATTGAATTACTTTAATTAATTTACATTTACTAAAAACATTCTGAAATAGAACTTCTCTAAATCTAGCGGCCGTCAAAGGCGGATTCAGAAACGAGCGCGATCATGGGCGCCTTTATCGCATTTTCCCGAACGGAAAGGTAATTAATGTTCTTTCTAGTATGAAAGTTCCTGTAGGCAAGAGTGACTTTTTCTGGAGGAAGTACGTGAGTGGGATGACTTATAAAGAAAGAACCCAAATAAGGTTGCAGACAATGCATACTTTCGGTTACGGTTACTTAAATTTTAATAAGAATGTGTGATGATTTGAATACGCAACAAACCTGATATTCGGAGATATAGCGGAATGCGCTTTCGCGAATGAGAGTACTTATGAACACTAGCACCTCATTTTCGATTCAGATAACTTGATTTCCTAAATATAATGTGATGTTCCTTTTTTTTTATGTAACAGCTAAGTGTGTAGGAACCTCGTGAACAGCTAAGCGAATAATCGCTTTAGTTCAGGAGAAGAGACGTAAACTCAAGAAGGGTTAATTACCCTTTATTCCTCAAAATATGAGTGTACAGTCAGCTCCTTTCTCAGAGCGTACAGCAAAGCCTCTGCTTGGGCTTGAACTCAAAGTAATCAGAAATTAAACATAACTAAAAAGATATAGCCGAAACTATCAAAATTCTAAGTAGTTGGCCCCGAAATACTTAATAAGCTGGCGAAGTACTTAAATTCTCATCTCAACACACTAAAAGCCACACTCTTATTTTAGGAGATTATAAAAATTCTGTTCTCATTCCCTTCTTTCCATCAATTAGCTATAAAGTTGCACATATTCTGCATAAATTTAACTTTCGGGTTGTTTATTCTCCCATCAATAAAATTCCAACTTCTATACTCAAGGACCCCATTCCGGATATGAATTCCTGGGGTATTTATAGGATTCCTTGCCAGTGTGGTTTAATTTACATTGGCCAAACTAAGAGAGCCTTAAAATTTCGCGTCAAAGAACATGAGGCATATGTTAGAAAAAAGGAAACACAGAAGTCTTCTGTTGCTCAACATTGTTGGTCCGAAAATCACACTTTCAATTTTTCTGCTGCCAAAATTATTGAAAAAACATCTTCCATTGGAGAACTGGATTTTCTAGAGGCATTTCACATTCAAAAATATCTTTCTGTTCTAGTTAACGATCCTAATTCCAATCCAAATTTGCCTTCGGCTTTTAGAGAAATTACGCTTTAGTTCTGGTTTCGCAACAGATGGCGCCACTTGCTTATTCTTGTCCAGGCTTTCTTATCTTATCTAATCATTATTTCCTATCTTGTTCATTTGCGGTTTTGCAGCTGAAGATGGTGGTTCGGTAAAACCATCGAAACTAGTCCTGTGAAAATTTTGTAGGTATAACGCTGATTTTTGTTGTTTGACTTCTGAATTAGTATTTATTCGGCGTGTTATTGTGTCTTAATGTAATATTGTTTTAGAAATTTAAGGTAATAAATATAATATTTTTCGAATGCTAAAAGAGTTCGAGAAATTTATTCAAGTTCTGAATTCTGAATATAAGTATACTGTATATTATATTTAATAACTATGGTGGCTTCATTTATGAAAATATTTGAATATTGGCTGTTTTTGTACAATGAACCTTCTCTAAGCTAGCTATACGTGATTCCTGTAAAATTTTGATCTTTAAATGATAGTGGGCATCCTAGAGAAGTTATGTTTACTAATTAGTTATTTTATGAGGAATGCTGGTTAAATTTAAAAAGGGATTGACTGAGGTAGCTTGTCGTAATGAGACGGTTCACTGTAATCCAATTTTTTAAAGAATTTAAGCTGTTCTTAATTAATTAAGATATTATAAAGAAATATGATTAAAAGTGTTATATAAGCACATGTTTAAAACATCTATTAAAATAATTTTTATAAGCTTTTTAAGAGCATGATTATGATTTTAAAAGAAATGTTTTTTTCTTTATTTAGGAGACATGGTTTACAAAGAGGAGAAAAACCATTCATTTTTTCCAAGCAGTCGAAACGAATTTTTATGAAATGTTTATTAAATTATATTATGCTGTTTTTTTAATTAACTCTTTTTTTCAGGTTTTATGTAAAGTTTATGAATTAAGTAATAAATTATTTTTACTTCTGTATTTTAATTAGCATATCATTTGCTTCATAGTGTTTCACAATAAAATTATAAATTCAATAAACTTCTTAATTAACATGCTGTAATATAGAGAGAGCATAAAGTTTGTTTTCTGTTGTCACATGTTTATTTCACAATTTTGTATGCGAATCTCGAAATTTATAATAACTAGGAATACTTTTTAGTATCACTTTCGAAATGGTAAAAATGGTAAATATTAAGCTTAGATTTATTACATATTATGTTTGTAAAAAATTATAGGTAAAATTAAAATGCATTAAATTTTAAGCTAGACTGAAGTATTAATTTTAGAAACAAATTTCTTAAAGGCATAATTGTATTAAGAATTTTAAGGGAAACAAGGCTTTAAAAATTAAGGTCAGTTAGCAAAGTTTTATGCTTATTCAAAAAGCATGACATTAGGTTTTTAATGAAAGACTTCTATCTGTTAATTCAAAGGAAATTAATTGAAGGTAAGTAAAAAAGTTATGCATTATTTCAAACAATAGCAGAATGTTGACAAACACTGAGTGCAGATAAGAATAAAAAAATTAGTTAGACGTTGTAATTCAAGTGTATGAACAAAATTTGAATTCCTTGTAGTAACAAAATGAAGTTCATTGCTATGTTGAATTCTTTAATTTACTGAAAATGTCATTTTTTAGAAGGAGAGAATATATTTTTGAAATATGAAGAACAGCTGTTCTGAGTTCTTCAAGGAAATATTTCACAAAATGTCTTTTACTGTAATAATATGATCATATCATCATGCAACACGTTTACTCAT
The DNA here is from genome assembly GCF_044657685.1 of Stegodyphus dumicola. Taxonomy (NCBI): domain Eukaryota; kingdom Metazoa; phylum Arthropoda; class Arachnida; order Araneae; family Eresidae; genus Stegodyphus; species Stegodyphus dumicola. The sequence goes on along the minus strand of NC_140771.1, from coordinate 260,108,378 downwards.
ATAAGTTAAATCTAAAGCAACATGTGTCTATTTTAGCTAAAATTACTTAAAAGAAAGTTCTAGAACATATCTTATTAAATGACACTAAAACATGCAAATAAAACATACTATTTTTTTCAGCTATTTTACAGGGCAAATATAAGGAGTAGCATATCAATTTTAACTTTTAAATTAATCAAAATGATAATATGAAAGGCCTTTCAATAATATCAGACATAAGTTTCTCTTCATAAAATAAAAATACACTGCAACAGACTAATGTTACTTTTTGAAAAACGAAAATTGCTGTTGAAAGCGCATCTTTTAAATTAATGCTATTCTGAGGTCAAATTAACTAATTTAAAAAGACAAACTATTATGCTTCACTTGCATATATCTGTATAATGATATACACATGCAGATATTGTTTTACTCAAAACATCTTGATTTCAATATATTTTATTATAATAAGCATCATTTTAGACAAAAAAAATCTATTACTTTTATAGACATATCCTTTAGTATTATCTATGAAAAATACATTCTACCCACATAATTACTTAATGGGATATTAGAAGGAAATAATCTGAAACCTTTACAGATACTACCATTGGAATTTTACGTAAGAAAAGTATCTTCTACTCACATAATAACTTGCTATAATAATACAAGCAAATAACCTGTAACGGTTACAGATATATCTGTTGAGGTTTTACATGAGAAAAACATGTTCTTTTTACATAATTATTTGCTGTAATATTACACGCAAATAATCTGTAACCATTACAGATATATCGTTTGGGAATTTACATGAGAAAAATATGTTCTACTTACATAACTATATGCTGTGATATTACAAGAAAAAGATCTGTAACCATTACAGGCAAAACTCTTGTAATGTTACAAAGAAAACACCTGTTTCTGTTACTCAAATAAACCATGGCATCCCAGTTTCCATGAGTTTTCTTAGTAACCTTACAGATTTTTTTTTACAGTGTACTGACTTCGTTAGAAAGCCTCAGAGTTTCTGACTTTCAAGCGGTCGCGTTTTGGCTACGTCTTTCTCTCTAACTATTACTAAGCTCGGCCGTATTACAGGCCCTTTAGTACTTCGCCAGCTTATTAAGTATTTCGGGGCCAACTACTTAGAATTTTGATAGTTTCGGCTATATCTTTTTAGTTATGTTTAATTTCTGATTACTTTGAGTTCAAGCCCAAGCAGAGGCTTTGCTGTACGCTCTGAGAAAGGAGCTGACTGTACACTCATATTTTGAGGAATAAAGGGTAATTAACCCTTCTTGAGTTTACGTCTCTTCTCCTGAACTAAAGCGATTATTCGCTTAGCTGTTCACGAGGTTCCTACACACTTAGCTGTTACATAAAAAAAAAGGAACATCACATTATATTTAGGAAATCAAGTTATCTGAATCGAAAATGAGGTGCTAGTGTTCATAAGTACTCTCATTCGCGAAAGCGCATTCCGCTATATCTCCGAATATCAGGTTTGTTGCGTATTCAAATCATCACACATTCTTATTAAAATTTAAGTAACCGTAACCGAAAGTATGCATTGTCTGCAACCTTATTTGGGTTCTTTCTTTATAAGTCATCCCACTCACGTACTTCCTCCAGAAAAAGTCACTCTTGCCTACAGGAACTTTCATACTAGAAAGAACATTAATTACCTTTCCGTTCGGGAAAATGCGATAAAGGCGCCCATGATCGCGCTCGTTTCTGAATCCGCCTTTGACGGCCGCTAGATTTAGAGAAGTTCTATTTCAGAATGTTTTTAGTAAATGTAAATTAATTAAAGTAATTCAATACTTGGAAATTTAGTAATAAATAGTACATATAGTAACGTACAAATAACATAAATAGAATTAGTTATTTATATGACTTGGCACTGCAACAGTTGTTAGAATATTTTATTTTCCTAATAAAATTTTACTTTTACAAGAGTTGGTGTGATAATGATTGAGGTCTGTGGGAACTTCCGTCATTAAGTAAATGTACACATCGATTACAGATCTGTTTCTTAAAAAAATTAAGTTTAAAAACAAAACCATAAAACAAAATGCAGATTAATTTTTTAACACACCTAGTTAATTATTATTTCAGTATTGTAGAGAATAATATTTTAGTAATACACTGAGTCTTAGTTATGCAGGAAATCTCGCAAATACTTTGTTTATGAACAAAAATGCATGATATTCTCGACCTTTGCTGTTCATCCTTCCACGCATGTATTGCCTGAAAATCGCTGTAATCTTGTGATGTATCCTGCCCAATGATATATTTGCCGCAAGGGCGCATAACATAATAATAGCCGGACTGGTTGCAAACGGGATCTAAAATGGAAAAAAATGGGTGACTATGCATCAAGCAGCCATCAGCATTTATCACTGATGATCACTAAATATAATAGCAAACCTGTCATAACACTTGACTAACTTTTAAAGAAATGAATACAGCGTATAACGATTGCACTGTCAATTACGTCGGGAATTTAGACCTTCAAATTAATAAAAATAATATCAAAATTCTATATGAATGCATCTGTCATGGAAACAATTTTCGAATCGATGACACTGTGGATTTTCAAATTTATGTTTACTGTTTGTTATCAAAAAATTGTAATTAATTACTTGCCCACTAGTTTTTTCGTACACATCTGCGTTATATGTAGTTTAAAATCAGGGAAAACTTTAACGAGGCTATGAGGCTTACTGCGTTTTTTTAAAAGAAACTGCTTTACTTATAATAGACAGAGCGGTGGCTATGTAGTAAATAATTAATTCCTATTTCTAATTCATTGCTTTGATGTGCAGGTGATCGGTGATACTTAAATCACATATACTTATGTCGTACAGAAATGAATGGCGCAAATGCTGCCGCAGAGCGGAATACAATTTATTAAGAAAACCTAATAGTACATCAGTTAGAAATAGTATTCCCCTCCCATGTCAATACAGTTCTGCCATCTGGCTGGGAGGTACCGAAGGAGCTTTGGTAAACCAATCTGTGAGGTGTTGGCACACCACATATGGAGAAGTGCATGCAATTCGGCAGAAGATTCAACATGTTGGCCATTGATCGCGTCCTTCATTTTCTCAAGCAAGGCGTAGTCCGAGGTCCACCTACTTTGCACGCACATTTGTCATCTTTAAATCACCATGCACAATTGCCTGTAATGTTCCTTGCGCAAGCCCTGTCTCTTTCTGCATCTTGCTGAACGTTTTGCGCCTGTTCGCCATGATCAAATCCGACACAGCTGCCATATTTGCTGCTGTATGCGATGCTGCAGGTCGTCCGAAGTTGGCCGTCCTTTTCCATCATTGCTGCCCAAGTTCTCAATGACGACGGCGAAAGGGACGGGCTCTAACTTATACCTTCGCTTACAGCCAGCTCCATCTATGCATTGAGTAGGTCACGCCCACTTGTGTCTATTTCACTTGTTTTCTCTTCGCATAGGCCTACCAGCGGCCGAGCGGTAAAGTCGCTGAGCACTGGTAGTTCGGTCCGAGGTTCGAATCCCGCGAACGTTCTGGCTGCATGGGTGGTTTCGTGGTTTTCTCCATGTGTAACGTGTATACGAGCCATTTTACCTTAGAAAGTCCTCCAAGAAGGCGTCCCTTAGGCAGATAGCCCTCGAGACTTTGCCGTAATTAAATAGCTTAACCTAACCTAACAATTCGCATACTGCAACAGTTTCGTTGTGAGAGTCGTTGTGTCAATCATTTCTGCACGATACATGTATAATTCTACTTAAATAGATTTTAAGGGCACTAACTCCTCAATTGATAAATCGACATCAAAAGACAAGTTCCGCAAACAAAAATGCATTTGCTTTAAATTCGCATTTGCTTTAAATTTTTCGCACAAACCAATCGCTAACTTCGATGGGCGGAGGCTACTTCATTATTGCATTACGTTCCTCAATTACAACCATTTGCTTTCCTTCCGCCTGCCATGTAGGACGCTTCCCCACCAGCTCAGCAGTTTCAGTTACAATTCATCTACTGCTTCTCGAACCATATTGCTATCGGCAAGCTTCTAGGCGGAGGCGACTCAGATAAAGTTCGGATGATGTCGCTTATGTTATTCCCCTGACTTCAGGGCTTTCTGCACTATTTCTACCGTCTCCTAACTACTGACGTCTTCTATTTACTCCACTGCTTCTTAAGATATGAACTCTCTTCAAAATACTATGAACCCCCCCCCTACTTATTCATTCTTTTCATATCATCATCTGATCTAAAATCGTACAACTAACTGCATTAGATTAGGTCTACTGCCCCGGTACCCGCACCTCAACACATATCCAGTCGAAAAATATCGTACTGAATACCAAATTTTGTTACTGAAAATTACAGTAACACATTTCAGAATTAAAGGAAAGTTAGGTATCGGAAATTGATATGCAGTTTACGTAAAGAAGTAGGAAAATATTTTATATAAAACAATTTTTCCTTTTTAAAATGGTAAAATTATGCTGAGGGTTTAGCTATGATTAATTTTAAGAATGCATTAATTGCTTGCCTTTAAGATTTTGTACGCTTCCATTTTTTTATTTTCCTATTTAAATAAATTTAAAACTTATATTAATAAAATTTACGGGGTAATATATTTTTGCGTTTATCTACTCCAAACCCTGAACCTTAAATCTGAGTCATAATTACCTTAATTATGAACCACAATTAGAATTAACCTCAATTATTAAGTGAACTCCATAATCTTTTACCCATTTAGACATTTTTAATACACATTGTTCGAGCCGTTACTTTATCGAAGAACCTGTGTCGACGTAGAACGAATATTTCGATTGCTTGCGAAAGAAGTCTTACAGAAGAGGGATCTGTTCACATTTTGGGAATAAAATTGAAGCATTCTTTTTACAAATGAAAGGGTAACTCATGTCATACAGATGCAAATTTCTCCGAAGTATATCGTGAAAAACCAACCTGTATCTGATTGAATTTCTCGTTAGATTAATTTCATAAAAAATTATTCAATTCTATTTTCTAAGTTTATCAGTTATGGTCTTAATCAGGCCAAATGGAACGTTTTAAGTTTTTAAATATCGAAAAATATTCATTCGTTTCCAATTGCAACCTTGTGTTCAAAAATGAAGGCGAAGAAATCTCGAGTTTCGGACGAGCATAAACAAAATTTCACCTTTAGAAAGCTAGCGAAAACTATTCGTAAGCTGCATTAACTCCTATATTTTCAGGTGTTCTATCCTTCTTTGTGCATGCCACAATTCTGGCTCAGATTAGAAGGTTATACAAATTTAAACTCAATGAGACAGAGCTTAGAAGTAGGAGTTCAGCTCGGCTGGTGGAGTGTTCGCCATTGCCTCATTAAAATATAGTTCCTGCCAAATGCATCTGAAGGCCAACATTAGATAGTGGCTGTGCAACTGGTAAGCTAAAAAAACTTAAGTGCAAATGTCCCATATAGTTATTTTTGAACTAAACTTTATAAATATTTCCAATTGAACTATAATAGAAACTGCCTCAGCTTTATCATACTATTTTTATACATTTTACCCGGGATAGTGCCCGGATCGACACTGGAAGGGAAACTGAAAGAAGATTCGAATGTTTTGTTCATGGATATTTTACCTGCGTCATGAGAGCTTTGCAAAAGTCCGAGCGATTTTAAACCTCTGCTGCTTGTGGGTTCGTTTCTATAAGCAGAAAAGACTAAATATTTAATTTTGAACATGCTCATATAATACACGAAACTGCATATTTACCCAAGCAAATAATCAAACGAACAGAAATCAGACTCGGACATTCCCTTGAATACAGGCATTCAGTACTTACAGCATACAGACTCTTTTCTGTTTGTATCTCTTATCGAAGATCTTAGGAAACTGAAGCATTTTGTTTTATTTATTTATGATAATAATAAATATTATTCAATTTTCATCACCCTTGTACATTCACTTCAAACGAACACGATGTATATTCCCAATATCAGATATACTTCCTCCAAACACAACGTGTGTTAATGTGTAAATAAGTACTTATGTATTAATAAACTGATATGTATACTAAAAGGTACTAATAAAATACTTATTAAGTAGTTTTAATCTGTAACTGAGCGCTGAATAACTGAACAAGACTGAAATAAGTTAAGTTACTCTTAAAACGAACTAGTTGCGAACTACCCAAAGCGAAACTAGTTGCGAGGTATCACTTCTTATATATCTTTCTATCCATTCCTCATCGTATAGAGATTATAGGTGTTGAAGATCGTGAGCATTCAGGTGACGAAATATTTACAACGGACAAAGCGAACTCCTCATCCTTCTCCCCTCACAATGCGAGTTGATTGCAAAAATTTCGTTCTCTAGCACACTATGGTGTCATAGCTACAAGAGGAGAATATTTTGTAGTATTTCATTGAATTTAAAATATTTTCTTGCTACTTTTTAGTACCTTAGAGGCATTTTTTTTTGTTTGTTTTGAGGTTTGTATTGCACAACGCATTTAATTTAAAACTCTAATAGTACCCCTTCGGAGCTCCATATGGTAATGTATTGTACCGCAAAACTAAGGAAATTTAGTTTCTAAAAATCTGAAGCAGCCTACGCAAATAAAGAAAATTAGCAGGTTAGTAGATATCATGTCCAAAGGAACGACTTTCTCTCGGTGTCCTTTTTATTTTTCAATAGTGGTAGAACAACTGCTTGGAGTAAAGATAAAATAAACAAATTCATCTAGTGAACAACAAAATAATCAGTGCAGGATTTCCGAATAAGCTACAGAAGCTATAGCTTAGGTCCCCCCACATTCTTGGGTACACCCCGCAAAAAATTCAATATAGTATAAATACCGTATAACAGACTTAAAAAGGGTCCCATATATCAAGTCTGAATACGGCTCTGAAAATAGTTGAACACACGCTAATTTACTTTGTCCCCTTTGGAGAAGACTGTATAATGTTGCCTGGGTAGCCCCGGCGTCGGAATATTCCACCACGGGTGCGCTCCGATCATAGAAGTTATGGTGGAAATATAAATTTTAAATTTGCTATTAATTTAATATTAAATTTTAAATTAAGCAAAACGCATACTTTGGGTCAAATCTTGAGTGCTGTTCCTGAAGAAAAGTTTTCCTTGCCTTACTAGACTGCGCTTTATTCACAGCTTTCTTTTCCTTTAAAATGCTGTTTAGTCTAAACTTTTTAACAAAGGCGCCGCGAGAACGTCTGGATTACTAATCTGTATCTGATTGTGTTTACATTTTAAGTCATTACAGATGGCTGATATTGAGATAAATACATAAACTGAACGATGGAGTTCCTTATTAGGTTGTTTGTTTTTCCTAATTACCATACAGCAAGTTATAAATTTTCTTACAATTAACTTCTTGTGTAATTTAAAGCCTTTATTTCCAAGATTTTGTTTTATTTCGAAAAGGTGTATATACACTATTACAAAACATTAAACGGCTAGAAAAGGATCTCTACAAATGTATAGGGAATATTTCCGTCTAATCTGAAAGTTACAAGGTGCATTATATAATACATAGTTTCGAAGATTAATCTTATGTTGTAAACATTTTGCCTGTAAAGAATTGGTTACAAAGAATGTTTTTGTTAAGATTAATTTGTTTTCTTACAAACATGTGCTAATTACGATTACGGAATCAAAACCCGGTAATATCTGTTTAAAGTTTTTTGATGTGACCATAAGAAATGCGGTCTGTATGCTCAATATTGCTCAATATTTACTCAATGCTCAATATTTACGTTCCCTATAAAGCGCGCTTTTTCTAGGACATTTTTTTCATTTGAAGGACTCGCTTCTTTAGATCCAAAATTCACTGGTATGTTCACACATTTTTTTCCTGGGCGGATGCCGACCGAATCCGGCAATGAGCCATCATAGATCGAGTATCCGAAAAGGGACATTTTTTGGTAGATTAAAAGAACCATTTCTTGTTTAATTTAGGAACGAAGTTATCATTACCGAAAATAGACTTCATAAAAGTTACCACCACGTCGGATTACTTTGCGACGTCTTTAGTACGCCTGGGAAACATGCTTAACGAAGTTTCTCCTTTGCTTGCTTATCCAAAAGGAGAAGAGGTTTTTAAAATTCTAAAATTTGTTGTTGTTTTAGGTACTGAGCCTTTTAGTTCAATGCATAATATTCGGACTTTTATTCATAAAATTTATAGTGATTCCATGTGCACAATATTTTCACTTGTAATTATTCTTGCATGTATTCCAGGTTAACGCCTGCATTGTCGTCTGTATATCTATCTGTCTACCTATCTTGTATGTATACACTTTGATTTTTATAATTTATTATTAATATTATATTTATATTGATTTTAAAATTTGTTGTTGTTCAAAAAATCAAGTGGAACCGAACTTCAGTACTCTAGTTTAGTTCGAATTTTAATGTTTTAAATTATTTGCCCTTTACGAGTCGATTTGAAGCATTAAAAACGAATAATTAATTTGCATTTTCATAGAGTGTTTATTTAGTTTTGTTTAGTTTAAAGTTATTCATTTATTATTTATTTTAAATATTTGTAAGAAATATCAACATATTTTAACATTTCAATTTACAATTTACTTCGTTCTAAAATTTAAAAGTGGCATGAGTTTTATATTTAAACTCTTTTCGAAATTTTTCCTACGATTTTATAATCTTTTTTCCTTCTACTTTTAAATTTTAGTTTTTATATATAGCTAAAAGGTGTAATATGTATGTTTTAATTATTAGTATTTAACGAAAGAGAAACAAAGTTACATTGTGTGGTAATGTAAAACTGGGCAAACTTATTCTTTGTTTTTTAAGCTAATATATGCTCTTCCAGTTTGGATGATTTCAGCGGGAAATAGAATGTATCGATAGAAGCTTTGATTCAAAGAAGTAAGGGATTTTAATGTCAAAATAATCCACTGTAATACTTAATATGAATAATTGCTAAATAACTGACCACCAGTATTTTATTCCCTTCTTGTGGTATAAAAATTTACAAAAATTACGAAAACACAACATAAAGATCTCACAATAGTTTTTTCCGTTAAATAAGACTGCATTGCCGCTTACAGGCAAAGCGGTGATTGTGTAGCATGTATTAGAATCAGTTACTAGAGTTTTAAAGCTATATTGAAATTTATCAAACATTTTATTTTCTCCGAAGTGGTTTTAAAAGTACGTTTGTGAAGCTGATGCTTTAGTATTTTAAATGTTTCGCCCTCTGAAAAAAAAAAAAAAAAAAAAATTGCACGGTAATTGATATAGTATAGCATGCCCATTGTTTACCCTTACATCTATGACAGTCTTTAATAGTTTGGTTTTATGTATCTCATGTTAATTGAACAGCCAATTTAAAATAACTAATAACAACGACTACATAATTTAGAAATACTCATTTGTATAGCAAAAGCTCTTAATTATGAATTTTAAATGCCATTCAACAGAAACTAAAATGCATCTTGGATATGGTCGTTATCTTGTATATGGTCTTCTTACTTTGGAAGGGAGGAGGAATTCTCTTTTAAATTAGTTATCAATGATAATAATGATAGTAATTATAATAATAAACTTTTATCCTAAAATTTAATATGCCATTACATTTCTGTTCAATTAAATTTCGTTTGTTTTAGGTTGCCTAGCGCAAAACATTATTTTAAGCAGAAAGTGTCATATCTAATGCATAGATAGATTAGGTTTTGAAAACGTAAATAAATACAGAAGGACAAACTTGAAAGAAATACTAAAGAAAAGTAATTTAATATTATGAGTTTTTACAAATAAATCAGCATTTCATCTGTCAAGGCTATCTTTAATTATATAAAAATAAATTTACTGATACAAAACATCATTTAGTAAATCTGATCTGCATTATGAGATCAGAGTTACACCTAAGACTTTCAGAAAGGATTAATTTAGAATTTATGGTTGATTATTGATATATTAAACGTGTTTCTTTGATTAGTCCATAGCAGTTCCCATAGTTTATCCTTACATATTATTTTTCTTATCGATCTCGAAAATGCCTATAAAATTCATAATGATGAAGTCATGATAATGACATTATTTTAATTGCCTAGTTTTACATTAAATTCCAAAATTTTACAAATCCTACCAAATATATATTAGCAATAAAAAACTGAATTCATTTTTTCCAAATTTAGCTTCCGAAAATTAAGTGAAGACAGCAATTAATAAAATGAACATTATATGTTTGTTTATTTTTAATTTCAATAATGCCGTATTAAGTATTAAATTCAAATACTGAAAGCAAAATTTGTATACGCAAGTTAATAGGAGTAGTAAAAAATGTAGGGAGTTAAATCTAATCTTTATGCTACACATGCCAATAAATTATACTATGGTATAATTTGTACTCTGGTATAATGTTTTCCTAAAATTTAAAATTGTTTCAACATGCCTGCAATCAGAATGTGCACCGGACATTAATCATCGTTATACAAACGGCAATAAAATTAAAATATAATTATGAAATAAAATATTCCAAAAAACGATTCTGTTGCCAAGTCTTGTAAATAATGAAATATGTATATCTTCAAATCTTTCAACACGATTTATGCCAGAGTTTGTAGATTTTTAGAGACGTTACTCATGCTCTCTTTTAATGGTAACCAAAATAATGTGAAACTGGGTTCAAAGCCATTAAAGTCTTAAAATTTCTCCAAATTCTTGCCATAAAATTTAAAGTCATAATAATGCTAATTACCTGAATGGAAAATGTTTTCGCTAGTTTTATAAGATCGGTTCGACGGGCTCTAGTTTAAGAAAACTGGCTTTTAGGATTAATGTGTTTTTCGTACTATACGTTTAGAATTCTTGCATATAGATGCTTTCAACTTTGGGCTTTTTATGTTCAGCGAAAATTTAAATACCTCCGAGATAATAGTTTCTTTTATTTAAATTCAGATTTTCCTTGGATAAAAATATACACTTTTTTTAAATCTTCTGTAAAAAAGAAATAAATCTGTAAATATCAGAATAACATTTGTTTGAAACTCGAAAGACGTTCAGAAATCACGGTTGTTGTTAGTTGTTAGCCATTATGAATTTCACAAAGAATTCGTGTATTGATGTTTGCAAAGTAAAATCGATGCTTACTCTTAATGGGTATGCTGAAAAGCAAATTAACGACGACAAAGCTGCTAATACCTTTATTTAGCTGAAAAGTATTGAAGAATTCCAACAAAACATTTCGCAAGGAAATCGAGCTCAGGAAAATCTCTGAAAAGCCGAAGACGACTTTTTTCGTGCGATGTTTAAAGCTGGACTAGCTGAACAGTTGATCCAATTTTATTGTGAAAGTGATGCTCCGGCTCCACTTTCACAATAAAATTGGATGTGACCTTCCTATTACTCGAAAAGAAACGCAAGCATAAAAAAAGACTCTAAAATGGTTCTTCCTGTAAAAACTTCCTGTGAAGTATAACTACTGATTATACTGCATGATACTGTGAATATTTGTATTAAGTAAAAATTCCAGCGTTTCGATGTATTTCTTTTAATAATAGTATTTGATTTGTTTAAAGTTATAATGATCAATCTTTGGATTATGGTAACTTGGCGATGTTTTGGCGAAAATTTGGCGACCAACCCTGCTACAGCAACCTGCTAGTTTTGTTTTGGACGCCATTTTTTTTTCACGAAGTAAAGGCATTTTTTTTTAACTCAACATTTTTTCTAACAAACTGCTAGCCGAATTACGCTTATACTAGAAATTTTATGGAACAAAAATGCTTAATCATAACGAAGTTTAGGTGCGAAATTGAGAGAAAGTGCAGAATCGCCCACTGCTTGCCGCGTTTTTAAGATCTGCACATACGCGGTATCATCCATGTACACGTCGACCTATTTTCATTTAAAAAAAATCCCAGAATTGCACAAAAATCTCATTGCGCACACTCTTGACTTTATCTATATACACTGCTAAAGTCCTAGCTAGTAACTTTTATCGCCTTGCCAAAAGGTCGCCAAACTACCTGTTACCATATTCCAAAGATTAGCCGTTATAATTATTGCATTTATTATTCATGTTTTTCTTGTTGTTATTGTAATGTAACGCTTATTATTGCATTTATGCCATAGTTGTAAGTTTGGCTTCCTGTTCAGGCATTGTACTGCCCGGGACGTGCAGTCCTTGGGAAGGGGGCAGTGTTACGGATTTGGTATTTAAATAGCTAATGTTAGTTGAATTGTAAATTAAATGGTTTTATTTCCCGCGCAGTGCAGCGGATGACGAATATTAAAAGAAAGCTAAGCCGAAAAGTTGAAAATACAAGAGCGCGTGCATGTAACATTTAATAAATATCTCTTTTTGATTTCGAGAAAGTACTAAAAATTCTCTCGCACTATTTTAAAATCTTATAAAAGGAGGAAAACCTCTCAGTTCGTGGTAGTTACTTAGTTTTTTGTTGTTTAGAAAACTGCTCTTGTTGATTGTAGCGAATTCGCGGATTAGCTTTCTTTAGCTGTTTTGAATTAAGTTCTGTTGAACGTTTGAGTAGTTAAAAGGAAACTACTGTGAGATATTGTAATACTGCACGAATATTTTAGGAAAATTAAGCATATTTGTTGTGATAATAATAAATTTTTGTTCATTTTCATCGCACTTGTGCATTCATTTCCTAACGAACCCGTACGCACGCAACAATATGTTAAGTATTAACTCAATTTGTCAGCAAATTGTCTATATTTTTTAACTTCACAAAGATCCATCCTATGTCGTCTTGTGGTTCATCGTGGACCAAACTACCACTGTTCAGCAATTTTACCACTTATCTGCAGGTGAATGCCCACTCTAAGCAAAAAAGGCATTTAATTTTTTGCCCCAATAATACAAAAAAGGCTGCATATTTAATCTGGCAAATAATTAATGAATCAGAAATTTCTCGTATTTAGATACTCGCTGGAATACATGCATTCAGCATCTATACCATAGAGCATCTATTCTGTTTGATGCTTTAGTACAGAGGAGTCCAACCTTTTTAGCTGAAGATGAGATTTTTTCTGCTACACTAATAATTTCTGCTATCTGTGGCAACTTGTGATGTCCCAAATAAGCAAATCATATATCTGCATAGGTTTCATTGAAAATTCTCGGATTTGCTCAGGTTTCAATACTGAAGCAAATTTTTGAATTTAACCTCTTGGAGCGAAACGTAATGGTTTGACTTCGTTACTTCAAATTTACTCGGAGTGCCCTATATATAAGAAAGCTCATATGTATAAAATTTAAGTGTATCTGTGGTTTTCTTGATTCGTGCTTCGAGCCGTCACTAACTAACACTAGCAATAGAGGAGGACAAAAATTAACTAATATATATATAAAAGTAATTTAATTAAAAAGTAATTTAAATTTTTTATTAATTTATAATTCTTTTAATATAGTGACAGCAACCGAGAAGTAGTTTGGCAATTCATTTGACATTTCATATATAAAATTTCATTGTAAATTTTGGTAGTACTTACAACAAATCATAAAATTAATATCATATTCGACCTAAAAATTGCGAATCTATTCTTAATAGCCTAACTATTCCTAATAGCCTAACTATTCCTAACTAACTAAATATTGCGAAACTAATATAGAATTAATATCCTGACCTAGTTATTCCTAACTACGTATTGCGACACTAATTCCTTAATATATAGTTCGATTGAAGTTGTTGCAATTCTCAGTGAGTTCTCGAGAAGTTTCTTTAGTGTTTTGGCTCTAATTTTACTCTTAGAATGCTTCATTATTAAAATAGTTGTTCCCAAATATAATCATTGCCAAATCATGATGACAATCAGTAGCGCATCACTGTATGACACGATGTACAAGGTATAGACAAGCATGTGATCATTATTTGGCAGTCTGTATATTTCTTAACAAGTATTTTCACACTTAGAGTAAAATTAGAACGAGAATATCGGATGAATATCGTGAGAACTTTGTGAGAGTAACGACCACTTCAATCAAATAAGATTAGTTTCTCCACAACCAAAATTTACATTTACAATTTTGTGCACAGAATGAAATTAACATGCTAAAATAACTGGATTTTAGTGTTATTAGTTTAAAAAATCATAAATTAATAACGTTTAGATTAGTTAAAATTATTTTTGGTCGCCAGCTTTCGTTAGTGTTAGGCACTAACTGCTCGTGTTAAGAAGTAAATAACTAAATCACTTAAATTTTCTGTATATGCGCTTTGTTACATAGAGTACACAATGAGCAAGGTGAAATTCAACTATTTGTTTCAGCGGTGAAATCGGGGATTTTGAAGGAAACCTTCGCAATTATGTGATTTGTTTATTTAGGAGATCAAGATATGTCACTTTTATTAGAAATTATATTTGTAGCACAAAATATCTCATCTTGCCGCAGTTTGACCCAGGATAGCTAAGCGAGTATCCGAGTATGAGATCTTGGAGTTTCTTTGATCAGTTCCCAGGATAAATATGTAGCTTCGTGTGTTATTGGAGCACGTGGGAAATGGATGGAACGATGGAACTAACAACGATGGAAATTTTATGGATGACAATGCGCCATAGCGCAGGACCTCAACTGTTAGCGATTGGTGTAACGACATTCTGGAAAATTAAAAAGAATGATTTGGCCAACTAGATTTCCCGACATGAAACCCATCGAACATTTATGCGGCATCATGGAGAGGTCAGTTCGTGCACAAAATCCTTAACCGGGCAAAAGGAGTTCAGGCACGATATTACAGGGTATTCTATGACTTTCGTCACCTCAGCGTGCACTTTAAGTAGTAGGATGAGACGGATAGACTCCAGCCATGCATGTCAATTAACAACAACTATTAATACTCGAGCGTCTAAGTGCGCTGTTGAAAGCAAGTATCAGTAGAAAGGAAGTGAGCACGAAATGTCAGAGAAGTAGTAAGTCTCCGCCCCGATGGAATGTTCTACCATTGCGATCGGGATTCAGGGCTGGACTTCAACGTGGGCCGATGGGCTGTTTGATGATCTGAACTGTATTGAAATAAAATGTGTTCTGAATGGGCAGATAAATCAAGATGAAATAAATGCATGCAGTTGTTCATATTTTAATATCCTAGACAATCTTAATCCTAAAAATGGGGGGAAATATTTAAGCTTTTTGATTTGATACAAGAATATGAAAATAAATTTTAAAAAATTCGTAAAAGAAATAAAAAGTTTTCTATGTTTGCGACTATGTTTATTGTCAATAGATATTGCTATCAAATTTTCAAATAAAATACACAGAGGTGGTGCATGGTATTCATCTGAACAGAAAATAGATGACGTCTCTTTGTTGGAATTTTATAAATCATGCGTACCGAGAGATTACTATGCCTCACTTCATAGTCATGCGTTATTCGTTGTCATCATTATTTGGTCGAAAGAATATCTTTTAAAAAATATTTTGAATCGTGAAGTATATTTAAAGTAAAATTAGAGCATATTGAGAACTGAAACCACTCCAATCGACCCAGACATTAATAAATTAGTTTCTCAAATTTAAGGTCGAATATTACATTAATTTCATGATTTTTTGTAATTACAACCAAAATTTACTATGATATTTTATATATGAAATGTGAAATAAAATGTCAGAATAAATCTGTATTTCTCTCATTGCACTAAAAATCATAAATTAATTAAAATTTCTTAAATTAAATATATTTCTAAGCTGATTTTGGTCATCTGCAACTGTTAACGTTAAGCAGTGATGTTTAGCCGTATGGAGCAAGTAAATCACTGATTCACTTACATTTTCTATAAAGGCGCTACATATTTGTGTATATTCGCTTTCTTGTACATAGTGTGAGCACCATGAGCAAGTTTGAAACAACGCATTCAAACCGCTACATTTCTCTCCTAGAGGAGAAATTTAAAAAAATTTTTAAGGAGTCAAACCTGAGCAAATCCAAGAATTTTCAATGAAATGTACGCAATTGTGTGATCTGTATATTTTGCAGGTCACGAGTTGCCAGTAATATTAAAGAAATATTTGTGTAACCCAAAATATCTCATCTTTTTCCAGTGTGGTCCGGGGAAGCTAAAAGAGTGGATTTCGCTGCATTGAAGCATCAAACAGAAAAGAACCTCTATGATATATAGCTGCTGAATGCCTGCATTCAAGCGAGAATTTGAGTATGAGAAGTTTCTGTTCCTTTGATCTCTTTCTAAGGTAAATATATACTTATATATTATTGGAGAAGGAGGAAAATTAAATTTTAAGCCCTTTTTTATTATAGTGGGGGACCCATCAGCTGCCGAGAGTTAAAATTGCTGAACACTGGTAGTTTTATTTCAAGTCGAATACTTCTGCTTCACCTCAATCAACTCCTAACAATATCGTGACCTCAACGATTAAACTCTACCAGCGAAAAGCAAGACATACGGATCTCCACTTCAATCGTCCCTCCACTCGTCTCCTGAAATATACACCTGAAGCAACTAACGTGATTAAGAATAGAATGTAATTAGGTGCACTGAAGTATATTAGGAGTATCTGCTTGAGGTAGTATCCACTACAAAGTTGTCTGGTACTGGTTAAAAACGATTTTATGTTAATGATATATTTCTTCATTAAGGAAGTATTACTTTTCAAAATGAAACGTCAAGTGACGAATTGTGTAAGATTTATCTCTGTGAAGTTAGAAAATGTAGAAAATTTACTGACAAACGTATATTAAAACTTAACGGGTTAGACTTACAATAAGTTTTAGGATTTGAAAGTTTAGCAGAAAGCCACTACAGTAATATTTTAATTGATACAACCTTCCAGTGGGATTTGGAAATGCTCTCCTCACTAAAACACAAGTCAGTTTTTTAAAATTTAGATCAGCATTTTTGAACGTGATCAATATTTTCACAGTTAGAATCAATTTTTCATTCATAGGTGAGACACATGAAATATGTCAAACTTGTAGAGATTAATATTAAAGTATTACAATTTGCGACTTCGTCTCAGGAAATTTCACAAATACTTCATTTCTGCTCCTTAACAAAGGTATTACATTCTCGTTCATTGCTATTGATCAATATCAACATTTATCTGTGATAAACATTCAAGAAACTGAACGATAACTGTTTACTTACTTTAAAAAAATTAATGAAGTTTATTTAAATTAGGATTATCAAATATTTCGGAAATTCATTTCTCCAGATCCCAGGAAATTTAAGATTTCTTTTGAAATATATGGACAACAGGTTTCAATTCAATGCTGTCATGGGATTATAAGAATTGTGTTTAGAGTTTCAGATTACAATATTTATTGTACGAACTGCGACCAATTTGTCACTCACTAGTTTTCTCGTACGCTCTTGCGCTTCATGTATTTTAAAATTGCGAGCAAAGACGGATTACACGGATCTGTGTTGGTCAGTCTCCGAGTTATTAAATCAAGCTGTTCTGCTTATTTTAGGCAGAGCGGTGGCTTTCAAATAAATTGCAGTTTTTTTCAATTTTATTGTCTTACTTCTTTCATGCTGATGTTGGAAAAAAAATCTGTGTAGATTTAATTCGAAAATTTGAATTAAAGTCGATAGCAGAGCACTTGAAGTGAAATTGATAGAATTTTAAAGAAATTCTGAAAGCCATATCTAGCGACGCATTCACTGATGTTTTATTCAGGAGCGCTTTTCTAAAGCCCCACGGGAAAGTTTTATGAATTAAAGTATTTAAATTGCAGTTTACACTTGCTGCTAATCTTTAAAATATAAAAACGTATTCTAAGCCTAACGTGTTAGTTGTCATGGCAAATTTTCTACATTTTTTACCTTCACGAAGATCCGTCCTTTTCCTTTTTCTGATTCGACCTTGACCAAACTACCGACGTTCAGCAATTTACTCCTCCGCTGTTCCACGTTTCTCTCTAAGCCGCGATTAACACGCAATAATTACGTACTGTGTTCCGGCTGTCCTGATTTAGATGCTACTAAGAGCGCAGAAGGTAGAAAAATGCATGAGTTGGGCAGTGCAGGAAGCTCAAATCTAGGATGGGGCACGTGACGAAGATCCGTCCTTTTCCTTTTTGTGATTCGACCTGGATTAAACTACCGGTGTTCAGCAATTTACTCCTCCGCTGTTAATGGGTCTCCCACTGTAAGTAAAAAAGAACTAACATTAATTTTCCATGCGCTCCAACAATTCACGAAGATTGACATTTATCCTAGCACATAAAATCAAAGACAAAGAAATTTGCAATACTCAGATACTCGCTTGATTGTAGCTTTTCAGCAGTTACATCATAGCGGCTGGTTTTTCTTTGAAGCTTTAATGCAGAGGTGTCCAACTTTTAGCTTTCCTAAGCCGACACTCAAGAAGATGTGATATTTCTACAGGCAACTCGTGAGCTCCCAAATAAGCGAATCACAAAATTGTGCACATTTCATTCAAAATTCTCGGATTTGCCAAAGTTTCCTTGCTGAAAGAAATTTCTTAATTTCACCTCTATGAGAGAAATGTAGGGAATCTGAAACGATTCAAAACTGAAGGTATCATTTCAGTGAGATTGGGGTCCTTTTCTACACAATCATTGAGCGAATTAAAACTTTTCTGTCGAGCAGAACCATCAAAAACTAGTCAAAACTTAGTGGTAGAATTTTCCTTAAAACACGGGTCAGTGGGGTAAGTAGTAAAATTTCCCAGTTTTTTTAGACTCATTCAATTCCACGTTTTCGATAATGCCCTTCTTTTTCCCTTTCATCAAATACATGTTCATAATCATTTAATCTTTCTACAGTTCTCAAAGATCTTACAGTGTTCTTAAATTCTTCAATCTATTTTTAGCCAGTTCAAAACTATCTCCAAGTTTTGTATGCCCCTCAATCCAAGGCATGCAAACAATGTGCCTACCTTCTTTATTTCTAGCTGTCGTGTTTTCAAAATGTTTCAAAGCAAGACAGGACAGGAAATCTCACAAATACTTTGTTTCTCCTTCTAAATAAATTCATGCTATACTCGTTCATTACTATCGATCAATATCAGTATTTATCTGCGATTATATTTTCAGATTGTATTGCATTGTATTATTTAATTATGTCAAAGCACACGAGGGCTATCTGCCTAAAGGGATGGATGCCTTCGTGGAGGACTTTCTAAGGGAAACTGGCTCGTATACTCGTTACACATGGGGAAAATCACGAAAGCGCCCATGCAGCCAGCTCGTTCGCGGGATTCGAACCTTGCACCGAACTACCAGTGTTCAGCGTCTTTACCGCTCGGCCGCTGGTGGGCCTATATTTTCAGAAAATCTGTAATAACCCTTTATTAACTATTAAACAAAGGAATGCAGCTTATACAAGTTGGATTGTCAAATGCTTCGAACATTTCGCTCTTCAAATTTTCACAGATTTCAAATTTCTTCACGAAACACATCTGACAAGGAAATAGGTTTCAATTTAATGATGCCATCAATTTTTAAAATTACATTAAGAGTTTGAGTTTATACTTATTATAGAAAATTTTAATCAATTTGTTACCTACACACACACACACACACACACACACACACATATATATATATATATATATGTATAAGCTTGCCCTGTATATAGTTTAAAACTACAAAGAACGGCGAAACAACTGAGGAAAATTTTCTTAAATCAAACTGCTTTACCTGCTGTTATGTTAAAATCAAATGGCACCAATATGTTATAGAAAAAAAATAATGATACCAATAATTGTTATAGAAAAAATCATATGGTTTCCTACTCTGTTGACACTAAAACTTAAAATATTTTTAACAGTAATATACTCATATCTATAAGCCCTGTACATTTTGCGTTGTGTTTTCGGATTAACCCTGAAATCAACTTGAGAATGAGAAGGGTGAAAATCATGAGCACACACACAAAAATTTAACCTTTGAATGATCTAGGAAAACTTATTTATTTAACTATTAATGCCAATTATAAATATATATATATCCATTAGTTGAAAAAGAAAAATATCAAAATATATTCAACAAAATTTGAACTATTGTTTTACACATTTTACATCCTTGTAATTACTATTAAATTTAATATTGCAAATCTGGTAAAACATACCAAAATAAACTATAAATTTAAGAAACACTACCCTCCCCGGGGAGAAAATAATAAAAAAAATTAACAAGCTACACTTTCTACTTCACACAGAATTCATCTATACAACAAAATTTATTGCTTAATATTGCACTCAATATAATCATTTAAATACTATTATTGCACATAATAATTTTTATTATTCATTTTTTTTTCTTAGATTAATTAAATATGGTTTTAACCGGATAAGATAAGTAATGACACATTTACTATTCTACAAACAAGTTCGTCCTGAGAAACAAGAATGCTCTAATACAAGCACTATTTCAAATCATCCTCACCAATGAGTAATTCAAAAAAAAAAAATTAAAGTAAATAATTTCCTGAAGAACTTAATTTTCTTAACCATTAAGTTAAGTTACAATAATTTTAATAAGGTTATAAATCTTTATTCCATTTAATGCTTTTACTTGATTGATACACCAAAGAAAAATGATTTCTATAGAGTTAGGATAAAGTTATCAACTACAAAAAAAAATTTAGGGTTCAACAAATTAACAAATTAAGTTAATTCAATCATTTTAACTGCAGAAATCTATAATATTTAACTAACCAAGAATTAACCCAAAAGAAAAAGGAACTTATCTGTTAAGGATCATCAAACAAAAGAAATCCATCGAAGCTCATGAGGAATGCTGGCAGCCTGTTGAATGAAAAAAAAAAAAAATGTTCGTCGAACAGTTTGGATTCAATTACTGTAGCCCAGAAGTTCTAGTAGATTTTAGGATGAACAATTGAGGTTCCATTACGGCAAGATAAGTGAAATACAGTGCTGGCGGCCTGTTGAATGGGAAAAAAATGTTCGTAGAACAGTATGGATTCCTTACGGTAGCCTTGAAGTTCTAGTAGAATTTAGGATGAGCAAATGAGGTTCCAAAAGCAACGTGTTTAATTTATTCATTATGGTAGCCTTGAAGTTCTAGTAGAATTTAGGATGAGCAAATGAGGTTCCAAAAGCAACGTGTTTAATTTATTCATTATGGTAGCCTTGAAGTTCTAGTAGAATTTAGGATGAGCAAATGAGGTTTCCAAAAACAACGGTTTTTAATTAACGCTCTGGTCTCGAGTGAAGCGAAGAATTAATGGTGCGCATCATTTTTCTAGAAATTTACTTCTGTATATTTTCCTTGAGATACACAAACACCCACAACAAAAACTGATGAAAGAATTTCGATTTGTTTTTTTTTTTTTTTTTTTTTTTTTTTGAAGACATAGATGCCCATACCTACGGCCCGCGCTCACAGCGCTTAGCCAAGAGGCCCGTAGGTCTATCGGGGAGAAGCTCCATTTTCTTCGTCGGAGTCAGCTGTCGCCTCCGGCCAATTCAAAGGGCAACAGAAGTAAGGTGCAAAAAGTGTCAAAAAGTGAGCTCGTCCCCTAAAACAACCCGTTAAAAGGGAGAGCGCTGGACTGCCAAGTTGGCGCAACCCATTTTTTCGCCGAAAGTTGAAATAGTTGCAACCACAGCATACCCTCATGTTATCAAACTCGCCAAAACCACTATTTTGAAACCTTACCGGAAAATCCAAGTCGCCAAACCCTCGCCAAATAACTGCCACCTGCGACCGGGGGAGATTAGGAATTTCAACAACCCTGCAAGGGTCCCAACGAAAGAACGCTGAAAACTCGCAAAAAGTGACTTTTCAACCGGAAAGAAGGCATTTCATCCCCCTTTAACTAAATCACAAGCGAAACGAAGAAAATCTACTAATTAAAGCTCATAACTGAAATGCAATTAAAGTTAGAAAAATGAAAGTTATGCCAAATTAAAGAGCTAATTTTTCTGCAACTAATGATATTAAATACTAAGAAATCAAATTAATTTTTGACATGAAAAACTGAGTTTATTACGCAGAAACAAAAATACTTATCCATTGTCTGCATGTACAAGATTGAAGACGCAGTTCGCGTAAACTCGGAAAGCCAAAATATATTACACTAGAATTAATAGGCCCAAAAAGAATATAACCAAACTTGTGTAGCTCAAATTTTGAATAATTACAACTTTAAAATTTTGATTTTTATGAATCACTTAATTAAATTAAATTCGCTACACAACACTGCTTTAGGCAGACGAGTACGTTGGCATAAGTTGGAGTTCTGTTATTTCTAAGGTTTGCACTCATATTATTTTTTCATTCTCCTGTTCAAATGCAAAAGCTTTCAGAAAATGGACTTAGAGCCTTTGTAACGATGATTCAAAATTTGATGTAAAATTGGAGGAATTTTAAGGAAATTCTAAAATCTTTGTCTGGGGATGCATTCTCCAGAATATGCGTATTTGCACATTCTTCAAGTGAAACAAAATAACAGTTTGCAGATATTAAAATTCTTCAAAACATTTATTTAATCTTTAAAAATGCTGAATTATATCTCTTCGAAGCAATTGTATCAAGAACTTGCTTCGGTGTATTTCACAGATTTCAGGAGATTTCTTGAGATTTCGCGAATATAAGATTTCTTTCCAAGGTTACCAAATAAATTAGCAAATTTCCGATACTTTTTAATTTCCATCATACATGCTGACTTGTGATTCATGCTTAAATATAGTTTAAACTTATATTAATTTAAACTATAAAGACAATATATTTCACAATTTTTTTATTCCAAATAGTGAACCTTAAATCTGATCAACCTTTACCTTAGCTTTGAACAACATAAATTAAACGTAATTGTTAAATGAACGCCATAAATATTATACCCATTTAAACATATTTAAGCACATATTGTGCGAGCCATTACTTTATGAAAGAACTTATGTCTAACCAGAAAAATTGCTTAAATTGCATGCAAATGAAGTCTTACGGAAGAGAGATAATTTGACTTGTTGAGGAATAAAAACTAAGCATTCTTTTTTTGCAAATCAAATGCGTAACTCTTGTTATGCAGACACCAATTCCTTCCAAATAAGAAATTTAAGTTTTTCAGCTTTTTAAATAACGAAAATCATTCATTCATTTCCAGCTGAAACACTGGGTTCAAAAATGATGTCATAAACTCTGAGCTTCGGTGCGGCATAAAAGAATTTCATATTTAGAAAGTTTGTTATAACTATTCATAAGTTTCACTAACTGCTACATTTTGAGCTGTTCGTTTCTTCTTTTTTCATGTCAGAATTTTTGCTCAGATCAGAAATTAATACAAATTTAAACTCTGCGGCAGAACTAAAAATTATGCATTTAATTCGGCTAGTGGAGGGTTGGTTACTGCCTCAATAAAAGGTAGTACCTGGGAATTCCATCTGAAGGGCGAAATGAGTTAGTGGATGTGCAGTTGGTAAGCTAACTAATAGATTAATTGTAGTGTAGACGTATCAAATGTTTAACTTTGAACTAAACTGTGTAGTTATGCATGTCTTTGAGTCTCTCAAAGGTGGTACGCCGATTTCGTGAGTGACTTTATATTTTCATTGGTGTTTTATTTTGATACATAAACTTTTTAAATTTGGAAATGTTTAATACTAAGGCAAGAGTTATCTTGTTAAGTAGATTAAATTTGAATATACTTTACTGTATTTTTTAGCTGAGAAGGTTTTTTTTATTTAGTGTTTAATAGTCAGAAGTTAATTGAATTAATTGGAGGAAGTGAATCTTTGTTTTAATGGTTAAGTGCTATGTTCAATATGATTTATTCTAAATTAGTCTTTTTAAATGAATTTAATCTTCTTGAGTTCCTGTTTAAAATGATTAAGAACTGTGACGTGTTTCGCTATGATTTTTGTATTAATGGATTAATGTTAAATATGAGATTGATTTGAAACAAAAACTATGAATAACTTTAAAAGATTTTTGTAGGGGTAGTCTGGCCAGCTATCTTAAGTTATAATGTGTGGGAATTTTCAATAAATGTGTTTATTATCTTTAATATTGTATGTTTTTTTGTGTGTATTAATTGTGGTCTACTGTAGGTCACCCATGTGATCCTTACGGAAACATGGTTTATCAATCGAACCTGGGTAATTATATTGCGGTAGTAGAAAAAAATCAATTTTAGTGTTGGTGACTATACGATCTGTTTACAGAATTTATTTTGATTATGTTGAGTAAACTTCTTAATTGTGAGTATGTATCTTTCCCCGGTGGTTTGAAGAGTTCTGTGTGGTATTTGAAATGTTAAAGGTTTAGGGCTATCTCTAGATTTTGTACTGAAGTTTATGTGTTTTCAGGTTGGAGATCTAAATTAGTTTTCATTTAGTGAGAGATAGCCTGTTAAAGATTTTGTTGTGGAAGTGCATTTTCGAATTTTGATTTTGTCAATTAATCGTGATTCTACCAAAAACACCAGGGAGGATATCTTTCTTTGATGTCTTTTAGAGATTTAAAAGTTTTGATTATGTATGTACAAAGTAGAGTAGTTAGTTTTGTTAGTTTGTTTTTTTTTTTTTTTTTTTTTTTTTTTGTCACGACACCAAGCAGTCAGTTTGAAAGAGATAAAAGTTAAGCGTAAAAATATTTTTTTTCTACGTAACAGAAGCATTGTTGAACATTAAGAAACGAATTAGGGGGTAAAATATTATTATAGAATTATTTGTCTATATATTCGAATTGTTCAGCACTTAGCATTGGCAATCGTCCGTATACTTCATTTCATAAATTTCTTAGAAATATTTATGAAGAAAAAATGTTTTAATAGTTTGTAACATTTTCATTGAAAAATGAAGGATAATAAAAGTGAATATTTTATTTTTCACTTCACTTAATTTTTTTTAATATTTTATATTTAGTTTTATGATATGAACACGAGTAATAAAATTTGTTTTTAAATAGAAACCAATTATTTAAGTAATTATTTATTTTATTCTGTTTTGAGTTCTTATGTTGTGTATAAGCTGAGTTCTTATATTCTGTATGTATACATTTTTCAATTCGGTTAACTAAGGAAATATCCTATGAGGTATTAAGAATACATTGTAAATTTTTAACATGGTATCAGGGTAAAAACAGACTGATGGTAGAAAACCTGAAATATTTTTTATGCCACAAACCCATTAGCACACAAATTCATTATCTATTAATCCAAAAGTGGTTACAGGCAGCATAATATTTAATTTTGCTTAAGTATATAAAAAGCAATTAAATGATTTGTAACTGAACTACAGAAACGTGGTCAGGAGACATTCGTTCAGCATAAGAAGAAAATCTCATAACGAAATGTATCGTATATCGGATAGGCATATAGTAATATAACGCATCTGTATATATAGAAAATATGGCAACCTATTTGGGGTGAAAAGTAACAAGAAATCAAGTAATCATTTCAGAAGTTTATAAAATTATTCAGTATTTACGTCTATTCATGTTCCTCTCAAATGATCTTTCTTCGGCAGGTATCACCTATCCAACTAATAGTTACTCCACTTTTTTTTCATCTACATTTTCCAGGAACCTAGAAGTTTCTGCAATGACAGTTGAGCTTTGACAAATACAATTTACGGGCTTTTAAGTTCAGACGTTCCATTCAGTGTGCACTTTCGATCAACAGTGTAATACACCACTAAACAAATCTATATTTAATTGCATAAATCTTTGACAAAAATATTTTTATTACTAGGTTGTGCTAAGCTACATTACTAGGCTACATTTATGTACTATTGCTGCAAATAAAGTGTTTATCTATTCTTTTATCTTTATCTTTTCTCTCTCTATCTATTTCTTATACACACTGGCAAGTCATTTACGTAACATAATAAGTGTATTATTTGATTATGGCAAAGCACGCGTGGGCAGTCTGACAAAAAGGTATGCCTTCTTGGAGGGAGTTTCAAGGGAAATTAGTTAGTATATTCCTTAAACAGAGGATATATCATGAAAACGCCCATGCAAACAGCACCTCTGCCTAGAATAGAACTTAGGTCGAATTACCAGTGTTCAGGAACATAATTGCTCAACCGCTCATCGGTCCACGCGGCTCGAGAGCACATCAATACTGTTTTCACCCCACTGAAAAATAAAACTGGAAGTTTTATTTCTTTACAACTAGTTGAATTTCAACTGCAATCCACGTTCACATGAAGCCTTTGACCGATCGATTAAAGAGCCGGTTTTATACCTTGATGCAGATGTAATTGTACTGCACATAGTAACCTGAAATACTTCCACATTGGGTCTTGCTTTGAGAACTTTTCTAATTAAATACCAAGGACCGACGATTATAAATTTCGAATCACCTACTATCATAAAGATCGTTTCATTCCACATCCGATATTCAAAAAGTTAACAGAAAAGAGAAAATAGACAATAGCTAAAAATGGCAGAATTCAATGTGAATATAGCACTTTATTGTTGGTCTGTTGCCCTTTACCAGCTGAGATGAAGTGAGAGATTACTAATATTTTGACACATATGTGATTATACTGAGTTTCTGCTGTTTAGGTATTACTTGTCAGTAACCTTAGATTATCCAACTGTGCGCGTTGTAGTGAGAAGTCCTTTAGTGACTCGAGTTCTCGAGCCGAGGGAACGTGAATATGACTAAGGGGTGAATATGACTAAGGGGATGAAATGCTTAAATGTTGTAACAATTTGTGGAAATATTTGTGCGGAACAAAATTTATAAGAGTATAAACCAACATTACACTGAGAGAGCAACTCTGAATTATTATTAGGACTCAGCCAAAATTTCTTTATATGAAACGTCGAAATGGTAACTATAAGGAATATTTTATTTATTTGTGCAATTATTTTATTTACTTGTATGCCAAAACATTCTGCCTAAAAATCTCCATTTCTTTTATACTTAATTATTGGCACTTCTTGCAGAATATTTTGCTTTCCAGTAAAAAACATCTAATAAAAAGTAATAATTCATCTCTGAACCATCGTCAGACACATTCAAAATCAAGATTTCTGAATAACCTTCCAGAATGCTTTTGCAGCGAAAAGTAAACTTGAACAAACAATGTTAGCAGAAAATTAAGCACTAAACAGAACATCAACATTTTTTATTCCAAAGCCACCGCTCTGCCTAAGATAAGCAATGCAGTTAGATTAACAAAAAAGGCATATGCATGTTACTATCACTTGGAACTTTGGAACTTTGCGGTTATACTGGCTTTCAGCAGGAAATTAAAGTCCTGCTCTTGCCAGTTCCTGATGTGATCCCATGTGGGGCCTGACAGAGTAGAAACCTGAAAGAAATTTTCTCTCGTGGAGGTAGAAGTGTGCTGGAAAGAGAAAAAGAAGAACAGAAGCACTTTGCTCCTGTACTGCTATATCTTGGATGAATCCGCCAAGCAGGGGCCGGAGAAAGAAACTTCGGATGACCTGTGTAGGATAGCCCGAATACTAACTGTTCCTTGTCGGAGCCAGTCACGTGGGAGGTCACCCTCCCAGAAACTGACCCCGATTGATGCTGTTTGAAAACCAGAAAACTGGAACTTAGAATTCTGAACTCAAGAGGTGGGCGGCAAATGGGCAGAGGTTTTTGTCTTCAGCCAGGATTTCGTAGATAAGAATGTCCGTGAAATTAGCGGGATTCACATTGATAATATTATTAAAAAAGTTGTTGTTTATTCTGCTGAGGTAGTCCTGAATAGTATCTATTTTCAAGTCGGAGTGGAGAGTTCTATTCCGAACATAGTAAGGAGCTTTTGTGATGATTCTTAGCACCTTATTTTGAAGCACTTGGAGTTTGCTAATTTCGTTTGCTTTGTAGTTTGCCCAGGCTGGGGAAGCATACGTGAGAATGGGTCGGATTACAGTTTCATAAATCCTCTTTTTCAGTCTGAGGGTGAGGTTTTCATTCTTTAGGAGAGGAAAAGGCCTGAAAATGATCCCGTGTGCTTTTCCGCTTACTCTAAGCATATGATCCTTCCAATTGCAGTTCTTGTTAAGGGTAACTCCCAGGTAATTAGCTTCATCAACTGTAGGGAAGATTTTGCCAAAACGTTTAACCTCAGTTCTGACCCGTTTCCTCTGTCTGCGATTTCGAATGAGTAGAATCTTGGACGTTTCTGGCTGAATGCACGTTTTCCAGCGACTGCACCACCCCTCAATAGCAGGGATTTTCGCCTGAATTCTTGACAAGGCATACTGTGGGTTTAGAGACTTGGTGGCTATCGCTGTATCATCACCGTAGCTGGCTGCGAGAACATTTGTATCCTCAGAAAAGCAAGGGAAATCGTTGGTATAGATGATGTAAAAAAGCGGGCCTAAAATTAACCCTTGAGGAATACCTGCGTAAATATTTTTGGCACACGAAGTTGCATTTCCAACTCCAACGGTGCAAGTTCTATTTTCAAGGAAGGACTTGATAATGAGTATCAGATTTCTGGGGAAACCGAGATGAATTAGCTTATAGATTAGCCCTGGAAGCCAGACGCGGTCAAAAGCTTTTGCCACGTCTAGCATCAGGATAGCAACACTCATTCTGTTGTGCATAGCCGCGCCGATGAACTCCGTGAGCCTGACTAACTGCGTTGTGGTCGAAAGTCCTTTCCGAAAACCATGCTGGTGATCAACGAGAAAGTCCAAGTTTTCTTGCATTCTGAGATAAATAATATGTTCCAGAATCTTGCTTATGGAGGACAGCAGGCTGATGAGTCTAAAGTTTGCCGGGTAATCCTGTGTTTTGCCTGGCTTAGGAATCATCAGGATGCTTGCTTGCTTCCAGAAAAGCGGGAAATAATTTTGATACAAACATGCATTGAGAATGCCTGTTAATTTGCATACGGTCTTAAAAGGCATGTTTTTCAGCATCTGGTTCGTGATCTTGTCCTTTCCTGGAGCTTTCTTTAATTTAAGTCCCTTAATAATGTTCTGCACTTCGTGCGGCGTGGTTAGTTTGATAGAAGGTTCCGTAGAAGGGGAGTGCAGCCATTGATCGTTAAGGTAATGAACTTGAATGTCCGAACTATGATCTGAGGGGAAAGAATTTGGAATGAACTGTTTAGAAAGGTGTTCCGCAAAAAGTTCCGCTTTGTCTTGATCGGAGTAAGCAAATCCGTTATCGCATTTAAGCGGTTTTCTGGCAGAGCAGGGGCGTTTTAGTGTCCTTGTATGACGCCAGATGGCGCCAGGTTCGTCGTTGATCTTTTCCATCTTATCCTGCCATAAGCTAGAACGATGGTCCTGAATCTTTTGCTTGATTTTCCTATTAAGCCTGTTAATTTGAGTTTGGATAGCAGGATCCCAGGTGAGATTAAATTCCTTTCGGAGATGATTTCGAAAGCAGATTATTTCGCGAATATTGGCAGGAAGCGTGTGCTCATGTCTGACACGGTCAACCTCAGTCGTAGCTAGGGACTTAGCAGAATGCAGGTACGAAGTAAAGTCTGTTATAGCACGTTCAATATCCGAAGTGCTTTGTAACGAGTCACAATTAAAATCAGTGGTCATCAAAGCATTATGATAAAGATTCCAATCAGTATGCTTAATTGACGGTAGGTTCTTAGCATTTTCCACTCCAAGGTAAGCAAGCACAGGTACATGATCAGAAGACATGTCACATGTTACCGTAATAGCCATAGGAATATTGAACGTCGTAATAAAAATATCCAGAATGTCAGGCCGATGGTTGAGTATATTTGGCCTATAGGTAGGCTCATCCGGCACATGCAGAAAGACAGGGTAATTACACACAAAATCATGCACTATGCGTCCATTATAATTCGAGCTTCGGCATCCCCAGTCGAGATGCTTGGCGTTTAAATCGCCACCTAGAAAGGTGGGAAAGTCTGAGTTAATAAGTCTATCCAGAATTTCAGCACTGAGCTTGTTCCCAGGGCGGTTATACACCGCACAGAACGTGACATCCCCAATGTTGGGTAAATTCACCATCACTATAACACTTTCCATTCCATCACAATTTTCTGCACTTTTCAGATATGAATCAAATGTCCTTTTAACATAAATGAGCACTCCGTCACCACGGTATTGGAGTCTGTCACTACGGTAGCTGAAATAATTGGCTATCCTTAAGGAGTGCGAAGGGTTAGCATGGGTTTCTGTTATTAAGCAGATGTCTACGTCATTTTGCTGGATAAATTCATGAAGTTCCGGTATCTTGTAGGTAACGTTCTGCGCGTTCCAGAGCAGGATCTTAACAGGAGAACTTTGCCGGGAGGTGGGATTATCCATGGTTGGGGGAAGCTGGCCTGACTGTGTCCTCTATCATAGAGGCGGTAGGAATTGCCTTCGCTACATCAGCAAACATAGAGATGGCTGTTGTGAGCTTTTGAATTACCGCATTAGCTTCGTCGAGCTTTGCTTGAAGCTCACTGAGTTGTGAGAAGGTTGCTTGTGGCACCATCTGTGGGCGAGTAGCATTACTATTGTTGACTACTCTATCTGCATATGATATGCCTTTTTGCACAAAGGATGAGCGAGGCTTGGGGTAGAACGAACAACCTTTAAAACTGGCAGTATGAGGAAGTCCGCAATGACAGCACTTTGGTGGCACATCCTTGGGCTTGGTGCAGTCACGAGACTCATGCCCCTGACCACATTTGACACACCGTGGTGCGTGACGGCATTGATTTTGAGCGTGGTAAAGTCTTGGCATCGGAAGCACTGCGTGATACCGCGTCTACCTCTGTATCTTTCAACTGGTATCTTTAGCCTCATAAGATACTTTAGACTATTAAAAATGTCTTTGGTTTTCTCATTCCTTTCTATCAAGATCAGGAATAGAGGCATGGTGGCAATTTCAGGACCTTTTCGGCGAGACATTTGTACAACCTTTTTAACAGCGTATCCTTCTGCAATGAGAGCATCTTGGATATCCGTAACTGGGGTGTCAATCGGAAGGCTACGAATGACGACTTTGATGTTTTTGTCTTCAGCAAGCTGATATGAATGAAATTTAATCTTTTTGTCGTCAAGGAGGTCCGTGATGTTACGATAAGTCTCACTGGAATTGACTTTGATTTCAAATTCATCTACGGCTTTCATCTTTGCATTAAATTCACTGTAGCCGGAGTTATCCAATAGATCAGTAATATCCTTCCATATCCAGTTTGAATCCCTAATGACAATCGGCGGAAGCTTCGAACTTCTTTTCGGAAACTTAAATTCTTCAGATGCATGAGCATCACTTATTTGCCCAGTCGGGCACGTCACCTCATCTGTATTTCCGATAGGCCGCACCATGCTTTCCGTCAGGGACGTACTTGCAGCCGGCTTCTCGGAGGATTCACTAGATGGCTCCACTTTAGCGTGGCTACTGGCCGCTACTTTAGATGGGTTTGTGGAGGAGATTTCATTCGGCTTTTTGGATGAATCATCAGCTTTTGCAGCCCTCGTTTTCATCCTGCGTTTTACTGCAACATCGCCTTGGGTAGTTGAGTGAGTACTCCGTTCAGTACCATGGGTATGAGCTTTTTCGGAAGGAAGCTGAGTTAGCACATGGTACTTGTTTTTCAAATCCAATTCGGCTGACTTTTCAGGGCTGAGCGGCCGTTTAACACTGTGGCTGGGGGTAATCCATTCTATGCTTGAATCCACATCGTTAGAATGGTTAGACTCAGATTGAGAGGCCAAATCTCTTTCCGTGTTATGTATTATATCCATAAATCTGTTCAGGAATGCCAATTCAACTTGCTCATAGGGGGTCAGGCTATCATTCCTGGAAGTCAGTGCATGAAAGCGATCCACAATTTGCTGAATAATTGACATTTTCCAGATCAAGTCCAAGTCAAGAAAATTAGAGCTAGGCAAGAATAGGGCACGCAAGGACCTTTCACAGTCCCCAGAACACAAGGTCCAACGGGAACAAACCTTCTGTACGTGCCAACAAGTGTAGAAATATGCGAGCAGTTAGCAGAGTAACGGCAATCAAGAGCGAGGAAAGACTCACCACCGCGATCAAGCAGCAAATCACTACTATCCTCTATCCCTCAACCTTCGCACCTTTACTATCACTCGGATACTTAAGTATACATAAAGGACGTGAGTATATGAGAAAACTAGTGAGTAAAAAATTCGTTCTATAATAATTATCATAATTATCATAATACTTAAACTCCAAACTGTCAATGTAATTTTAAATATCGGTGCCTTCATCCGCTGGAAACCTGTTTCTATTTCAGACGAATTTCATTAAGGAATTTGAATTTTTTTTTTAATTTTAAAAATACAATTTCTGAAGTATTTGACAGTCCAACCTTCATAAGGTTAATTCATGGAAGACAAACTCATTTTCGTGAAAATATACCGTTTGTGACATCTTTTAGTCGTACTTTTCTATTGTGGCAGCGCGATCAAGAAAAGGAAAACGATTAAAGTTGCCATGGGAAGTTAAAGTTGCCGATTAATGTTTCAGACGACTTTTTATTTTTAGTGCAAAACGGCCAATTTACCCTGAAGGACTATTTCATTTTGTCATTTTGTGTTGGTTCACTATAAATATCACTATAAATTTACCTTTCACATAGTTGTCACCAAATATTATCGCCCTGTGTTATAGTTAAAGAAATTAAGTACTAAAGAATCTCCATAAATGTATGTATGTTTCTCCCAATGGGATAAAACAACGGTACCTAGAGCCATCGACTTTTGAGTAACTTAATCTTCTACCGAATAGGGTCAACTAGAAGCCCAAACTTGGAATTTGAAATTTGTTTTATGATCGCTTTCATATTTTATAACACTAACGAATTTATGATTAACAATATGAACGATTTCAAAGCGAGCAACGGCAACTCTTTATGAAAGAAAAATTATCTCCAGCGCACGAGGTCTGTGTATCCGAAATTCTAAAGCTTTACCCATTTTAAAATTATTTTGCAATATTGCTGTTGAATTGAATTTTATGATTTAAGTACGAAAAACATGATATTTAATAAATAAAGGTGACACACAAAACGATAAAGGAACGCCCCTTTCGGCGTAATACAAAACCTGAAAGCTTTCAGATTATAAGTAATATGAATGCTTTTTAAAATACATTTCGTAAAAATTCTTGTAACAAGAGCCTATAATCAACAGCAAAACATTTTATTAACCAAAGGGCCAATTTGCCCAGAAGAGCTATTAATTTCGTTTTGGCATTTTGCGTTCATTCGCTATAAATGTGGATTCACTTTTTTATATTTAAAGTTCACTTTTCAAATTAAATAATGAAGAATCTGTATGAATGCATGTATATTTCTTGCACTGAAAAATCAACGTTACCCAAAGTCATCGAATTTTGAATGACGTACGTTTCCACCCGAATATGCATATACGGAAGGCCAAATTTGGAATTCGTTTTGTTATGTATTTCATATTTCCTAAAATTTTAACGAATTTTTGATTAACAAACTCAACGATTTCAAAGCGAGTAAGGGCAACATTGTAAGGAAAAAAATCATACCAGTCTATTTTCTAATTTCTCCGATGTACAGTCTCGCGCACGGGAAATTTTTTTCTCCAGCTCGCGAGACTGTGCATCGGAGAAATTAGAAAATGGACTGATATGATATTGCACGGAATTTTACTGTCTTCGTACTACAGATATTAATTTCATTATAAATTATAAAAGCGCATTGCTCATCAAAGTAAAAATATCTGTCATGTAAATATTTTGTTCAAAGTGTTTGAGAAAACACTTCCGAAGAAACGTGTAATGTACCGTACACTTTATACAGTTGTACTTTTCACAACAGATCTAAATATTGTATCTTAAATAGTGTGCGATTTTTATTTTCTGTAGGAATTAGCCATGATTTTACAGTTATGAAAATATGCACTTATGAAATACCGTGTGTTAACCGCATGTGTCGTAAGAAGAGCGCGTTTACCGTTTGCAGGATAACATACTAAATATTGTTCAAACATCTTAAAAATGCATTGACTATTGAAAGACGAAAAGATGCCAATTCCTTCCAAACGAAAATTCGCATTCTCAAAAAATGAAAAAAATTAAATAAAGATGCATTCTTCTGAAACACGTTTCCAGTACGTAATATCCGTTAGAAAATTAGCGAGACATAGTAAGGCTATTACAGACGATATTTCAGTTATCGAATATCGCTTAATGGTCTTCCAGATCCTACTGCAAACAAAAAAAACTACTTTCCGGTTGTAAACCTGTGTCTAAATTCAAGGACAAATAAATTTTTTAAAAAAATATCTGTAAATTTTCAAAAACTTAACGATTGCCCAAAAGTGTTTGTTATGGATTTTTACGCTTTTGCTGACTTCGCAGTTTACCAGTCTGCTGCTACACTCACTCCTACTGACCTTTTTCTTTTTTTTTTTTTCTTTTTTTTTTCTTTTAAGCTTTATTATGAAACAGCATTTTCTTCGCATTTACGCCATATGCAATTCAACGGAAAATTACAAAAATTTAACAGCAGCATAGCAGTACATGTTTGAATTCACAATGCAACGTTAAGTATTGGCATACATTTTTGTGTTCTTTTCAGTCTTTTCTCAGTTAATCACAGCAGTTCGGCTTGACAAAACATTTTTTTGGTCTTTTTGTTATTAAAGTTCTGCGTATTCATATCAATATAATATTAATTATTTATTAAAGATCACATTTTTGGAGCACATTGGGGAGGACTTTATAAGGGAAAGTGGCTTGTATACACGTTACACATGGGGAAAACCAATCGGACCGAACTACCAGTGTTCAGCGACTTTACCGCTCGGCCGCTAGAGAAGTTAAACGAAAATGTAAAATGCAAACATTTTAATATACTTAACCTTATAATATATTATACTTAACCTTAGTAATAATAAAAAAATTAATTTTATTCAAATTTTGGTTTAAATAATTGCTACAGTTTGTTCACAACAGAGGACAGCATGCATATACGTACATGCATACAAATCTGTTCCCAACGAATTTCGGTCATTGCATTTGAAATCATTTCCTGCCTTGTTTCCAGTGATCATTACCATCTTCTAAATGGTAAATCTACAACTGACATGTACATGCAGATCCCCCAAAATACCTTCATTTCGTCGATTGTGATGGAATTCATTTTGCTACGATTTTGTAACCTGTACCTATTGGATTCAAATGTCAAATGTTCTAGAAATTCCTCGCCAAACATAAAAATTTCCAGTGGTGCTTTGGCTTGATAAGCGCTACATTTGAGTTTCAATTCACTCTTTTCGGTAGATCTTTATCTACCCACTCCACGAGTTTCTCAAATGGACATTTAAAATAATATATCTAAAATTACTAATTATGAATAAAACATGGCAGTATAAAAAAATGTAAGCAATATTATATAATGTTTACTATGAGAAATTGTACTAAATTGGAAACAGAAGTAGCAGCCAATTTCCACATACCATTGCTTTACTTTGATGCTATACAACCATCTATGATCGACAGATGCAAGTTCTAATAATATAGAATGAATAAACACAGGAATGTAATCTGTTAAGGCATTTACAGAAGATTAAACAAATTTAAACTTTTGTCTACTAGAGTGGACATGATGCAACAAAGGGTTAACGTTGAGTGCTATTAGTCACATGCTTTGAAAATAACAGGAATGGCGGTGCACTACATTCTGAGGACATATTTTAGCATGATAAATCAACGCAACTACTAACTTGCGATCGCGTGACGTAAAAATAAAATTGATCAGAACTGAGGTTTCTTACTCCATTATTAGGTGATCGGTGTAATTATCGTGCGCACGCGCACCGGCTCTCGAGCGTTGCCTCTAAAGCGATTTAAAATAGTTTGACAAAATGCAAGTCCAGGTGAGACAACACAGAAGATTACGGAAATTTTGTCAACGAAAGAAAGACTTAAAACATTTTCGCTTTCTCTGCACTACTATTACAATACGAGCCAAAAAATTGGCTTTGCGAGAAAACTTCATGGGAATTTTTGGA
Organism: Stegodyphus dumicola; assembly: GCF_044657685.1. NCBI lineage: Eukaryota > Metazoa > Arthropoda > Arachnida > Araneae > Eresidae > Stegodyphus > Stegodyphus dumicola. Next base: position 260,072,534 of record NC_140771.1, on the reverse strand, counting down.
CCGCGGACAGTTGAATTCTTAACACAGAATGGGAGAATGATAAATATGGCAATTTTACTCCTGTAGCGGTGATTATTGATATGTTATACGTGCATTTGTTTTCGAAGGTTCGTACTAAGAATCAAAAAGTCTAGCACTCAATAATAGAAAAAGGAAAGAGCTAATTCATTACAATAAGGTTTTATTAACTCTTAACTGTTTCAGACAGGAAGAGTCATTATGCGATATTCATTTCAAAAGAAATCTGCTTGATTTATACTCTAAAATAGAAGTCACTCCAAACATTTGAAACTTCCATAACATTACCATTGGCAATCGTTTGCCGTTTTTACTTTTGGATTAGCCATCAGTTACCTACTAAGTAAAAACGCTGTGACTCTTATAGCGATCAATTCTTAAAAGTGAGAATCAAAAATTCAATCTTACTCTTCTGTGACTGAAAGTCATTTTTTATTGCTACCACCGTTAATGTGGTTACATTATATTTGCAAATATTGATCTTTATTTTTCATTTCAAGCACTTTTGCTACTTTGTACTGGTCACGTTCCCGACGATAAAGAAAACCTCTTTATATATCAATAGCTAAAGAGAGACAAAAGGTTTCAGTTCTTGCAAATCTGTGTTCAAGTTACGGAAGAGCTACGTCGTCACAGTTACGCAATCCATACGAGATGGTTTGATCTAGAAATGACGCAATCCAGAAAATTTATAACTATTTTAGAGCAGAGAGAGGGGGGAATAAAGAACTATTGCTAACTTAAATTATAATTTAGATTTGCATAATTTATATCATAATTTTGATTTACGTATTTTTTATCTTACCTATAAAATTACCTTTTTTCTACTCTAATGCTTTTGCCGTAAAGTCTTTTTTGTCATCACGCCGTTTTCGCTTTAAAGGGGGGATATGTATGAGTGAGTTAAGAGTACTGTAATTTTTCCGGCTAGCTTCGCTCTTTAGATGCGCTTTGCATTGTTTGTGTTTGACGTTCTTAGCTTGAAGTGTACTGATTGTACACTTCAATTCAATAGTCATATCGCATAATAAGTTTAAAACGAGAATATTTTTCTTCTATCATATAGAATTTCCGATAAACGGTCTCTAGCGCTGGAGATAAAAAATGTTTTTTTTTCGTACAGTGTTGCCATTGCTCGCCTTGAAATCGCTGAGTTCCTTAATCAAAATCCGTTAAAATGTTACAAAATAAGCGCACTTTACGGAAGAGTCTTCTGAGTGAAGCCTTATCGTCAGACAGCAAGTTTATACTATTTTGCAAGCTTGTTGAATGGAGATAAATGTTTTTACAATTGTTTGCCTTATGGTACTTTATAGTAATGGAAGTCTAATCCACAGTCGCTGATTACATCCCAAAATTTTTTAAAAATAATAAAAATTCAGAAATGCAATGGAAAATTCATTTTTAATAAATCATATCATATATATAATAAACTATGTATTCAGACTTCATATTAAAAGCTGGTTACAGTTTCTGATTTGTCAAAAAGATATATAATGTCAAAATTAACTTTTGTTTGTCTTCCTATATCAAGTGGGATTTTTAATGACGTTTTATTCCTGCTTTCTGAAATGACAACAATGGTTTCAACTTGCCTGAATTTTGAAATTTGTATGTGTGACTGACTACTTATTACAAACAGGATTGTAAATTGTGAAAATTAAAATATTCTACTCAAGAAATGTAATTAAATCGAATAGATGAATATGCCGAAATAATTTTAAAAAACCAATAACTTTGTTAAAAAATTTATTAAAATCTGGTTGTGGAATGAGATGGATTTCAATTAATGTATGTACCTACTGCTTCCATTAAGAGCAAAAATCCATCCCGCGTCATCAGAATAATCTTCCATATTAATGCACATTTTTGTTTTTGGTATATTTTACTAAGGAAGAAATTTCTCTTATTAGCGGGATAAAAAGTCATTGAATACTGTATACAGAAATCCCTGTTTACTCAGTTATTTGGAAGAAAACAGACCGTTTTTCAATCGATGAAGAAATAATTAATTTATAGTCATCATATAGATAAATGTTCAATGACCCCCGGAACATTTTCACAAAGAACTAAACATAACTGAATTATTAATGATAAACTTTACTTAACAACAAAGACATATAAGCAAGTATTTACGTAAATTGCACGATCAAGAATAAAAAATGCAGGGGATGTGGAGATTCTAAAATGAAATTTCCAGAAATAGAGAAAGTCGATTTAATTCCCAACAGCAGCATAATGGTGCACAAGTGGGTACGACCTCTGGACACTATTTGTTTAGTCCGCATCGAATTTCGAGATTGACTACATGGCATTTTCATTTTTTTTTTTTTTCGAGTACAGCATGAACCAGTTTAAATCCCTGAAGACTTTTATAAAGTTATCTCTTCCTTCAGGCAAATACCTCTCACATGCTTTGCCACAATCAGTTAAAACTAAGAATTTCGCTAGCATATATTTTGCTTGCAAATTATTTGTTCATGTTTGTTGTTATTATTAGACCTCATAGGAGATGTATTTTTTTAAACTTAAAGATAAAAGCCTGTATTAGAAAAACAGAATTTGTAAACATGTATGTGCTTAAAAATATTGATGGATGAGTAAAGCTGGTGAGTGTTGCCACTGCATGAAATATAAGATCTTTCTTTTAGCTTCCACGCGCACTCAGGAAGAGCTGTTTCTTAGGGCGTTGTCATTTTGTAAAAGTATAAGATCTTTATTCAATTTTTCACATTTAATCAGTTTACTATTGATTAACCAAAGGAGAGATTTAAACTTAATAAAAGCACTTCTATTTAATTTATTCTCTATTCTTATCTTCTTTTATTCTTCTCTCTTCGTCTTTTATTCTTCTTTCTCCTTGTTTTGTTCTTATCTTCTATTTAATTTATTTCTAATTCTATTCAATTTAAATTTTCGTTTAACTTTTTCGATAATGTCGGTATAACTTAAAATTATATCTAGCTAATAAATTTTACGAACTTTTGTAGCTTTGTTATAATTTAAAGAAGATAGATGTTGTCTTTGCGTGAAATAATAGATATTTAATTTATCTTCTACGTCACATTTTGCCTATCCTGTTGTAGAGACATTAGGTAATTTGGAAGCAGGAAAGATGAAAAACAAACAACGCCTTGGCCGCGAATCGAACCGCGAACCAACCACTTACGCGCTGAGCGTGCAGGCCACACATTTTATAAGCAGTTTTTAGGCACCACGAAGGCTCACTAAGAAGGTGGGGGAAATGCGTTATATAATCTCCCCTTTTAAAGGGCGACAGGAGTTTTTAGGGGACCCAATCGGCAATTCCTGGGTGAGGAGAATCATCATCCAACACCCTTTTAGTTCGGGCGCCACTGTAGAGATATTAGGTAATTTGGAAGCAGGAAAGTTGAAAAATTAGCAACGCCTACGCTGGGAATCGAACTGCGGACCACCCAATTACGCACTGAGCGTCCAGACCACTACATCACGAAGGCTCAATAAGGAAGGTGGGAGAATACCTTATACTGTGTTCATAGTTCTCCTTCATCAAATTCTTATATTTTATACTTTAAATTTGCGAGATTATATTTTAAAGTAAAAATGAAGCTTATTGTGAGGAAAAATATGCCAGGTTATAGAATAAATTTATTGACATATTATTTTTTTTTATTTACTATCATATATGTATATATTCAGAAACAAATATTACTTTTAAATATCAGTCATTGCAATGAATAATGTATTGATCTCATTATGGAGTTATTATTATTACTACCAGAGAACAACGTTTCTTGTTGCTTAAATGATATTCGCGACTGAATTTTATAAGCAGTTTTAAGGCTATGCCAATATTTCTAGTTCTGTTTTTTACCGCTTTCCTTTCGCCTGGAATAGATTGACATCTTAAGTTTTCCAAGATAGAAGTTTTATACAAGTAGTATTCGAATACATCCCTTGTATTTCCACTCTGGTTTTAGGCAGAAAGTTTACTTTTCTAATATTTCTAAACCATTAAAATAATGTCTGTCGCAGAAACTATTTTAATGGTCTTCCCTTTTGTTAACATCACGGATTCAAAGAATATGTATTGTTCTTTGATGGATTCGTTTCCGGGAAAGACTTCTTTAAAGGAGTTAAGGGAGGGAAAGAGTTTTTTTTTAATGCACCATTTGATTGCACAATATTTCTAGTTCTGTTATTTCCCACTTTTGCTCACACCCTGCCTCTTAGTAACTGAAACCGACGTTTTTGAGTAAAGGAGAGATTCAGAAAATATGAAGCAACTAACCGCGAAAATTTACAACGATCGTGATCCAAAATGTCAGTTAGATGAAAATGTACAGTTGAAAAAAAAATAATATTCGAATAGCATTAAAAAGTATAATACATCAACACACGTTTGACGAACGAACTCTGGAATGTGAAAAAAAAATTTTTTTTTTCTCATTTGTTAGATTTATCAGTTTTTAATTCCCTTTCTGTTTTTTAAACCGGTCAGTCGAAAAAATATAATGCACAAAAAAAATCATGTTACTTTAATTCAGGAGTTATAATACTGAATATCAGACTTTCGCTATCTTCTTTAGTCGTAAATATGCCACGAATGGATTGGATATATTTTTTTAATTCAGTGTAGATTTCTGGATCGTTTAGTACTTTCGATTGATTCAGACAGTAAAAAAGCCATCAGATAATAACTGATGTTAAAGATCCACGTTTTCTGTATTACTAACTGATAATAATAATAATCTATAAATAATTTTTAAAAAATTAAGAAAAAGGGGGAAAATACATATTCAGGGCACTGCTCTCAGACCACACATCGCTCTCATGACTTCCCGATCAAGCAGGTGTGTAAATGGGTAATCAGTCATTCACGGTCTCTGAAATAAGAATAGTAGAAACATATACAACACATATGTAGTGACTGACAAGCTCTCGACACGACTGGGCCACATATATCTCTTCTCCTTCAGCTGAGAAAAGCTCAGTCTGGAAGGCGACTGCAAAATTAAAGAGATGCTACACCAATATTCCGCCCTTAAATGGCCGACAAGGAACGCCTCCACCGAAATTGAGAAGGCTGAGTCACTAGCTTATCACTATGCTTCTCAATTCTGCATAAAGAGCATCTCCCACCCTCCAACGGAACACATGGTCACCAGCACACTAACACAATACCTCTCAAAGCCACGCACAAACAACTTTCCTCCTGTCAAACGATCAAAGGTCTACGGCTAGATCGAGAAACTTCCAAGTTAAGAAGAATCCTTGACTGGACAAAATATCTAACAAGATAATCAAAAACATCTGGTTCTCATGTTGCTGAAACTTGTCTCAATGATCAGTGCAATGCTACACCTTGGCCACTTTTCATCGCCGTGGATGATTGCTATTATAACTTCAGTTCCAAAGTCTGGAAAGCCACCCTAGGAGCCATCCTCCCAAAGACCTATCAGCTTGTTATCATCATTAAAATCACTTCGATTATTCACGACACCAATAATCAAGTCCTCACTGTAAATGAAAGGAATGTCAGTATCGGAGTCATGTATTTATATATGTCTCTCTTACTTGAACGAAGTAATGGAAAAGAGTAATGCAAAAATTATCCTATATTTATATGCTTGGGGAAAAGTGTGAAAGCTTCTGAAATATATACATTACTGCTGAATGTTTTTCATATGGATACATTTAATCACTGATAGGGTCTATACTGTAATTACTATCGAAATCTTGTTACATTACATAAAAGCCAATTTTAAAATTTTTGCGTCATTTTTTAATGTGTATACACGCGCGCACATATACATATATGTGTGTATGTGCGAATAAATTCATGGTAAATTCATGTCTAAGCTTGAGAGTCGCTACGGCATAGTGACAGCCAGATCTCCAACGAAGGACAGAAGAGGCGGCTCTTCCCATAATTTTAAGTTCATGAGCATCAGAATTATGATAATTTTTTAAAATTTCTTACAAAATTACAGAAAATGCCCCATCGAATTTCGCTAAATATTCAATACACGATGCGTGAAACACAGTGCAATGAAGGTGGGACTTAGTAGAAATAAAAGTAGCTTTAACAATAATTTGACATCTTAACGTCTTTTCAAAATAAAAACAGCTCAAATTTAGTTTTTGTAAAGCTTCAAGCCACTTTCGTAACAGGAACTTTTCTGATATGAGGTATTCTGAGAAACAGTAACCAGTTACAGAAAGAGTCACGTCGAATAGTGTCTTCTGTACTTACTCTATATTCGTTTGCAGAGTGTAAAGAAGGAGATGAATTTTCAATTGTCTATTTTCCCTAGTTTATACTAGTGCACAGTTTGTCCGTGCAATAATATAGGGAGCGATGCTGATTTGATACATCAGTTTAACGTACAGTTTTATCTGAACTATACATTTAATTAATGTCTCTTTTGGCAGTATAAAGTTGAGGAAACTAATTACTTGCGAATAGGTCAATAGGAGCTAAAGCTTCATTGATTCAAGATTTCAAATATTGAACTTCCTTGAAGCTTCCAAATGAAAGGCCTATTTTAATTATGCACGTGTCCATATGGCGAGCCTTTAATAGCAACTGTTATGACCTAAATGCAGATTTCAATTCGTAATTACTTACTTAAATAATCGAAGAAAGCTTTTAAAGTACCTCTGTTCATAATATGTTATAGGTAAAAAATAATTCACTGTGTAGAAAATGATAGTTCATACACAGTTCATATCAAAATTAGCACTTATATGTTGTAAATTAATTTATTTCGGACATTCGTTTACCAATATTGGGCTCCGGAAAATATAGAAGGTTTTCTTCCATTGGTTCTGTATTTTTTAAGTTATTGCTTTTTTTCAATTTATTTTGTAAAAATGTTAAATTATCAATATTAATTTCCACTATTAAGTTAACTGAAATGAGTTGATTAATTCAATTTTTATACACACCCGTCTATATAGTCATCAGTTAACTAAACTAACTGAGTTGATTAACTCGTTTCTTATGCACACCCGTTTTTAGCACAATTATTTAAATCTTATAATTGATATTTTAATCTTGTAATTGATAATAAAAAATAAATTTGAGTCATTCTTCAGCAAATGAGAAATTTTTGGTAAGGGGGCTTAGTTTTATTTACGATAATTTATGTAATGCTTCTGCTTCTAGCCTAACCTGCAAGTTAGTCAAAGAAGAGCAAGCTACAGAATTTGAATCTTATTGAAGATTCTTGTCATTATCAATCTTTATTTCAACAACAATTGGCAGTTGTTAATTAATTTAAATTCCTGAATGTAAATCAGTCTTATGTACAGCTTAATTCATTTTTGAGCTCACCAGCGGCCGAGCGCTAAAATCGCTGAACACTAGTAATTCGGTCCGAGGTTGCATGGGCGTTTTCGTGGTTTTCCCCATGTGTAACGTGTATACGAGCCAGTTTCCCTTAGAAAGTCCTCCACGAAAGGCATCCCTCCCCTTAGGCAGATAGCCCTAGTGTGCTTTGCCGTATTCTTAATACACCAACACCATAATTCATTTTTGAAACAATAAGTCTAGATTAGGATTTTCCGGCAATTTTAAATGAATTGAATTTTTCACTGACGTTACAAATTAAAGTTCCGAGACATACTGCAGGTAAAGCAGCCAATATCGTTCTAAGGAAAACCGTTCCTACACATCAAACCTACTAATTTTTGTTTTTACCGCTTTGCCTCAAAGAAGCAGAGCAGTATATTTTAAAAAAGTGCAAAACTTTACAAGCATCTACGTTTGTTTTTTCATTTTCAAATATTTATACCGCGAAACAGAACGAAAAAACTGCTCGCTAGCAATTCGAAAATGTTTTAGATTGTATTATTTGTTAGAGTGGGTTATGTATAATTTTACATTACTTTTCTTCTTTGCGAATCTATGCTTGTATTCAAAAATTTGATTTTAGAATTTTCAACCAAAGTGAAAATGCATACCTTGACGTAAAACTCAAAGAATAAATTTTTCCAATTTTTGCCTTCACCTTACCGTGTCAGTTTGCTCCTCTTTCGTTAAAATGTTAATAATTAAAATGCATAACCTGCTCTTTATGATATTATATATATAACATAAATACCATAATATACTATAATATACATATAATATATATATATATATATATATATGTGTGTGTGTGTGTAGTGCCAGTGTTGAATAACAGAGGACGTACAGATTGCTCAGCGTATAATTCTTTTAATGTTTTATTTTTTGTTTTGTCAGTTGGCAACTAGATGAGTAAACACTCATTAAAAAGATTTAAAGAATGACGACGATAAAGACGTAAATCAAAATGTATCGAAGAAGTTAATTCAGTTTATACTAATTTATTTGTTAAAAAATGTAAGTACTTTAAATGTAATTAAACGTGATGTCAAGGAGTTTCTTAGATGTGTTTTGCAGAAGGTATTACCACATATTATCTCGAGTGGGAATTACAAGTCTACAAATTTTCGGCATTCATTACTCAAACGCGCTGCAATAATGCCTGCTCTCTTGGATTACGACAGTTTTTGGAGATTTTCTGTTGCTCTGCTAGGTATGGAAGTACTTTGTTTCGCCTCTGTTTTCGGAGTGTAGATAGGAACATCGTGAATCTGACAAGCATTTCTTTTCTGCGTTATCTATTCTCTTGTTATCAATTTGTAAAAATCTTCAATAGAAAACTTACTTCTAAAAAACTGTAGCTCATTCATTACAGAATGTCTACCAACAGACCTTTCGTTAAAAGCAATTACTGCTTCATTTACAGCAATTTGAACTATCCTACTACCAGCACCACATGTCTTTGGACAAAATTTCCAAATTAAAGAATTAAATGATTCATTATTATTTTGTGTATTGCCGCCAAGGCAACGTCTCAATAACGAAGGTTGTGACAAATCTATAAAAACTGGCTTTATTGCCTCCATTACAGCGACTGGTACAGAATTTATATGCTTATAATCAGTTTTATTTTGCTTAGCTTTATTGTATTTCCACCATGTGGTTTCATTTGTAGGACAAAAGTCATGAATCAGCTTTTCATCACTCGATATTTTGTGGTAGTAAATTGCACAAATGGCTTCTCTCATATCACTAACAGGCTCATTTTATTCTCCAATCGCATTACCATAATACGAAGTTATTTCATTTATTAATTTATCTGTTAGTCTCCCTTTCCCAGAAAGAGGTTTACCGTCATTTAATTTTACTTTTTTTCTTTCAAGTTTTAATTTGCGTAGACTTGTTCCCATTCGTTTTTGAATATGTCCAACACACTGAATTTTTTCTATATTTAATGAACCATATGGTTTGGCGTCAGTTATACCTGCAAAAGGTTTTGCATCACCGTCACCAATATAAGAAGTATATTTTACACCTCTTTTTTCCATGGAACGTGAAAAAATGTTTACCATTCCATTCACTTCCATTTTTCCTGAAGAACCAAGATGATTCTTCAAACAGGCCTTGTGTTCACTTACGTCATTTCCTTGAAATGACTCGCAACCTTTGCAATATAAAGACAGTACTTTTGTATCGATTACTTTGTTGCTTTCTGACCCTATTACGGAACAGACTCCAACCAAAGACGTATGTCCTCGAGTCTTCCACGTACCGTCTCCACTTACAGTCACATTTAACGACGAATTTGAAAGAACTGCTTCTGTTTGCGCAGCTTTCTTCATTGATCTTTCCGCAGCATGTGTTGTCGAGCATAGTTGACTTTGAGCATAGTAACTCAAATTTTGAGCTTAAATCATGATGAAATGGTTCACTTAAATGAACATCACCTTTACAAATTTTACAACATAAATTATTTTCAATAAATTGAAATAGGATATCCAAATCAAATAATCTATAACCACTAAAATTAGGCTCTAAATTATCTTTATGTCTTGGTGGCAAAACAGTGTCACTATTTAATTTTTTAAACGAACTAACACCACACTTCTTATTCATTATAACATTATGCTGATTTCCCTGGAACTTTCTTTTCTTTGGTCGAGTACCAGAAGATCTTTTATTTTTTACATCTTCCTCACAATTTTCCATAATTATCAGGTGATAAAAATACTAAACAAAAACTGCAATGTTATAATAAAAACACCTTCAAAAAAGTCAAAAGAAATTTAGAAATCGCAAAAGAGCTTGTAGACAATTAGGCTTACAAGCTCACGCTAATCCAAAGCTGGAATAAGATTTCAACACACAGCTTAGAAAAAACTCAAGCAAAAATACAAATTATAAAACGAGTTAAGTTGTGCAAAAAATGTTTACAAAAAATCCGTGTTGATATCCATTGAAACCCAAACAGACAGCCTCATTGCTGACGCCAGCTGCGTCAGCCCTATAAATCAACAAAATGGCACCTGACTGATTTTTTATATTTGGTCATAGGGAAAAAAACTACTGCAGTTATATCGTTGGGAGTGGTGTCAAAATAAGCAGAAAAAAATTAGCTTTAAAATGAGCCAAAATTTGAAAAATCACTTTTTTTTTTTTTTTTGAGATTTTATGTACAGGGGTTGGACAAAAATATGGAAACACCTTTAAAAAAACATGTTTCTTTGCTTAATATGGTGTAGGAAACCCGTTGGCATCCAAAACAGCTTGCAGTCTTCTCGGAATGGATAAATACAGTTCCTGTATGTTTGCCAAGGGAATATTATACCATTCTTCCTGCAAAACGGTGGCAAGTTCAGATAACGATGTTGGCAGTGGATAACGAGAACGCACTTTCCGTTCCAATGTATACCACAAAGGTTCGATAATATTCAGGTCTGGTGACTGTGGTGGCCAGGGTAGATGGGACAACTCATCCTCATGCTCAGAAAACCAGTCCTGGACAATGTGAGCTGTGTGAACAGGGGCTTTGTCGTCTTGGAAGACACCATCACCATCGGTGAACAAAGTTTGTACCATGGGATGAACTTGATCGGTCAAAATGTTCACATAAGTCTTGGCAGTCATGTGCCCTGACACAGTTATCATGGGGCTAGCAGATAACCATGATATGGCTGCCCAAACCATAACAGAAGCCCGCCATGTTTCACTCTTGGCAACAAGCAGTCTGTATTATAGGCTAGAGATGGCGTTCTCTAAACGTAAACTCGGCCAGAAGTGGGAAACAATGTGAAAGAAGACTCGTTAGACCATATAACTCGCTTCCACTGCATTATAGTCCAGGCTTTATGACTTAAACACCACGTTTTCCTGTTACGGGCATTAGCATCACTAATGAATGACTTCTCAATTGCAGCGCGGCCAGCAATTCCCTGTTTATGAAGCTCCTTTCTAATTGTTTTGGTACTCACAGGGTTCGGTAACACAACATTCATTTCAGCAGTAACTTTTGCAGCTGTGGTCTTCTTATTTTTCGTCACAATTGCCCTTAATGATCGTCTGTCACGATCACTCAGGACACACTTTCGTCCGCGCTGTGATTTAGCAGATGATGTTTTTCCGCTTTTCAAATATGCGGAATAAATCTTCGATACAGTACCTCTTGAAACACTAAACACCTCGGCTACCTTGCTTACGGAAGCACCTCCCATACGTGCTCCAACAATTTGCCCACGTTCGAAGTCTGTTAACTCTGACATAATGCAATGACAACCTCACATAACAGTACTCCGACAACAACTGAACTGTTTAGAACATTTAAGAAGTTGTACAGGTGGCGTCAGTAGTCAAAAACGCCAGCGCCACCTACACATTTCATTAAAATCAATCTTTCTTTCCAAACATGCATTTCACAAGGTGCTTCCATATTTTTGTCCATCCACTGTATGAGACCCCTTAAAGGCTTATTTTATATTTTAGCTTCAAATTGAATGCTGATTAAATAAGTTTCCTCAGACGAACTGCGCATGCTCGCGCCATTGCTGTGTGTGTTTTCTTGAGCTCTGATTTTCATCTTTATTTTGCGATAATTAATGTGTGTAAACTATTTATTGTGTATAATTTTATTTGTGCAAGTGCTCTGCTTTATATTTGTGCAATTTGTTTCAAGTTAAAAGAAGTATTGTTAATATTATGGCTCTTGCAAGATTTCGGTATAGTTAACCCTAGCTTAACGATTTGTTTACTTCTTTGAGTAGTGCTACGAAGCAAAAGAATGCCAAGATGGACGAAGACGATGATGTGTTTTATAGTGCGCTTAAATGTTGCTATGATAAACTTGAAACGGCTATTGAGTCAAAGTGTAATATGAACCAGAATATTCGTGAAAAGGCAAGGCATGCAATGTGTGAGTTAAAGTGTTTGATTACTAAGAATTTTTAACGTATTAAGTCGTTGGGTTACCGTGAAGCTTGTAGAGAAAGTCTTAAAGACATTTTCGTAAAACCAACGTATGCTAGTGCTGTGCTGCCATCTCCTGTGGAGAATGCAAAACAAAATTCTTTAAGTTGTGGTCTTGTCATTTCTTCGGAAAATCGTTCGTCAGAGGATATTAAGAAGATTCTTAAATTACAAATTAATCCTGTAGAGAAAAAAGTGGGTATTCTCAATCTAAAAAATATTGGAAATGGCAAGGTATTGATAGAATGCCCCCCTGAAAATGATTTAAAAAGGATACAAACTGAAATTCAAGTAAAATCACCGGAATTAACTACCTTTCCTTCCAAACGAAGGAATCCTACGATTTTAATAAAAAATGTCCCTAATGAGATAAGGGATGAGGATGTTCTCGATGTTTTAAAAAATCAAAATCCAGATGTTATCGCCTCTGAAAATAAATGGACTGAATCTCGAATTCGATTTACGTTAAGGAAATTTCAAAATACGAGACATTTAGTTGTTGAGGTGCATCCAGACATGCGTAGAGGTATTTTACAGGAATGTAGACTAAAAAATTTCTTGGAGCATCTGTACGGTGGATGATTTTGTCGTAATTAATCGGTGTTTTAATTGTTTAGGATATAATCACCGTGCTGAACATTGTAAAAATCTACGTGCTTGTTATTTCTGTGCACGTGAACATGAAAGTAAAAATTGCCCACATAAGAATTTGAAAGTCTGTATCAATTGCATTAGACGCAATCAAAAAATAAAAGATGAGAAAAAAAAATTAATTGTAAGCCATTTGCCTTTTTCTGAAAGTTGCTCTTGTCCTGAATTTATAAGAAGTCAAAATATAGCAAGAACAAATTATGGATAATAGTCATAATTTTATTTTAAAATTTGTTCAAATTAATTTACATAGATGTAAGGCTGCTACTCAGCAACTTGTTTTGAATATGGAGGTAAACAATGTTTCTGTTGCTTTTATTCAAGAACCTTACTCTTATCATGGTCTTATGCCTGGCTTTCCGAGTTCCTTTAGGTTATACTATGATTTTAACTCAGAGGTCATAAAGGCTGCTATTGTTGTTCGAGCCGGATTTCTACCTACTTTTTTGGATTTGAGATTCTTGGATTATAATATGGTGACTCTTGATATTATTTTTAAAGATACTAAATATTTTCTATTTTCATACTACTTTGAGCCCTCCCGATGTATTGAATTTGATTTGCATAAAATAAGTCGGGTCTTCCAGGCTAAGGATCTTGCAAAGCTTATTTGGGGTATGGATTCCAATAGTAAGTCTGAACTGTGGTTTAGTCCCTACAGTGATGCTCGAGGAAACAAGCTTGGAGATTTCGTCAGCTCCTATAACTTATATGTGATCAATGAGGACTGTGGCCCTACCTTTTGTTCGGAACAGGGATCAAGCTATATAGATGTCACAATTATGGGAGCTGATTTGCTAGCAAATGTTACCCGCTGGTGTCTCTCGGACTGTGAATCATTGTCAGATCATGCAATGATTGAATTCGACTTATCTGTTTCTGATGCTTCTTTAATTGCTGTCAGTAGAATTTTGTTTAATACAAAAAAAGCAAATTGGGGATATTTTGAAAAATATTGTTCACAGTATATTTCTTTAATCATTAATGGTTTGGATTCTTGCTCGAGCACTGACTCACTTAATGTGATTGTAGATTTTATGACTTCAGTTATTTTTCGGGCATGTATTAAATCTATGCCTACTAGAAGGACTGGTAGGCGAAAAGTACCTTGGTGGTCATTGGAAATTTCCATTATGAGAAAGAGAGTCAACGCGGCTAGACGGAGGTTCCAGAGGACTACTAGCAATGATATAAGGGACTTGTATAAGCAGAAATACCTTGATTTAAGGAAAAAATACAATGAAATGCTTATTGAGGCCAAATTAGAGTCTTGGAGGAAGTTTCTTTCCGATATCAATAATGAGAATGTGTGGAAAAAAATTTACACTTATGGTATTAAAGAAAATTTTATGAGGAAGATTGAGATCTCGGGCCTTCGGCTTTCAAGCGGTAACTTTACGTCTTCCTTGGAGGAAACTATCGATGCTATTCTTGATAAAGCTTTTCCTCCTGATTGTGTGAGACTTGATAATGACTTTCATACTCAGTGGCGCTCATCTGCTCGCAGTAGTTATACGTCTCAGATTGATCCTCCTTTTTCGCAGGCCGAGGTTGATGATGTAATTCGTAATTTAGGGCTTGGCAGGTCTCCTGGGCCGGACTCTATTCCCAATGAAACCATAAGATACTTCCATCGTCTTTTTCCTGCAGTTTTTCATAGATTATTTAATATATGTTTGAATCTTGGTGCTTTTCCACGAACTTGGAAGAACGCCCTTGTTATTGTGATACCCAAGAAACAAAGTATCACTGTTCCACATGTGAATAATCTTAGGTGTATCTGTCTTCTTTCTTCTTTAGGTAAATGTTTTGAAAACTAATTACTAACAGAATTACTTGGCATCTACATAAAGAAAATATTCTTAGTGCTGACCAATATGGTTTCATTGCTCAAAAATGTGCTGAGGATGCACTTCTGCGTCTTAGCAACATTGTACAGAGGGGTAAGATGAGAGGTTTGTACACTATTTTAATTTTTCTTGATATTGAAGGAGCTTTTGATAATGCATGGTGGCCTGCTATTCTCAATTTACTAAAAGAAATGAAGATACCTCAAAATGTGTTTAATGTTGTTTCTGATTTGCTGAAAGACAGGACGGTCGAGCTTTCTTTGGGTGGCACCTCAAGTGTTCGCCGACCTCAAAGAGGTTGTCCACAAGGTTCTGTTTCCGGTCCCAAGCTTTGGATTATTATTATGAATGATCTCTTACAGAAACTTTCTGATCTCTTCAGTTGTGAAGTCATTGCCTTTGCAGATGATTTGTTGATTTGTATTCAAGGAAAAGAAATGCAAAAAGCTTTTCGTCTCGCCCAAGATGTTATAGATTTCATTTATCATTGGTCAATAGATTTTAAGTTAAAGTTTAACCATGCAAAATCCAAGGCCATGTTTATTGATAGAAAAAATACTACTTATGAAGGATATCAATTGCTTTTAAATGACAATCCCCTTGAGAGGGTGAATGAAATTAAATATCTAGGTGTTTTTTTTTTTTTTTTTTTGGACAGCAAATTTAACTGGAAAAAGCATATTTCCTACATTTCTAATAAATGTGAGAGACTTCAGCGTGGGCTGAATCGAATTGCTTGTAATAGTTTTGGTGTTAAATCGAATGTTAGCGCAATTATTTATAAACAAGGCATTGTACCCCTTATTTCATATGGATGTAGAGCTTGGGGATTGTCTCTAAAAAAGAAAATTAACTCTAAACGCCTGCTTCGAGTTCAAAGACGTATTTTGCTGCGAGTTATAAGCGGTTACCGAACTATTAGTTACAATGCTGTTTTCTTTCTTGCCGGATTTCCACCACTGGATTTGTTTATTCTGACTTTTATAGATTATAAGAATAGTCTTGCAAATTACTCCAATTCTCACTTTGATCGTTTATTGCCCTTGTCTGTTCTACCACATCCTTCTGTAAGACAACCAGTACAGATTCTGGATAGTACGGACACTGATGTTAATTCATTCTCATTTGTGCTGTATACGGATGGTAGTAGGATTGATGATAAAGTTGGTTTTGCTTATGTTATTTTTGAAGATGATATTGAAATTGAGTGTCACCAATTTCGCATTAGAAATGAATGTACTGTATATATTTCTGAACTTCTGTGTATTAATTTTGCAATCAAGTGGATAATTAGCCAGAATGGAAGTGGTTCCAGCTACTTGATCTGTACGGATTCACTCTCTTCCCTGGAATCTCTTAAAAATACCTCTTTATGTAATGATATTATTGTCAATATACAGCAGTCTCTCGGAGATCTGGAGAAGAGGGGTATTTCAGTGTTTTTTACATTTGTCCGTGGTCATTCGGGTAATTATGGAAACGAGAGAGCTGATTGGCTTGCTAAGAATGCAACTAAAAATGATATTAACGTTGATGAAAATATTCCAAAACATTTAAAGCTAAAATGATTGAGCGGTGGAACTGTGATTATATCTCTTCTGATAAGGGATCTGTTACAAAAGCATTCTTCCCAACTATTTTTGAAAGACTGAAAAGTAAGGACTTGTTACTCAATTTTAAAGTTACGCAATTTTTGTCTGCACATGGTAAGTTTAATGTTTATCTTGAACGATTTAAGCTGATATCTTCCAATTTGTGTAACTGCAATCTTAGCGTTGAGCAAAGTGTTTTCCACCTGCTTTTTGATTGCCCACTGCTTGATAAAGCAAGAAATCTTTTGAAATGTAGATTGAAATTCATTGGAATTCATTGGCCGCCGAAATGTTATGATTTTGTATCCTCGATTTCGGCCTACCGAGCTTTCAATGATTTTGTTGACTTTTATTTTAAACACTGTTAATGATTTCTTTATACATTTTTATACTTTTGTATTTACTTGTGTTTTTTTTTCCTTGTTATGATTTCATTGTATTGTTGAAAACTGATGATATTACTTACTATTCTGCCTTTTTCACTTACGATTTGTAAGTCTCGTGCGATACTTTGTGGTGCACGAGGATTTCTTTTTCTTTAAATAAAAAAAAAAATAAGTTTCCTCTTGGTGCTCTTATAAAATTTTATTATAAGTGTTAAATTTGAACGATTTTGGATACCCAAGGTTTTTCTGAAAGAAGAAGCCGTAGAAATATTAGAAAACTGATAGTTTGTTTTGGTGACTTAAGAATGTGTCTACGTCTTTGGTAAAACGCCACCGTGAATGGTGCCGTTAAAATTTTTAAATGTTAAAGGCTTGTCACAATTTCTGTCGCAACTTCGAGGCTGTCTCTGCTCTTAATAGTTAGTAAACTTCTTTGGAGGAAATCACGACATGTTACAACTCTTCAATCTGATATTAACACGACTTGATAGTTACTACGTAATTCCAAACGGCTAATGTATCGTAATGAGGAAGAATTAATATTTTCCCTTGCCAACGCGATTGCAAGTTACGTTAAACTGACAACCTTTTAAGAAGAAATTTCAGTACATTTTTCCATTGCAGAGAATAGCATTTAGTTTCCATGCCATTAAATAACAGCTACTGTTTATAGCGCTTGGCTTATCTTTCTAATTTAAATTTAAAGGGTAATATATTTCTTTAATTTCTGATGTTTGTCTAATTATATTAATTTATGTTAATGAAGAAATTCAAAAACAAATGTAAATTTTAAAATTGAGAATTGTAGCGACTCCTTTAATTAATACCTAAAGATAACTTTTTGAAGGGATTTTCATGATTAAATTTTTTCATGCTTTTAAAAATATTTTTTCGAATAATTCTCTCCTCTTTAAAATTTTTAAAAGTGTGTGCTTCATAATTTTAAAAGTTAATTATTCTTTGAGAATTTAAATTCTAATCTCATGTTACTATTTATTATCATTCGGATTTCGGGTTCTGAGTGCGTATCTCAGACGATCAGTTATTACATTATAAAAAAAAAATCAACTGGGAGAATTGCTCGTGGAGTGGGATACGAAAGAATTCTATTATAAAGGGACGCGCTGACTATCTCAACTGTAAAATCCTTATTACAGTACATTTTCTGCCCGCATGACAGCGTCTAGCTAATATGTTATGCACTGCGGTTGTTATTTTACATATTCTTGCATTGCTATGAATATTTTTAAAAAACGTTTTTTAAACACACAAAAAGATTTGAGAATATTTTGATATTTTTCTGATTATGTTTTATTTAAAAACGACATGCAGAAGAAAAATAAGTTTCCGAGTTGAAATTCTATGAGTTCAATTTTAAGTTATTATAAATTAAAATGTTAGCTTCGTGAGTTGTCTACGCTAGATGTGTGTTTCATTAGTTTAGAAAAAAATTACATTTGAATAAAATTTTGTATCTCTTACGTTTTTTATATTTTTAAACGTCTTCCCCTTTAAACTAATTTTTGAAATTTAATCAGAATTCCAGGTTACAAATACGTTAATGCTTTCAGTATAAGAATATTTTATGTTTCATTAGCAAAATGACGTGATCGTATGCGCAGAGAAGCAGTACAGATTTGTAGTTCATGCCATGCATAACAATCCAGTTCTCAAAATTTGGATAAGTCGCCACATTCGAAACAATCTTCGCGCTTTCTTAGACCATCTAATAGTCCGTATGCTTACCTGAAAAGACATTAAACGTTTGAAGTCTAAATAGTTTTGAATAACAGTGTGCAATTGCTACAATTTCAAGACGCTGGAGTCTGCAACGTAGGAAAACTTGTATGGCCGTGAGTACCAGCGTGTTTTGTTTTCTGGAGAGATTTCAGTTTACAACATTCAGAATTTGTAATTGCTTGTAATTCACAGTTTGTAACAGTATTGACACTTGAAGGGACCCTCTCCATTTTACAGTTTCTCTGATTAGGGACGCCTCTATAAAATGGCTATCTGACTAAATTGACGAGATATCGTCAAGTAGGCGAAGGATTGGAGCCTGATTTTTGTCGCCAGATTTGCGAGAAATAGAAAAAAGTAGCCGAACATTGCGATCATTGGACGACATGTTACTCCGGTTTCTGGCGTTACTCTAACTGAAACTGTAATTAATCCCTACATCTAACTACAACCGTATTCGGCCCTAATATGTAACTTTTACCATATCTGTCTTCCAGTGATTTCGAGAAATGGAAGATACCAGAGATTACTCCAATGGCGGTGCAAAACTATAAAAGACCGGAAACGGCATCAGTTCTCAGCCCGAAGAGAGCATCAGAGCAGCCCGGAGAGAAAAACAGGGCTGAATTCTGTTAGTTTAGCGTTCAGTCCTAATAACTGAAACATTTCCGTGTGAGCTTCGACTTTTAGCAGCGCTTCGCATTGCGCTGTGTTTAACGTTCTTTGCAGTCTGAAATGCAACTGCTATTTGTATTCTATTACACCGAGATGAGCTCTAACTTATTTTAGTGGATCGGTCTGTGTGCAGTCAATCTATTACCAAAATGTACGCACGAAGTACCTAAATATTATTTCGATTAAACACGAAAAATGAGTCAAATGCTAACTCAGAGGAATTCTATTGCTGCTTAATCAGTAGGTATAAAATAAAATTATTTTTTTAAATACCTGAAGACAGAAAAATGCGCTTTGATGTGTTTATGCACTCAATATTTATACAAATGTACACTGTATCTGAAACTTGGACCAGCATATCTCCAGCCTACCAGACGCCGTTATAGCCTCGCGTGACAAAGCAGTCACGACCTCTTTCACTTTGCATCCTGTGCTCCGGAGACACTCATGCATTTGCTATACCTGCAATGTACTTTCTAATTCATGACAGCCGGTATACAGTTTGCTATCTGCAAGCTACACACGGCAATAGTGAGAAAAGGAAAGGATTGAGACAGTATCTAACGCAAATAATTATACAAAATATGATAAAAAAATAAAATCTGAAAGCTTTCAGACTTTACATTACGTCCAAAGGGGCGTTTTTTAACGTTTTGTGTGCTGCATTTATTTATTAAACATCATGTTCTTCGCACTTTCAGGCGAAATGCCAAACCGAAATTAATAGTCCTTCTGAACAAACGCTCCGTTGGGCTAATTATTTAACTTTGTTACACATTTCCATATTCTAATGATAGAAATATTTAAATATTTAATTTCTTTTCCAGTTACTCTAACCGATATACTTTGACATATGCAGCACATTCATACTTTATTAACAAATTTCACGCACCTTTATTTTCATATCTAGGGATAATTTCGGATATACTGGTGATAGAGTCCTTACGAAATGGGGAGTGTCTTTTAAGAGCGCTCGAACCCTGTAAATTTGCTTCGAAAAAATTGTCCCAATATAAGTGCTACATTTCTGGAAAGTAAAACTTGAGAATGTAAATCTGGTTACAGTGTTATATTAATTGTAGTATATTGTATAATTTTACTGCTGTCGATCTACTAACTGAATCGAAAGCTCTTTATGACTTCACCTACTTGAAATGGAGCAACTAATTTGAGACAAAATTTTCAACCTAAATGCAGCAACTAGTAATTTGGCGCCAAGATAAAAACATACATCAGCATCCGAAGTTCTAAATATTTGACTGCAGATATTTCAGACCGCAAAAACGTGATGTCGCAACTAAAGACTAAAGAAAGCTTAACACTAAAGAACAGTAAAGAGTGACCTACAAGGTACTCCAAAGACACTACTTTGCTTAAAAGTGTCAAAGTAGTTTTCTTAAAAAAAATAGCCTTCTACACGCAATCAATTTGTAGTGAAATGTTTATTGAAAATATTTATATCCCAATTTTGTAAAAACGAACTGGTAGCCAAAGATTCAACAATATGTTTCTTAATAATAAGCATAATATCGGATCATTTTGTTTTAAGATGCAGTCGTCTTTGATTTAATGCCCATTACCCAAAATCCTGTGTCAAAATAGTCAGCCCAAGCAGAAGTGCAAAATTTGATTTAAGAGAAAACTATAAATTTGCCATTCTGCATTCTCATCCTTCAGAAGTTTGTTCTGAATTATCATAGACGTATTTTAGTCTATGATAATTCAGAACCAGAGCTACCAGAGCTAAAGATACCAGAGCTAAATGCTTAATTTCATAAAAGGTAATCATCGAAATATTATGTATTACTTATGAGGGGATGCTATGTAAGGGAGTTAATTATGAAAGAGAAACGCAGCATTGGTAAGATTTATTAATTAGCAGGCTGATACATTCAGTTTTAATATCTTTTATTACACTTTAATTTTCTGACTTAAATTATACCTAACCGCATGGCACGGATAGTTAATTCTGATGTGATAAGTCGTTCTGCACTTTGTTAAAGAACTTTTGTGAAGCACTCACTTAACGTTTAAAGATGTCTCCTTCCCTTTTGTATTATGATGAAGAGTATTAAGAGTGTTAAATGAAATTTAATACTTAGTTCTCTAAGTTTATGTAATGTTCAGATCGTGGTTCCTACTCCTGGGGTGTTCCACCTAGATATGAGCTTATTAATTGACAAATGAATTGGTAGTTTATTTTCACAAAAATACATCAATTGCGTGTTTTGTTGGTAATTTTTAATCGAAACTTATTTTAATTTATTGCAGATACAATAAACCTCAATACATTCAATAATAGTTTAGAATTCTGTGTTCCTAATTTGTATTATAACATTTCTTGCCATAACACTATATTTTTCATCCTCTTCTTCTACAAATATAAAAGGTTCTCCAAATTTTACAGATTTACATCCTATAGTTTCATCCATGTTAGTTACAAACATGTTATACGCCGAAGTCTATTGAGAAGACGCCTTATCTAACGCACAGTCTTCCGCAATCTTTCCTGGAATTATTGCATCAATTGGTGTAAGTTTTGGAATTATGGGCATATTACATTCAGTGAAATAATAAATTTAAGCCATTGACTAATTCTTGTCTATGTTAATGGCTTAGGATGGCTTAGCAAGTTAAGCGTATTTAGCGGGGGCATCCGTTACTGTTGTTATGGTTATATCGTTTGCCTATTACAGCACCTTTATGTGTATAGGTAATAATTATGTTACTAATACATTATGTTTAGCCCAATAATATTACATCATATATTTTAATATTAATAATAATCAAATTATGTAATATAATTATTTATATATTACCATATAATAACGCATTTATAATCTTTACCTCACAAACATATGAAATACATATATAACTTTTTCTGCTTTCAACTTAATCGTTTTAAATGCTATTGATACCATTTCGAAAGGTATAATACAGGAAACAACAGGAAAAATAAAATAATGTTAGTAAATGTAGTTCTTGCGTTTTACTTTCATTTCTGGCGTATACATCTTCATGCATGTAGAGGAATATTAAAATAATTTTGAAATTCGTCCTCGTTGTTTTCAGAATAATGCAACAATAAAATCCATATTTTGCTTATATCTAATTATATAAGGAAACATAATGAATTGAACTGAAAAGATTGTATACGCACTATTTATATTAATCCAAAAATGAAATTGCAAACAAAAACGAAAGAAGACGACAAACACATTTCTGATCTTTCATTTTTAGTCCGGCAGTTAAAATACACCCAAGTCTTTTTTTACAAGGTAGATACGTTCCTAACTAAACAGTGAAAAATAATCTCCTAAAACATATATGCGACATATGGTATATTTGGGCATATATTTTACAATTTATAAAATCGTGTGAGATGAAAATCTCAAAAGATTTTCTCCCAAAATCGCACAAGAAAGTAATAATGAAAGCCATATAACATACTTATAATACAAGAACAACTCATTTTTATTAAAAAAATTAATCAGTGTATAGCGAAAACTCAGTCCATAAGTACATATAAAAATTTAAATTGAAATTAGAAATAACAATTAATAGAATTGCTTGCACTTGCTGTTGATTAATCGATAATCCCGTTTGATCAGTGATGTAATTTACGTCGATTCGATGGAAAATAAATCTTTTTTCAGAAGTTTGAACTCGATACCTGGGAACTTCGTCACCTGCTCGACAGCTATTTCGCAAATGTGCATAAGATTGGATAGATCCCTTTTTCGGTGGGGCGGAGCCACTGCTGCTTTGGGGAATCTTTCATTCTTAACTTTATAAATTCTTTGACATAGTAGACCAAGTCGCTTACACATGTGGGCATGAGCCGACTAACTTCTCATCACATTGTCAAAATTAGAATTTAAAAAAAAAAATTTTTGGAGGGCATTCGTGCTAGAATAAAAGTTTCGGGTAAAAAATGTATTTGGTCTTATTGGTGAACCTCGTTAGTTGAAAATCATGTAAAAAAAAGAGTTGGGTATATACCTGAATTTCAGTTCTGGTGGCTTTAAGCTGGCAAATCACTTTTTAAACTTTTTCAACTGATATTTCTTTGGCATAATGTATGTGCAAAGCACTTTTGTGCTCCTCTCAAAGCACTTGCAAAACATTCAGATTCGCAAGATGTTATTCGGCAATGTAGTAGTTACTATATGTGCATAAATATTAAGGATAAAGTTTTCATTCGAAGTTTTAAAGTCAAATTATCCGGGCAGTTTTGCTTTGGGAGCAGACGTGAAATTTCGCCGCCAGCATTTCATCTCTTTGTTCAGAAACTTCCGAAATTGTTTTTTCGAAAATTTTGGATTCTTTGGAATTCTGAATTTTTATAACTAGTTTATATGTTGTACTTGACTTAGGAATTTTAGAATGCAAGCCTGTTTCTTGAATGAGCCCACGAGCGGCGTCACGCATAAGGGTTCATCTTCAGGAAATTGTTCCACCATAAAGGTGTATACTTTAAAGTATAATACAATAAAATAAGGAAACATTGAGACGCATTGTCTCTGAAATCTCACTGTAACTTAATCTTATAAACATATCGCCGGAACTATTACACAAAAGTGTAATTTTGCCGGCTCAGTGAGAATGAAGCCTAAAAGGACGCATGACGATAAGAGTTTTCTGGTATAGTGATCTCTCTAAGTAGAAACGGAGGCAAGGAGAAGAAAGAAAGGGAAAATTGAAGCCTGAAATCTGAGAAGCGGGTTTGAGAGATGAATAAGCTAGGGTCTCATTGGGCTCTTGAAGAAGACGAGAAAAATCAATATATTATAGCACGGCTGATGTTAAAATTAATAATGGAAGATGAACAATAAAACACAAGTAATGCAGAAACAATGTAAAAATATGTATATATACAATATATACAAAATTGACCTCCTGTAGTAATTTTTAATAAAAGGTGAGTCGCCAGAGGTCTAGTAAGTCTGTTTTCTTGCAGGAATTTCGTAGTTGAAAATTTGTGAGTAGCTTACGTAGTCCCTAGTGAAAGCTTTGTTGAAAAAACAGTCATTTGTTCTCCGTAGATAAGTTTAGGTTCTTAACTTTTGAGATCTTTTTGAATGATAGGATTTCTGACGAAGTAATGAGCTGTTCTAAACTATAACTATATTCCAAAGGCAATACATCTACAAAGCAAACAATGACTTAATATATGTTCTAAAACCACCGCTTTTCCTCAAAGAAAGAACGCAGTTTCTTTAAAATAACGCTAAGTATTTTGTAATGGTTTTCGGGAGAGTAATGTTTCAAAATTTTATTCGGCAAAAGAGGACTAGAAACCTGGTGGACATCAATTTGGTAATAATTCTTATTATTAGATTGGACTATATAATGCTTCGTTTTAAAATCGATTACTTTTATAAATCAGAGTTTGTTTCAAAGTTAGTTTAAATTTAATTAAATTTTTTTTTATCTATCTTGAAAATGCATTTCTTGAATTAAAGAATATTTAACATTTAAAATATCGCTTACATCTCACGTATTGCTTAAAATTTAAGAAACTTTCTTGATACAGAAAACCTCACGAAAAACAATTCTTGGAAATGGGCATTTAAGCAAAATATAAAAGTTCGTTGTAACAGCATTAATATTTCGCTCTATGAGAATTAGAAAAAATCTGATAAGGAACTGTATCGATCTCTTTATGCATTTATTATCAATGTAACCCATCTATTGTGAAATAAAATGTAAAGACTATCAGATACCGATTAGTAATCCAGGACGTGTGAGCCGGGTCTGTGTTAAAAATAGTTAAGAAAAACAATGGATTGAATCAGGCGAAGATTGTAAGTAAAGCGAAGGATTTCGAGAATAGTAAGACTCGGGGTCCTTTTCTTCAGGAAAAACAATGAAGATTTACCCCAAAGTATATATTTTGCTTAATTTTTAATTTGATGTTAAAAGCAAATTTAAATTTAATATTTCTATTTCTTTTGAAAGTTAACAGTGTTTTGTTAGAACGTGAAAGAAATCATTGTCACAAACCATCAGAATGAACCAACATGTCTAAGTGAAATGCAGAAAGTAGAAAATCATCATGATAATGAGAAGTAATAGCAGATAATTAAAAATCTTTTTCGGATTCGATAGATTTTTATTCGCATAATTTTATCGCGCCCACTTAATTTAACCACGCGTAACTTAAAATATATAAACCTTATTAAATCATCCTCTCGATCTAAATTGCTGAATGTCAAAAATATATTAAATATGCGCCTATTAATCTTCTATTTCATCTTCAATTCGATCAGAAAATTGAAGCAGTACAAACAAAAGTTTTTACTTTCTAATTTGAAAGGAATTCTTTTTTTTTTAACGGTGGTTGACATACATAAAAAATTAATTTTGCCTCCAAATTTTTCGGATTAAACAGTTGGTTAATAGTTCATTCTATTGTATTAATTATAATATAGATTATTCATCCTTTTTGCGTCTTATTAAAGTTCTGTCCGGGTAAATCTAATTTGGGTAATCGTTGATACTTTGTTTTGTTACTTGGCAGTCTACTATATATGAATTTGTGGAGTACTACATATTCCAACTGTATAAATAAATTAAGGAATCGCATAAATATTGTACCATGGAGTATTGTACGTTTACTTACTAAGTGTTTCTCCGTGGAGTATAAAGATGATTTATCTTCAAAGGCGAACTTCCTCAAAAACAAAATCCGCGTTTTGTCTTTAGAGTTTATACAGGGTTTTCTACAAAGACTTCTGGATTATATACAGTGCAACGGTGCAAATGTATGAGATTTTATCATATTTTACAATTTTTTCAGACCACTGTTAGCTTCTGAGTGTGAAGTGCATTTGCCTCTCGCTTGTTTTATTACCTGGACGGCGACGATTACCCCGTGTTCTGTCATAGTTAGGATTAGAGACCTATTAGATACTAACTTCTGTAGATAATTAATTCTGATGTCTAAGTCTCTTACTTCAGCATTTCCTGAGAAGCTGAATGAGAGTTTCTCAGAATCATCGCTAGGTGATATCTCTTTAAAGCTTAGCTTCTCCATCTAGAACACTGTCAGTTTCTGTAAAACATTGAAACTGAACTTAATGTTGAATCTTTTATCCACCCCGAAATCACTTCTCTTGCGTTCACTACGCATTCTGTCAAAAATACGCCTGATTTACCTGATCAGCCGACAGCATATCTAGATTTAAAAAGCTATGATGATTATGAATATTCTGGCGACGATTCTTGTTCAAATTATGATATGAGCTCTTATCTTCTAATAATCCGCCCACCAGCGGCCGAGCGGTAAAGACGCTGAACACTGGTAGTTCGGTCTGAGGTTCGAATCCCGCGAACGGGCTGGCTGCATGGGCGTTTTCGTGGTTTTCCCCATGTGTAACGTGTATACGAGCCAGTTTCCCTTAGAAAGTCCTCCACGAAAGGCATCCCTCCTTTAGGCAGATAGCCCTCGTGTGCTTTGCCATAACTGAATAATCCAAAATCCAATCCTTCTAATAATCCTATGAAGAACTACTTCATTTGCCTGTAGGATATGGATTTACAGACACTGCAACCATATGGATTTCCGCCCAAGCTTCCTTAGAAAAGAAACGGCACCTGCCGCCCATCATTTGCCCGCAAATCTTAAGCTCCAAACACAGCTTACAAGTAAGGTTGTCATTTAGGCTTATGAACGAAGGAAAGCCAGTATTCCATCCGAAATTAACCTTTAAGGCTGCATTACCGGTTTGGAAAGTTGAAGCACTTTTACCGCCAGTGGTAAAAATCAGCCTTCCTGTTTTGTTTCTAGAACATAAACGTTATAATCAAAAATAGTGAATTAAATTCCTTAAGGAAGAGCAACGTGTTTCGTTTGCATAATACAGTAAATAAGAGCCTATTAGATGCATTTATTTAACTGAGAATCGTTGAATTTTTGGCCGCCAAGAAATCTGGAAACGGGACTATTCACCGTGGCCGTTTCGCCGTCGGGACGTTTTGCCGTCAATACACATTATATTAAATGACTGTATTATATATTGCCGTATAATATTAAGTTGATTTAATTTAATAATTCTGTTTACTTATTGTATATATAACAGATATTTTTCTTTGTGTGCTTATATTACATTTTGCCATATTATATTATTAAGTTTATTTAGTTTAAGAATTTTGTTTACCTGTTGTATACCTCTGGCTGTCTTAAATTTTAAAAGAAAAAACATTTTGCAATTAAACACATCTTCTAGAATTACTAAATATTACCTAGAATTAATGACGTTTTCCCCGAAAAACAATTTATTTGGAAGGGTTTTCTCAGTGTGATAATTAGGTGTACTGTCTGTATATAATAATGAACTAGCCGATTAAAATTTGAAGAAATGTTGACGAATCATGTAAATATTGTACCTGCACAGTGTTAAAATCTATAATATACCATCTGTTACATCAGAGGTTCAGCCACAGTCCTCTGTCACATCAGAGGTTCAGCCACAGTCCTCTGTCATACTCAAGTAATAGAGGACATTGTCATGTAATTCTCATACACAATAATTTTGGAACTAATGATCAACTAAGAATATGTGTAATTTAATGCAGTTCTCTGCTCGTTTAAGAAATGCGAAGTCATACATACTAATATCACTTCTTCAGAAAGTTTTTTTTTTTTTTTTTTTTTTTTTTGTTGTTTCGATTAACATGAATCCAGAAAAAGAACCTCCTCACCAGAAGATACTTCTCTATGAGCTCCTATGATACAGATCAAAGAGAGTTTGCAGTTTCTCAAAGTAATTTAATAATACGAAATATATATATATATTTCTGCCTCTTTCTTTGATCGTTCTTTTTGTTTACGCACAGGTCTTTTTGTTTCATTCAAACGCGCTAAAAGTAGAAAGTACAACAGATTTAACTCCGTTTTTCGAGAAAAAACACGTGCGTTTATCGTTATACACGAAAGCTTTCTGTCTATGCTTGCGAGGTTCTACTATATTTCTGTTGCCATTGCCTTGTGTATTTATTGTAATCTCTCAAAAAATAAATTTAATTCAATAAGCTTTACTATAAATAAAAATAAAAGCTTTCTTTAGACAAGGAAAAAAATGTGTAGGAGGAGAATAAATTAGTTTTGTTGTAATTTCAATAAAAATATGTATGTTGAATTTTGGAATTTCTGAAGAAATGTCAACATAACCTGAAGTAAAATCTAAAAGATTATTTTTTTACATTTTTCCTCTAAAATTTTGTGAACTGACTACTAATGTTAATGTTTTAACCTAAATTCTAATGTTATAACCTTAATCAATAATAATTTTCTTTATTGCAAAGGATCTTATTTTTAGCCTAACAGTTAAATGAGCCTATGAATTCTCAATAAAATGGAATATCATTTGAATTCAACATACTCCTTACTTTATTCGCTATGAAGATTAAATTTCATTTTCATCATTGAGAGTGTTTCGACATTTGTTTGACGGATTTCATTTAATAGTTTTCTCTTAACGTTTAAGGTCTAGAACATTAGTTTAAAAGGTTAAAAACAACATTTTTTTTTTTAAATAAATTGTGTCGTCCAGCATAAGAATTAAAACGTGAAATCTATTCATCATATCTCACAGTTTTCTAAATGAGATGCTTCCAAATCTGGCATCTTTAAGGAGCAACTAACTTAGATCGCTGAAACTCGCATATGTAAATGTATCAATGTTTTCTATAAATCTCTTTGGTGCCTTTGATTTTGTTTCAGAAGACGTTCTCCGGGAAATATGACAAAGAAAAGAATAACTGGAAGCAATATACATTGGTATTTTAACGTCGCACCCTACAATATGAAATGCATCAATCACAATAAAAGATCCTAATTTTTAATTCTGTTTTGTTTGTTGATGCTCAAAATGTCAAGTGGAAGATATGTTAGGAAAGTACTGCTTATTTTCTTGAATTTTTCTTAAATTACTACCCTTTGGAGAGTCGGCTTGAAGCATTAAAATATGAATAATTAATTTGCATTTTCATAGGTTTTAGTTTCAAATACTTAAAAAAAGAATCAGTATATTCTAGCATTTCAGTTTACATTCTACTTCTTTCTAAAATTTATTAGTCTCAATGTTTTATTTTTAAATTCCATTTAAACACGTTTTCAAGGATATAATTTTCTTTCATCTTCTGATTTTAAATTTTAACTTATAAGACGTAAGAGCTATTCATATTTAATAGAAGATAAAGAAGCTTGTACTGTTTGGTGAACATGAATCTGGAAACATTCATTGTTTGAATTTTAAGTCAGAACATGCATTTTCAGATTAGATAAAAAGTTTTAAACCAGATTTCTCGAAACAAGCTTTGCTTCGAAGAAGTAATGAATTTAAATTAAAATACACTCTTTTGCATAAAAATCGAAGCACCATGTAGGAAGTTGTTCTTTTTGATGAAACTGCATATGTGTTTAGCTCATACACAGATAATAAAATGATTAAAAATCAAGGTCATAGTACCTGTTCACGGCTCACAATCACCCATTCAGTATTCAAATTAGTAGTTGGTCGAATTGCCCCTGGCGGCAATGCATGCTTAAATTCGTCGAGGCAAGGAGTGGTATAGGTTCCTAATGTCATCCTGCGACACATTCTGCAAGGCTTTCATCAATTGTCCCTCTAGATCTGCGATGTTTTGTGGTGCCCTAATCTGGCGGCCTACCATGTCCAGAAATGTTCGATTGGTGAAAGGTTTGGTGACCTTGCTGGCCAAGAAAGAGTAACAACCGCACGGAGACAGTCCAGAGATATGCGAGCGACATGTGGCCCGGCATTATCTTGTTGAAAAATGGCCCCAAGTAACGTGCCATGAAGGGTAATGCAACCGGCCGATGATGGTATCAACATATCATTGAGCTGTTAAAGATATACGGAGTATGACTGAAGATGACCTGCTGTCATAAGAAATAGCGCACCACTCCACCACACCAAGTGTTATGGCTGTATGCCTTTGTAAAACGAAGGCTGACTGGGACCGTTAACCCCGTCCTCTCCAGACATGAACACGGTGGCCATCTGCTTCAAGAGTGAAGCGGTATTCATTGCTGAACACTATACGATGCCAGTCTGATGGCAGCCATGATGATCAGCTGCTACTTCACACCATACGACTCCGCCGATGTTTTGGGGTCAAAAGCAAACGTCTCAAAGGCATGGACCTTATAAGAAATAGACTAACCCAGATGGGTTTTCCCCTGAGGCGTTCCCGTCTGTCACCTTGATCACATCCGAAGGAGTAGGGACGACTTGCAGGAATTTAACAGTGGTGCCTATTGCAGCGTGTATAATTGTCAAGAAAAGGCTGGTTGTAGCGCCTCATTTCAGAAATTAGAAATTCTACATATTTTTATTTTGAAACTGAGATTGATTTTTAAAAATTTAGCACATTTATCAAGCATAATTAACTTTCCAAATAATTATAAAGCTATTGCATGTTTTCGGGGCTGGATATTTTAGGTTTTCCTACGATGTAAGGAAATTTGTAACTACTTCTTTTAGAAAATAATATTTTAAATATGAAGTAATAGAAAATTTCAAAGAAGCAATTTTCTCTTGCAATTTTTATGCTTTTTATTGGTGTAAATAAGTAAAAATTACTTAAATATTTAAAAACGAATTTTTGAAAGTTTTGTTTAAAATTCTAAATTGTGCTGCTTTTTTAAAATTATAGAGGAGTATTATAGCACAATTTCTATAAAGGAATTTTATTTCAATTATATTTCGTAATACATCATTTTTGACTCCTTAAAAATTTTTCCACATTTAATTCTAATATTAAAATTGTATTTAACCGTAATAATTAATTTTGCTTGTATTTTATAGTGATTATTTTTTAATTTATTGTTAGTTCTGCATAAGATTTTTTTTTATTTGCTATTAATTTAATTTATTAGCCCAAAGGGGGGGGGTAGCCTAGAAAGGCTGTTAGTTTCGAAGCGGCATTTAGCGCTGTTTTACTATAAATGTCCGTGTCTCCTTGCAAATTGTTGTTACCAAATATTATCGACCTGTATTATATGAAAAGAAATTAAAATGAATACGTGTATGTTTCTCGCACTATGACAAAAACGACAATATCTAGAGCCATCAAATTTTGAATAATGTAATCCTCCACCCGAACATGGACATCTGAACGGCCTAATTTCGAATTTGTTTTAATCTTTATCATATCTTGTAAAACTTTAACGGATTTTTGATTAACAAACTCAACGAGTTCAGGGCGAGCACTGTACGGAAAATAACAGTTTTATCTCCGGTGCAGAAATTCTAAAGATATGCTGTTTTCAAATGTATGTGGTTTACGGAGGAAGAACATGATATTCGATAAATATAGGTAATACACAAAAGTTAAAAAAGTTTCCTTTTGGGCGTAATATAAAATCTGAGTGCTTCTAGATTTTATTTTATCCCCCCCTTCATTACGCTCAAAACATTTTATGCTCTGAATTTTATGAATTATTAAAATAACTAATCCACTTTAATGTTAATAATTTAATGATCATATAATCAAATAAATATGATCGTTTTGAAATGTTATTATGGTTTGGAAAATCACTGCCTGAAAATGCTCATTAAATTTTTTAAAAAATTATCAGATCTTGTTTAATTTTATCTTATTTATTTCAAAGCATCGCGGATTATCAGTCTTATTTAAATTTACTTTATTTTTACGCAATAGTAAGCTCATAAATTTTGTGCTCAGAATTTTTACCGTTTTACCAAAGTAAAGATGTTTGTACAAAAATTACGCGTGAAAAAAATGGGCGAGATGCAGTAAAAGTGCTTTAATGAGATACATTAAATCCTATTTGGAAACAACTGTGGCTTTTATAATTTCATCACTATACAACGTATCACATTTAATAATTAAAAATAGGTTTGTGATACAAACGCGGTAGGTTTCAGTGTTAAATTAAACCAGATCGTCCCTACTCTTTTTTGCCGATATGTCGGTGACGCGCGCCCCGCCCACTGGGTTAGTCTATCTCTTATAATGTCCATGATTTCAACAGGATAATGCTCGACCACACATCCAAGTGTTCTTCGTCAAACATGATATTCAGTAAATATAGGTAACACACAAATCGTTAAAAAAAGGTTCCTTTTGGGCGTAATATTAAAATCTGCGTGCTTTTAGATTTTATTTTACCTTTTCTTCCCCTTCATTACACTCAGAAAATTTTATGCTCCGAATCTTTTAAATTACTAAAATAAATAACCCACTTTAATGTTAATAATTTTTAATGATGATGTAATCAAATAAATGATTGTTTTGTAATGTTATTATAGTTTTGAAAAATCACTGCCTGAAAATGGTCATTAAATTTTTTAAAAAAATTATCAGATCTTATTCAATTTTACCTTATTTATTTCAATGCATCACGTGCTATCAATCTTATTTAATTTTACGTTATTTGTACGCAGATTTAAGTTCATAAATTTTGTGTGCCTAGAGTTTTTACCGTTTTACCAAAGTAAAGATGTTTGTACAAGAATTACGTGTGAAAAAAATGCGCGAAATGCAGTAAAAAGTGCTTTAATGAGATATATTAAAAGAGTTATGTGGTACAAACGCCATAGGTTTGAATGTTAAAGTAAATCAGATCGTCCCTACTCTTTCTTGCCGACATGTCGGTGACGCGTGCCTCGCCCACTGGGTTAATCTATGTCTTATAAGGTCCATGCTTAAAGGCCTCTGTGAGCGTAACCCCGCCTCAGACAAGCGCTGTGAGATCGTGGGCGGTACCATGGTGTGTATAGACTTGGCTGTAGTGCGTTAAATAGTCGACAATGATACCGTTGTGGGCTCGGACCTGGACAACAATCATCTTATCTTGCCTCGCATTCGTGCTCGTTGGCCTTCCACAGCCTCCACTTCGTCGGCAGTTTCCTTGTAGTCCATTGCTAACATCTTTGCACAGCCGTGTCTGTACGCTGCAGGTCGCGCCCTATTGCTCGGCATGACCATCCAGGTTCACGCAACCCTACAGTGCGAAGCACGTTCGAAGTCGTTTAGTTGTCTTCAAGGTCTTCGATATCGTCATAATGGCATCTTTAGTTGCTTCTTTACGGAATTACAATGGCAGCAACAATAAAAGGATTAATTTTCCATCTCTGTTACTGGTTTTATACTTTGCGAATTCCGCACTAGAAATGCGCGCTAGGATCGCAATTCCTGTTGATTTGCCTTGAAACCTGGATCATTTTCGTGTTCGATCAATATGTTTTTGCATACTAAATTTCGTCACGGTGGCAAAAGTTCTTCTTGGTGCTTCGATTTTTTTTTTCAAAAGTGTGTACAATTCAATCCAGTACATAATACGAATTATTGCAAAATTTTTGACCACCAGTTTTTCCATTCTCTTCCGTGGTATTAACAATTAAAAATTTTTAAACGAAAGAAAATTATGAGATAATCTTTCTGTAATAAAACTGCTCTGTCTGTTCAGGCAAAGCATTGACTCTCAAGGGCCAGGCAGACTACCAAGACGGCTTTGACTTGCACTCTACGAGGTTGATGGACGGATAATTTCCCAGTAGTGTTATACAAATCACCACCATCTGTGAATCCAGATCTTGTTCCGAATTTCGACGAGAAAGCCCAAAACTGTGAACTGTTATTATATTAGCTGTTGGTGGAGTAAAAGATTAGTCGTTGGGATATCTTTTCCTTATGTCAATTTCATCCGTTACCAGCTAGAATGTTCATTTATTTCATCTTTTCATTCCATATTAGTAAATTGAAAATTAAATTACATTAGTTTATACTTATCTCGTGCTCTGTGCGTATAACCCCACATATTTACATAAGACTTAAGTTACATATTTTAATTATTATAATATTTATCGAAAAAGAAAGACTCGTACTCTGTTTGCTGGATGCAACACTGGGCAAATTTATTCTTTCAGTTTTAAATAAGGATATGCCTTTTCAGGTTAAATGAAAAACTTGAAATCGAATTTTTCCAAACAAGTTTCTATTCGAACAACTAATGGATTGAAAAATGAAATATAATCCAACACTGAATCCTTAACATGAAGTATTATCAAATTACTGACCACTCCTGCTGCCGTGTAAAGTTTTTTAAAGCTTCTTATAGAATATTTCTTTTGAATGTAACTGGCAATACATTCAAAAGAAATTTTTGCTTAAAATTTTAAGTTGTGCTGCTTTTTTAAGATTATAGGCGAATATTATAGCATATTTTATATAAAAGAATGTTATTTCAATTCTATTTCGCAATACATCATAGAGATAAACACTTTTAACACCTTAATAATTTTATATTCTAATGTCAAAATTGTAAACTGCAATAATTGATTGTGCTAACATTTTATAGTGATTATTTTTTTAATTTAATTCTAATTCTGCATAAGATTTTTTATTTACTGTGAATTTAATTTATTAGCCCAAAGGGGTGTTAGTCGAGAGAGGCTATTAGTTTCGAAACGGCATTTTGCTCTGTTTCATTATAAACGTCCGTTTCATTTTGCAAATTGTTGCCACCAAATATTATCGCCTTGTATTATATTTAAAGAAATTTAATCATGAATAATCGGCATGAATAAATGTACGTTTCTCGCATTGTGAAAAAACGACGGTATTTAGAGCTATTAAAGTTTCAACAACGTAATCCTCCAACCGAACAGCCGAATTTCGAATTTGTTTTAATCCATTTCATATTTTGTAAAATTTTAATGAATTGTTGATTAAGAAACTCAACGAGTTCAAAGCGAGCAATGGCAACACTGTACGGAAAATAAAATTTTTATCTCCAGCGGGGAAATTCTAAAGATATGCTGTTTTCAAATATTTTGTGATACTGCTGTTGAATTGAACATGATATTCAATAAATAGAGGTAACACACAAAGCGTTAAAAAACGTCCCTTTGAGAGTAACATAAAATCTAAGTGCTTCCATATTTTATTTATTTATTTTCATTACACTGGGAAAAGTTTATGCTCCTAATTTTATGAATTATTAAAATAAGTAATCATCATATTATTATAACCATTAATAATCATATGATCAAATAAATGATCGTCTTGTAATGTTATAATAATTTTATAAATCACTGCCTGAAAATGTTCATAAAATTTAAAAATATATATATGAGATCTTGTTTAATTTTGCTTTATTTGTTTCAAAGCTTCATGTACTATCAATCGTACTTAATTTTACGTTATTTGTACACAAAATTAAGTTCATAAATTCTGTGCTTAGCGTTTTTACCGTTTTACCAAAGTAAAGATGTTTGTACACGAATTACGCGTGAAAAAAATGCGCGAAATGCAGTAAAAAGTGCTTTAATGACATATATTAAATCCTATTTGGAAAAAACTGTGGCTTTTATAATCTCATTACTATACAACGTATCACATTTAATAATTAAAAAGAGTTATGTGATACAAACGCCATAGGTTTCACTGTTAAAGTAAACGAGATCGTCCCTACTCTTTCTTGCCGACATGTCGGTGACGCGCGCCCCGCCCACTGGGTTAGTCTATCTCTTGTAAGGTCCATGATCCACGCCATGGACCTAACATATTTGTATACTTCCATCTACCTCTGGAGCGAATTGCATCCTCTTCAATTCTGATTGGCTTCCGGAAACTAGTATTTTCCTCTCCGTGCTTAACTTTTGGAAGTGAGTGTATATATTAATACTCTAGATATTCTTATTAATTTTAGCCTAAATGGGCCTTAGCAGAGAAGGGCTATTAGTCTCAAAACGGTATTTTGCGTTGAGTTACTTTTGAGGTTGTTACCACAAATATTATCGCCCTATATTACAATTCAAGAAACTACATAATGGAGAATCTATATGAATGTACGTATGTTCCTCGCATTATGAAAAAAATGGTACCTAGAACGGTACCATCAAATTTTGAATAATGTAAACCTTTACCCGAATATAGACACCTGGAAGTGAATTTTTGATTAAAAAACGCAACGACTTTTAAGCGAGCACGGACAACACTGTACCGAATAATGCATATTTGTCAAAAGCGGAAACTCTAAAGATATGCCTTTTAAAAATATTTTTAGTTAAAAGGGGCATTAGGACATTTTTAGTTAAAAGGGGCAATGCTCTCCTTCGTTGGTGTATTGAGAACACGAGAGCAGGCACCTTGCCCCTGTGAACCGGAACGTTAATGCTTGTCCAAAAAAAAAAAAAAAAAAAAAAAAAAAAAAAAAAAAAAAACATCACAATATGCATAAAAACCTAATATCAAATACACCTCTTTAACTGAATATTTATCCACCAGTTTTTGGTTATAAAACTTCTGTAGGAACTTAATGCGAATCATTCATTTGCCAGTTCCACTGGTCATGCTGTATGTAGGGCCGGCCTGGGCAATCGTCAATAAAACTGAGTGCAAAAAAACTGGATCTTCTTGAAAATAAAACTGTACGTAGCATTGTGAATGCATCTTGGTACGTGAGAAACTCTATAATTCATTACGACCTAGATATTCCTTCCGGCATAACTTTATACTCATGACAGCTCACAACTTTTTCGAGAAGATGAAGCATAGTCAGTATAACGCAATTAAACAAATGTTGGATTATGATCCAACTATTGAATACACTGTCAAACGCCCAAGGACAATTCGTCATGGTGGTAACTTGTAAATTTTAATTTTAAAATTTACTTGAACTCTGGAATTGGACTCAGTCCTGTTATTTGTGTTGCATCTTATACTTATGTTAATCAAGAAACTTTTTTATTCAAGATTTTAATGTTACTATTTCATTTGTTACTATTTCATTTTTTAATTATTTTGTATGAATGTTTACATTATCGTATGATTCTACGAACTTTTGAACTTTTTACGGCCTATCTAGCTACGAACTTTTGAACTTTTTCGGCCTATCTAGCTACTGCATACTTCTGAAGGACTTTGAACTCTTATGCCATTCACAGCTTCAAACTGTCTTCGCACCATTTTCATGATGTCTCACTACTGCTTATCCTGCACTCTTACTAGCTACATTGCACTCACCATCTGCATTTGCAATACAAAGCACCTGTCTGCATGCTTCAATTTAATGCCATTGCTTATCACTGCACAATTTTTATGATGAACGCCTACTTTCGTAAGTATTAAGATATGCCTGCTCACGCAGCTGAATTTTCTTCGCCCACGGTTGTTGGTACTTCCCTAGTACCATTTATTTGAAAATATTTTTGCCAAGTGCACTTTAATGGGATCTACTGGCGAAAACTCTTTGGTAGTTAATGACCAGAAAAAAGTAAGTCATAAGTCAAATTTTAAAGTACGCCTGATATAAATTCTTCTAAATTCTAAACTAAAATAAAATTAGCAGTGCTTCTAAAAGCACTGCTATGTCCACCCAGGCGAAGTGGAGGATCTTATTATATTGTTTCTTTTACGTACCTATATATTCTGCATAAAGTAGTTGGATAATGCACCATATAATTCTGCATAAAGTAGTTGGATAATGCAGAAAAACTGTAATTTCTTATGCCGCCATTTAAGTCTTTTCCGAAGGCACGTTCCGATTGCTGTTAATAGCCATTGGGGTTCGGCAGTTTCTCGTCGTTTGCAAAAGTAGAAATTCTGCGGCTTGAATTTCGAAGAACATTTTATTCATAACCGGCGGTGAGAGCGCTATTTTGCTGGATCTCTTTTATGATTCCAGAAATATTATACGTAAATTGAACCTATAATAATTATCACCATCTCTTAAAGTAAGCATTTATCTCTGATAACCTGCTTACCATTTTTTTTTTTGTATATCTATATCATATAAAAATTAAATGTTAATTGCAAGTCGTTTGTATTGTTGGGGTTTCGTAGCTGAGGTGTTTTTCAAAATGGTAGCTGAGGTGTTTAACAAATTGTCTCAAAGATACCATTCAGAAATTTGCAATAAATGTGATGACAATTTATCGCAGTTTGTAATATTTCAAAATCATGATCGAGAGATATATTACTTGGAATTTTGCATTCTGCAAGGTTTTCCAACTAAAAAATGAGTAATATGGGCATTTTAGAATTTTATGCGAAAAGCAAAATTTGATTTTAAATTAAACACTGTTATGAGTTTTTCAGAAAAGTTTTAAATCTCCATATGGGCCAAAGAAACATCGTTGCCATTTAGCCCAGTGTTAAGTAACGCACAAAAAGTGAATTGATTCTGGCGGAAGTAACCTTTGAGGATTGAATTTCATTATAGCTCGTTGACAAAACTCTTAGCAAGTATACATGACAATATTCCATCTTACGACATTTATGATCAGTTAGAATACATAATATTGCACAAATTCATATAGACTCCCGATCAACGAAGCAAGCCATCCATTGTTCTATCTGCAATCATTTGTATCTGGATAATTTTTTAATAAACTATTTCGGAAAAACCTGACCGTTGGTAATAAAATTGGCAGACGGAGAGGATTGCTCTTTAACGAATGAGCAATATTCCAGATTAGAATTTACCTTTCATTTTCGCTAAAGCATATTTCCAATCACCGATCGAGTAGTCAGGAAAGTGAAAAGCCATTTCCCGATATGTTATAGATGCATTTACTGGATTAAGGTTTAAAGTCTTTTTAAGTTGTCTCAGATAATCCCAGTATGAGTGGAGCCTTATGGTATGTAACGTTAACCAACTTTGTCTGAAATTTACGTTAAAAGATTAAACGAAGCAAGAAAAAGTTGGTAAGAAATTATTTTACTTTTTGAGAGAAAGAGAGAAAATGCCCAGATTTAAATGCAAAATGAATATGAAATAATAACGTCACATTCCATTGAATCTACTCAGAGAATCCAATTGACAAACCAAGAAAATTACATAACCAGCAGAACAATCTTACAACGTTTACCTGATGGGTAAACGTTTCGAAATTGTTATACTTCGTAAAATATTGCTCTGTATATCTCAAAACAAAAAGCGCCATCAAAATGATTTCATTACAAGAATTCCCTACATTCATTTCTTCAGATTTCACACTTATTAAACATTATTTCAAATTTCTTTATTAGATGTTCATAAAAAATCCGCAAAATATTTTAAACAGATAAATATTAATTGAAACAAGTTAGCATTTTCAGATTAGCAGATATATGATTGCAGCAAAAGAAAAAAAAAAGTTTCAGGTTTCACATTACGCCCAAGGAGACTTTTCTAACATTTTCTGTGTTAGCTTTATTTATTAAGTATCGTGTTCTTCGCCCTTAAACTGTAAAACTCAATTCAACAGCAATATCGCAAAATAAATTTAAAATGAGCATATCTGTGGAGTTTCCAAAACACAACCTCGCGCGCTGGAGATATTTTTTTCCCGTACAGTGTTGCCATAGCTCGCTTTGAAATCGTTGAGTTTGTTAATCGAAAATTCATTAAAATTTTACAAAATATGAAACAGATAGTAAAACAAATTCCAAATTTGGGCTTCCATATTCGGGTGGAAACGTAAGTAATTCAAAATTTGATGGTTCTAGGAACCGTTGTTTTACCACAATGCGAGAAAAATGCATACATTTTATACATATTCTTCATTATCTCACTTCTTTAAACAGGCTGTATTTTTTGGTGGGAACACTTTGAAATGTGAACCCCCATTTATCGTGAATTAAAGCAAA
Source organism: Stegodyphus dumicola (assembly GCF_044657685.1). NCBI lineage: Eukaryota > Metazoa > Arthropoda > Arachnida > Araneae > Eresidae > Stegodyphus > Stegodyphus dumicola. The sequence goes on along the minus strand of NC_140771.1, from coordinate 260,032,696 downwards.
ATGACAAAACAAAATTAATAGCCCTTTTGGGCTAGACCAAATGGGCTATTAATTTTTTGGGGCTAAAAAAATGTGAAAGCTTTCAGATTTTACATTACGCCCAAAGGAGAGTTTTTCTAACGTTTCGTGTGTTACCTTTTTATTAAATATCGTGTTCTTCGCACTTAAACCATAAAATTTAATTCAAGAGCAATGTCGCAAAATAATTTTAAAATCAGCATACCTTTAGAATTTAAGATACACAGTCTCTCTCGCACTGAAGATAAAAACTTTATTTTTCCGTACAGTGTTGCCATTGCTCGCTTTGAAATCGTTGAGTTTGGGTTAAAATTTCAAGACGAAGAAATATTCATTTAGAAGTCAATCAACAAAAATCAGCGTTATATTCTCAAATTTTCACAGAATTAGTTTCGATGGTCATCTGGAACCACCAACTTCAGCTGCCAAAGTGCTAATTACTTTGGAACGATGGCAGCCGAGGATGGTGGTTCGGAAATCATCGAAACGAGTCCTGTGAAAATTTGAAAATATAACGCGATTTTTTGTTTGACTTATTTGCTATTCAAAAATTCGTGAAAGTGTTAGAAAATATGAAATCCATAGTAAAACAAATTCCAAATTAGGGCTTCCAAATGCCCATATTCGATGTAGGATTACGTTATTCAAAATTTGACGGCTCGAGGTGCCGTTATTTTATCGCAATGCGAGAAAAATACATACATTTATACAGATTCTTCATTATTTTATTTTTTTACACAGGGCGATAAAATTTGTAGGTAACAATTTTAAAATTAAAACGGACATTTAGTTTCGAAGCAAAATGCCAAAATAGACCTTCTGGCTTCTTAATTCTTCTGGGATAACGCCCTTTGGGCTAAAAAGGAGACAGTTCCATATTTCCCTTTCTACTGGGGCGATTGACGAAATTCAAATTGCGTTTTTCATGTCTGGGACGGGCGACTTATGACAGTTCTCTCTCTTGACCGTGCAACTTGAGCATTTTTTTATTTTATAGTTATCAAGCCTGATTAGAAGCCATTGATGGTAAAAATTTCACGTGCTCGAATTTTTTTGGGGGAGGAGGGGGAGTTATTACTTAATGGTTATACATTTTATATCATTCTTGATCTTTTTCTCTAAATTTTTAGTATTCATAATTTTTATTCTATATATTTCAGTTCATATTTACAAGGATTATCAATATTTAAATTTTGATAATTATCTTTCATTTGTTGTTTTTTTCTTGATATCTATGCATTATTTCTTCAATGTAGTCTTTTTACTTCTATGAGAAAACTATTCAGACTTTCTGGGTACGTTTTATCCTATTTAAGAAGGAGTTTCGTTTAAATTCGTGTAATATGACATTTATAATAACTTTAGAAATGTAATGTATGCATTTTGAGAAATGCCTCTTCCGAAAATAGTTATTTTTAGGGATAAGGGAATTTGAATCATTATCTCTCGAAATCGAAGTACGTATGGTCTCTTAACAATATTCAAGAAAATCCCACTTGAAGGAAATTTTGTTCCAAGCCTCGTACGCAAGCAAGTGAAATAAATGCATAGCTACATGTTGAATATTTTAATCTTTACAGAAAAAATTAAATTCTTCTTTCCTCTTAAATGATTCAGATATTTTTAAGAACTAATACGTAATACCTGATTTTAAATAATTAAACCTTTACTTCTTGAGTAATTCTTCTTTTATTCACCGCTCATTTTAAATATAACATTTTCTGCTGCGTAGCTTGAGTTTCAGGCGAATTAATTCGTAAACTAAATAATTTTCTGTCTAATTTTTTAAGCCTATAAAAATATTAAAAGGAAAATCTTCGGCTTAGTGTACTGTAAACTAAAGTTTGAGATTGCAGTTTTTTTTTTTTTTTTTTTTTTTTTTTTTTTTTTTTAATTCATTGCCGTATTTGAAAGTTTTTCTTCAAATGATACACTCACGAAAATAAGAAATCTCATGAGTAGTTCCTCTTAAATTCTTTAAAACCTCTAATAACGAATTTTGTGTTTAAAAAAAATGTAATTTCTGTACAAAGAATGTTTTCGTAACGAAATGACACTTAAGATTATAGTTTGACTAGTTTTAAATTTCTGTTCATTTCTTAATTTTCACAACGTGATTTCTTAAGTACTAGAGAACAGAAAAATTAAGCATTTTTGGAGACGTAGGTTCAGTTCCTCAATATTTCCACTTCACAGTTTACAAATTTTTTAAAAAAATTATTTTTTCAAATACATAATCATATAATAATAGGTGTTGGTTAAAATATTCAGCAATGCCCGAGAACGTCATACTAATATAGCTTTAACTTTGACAGCCAAAAGATCTATTTCTGAAATCAATCAATACATGTACTACCAAGACTTTATAATTGACCGAGCTATTGCGAAGAGCAGTGTTGCCGGTTCCAGAATTAAAGCCCAAGGGCACTTGACATAAAGAAATCCGGACATGGAGAAAATCTCAGATGAGAAAACGGAGGAAAGGGGAAGAAGGGAAGTACCAAAAAGAGCAAGACAATCCAATCGGACAAGTTCGCAAAACGTGACGAGCGATCATAGCTTTCAAGGAGAACCCAAGACAATGCAAATCAATGACAACAAAATGAGAAGATAAACTACAGCAATAGTTCCAATGACAAATTCAAATACAAATAAACAACCTCAATCAATAGTGCTAAATACAACACAATACAACTATACAACACAATTTTAATACAACTATTCAATGCAATACACTACAGCAACTCAACAACAACCTAACCAACCTAATTACAACGCTACTATATCATCATAATGCGAAAAATCTCACAGCATTAGTTTTATCAATCTCCAAGAATAATATTCAATCTACAGAAGAACTTCAATCAAAATCAGATGCATTGGAAGTATGAACAGCTACCAATTGAGGAGCTAAGTGAAAAAGTTGTCGTCTCCTCCCATGAAGGTGTGAGCTGCAAGTGGTATGACGCTTCTATCTTCGAAGAGAATTTCATAATTAAAGACTTGGGAGTAATTAACAAAATATTTCGTATTAAGTATTGGGTTTTATTTGATTATGTAATATTTTACATCCTTGAATCAAAACTTGTTTCGAAAAATTCGATTTCATAATCTTCATTCAAAGTAAAAACGCATACCTTGACTTAAAACTAAAAAAGTAAATTTGTTCAGTTTTTCATTCACCAAACAGTGTAAGCTTACTTCTCTTTCGTTACTCGTTAATAATTAATATATGTGTATCTTATATATATTTATATAGAGAGATAGAAAAATTAAAATATAAAGCACTTTATTGAGGAAGCCTTCATGAATGATTTCACTTTCCGTAGAAGCTGGTGAATTGTGGTTTATATATATATATATATATGCCGGAATGCAAACTTTTCATCAATAAGGATATTTTGGTTCCGGAGAAAAATATTCAAGCATTCAAGCAACATAAATTTGTGTATCTTTAAAATAACGAAGACAGGAACCTGACTTTAGAAGCTAAAACGAGATAGGAAACTGTAACGAAGATAGGAAACTGTATGTAATTTTGAGGGGGAACAAGCTCCATTACTACACATTGCCAGCTTTCTGGAAAGTGCCAGAAAGCTAGCAACGTGCAGTAAGCAGTTAATTAATAAAATTAAGTAAGTTAATTAAGAAATTAGCATTATTATGGGAAAAACAAATTTAGTGGGAACGTTTTTACGAAATCGTACGATTGGAGATGAGTCTAATCCAGGTGCATTTTGGGGCTTGAAACGAGTCAAACGTGAAGTGTGCTGTAAGTCTCTATTGAAAGGAGGGTCTAAGAAGCATTCAATAACGTGTGGGAAGGTATCAACGTTGTTCGAAAAGATATCATCGCTACGGGATGTGGAATTGATTTCGACACTGTTAGTCATAACCTTCGTTTTCTCCGTGTCTGTGTGAGCTACCACCGCATCGACAGCTAAGACTGGAATAAACCAAAGACTGCTGTGATTGGTCGTCGGGGACTTTATGTCTCGAACATATTCTGGAAAATACGAAAACTAAAGGTTTCATTACTTTCTAATATATTTTTCAAAAGCATATGCATTTCAATTATTTCATTTTATTATCAAGCCCCCTCACGAAATTTTTGAAACCAAGAGAACTGAACTTATGTTTAGAAAGATATACGTTGAAGGAATATATCTTAAGGCCTCTTTTAGTTTTACAATGAAATATGGTTGTTGGATTTAACGCTGCCTTTCTCAAGTGTCTGAAAAACATCACATTTAAAACAATTCTTTATAATGGGGATAAAGATAAAATTCAAAATGTTTCTTAACTGGCATTCAGTCATTCTTTCAAAAGCCTGGTTTTGTTACTGAGTTTTCTTCTAAATGCCTTCTTCAAAAAAGGCTTTTCCGTCGTCACGTATTTTTTCCCTTTGAAGCAGGGTATATGTAAGACCGGAAATAGCCTACTCTATTGCCAAACATTGTTACCGAAGCTATCTGAATATTATAGAAGATAAATTGCATGCACCTTTTAAAAAGTCGCTAGTATTCTAGAATGTTTGCTTTTATTTTCAAAGCATCTTTTGATAAGGACTTGAAAATTTTTAAAGGTTCTGAAATTTGCATAAATCTATAAAATTTTATTTGCATTAACAAACGTAGGCAATAAAATATTTTCAGTCGGATTCAAATGATACTTTTGTCCATTTATCGGAAGATGTTACGCATACGTGTTTTGTTTTGTTAGGGCGTAGCCCGGTCCACCTTCCAAAACAAATTTTGCCCTATGATCCTATACGGGATACGCCAGTAGTTACGCATATGTATATATATATATATATATATTTGCCCTATGACTCTATACGGGCTACGCCAGTAGTTACGCATATGTATATATATATTTATATATATATGTGTGTGTGTGTGTAAGATACAAAATATGCAAAACAAATTTATAATTTAAACTATCAGTAAGCGCTAATTCCCCCCCCCCTATTTTAAAAATAGCAATCCCTTTTCCTGCACTGCTTAACGCTGATGACGTAACTAGCGCGGAGCCTAAACCGAAACACTGAGGTAGCTAATTTGGAATTTGAACTCTAAATTCCGAGAACTGAAGCCTTTCTGTTGGTGAGCTGCCATATTGGATAACTGCGACATTTATGCTTCTAAGCTCTCTCTCCATGTTAAGACACTACTTCACTATTTAAACTATCGGTAAGCCTGTACTAGGTATTGCCATTTTTCTAAAATTATAATCTGCATAAAATTGTTGATGCATTACGTACCCAGTATTATGATGGACAGTTTAAAAAATAAATATTAGGATATATAATGTTATTTTATGTCGTCACAAGAAATATTTTGAAACTTTGCGATCATATATTGAAACTTTTATTTTGTAGCTACTACATCCATTCGAAAGACTTAGAAAATTCTGTATTTAAATCCCCCACAGACGAAAAGCGGTTTTTCTAGACTTCATTACAAGGACGCACTTCTCAGATCCTCAAATTCATTGGTATGTTCACAATTTTTTTTTTTTTTTTTTTTTTTTTTTTTTTACTGAGCGAATGATGGCCACGGGCTTGCGCAGAGCACTTAACCGTAAGGTAAATACTCTTTTATGAAATCACCCAAAAATGCAAATGCATTAAAGCATGCTTAAAATGTGAAAACTCTTAAATTAAATTTAATTTTTATATGTAAAAAATGTTGCATTTCATGTGTCACTATAGAATACATGATCTGGAAGATTAAAAAATATTTCTTGTTTAGTTTATGAACGAAGTTATCATGTAAAAGCTACCACCACCTCATCCCAAGTCTGCGGCCATTTTGCGACGTTTCTACTGCACCTAGTTTTACCTGAGATACATCATTTGCAAAGACTTCTAAGTCTCATAAGGAAGAAGAGGTTTTAAAATTTTAAAATTTTCCGATTGCTTTTGGAAGTTAGGCATTTACCTGAGTGCTGGATATTCGGAATATTAATGATAAAATTAAAAATATTTTGCTCCCATGTGCATGTTAATTGTACTTGTAATTGCTTTCACCTTTATTTTAGATTAACGCCTGCATTTCCCTACGTTTATCTATCTATTTATTTATCTATCTGTCTATTATTATATTATTATTATTATTATTATTATTATTATTATATTATTATTATTATTATTATATTTTTACTTTAGTATTTATATTTATTTTTTAATATGCCGGAACTCAAAAAGTCAAGTGGAACAAAGCGTGCGGTCAGAAGAATCTATTTGGAAGAATTTTAATCTTTTAAATTATTACATCTTGATGAGTCAGTTTGAAATAATAAAATAATTATTTGAATTAAAATATAAACAATTATTTCTCATTTTAGTTAAAGATATTTATAAAAAAATTCAATGTTTTCTAACATTTCAATTTGCATTTTATTTGGTTCTAAAATCTAATAGTTGGTTTTGCTTTACTTTTAAATTCCATTTAAAAATCTTATTCGGATACTATATTCTTTTTCTTCTTTTCTTCTGACGTTAAATTATCTATATATGTACGCGTAAATTGCAGGATATGTATTTTAATTACTAACATTTAACGAAAGAAAAGCAAGCTTATGCGATTTCGTGAATGTAAAACTGGTAAAATTTATTCTCTGAGTTTAATATGCCAGATATGCATTTTCATTTCGGATGAAAATTCTGAAACCCAATCTTTCAATACAATCTTTGATTTGCGACGAAAGAACGGATTTCAAAATGCGATATAACTCAATAGATTACATAAAACATTGCCGAAATGCTAACCACCAGTGTTTTCGTCCTAATTTGTGGTATAAATAGTTGAAAACAATTGCGAAATCCAAACTACGATAATGCAGAATAATCTTTTTTTTAAACAGAACTGCGTTGCTTTTTGAAGCAAAGCGGTGGTTAAGAAAAACGTTAGCTAATTTTTTGTGTTGTTTCCTTTAGAAGTGTCGGCTGTTACATGTGTGCGCGATTTATTTTAAAAGCTTGATTTGTAATGTGCGTGCAGAGAACTCAGTTAATTTCAAATTGTAACAAAATTTTAAAATATCGATGTAGAACATTTTTTTTTCAAAAAATGAATTAGGTTGGTTATAAAACTGAGTTACGATTCATGCAGAAATGTATTTAAAGCTGAATGCTAAGTGAAATAATTTAGCAAACAGCCCTATTAAATAACAGTAGATATTTTTTTTCAAATATAAAGTTGGATTTATGATAGAAATTTCTATATTTACTGTGCCAGCAAATTTTGGCATTTTAATTAACAACTACTAATTATTATTGAAATGATGATTGAGAATCCAAAGAAACTTCAATAGGATTCAAATTCTGTACACTAAAATTACCAATAAAGCCAGAAGAAATCATAAATATTTACACAAAATTTAGCTCTCGACAACACTTTCAATATGTAGTGTTCTCCAAACCTTTATCCAATGGATGTAATGTCCCACATGGCAAATAAAAATAACTGCCCTTACGGGAAAACTTCTAATTTGCTAAAGAAAGATTTAATTTAATTAATTTGAATTTAATTATTTTTTAAATAAATCAAAATATCAATTACACGATTTAAATAACTCACTAGAAACGAGTGTGTATAAAAAATTAGGTAACAAACGTAGTTCAGTTTACCTAATAGTGACAAACTAATATTGCTAATTGAGCATTTTTTAAAATGAAATAAGAATAGCCGTAATTAAGAAAATAAGCCACAGATATTGTAGCGTCTAAAGTTTACATTGCTTTTAATTTACATTTAGAAATTAATTGTCATTCAGTTATTATATAACGTAATAAATGTAAAGTTTCGAAGCATACGTTAAATACAATATATTTACATTATATAATTTCCGTTACCATGCAAGGAGTGTTTATCTTGAAAACTCAGTGTTTATCTCACAAGGCAGACGAATGTTTTGCCCCAAGTGTCTAGGATGGGAATAGTCTCGTGGACAGCACTGCGATAAGCCAGTACAAATAGTGGTAACTTTTGACCCCAATCCTTTTAGTTTGGCAGACTCATCAACAAGAGGTTATCTCCATGTTGTCTGTTTGCGTATGTAAAGGTGTCATTAGGATTTAATCGATGACGAGTAGCTTGCAGAGTTATTTAATTGCAGCAGAGGTAAAATTCCCTCTTTGATCCGAATGTATCTGAAGAGGTACTGCATCTTGGAAATTCAGGACTGTATCAGTCCTCTGCTACCGAGACAGGCTCTTGATCAGTGATAGGATACGCTTCAGGCCACTTTATGAAGTAATTAATGACAAAGAGGATTTGTTTTTGTTGGCATCAGCAGTTCGTTATTCAAGATCTACCCAATTTATATTTTCAATCTTTTAAGCCATCTACCTTAACTTTCTGTTGTAAGGCAGGTACCTAGAAAATCATAAATTACCGAAATTTAGGAAGCGGATTACACTTCATTTCAAGCTTTTCATCTTTCATATAAGATATAAATTCAATGCAATAGGAAGGGGAGGAATAAAAAATCCAACTACTATAAAAGCAACTACTGGTATAACCAAGAAAGTCACAGAATGAGAAAAGCATAACTTGTGTTGCCTTTATAATATATATTTATGTTATTGGATGGTATATGATTTATCCGCGTGACATGCATTTGGTTTTCTCCTACGTTAGAAATATATGAGCTAAGAAAGAGTCCAATTTCATTGTGAAAATAATTCAATAGAGCGTCAGTTATTCGGATTTTAACTCCTACCTAGAAGTCCAGTTGTCTAGATGTCTTTTTGTCTCTGGTTCAAATAAAAAAAAACACGTGAACGTATTTATATGTTTTATAAATTTTTCATTAATGTAAGTGTGGAAAAAACATTACAGTGTGTTTAACATTTTTAAACAATTTATTCAATTCTTTTATATGGACATGTGCATTTTGAAAACGAGCCTAAAATGTTGAACAAACATTGTAGCCTCTTAAGTTTACATTACGTTTAATTTAATTTAGATATTAATTGTCATTTATTTATTGTTTAACATGATAAATGTTGAATTTCGAAGAATACGTTAAGTAGAATACATTTACATTCTATAATTTTCGTCACCATGCAAGTCGTGTTTATCTTGCAAACTCAAATATTAATTATTCTCAATCACTTTCTAAAGTTTCTCGGGACGCATCGCGTTTTTTAATCTGCAAATCTTACTTTTGAGCTATGCTGTTACGATTTTGGAAAGTCTGAGTTTTGGTACTTTTATTTTTATTAATAATTTTAATTACAGAACGAAAAGGAAGAAAAATGTAAAAGTTGCCTCGAAACAATTATTCTCGCTGACACTTTTTTTTTAATCAGATTTTTCAACTTTTCCGTTATTTTGCAGAAAAATAGGATACTGAAAATTACAGTGCTGTCATTTAAATTGCAATAAAGATTTTCAAAAAAATAGTAAACAAAACTGGGTAGCATTTCGAATATCGTAAATCAAAATCTTCGAATCGGAGATACTTCGGTTACAGAGAACTGTAGTTTCTGAGGCGGATGCCCACGATAATTTAGTCGTAATTATCTTTGTTTTACTAGTTTGATTTGTTATCTATAATCCTCATTTCTTGTGTTTTCTGCTTTGCAGAGTGCTCTTCTTTGCCATATTTCAAAATGTCAACAATTTAACCACTCGAGTTAACATAAATGTTGTCCTTTTACGTTGCACTTTCCCACATGCAGTCGAGAGAATGAAGCCTTTCAATACTGTTTTTTTTAGGGGGGGGGGCGGTTTGAATCAACGGAATTTTTTTTTTCTTATAAAATATTGTTTGTGTCGCTTAACACTCCAATCCAATTTCTCTTTTCTGCCTAAGTTAAATTTCAGTTTCACATAAGTATGTTTCTGTCAGAGGTTCATTTCTTCTGCATCTCAGGTAATTCATTTGGGCTATTTCGTAGAGAATTGCGTTCCTGTAGCTTTGGGGAAATGCAGAATGTCGAACATTTGTTGTTTAACTGTTCAAAGTTCACCTGGGAAAGAAACGAACTCATTTCACAGTTTTAACTGGAAAGCGTTGATTTTCTTTCCTTGCTTTATTTGTTCGGTCAAGACAAAATGGCATCCTCTTCCGTACGTTTTGTTATTTCTCACGTTAAATCACCAGTAATTTTTGTTTCTTTTGCGTGTGTGCGTGTCGTGAACATCTTTTCGTTCCACGTACCTTTGTAAGCGTTGTGTTATAATAACCGGTTCACAAAAAGTTAAATACTTTAAAAATAAAAACAGTAAAAACTGACAGATGGTTTGGTATGGTTTATTTAACTATGGCAAAGCATGCAAGGACTATCTTCCTAAAGTAGAGGATATCTTCGTGGAGGATTTTTGACGCGAAACTGTCTCGTATACACATTACTCTTTGTGGAAACCGCGAAAAGTACCATAAAAACAGGCCGTTCGCCTGGAATCGAGCCCAGGTCAGAACTACCAGTGTTTACCGACTCTACGGCTCGACGGCTGGTGGTTAAAAAACTAACTTACAGATTGAACTTCATAATTCACAGATCACATTACGCTGTACGTTTCACGGATATGAACATGTAGTTCGCGTTCACTTCGAACGCATTTAGAAATGAAACTTACATATATTATTAACTACTTTCCTGGTATTTTATTGTATTGGTATTTTATGTGTGAAATGCTATTATAACTGAAAATTTTTATCGCAAGATTTATGCTAATTACCGCCACTTAGCAGCTGCAAGAAATGCTTTTTTCTTTCATGTACTCTTACCAGTTTATTTAATTCTTAGTACAGGCCCTGTCGTACCGACCGGAATTTTAGACTTTACATCTGATAGATCTAGGAAACAGGTGACAGACGAAGTAAAGACAACACTATGTTGAAACCTTCTTTACAAAGTGATGATCTCCGATCTCCTCAGTGAAACGTAGCTCGGTTTTATATCTTGCCTAACTTTGTTTTTCGTAAAAGCTTACAAAACTCTCACATTATTAAATCTGCATCAATTTAAAACCAGTGAAACGTAGCTCGGATTTATATCTTGCCTAACTTTGTTTTTCGTAAAAGCTTACAAAACTCTCACATTATTAAATTTACATCAATTTAAAACCGTTCAGATTTAAGCATATATTTGGGGAAAAATTTAGATTAGGAGTTTTGAATTTCGTTAAAATTTCTGCGAATTTTAAATTAATTTAATTAACGTCATTCACATGGCAAATCAAAGCTCCGAAACATATAGCGAAAACATTTGGCAGCGAACCGCACACTCATGAAAACCCTACTACAAAGCAATAATGCAATTTACGCTCCAAAACCACCACTTCATCTTAATTAGGCAAAGCAATTTCGATTAAACAGAAGATGGCGCAAGAATATTAATTTCATTGCACAGAGTAATTTCAAATATTTTTTACCACAAAAAGTTACGAAAAACCTGGTAGTCAGCTATTCTGAAATGTCTCAATTTAAGTACTGTACTATGATTTTTAAATCCATTACATGTTCGAAACTTGTTTAAAAAAATTCGATTTATCAATCTTCATCCGAATTCAAAGTTAAAACAAGAAATTGCAACTAGCAAGCTGTATAAGCTTGCTTTACTTTCGTTATACATTTATAATTAAAATCCATGTTTTACATCTTAGACATATTTACATACAGGGAGATTCAGCAAATCGGTTGTAAACTTTCAGGAGGGATAGAGGAAACCTAGACGACGGAAAATCCATAGCACACTTTATTACTACAAATAAATAAATGGATTAATAAGAAAATTCCTAAAACTATTAGAAAACAAAAACAGAAGTGTCGAATCTTTGTTTTAACTCTTATAGAATATTTCTTTTCTTTCTTTAGTACTTTCTTTTCTATGCACATTTTAGAGCGGCAGGCTAAAACAGAAATTGCACTTTATTTTACTATTAAAAATACGAGGGCCATCCAGGAAGTAGATTACGTTTCCGTCTGTGTCCGCTAGGGGCGGGGCTAGCGCGGCCATCTTGGGGTCAGAGCGTTGCGCAGCTCAGTCTGCATCTAGCCGTGCTAGTGAGAGGTTCGTGCTGTGCTCCGTTCAGATACTGTGACGGTTTGAAATGTCTGCGTTAATTGAAAATCCCGCGAGCTGCGAGGTGCGCTCAGTAATAAGGTTTCTGACTGCAAAAAACTGTAAACCGATAGAAATCTATCGGCAGCTTCGTGAAGTGTATGGGGACAACATTATCACTGAAGGTGGAGTGCGTCAGTGGGTCATAAGATTTCAAAATGGCCGAACCAATGTTCACGACGAAGATCGAAGTGGGAGACCCAGCATAGTGACCGCCGAACTTCTCGAAAAAGTCGATGCTAAAGTCCGTGAAAATCGAAATTTCACAATAACGGAACTTTCTTTGAGTTTTCCACAAATTTCGCGAAGTTTGTTGCACGAAATCATCAGCGAAAAGCTTGGTTACCACAAGTTTTGTGCAAGATGGATTCCAAAAATCTTGACAGAGGACCACAAAAATCAGCGAATGGCTGCAGCGTTGAACTTTTTGGACGCTTACCATAAGGATGGTGACTCTTTACTCGATCGCATCGTTACTGGTGACGAAACATGGGTGAAACATGTGAACCGTGAAACGAAATTGCAATCAATGCAGTGGGGGCACACAAGTTCTCCCCAAAAACCCAAGAAATGCATGCAAACAATGTCGGCAAGGAAGATGATGGCGACTGTTTTTTGGGACAGAAAAGGTGTAATTTTGGTGGACTTCCTGGAAAGAGGCACTACAATAAACTCTCAAAGGTATTGCCAAACTCTCCAAAAACTCAGAAGAGCAATTCAAAACAAGCGCAGAGGAATGTTGAGCTCTAAGATCTTGTTGATTCACGACAACGCCCGGCCCCACACGGCAAATGTCACTCGTAAAGTTCTTGAATCTTTTAAGTGGGAGTTGTTTCCTCATCCGCCGTACAGTCCCGACCTGGCACCGAGCGACTTCCACCTATTCCCAGCAATGAAGAAGTGGCTGGCTATGCAGCGTTTTGATGACGACGCACAGCTGCAAGAAGAGGTAACGAAGTGGTTGAAGGCGCAGGCGGCCGAATTTTTCGACGAAGGAATTTCCAAGCTCGTACATCGCTACGAAAAATGCCTTAATTTGTATGGTGACTATGTAGAAAAGTAGTATTTGAGTGTGGCTTTCATCTGTATATAATAAAATTTGTTTCCTATACTTTGTTTATTTTTTTATTCCAAAACGTAATCTACTTTCTGGATAGCCCTCGTATTACGACAATTTATACTCAGGATTTTAATGACGGATAGGAGGCATTTCAAAATCAAATAGCCCTGATTTCGAAGTTGTTTGTGCTGTCACAACCAGGAGAGCTATTGAGCGCTAAAATAAAAAATCACAACTGATTACCCTATTTTTGAAAATTATGCAAGTTATTTCAACAAATAATTTTGTAAAATTATTCGAAGCTGAAAAACACTTTACGGCGTGTAGAAATCATGGAGGTAGGAAGTAAGATGGAGTCGCCCTAAACAAGTTTCTCCGTACCCTGCTCTGAAGCACCGGCGATCCCTGCGTGGTGACCAAAACATTGGGTCATTTACCATTGAGTTCTATGGGATTTGACGCGTTCGGGTGTAAATATTTTGTAATTACGTCGCAAATATACATATAAATGTACATATTTTCTTTTTCTACAACACTTCAGAGTCCTAAGTATGTGAAAATAACATATTTTTAAACAACATTTCATTCTGAACGGAATTAAATGCTATACTTTTCACAGGACAGTTTTCTCAGAATGGTTTAATTTGAATGAAATATTTTCACAAGTTTTCGTTAATTACATTAGAAAAAAAATTAAGGTAATTCGATTTTATTCGGTTAAGGTGCAAAAATTAAGATCAAAGTTTATTGTATTATTAATATTAAAATTATGCATTATTTCTTTTCTATTTACAGAGCTTCTTCCTAAAATACTTTCTTAAATATGACATGATTTTTCGGCTTCTTTTAAATCGAAAAATGTAAGTCAATTTATAATTAATGCTCTATTCGGTTCATTTTAAATTAGAGAATTATTAGGAATTAACGAAATACTTTAAATAAGTATTTCGCTAATTCCTAATAATTAAATAGGTATTAAATAGTATTTGACTTTCTCTGAACATTTCTGAAAGGGAATAAAATAAGTTTTTTTTTTTTTTTTTTTTTTTTTTTTTTAAGTATTATTTAAAACTTGTAACTGAGTTATTATAAAATATAAAGGGAATAATTCTTTTAATTATACTTATCAGATTTTTATTTACCTTTCATTTCAACAATACATATTCCAAAACTCTTTATTACGTTTTTAAGTGCGCATCTCATAGCATTTGCTTTACAATACCTTTTAACAGATTGCTTTCCAATACGAACAATTCTTGCTTAAATAGTTTTATAAAGTATTTGTCAACAGGATTTCAATTTATGTTTACAATTCAATATTAAGGTTATTATATATTTAGATAACATTTATAATCATTATAAATTAGATACATTTAATCATTAGATTTCTTCACAGTACTTTCACAGTTGTTTATAAGTGAATAAATTCTTTATTTCAAATACATTTATAAATAATTTAATGAATATTTAAGTATTTTGTCAAAGGCAAATACATCCTTTTTGCAAACACATGCATAAATACCCATACGTATTTCCTATTTATCATTTCCGGCATGTGCAAATCTTTAATTTCTGTGCATTCACTATATTTTTCGTGTAAAGTAATTTACACTAATTTAGCATACACCCGAAAGTTTTACATAAAAATATATATGAATATAATTTGAATGAAAATTATAAGTATTATTTTTAATACCCACTCAAAGGTCAGTTTTTCTTCAAAATTCCTCCACGATGGCATCTCTCTCTTTAGGCAGATAGCCCTTGCATGCGTTACTCTATTTAATAAAAACTTAATCTGACCTATGTGCCTAATTACAAATATTTTAACATACATAATTTTATATTTACATTTAGCCATCAAGTTTCAAACTTTTCAAATCTTCTAGAAAATAAATTTTGGCAGATCTCTTTTAGCAATTTTCTTAAAATCTATATTTTTGTAGTGCAACTGCTTAGAATTTTATAAAACAAATTCATAATCAAAATCGCTGTTGTTAGTTATCGAAAAATAACCAAGATGTGATTTTTGCGTAAATGTCAGTAAACTATACAAATTGCTATTATCCATCACACTATGAATGTTTCTTTCACGCGAGAGTGTTCCTTTTTCGATTTCTATGGAATTGTCGTGTGTCGAAATACTATCAGAATCTTGTCAAGCGAGCTTCTGAATGTAAACAAAGAACACCACGTCTGGTGACCCAAGCTTTAAAGCAGTGCTTCACTTCTAGCGCGGAATGGCCCCTCCTCCCTTTCCTACCTCCATGGTAGAATTAAAACCGCTGTTAAAATCAGTGTAATGGCTGGCATTGCCTGCTGATTGGCTGACTTATTATGAACTTAGGTAAAAAGAGTAGATTGTTTCTGAGAAAAATTCGCCTTCGATGATGAATCCTCTTAATGCTTCGGCGACAGACTCTTAGTAAGTATACAAGAAAATATTCCGTGTTACTATATTTATAACTAGTTAGAATAGGTAACATTCCACAAATTCATATGCAGTACATTTCCGATTAAGGAAACAAGGCATCCACGTTTAGCCAAATTAAAATTTATACGAACAGAAATTTAATAAGATGCAGAATGGCCCATTAAAGTACATAATAACTAATAGAATATTGTAAACAATTCAACGACATTTTAATAAGCAAATTTGGAGGATAAATTAATGTTTTATGGAAACTCGAACAGCATTAAAAAAGAACACCTTTCAAAGAAGAAAGCGATAATTTTAATTTACCCTACTTTTATATTTCGATAGGATTCAATGCAAAATTGAAAGATTAATAGCCGTAGATTTAATATTAATTTGGGATTCAGCAATTTAGTTTGACTGTGTGATTTAATAACATTCGTATGTTTTACATTACGTAGTACAGTTAATTTATGCTATAAAATGCTTACGTACGATTAAATTATGCTATAAAAATCTTTCAAATCATTACGTTTTTTTCTTTTTTATTATTTATTATTATTTTCTATTTCTCATTTTGATGCTGATTTTCCATTGATATATATTTTGATTTTTGAATTGATTTTCCGTTGATGATTTTCCGCTTTGTAGGTTTCCCGTTCATATGTTGCTTCATTCCGATGTCTGTGACAGATTTCAGTTCCTCTTCTTAGTCAGTTTTTTTTTGGGGGGGGACAGGAGTAGTGAAAAAGCAACTTTAATATTGAAATGAGAATAGAAATGTTCGTCATTGTTTTTCCTGAAGAAAAGTGTCCCGTGTTATACTACCCTCGAAATCATTGCGCTTTATTCAGAGCCTTCGCTTCATTCAAACTGTTGTTTTCTCTATTTTTTTATAAAAAGGTCCGATTCAAAAGCTCTGCATTACTAATCGATACCTGATTGTGTTTTACATTTTAGTTCATTATAGACGGGTTATTTTAATAGTAAATAATACAAACAGAGAGGGTATAAAAATACTAGGTTATCTTTCTAATAATAAGTGAAGTTGATATATTAAAAATTTTTTCTGCAGTGCCAAAACTCCAGTCGTCGGTCAAGTAATGGTACATTCTACTATTCTTTTAAGTACGGGAAATATAGCTGCCCGGTGGTAACGAAATAGAAAAAGAAGTTCTTAAAAATAAAAACTGAAGTGTCGACGTTCCGGAGTTTGCATTTCGTCCTGCATTGATTGCGAAAAACTTTATGTGCTAACTTTATTTATTAAATATCAGTGTTCCTCGAAATTACGCAATGTAAATTTCAGTTCATCAGCAAAATCACAAAATATTTAAACACAGCATATTTTTAGGTATCGCGATAGAGGGTTAAAGGTTGCCATACATACACTGATGAACAAAAATGAAGTACGAAGTTGAAAAATTAGCCTATCAGTGTAAGGAAAAAGCAGAGCGGTTTGAAAGACTACTCAAGAGATCGACTAGGGTCAGGCACATTAGCACATGCGCATATATGAAGCTAGACATGATGCGGGAGTTTCTGGATTCTGGATGTTCGCTGAAGGTCACAGCTCAGTTTAAGCGACGTCGAATGGCCACATAAGTGTGAAATGTCGAAGAATAAATGTTTTAGACGACATCTGAAGTATTTACCACAAATAAATGATAGATTAATATCTCCTATTTTTCAGTATGGCAATAGCATCGCGCGTTGGAGATAAAAATGGTTTATTTCAAAGAGTATTGCAATAGCTCGTCGAAAAATAGTTGAGTAATTAATCAAAAATTCATTAAACGCTTACAAAATATGAAATTAACAATACAAAAAGAAAAACGAAAAGAAAAATCTGAATGGGTTCAGATTTTAACGGTTGCCCCAAAAGGATTTTTGAAGGTTTTCTAAACTATCGCTGAGCTTGCAGTCTACCAGTCTGCTGGTTGCGCTCACTTCTGCTAATACATTTCGTTTCCTCTTTTTCCTATTATTAAGTATCATTTCCTTTTTAGTTACGCCATATGCAGTTCAACAGTAAAATTACAGAAACGCAGCATAGCAGCATACGTCCAGGATAACCGATGCAGTATTAAGTGTCGGCATATACTTTTCTATTCCCTTCGGTCTTTTCTCAGTGTATCACATTAATGTTCAGTAGTCTTACAGGCTCAGCAGGGTGGCTCGCAAAACGCTTCCTTTGTCTTTTTATTATTAACGTTTTGTGAGTTAAAATTAATATTTTGTTCTTCACACTAATCATGTTCTTCACACTAAGCTCCATAAAATTCATTTCAACAGCAATATCGCAATTAAAATTTACGAATTTTTTTCGTCTCGCGTGTTGGAGATAAACATGTTTTATTCCGTACAAGTGTCGCCGCTGCTGGTTTCCAAACAGTTCAGTTTGTTAATAAAAAATTTAGTAAAAGTTTACATCATAGGAGATGTAAAAGACGAAATTCAATATCCCGGCTTCCAGGGGCACATGTTCCGGAGAAGGACTACTTAATACAAAACTGGAGGGTCCTAGGTACCATAATTTTTTCACAACCCCAGAAATATGCATACATGCTGCATTCATTATGTAATTTCATTAAAAAGATACAGGACTATATATTTCGTGGCAAAAATTTAAAGCATGATCCGCCATTTATAGTGGAAGACCCAAAATCCCGTTTCGAGACTAATAGCCCATTTAGGCCACTGCGTTTTTGTGTTAACAAATTCGAAATTCAAATTTCGGCCTTTCAGCTGGAAATGTTCGGAGGACTTGTCTGGGAAAATGTCGGCAATATTATGCATAATCTCGTTGCGCGCAAACCAGGATGCATTCGTAAGATTGCTAATTAGTTTATTTTGAAAACCTAAAGTTTCATCCGATAAGATTTCGTTGCCTAGCCCCAAGCTGGTATAGCAAAAAAGTGAACTGAGCGAATCATTGAAATATAGACGGTCCTTTTAACTTTGAGGGTAAGCTTTGAACGTCTTCCCAAGAGGCTCTATTATGCCATAAAAGCGGCATTTGCCTTGCTTAAAACATAATTAACATGTCTTTGAAAGTTAGCTGGTTATCTAAGATTAAACCCCGATATATTGTAAATTTACAACTGGAAACAATTGGTTTTCAGTCTGCATGTTTAGGTTAATTGAGTGGTTTATCTTGTACCTTCTAAATAGAATTATACTGTATTTATTTGTATTTAATTTGAATTTCCATAGTTGGTACCAGAGAGAGATTGATTTAGTCAGAAGAACTGTGTTGTCGGCATAGATTGCAATCTTGCTGCTTGATAGGTTCCGGCAAATCATCGATGTGAGTGTTAAAAAGAATATGTCCTCCAGGAACTCGATATATACTTTTTCTACTAAATAGCACGTCTCCCACACAAACTTGGAATTTTCTACAATGCAAATATGATTCAAGAAGTTGATCATGATAGGAGAAAGCCTGAAGATGAAAATTTTATATTAGAGTACTTTATGCCATATTTGGTCAAAGGTTTCTCTACGTCAAGAACGCAAGTTGTTATATATTACTTTTAATGAAAGCCTCCGCAATAATCTCTACAACGTTGAGAATTTGTAACGTTTTTCAGTGGCCACGCCTGAAGTAGAATGGATCGTTATTAATATTATTGTGATATACTAGAAATTCATTGTCTTTCAAGAAAAATCCTTTCGAGTATTTTTCCGAAGCGCAGATCAAATTGACTGGCAATAACTGGCTGGCAGCCTAGAACTAGAAAATTTTCCAGGTCTTAAAACAGTAACATTCACAGCATGCTTCCATTGAGCTAGAAAGTAAGCCAAACGCAGGTAAGCATTTATGATGTACTAATAAGTACTTTTAAATTTCTTGGTGCCTCTTTGATAGCCCTGTTGGTAATTTCACAAAATCTTTAGATTTTTTAACATTTAATTTTTTGATGCTACAAGCAATTTCTTGAGGAGTCGTATGTGGGGTTATTCTAGTAAAATCTGTTTGTAAATATAACATAAGCTCGTTATGAATCATCTAATTTGGTCAATTTTTGTTTTAAATTTAATGATAAAAGTATTCCACGCATGAAATTATATCCAGTAAAGATATTGACTCCACATTTGATTACCTAGCCTGTACCTTAAACTAAACTACGAGGAATTTGGCATGGAGCTAGGAACTTAAGTTTTAAAATGCAACGTCTTATTTTCCAGAATGAGATCAAGACATCATGTGATCAGTCCTTGCAATCACAATATTCAGAACATATAAAGTCTCTAATGAGTAATGACAGCAGTCTTTGCCGTAACGCTGCCGGAATACGCAAACAGAAAGCACTGATTGCATTCTTTGCTATCGATGCAGTAGTAGCTCACACAGACTCGGAGAAAGTTGAGCTTATTGCTAACAGTTCTCGAAAGCGAGTTTAGTAACTTCACTTTTTGAGGTTAGCATATATATTGCTAAATATAAGCCTAAAAATGCACGTTGACTGCACTCTTTCTCCAGTCGTATGGTCAAAATAAATTTGTTTTTCCCCTCCATAATAATGATCATTTCTAATTAACTTTATGTACACATTAGAAAATTATTATTTCCATAATTAATTGCTTATTAAGTACATTGCTATTTTCCAGAAAGACAGAAACGCAAATTAATTAAGCCTATTCCAAACCTGTCCAGTGCCGCTCGAACGCTCAAAATTACAGACGTAGCAATCTTCTATCTTCGTTATCAAAGGTATATTAATTTCTATTGCTTGAACACTTGAATGTGCAGCAAAACATCAATACTGATGAAATGTTTGGATTCCCAATTAAAAGACACTGGCTTCTACGGACTGCGGGAGTATATTCATGGAAGCTTTCGCATATATATATATATAAAAGGCGTAAGGAATATAATTTATTTAGTATTAATTATATAACGAAAGAGAAGCCTGCTTATATTATTTCGTGAATGGAAAATAGGGCAAAAGTATTTTTTAAGTCTAGTTATGCGGTCTTACCTTGGGTGAAGAATGTGAAAATGAATTTTTCAACATAAGTTTTGATTTGAAGAGGTAAAGAATTTTACAATCAAATATAATCCAAGAATTTGCTGACCACCAGTTTTTTCGTAACCTCTTGTGATATAAATAATTTGAAATTACTTCTAATAATAAAATAACGTTGTTCTTCAAGTATTTTTTTTAAAGATACTGCTTTTGTTTTTGAAGCAAAGCGGTGGTTATAGAATATAAGTTAGCTCATTATTTGCTTTGTAATTAGATTGTCTTTACATCGCGCGTCTTGCTGATGGTATTTAGACTGCTTTTAGCTTACGAATGCATTCCCGCTATATTTCGGATTTTTGATATGGAACGTGAGTGACGACAATTAAATTAATTTAAAGTTGACGGAAATTGTAACAAAAACCTATAACATAGACATTTTCCCAAAGAAGTATGCTTAAAGCAGTACGTTTTTTCAATTAACAAACAATAAGCAATTTGAGAGTTGGAAGCTTTAAGGAAAATGAAGTTAGGCCAGATACCGTGTTAAGTTTTATTCTGGAATTTATATAACACTAAACGGAATGATTTATCATTCAACCCACTCAAATAGCAGTAGGCATTATTATTTATTTTCTGAAAATATAAATTGGGATTTCTAACAGGATTTGATGTATTAAACTTGCAGGCGACTTTCGGCGTTTAATTAGCAAATACCGGTAATTATTGAAATGATGATTAATAATGCTAAGAATCATCAACAGGATTCAAACGCTGAAGACCAGCACTGCAAATAAAGCGTCCGTAAATAATTATACAAAATTTACTTTTCAACATCCCTTTCAACAGCAGTATTTTTGAAACCTTTATCCAATGAAGGTGATATACTATATAGCAAAAAATAATAACTTCGCTTTCTGAAACATTTTATTCACTGAAGAAAACAAAGCTGCATTATTATTTATGCATTTTGTTTTCAAGTTAAAACTTACGAATTCTTTGCAATATTTCTCTCGTAAATATTAACAACAGTCGGCACGTATTACTCCTACATAGTTTTGTTGTTTATGAACACTGTCCTTTCGGGAAAGGATGCCTTCGGAAAGGCTTTTCTCAGACTATCTGATTCGTCTTCATGTTGTGCAAGAAACAAAAATACAGCGCAAAAATTAAGATCACACAGAGAGAGCCCTTTACCCTGGACTCTTGTCACACTACCAGTATTTGGCACACTACCACTTGTCACACTACCACTCGGCGACTGGTGGAAACCGCCATCTTTAAAACCGTTTTTGTTTTTTGTTAAAACAGTTTTGAAATTCTTTCTGCACCGATTCTATGTGCCATTAATACAGTAAATGATTCCCAAGCGCGGCGTTTCTTCAATACTACATTGCGCGTAGGGTTTAATAGCGTTCTGCAGGGTTAGCTCTCAATGGGAAAATGTGTTAGATACAATTCAAATTAATAAATTGCAGGGTGTGTGTAATTAAAGTCCCTATTTCAAAGCTGTCTACAAGCGAAACCATTGATCAGAAAATCGTGAAATGTTGTGGCGGACTTAATGGAGGGCTGAGAATTTCCTACAGCGAAAAACCATCACTTACAAATAGCGTCGCCAGAGGGCGTTTTACTTTGAAAAACCTGGTAAAAATGTGAATGATTGTCGACGCCATGCAGCAGCTGTTGTAAAAACCTTGAAACACTCTCAGAGACTGTTTTCAATGTGCTTGTTGCTCACAATGACTATATGCGTACGAGATCGCGATTTGTTAAGAGAACTATTCTACCAAAACAGTAATTTCGCAGAAGTTACTGCACGGAAATTTTGGAATTTGAAAAGGATTCTAAGAGGTTCAATGGCTGTTAAACCCTTCGGAAAATGCAAACGAAAAAGGAAGAGAATAGCTTTCTGTTCGTCCTGGAAGAGGAATTAATCCTGTCTGCAAAAGCAGTATAGGAGGTTGCACTTTAGTTCGTAGATTACACAGCTTCAAATTTTTAGGCCAGCATCAGTGTCTGGTGTATAACAGCGACGCTGGAAAGACCCCTTTATGCTGTCTATAAGATCTTTGGAATATAATCGAGATTGTTCTTACAAACGTTCACTACTGCATCGGGTGCTTCCACATGATTTTGACGCTTGGCTCCGATTTTCACCAGGTTTTTGCTCGCTTTGAAGTCGATACGGAATGACTTTGGAATATCCTCACGACAGATGAACAGCATTTTCATTTGGACGGTGCACTGAATACTCACAACTGCAGAATTTGGGAATCAGAAAATTGCGCATAGTTTTAGGTATGGAATTAAAATTTTTGAAAATTGAATGCAAAGCTGCATGGCACTGATTTGGCAAATGTTTATTTAGCTATTTTCAAAACCTGAGGTACGTCGCATTGCCATATCAGCGTTAAAAGAACAACGGCTTTGTATGAACTACATTCTGATCCAAACACTATTATTATTGTTTAAAAGGCTGATGTTTGTTCATTTGCGTTGAACAACGGTGGCTAGCTGTCAAAAATTGGTTTTTTGTACTTTTCGAAAATACGATTTATATTCCTTAACGAGAAATTTCAAAAATATTTCCGTTTAGTTTGCATATGTCAAACCACCCCTTAGGATATTCTAAAATTCTATAAGAATTAAAATCAGGGTTGGGATCTTTAAGAATCGAACAACGAATTTAACTGATAAATGAGGATACTGATAAATATTCCTTGCAGTAGTAGTGATAATACATACAGAACTTGTGATTAATTTACGTTTCCGATTTCAAGATCAGAACTTAATATTGAGTCGCAATAGTTTTGTTTTTAGTCATATTTTGATGGCACAAAAGACTTCAAATCGCGTATATGTTAGTGCATGTTACTTAGATTGAGTACAATAGCTAATCCGTTTAGAATATATGGTACAACATGGCTTAGTAGAAGCTATACACGTGGTGAATGCACGAGGTAATTGAAAAAAAAAGTAAGAAATTCTTTAGATATACAATGTATTTGTATGTTTCTACAGAACTATTTTCTATAGTGAACATAATCAGAAGTGAAATTAAGGGAATATTCTCCCACCAGCATATAAATAAGTAGTTGTTTACAATAATATGTACTTTGTATTGCAAATTGCATACGACATAAATATGTGTTACTCTCTTCGTCCATTTTGAACCTGAGCCATTTTAACCTTAGCCTGAACCTTAGCCAAATTTTAGAAGTACGTGTAGCAAGTATTTGAAATCTTAATCTCTTTTCAAAATAAAATAGGGTGCAAATTTGGTTTTTGTAAAACTTCAAACTACTTTCGTACTAGAAGTTTTGTTCATATCAGTTATTATAAACAGTTATAGAAAGAGTTACATCGAATAATGTCTTCTGTACAGAAGGATACCAATCTTTAAATCTCCTTTTGACTAGACGTTATTAGTGCATATTTTGTGCCTGCCATTAAAACGGTAGCAGTGCTGATTTGGTGCAATACTTTAACGTACAGTATAAACAGAAATACAATCTGAATTTACACCAGTTTTCATTGTATAATGTTAAGCAGATAAGGAGTTTTTGGCGCCGCCATATTATACTAATTACTTCCCTATAGTAAACAAGAGCTAAGTTTCTCTTTCAAATATTGAATCGTCTTGTGTGCTCATATGAATGACCTATTTTAGTTATGAAAGTGTCCATATTATGAGCCGCTGAAACAAATATAATGTCCTAAGAGCAGATTTTAATCCGTAATTGCTTACTTAAATATTCGAAGGAAACTGCTAACGTATTACTCTTCATAATATATAGTAGGTAAAACAATTAACTGCCCAACACCTGAAGAAATTCATATAACATTACAGATCAAACACTATATTATATCAGGTATTACATGTTCATATAACATTACGGATCAAAATTAGCACTTAGATGTAGTAAATTTGTATTACTTCGGACATTTGCTTATTTTTAATGGGACCTGGAAAATAAAGAAGCTCCATTGGTTCTGCATTTTTTTTTATTATACTTATTTTGAACCGATTTTGTAAAAATATTAAAATAGCAATATTAATTTCTTACTGTTAAGCAAACTGAACTACGTTGCTTAACTCATTTTTTTCTACACCCCCATTTTTAGCACAGTTATTTAAATCTTGTTTCGAAAATTTTGATTTATTTTTTAAAAATAAAGAACAAAGCTGAGTCTTTCTTTAAATGAGATGTTTTCCGTAAGTAGAGTTATTTTTATTTACCATATGCGACACTTCGTCCATTGGTTAAACGTTTGGGAATACTTGATACTGAAAGTAATCCTGAGAGGTAAATTTTGAGAGATAATTTATGCACTGCTTCTGCTTCTAGCTTTATTTTCAAGCTAGTCTAGGGAATTCGAATATAATTGAAGATTCTTGGCATTATCAATCAGCCTTTCAATAACATTTAACAGTTGTTAATTAAAATGCCGAAATACGCAAGCACAGTAAATATAGAAAGTTCTATCAGAAATCCGAATTTAGATTTAGGAAAAATGAATAATAATAATATCCACCGGTATTTAATGCTGCTTTGATGAATCATTTCATTTAGCTTTAAATAAATTCCATTCAAGGTGCATTGGGCTGTGGATAGTTCACGGGAGGGTGACTCCCACGTGACTACCACTGTCCAATCTGTGTTTTACAGAAAGGATGAATTTGAATATTTTGTTTAGCTAATCTGTTGCACTTAGTTGTGCCATTTGTCTTCATTTAGATCGCGATATTAGTTTATTTATTCCAATCTAGATAACCTGTTTCAAAACTTGATAATTATTAATATTTCCAATATTTCTCATTGTACGCGTAAGCTGGTGACCACCCACGTGACAGGCTCCTGCCAATCATCTCCCTTACTCCACCTACATTTCACAAAATTTGACAAGTTTCGACTAGTTGGCGTGGCGTAAATCGCCTTAATTAAAAACTTAAGTACCAACGCCTTAGGGCAATTTACCAACAGAGACGGTTAACGTAGCGGTTGGCTACTAATTGCCGCCTAGCCATTCACTCGATTTCGATTTCGATTTGATAAATTCCTGAAGGTAATCGTAACTCAGTTTCGTACCCAACTTAATTCACGTTTTGATTAAAAAAAAGTGTAGATTAGGATTTTCGAGTTTTGTTACAATTTTAAATTAACTGACATTACAAATGAAATGTCGCGGACGGCATTCAGCAGCCAACACCATCCTAAAACAAACTACAAAGCAAATAATAATCTAATTATTTTGAAAACCACCACTTTGCCTAATATAAGCGGAGCGGTATCATTTAAAAAAAGTGAACCGACAAGTGACACATCGAATGTTATGTGGAATTGTTTTTAAATATTTATACCACAAAAGGGAATGAAAAAACTGATGGTTAGAAATTTGGCACTGCTTTATATCATCTATTAGATTGGCTTACGTTACATTTTAAAATCCATTACTTCTTTGCGAATCAAAGCTTGTTTTGAAAAATTTGATTTTCGATTTTCATCCAAAGTGAAAATCAGTATCTTGGCTTAAAACGCAAAGAATAAATCTGCCCAGTTTAGCTTTCAGGAAACCGTATAAGCTTGCTTCTGTTTCGTTAAATATTAGTAATTAAAATCCATACGCTGCAATTTATGTATATATATGTGTAAATATATAATTTAAAATTAGAGGAAAAGAAGAAAAAAGAATACAGTATAATAAAAAAATTTAAATGGTTTAAAAAAATTTACGAATTGTCAAATTTTAGCGCCAAGTAAAATTTAAACTGAAATGTTAGAATACATTGAAATTTTCTATAAATATTTTAAAATAAAATGAGAAATAATTATAGATATTTCAAAGTAAACAATTATTTATATTATTTCAAATTTGCTCAGCAAGGAGTAATAATTTAAAACATTAAAATTGGTACAAATATGTTCTTCTGACCTCGCGTTTCGTTCAGCTTGACCTTTTGAGCGGGAACAAACTCAAAAAAAGTATAAGAACTACAATAAAAATATAATAATAATAATATTAATAATAATAATAATAATAATAATAATAATAATAATAATAATAATAATAATAATAATAACAGTAATAATAATACTAATAATATTAGCAATAATATAATAATAATATTAATGATAATAATACAAACAATATAATAATATTAACACTACTAACTACTACTAATAATAATGTATATGCATATGTAGAAAGAGACAGAGATAGATAAATAGATAACTTATTAGATAGATGCACATACAAAAATGCAGGCTTTAACATAGAAAAATGTGAAAGCAATTACGAGTACAATTACCGGGCATGCTGAATATTTTTAATTTTAGAGAAAGACAATTTTAGAAATTTAAAATATCTCCCTCCTTTGGAAAACTAAACAAATAAAATACTCGGAATTCTTTGCAAGGGATGTATCCCAGCTAAAACTAAACCTTCCTAAATTACTCAAGAGATATTTTTTAAATTTACCATAACAGGTGCGTTATTCTGGAACACGAAATACAACACTCTGTACATAAGAAATTGAATTTAATTCACCGGTTTTTCACGTTTTAAACATGCTTTTTATTAACGCATTTGAGGTTTTGCTTGATTTCATAAAATAGGTATTTACCTTACGGATAAGTATTCTATGTATTCCCCAGGCCTTTATTCCCCGAGTAAAATTATTTATAAACATACCAGTAATTTAGAGGATTTGAGAATCCTCAAAATCACTGTAGTTAGTAGTATTAATATTATTATATTATTTTTATTATTGTCATTAATATTATTATTATATTGTTGTACTTCAAATAAAAGTGTAGAAAAAGCGCTTTCCGTGGGGGGATGTGATTATTGGATTTATTAAGGTTTTCAGTTGGATGTAGTAGTAGCGAAATAAACGTTTCAAAGAGTGTGATCTCCGGTCTTGTGGTAACTAACTAATTTATACCGCCGCCCGTGAACTGGATCACATTCGGGGTCTGGTATCAAACCAGAGACAGCCACACAAGGATGACTATAAACACACCAACTGGGCCCGGGGTGCGTAATGGCAAATCGCACATTGAGTTGAACAGTGTTAAACGAATGTCGCATACTGCGCATGCCCAGAAACAAATTTGGCGTAATTATTATGTTGGCGCGATTTGAAAAGAGGATAAATACGGTATGTGGTAGATGTACCGCCATCTGATTGTAAACAAATCCGGCGTTTAAGCCTTCGTAAAGTATATGTGCAATGTAAAGTAATTACTGTGTAAAATTAGATTTTTTTCCTGTACTGCTCCAACAACTGAAAAGTTGAACGATACGATCAAGTTTCAATTTGATTGAAGAGTGCACAAAATGGGTAAAGGAAGTAGCGTAAATGCAGATGCTCCAGTGGATAGCGCGAGCTTCAAACCAAATGCTATTGCGAGATTGCTTTCAGGTATGTATATATTTTCCCATTTCAGTAAATTTGATATGTTATATGTGCAATATGTGATATATTGTATTTTAACACATATACAGTTCATTAACATTTCCTAAATTTCTATATAATGTAGCATTAAGAAAGATGTTTTAAGAAATAATTTGTTTCTTTACTGTTTTAATTTTTTCGAAAAGAAACATCATTTTCAAGAAACTTCAAGAAGAAAGTTATTAGTATGTACAGCGTAATTTTATTACAGCTAAAACTGATGCAAGGTACTTGAGTCTTTTATCTCCAAATGTGTTGAAATGTTTTGGTTGTAGTTAATATGATATAAAATAATGTAATGAACTCGTAATGTAATGAATTGTGGTATAACTGTAAAGAATTGGTAAAAATAAAATATAATTAGTTCAAATTTACTTAACTCCTTATATTATCAAATATCTATTGAATAGAAAAACCTGTTGAAATATTAAATGTAACATGTTCTATTTTTAGCATGTAGGAATTGATGATGATTTTTAATAATCCTAAAGTAATAGTAAAGTCAACAATAAAGTATATTTTAATGTATTGAATTTTCATCAATGATTACATAACATTGCACTTTAATGTAAAGTATGCTTGGCTTGTTTTCATGTGTGCTATATATTATTGCAAATTAGTTCTTCATAAAATTGTATATTTCTGCAGTGAAAAAGTATGTATGCGATCATGCAAGTTGTAGGAAAACATGTACGTGTACTGCACATGTACCAGGAAGACAAGATAACAATTATGGCTGTCAATCATCATGCTGACTGTATCTGTCAAGCTGACTACACAGACTATAGTAGCCAAAGATAAGATGTAGAAAGTGTGTTTCAGAGTTGAATATATGAATTAAAGTTAGTAGGATAATTATTCTTAACTAAATAGTAAAATTTAAATAAAATAAAAATAAAACCCCTTATTTCATTTTTTATAAATTCTCTTATTATTATGATGTGATTTCACAACCATTGACCTCTCCTATTGTTAAATAATTCATTCAGCACTGAACAACATATTATTTTATTGGTATACAAAATAATATATTTTGTGTGTATGACCAAGTTATGATCTAAGATTTTTCAATACTTGAATCATCCTTTTAAAGATTTTTATAAAATGATTTTTTTTTTAATTTCAGGCATTGGCACAGTGAATGGCATCTGAAAAATTTTGACCCTTGTTTCTGGAAGTGAAATGTTAGATGTAAGTAATGATGTCTGAGACCCTTATCACACATGAACATGAACAACTTGTTTCGGACAATTTTTCTGCCTGGTTTACTATTGAAAGAAAGACATGCAACTTTTTCCTTCCTTTCTAAAAAAATTGCAAATTGTTCGTTTTCAATCAATCAGCTATCAGCTTGTTTGTAATGGGGAACCAGTTTCCCATATTAACCCCAAAGTGATCTATGAAAATTGGCTGTTGTGACAAAGCAGAAAAATTGTTCCAAACAGTTGTTCTTCCAAAACAAACCGACGTGTGATAGCATCCTTACTGTTAATAATACTGTGAAGCACTTAATTGTATGCTTTGCTAATGAATATGTACTAGGCAATTGTGGTTATTATGAAAGAGGTGAAATTTCAAATACAGTTGTTTCAGTTACAATTATTACAGATATTATTTAATTTTGTAATAATGCTAATTAAAAATATGAATTAAGAAAATGGAAAAATAAGTGTATAAGCATACTAAGTAGTTCAGAATAAGACTTGTACTTAATTTATAGTAGGGGCTCATTCACACATATGATGACTCTTACACTGATATAAACTTGGTATGCTTTTATACTGTTCACATGTCTTCTATATTCAGATTTGAATCATCATCTGCCAACAAATTCAGTTAATCAGGCATTGTTGACCTTATTAGTTTCTTGCAGATGTGTGAACTTTGGAAACATTTTTAGATTTAGTGTAGTTTTTGTTTGCTTTTCAGGTTTTCACATAATATCAACTAGAAACATTACCTCTTCATTTTAAAGGTCAAAGAGATAAAATAAAAAAACAATTAATTAGTTAATATCAAACCTAAAATGTTCTTTTATTACACAACTATTATTTAAGCCATCCAAATGGGCGCAATATTTTTATAATACTTTTATTTAATTTTCCAGTATATGTTATTGAAGCCATTCAAATTCCACTTGGGCATTTTCAAGCATATTAGTTGTTGAATATTATGTCTGACTGTAAACACACAGGCAAAGTATGTATAATTATTATGTAATTTAACCTATCTTTCCTTCAAATATTTCTTTAAAATTACACGAGACAGGCATACATTTGAGCTTTGATTAACAGACTTAGTGTAGTCGCCATGACGGATAAGAAAACAGATGAATAATAGACCACCCATAATCACCAACATATAATGCAAGGATTTGTGTGTGTGTGTGTGTGATTATGGCAAAGCCTCGAAGGCTATCTGCCTAAGAGGAGGGATACCTTCGTGGAGGACTTTCTAAGGGAAACTGGCTCGTATACACGTTACACATGGGGAAAACCACGAAAACGCCCATGCAGCCAGCCCGTTCGCGGGACTCGAACCTCGGACCGAACTACCAGTGTTCAGCGACTTTACCGCTCGGCCGCTTGTGGGCTGCAAGGATTTGAGAATAAAGATTGCTTATTAGCATAATAGTGCACTGAATATTAGATATAAGAATTATAGAACTGAAAGATTTGTCACGTATCATCTTTGCTTATTATTATATATATTGAAAATAAACAGTTTGCTTCTGCAACAGAATAAATATCGAGTGTCTTGAAATGTTTTGTATACCTGGAGCTTTACAGTTCAGTACATTATACAAAGAGCAGTATATATAATGATTATCAGGTCTGTACAGAAATTTTTAATGGAAAAATTCTTGTGTATAGATTTAGTTGATATTTCTTATCTTGTGTACAGATTTAGTTGATATTTCTTATTTTGTGTACAGATTTAGTTGATATTTTGCAAGACATGGCAATATTTCAGACTTTTATTGTAATTACTGTGACAATCATTAGAAAATTATACACGTATTAAAATTATTAATATTACATTATGTAGCTTATATTAATCATTTTCATACGTGTATATGTAATATTTTGGCAGGCACAGGAATGACCAAAGCTTGACAATATAACTACATCATAGGCCAGGCATTGTTATGGCTGGATAGAAGGTTGCAAAATGACGACAAAGAAGGATTTAGCTTTTTAGATCCCACATCTTTATTCAATTCTCTCAGCAGATCATTTTGCCTTTAGATGAAATTCTCAAAATTATATATTTAATATTGATTTAAACTGAGTAAGATTAAATTTAGACTTTACGTCATATCTGCTTTAACAAAGGAAAGAACAAGATGGGAGGTGCAGCGGTAGAAGAAAGCAGTCTGACGAAAAATGGCACGTATTCAGTATGTGTACTAGCGGTTATATAACATGCCAGAATGTTCTCGAAAGTACTGGTCTAGGATAAGATCCTGAAACTGTAGTAAGTTAATTATAGGTTGCATGCTCGCGCAGAGCAAAGCCACTGTATTTTCTATATTTTACATATATATAATACATATTCTTTGTGTCTTGGTGAATACATTCTACCTCGCTGGCAGGTAACAGAAACTGACGATCAAAAGATTGATGAATATTTAATAATTTTGATGAGATTATCTAGGAAAGTAAAATAGTTTAAAACGTATTAAATATGGTTTTCCAGAATGTTTCCTAGCATAGTTTTTAATCTCAAACTAAATGATACACATTATCTGGAAGTTCATATTCTTGTGTTATAAAGTATGCTTTATTGTAATTAGTCTTAGATTGTAAAGTTAAATTTATGAAAATATGATGAGTTAAAATGTATTGCAGATATTAAACTAGATTTTTATATGAAATTTTGACATTTTAGAGATCTTGCTTCATGTAATTATTTTTAATGTTTTTATTAAATTCTTAATTAATGCTATTATGCATGCATTAGAAAGTGAAATGAAATAATACTTAGGGATATCATTTGGCTGCATTCTGTTGTTTCTCAGTTAAACTATTCTGCATTCAAAAAATTACTCAAGGATTCTCACGAATACCAGCTCAAACAGTTCCAAAGTATTTCTGCAAAATATACATCATTACTTAAGAGTTGTATCTTTTTGATAATATTATTTAGCCTTTACAAGTTATTGCCAAAATTATTTTGTAAATCAGAAATCTTCGAGGGGATTAGTGTGTCTCGCATAGTTACCATGGTGCCACACTATAACACTGAAATTGATAGATGTATAATTGAATGTTTAATCAAAAATATCTAATTCCTCTTTTATGATATTTCAATAATTGATACTACTGAAACAAGAAATATTGGTACATTAACATTTTCTTAATATTCATTGTGTATTTGTTATGATGCATGTATTAATGTCATTACAAGTTAGCATTTGATAATGTTTGTTTCAACAATTTAGGGTTTGATGAAGTGCCACAGAGATTATCGTTTAAAGAATGCGTGCAGGCCAACCACCAACACAAGATATTAAAAGAGCAATGAAAATGAATATTTAACTATAAAGAAAAATCTGACTAATATTATTACTCATAACACTTAATTGTTTCGTATTATTGTAAATTTATGCGAGTTTTCCTGTATTCTGTTTATTTTGCAACTTATGTTATTGTAAATTCATGTATGTTTTCATTCTTGCTCTGTCATGCATTTCATACTAATTGTTTGTTGTGCATATTAATTATATGTGTATATTACTTCATTGAATTACTGTATTTGAATTTTAATAAATCTTTTTACCATTCAGTAGTACTTTTCCATAAAACCCTGAACATTCTAAACATCCCATATCACTAATCCTCAATTCTAAATAATACATGAGTTTACTTAATTCATGTATTAATAACGAATTTGAAAAATAATACAATAGTGACATATTTTGAGGTAAAATAAATACTGCTCAATTGGACATTTTAAAATGTTTTTCCTTTTAATAGAGGAACATTTTTTAAGGATTTAATTATTAGTATTTGAATATTGTATTAATATATTATTAATTAGTATATGAATATACTGTGTGTAATGAATAAGTAAGGCAGTGAATAAATTTTGAACAATAATTTCATATGAGGAAATATGATCTGCCTGGGTTAAAAAATTAATCTTTAAATCCTATTTATGAGATTATATGGCTGGAATCTCTAGCCCAAAAGCAGCTAAAGCAACTCACCTCCAAAAAAGAAGACATTTTAAATAGTTTCTTCCAACACTTGAAATATTTAAACATTACACGACCCTAAATTTCTAGTGAATTTAAAATACTCATTTCATTCAGTTCAGCTACTAGCCGTTATGTGAAATTTTCCTATATTATTAAAATGTTCCTCATGATTTTGCAAGGTGAAGACCACAAATGTTCTGCCCTCATAACTAAGGATGATATAATCAGCATGAAGTAGACTTCAGCGTAAAGAATATGGAACTATATATTTTGCTCTTTGTTTATTAATTAGCCCACTTTTAAAAAATTCATATCATATAGTAAGTAGTATTCATAATTTTTCTCATTTTCTTAATATTTCATTGAAGTATTTAAATGTTAATTTAATTAGCAATACCTAATAATGTCAAATGCATATATTATACAGAATGGGATTCTGACCATAACACTCAGGCAAAGTGATATACATGTTAATTTTTCAACAAGTTTCTGCGTTATGCTTTTTACTCTCTACACAATGTTTAAATTTAATTATTATTTTTTATTATTTGTAGGACCTTAGGTCCTACAAATAATAAAAAATAATAGTAATACCAGAAAGTGTGACTTTCTTATATTATCCAACAGGAGACCTATGTTCACATCTTATATTTTGAATTTACAGTTTTCTTTTGTAGATGACAGACACCATATATTCAAAAGAAATTAACATGCTGCTGTATATATGCATGTGTTTTTCATATTTACAGCTGTTGCATGTGATGTTATGTAATCGGGTAAAAAATGAAAGAATTAAGTTTATTGACACCAAAACAAATGCATACTTCGATATAAAGGCTGCATAAAAATGAAAATGGCTAAATTAAAATAGTGAATTGAGGTTGTAGAGTTCTCATTTATTTTTATTAACCAGCTATTTTATGATATTTAGCTTTTCTTTCTTCCTTTCCATTTTCCTGCCAGGATGCTAATTTTGAGTGTATTCAAATGAGGTGAATTCATTTCGTTACTTTTGATTTACGCCATAAATGCTAGCTGATTCTGTATGAACAAGCTGTGCACTCTGTAAATTTGTCCGAGTCTATAAAAGGGTTTTTTTACAGCTATTCCAAACCTCTGTTGTAATTTCCAAAACATAACGAGAAGTCGCTTAAGTTTACAAAATTATATTAACATCATCGTCAGATCATTTAAAAACTTGTCTTCAGTATATTAAGAATTTTAAGGTATTTTTCTAGCAAAAAATGGAAAAATCGGTAATTTCATCGATTTGGGGGTACCAAGTCTCCTTAATAATCAATACAAAATTTGTATTTTCATCTCTAAAGATATAAATTTTAATTTAAATGTTGGTTTTTTACCTTCAGACGTAGTTCGGGACTGAAATAAAATTTCGCAATAAATATTCCTAAATCCGACAAAGGTAGTTAGTAACACTTATTTAAAAGGATTTACCCAAATCACAGTCACATAATTTATACAAGGTGCCCAAATGAACACTTGGAGCACAAGATAATACGCGCTGTATAAAGGATTGGCAGGACTTAATTTCGAAAGAATTTCAATGTAAGAAAATGCGGTTATTTCTAGAATTTCTTTTAGTTTCGTGTGTATATATGTAAATAGCTTGTAATTGTGTAGTATATATGATAGCATTATACATAATTTAATTTTGTAAATATTTGGGATTAAGGTCGTGTTATGCAAATATGTACATTCGTAAAGTGTTATAAGCGGATTTACGCATATCCTTTAACGTGCTAGAGTGGGAACGTCTTTCCTTGCTACGCGAGGATTTTTTTTAGAAACAATTTATCGTGTAAGAGCAAGTGTGTGTTGTAGGAAACCGGGTTACAAGAAGGATACCTGTACAATATAAGATTTCAAGTAAAGAAATTCTGGAAAGGGAATAAAAGACAGGGTTCCTAGGAACCTGTACAATATAAGATTTCAAGTAAAGAAATTCTTGAAAAGAAATGAAATTCAGAAATGTCAAATTTCGCTCCGAGGATCACCCTCCTGCTGTATGCTACAAGCAGAATAGAACTATAGAGGTTAAATTCAGCATTCGCACAGAAAAATTCCGAACCAAACGTTTCAGTGAGGTTTTTGTATTGTTCCCTGTTAAATCCTGTCTTTTTTTCCGTTTAACACGTTCTTAATTACGTCATTCTACTGTTTTTCTTTCGACCGGAGATCTTTTTTGAAGAAGCTTTATTTCCTAAAACTCTGCTATTATCTTGACTAGAATTTTCGTAAAAGTTTCACTTTAGAACAGTCTTGAAACAAAAACAAGTTTTGTTCCAACAAATCCACTGAGACTTGGAACGACAAATCGAACTTAAGTTTATAAAAGTACCAAAACAAATGAACTGTCTCATTGAATTTGCCTCTTTTCCCCACTTCTTTCAGTTGTCCAAGCCACTGAATGTTGAAATAATTATTACTAATTACAGACTAAAAATTGAAAAAGATAATATACAAGTAAATTGATAATATACGAATAAAATTCTAGATGTTAGAACCCAGCCTCAGTTCTTATTTTTCTTTTCATAGTTTGTCACTGTAAGAGTGGCAACCATCTGATTTTTGTTGTAGTTTCTTGTAGTTCTACGGATTTTGAAAATAAATACGATGCTTTGGAATTTTATTTGTAAAGTTATTTTATTTTATTTGTAAAGTTATTAAGAAAGGAGAACGGTTAGTTCTTGCAAATCTCGAACAATTTTGGTGACGACGGAAGTGATCGGTAATACAAGTCAAGGTAATTTTATTGGTTTTATCGAACTAATTCTATTTGACTTTATTAAATTTATTTTTACTGAAATGGAATCGTTAATTGAGAAACGAAAACCTGTCAGAGCGTCTTTTACGAGAACAATTAGTGCAATTTTGCAGGAATTAGAAAAGGAAATTCCTGATGAAGAATTTATAAAAACGAAATTTGTTACTTTAGAAAGTTTATCTGTTGAACTAAATGCATTTGATACTCAAATATTAAATTCAGAATTGTCTTTAAATGATCAGTTTGAAAATTAATGGGCGAAAGTTGAAGAATACAAAGAAAAGTTAGATTTAATGCGAGTAAAAACGGAATTATTCTTCAATCGCCAAACGACACTATCCATTGGCAGTGTTCCGCCGAATTCGAACAGACGGAAACTGAAATTACCTAAAATAGAGTTAAAACAATTCGGTGGCGAAATTAAAGATTGGTTACTGTTTTGGGGCCAAATTCGGCGAATACGTGAAGATAAAGAAATTCAAAACGAGGATAAGATGCATTATCTCGTTCAAGCGACCGTACCCGGTACGAGAACCCGTGATATTGTAAATAGCTTTCCTGCAACTGCCGAAAATTATGAAAAAGTTATAGAAAGCTTAAAAAATAGGTTCGGCAGGGAAGAATCGTTGGTAGAATTCTATATTCGGGAATTATTAGGTTTGATTATTAAAAATGTCACTGATCAAAAGGGAAAATGCAGTATATCAGAATTGTATGACAAATTAGAGCCGTATTTACGTTCGTTGGAGTCAATAAGAATGACAAGCGATATATACGCTGCAATGCTGTTTACGCTCGTGGAATCTTGCATACCCGAGGAAATTTTACGAGTTTGGATCAGAAATTATGCATCAATA
Source organism: Stegodyphus dumicola (assembly GCF_044657685.1). NCBI lineage: Eukaryota > Metazoa > Arthropoda > Arachnida > Araneae > Eresidae > Stegodyphus > Stegodyphus dumicola. The sequence goes on along the minus strand of NC_140771.1, from coordinate 259,995,846 downwards.
ATTACAGCAGAAAATTCTCACTCTGAGAAATTGGAACAATTTTTATTGTTTTTAAAGAATGAGGTGGAAGGAGAGCAGAGAATTTCTTTGTCAAAAGCTGGATTTAAATTAATTGATTCGGGTGCCAAGAGAGAAAGTAGAAGAGATAAAAGGTACTAGAGTGAACATTTCGTGCCTACAGCAAATGATTTATTCTCAGGCCATAATAAAGCAACCAATTATAGTGAGAAGAATTCTTGCATATTTTGTGAAAAATTTCATGAAAGTCGAGATTGCTTTGTTGCTCAGAAGATGCCTCTGAGTCAATAGAATGATGAAATTAAGAAAAAGAAAGGTTGATTCTTCTGCTTCAAAATTGGACGCAGGGCCAAGCAATGTCAGACAAATGTACGATGTACGATATGCTCGAAAAGACATTGGGGTGTCATGTGTCCGGATTTGACCACCAATCAAAAGAGCAATGATGTTGAAAAGAATAAAGAGGAGGAAACACAAAACGTATCACTTGCGAGCACTAATTTCCTAGATGAAGTGTTTCTTCTAAAACTATTAATTAATATAGACGCAAACAAAAAGCAGAAGACAGTAAGGGCACTTATCGATACAGGATCACAACGTTCATACATATTAAAGGAGACTGCTGTAGACATAGGGTGCCACGCAATTGGATCTGAATCTTTAATCCATGCGCTTTTTGGAGGAGTAACAACAAAGAGAGAAATTCACAAACGCTATGAAGTGAACGTTAGGAAGCCTAAGAGGTGATTTTTGTAGACGACTAATCTTGTTGGAACAGTCGATGATTTGTGGACCAGTAGTAAGTTTACAGCCTGGACCATGGATAGAAGAATTAAGACAGAAGAATATCCATGCATCTGATGTAGGAAAAAAGGATTTGAAAATATAAGTTCTTATTGGAGCTGACTACGCAGGTGTTCTGTTAACCGGAAGAATTCAGAAATTAGAAAATGGGCTAGATGCTGTGGAATCACTACTTGGATGGATTCTTCTCATGGGAAAGATAAAAGATAACGTTTCAGAAAGAAACTCCTTGTCCATGTCTTCAACCATAACGTCGATGTTGACTCACAGCAGTGACATAGAAAACTTGTGGAAGCTAGAATCACTGGGAATTACAGATGCCAAAGAAAGTAAAACTGACTCAGAGTTAGAAGAAGCAGTGTGAGATCACTTTCATAAGACTCTGAAGAGGGTGGATGATCGTTATGAAGTCAGTTTACCTAGGATCAACGATAAAGAAGCTTTATTAAGTAACAGAGAAGTTGCTGAAAAGCGATTGATTTCTACGACAAAGAAGCTCATGTTGAAAGATAAATTTGAAACATACAATGCAGTGTTCGAAGAATGGCTCGAATCTGGAGTTTGTTTTATGTCGTAAAATTAGAAATTAATGACCTAAAACTGCAATAGTATATTACAGTAAAGTGAAAAAAAATTGACAGTTTCACTCACGCGTGTGTCGGATTTGCTCAATACTTATGGGGTCCCACAAAATTTTTGTAAATATTATGGGGTCCTGGGGGTCGCGAAAACTTCTCAGTGATTAAAAGAGGTCGCGGCTGAAAAACGTTTAAGAAACCCTGCTTTAGAGAATAGGGAGTTAAAAGTATTTTATAAAAGAGCACTAAAAACGCCTTCTGCTCAGAACACGGAAATCTTTTCCAGCACAGCATACCATAAGACATATCATGAGACATTACTAATTGCATGAGCATACTATGAGACATTACTAATTGCTAATAAATTAAAATTTGTCGTAATAATCACTACTTTAAGGACATTTGTTAATATTTTTAATACATATAGTTGCCTATTTTTTATTTTTACACCTGCAACTGAAAAAATTATTAAAAAGATTATTTTATTATTTCATTTTGAGAAGCTCAAATCTAATCTGTGCTGCAGCCAATTTATCTGTTCTATGTAATTTTACACAAACCCATATTTACCTTATTTTGGAATATATAGTCAGATAATAATACAAAGGTAGGTTTTCCGTAAAATGACACACAGAGGTCAAAATTTGGATTTCGAAGAGTTTTTTTTGCTCGTGAAGTTTATCCTACTGAAGACTTAAGATGCAACGAAACTTCAATAGAAACACTTTATGAAACAATAGCTTTACGTCGTTCATGATCAATTATTATAAGAGAAGCACTTGATTTTGTATGATAAGAAGCAGAATAGCGCTGGAAATTTCCCAACTTTAGGGAGGGGGGGAATTGAAGGCAGACAGACATTTGAGAATATGATCGTGTTTTGCGTGTGCCTTTTTACAGGTGATAGTGGGCTTCCCATCAGAGGAAATACTAAGAAACAGCTTTCCACGAAAGATGATGTGCTTTGTGATTTTCAAAAGGTCACTGTATCCTTTCCTTCATCCCCAGCCTAAGGGACTGGACTTGACATTTGGCTGATGAAGTTGGATCGTTTTTCGCCATCCACTGAATGACGTTTGCATCCACCGTGGAGGAAATCCCAACTGCCTTCTCAGAAAAAAATACAATAAAAAAATTTAAAAAAAGAAAGAAAAAAGAAAGGAAAAAAAGAAAAAGAAAGAAAAAGCAGCAGCAACCTCTTACCTTTGAAATTACAGTCGCATTCCCATCTGCATTCATCCAAAACTTCAGAAAGGGTAGGGGGGTAATTGGGTATAGGGGAAGCTATCTCGATGATGTAACCTGTGAACTTGGAGAACTACAAACAAACTGATTGTTTAGAATTAGCCAGGCGTTCAAGGCTGAATCTTTACCATTTTGGGCTAGAAATGTATTTAATGATTGCCTTCCTCTTTATTTGATGATGGAAATCAAAAGCCTTTTCATAAAATGAGATGCTAATAGCTGTGTGATATATCGACAAAAACATTTTTAAATTTAGCTGCAGCTCCTTTGATTCCTTCACACGAGAATGGTTTTAACTTAGTACTTTCCTGTGATCTAATATTAGTCCATTATGGGAATTTTGATGAAAATACCCCACAGCAAGAGATCGTCATGAAGAATTTAAGAGAAGTCTACTTGTGAGCTAAAAACATCATATGTTGTTCCCTATTGGTAGATACATCCATTTTAAAACAAAACTACTTCTTCTTCTACCAATATTAAGAATTCCAATTATCTTAAACGAGCATGAGTTAAACTTATAATAAACTCATTAAGTACATCAAAATATACGTATATTTAAAGAACAAAATTAATATATAAATGTCAAGAGATTTTTCTAATGATACTTCAGCAATGGAACACATCCATAAATGCAGAACAGATACGTATGCTGCAAGAAGTGGCTTTATCTATTTTTAGAAAAGTTTCGAAGGCATATGTATGAGGCTTCTCTTAGTTTGAGAAACATATGCAACAGTACCTCCCTCCTGCATGAGTAGGTATTTCGTTCTAGGACATACCGAGGGTAGCATACGTAAATTCGATGAATTTTAATTCATAAATCTAACACAGTAAGGCATTATCAATATCTATATATACAAAGAAGAAAGTATGTTTGTTTGTCCTCTATAGCTATCGTCACCAAACTTTCTACAATTCTTTTCTGGATCGTGGAAAATTCGACGTTCACTTTTTTTCAAAACCAAATTGTTAAAATCAGAGATATTAATAAAAACTCGAAAAAACGATAATTTTCGCCCTCATTTTTCCGAGTGGCAACAGTCTCGCAAGCTGGAGATGAAAATCTGCTTTAATTCGAAAGTTGCTGCCACTGATCGCTTTCAAATCCTAGATTTTCTTAATTAAAATTTTCTAAGTTTTGCGATGAAATAAAAATAGCATTGCCAAACATTAAATACATTATTCCCGATTCCAAAAATTCAAGGGAAGCCATTTCGGCGATTCCCATCTTCGTACGACTTTAATCAGCCGAGATATTAATTAAAAACCCTGAAAGCGCTAATTTCGTACTCATTTTTCCGAGTGGCAACGGTCTCGCGCGTTGGAGATAAAATTGCTTTATTTCGAAAAGTGTTGCTACTGCTCTCTTTCAAATCGTAGAGTTTGTTATTGAAAAGTTTGTAAGTTTTAAAAATCTATATATATAAAGAAGAATGTCTGTTTGTATGTTTGTTCGCGTTACTGATTTCTAATCAACTATGATCCATTTTTTGCCACATTTAATCGACTAAAATTGTATATAATGAAATTTTAGATGGAATTTGAGTATTTACGACCATTTGATTACAAAGATGAAAATCATTAAAATCTGCGAGCCATTGTTGCTGATATAATAAGAGAGGATAAGCTTATTTTTCTATGAACATTTTTTATGTGGTTTCCATATCGCATGAGACTGAAAAATGTATGACTATGAATCTTACTTTTCTGCATCGTTTTTAGAGAAGGATTACAGCGGTATCGTTCGCTCTGTTGTTAAATACATTATTCTCATCCTAATAGGGTACTTCCGCTAGTTAATAAGTAATAATGAAATATATTGTGAGCTGTATCATTTCATATATTTTACTTTTAGCACAATAATGCAACATTTATTCTCTAAAAAGTTTGCTTTCTATCTAATGGATACGATGTCAAGGCTTCGCTTTATTTTAGGAGCACTAGTAACATAAGAATTCTTAAGCTTGCTTTGCGAATCACTATTCTATCACTATTTCTAAGCCATTGAAGCATAAATAATAATCTTGAAAATTGCGATAGAATTTCATTTAATTGTAATAGGAAGTTTGATAAAGCAGAGATGAAAGTAATTTAACAGTAAAATTTTTGTACGTAGATAAAGGAGAAGAATCAGATGTTTTGACCATTGATAGCTGTGGTCACCCACTGACATTTTTACACCCCTTACGTAGTGAGTGCAATTCTGAGGAATTACCGTGCTCTAAAAACGTAATATATGAGATTCGAAGAGGACAATTTTCGTCTCCCCTTCCATTTAGTTATATACGTTAGAATTGTGTGATTATTTCAGAAAAAGTCCCATTTTGTGTCAAAATACCTATATAAGAACAAAGCTATATATAAATCTAATATATATCTTAAGTCGTGCTTTCAAAACATGGGAAATGCAAATTGAATTTCGTCAGTCGGCCCAGTAGAACGGGAGGTATAGGAACTGTCCCATTTTTTCCCCCGCAGTGTGCATGGATTGCATGCTGATATGGCGCATTTAATGCTATTCTTATTATATGTTCTCACACTTCAATAGAGTTATCGAAAGGTAATTGTTGACAATTCTCACTTCTTTATAATCATATTTCAGAATTTAGGAAGGTTCATCTTGATGAAAATACAACCTCCTTTCATACTGTCATCTAAAAATTTGTGCTTTCTGTTTGAATTTAATCCATCAGTGGTCGAGTGGATAAGACGGCTGATCACTGGTAATTTGACTTGGATTCGAATTTTGGTGGACGACAGGGTAATTTTCCTGATTTTTCCCATGCGTTACGTGAATATCAGCCGAATTCGCATAGCATGTCCTCCAACAAGGAAGACCTCTTCCGAACTAAATAGTCACAGTATACTATGCCATGATTAACTAAACAAAAAAACAAACATCATATTAAATTGAATTCTGTGAATCTGGTCTTAGTAGTTTCATAATATTCATTCTATTCTTTGAATTATTTGTGTTTATGAAAGCCAACCTACAAATAAAGGGCTCTTGGTCCAAATGCTATATTGAAAATATATAGAAATTAGTATGCTTGGCAATGATCCAAAGTATCTAAATTCTTAGAAGACGCTAAATGACTTATTGCAAATTTTAGAATAACAACTGAAACATGGTGTAACAGCTTTAAATAATATTAAAATCTTATAGTTTAAATAATTTAAATAGATGAACATTAAGGTATTTGTGAATGGCAATATTTGAAACCAGACTCGAGTGCTACGTGCGACTCTTGCACGAATTTATTTTTAAATGTTAGAATATGTTTTCTCTTCTTGTTTTTATGTCGCCATTTTTGAGTGTTAAATAAAAGTTATTGCTGTGTTCCATCATTGGAGTTGCTTCATATCGCCAAAGAAGCATCACAAAGGGTAGGGTGTCAAAGACCCTTTACTAAAAATTATAATAAGAACAGAACTTGTGGTTACAACTCAGCTAACCACCAGTGGCGAGAAAACTTAAAGTAATATAAAGTCAAATGTAAAATTTAAATTTAAATAAACTAGTAGGCTAAGGCTACACGATCAATTCAGTGCGAGGTTGGCTCAGAATTTAACCAGCGTGTAGATCAGTTATCGGCAATTATTATGCAGGGCCAACACAACAACTCTTATCTAAGACAGCAACATAATAGCCGGGTCACGAGAGGCAGAAAGCGCTCTGAGTTTAACTCCGGAAACCTTCCTTTAAGTACACACGAACTAAATTTGCATTCTGTGAGAAAAACGGAAAGGGAGACGTAACAGTACAGATCCAAAACAGAAAATAACTGGATAATTAACATAAAGGAACTTCACAAATATATTAGAAAACTCCTTTATTTAACATGATGAATAATGAATCGATTAATAATAGCACTTCTTCAATTTATTCCATTAACTTTCTAAATTATGCTCCTTTGCGATATTTAAGGAGTAGCTTATCTGATTATAGCAAAGCACACGAGGGCTATTTCCCTAAGGAAAGGGATGCTTTCGGGGACATTATTCGAAGGCAAATTGCCTGCTATCAACGTTACACAAGGAGAAAATTTAAAAAGAGACGTCATATCTAAATTACTGTTAAATATCTCAGAAAATTCGAGCATAGCCATGCCCACGAACATAGTCAGTTCATATAAGTTCCACGGATTATAGTGTAAATAAATATCCAGCATATTCCTACATCATATTCCTGCAGCATATTCCTACATATCAGCATATTTTTTCCATGGATAAGTGATACGAGATAGGTGTAAATATTATTCTCCAATTATTATCAATGTTTATGTGCATAACCTTCTTTCATGCAACCATCGAAAAGGGCTGTTTTGGAGATTAGACAGCCATTTTTTGACAAAAGGCAACTAAAAAAATATAAGCTTGTGTTTTCTAGCCATTCTATTGCTCCTTCATTGATATCCATACGCATTTGATATACTTTCCTGCTTGATACACGAACGGATAAATTAAATTAACTATATCTTGAGAGTCTTGGTAACACAGTCTTTTCCTTAGAATTTAATAAAAATATAAGAAATTTCTATTAACACAAATTCATCAACTCATACAATTTTTTATTGATTTTAAATAAACTGCAAGTTTTCACTTGCGAGCTGATTTCCACCCCCCTTAAACATGTCAGGAAATACTCAGTAAAGGTTTAGTTGTATAATAATGTAATTATGTATAATGTATAAAATGAAATGCATAATTATGTATATGCATAATTATGGAAAATATATATAATTATATAAATTGAAAGAAATACGTAGCTGAACAATTTATGTTAAAAATCTGAAATGCAGTCTTGTCACGGGATAAATTAGAGATATAAAAATAAAGAAAACATCAAGCCAATCAGCAGCTGGTATTCTTGGTTGCCGTGGGCAATCCATTTTTCATCTCAGAAACACGTATAATTGAAAACATTCCTTGCAGACCGCGTCATTGTCAGTTTCAACAATATCAGTTAATATTGTCTAATCCATAAACGTTCGTAAAAGTATTTATAGCATCATTCTTAGGAAACGTTGTAAACATTAAAGATTTCTCTCCGAATGCTCGTCGCTTTAATGTAGAGAAGGTAAAAAAAATGGGTTAATTATTTTAGACCTTCGGCTTTGATGTCAATATTTAAAAATTCTTTGGAATTTCTTTTGCAAAAATACTATAGTATTTACTTACTTTACTTTCTGTTTCAGCTTTATCTTACTTTCTGTCCTGACATTGCTCTTTATTCTCTTAATGACGTTTTAAACATTTTACATTTTGTCGTTGCTGGGCTAGAAAAAAGAATAATCTTTGTTTCTATTATCTCTTGAAGTCATACACCGTATATTCATCATTGATTTAAGACACAATAACACGCCGAATAAATACTAATTCAGAAGTCAAACAACAAAAATGACATGACATTTTTTACAAAAAAATCAGCGTTATATTTTTTTATATAAATATTTTGTAAATATAACGCTGATTTTTGTTGTTTGACTTCTGAATTAATATTCATCATTGAATTAAACTCCATCGGCCTTTAAGGAGCTTAAATTCAACACTGAGCTTAAATTCAGCGGAGCTCGGCTGAGCTGTTTCAGTAAAATTTTAGTTCCAACCGGAACTGTAAATAAAGACAACGTCCGGTATTTTATTTTGCTATTTAATTATGTATCATTAATTTAATATTAGTTTAATTTTTATTGAATGCTTTACATTTTATTGAACTTTAATTATTAGCCCAGAAAGGCTATTAGTCTCGAAAAGGCATTTTGCGTCAAATCACTTTAAACGCTCGAGGGATTTTTCAAATTGTCGCCACCAAATATTATCGCCCTATATTATATTTAAAGAAATTAAAAAAGGAACAATCTACACGAATGTATGTACGTTTCTCGCACTGTGAAAAAATAACGGTACCTAGAGTCTTCGAATTTTGAATAAGATATGCCTCCACCCGAACATGGGCACCTGGACGGCTGAATTTGGAATTTCTTTTATTGTCTACTTCATATTTTGTAAAACTTTAACGAATTTTTTATTAACAATTCAAAAATTTCAAAGCGGGCAGTGGCAACATTGTAGGGAATAAAACATTTTTTATTTCCAGCAAGCGAGACTGTCCATCGGAATTTAAATTTTAGCCCAATATGACGTTAACCCAAATGCTCTCAAAACGTGTATGTGTGTAAATGGAAAAGAAAAAAAAAGAAGGGAATAATATAAAATCTGAAAGCTTTCAGAATTATTTTATGTATTTTAAAATTTTTTTTAATTTTTGTCATTTTTATTTATTTATCTTTGTTCTTCTTTCCGGATGGCCTTCTGTCACTTCTAATTTTGGTAATTAAGCCTTAGTAGCCTATTCAATAAGCATATAAAGTGTTAAATTTTCTGGTGACTATGTTTCAACTCATATGATTTTACTCATTAACATATATAACTTTAACTCATTACATATTAACTAGAATTAAAACATATATAACTTTTAAAACATTAAACTAAGCCTTTAGAAGTTATATCTAATGGCTGGCGAGTTATTGCCTCTGCTACTGTGTAGGGTTTATATTTATTTTAACTAACATTAATTTTAAGTTTAAGCTATCTTTCCTGTCAAGCCTTTACTTTCCCCTGGAATTGCCAATGCCAGAGTATGTAATTTTTAGTAGAACGCGCAGAGTATTCAAATTTTTAGCAGAAGTAATTTGAGTTAAATAGAACGGAAACGAGTTTGTAGGTGTGCTTTCTTGATTCACAAGCGTGAAGGTTGTTAAGTAGAAATTTAAGGACCGCGCGTTTCGGCCTGTGTGCCTACTTCGGCAGTTAGTTGAATCTTTCAACTTCTTATTCAGAAAGTTTGCTGAAATCTCAGCTGTATCTTAGAACGCGGTTAAGTTAGTCACGTTTATAGAGCCTCGTAGGTAGTGACTTGTTATTTATTCATCCTGTTATTCATTTTTAGTTGTACTTTCTTATTTTTATTTAACCGCCGGGTCGTCGTAGTTTGTGAGCGTTAAGTGAACGCATCTGTAAATTCTAAAGTGGAATAAAAAGAGAGTTAAACCCTACTTAAGAGTTTGTGTAATTACCAGTTCATAGCAGTCACTACTACTGTTGCGGGCAAGTTGGGGCCACGCAACACCACAACTGTTTGTATTAAAATGCAAGATAACACTCGTTAAAATTTAACACAAAACTTTATTAGTCATGACTTGTGGGTAATTTGTGCTTCTTGACGCGACCTCGGCATCATATGACCCTCAAGTCACCGAGCGGCCCATTTCATAATTTCAAGTGACCCACATGAGTTCCGAAAGTAAAGTACAATATATAAATTATAAAACATCATAGATATCAAACGAGCACATGAAGAATACATTACAAAAATTAAAAAAATAATAAAAACAGCATTTTTGTTTGATTAGAAAGTAGCAATAATGAACATGCCTATTTTTAAAAAAAAAAATTGAAATTGCAACATAATTTAGAAGAAAATCTGTTAGTTTGGTAACGCTGATCCATAATTCCAAATAATTGGCTTTGCCATTTTTCCACATTTGGTTCAACTTATAAATACGAGCAAATGTTTTCACGCATGAAATTTATTTTGAGCAAGAACAAGAGAAGCTTATCAACCAAAATTTAAATGCTTGTAATTCGTTTTAAGACCGCTAACTATAAGCTGGATTAAATTGAAGTCACAAATTCAGAATTAGGGAAGACATTGGTGTCGAAAAGAAAAATAAAATTCATTCAGTTATATTTGCTCTCGTAATAAAAACTAGAATTTTAATTTTTATATTTAAAGCTTATTTTAATTACTTTCTCAATAAATTCTTTCTTATTGTTCACCAAGAAAGGCTGCTCTAAAATGAAAATATCACTGACCCAAAGCGACCTCTTAAGATACACATTTGGTTGATTTTGACGCGCAGCCGAAAAAGCTTGCCGATGCCTGCTCTAGACTCCTCAGCGGGTGAGCGATAAAGTCGCTGAACGCGGACAGTTCAAACTCGGTTCAATTGCGGACAAACAGGCTCTTAGCGTACTTTTTATGGCAAAGTACGCTAAGAGCCTGTTTGTTCTGTTCCAAGACATCTACCGATTGCTAAGAGGTCAGAAAACTTCTAAAGGACATGCAAGAAAGCTACGTTATCAAGCCTTCGGTAAGCACTTGGTCCTATCCAATCGTCCTGGTCAGAAAGAAGGCTTGTTCAACTAGATTTTGCGGTGACAATACCTTTTGAACGACATCACAAAGAAAGCTACCCTCTTCTTAGAATTTAGAGCATTCTAGACACTCTTTCCTGAAGTAAACTGTTTTTGATTCTTGATTTATAGAGTGGGTATTGGCAGGTTGATATACACGCTGATGACCGAAAAAAGACGGCATTTTCTTTGGAAGCTTAAAGTGATTCTGTTTGGAATATGTAATGCTCCGGCAACGTCCGAACGTCTCATGAAGACCGTGTTGAGAGGTCTTTGTTACGACGTCTGTCTGATATACCTCGATGATATCATCATCGTAGGGAGCAGTTTTGAAAGACATTTAGAAAATATTAGGAATGTGCTATAGAAATCCAAGGAAGAATATCTAAGGTAGTCCATAATGCAAATTGTTCAGACAGAAAGTGACTTAACTTGGTCACATTATCAGGTTCAATGTTCCGCCTTACATTCTTTGGGAACATGCAAAGACCCTGACTCGGAACAGGGAGCTTACTAAAGCTATGTTCAATAAATGTGGGAAGTAGACAAGATACACAGGAAGGGTATACGAAACCCTTTATTTTTCACTCTTTACAATAATTTCCGTACTTCGGAATACAGAGACCAACCACTTGTGGTCTGAACGTAAGAATATAAAAATATTTAACTAAACTCTAACTTAACTTTTGAATAATAAACAAAGGCCTACGTGGAAGATTGGCCGTATATTAACAGGAAGCCGTATGTAGTACAGAGAACTGTTAACACTACAATACGTTTAAAATTATCACGAGGATTAAACCTCTGGTCTGGAAGGCAACCAGCAACCGAGTAAAACTGCTAAGGTAAGCGGCCTGCTTCGACTAACTCCTTCCTCTCTCTCGCTTGGCAAAAAGCCACAACTTAAGTACTTGGCGTTCGCCAGACAAATTTGCATAAATAAGTTAAAGCTTTTAATTCTGGCCGGAAGTAGATAAAGTAATAAGTAGTAAATAAGAAGTGATAGTAAAGATTTAAAATAAAAGTAAACGTTAGTAAAACTTAAGATCCTTACATACTTCCCGCCAGAGTTAATTAGTTTGAAACTGAGGTCTAAAACGACCTTGTTGAAAACTTTTAGCTCTAGAATCTAACGCGAGGTCAATCTTTTACAAACATTTCTCACTAGAAACTAGAAATTTAAAAAAAAAATTGTTTTTACAATATCAGCTCCATGGACAACAAATTTTTCATCTGTACTGCATCTAAACTTTTATTCAAATCTGGTTCCTTCCAGAGATCTGGAAGGAAAACTAGTTTAATGAAATGTTACACAATGAAATGGCAAGTAACATGCATATTTATATTTCTCTTAACATTCTTATTTCATTCATGACTTTATTTTAATTATCTCTCCCCGTGCTCTCTGACATGTGTTGTAAAAGAAAACACCAAACACGAATGTGTTTATGTATACGTGTTCAACACTGCCGCCTACAATCAAAACACTAACGTGTTAAAATTCAACATAACAAGACCTCGTAACACACCCTATCTTCAACTCTAAACCCTGAGGTACTATTCTGAAAGTGGCTAACTCTGAAGTGTAGCGTCAGAGAGCCTAACTACATTCATTCAACCTTTAACACATATTCACCATAATTTGGTCTTTTTACAGTCACACGAATAATTTTTTTTTTTTTTTTTTTTTTTTTGTTGCATTACTTTCACTTTTACCATATCACAGTATTTCTTAACATTTAAAATAACAGTTCACATTGTATATAAGAACATATTATCATGCCGTTAATTTTACGCATTTTAAAACTTACATTAGTAGTACATTGTTAACTTCTATTCTTTTCCAAGCAAGTGCCAATTCTTCTACATTGAAATACTACATTTCAAAAGTCTTTCAGACTAAAACTTCTTTCTTGCCAGAATCTTTTAAATAAAATTTATACAATAACTTTTACAATATTCAAGTATTTACACATTCCTATTATACATCAACTTTAGTTTTACTCGCGAGTAATTGAAAAACATAATACCAAAATAGTTAACAACTCATTTCTCGCCTTTTTGGCGATAAAGGTAGACCTCACATGAGGTAAAACTTCTTGAAATCTGCCACTTGCAGTAATAATGAAAGATTAACTTAAGTTTGCAAAGTAACATAAAATTTTACTTATCTTTGTGATATTCGGACATTCTTTTCTCAGCCCAGTCCTGAAAGGTAGCGAAGATTCTAGTTTGATTTATCCTCCTTCTTGTGCGGGCTCGCCCTTCAGGACCTTCCTCTAGAAGCTTTCTTTTCCCTCCAGTTCGGTCACCCTTGAATACCTTCTTTTTCGCCTCTGCCTGTGGTCTTGGCCGTTTGATGGCAGCTGGTCTTGGCGGAACCGGGACACTTCTCTCTCGTTCCTGCTTGGACCTCGTTGCGGGCCGTTCAAATTTTCCTTGTATCTTTTCCTCCGCCGCTAGTGGCCCTTCCGCAGTTCGGCGACATTTGCTGCGGAGAGTCCTGTCCGATGAGTAGATCTTCCGTATGGGAGCCGGGTTATAGTTGCCGTTATTTCTCCTGGCTTTCTTTGCATTCGTCGTACTTCTCCCTTCTTCATTCTGGGGGTGGTCGTGAGCTCTCTTTTCTGGACGGTGGAACGGCTTCTTTTTCTTGTTACCTTCATATTTCCAACGGGGAAACTTTCTTTTCAATTGCTCCTGCCTCCTAATGGCTTGCCCTTGTACTTGTCGTTGTTCCACCTCTGGAGCTTGTGCCTGCCGTGCCTGCCGTGCCGGATCCTGCAAAAGATCTGTAAATATTTGCATTTTATTACGGTCATAGTAGGGTTTTATTTGATCAAAGTTTGCGGAGCATGTTTCACCATTCCTGGCTTTTAACACCACTACAGCGTGAGTTATTTTTTCTATGATATATGGTCCTTCAAATCGTGGAAAAAATTTGGCGGTTTTATCTTCTGGTGCTGAAGAAAGTGAATGCTTAATTCTTAAACTTCATCTCCTACTTTATAACTTACTCCCCGTCGTTTCATGTCATAATAAAGTTTTCGTTTTCTCTGTGCTACTTCAGTATTCTTTTTTGCTTCTTTAATTAATTTTTCTATATCACCCATTTTAAATTCTGGGGCTCTTTGTTGCACATAAAATAATTTATCTAACGGCGTTATAATCTTTCTGCCTAAAAATAACTCAGCAGGAGATTTACCCGTTGTATCATGTTTTGCGGTCCTAAGGGCAAAAGCAAATTCATTGACATAGTTATCCCAGCTTTTATGAAAATTTTTAACATAACTACGGATAATTTTCACTATATTTCTATTGACCCGTTCCGCTATATTTGATTTCGGCCGATACGGGACCATTTTTAAATGACGTATGCCCAGTTTTTGGCACATGTCTTCAAATATATTACTTACAAATTGAAGACCATTATCCGATATAACTTTTAGGGGCGCCTCGTATTTTAAAATATATTTATTTAAAATAGAATCAGTAACTAATTTCGCGGAGGCTCGTTTTAAGGGAACAATGTCGGTCCACTTACTAAAATGATCAACCATAACAAGGAGATAGCGACGTTTATTTAACTGACTTTTTGGGAAAGGGCCCAATAAATCGATGCCAATTATTTCATTTGGAAATTCGGATTTAATACTATTTAGAAACCCGGCCGGACGGAAATTAATATAATTAACTGCTTGACATGTTGGGCAGGAGTGGACATACGCCCTTGTTAACTTTTGCAGTTCAGGAAAATAGACTGCCTCGCGTACGCGTTGGATAGTTTTTTTAATACCAGCATGAGAAGCTAAAGGGCTGTCATGTAACTCCTGCAGGATATTTAATCTAAGACTAGCTGGGATAACAGGTCGAAATTCGTTGTTGGAATTTGTAGTTTTTGTATAAAATAATAGACCATCTATTAGTTCGTAATGGGCTGCCCTATTTCTTATCGCCACAATATCTTGGTGGCTAAAACTTTCAGGATCCTTTAAATACTCATAAATGCTTCCAAACTCAGGATCCTTAACCAGTTCGGTTATTACAGTTTCTCGGGAATTTATTGTACATGCTGTGAGCATTGCCACCTTTACAGTATTATATTTTTCATCTATTTTTATTCTAAATAGGGCATCTGCTACGATATTTTCATTTCCGGGGGTATGCTTGATTACCAGATTATATTCTTGTAGCTTGAGTGCCCATCTTATTAACCTTGGGGATAAGTTATTCCCTGAGTACAATCTACTTACCGCCGCATGATCAGAATACACTGTTATTGGCGCCTTTCCAAAATAGTCTCGGAACTTTTGCACTGCTAACAGAACTGCAAGTGCCTCTCTCAGTCGCGGAATAATTTCTTTGTGTTTGATTTAAAGTTCGACTAAAAAATGCCACGGGCTGCTGATTTTGCGAAAGTACCGCTCCTACCGCATAATCCGAAGCATCCGCTGAAATTTCTAAATTCTCATTCTTTTCAGGAAATTTCAACACAGGGGCTTGCGTTTATGCTTGCTTTAATTTTTCGAAAGCACTATTGGCTTCGGCCGTCCACGAGAATCTTGCCTTTCTCCTTTTTAATTTTAACAATGGTTCAGCAATAGCTGTAAAATCTTTTATAAAGGACCTATAATATGAACAAAGTCCTAGAAAAGAAGAGAGCTTCTTCGCCGTATTTGGTGGCGGATACTTTCGCACAGCGATTATTTTTGATTCGTCTGTCTCGATTCCTTTCTGAGATATTTTGTAACCTAAATATTTTAACTCAGGGGCTGCAAATTTGCACTTTTCGACATTAACTTTTAGACCGGCCTCATTTAATAAAGAAAACACCTGTCTTAAATCCTGTACATGTTGGTCGAGATTATCACTAGTAATAATGATATCGTCTAAATAGATAAATGTGGACTTTCCAAGAACAGGCCTTAACACAATGTCCATACATCGCTGAAATGTTGCCGGTGCCCCTGAAAGGCCAAACGGCATACGCAGGAATGCATAAGTGCCAGACTTGGTTATAAAAGCAGTCTTAGGCACGTCCTCCGGTCTAACCCCTATTTGAAAATAACCAGTCGTTAAGTCTAAAGTCGTCATATATTTGGTCGACGTTATGTTCCTTAGAATTTCTTCAATAATAGGTAACGGATATACCGGATATTTAGTTATGGAGTTTAATTTACGGTAGTCAATCGCGAAACGCCACCTTTTTGGATGTGTTAATGGATAGTCATTATTTTTCTTACATAAAACCACCGGGCTAGCATAACTACTTGAGATGGGCGTTATGATCTTTTTACGTAGCATATCGCCAATGTGCCATTCTATAATTTTTTCTTTATTCTTATCATACCGGTATGCTTTGTGACGAACTGGCATTGAATCTCCGGTGTCAATACTATGGTTAGTAACTTGAGTAAATCCTGGAATATCACTAAATAACGAAGCAAATTCACTTACCACTTGTCGGATTCTTTGTTGCTCTTCATTAGGCAGGTGGTCAAGGTTTAACATCGGCGGCTCCGATTTTTCTTCTCGAACTGGTTTCATCGTCAGCTTAAGGGACGCTTCATTAAAATCCAGCGTTGCTTGTGCCTCTGAAAGAAAATCTATTGCTAAGATAATATGTGCTTGCAGATTCTATACTATAAAAAACATAACCTTTTCTTGTTCGTCCTTGATACGGACGTATAGCGGTAATTTACCTATGCACTTACATCTTTCTCCTTGCGCAGCTAACACTGTCGTATTATCCGAATTATATATACGATATTTACGAAAATACTTCCTAAAAAAATCTTCTGCCACACAGGAACACTGCGCGCCTGTATCCAGGAGTGCGGTGGCTGGGATATTATTCACCAACACTTCAATCTTCGGAAGAGTCAAAATTTCACCATTACTGTATTTAACTTGAAGGAAGAGGGGTTTTCTTGGCCTTCGGATTTCCGCACCCTCCCGTCAGCAGAAATCCGTTTTAGTTTAAATCATTTTCCATTTCCATGCTTTCCTTCTTTTTCCACTGGCCTTGAGACTTTTTTCCTGGATTGCTATTGAACTGTCGACGTTCGCCGGCTGTTTTTGGATCCTCCGGTTTCCTTGCCCACTGATTCGCTTTGCTTCCGTAGCCGTGTGCTTGACTTTGCTGTGGTCTTGGCTCACCAAATTGGTTTCGTTGTTGATATTGGCGTCTTCTTTCAAAGTCCGCCGTTCTTCTACTTTCAAACTGGATTGCAGGCTCAAATAACTTTTCCAGTGTAGTCGGATTCCTTAATTCAATAACGTCTTGTACTTGGGGAAGTAACCTCGGTAAAATCGCTTGAATTATCTCAGTATCCGGACGGTTTCCATACAAGAGTTTGAAGACGTGAATTTTTCTTAAAATAAAGGTGGAAAGATTTTCGATTCTTTGCTGATATATGCTGAAAAGTTCCGTTTCTAATTTCGCACGATTCCTTACGACAGGGAAGGCTTTTACTAGGGCAGTCTTGAAATTTTCGTAAGTATAGGTAGGACTTCCTGCTTGACCCAAGAGACTTCTGCCTATACATTTGAACCAATTAAGCGCTTGGCCCCTCAAAGCGCTGGTAGCTAAGGTAACTTTCTGAAACTCGTGCACGGGGTAGAGCATGAAGTGGTCATCCAGATTTTCCAAAAAACTGGTAACCGGTGAGTTTCCATTAAATGTTGCTTCTGGTTTCATCGAAGCGCGCATGGTCTGGACGATGTAACCAAATCCTTCCAGGCCGGCAGCTGGCATTTCTGGATTCTGAGCCGCTTCTGCAGGCAGCACAGGTTCTTCTTGAAACTCTGCCAGGGTTATTCTTCTTCGTTGGGCGCCACTATCAGGTTCAATGTTCCGCCTTACTGTCTTTGGGAACATGCAAACACCCTGACTCGGAACAGGGAGCTTACTAAAACTATGTTCAATAACTGTGGGAAGTAGACAAGATAGACAGGAAGGGTATACTAAACCCTTTATTTTTCACTCTTGACAATAATTTCCGTACTTCGGAATACAGAGACCAACCACTTGTGGTCTGAACGTAAGAATATAAAAATATGTAACTAAACTCTAAGTTAACTTTTGAATAATAAACAAGGGCCTACATGGAAGATTGGCCGTATATTAACAGGAAGCCATATGTAGTACAGAGAACTGTTAACACTACAATACGTTTAAAATTATCACGAGGATTAAACCTCTGGCCTGGAAGGCAACCAGCAACCGAGTAAAACTGCTAAGGTAAGCGGCCTGTTTCGACTAACTCCTTCCTCTCTCTCGCTTGGCAAAAAGCCACAACTTAAGTACTTGACGTTCGCCAGACAAATTTGCATAAATAAGTTAAAGCTTTTAATTCTGGCCGGAAGTAGAAAATAAGAAGTGAAAGTAAAGATTTAAAATAAAAATAAACGTTAGTAAAACTTAAGATCCTTACAACATTATCTCTGCGGAAGGTTTGTGTACGTATCAAGAAAACTTGACGTATCAGGAAACGTGACGGCAGTTTAAGGCTAGAGACAACTCGAAAATGTCAACAAGTTTGATAAGTTTCCTCGGGATTTGCACATACTATAAAAGATTTGTGAAGGGCATTTCTTCCATTGCGAGATCCCTAAAGAAACTGACAAAGATCAAGCAAAAAATCTTGTAGACAAAAGAATATGAGGATGAATTTAGTACATGAGTTTTAATTTATTTGATTCTTACTTTCACATTTCGAAATTTAGGTTCATACCAAATAATATTCGCCCATTTTTTCTGATTTATTTTTAAATAATTTTTTCATAAGTTTTTCAAAAATATTTTCAACAATAATTTATAAACATTTTACCATCATTTTAAAGTAGATGTATTTCTCAGCGCACCTGTAAAAAATTACAGTTTTTTATTCTAACTTTCCGAAGATTATACATGAATTTATACTTATATATTGGCGTGTTTTGGAATTTAGCATATATGTTGAAAGCGATAATAACATCGAATGTGGTTTATGCACTTTGTTAAATTTATTTTAAAGTGGGACATTTTTCCTCCGCTCACTCACAATGGAAGGGAAAGGAAAATAGATTGTCATATATTAAAAAGTTTGCCAAGTGAACTATTCTTGAAACAACTGAAACAAATTGCTAAAAAATACATTTGATAGAATTCTGCCGTTTTTTTTTTTTTTTTTTTTTTTTTTTTTTTTTTTTTTTGACAATACTTTTATTACCTAGCAAACACTCCTTTTATGTGCGTGCATGTATATGCATACGGATCGGTGTGCTTTAGGAAAAAGTGGTTGCGCACAGATCTAAGTGTAAAACAAATTCGTTGAGTTACCTACATGAACATAAGTGTCTTTCTTTTGTTATTTCGGGATAATGTTTCATTTTTTATAACTCAAAACATAAAAATTCACTACACGAATTTTGACTTATTATTTTAGAAATTGCAGTTGGACAACAATAAAAGGAAATCAGCATTCATAAATCAAATGACAGCACATAAATTTTTCAGACAACACTGAAATTTAAAGCTGTTATATTTACAGTTTAAAAATTCAAACAATGCAGATAATTAATTTTCTTGTTAACAATATATCGAAAAAGTGTTCTTGTTTTATTTGTTCTCCATTTTTCAGGAAAGCCGTTTCAGTAATAACCACAACAATCTAACTTTCTTTTAAACTTGTGTTGTGTTCCGAATATTATAACAGAGATAGACAGAATATCAACTTTTAACAATGTTACTAAGTCATAATCATTAGAGACATTGAATCTGATGGTGCGTTAAACTGATTTCTTTTGGTTTCACTGAGTTTGCTATATAAAAATGTTCTTCGTTTTTCTCGCAAAACTAGTGTATTTTATACTTCAAACTCCAGTTTTCAATTTTTTAGTAGTTTTTATATGCGTCATAATTATAATCTTTCTTTCCGAGGAGACAAACCACAATCAAACAACTGACGGAGAAAATAGCGTTGAACAGGAAGAAATCAATGTTAATTCGGGTAAGAAAGCTTTAAATGATGATTTTGAAGTTTCAGATAATGACAGAAATGCACTGGATATTAACCCCATTGATAGCCATACTGAAAATAAAGCTTATAATAACGATTCAACTGACTGCGCTGATAAAGGAATTGTATCTGTCGACCGCAGTTGTAAAACACAAATAGGTGATGATTTATCTAACCCTCCCAGTGCAAATAGTACAGCAGACAATATATCTGGCGAACAAATACTTAAACTGGATAAACACACTTTGGATGATCGTAGTAAACAATTTAGTTCTGACTTTATCCATTCCGTTATAGATACAAATATAGATCACGATTTGGATTGTACTGATTCTCATATTGTTACAAATAGAGTTGATCAAGATTTAGATCATAATGATTTCCTTATTGAAAAAAATTTAGTTGATCACGATTTAGATGACATTGATGCAATTATGACTCATCACGGCATAAATTACACTCATTCCCCTATTTATACAACTGTAGTTGATCCCGAATTAGATCATAATGGCTTCCCTATTTGTACAAATATAGTTGGTTACGAATTAGATGATAATGACTCACATATTGATACAAATTTAGTTGATAATGATTTAGGCTGTTCTGATTCCGTTATTGATATAAATCCAGTTGACAATGATTTAGATTGTAGGGATGAAAAAACGAATGCTGATGAGTTTGATCTTAGAACAGAACTGAATAATGAATTCCATAGTACTGTAAGTGCCAAAAGTCAAGCAGACAATAATGCTGGAGAACAAACCTTTAAACTGAGCGAAGTCAGACTAGATGACATTGATAAACAATTTAGTTCCCAATTTTACGATTTCGCTGCTGATTTTGATACAAATATGCTTGAAACTTCCCGTGAATATTCTAACGTGTACCTGAAACCAATTCCAGACAGTCTAGTTCAAAAGCGACTCGTTAGAGCTACTTCTTTAGCTGAAGACTGGACACCCGTTCCTCTACCGAAATCACGTAGACGCTTCAGCATATCAAAACTGAGGAAACGATTACTGAAATGTTTTTGCATTAAAAAAAATTAAAAGTCATCAACGTTTCAAAAGAGAATATAATGGATATTTACATAATTTTGCCTTTCATATTATTCATTTAAGTTTTCATAAGTTTTCGTTTAATATTGCTTTACTATTTTTAGAAGAAATGAAATCCTTCTTATTTAATAATGCATGTGAGTAGTATGAAGCGGACAGTTCAACTCCAGGAGGTGGTGCGCGGTGCAAGCCCTTAGGCGAAACGCACGGGCAGATTGCTGATGACCCAGCTAACGTATACAGTGATTCATGGAGATAAGCCTTCCATTCTGGTAAATGATTATTTTTTCCACTGCCCTAATTTCTATAATTTAGTTTAGGTTAAATAGTTTTCACCCGTCCAAACTGATATGTTTCTTTGCATGTCGTATCCCGTAATTCTTACTTATATACAGCTTCAATATCTCTTGTTATAGGCATTCATTGCTCATACGTAAAGCCTTTATTTAAATTCATGTGTAAACTTGAAACGTCATCCGCAGATTTTAAGCTTTTACAGTTTAATATGCACTTAATTTTACCTTATTTCCTACATTATTTATTCATGATTTTTATTTTCCATAATGTTTATACTTACTACTACAAATTTTTTATTGTTTTATTTCATTTTACACAGATTTTTTTTTTCATACTTCCTAACCAATACGCTCTTCAATTTATTTATTTCTCATATTTTCTAACTGTATGCATGATTTTATATAAGATTCCGTTCAATTTGTAACTTCTTTCATAAATTTAATGCTAATTATTATTCAGTTAAATTCATTTAATAGTCCTATTTTAATCTACATTTTAAAATTCCGTTTCTATCTACGTGTTACAGATATCTCATTTTGTAATAGTATTGCCATTACAAATTCTACTATTTTACATCACTTAGATACTGCAATTAACTTAACCCGGATTTTCAACCTTTCTCAACCTTTTATTGTAAAACTTAATTATTCTGTTGTAGTAAAAGTAAAAATATTAACTTGCAAACTAAATTGAAAGGAAAAAAGTAATTAAGAAATAAAAATGTAAAATAAAGTTACATGCATCTATTAAATGATGATACGACATTGATTAATATAATTAACTGATGATATGTATTAATACAGGGAATGTGGACCTCTGTGGAGTTCTAAGCATTACTGAAAATATTGTTACGAAATGTCCAGTCGCGGGAGGATAGCTGTCCCGACAAGCAGGTTTAGGGCTGCCAGAAAATGACAAGGGAATTGCAGGGTTGCCACATTTGGCAAGAAATCCCCCCGGGTGGAGAACCTACTGGAACGAATTCTTACTGGTTTAGCCCAGAATGTTCTAGAACACAAGCCAAAAGCGATTTAAACCCTGCTGGTAGGCGGAAAGTCAGTCCGTGCGGAATCTCTCGAGTTGATAGTCAGTCAGTGAGTGCCTAGTGCCGAGTTGGTGGCCGTGTGCATCGAGAGAGTCTCTTAGAGGATTTCGAGGAAGTGCATTGTCGTGTTCGATCTTAGAGTGAGTTGAGCTCCAGGAGCGACAGAAGCGAGGAGTCGGGAGCTGAACTCTAGTGTATCGTTGAGCGCATCGCGAGTTGTAGCGTGGAGAGTCTCGAGAGTACGTAGAGTTCAGAGAACAACCGAGGAGACTCGAGAGCTCTTCTCTGGGCTCTTGCCGTGAAGCTGTCTTCACCGTTATCGCCTGGTAGCTTGTACGCTGTGTCGCTGATTGAGTCAGCGTAATTATAGTAGTTCTTCGACGGCTGTAAAAGTGATTTTGCAGCTGTCTTGAAGAATAATGGCCAATAAAGTGTGGTCAAGTGTCGTCGTTATTCACTCCAAACCCAAGCCCCGCACGAACGTAAAGGAATAAAACAACGCAAGAAGGATTGTACAGCCCAAGACGTGCAGTGCGTGGGAGGGGGGAGTGTTACAAAATGTGCAGACGCGATAAGATTGTTTTTGAAAAATAAACTCACAATATCATCACTAGAAAATTAAACGAGATTCTTGAATGAAGACCATGTTGTCTAGTAATTTCTTATTTTTATTCACATCAAACACAAAAAAGCATATTAGACTGATAAATCCAAGAGTAATTAATCTGAGATTAACAATATTGCGTAATTAATCCGAGAACGGGAATTAATATCTCACATAGTAAGCAAGAAAAAGGTTACAGCCAAATTCCAAAGTCTAATTTTCATGAACTTTTGCCGCAAGGCCTGCTGGGAAAAGACTTCAGACGACCGTTAATCACGCTGTTTGATCACATGATCATTCTGTTTTTTAACATCTTCCCCCCCATGAACCACAGGAGTTCAGCAAACTTGTATATAAACAGTATACATACACACTACAAAAAACATTCGAGTTCTAGTCACAAGAAAAAAATATAAATCATCTAAATAAATGGAAATTCAAATGAAAAATTAAGCAACTTAAATATAACATTATCAAATTCAAAAAAGCAATATTCACCTTTTCAGAAGATTATTTATTGTCCCCCTAAGGGAGCAGACCATAACTCTGTTAAATTAAGTACATTTTAAACTATAAAATTTGCGCATGGAAGTTATTAGAATTATTAATTTTATCAGAATAATTAAAAAAATATTAAACAGCTATAAAAAGATATACTCACAATACCATATTTGTAAATTAAAACTGAAGATAAACACTTTAGTTCTAAAGTTCTAAATTGTACAAAAGTTGTATAAATACGTCTAATAACCCATGACTCAGTTTTTACCTTGCGAGCCATCTTCGAGATAAAAAATATAAGAAGGCAAGCAAAAAATGCATCTGGGGTGATATTACTAACTAGTTCTTGTGAACACTTCTTGTAACAGCACTGGTTATCAATAGATATTGTTTGGTTTTACTCTCTTTCACAAATAACGGACCAGCATAATCGATCCCAATTACTGTCAATTGGGCTGATTGCCCCAATCGAAGAGCTGGTAATTTAGCAACCATCTTGTCTCGTGGAGAAATGCTGAATCTTTCAAATAACACATTTACCTAGAAACGATTTCTTAACTTGTAGGGCATTTAATATTCAGTATTTTCTCTCTCACCTGCACTAGCGTATGAGACACGCCGGAATGAAATACTTTATTATGAGGTTCCCAAATCAGTAATTCAGTGAATTTAGATTTTGACCCTAGTATAATAGGGTGTTTTTCATTCGAAGATAAATGAGTTTTCTCAAGCCTTCCTGTCACTCGCAATACATCTTCATAATCCAAAAATGGGTTTAAGTACAACAACTTAGAGTTTTTTTGTAAAGGCTTGCCATTCTTCAAACAATTAATTTCCTCAGAGAAAACGTCCCTTTGAACAGCTTTAACCCAAAACTGTTCAGCACGATTATATTCTTCAGTAGTAAGAGAACCCATTGTACTAGTTTTCCTCCTAAGAACATCAACAATCGGCAATACCCAATAAGTCACCTTCAGTAGTTTGCGTAATCAACTAAACTTATTAACATCAATTATCTGTTTAGAAACAATTGCGGAACTAATTATAGCAGAAAATTTGTATTCAGCTTCAATTTCCTGGTCTATTGAGTCATATTCCAATCTCTTCGGTTGGGGCCTACGTGTATAATAACCGTTTTGGGTCCTGACATTTTTTTTTTTTTTTTAAGATAGCAAATCTTTTCTCGTTAATCCTCTCGTTCACAATTTTCCTTACTTATACAGTGTCTCCATACACTGGGATTTGCACCCATTAATTCTAGTCGGGCAACGTCACCTTTTTAATTGGTGCAACTCGTGGTTTGGAAGCTATAATGCTAGTTTTAAAAGTGCCATGCGATGTTATGTACCTAAAGTATGCAACCGCACCAAAAGCTTTTATTGAAGCATCAGATAATATATGGATCTGTAAATCTTCTTCCTTCTTCAGATTTGTGCCAGGAAAATAATGTCGAGGAATTTTCAAAATTTGAAGTTCTTGAATTTCATTACATCATGCTTGCATTTTTCTTTAATTTCTCCGGAAGACATCTCATCCCATTCTACACCTAACTGCCACAGCTCTTGTAACATACACTTCACTCGAACTAGAAAAGGAGACATAAGTCCAGATGGATCAAATATTTTTGCGGCTGTGTGTAGTATGTTTCGTTTCGTGCATTCATTAATATCCAACGTGGATAACAATGACCTTAAGTCCTGACTTAATGTGTCTTCAATATTATTCCAACCGAGACCTAGTACTTTTAAATGTAAATCAGAATATTCATTTGTTTCGATTAATGGATTAGAATTCTTCCATAAATCTTTCAGTTCTTTAGAGTTAGTGTTAGATTTTCTCATATTCATGTTTGCATCCTTTAAAAAATCAAAACAGCATCACAAGATAACTCATAAGCTTCTTAAACAGTGGAACTTCCATGAAAAAGATTATCCACATAAATAGAACTATTCAACATTTCATATGCAAGAGGGTGCGTATTCTTGTAAGTATTAATATGAATTTTAAAAGGCCTGCTGGGAAAAGAATTTCGACGACCGTTAATCACGCCGTCTGAATATCTATATGGAAGCTATCTTACTGTACCTGGACATTTCGTAACACTGCCAGTTCCCAAGGACTGCACGTCCCAGGCTGTACAATCCTTGACCTGAAGCATAATTCAATACAAACAAGAGGTAATATTAAAACACAATAACACGCCGAAAAAAAGGAAACACGGAAGTCTTCTGTTACTCAACATTGTTGGTCCGAAAATCACACTTTCCATTTTTCTGCTGCCAAAATTATTCAAAAAACATCTTCCATTGGAGAACTGGATTTTCTAGAGGTATTTCACATTCACAAAAATCTTTGTGTTCTAGTTAACGATCCTAATTCTAATCCATCTTTGCCTTTGCCCTTTAAAGAAATTATGTTTTAGTTCTGGTTTCACCACCAAATGGCGCCACTTGCTTATTCTTGTACAGGCTTTATTATCTTATCTAATCAGTATATCCTATCTTGTTCATTTGCGGTTTTTCAGCTGAGGATGGTGGTTCGGTAAAACCATCGAAAGTAGTCCTGTGAAAATTTTGAAAATATAACGCTGATTTTTGCTATTTGACTTCTGAATTAATAAAAGGCAATATAACAAACAAATAACATATAACTAAAGAAAAAAATATTTACACTATACACAAGTTTTATACACAGGTTAGCGACATAAAAATTTTAATTTGAATAAAATTAAATGTTCAGAATGAATTTCAGTCTCAGTCTTTTCATTAAGTTATACCCGAGTCAAATACTTTTCCACTACAATTCTCAGATATATTCCTGTTTTGCATATCACAGTCTGAAGATTCAGTTCTTCAAGACTTTTTATCCACAGGAAAATCTAAAACAGTTCTTTCACCTCTCTGTAGTTCATTCTCATCATGTATATAAGCTCACCTCTGTAATTGCAGTTGCTTGTACATGCTCATTTACCTTTATTTCCTAAAGCCAGTTCCGATGTTGCACCAGGGTCATGAATAGAATCCGGTCCTTTACAAACAGAAGTTTCAGGTTTAGAATCAAGTCCTTGTCTGCAAAATCAGCACCATGAGGCACACACCCAGTAGTTGAGGTGGGTGAATTTCCTTGCAATACTGGAGCACACTGCTTAAGCTGTATATAAGCTTTTCCCATTTCTGCATCACATGAAGTTTCAGATGGTTCAATCCTTGCTAACTGAGACTTCGTCATTTCACTATCAGTTTCGAAGAACCTAACAGTCGTACTTTCACTTTCTTCCACTTTCACTTCAGGCACCTGAGAATCACAAGCTTCTTTCCCGTCTTTTATTTCTTCATGTTTTCGTTCTTTTTCTTTAATGCCGTTAGATGTTTCATCCGTCATTTCTTGATCTTTCTCAGCCAGTTCGTTATCTACTTCCTTCATTTCTTCATCCTTTGATTCTTCAGAAACCACTTCTTTTATTTTTGCATCCTCTTTTATGGTTCTAGTTTCTTCTGTAAGCTTCACTTTCACCTGTTGGAGTTGCTCTCGCACCTTTTCTTGGCCGACGTTTATTTCTTCTCGTCAAGCTTTCTTCTCTTTCAGTCCAGCTTTCATCTCTTTCAGTCCGGCTTTGATCTCAGCCCTCATCTCTTCATATCCAGCATTTATCTCTTTCAGTCCAGCTTTAATCTCAGCACCTATCTTATCATATCAATCTTTTAGATTAGCTAAAACGTCCATCAGAGTCTTCGTTTTCACCGAAATGGCTTTCCTTTATAGGCGGATCACTGATATTCACTCGCAAATCCTAATTCTGATACCAGTTGTTCTGTTGTTTTCTTCCTTTGCGTTCGCACGGGTCCGTGGATTAGGGGTGAATAACGACGACACTTGATGAAG
Organism: Stegodyphus dumicola; assembly: GCF_044657685.1. NCBI lineage: Eukaryota > Metazoa > Arthropoda > Arachnida > Araneae > Eresidae > Stegodyphus > Stegodyphus dumicola. The sequence continues at coordinate 259,968,610 of NC_140771.1, read as the reverse complement.
TATGAAAGCACACTTTATTAGCCAGTATTATTCAAGACAGCTCCAAAATCACGTTTAAAGTCGTCGAAGAACACTATAAACACGCGGACACAATCCGCGGCACAGCCTCCAGGCTTTTAGGCGATAACGGTGGAGATAGCTTCTCGACAAAGCACCAGATTAGAGCTCCCGACTCTCCTCGGTCGTTCTCGGAACTCTACGTACTCTCGAGACTCTCCACGCTACAACTTGCGATGCACTGGACGATACACTAGAGTACAGCTCCGGACTCCTCGCTTCTGTCGTTCCCGGAACTCAACACACTCTAAGATCAAACTCGACGATGCAATAACTCGAAATCCTCTAAGAGACTCTCTCAATGTGCACGACAACCAACTCGGCACTAGGCACTCACTGACTGACTATCAACTCGAGGGACTCCGCACGGACTGACTCTCCGCCTACCAGCAGGGTTTATATAGCTTTTGGCTTGTGTTCTAGAACATTCTGGGTTAAACCAGTAAGAATTCGTTCCAGAAGGTTCTCCATCCGAGGCGATTTCTCGCCAAATGTGGCAACCCTGCAATTCCCTTGCCATTTTCTGGCAAACCTAGACCTGCTTCTCGGGGCAGCTATCTTCCCGCGCCTGGACATTTCGTAACAATACTTTCATTTATGCTTAGAACTCCATAGAGATCCACATTCACTGTGTTAATACATATATCATCATATGCTTTATTTAATTTCAATCATTTGCTACGAAAACGTGGCGTGAATCAATTTATGACTCACTTCAACAACTGCATACCATTTCAGAGAGTAATACGTAGCTATGATATCAATTAGCTTTTTTGCATGTAGAGGTTTTATGTATTCCAAAAAGACATCAAAGTCTCGAACATTCTTTGCGTTTGAGAAAATAATCTCGACTGGGAACATACCATTGAGATTTGTGATTTTAACAAGTTGACGTGCATTGATAGGCTGGCGTCAAGCTTGATTTCTTCGTTTTGCTAAGGCTGGCGTCAGGCCTTGCTCCACACGAATGTGCCACAAAAGGTAACTTTTCCTTTGAACATTAGTGATAACAAGGTGCAATTTCCAGATAATAAGAGATAATATGGGTACATACGAATGCGAATTACGGGATAACATACACAAAGAAAAATATTACTTTGAACGGCTGACAATTGATTAACATAATTACATAAATACATAGATATTGCCGCTGCGAAATAAATAAAAGATTTTATTATCAAATTGGAACTCTTATCTCCTTCGTCCACTTTATTAGCTAGCTGGCTCATCAACAATGAGTCTGAGTGTTTCGAATACTGGCTTGTACCAAGCACCGCCTCCTGGGGCTGAACTGTCCGTTTGATACTACTCATGTTCACCACTTCGCTTTTAATTTGAAAAAGGAAATTTGATGTGATAAAACAAAGATTTATGAATGCATTGCGAAACTTTCAGATAGTTCTTTCCGTTTCTCACATGAAAAATAAGTATGAAACGGCTGCACTCATTCTTTTGCAAAAGCAAGTATGGATAAGCGAAATTATTAGTATAAAAGATATACATCTATCAGAGAAGAATTCTTCTATAAATTTATAGTTTTAAATTCAGAGACTATCAATAAATACCCATAATAGTCATTCAATTAACTATTATGAGCAGACCTTTCGTGTGGAAAAGTTTATCAAAAACTATTTCTTCAAGTCACCAACATCACATATGGAAATATGTTGGTTCCTTTAACTAGTTAGTTTTGTTTAAAGAATGTGGAATGTGGAAAATCGCTGTGTATCTATACGATTGAACTCAAGTGCAAATGGTGTATCATTTATTTTAATAGCAAATAATTGATGGTGTTTAATATTGGTGAAAGCACATTAATTTAAATATGATACGTTTCATGCACCAAGTAAAGCAAATGCTGAAGACAGCACAGCATCGAATTACTGGCTTGCAAAAACAAATGATGAAATTACTGCCTTGCAAGCAAATGAATACTAAACATTTACAAATGCTTTGTATATATCACACTTGCCTAATATTTTCAAGACAATGCTTTCTACTACAAGTATAAATTGCCTTGATCTTGAGGAAGGTATAGATTCCCATAATAGCATCACGAACCAGTTTTATTCCAAGAATAACATGAGGGAATGGAACATGGAAAACTAATCCAAATGTTTTCTCATAATTTTGAAAATGTTATCGCGCTATCATTCAGAGGGACAAAGAAAATATTTATATCTCTCAAGTGAAATCCAGACGATTTATGCCCTAACATTATTCTTTTTGAGTTTCGATAGCAAACATTTTTCATTTAAATTTCGGTGACATTTCCGAATCACTAATTTTGTTGTTCAGTCTTCTTTTCTCATTTTCGGCCACAAAATTTGGATAAGAAGCCGCGGATATACAAAATAGAAAGATGAAAAGAGGTTTCATCATTAAGAAAGAAGAAATTATGCCAAGATGAATACTGTTTAGGCTGCAATATGTTTATTTTATAAGTTTAGGTCCTGGACGCTTCTTGAATCTTATCGTTCTCAGAATTTCAGTGAATGATTCAAATATATGACAAGACATTCATAATTAAGGAGAACATACATCGCAAAAATTGTTCTATATTGGCATACTATGAAATTTGAAAACGAAAATCAGAAAGGTTTTACTTCTGTGTGTGATTACCATTATTACCATCACTAACATCATCAAAAATAAACTGACTATATATATAATACACATATTTATATATGTAAAATCTGAATATTGGACTACACCAGAAGACTTAATATTTTGAGGAATTTTATAATTTCACTACGCCTGAAGATTTTGATCCTAGACTCCGGGCGAAGACTTAACATTAGGGCAAACTTTATAATTTGAATACGCCAGTACATTTTGGTTCTGGACTGCGCAAGAGTACTTCATACTCTAACTAATATCTTAACTTGACTACGTCAGACGATTTTAACGATTTTAACGTCAGACGATAACTGGACTACGCCAGACTACTAAATAATTTCCAAAAGTATTTCATTTTAATTCGGCAGAAGATATTGATCCTGAACTACACCAGAAGACATAATATATTCCAAATTTTACACTTTGATTAAGCCTGAAGATTTTTATCTTGAACTATAAGAGAAGACTTAATATTTGACAAATTTTATAATGTGACTAATTTATAATGTGATATATTTATAATGTGCCAAAATATTCCGGTCCAGAACTACGGCAGAAGACTTCATAATTCAATAAATATCATAATTTGACTACGCCAGAAGGTTTTGGTCCTGGACTAAGCTAGAAGACTAAATAATCTGCAAAAATATTTAATTTGACTACGGCAGAAGATATTGATTTTGAACAACGCCAGAAGACTTAACATTTTGCAACTTTTACAATTCGAATAAGCAGCCTAGAGATTTTGATCTTGAACTATAACAGAAGATTTAATATTTGACAAATTTTTCAATGTCACTACGACAGTACAGTGGTTTCTAGAACTGCGGCAGGAGACTTAATATTTTGACACTGATTTCAATTTGACTATACCAGTAGATTTGGTTTCTGGATAACACTAGAATACTCAATATTTTGGAAAATTTTCTAAGTTCTAGTATACCAGTAGATTTTGTTTCTGGATAGCGCTAGACCTCTTAATATTTTGGAAACTTTTATACGCCAGAAGCTCTAATATTTTGAAAATTTTTAATTTCACTAAACCAAAAGACTTTCTTCCTGGCCTAAGCAAAAGACTTTAATAATTTGACTACGCCAGGAGGTTTCGAGTCTGGATTACGTCTAAAGGCTTAATATCTTGATAAATTTTATAATTTGATTACGCCAGAAGATTTTAATCCTGAACTACATCAGAGGACATTATATTTTGAAAATTTCTAATTTGATTACATCAGATAATTTCGATTCTGGACTAGGACAGAAGATTTGATATTTTGACAAATTTTTTAATAACAACACTCCGGACGATTAACGGCCTGGACTACGACAAAAGCCTCACTATTTTGACACATTTTATAATTGGACTACGCTTGTAGGTCTTGGTGCAGGAATACGCAACATGACTTAATATTTTAGCAATATTTTTTAATGTAACAACGTCAGTAAAGTTTAGTTCTGGACTATGCCAAAAGACCTAATATATTGATAATATTTTTAATTTGGCCACGCCAGATCATTTTGCTTCGGGACTACGCCAGAAGACTTCATATTTGACAAATTCTGTTATCTGATTACGCCAGAAAATCACAGTCATGGACTAGAGAGACTTCAGAGGACTTCATATTTCGACAAATACCTTACTTTGAGCATTCCAGAAATATTTATTCCTGGACTATTATATAAATTTAATATATTGACAATTTCTATAACTTGTCTATTTCAGAATGTTTTGGTCCTGGACTACACTTTATGACTTAATTCTTAGACAATTATTATAATTTCACTACGCAAGAACTCTTACTGTTTTGATAACTTTTATAATTTGATTTCGGCAGAATATTTTTATCGTGAAATATGCTAGAACACTGAATATTTAGGCAAATTTTATACTTTGATTACCCGAATAGAGTTTTGGTTCTGGGTACGACAGAAGATTTAATATTTTTAAACTATTTTATTTCGTTACGCCCGAATATTCTGATCCTGGAATACGCCAGAAGTGTTAACATTATGACAACTTTTTCATTTTATTACACAGAAGATTTTTCGGCATTCGCTATGCCAGAAGACTTAATATTTTGCCAAACTTATAATTTGACTACGCAGAGGATTTTAGTCCTGGAGTAAGCCAGAAAACTTTATGTTTTGATGAAATTTACAAGTGGACTGCGCCAAACAGTTTTGGTCCTGGTCTACGGCAGAAGACTTAATATTTCGTCAAATATGTTTATTTGACAACTACAAAAGATTTTGGTCCTGGATTACACCAAATGACTGAATATTATAAAAAAATTTCGTAATTTAACTACGTCAAAAATTTTCGTTCTCCGCTAACGCTGACGCATTTTGAAAATGTTTATAATTTGATTACAGCAGAAAAGTTTTACCCTGGATTATTCATGATGCCAGATGATTTAATATATTGTAAATTTTATAACTTGAATAAGCCAGAAGATTTTAATCATATTCTGAAAGACTTCATATTTCCACACATTTAAAATTTGCTCCAGCCAGAAGAGCTTGAGCCTTGGCTACTGCAGAAGACTTAATGATTTGACAAATTTTATAATTTCACTAAGCCAGAAAATTTTTAATCATGAGCTACGCCAGAAGGCTTAATGTTTTGAGAGATTTTTCAATTTGACTAAGCCAGAACATTCTGGTCCTGGACTACACCAAAAGACTTGACATTTTGACAATTTTTTTTTATTTGATTCCGCGAAAATTTTTCAACATGGACTAAACTAAAAGACTTTATATTATTGGACGATTTTCTAATTTGATTACACTAGGAAATTTTGGATCCAGACTACGCCAGAAGATTTAATAAATTGACCGTTTTTTTAAGAAATTGACAGTTAAGCCAGAACATCTTGGGCCTGGACTATACCAGAAGACTTGATATTTAGACACATTTTATACGCTGGCTATCCCAGTAGATTTTGGTCCAGAACTAAACCAGAGGACTTCACATTTTTACAATATTTTTAATTTGATTACGCCAGACAAATATGGTCATGAATTATTAGAATACTTCATATTTTAACAAAACTTTTAATTTGTCTACGCCAGAAATTTTTGGTCCTGGATATAAGACTTCATATTTTGACACTTTTTATAAATTGTCCAAGTTAGATATTAAGTCTACGTCTGTTTTGGTCTTGGACTACTCTTGAGAGCATATTGTTGCTATTTTACTATACTATATTTTGATTTTTTATTTTCTTATTTTTCTTCTACTCAAATTACAATTTTATTATTTTATGTTTAATTCTTATATCTTTGTTATATTTAACCCTTTTTTATTATTATGTTCATGTCCAAACTTTTCATTGCTGATATGACGTTTAGGCCTTTATTCAAAATTAAAATGAATTGTACAATTAATACATTCGGCATTTTGTTAAAATTTTATTCATGGATAATATAATCTTTAGGCTTTTATTCAAAATTAAAATGAATTACAAAATTACTGCTTTTGTCTTTTATTGAAAATTTTATTTTTCTCTTCTTTTTATTTGTATTGAGTTACTTATTCGTTTATCATTTAATATCATTATTAAGTGCTTCATTTAACAAACATTGCATGAATCACAAAAAGTTTGGTTCTTAATTCTAAATTAAGAGTTAATTATATATTAAATGTGTCTAGCTTTAATTCAAACTTTAAACAACTTCTTTACATGTAACCACAAAATACGATTTTAAATAAAATAATTTTGGAGTAGCAATTCAATTCCGAACTAACGATAACAGGCGCAGTCTTGCACTACTTGCCACGATGAATTTTGTGGGCTTGTTCTCATGTTACTGTCAGACAAGGGATATAAATCAAAACAAAACTAAATATTTTCCTTACCATATACTCTCAGTCTTTTCCTATTGATAGACATATACTTTAGTATACTATCGACTATTATACTTTTCGTATAGATAAACTCTAAATGATGAAGTTTGATTTTAAATGAAGAATTGGCTACATAATCAATATTTCCACTATTAATTTAAATTTAAAATGACTCGGAGGATTTTTTTAGCATTTAAAAACAGGTAACCCTCCTATACTTCTATAATACTGTAAACAGGTTCCCAGAAAATACCGTGTTTTGTGAAAGCCTGTTATAGTAACCTAACATTAATACAAAATGAGGGATGCGTCCCGATAACTTTTAAAAAGCAAAACATTTTTTAATGGTTTTTCACTATTGCCTCATTTAAATTTTGATATTTTGCGACTTCAGCTGCTTTTTCTCCTTTTAAGGGTATTCGGTAATGATTTTAAGCTAAAAAAATGTTTTTTTTGCCTGTAAATGTTTAAATAAAAGTTTTTGAAGAAAAATTTAACAATTAAAATAACTTTCTTCATAAACATTCAAGGGGTTTTCTCAAAAGTTTTTTATTCTATTTATTGGAGGGTTCTTAATAACGTTAAGGATCAATTTTGAAATTAATGTATTATTTTCAAAAAAAAAATAATAATAAAAGCACATTTTATGTAAAAACTTTGGGAAAAAATATGATCTTAATCACATTTTCACTTCCAATAATTTTCATTTCAGTATTTTCCAAAACCCATCCTTGTCTCTATAAGATATATAATTATAAACATGCAGTAAAAATATTGAATAATTCAGCTCATATCTCTACAAGTCTTAGGACATTATGTAAAAGGATTTATCGTAAAAATGCAAACTGAGAAATCGCAGTTTAGAAAACCTAAACTCTCTAAATGGTCATGAAATCATTTCAATTTTTTTTTAAATTTTATTTCAGAATTTCAATACACACATATATACTAAAAATCTAGTACGATTTAATTGGTTAATATAAACGTAAATTACAAGCATTTATTTAAATATCTCCCCAGAAATATTGCAGAAAAATTATAAAATGCAACTACAATTTTCCTTTACCTGTTTTTGTTTTGTAAAGCATGTTTAGAACAATTTTAATACATGAAGTAATTATAATATATTTTGTGAAACATTTATAATCGATATTAAAGCACTTATAATCAGTATTAATAATATTAATTTTTTGTTTTATTCACTTTTTTAAAACGCAAAATTTGAAATTTGTACAGATATACAACATTTGATTTAAAACCTCTCAGCAGCATATTTTGATTCTTCTCTTCTTTTAGCCATTTAGTCTCGTATATTTTAATTTAGGTGTATTTTAATTAGTTTACTGTCTGTTTCAGCACGGTTTTCAATAATGTTGCAGTAGGAATTTAATCAATTTCATTACGCCACATCTTTCTGTTGTGTCTTATCACAAATAATTTCAATTTCTGAAGGAGCATAGAAAAATTGATTGATAATGTACATAGAAATATTTGCTGTGCTAAATAGATAAACCTGCCGGTATAAAAGTGAAAAAAAAATTTCCTCCTTCAGTTACTATTTAAATAAATCAGTTTATATGTATAAAGGAAGTTACTGATAGTTGCATGTTCTTCTGTTATAATATAAGTTACTGAAACAATTAAGAAATAAAAAATAAACACTGAAGGTGGTGGCATTTAAAGGGCTGTCAAAATTTTTAAAGCCTTTCATTATTATATATACGATAATTTTGTGACATTATCGTCACAAAATTATATTAACATCATCGTCAGATCATTTAAAAACTTGTCTTCAGTATAGTAAGAATATTAAGGTATTTTTCTAGCAAAAAATGGAAAAATCGGTAATTTCATCGATTTGGGGGTACCAAGTCTCCTTAACAATCAATACAAAATTTGTATTTTCATCTCTAAAGATATAAATTTTAATTTAAATGTTGGTTTTTTACCTTCAGACGTAGTTCGGGACTGAAATAAAATTTCGCAATAAATATTCCTAAATCCGACAAAGGTAGTTAGTAACACTTATTTAAAAGAATTTACCCAAATCACAGTCACATAATTTATACAAGGTACCAAATGAACACTTGGAGCACAAGATAATACGCGCTGTATAAAGGATTGGGAGGACTTAATTTCGAAAGAATTTCAATGTAAGGAAATGCGGTTATTTCCAGAATTTCTTTTAGTTTCGTGTGTATATATGTAAATAGCTTGTAATTGTGTAGTATATATGATAGCATTATACATAATTTAATTTTGTAAATATTTGGGATTAAGGTCGTGTTATGCAAATATGTACATTCGTAAAGTGTTATAAGCGGATTTACGCATATCCTTTAACGTGCTAGAGTGGGGACGTCTTACCTCGCCATACGAGGATTTTTTAAAAACATTTTATCGTGTAAGAGCACGTGTGTGTTGTAGGAAACCGGGTTACGAGAAGGATACCTGTACAATATAAGATTTCAAGTAAAGAAATCCTTGAAAAGAAATGAAATTCAGAAATGTCAAATTTCGCTCCGAGGATCACCCTCCTGCTGTATGCTACAAGCAGAATAGAACTATAGAGGTTAAATTCAGCATTCGCACAGAAAAATTCCGAACCAAACGTTTCAGTGAGGTTTTTGTATTGTTCCCTGTTAAATCCTGTCTTTTTTTCCGTTTAACACGTTCTTAATTACGTCATTCTACTGTTTTTCTTTCGACCGGAGATCTTTTTTGAAGAAGCTTTATTTCCTAAAACTCTGCTATTATCTTGACTAGAATTTTCGTAAAAGTTTCACTTTAGAACAGTCTTGAAACAAAAACAAGTTTCGTTCCAACAAATCCACTGAGACTTGGAACGGCAAATCGAACTTAAGTTTATAAAAGTACCAAAACAAATGAACTGTCTCATTGAATTTGCCTCTTTTCCCCACTTCTTTCAGTTGTCCAAGCCACTGAATGTTGAAATAATTATTACTAATTACAGACTAAAAATTGAAAAAGATAATATACAAGTAAATTGATAATATACGAATAAAATTCTAGATGTTAGAACCCAGCCTCAGTTGTTATTTTTCTTTTCATAGTTTGTCACTAAGAGTGGCAACCATCTGATTTTTGTTGTAGTTTCTTGTAGTTCTACGGATTTTGAAAATAAATACGATGCTTTGGAATTTTATTTGTAAAGTTATTTTATTTTATTTGTAAAGTTATTAAGAAAGGAGAACGGTTAGTTCTTGCAAATCTCGAACAATTTTGGTGACGACGGAAGTGATCGGTAATACAAGTCAAGGTAATTTTATTGGTTTTATCGAATTTAATTCTATTTGACTTTATTGAATTTATTTTTACTGAAATGGAATCGTTAATTGAGAAACGGAAACCTGTCAGAGCGTCTTTTACGAGAACAATTAGTGCAATTTTGCAGGAATTAGAAAAGGAAATTCCTGATGAAGAATTTATAAAAACGAAACTTGTTACTTTAGAAAGTTTATCTGATTAATGCATTAATGCAAAGATAACGTTTCAGAAAGAAATGCATTTGATACTCAAATAATGCATAACTGTTAATGCATTTGATACTCAAATATTAAATTCAGAATTTTCTTCAAATGATCAGTTTGAAAATGAATGGGCGAAAGTTGAAGAATACAAAGAAAAATTAGATTTAATGCGAGTAAAAACGGAATTATTCTTCAATCGCCAAACGACACTATCCATTGGCAGTGTTCCGCCGAATTCGAACAAACGGAAACTGAAATTACCTAAAATAGAGTTAAAACAATTCGGTGGCGAAATTAAAGATTGGTTACTGTTTTGGGGGCAAATTCGGCGAATACGTGAAGATAAAGAAATTCAAAACGAGGATAAGATGCATTATCTCGTTCAAGCGACCGTACCCGGTACGAGAACCCGTGATATTGTAAATAGCTTTCCTGCAACTGCCGAAAATTATGAAAAAGTTATAGAAAGCTTAAAAAATAGGTTCGGCAGGGAAGAATCGTTGGTAGAATTCTATATTCGGGAATTATTAGGTTTGATTATCAAAAATGTCACTGATCAAAAGGGAAAATGCAGTATATCTGAATTGTACTACAAATTAGACTCGTATTTACGTTCGTTGGAGTCAATAGGAATGACAAGCGATAAATACGCTGCAATGCAGTTTACGCCCGTGGAATCTTGCATTCCCGAGGAAATTTTACGAGTTTGGAACAGAAATTATGCATCAATAATTACAGCAGAAAATTCTCACTCTGAGAAATTGGAACAATTTTTATTGTTTTTAAAGAATGATGTGGAAGGAGAGCAGAGAATTTCTTTGTCAAAAGCTGGATTTAAATTAATTGATTCGAGTGCCAAGAGAGAAAGTAGAAGAGATAAAAGGTACTAGAGTGAACATTTCGTGCCTACAGCAAATGATTTATTCTCAGGCCATAATAAAGCAACCAATTATAGTGAGAAGAATTCTTGCATATTTTGTGAAAAATTTCATGAAAGTCGAGATTGCTTTGTTGCTCAGAAGATGCCTCTGAGTCAAAAGAATGATGAAATTAAGAAAAAGAAGGGTTGCTTCTTCTGCTTCAAAATTGGACGCAGGGCCAAGCAATGTAAGACAAATGTACGATGATATGCTCGAAAAGACATTGGGGTGTCATGTGTCCGGATTTGACCACCAATCAAAAGAGCAATGATGTTGAAAAGAATAAAGAGGAGGAAACACAAAACGTATCACTTGCGAGCACTAATTTCCTAGATGAAGTGTTTCTTCTAACGCTATTAATTAATATAGACGCAAACAAAAAGCAGAAGACAGTAAGGGCACTTATCGATGCAGGATCGCAACGTTCATACATATTAAAGGAGACTGCTGTAGACATAGGGTGCCGCGCAATTGGATCTGAATCTTTAATCCATGCGCTTTTTGGAGGAGTAACAACAAAGAGAGAAATTCACAAACGCTATGAAGTGAACGTTAGGAAGCCTAAGAGGTGATTTTTGTAGACGACTAATCTTGTTGGAACAGTCGATGATTTGTGGACCAGTAGTCAGTTTACAGCCTGGACCATGGATAGAAGAATTAAGACAGAAGAATATCCATGCATCTGATGTAGGAAAAAAGGATTTGAAAATAGAAGTTCTTATTGGAGCTGACTACGCAGGTGTTTTGTTAACCGGAAGAATTCAGAAATTAGAAAATGGGCTGGATGCTGTGGAATCACTACTTGGATGGATTCTTCTCATGGGAAAGATAAAAGATAACGTTTCAGAAAGAAACTCCTTATCCATGTCTTCAACCATAACATCGATGTTGACTCACAGCAGTGACATAAAAAACTTGTGGAAGCTAGAATCACTGGGAATTACAGATGCCAAAGAAAGTAAAACTGACTCAGAGTTAGAAGAAGCAGTGTGAGATCACTTTCATAAGACTCTGAAGAGGGTGGATGATCGCTATGAAGTCAGTTTACCTAGGATCAACGATAAAGAAGCTTTACCAAGTAACAGAGAAGTTGCTGAAAAGCGATTGATTTCTACGACAAAGAAGCTCATGTTGAAAGATAAATTTGAAACATACAATGCAGTGTTCGAAGAATGGCTCGAATCTGGAGTTTGTTTTATGTCGTAAAATTAGAAATTAATGACCTAAAACTGCAATACTATATTACAGTAAAGTGAAAAAAAATTGACAGTTTCACTCACGCGTGTGTCGGATTTGCTCAATACTTATGGGGTCCCACAAAATTTTTGTAAATATTATGGGGTCCTGGGGGTCGCGAAAACTTCTCAGTGATTAAAAGAGGTCGCGGCTGAAAAACGTTTAAGAAACCCTGCTTTAGAGAATAGGGAGTTAAAAGTATTTTATAAAAGAGCACTAAAAACGCCTTCTGCTCAGAACACGGAAATCTTTTCCAGCACAGCATACCATAAGACATATCATGAGACATTACTAATTGCATGAGCATACTATGAGACATTACTAATTGCTAATAAATTAAAAATTGTCGTAATAATCACTACTTTAAGGACATTTGTTAATATTTTTAATACATATAGTTGCCTATTTTTTATTTTTACACCTGCAACTGAAAAAATTATTAAAAAGATTATTTTATTATTTCATTTTGAGAAGCTCAAATCTAATCTGTGCTGCAGCCACTTTTATCTGTTCTATATAATTTTACACAAACCCATATTTACCTTATTTTGGAATATATAGTCAGATAATAATACAAAGGTAGGTTTTCCGTAAAATGACACACAGAGGTCAAAATTTGGATTTCGAAGAGTTTTTTTTGCTCGTGAAGTTTATCCTACTGAAGACTTAAGATGCAACGAAACTTCAAGAGAAACACTTTATGAAACAATAGCTTTACGTCGTTCATGATCAATTATTATAAGAGAAGCACTTGATTTTGCATGATAAGAAGCAGAATAGCGCTGGAAATTTCCCAACTTTAGGGAGGGGAGGGGGGAATTGAAGGCAGACAGACATTTGAGAATATGATCGTTTTTTGCGTGTGCCTTTTCGCAGGTGATAGTGGGCTTCCCATCAGAGGAAATACTAAGAAACAGCTTTCCACGAAAGATGATGTGCTTTGTGATTTTCAAAAGGTCACTGTATCCTTTCCTTCATCCCCAGCCTAAGGGACTGGACTTGACATTTGGCTGATGAAGTTGGTTCGTTTTTCGCCATCCACTGAATGACGTTTGCATCCACCTTGGAGGAAATCCCAACTGCCTTCTCAGAAAAGAATACAATAAAAAATTTAAAAAAAGAAAGAAAAAGCAGCAGCAACCTCTTACCTTTGAAATTACAGTCGCATTCCCATCTGCATTCATCCAAAACTTCAGAAAGGGTAGGGGGGTAATTGGGTATAGGGGAAGCTATCTCGATGATGTAACCTGTGAACTTGGAGAACTACAAACAAACTGATTGTTTAGAATTAGCCAGGCGTTCAAGGCTGAATCTTTACCATTTTGGGCTAGAAATGTATTTAATGATTGCCTTCCTCTTTATTTGATGATGGAAATCAAAAGCCTTTTCATAAAATGAGATGCTAATAGCTGTGTGATATATCGACAAAAACATTTTTAAATTTAGCTGCAGCTCCTTTGATTCCTTCACACGAGAATGGTTTTAACTTAGTACTTTCCTGTGATCTAATATTAGTCCATTATGGGAATTTTGATGAAAATACCCCACAGCAAGAGATCGTCATGAAGAATTTAAGAGAAGTCTACTTGTGAGCTAAAAACATCATATGTTGTTCCCTATTGGTAGATACATCCATTTTAAAACAAAACTACTTCTTCTCCTACCATTATTAACAATTCCAATTATCTTAAACGAGCATGAGTTAAACTTATAATAAACTCATTAAGTACATCAAAATATACGTATATTTAAAGAACAAAATTAATATATAAATGTCAAGAGATTTTTCTAATGATACTTCAGCAATGGAACACATCCATAAATGCAGAACAGATACGTATGCTGCAAGAAGTGGCTTTATCTATTTTTAGAAAAGTTTCGAAGGCATATGTATGAGGCTGCTCTTAGTTTGAGAAACATATGCAACAGTACCTCCCTCCTGCATGAGTAGGTATTTCGTTCTAGGACACATCGAGGGTAGCATACGTAAATTCGATGAATTTTAATTCATAAATCTAACACAGTAAGGCATTATCAATATCTATATATACAAAGAAGGAAGTATGTTTGTTTGTCCTCTATAGCTATCGTCACCAAACTTTCTACAATTCTTTTCTGGGTCGTGGAAAAGGTCGACGTTCACTTTTTTTCAAAACCAAATTGTTAAAATCAGAGATATTAATAAAAACTCGAAAAAACGATAATTTTCTCCCTCATTTTTCCGAGTGGCAACAGTCTCGCAAGCTGGAGATGAAAATCTGCTTTAATTCGAAAGTTGCTGCCACTGATCGCTTTCAAATCCTAGATTTTCTTAATTAAAATTTTCTAAGTTTTGCGATGAAATAAAAATAGCATTGCCAAACATTAAATACATTATTCCCGATTCCAAAAATTCAAGGGAAGCCATTTCGGCGATTCCCATCTTCGTACGACTTTAATCAGCCGAGATATTAATTAAAAACCCTGAAAGCGCTAATTTCGTACTCATTTTTCCGAGTGGCAACGGTCTCGCGAGTTGGAGATAAAATTGCTTTATTTCGAAAAGTGTTGCTACTGCTCTCTTTCAAATCGTAGAGTTTGTTATTGAAAAATTTGTAAGTTTTAAAAATCTATATATATAAGGAAAAATGTCTGTTTGTATATTTGTTCGCGTTACTGATTTCTAATCAACTATGATCCATTTTTTGCCAAATTTAATCGACTAAAATTGTATATAATGAAATTTTAGATGGAATTTGAGTATTTACGACCATTTGATTACAAAGATGAAAATCATTAAAATCTGCGAGCCATTGTTGCTGATATAATAAGAGAGGATAAGCTTATTTTTCTATGAACATTTTTTATGTGGTTTCCATATCGCATGAGACTGAAAAATGTATGACTATGAATCTTACTTTTCTGCATCGTTTTTAGAGAAGGATTACAGCGGTATCGTTCGCTCTGTTGTTAAATACATTATTCTCATCCTAATAGGGTACTTCCGCTAGTTAATAAGTAATAATGAAATATATTGTGAGCTGTATCATTTCATATATTTTACTTTTAGCACAATAATGCAACATTTATTCTCTAAAATGTTTGCTTTCTATCTAATGGATACGATGTCAAGGCTTCGCTTTATTTTAGGAGCACTAGTAACATAAGAATTCTTAAGCTTGCTTTGCGAATCACTATTCTATCACTATTTCTAAGCCATTGAAGCAAAAATAAAAATCTTGAAAATTGCGATAGAATTTCATTTAATTGTAATAGGAAGTTTGATAAAGCAGAGATGAAAGTAATTTAACAGCAAAATTTTTGTACGTAGATAAAGGAGAAGAATCAGATGTTTTGACCATTGATAGCTGTGGTCACCCACTGACATTTTTACACCCCTTACGTAGTGAGTGCAATTCTGAGGAATTACCGTGCTCTGAAAACGTAATATATGAGATTCGAAGAGGACAATTTTCTTCTCCCCTTCCATTTAGTTACATACGTTAGAATTGTGTGATTATTTCAGAAAAAGTCCCATTTTGTGTCAAAATACCTATATTAGAACAAAGCTATATATAAATCTAATATATATCTTAAGTCGTGCTTTCAAAACATGGGAAATGCAACTTGAATTTCGTCAGTCGGCCCAGTAGAACGGGAGGTATAGGAACTGTCCCATTTTTTCCCCCGCAGTGTGCATGGATTGCATGCTGATATGGCGCATTTAATGCTATTCTTATTATATGTTCTCACACTTCAATAGAGTTATCGAAAGGTAATTGTTGACAATTCTCACTTCTTTATAATCATATTTCAGAATTTAGGAAGGTTCATCGTGATGAAAATACAACCTCCTTTCATACTGTCATCTAAAAATTTGTGCTTTCTGTTTGAATTTAATCCATCAGTGGTCGAGTGGATAAGACGGCTGATCACTGGTAATTTGACTTGGATTCGAATTTTGGTGGACGACAGGGTAATTTTCCTGATTTTTTCCATGCGTTACGTGAATATCAGCCGATTTCGCATAGCATGTCCTCCAACAAGGAAGACCTCTTCCGAACTAAATAGTCACAGTATACTATGCCATGATTAACTAAACAAAAAAACAAACATCATATTAAATTGAATTCTGTGAATCTGGTCTTAATAGTTTCATAATATTCATTCTATTCTTTGAATTATTTGTGTTTATGAAAGCCAACCTACAAAAAAAGGGCTCTTGGTCCAAATGCTATTTTGAAAATATATAGAAATTAGTATGCTTGGCAATTATCCAAAGTATCTAAATTCTTAGAAGACGCTAAATGACTTATTGCAAATTTTAGAATAACAACTGAAACATGGTGTAACAGCTTTAAATAATATTAAAATCTTATAGTTTAAATAATTTAAATAGATGAACATTAAGGTATTTGTGAATGGCAATATTTGAAACCAGACTCGAGTGCTACGTGCGACTCTTGCACGAAGAATGTAATTTATTTTTAAATGTTAGAATATGTTTTCTCTTCTTGTTTTTATGTCGCCATTTTTGAGTGTTAAATAAAAGTTATTGCTGTGTTCCATCATTGGAGTTGCTTCATATCGCCAAAGAAGCATCACAAAGGGTAGGGTGTCAAAGACCCTTTACTAAAAATTATAATAAGAACAGAACTTGTGGTTACAACTCAGCTAACCACCAGTGGCGAGAAAATTTAAAGTAATATAAAGTCAAATGTAAAATTTAAATTGAAATAAACTAGTAGGCTAAGGCTACACGATCAATTCAGTGCGAGGTTGGCTCAGAATTTAACCAGCGTGTAGATCAGTTATCGGCAATTATTATGCAGGGCCAACACAACAACTCTTATCTAAGACAGCAACATAATAGCCGGGTCACGAGAGGCAGAAAGCGCTCTGAGTTTAACTCCGGAAACCTTCCTTTAAGTACACACGAACTATATTTGCATTCTGTGAGAAAAACGGAAAGGGAGACGTAACAGTACAGATCCAAAACAGAAAATAACTGGATAATTAACGTAAAGGAACTTCACAAATATATTAGAAAACTCCTTTTTTTAACATGATGAATAATGAATCGATTAATAATAGCACTTCTTCAATTTATTCCATTAAATTTCTAAATTATGCTCCTTTGCGATATTTAAGGAGTAGCTTATCTGATTATAGCAAAGCACACGAGGGCTATTTCCCTAAGGAAAGGGATGCTTTCGGGGACATTATTCGAAGGCAAATTGCCTGCTATCAACGTTACACAAGGAGAAAATTTAAAAAGAGACGTCATATCTAAATTACTGTTAAATATCTCAGAACATTCGAGCATAGCCTTGCCCACGAACATAGTCAGTTCATATAAGTTCCACGGATTATAGTGTAAATAAATATCCAGCATATTCCTACATCATATTCCTGCAGCATATTCCTACATATCAGCATATTTTTTCCATGGATAAGCGATACGAGATAGGTGTAAATATTATTCCCCAATTATTATCAATGTTTATGTGCATAACCTTCTTTCATGCAACCATCGAAAAAGGGCTGTTTTGGAGATTAGACAGCCATTTTTTGACAAAAAGTAACTAATAAAATATAAGCTTGTGTTTTCTAGCCATTCTATTGCTCCTTCATTGATATCCATACGCATTTGATATACTTTCCTGCTTGATACACGAACGGATAAATTAAATTAACTATATCTTGAGAGTCTTGGTAACACAGTCTTTTCCTTAGAATTTAATAAAAATATAAGAAATTTCTATTAACACAAATTCATCAACTCATACAATTTTTTATTGATTTTAAATAAACTGCAAGTTTTCACTTGCGAGCTGATTTCCACCCCCCTAAACATGTCAGGAAATACTCAGTAAAGGTTTAGTTGTATAATAATGTAATTATGTATAATGTATAAAATGAAATGCATAATTATGTATATGCATAATTATGGAAAATATATATAATTATATAAATTGAAAGAAATACGTAGCTGAACAATTTATGTTAAAAATCTGAAATGCAGTCTTGTCACGGGATAAATTAGAGATATAAAAATAAAGAAAACATCAAGCCAATCAGCAGCTGGTATTCTTGGTTGCCGTGGGCAATCCATTTTTCATCTCAGAAACACATATAATTGAAAACATTCCTTGCAGACCGCGTCATTGTCAGTTTCAACAATATCAGTTAATATTGTCTAATCCATAAACGTTCGTAAAAGTAATTATAGCATCATTCTTAGGGAACGTTGTAAACATTAAAGATTTCTCTCCGAATGCTCGTCGCTTTAATGTAGAGAAGGTAAAAAAAATGGGTTAATTATTTTAGACCTTCGGCTTTGATGTCAATATTTAAAAATTCTTTGGAATTTCTTTTGCAAAAATACTATAGTATTTACTTACTTTACTTTCTGTTTCAGCTTTATCTTACTTTCTGTCCTGACATTGCTCTTTATTCTCTTAATGACGTTTTAAACATTTTACATTTTGTCGTTGCTGGGCTAGAAAAAAGAATAATCTTTGTTTCTATTATCTCTTGAAGTCATACACCGTACATTCATCATTGATTTACGACACAATAACACGCCGAATAAATACTAATTCAGAAGTCAAACAACAAAAATGACATGACATTTTTTACAAAAAAATCAGCGTTATATTATAAATACTAATTCAGAAGTCAAACAACAAAAATGACATGACATTTTTTACAAAAAAATCAGCGTTATATTTTTTTATATAAATATTTTGTAAATATAACGCTGATTTTTGTTGTTTGACTTCTGAATTAGTATTCATCATTGAATTAAACTCCATCGGCTTTAAGGAGCTTATATTCAACACTCAGCTTAAATTCAGCGGAGCTCGGCTGAGCTGTTTCAGTAAAATTTTAGTTCCAACCGGAACTGTAAATAAAGACAACGTCCGGTATTTTATTTTGCTATTTAATTATGTATCATTAATTTAATATTAGTTTAATTTTTATTGAATGCTTTACATTTTATTGAACTTTAATTATTAGCCCAGAAAGGCTATTAGTCTCGAAAAGGCATTTTGCGTCAAATCACTTTAAACGCTCGAGGGATTTTTCAAATTGTCGCCACCAAATATTATCGCCCTATATTATATTTAAAGAAATTAAAAAAGGAACAATCTACACGAATGTATGTACGTTTCTCGCACTGTGAAAAAATAACGGTACCTAGAGTCTTCGAATTTTGAATAAGATATGCCTCCACCCGAACATGGGCACCTGGACGGCTGAATTTGGAATTTCTTTTATTGTCTACTTCATATTTTGTTAAACTTTAACGAATTTTTTATTAACAATTCAAAAATTTCAAAGCGGGCAGTGGCAACATTGTAGGGAATAAAACATTTTTTATTTCCAGCAAGCGAGACTGTCCATCGGAATTTAAATTTTAGCCCAATATGTCGTTAACCCAAATGCTCTCAAAACGTGTATGTGTGTAAATGGAAAAGAAAAAAAAAGAAAAAAAAACGGCCCGTTTGGGAATAATATAAAATCTGAAAGCTTTCAGAATTATTTTATGTATTTTAAAATTTTTTTTAATTATTGTTATTTTTATTTATTTATCTTTGTTCTTCTTTCCGGATGGCCTTCTGTCACTTCTAATTTTGGTAATTAAGCCTTAGTAGCCTATTCAATAAGCATATAAAGTTTTAAATTTTCTGGTGACTATGTTTCAACTCATATGATTTTACTCATTAACATATATAACTTTAACTCATTACATATTAACTAGAATTAAAACATATATAACTTTTAAAACATTAAACTAAGCCTTTAGAAGTTATATCTAATGGCTGGCGTGTTATTGCCTCTGCTACTGTGTAGGGTTTATATTTATTTTAACTAACATTTATTTTAAGTTTAAGCTATCTTTCCTGTGAAGCCTTTACTTTCCCCTGGAATTGCCAATGCCAGAGTATGTAATTTTTAGTAGAACGCGCAGAGTATTCAAATTTTTAGCAGAAGTAATTTGAGTTAAATAGAACGGAAACGAGTTTGTAGGTGTGCTTTCTTGATTCACAAGCGTGAAGGTTGCTAAGTAGAAATTTAAGGACCGCGCGTTTCGGCCTGTGTGCCTACTTCGGCAGTTAGTTGAATCTTTCAACTTCTTATTCAGAAAGTTTGCTGAAACTCAGCTGTATCTTAGAACGCGGTTAAGTTAGTCACGTTTATAGAGCCTCGTAGGTAGTGACTTGTTATTTATTCATCCTGTTATTCATTTTTAGTTGTACTTTCTTATTTTTATTTAACCGCGGGGTCGTCGTAGTTTGTGAGCGTTAAGTGAACGCATCTGTAACTTCTAAAGTGGAATAAAAAGGGAGTTACACCCTACTTAAGAGTTTGTGTAATTACCAGTTCATAGCAGTCACTACTACTGTTGCGGGCAAGTTGCGGCCACGCAACACCACAACTGTTTGTATTAAAATGCAAGATAACACTCGTTAAAATTTAACACAAAACTTTATTAGTCATGACTTGTGGGTAATCTGTGCTTCTTGACACGGCCTCGGCATCCTATGACCCTCATGTCACCGAGCGGCCCATTTCATAATTTCAAGTGACCCACATGAGTTCCGAAAGTAAAGTACAATATATAAATTATAAAACATCATAGATATCAAACGAGCACTTGAAGAATACATTACAAAAATTAAAAAAATAATAAAAACAGCATTTTTGTTTGATTAGAAAGTAGCAATAATGAACAAGCATATTTTTTTTTAAAAAAATTTGAAATTGCAACATAATTTAGAAGAAAATCGGTTAGTTTGGTAACGCTGATCCATAATTCCAAATAATTGGCTTTGCCATTTTTCCACATTTGGTTCAACTTATAAATGCGAGCAAATGTTTTCACGCATGAAATTTATTTTGAGCAAGAACAAGAGAAGCTTAACAACCAAAATTTTAGATGCTTGTAATTCGTTTTAAGACCGCTAACTATAAGCTGGATTAAATTGAAGTCACAAATTCAGTATTAGGGAAGACATTGATGTCGAAGTGAAAAATAAAATTCATTCAGTTATATTTGCTCTTATAATAAAAACTAGAATTTTAATTTTTATATTTAAAGCTTATTTTAATTACTTTCTCAATAAATTCTTTCTTATTGTTCACCAAGAAAGGCTGCTCTAAAATGAAAATATCACTGACCCAAAGCGACCTCTTAAGATACACATTTGGTTGATTTTGACGCGCAGCCGAAAAAGCTTGCCGATGCCTGCTCTAGACTCCTCAGCGGGTGAGCGATAAAGTCGCTGAACGCGGACAGTTCAAACTCGGTTCAATTGCGGACAAACAGGCTCTTAGCGTACTTTTTATGGCAAAGTACGCTAAGAGCCTGTTTGTTCTGTTCCAAGACATCTACCGATTGCTAAGAGGTCAGAAAACTTCTAAAGGACATGCAAGAAAGCTACGTTATCAAGCCTTCGGTAAGCACTCGGTCCTATCCAATCGTCTTGGTCAGAAAGAAGGCTTGTTCAACTAGATTTTGCGGTGACAATACCTTTTGAACGACATCACAAAGAAAGCTACCCTCTTCTTAGAATTTAGAGCATTCTAGACACTCTTTCCTGAAGTAAACTGTTTTTGATTCTTGATTTATAGAGTGGGTATTGGCAGGTTGATATACACGCTGATGACCGAAAAAAGACGGCATTTTCTTTGGAAGCTTAAAGTGATTCTGTTTGGAATATGTAATGCTCCGGCAACGTCCGAACGCCTCATGAAGACCGTGTTGAGAGGTCTTTGTTACGACGTCTGTCTGATATACCTCGATGATATCATCATCGTAGGGAGCAGTTTTGAAAGACATTTAGAAAATATTAGGAATGTGCTATAGAAATCCAAGGAAGAATATCTAAGGTAGTCCATAATGCAAATTGTTCAGACAGGAAGTGACTTAACTTGGTCACATTATCAGGTTCAATGTTCCGCCTTACATTCTTTGGGAACATGCAAAGACGCTGACTCGGAACAGGGAGCTTACTAAAGCTATGTTCAATAAATGTGGGAAGTAGACAAGATACACAGGAAGGGTATACGAAACCCTTTTTTTTTCACTCTTTACAATAATTTCCGTACTTCGGAATACAGAGACCAACCACTTGTGGTCTGAACGTAAGAATATAAAAATATTTAACTAAACTCTAACTTAACTTTTGAATAATAAACAAAGGCCTACGTGGAAGATTGGCCGTATATTAACAGGAAGCCGTATGTAGTACAGAGAACTGTTAACACTACAATACGTTTAAAATTATCACGAGGATTAAACCTCTGGTCTGGAAGGCAACCAGCAACCGAGTAAAACTGCTAAGGTAAGCGGCCTGCTTCGACTAACTCCTTCCTCTCTCTCGCTTGGCAAAAAGCCACAACTTAAGTACTTGGCGTTCGCCAGACAAATTTGCATAAATAAGTTAAAGCTTTTAATTCTGGCCGGAAGTAGATAAAGTAATAAGTAGTAAATAAGAAGTGATAGTAAAGATTTAAAATAAAAATAAACGTTAGTAAAACTTAAGATCCTTACATACTTCCCGCCAGAGTTAATTAGTTTGAAACTGAGGTCTAAAACGACCTTGTTGAAAACTTTTAGCTCTAGAATATAACGCGAGGTCAATCTTTTACAAACATTTCTCACTAGAAACTAGAAATTTAAAAAAAATTTGTTTTTACAATATCAGCTCCATGGACAACCAATTTTTCATCTGTACTGCATCTAAACAGGAGCTTTTATTCAAATCTGGTAAGGAAAACTAGTTTAATGAAATGTTACACAATGAAATGGCAAGTAACATGCATATTTATATTTCTGTTAACATTCTTATTTCATTCATGACTTTATTTTAATTATCTCTTCCCGTGCTCTCTGACATGTGTTGTAAAAGAAAACACCAAACACGAATGTGTTTATGTATACGTGTTCAACACTGCCGCCTACAATCAAAACACTAACGTGTTAAAATTCAACATAACAAGACCTCGTAACACACCCTATCTTCAACTCTAAACCCTGAGGTACTATTCTGAAAGTGGCTAACTCTGAAGTGTAGCGTCAGAGAGCCTAACTACATTCATTCAACCTTTAACACATATTCACCATAATTTGGTCTTTTTACAGTCACACGAATAATTTTTTTTTTTTTTTGCATTACTTTCACTTTTACCATATCACAGTATTTCTTAACATTTAAAATAACAGTTCACATTGTATATAAGAACATATTATCATGCCGTTAATTTTACGCATTTTAAAACTTACATTAGTAGTACATTGTTAACTTCTATTCTTTTCCAAGCAAGTGCCAATTCTTCTACATTGAAATACTACATTTCAAAAGTCTTTCAGACTAAAACTTCTTTCTTGCCAGAATCTTTTAAATAAAATTTATACAATAACTTTTACAATATTCAAGTATTTACACATTCCTATTATACATCAACTTTAGTTTTACTCGCGAGTAATTGAAAAACATAATACCAAAATAGGTAACAACTCATTTCTCGCCTTTTCGGCGATAAAGGTAGACCTCACATGAGGTAAAACTTCTTGAAATCTGCCACTTGCAGTAAGAATGAAAGATTAACTTAAGTTTGCAAAGTAACATAAAATTTTACTTATCTTTGTGATATTCGGACATTCTTTTCTCAGCCCAGTCCTGAAAGGTAGCGAAGATTCTAGTTTGATTTATCCTCCTTCTTGTGCGGGCTCGCCCTTCAGGACCTTCCTCTAGAAGCTTTCTTTTCCCTCCAGTTCGGTCACCCTTGAATACCTTCTTTTTCGCCTCTGCCTGTGGTCTTGGCCGTTTGATGGCAGCTGGTCTTGGCGGAACCGGGACACTTCTCTCTCGTTCCTGCTTGGACCTCGTTGCTGGCCGTTCAAATATTCCTTGTATCTTTTCCTCCGCCGCTAGTGGCCCTTCCGCAGTTCGGCGACATTTGCTGCGGAGAGTCCTCTCCGATGAGTAGATCTTCCGTATGGGAGCCGGGTTATAGTTGCCGTTATTTCTCCTGGCTTTCTTTGCATTCGTCGTACTTCTCCCTTCTTCATTCTGGGGGTGGTCGTGAGCTCTCTTTTCTGGACGGTGGAACGGCTTCTTTTTCTTGTTACCTTCATATTTCGAACGGGGAAACTTTCTTTTCAATTGCTCCTGCCTCCTAATGGCTTGCCCTTGTACTTGTCGTTGTTCCACCTCTGCCGCTTGTGCCTGCGTGCCTGCCGTGCTGGATCCTGCAAAAGATCTGTAAATATTTGCATTTTATTACGGTCATAGTAGGGTTTTATTTGATCAAAGTTTGCGGAGCATGTTTCACCATTCCTGGCTTTTAACACCACTACAGCGTGAGTTATTTTTTCTATGATATATGGTCCTTCAAATCGTGGAAAAAATTTGGCGGTTTTATCTTCTGGTGCTGAAGAAAGTGAATGCTTAATTCTTAAACTTCATCTCCTACTTTATAACTTACTCCCCGTCGTTTCATGTCATAATAACATGTTGGGCAGGACTGGACATACGCCCTTGTTAACTTTTGCAGTTCAGGAAAATAGACTGCCTCGCGTACGCGTTGGATAGTTTTTTGAATACCAGCATGAGAAGCTAAAGGGCTGTCATGTAACTCCTGCAGGATATTTAATCTAAGACTAGCTGGGATAACAGGTCGAAATTCGTTGTTGGAATTTGTAGTTTTTGTATAAAATAATAGACCATCTATTAGTTCGTAATGGGCCGCCCTATTTCTTATCGCCACAATATCTTGGTGGCTAAAACTTTCAGGATCCTTTAAATACTCATAAATGCTTCCAAACTCAGGATCCTTACCCAGTTCGGTTATTACAGTTTCTCGGGAATTTATTGTACATGCTGTGAGCATTGCCACCTTTACAGTATTATATTCTTCATCTATTTTTATTCTAAATAGGGCATCTGCTACGATATTTTCCTTTCCGGGGGTATGCTTGATTACCAGATTATATTCTTGTAGCTTGAGTGCCCATCTTATTAACCTTGGGGATAAGTTATTCCCTGAGTACAATCTAGTTACCGCCGCATGATCAGAATACACTGTTATTGGCGCCTTTCCAAAATAGTCTCGAAACTTTTGCACTGCTAACAGAACTGCAAGTGCCTCTCTCAGTCGCGGAATAATTTCTTTGTGTTTGATTTAAAGTTCGACTAAAAATGCCACGGGCTGCTGATTTTGCGAAAGAACCGCTCCTACCGCATAATCCGAAGCATCCGCTGAAATTTCTAAATTCTCATTCTTTTCAGGAAATTTCAACACAGGGGCTTGCGTTTATGCTTGCTTTAATTTTTCGAAAGCACTATTGGCTTCGGCCGTCCACGAGAATCTTGCCTTTCTCCTTTTTAATTGTAACAATGGTTCAGCAATAGCTCTAAAATCTTTTATAAAGGACCTATAATATGAACAAAGTCCTAGAAAAGAAGAGAGCTTCTTCGCCGTATTTGGTGGCGGATACTTTCGCACAGCGATTATTTTTGATTCGTCTGTCTCGATTCCTTTCTGAGATATTTTGTAACCTAAATATTTTAACTCAGGGGCTGCAAATTTGCACTTTTCGACATTAACTTTTAGACCGGCCTCATTTAATAAAGAAAACACTTGTCTTAAATCCTGTACATGTTGGTCGAGATTATCACTAGTAATAATGATATCGTCTAAATAGATAAATGTGGACTTTCAAAGAACAGGCCTTAACACAATGTCCATACATCGCTGAAATGTTGCCGGTGCCCCTGAAAGGCCAAACGGCATACGCAGGAATGCATAAGTGCCAGACTTGGTTATAAAAGCAGTCTTAGGCACGTCCTCCGGTCTAACCCCTATTTGAAAATAACCAGTCGTTAAGTCTAAAGTCGTCATATATTTGGTCGACGTTATGTTCCTTAGAATTTCTTCAATAATAGGTAACGGATATACCGGATATTTAGTTATGGAGTTTAATTTACGGTAGTCAATCGCGAAACGCCACCTTTTTGGATGTGTTAATGGATAGTCATTATTTTTCTTACATAAAACCACCGGGCTAGCATAACTACTTGAGATGGGCGTTATGATCTTTTTACGTAGCATATCGCCAATGTGCCATTCTATAATTTTTTCTTTACTCTTATCATACCGGTATGCTTTGTGACGAACTGGCATTGAATCTCCGGTGTCAATACTAAGGTTAGTAACTTGAGTAAATCCTGGAATATCACTAAATAACGAAGCAAATTCACTTACCACTTGTCGGATTCTTTGTTGCTCTTCATTAGGCAGGTGGTCAAGGTTTAACATCGGCGGCTCCGATTTTTCTTCTCGAACTGGTTTCATCGTCAGCTTAAGGGACGCTTCATTAAAATCCAGCGTTGCTTGTGCCTCTGAAAGAAAATCTATTGCTAAGATAATATGTGCTTGCAGATTCTTTACTATAAAAAACATAACCTTTTCTTGTTCGTCCTTGATACGGACGTATAGCGGTAATTTACCTATGCACTTACATCTTTCTCCTTGCGCAGCTAACACTGTCGTATTATCCGAATTATATATACGATATTTACGAAAATACTTCCTAAAAAAATCTTCTGCCACACAGGAACACTGCGCGCCTGTATCCAGGAGTGCGGTGGCTGGGATATTATTCACCAACACTTCAATCTTCGGAAGAGTCAAATTTTTCACCATTACTGTATTTAACTTGAAGGAAGAGGGGTTTTCTTGGCCTTCAGATTTCCGCACCCTCCCGTCAGCAGAAATCCGTTTTAGTTTAAATCATTTTCCATTTCCATGCTTTCCTTCTTTTTCCACTGGCCTTGAGACTTTTTTCCTGGATTGCTATTGAACTGTCGACGTTCGCCGGCTGTTTTTGGATGCTCCGGTTTCCTTGCCCACTGATTCGCTTTGCTTCCGTAGCCGTGTGCTTGACTTTGCTGTGGTCTTGGCTCACCAAATTGGTTTCGTTGTTGATATTGGCGTCTTCTTTCAAAGTCCGCCGTTCTTCTACTTTCAAACTGGATTGCAGGCTCAAATAACTTTTCCAGTGTAGTCGGATTCCTTAATTCAATAAAGTCTTGTACTTGGGGAAGTAACCTCGGTAAAATCGCTTGAATTATCTCAGTATCCGGACGGTTTCCATACAAGAGTTTGAAAACGTGAATTTTTCTTAAAATAAAGGTGGAAAGATTTTCGATTCTTTGCTGATATATGCTGAAAAGTTCCGTTTCTAATTTCGCACGATTCCTTACGACAGGGAAGGCTTTTACTAGGGCAGTCTTGAAATTTTCGTAAGTATAGGTGGGACTTCCTGCTTGACCCAAGAGACTTCTGCCTATACATTTGAACCAATTAAGCGCTTGGCCCCTCAAAGCGCTGGTAGCTAAGGTAACTTTCTGAAACTCGTGCACGGGGTAGAGCATGAAGTGGTCATCCAGATTTTCCAAAAAACTGGTAACCGGTGAGTTTCCATTAAATGTTGCTTCTGGTTTCATCGAAGCGCGCATGGTCTGGACGATGTAACCAAATCCTTCCAGGGCGGCAGCTGGCATTTCTGGATTCTGAGCCGCTTCTGCAGGCAGCAGAGGTTCTTCTTGAAACTCTTCCAGGGTTATTCTTCTTCGTTGGGCGCCACTATCAGGTTCAATGTTCCGCCTTACTGTCTTTGGGAACATGCAAAGACCCTGACTCGGAACAGGGAGCTTACTAAAACTATGTTCAATAACTGTGGGAAGTAGACAAGATACACAGGAAGGGTATACTAAACCCTTTATTTTTCACTCTTGACAATAATTTCCGTACTTCGGAATACAGAGACCAACCACTTGTGGTCTGAACGTAAGAATATAAAAATATGTAACTAAACTCTAAGTTAACTTCCGAATAATAAACAAGGGCCTACATGGAAGATTGGCCGTATATTAACAGGAAGCCATATGTAGTACAGAGAACTGTTAACACTACAATACGTTTAAAATTATCACGAGGATTAAACCTCTGGCCTGGAAGGCAACCAGCAACCGAGTAAAACTGCTAAGGTAAGCGGCCTGTTTCGACTAACTCCTTCCTCTCTCTCGCTTGGCAAAAAGCCACAACTTAAGTACTTGGCGTTCGCCAGACAAATTTGCATAAATAAGTTAAAGCTTTTAATTCTGGCCGGAAGTAGAAAATAAGAAGTGATAGTAAAGATTTAAAATAAAAATAAACGTTAGTAAAACTTAAGATCCTTACAACATTATCTCTGCGGAAGGTTTGTGTACGTATCAAGAAAACTTGACGTATCAGGAAACGTGACGGCAGTTTAAGGCTAGAGACAACTCGAAAATGTCAACAAGTTTGATAAGTTTCCTCGGGATTTGCACATACTATAAAAGATTTGTGAAGGGCATTTCTTCCATCGCAAGATCCCTAAAGAAACTGACAAAGATCAAGCAAAAAATCTTGTAGACAAAAGAATATGAGGATGAATTTAGTACATGAGTTTTAATTTATTTGATTCTTACTTTCACATTTCGAAATTTAGGTTCATACCAAATAATATTCGCCCATTTTTCTGATTTATTTTTAAATAATTTTTTTATAAATTTTTCAAAAATATTTTCAACAATAATCTATAAACATTTTACCATCATTTTAAAGTAGATGTATTTCTCAGCGCACCTGTAAAAAATTACAGTTTTTTATTCTAACTTTCCGAAGATTATACATGAATTTATACTTATATATTGGCGTGTTTTGGAATTTAGCATATATGTTGAAAGCGATAATAACATCGAATGTGGTTTATGCACTTTGTTAAATTTATTTTAAAGTGGGACATTTTTCCTCCGCTCACTCACAATGGAAGGGAAAGGAAAATAGATTGTCATATATTAAAAAGTTTGCCAAGTGAACTATTCTTGAAACAACTGAAACAAATTGCTAAAAAATACATTTGATAGAATTCTGCCTTTTTTTTTTTTTTTTTTTTTTTTTTTTTTTTTTTTTTTTTGACAATACTTTTATTACCTAGCAAACACTCCTTTTATGTGCGTGCATGTATATGCATACGGATCGGTGTGCTTTAGGAAAAAGTGGTTGCGCACAGATCTAAGTGTAAAACAAATTCGTTGAGTTACCTACATGAACATAAGTGTCTTTCTTTTGTTACTTCGGGATAATGTTTCATTTTTTATAACTCAAAACATAAAAATTCACTACACGAATTTTGACTTATTATTTTAGAAATTGCAGTTGGACAACAATAAAAGGAAATCAGCATTCATAAATCAAATGACAGCACATAAAGTTTTCAGACAACACTGAAATTTAAAGCTGTTATATTTACAGTTTAAAAATTCAAACAATGCAGATAATTAATTTTCTTGTTAACAATATATCGAAAAAGTGTCCTTGTTTTATTTGTTCTCCATTTTTCAGGAAAGCCTTTTCAGTAATAACCACAACAATCTAACTTTCTTTTAAACTTGTGTTGTGTTCCGAATATTATAACAGAGATAGACAGAATATCAACTTTTAACAATGTTACTAAGTCATAATCATTAGAGACATTGAATCTGATGGTGCGTTAAACTGATTTCTTTTGGTTTCACTGAGTTTGCTATATAAAAATGTTCTTCGTTTTTCTCGCAAAACTAGCGTATTTTATACTTCAAACTCCAGTTTTCAATTTTTTAGTAGTTTTTATATGCGTCATAATTATAATCTTTCTTTCCGAGGAGACAAACCACAATCAAACAACTGACGGAGAAAATAGCGTTGAACAGGAAGAAATCAATGTTAATTCGGGTAAGAAAGCTTTAAATGATGATTTTGAAGTTTCAGATAATGACAGAAATGCACTGGATATTAACCCCATTGATAGCCATAATGAAAATAAAGCTTATAATAACGATTCAACTGACTGCGCTGATAAAGGAATTGTATCTGTCGACCGCAGTTGTAAAACACAAATAGGTGATGATTTATCTAACCCTCCCAGTGCAAATAGTACAGCAGACAATATATCCGGCGAACAAATACTTAAACTGGATAAACACACTTTGGATGATCGTAGTAAACAATTTAGTACAGACTTTATCCATTCCGTTATAGATACAAATATAGATCACGATTTGGATTGTACTGATTCTCATATTGTTACAAATAGAGTTGATCAAGATTTAGATCATAATGATTTCCTTATTGAAAAAAATTAAAACTGAAGATAAACACTTTAGTTCTGAAGTTCTAAATTGTACAAAAGTTGTATAAATACGTCTAATAACCCATGACTCAGTTTTTACCTTGCGAGCCATCTTCGAGATAAAAAATATAAGAAGGCAAGCAAAAAATGCATCTGGGGTGATATTACTAACTAGCTCTTGTGAACACTTCTTGTAACAGCACTGGTTATCAATAGATATTGTTTGTTTTTACTCTCTTTCACAAATAACGGACCAGCATAATCGATCCCAATTACTGTCAATTGGGCTGATTGCCCCAATCGAAGAGCTGGTAATTTAGCAACCATCTTGTCTCGTGGAGAAATGCTGAATCTTTCAAATAACACATTTACCTAGAAACGATTTCTTAACTTGTAGGGCATTTAATATTCAGTATTTTCTCTCTCACCTGCACTAGCGTATGAGACACGCCGGAATGAAACACTTTATTATGGGTTTCCCAAATCAGTAATTCAGTGAGTTTAGATTTTGACCCTAGTATAATAGGGTGTTTTTCATTCGAATTAAATGAGTTTTCTCAAGCCTTCCTGTCACTCGCAATACATCTTCATAATCCAAAAATGGGTTTAAGTACAACAACTTAGAGTTTTTTTGTAAAGGCTTGCCATTCTTCAAACAATTAATTTCCTCAGAGAAAACGTCCCTTTGAACAGCTTTAACCCAAAACTGTTCAGCACGATTATATTCTTCAGTAGTAAGAGAACCCATTGTACTAGTTTTCCTCCTAAGAACATCAACAATCGGCAATACCCAATAAGTCACCTTCAGTAGTTTGCGTAATCAACTAAACTTATTAACATGAATTATCTGTTTAGAAACAATTGCGGAACTAATTATAGCAGAAAATTTGTATTCAGCTTCAATTTCCTGCTCTATTGAGTCATATTCCAATCTCTTCGGTTGGGGCCTACGTGTATAATAACCGTTTTGGGTCCTGACATTTTTTTTTTTTTAAGATAGCAAATCTTTTCTAGTTAATCCTCTCGTTCACAATTTTCCTTACTTATACAGTGTCTCCATACACTGGGATTTGTATTTTCATGAATTTCTAATACTCTGAAACAAACTGCTTTCACTTAGATGCCGTGCCTTTTATCCAGTGTAGCACAATTATTGAATCACTCCATAGAATAGTCTTTTCTAAATTTTTAAAAAGATTTTTACAATATTTGGCTAATCTTGCTGCAATGACTGCACCCATTTATTCTAGTCGGGCAACGTCACCTTTTTAATTGGTGCAACTCGTGGTTTGGAAGCTATAAAGCTAGTTTTAAAAGTGCCATGCGATGTTATGTACCTAAAGTATGCAACCGCACCAAAAGCTTTTATTGAAGCATCAGATAATATATGGATCTGTAAATCTTCTTCCCTCTTCAGATTTGTGCCAGGAAAATAATGTCGAGGAATTTTCAAAATTTGAAGTTCTTGAATTTCATTACATCATGCTTGCCATTTTTCTTTAATTTCTCCGGAAGACATCTCATCCCATTCTACACCTAACTGCCACAGCTCTTGTAACATACACTTCACTCGAACTAGAAAAGGAGACATAAGTCCAGATGGATCAAATATTTTTGCGGCTGTGTGTAGTATGTTTCGTTTCGTGCATTCATTAATATCCAACGTGGATAACAATGACCTTAAGTCCTGACTTAATGTGTCTTCAATATTATTCCAACCGAGACCTAGTACTTTTAAATGTAAATCAGAATATTCATTTGTTTCGATTAATGGATTAGAATTCTTCCATAAATCTTTCAGTTCTTTAGAGTTAGTGTTAGATTTTCTCATATTCATGTTTGCATCCTTTAAAAAATCAAAACAGCATCACAAGATAACTCATAAGCTTCTTAAACAGTGGAACTTCCATGAAAAAGATTATCCACATAAATAGAACTATTCAACATTTCATATGCAAGAGGGTGCGTATTCTTGTAAGTATTAATATGAATTTTAAAAGGCCTGCTGGGAAAAGAATTCACACGACCGTTAATCACGCCGTCTGAATATCTATATGGAAGCTATCTTACTGTACCTGGACATTTCGTAACACTGCCAGTTCCCAAGGACTGCACGTCCCGGGCAGTACAATCCTTGACCTGAAGCATAATTCAATACAAACAAAACGTAATATTAAAACACAATAACACGCCGAAAAAAAGGAAACACGGAAGTCTTCTGTTACTCAACATTGTTGGTCCGAAAATCACACTTTCCATTTTTCTGCTGCCAAAATTATTCAAAAAACATCTTCCATTGGAGAACTGGATTTTCTAGAGGTATTTCACATTCACAAAAATCTTTGTGTTCTAGTTAACGATCCTAATTCTAATCCATCTTTGCCTTTGCTCTTTAAAGAAATTATGTTTTAGTTCTGGTTTCACCACCAAATGGCGCCACTTGCTTATTCTTGTACAGGCTTTCTTATCTTATCTAATCAGTATATCCTATCTTGTTCATTTGCGGTTTTTCAGCTGAGGATGGTGGTTCGGTAAAACCATCGAAAGTAGTCCTGTGAAAATTTTGAAAATATAACGCTGATTTTTGCTATTTGACTTCTGAATTAGTAAAAGGCAATATAACAAACAAATAACATATAACTAAAGAAAAAAATATTTACACTATACACAAGTTTTATACACAGGTTAGCGACATAAAAATTTAAATTTGAATAAAATTAAATGTTCAGAATGAATTTCAGTCTCAGTCTTTTCATTAAGTTATACCCGAGTCAAATACTTTTCCACTACAATTCTCAGATATATTCCTGTTTTGCATATCACAGTCTGGAGATTCAGTTCTTCAAGACTTTTTATCCACAGGAAAATCTAAAACAGTTCTTTCACCTCTCTGTAGTTCATTCTCATCATGTATATAAGCTCACCTCTGTAATTGCAGTTGCTTGTACATGTTCATTTACCTTTATTTCCTAAAGCCAGTTCCGATGTTGCACCAGGGTCATGAATAGAATCCGATCCTTTACAAACAGAAGTTTCAGGTTTAGAATCAAGTCCTTGTCTGCAAAATCAGCACCATGAGGCACACACCCAGTAGTTGAGGTGGGTGAAATTCCTTGCAATACTGGAGCACACTGCTTAAGCTGTATATAAGCTTTTCCCATTTCTGCATCACATGAAGTTTCAGATGGTTCAATCCTTGCTAACTGAGACTTCGTCATTTCACTATCAGTTTCGAAGAACCTAACAGTCGTACTTTCACTTTCTTCCACTTTCACTTCAGGCACCTGAGAATCACAAGCTTCTTTCCCGTCTTTTATTTCTTCATGTTTTCGTTCTTTTTCTTTAATGCCGTTAGATGTTTCATCCGTCATTTCTTGATCTTTCTCAAACAGTTCGTTATCTACTTCCTTCATTTCTTCATCCTTTGATTCTTCAGAAACCACTTCTTTTATTTCTGCATCCTCTTTTATGGTTCTAGTTTCTTCTGTAAGCTTCACTTTCACCTGTTGGAGTTGCTCTCGCACCTTTTCTTGGCCGACGTTTATTTCTTCTCGTCAAGCTTTCTTCTCTTTCAGTCCAGCTTTCATCTATTTCAGTCCGGCTTTGATCTCAGCCCTCATCTCGTCATATCCAGCATTTATCTCTTTCAGTCCAGCTTTAATCTCAGCACCTATCTTATCATATCAATCTTTTAAATTGGCTAAAACGTCCATCAGAGTCTTCGTTTTCTCCGAAATGGCTTTCCTTTATAGGCGGGTCACTGATATTCACTCGCAAATCCTAATTCTGATACCAGTTGTTCTGTTGTTTTCTTCCTTTGCGTTCGCACGGGTCCGTGGATTAGGGGTGAATAACGACGACACTTGATGAAGTATGAAAGCACACTTTATTAGCCAGTATTATTCAAGACAGCTCCAAAATCACGTTTAAAGTCGTCGAAGAACACTATAAACACGCTGACACAATCCGCGGCACAGCCTCCAGGCTTTTAGGCGATAACGGTGGAGATAGCTTCTCGACAAAGCACCAGATTAGAGCTCCCGACTCTCCTCGGTCGTTCTCGGAACTCTACGTACTCTCGAGGCTCTCCACGCTACAACTCGCGATGCACTGGACGATACACTAGAGTACAGCTCCGGACTCCTCGCTTCTGTCGTTCCCGGAACTCAACACACTCTAAGATCAAACTCGACGATGCAATAACTCGAAATCCTCTAAGAAACTCTCTCAATGTGCACGACAACCAACTCGGCACTAGGCACTCACTGACTGACTATCAACTCGAGGAACTCCGCACGGACTGACTCTCCGCCTACCAGCAGGGTTTATATAGCTTTTGGCTTGTGTTCCAGGACATTCTGGGCTAAACCAGGAAGAATTCGTTCCAGAAGGTTCTCCATCCGAGGCGATTTCTCGCCAAATGTGGCAACCCTGCAATTCCCTTGCCATTTTCTGGCAAACCTAGACCTGCTTCTCGGGGCAGCTATCTTCCCGCGCCTGGACATTTCGTAACAGTACTTTCATTTATGCTTAGAACTCCATAGAGATCCACATTCACTGTGTTAATACATATATCATCATATGCTTTATTTAATTTCAATCATTTGCTATGAAAACGTGGCGTGAATCAATTTATGACTCACTTCAACAACTGCATACCATTTCAGAGAGTAATACGTAGCTATGCTATCAATTAGCTTTTTTGCAAGTAGAGGTTTTATGTGTTCCAAAAAGACATCAAAGTCTCGAACATTCTTTGCGTTTGAGAAAATAATCTCGACTGGGAACATACCATTGAGATTTGTGATTTTAACAAATTGACGTGCATTGATAGGCTGGCGTCAAGCTTGATTTCTTCGTTTTGCTAAGGCTGGCGTCAGGCCTTGCTCCACACGAATGTGCCACAAAAGGTAACTTTTCCTTTGAACATTAGTGATAACAAGGTGCAATTTCCAGATAATAAGAGATAATATGGGTACATACGAATGCGAATTACGGGATAACATACACAAAGAAAAATATTACTTGGAACGGCTGACAATTGATTAACATAATTACATAGATACATAGATATTGTCGCTGCGAAATAAATAAAAGATTTTATTATCAAATTGGAACTCTTATCTCCTTCGTCCACTTTATTAGCTAGCTGGCTCCTCAACAATGAGTCTGAGTGTTTCGAATACTGGCTTGTACCACGCACCGCCTCCTGGGGCTGAACTGTCCGTTTGATACTACTCATGTTCACCACTTCGCTTTTAATTTGAAAAAGGAAATTTGATGTGATAAAACAAAGATTTATGAATGCATTGCGAAACTTTCAGATAGTTCTTTCCGTTTCTCACATGAAAAATAAGTATGAAACGGCTGCACTCATTCTTTTGCAAAAGCAAGTATGTATAAGCGAAATTACTAATATAAAAGATATACATCTATCAGAGAAGAAATCTTCTATAAATTTATAGTTTTAAATTCAGAGACTATCAATAAATACCCATAATAGTCATTCAATTAACTATTATGAGCAGACCTTTCGTGTGGAAAAGTTTATCAAAAACTATTTCTTCAAGTCATCAACATCACATATGGAAATATGTTGGTTCCTTTAACTAGTTAGTTTTGTTTAAAGAATGTGGAATGTGGAAAATCGCTGTGTATCTATACGATTGAACTCAAGTGCAAATGGTGTATCATTTATTTTAATAGCAAATAATTGATGGTGTTTAATATTGGTGAAAGCACATTAATTTAAATATGATACGTTTCATGCACCATGTAAAGCAAATGCTGAAGACAGCACAGCATCGAATTACGGGCTTGCAAAAACAAATGATGAAATTACTGCCTTGCAAGCAAATAAATACTAAACATTTTCAAATGCTTTGTATATATCACACTTGCCTAATATTTTCAAGACAATGCTTTCTACTACAAGTATAAATTGCCTTGATCTTGAGGAAGGTATAGATTCCCATAATAGCATCACGAACCAGTTTTATTCCAAGAATAACATGAGGGAATGGAACATGGAAAACTAATCCAAATGTTTTCTCATAATTTTGAAAATGTTATCGCGCTATCATTCAGAGGGACAAAGAAAATATTTATATCTCTCAAGTGAAATCTAGACGATTTATGCCCTAACATTATTCTTTTTGAGTTTCGATAGCAAACATTTTTCATTTAAATTTCGGTGACATTTCCGAATCACTAATTTTGTTGTTCAGTCTTCTTTTCTCATTTTCGGCCACAAAATTTGGATAAGAAGCCGCGGATATACAAAATAGAAAGATGAAAAGAGGTTTCATCATTAAGAAAGAAGAAATTATGCCAAGATGAATACTGTTTAGGCTGCAATATGTTTATTTTATAAGTTTAGGTCCTGGACGCTTCTTGAATCTTATCGTTCTCAGAATTTCAGTGAATGATTCAAATATATGACAAGACATTCATAATTAAGGAGAACATACATCGCAAAAATTGTTCTATATTGGCATACTATGAAATTTGAAAACGAAAATCAGAAAGGTTTTACTTCTGTGTGTGATTACCATTATTACCATCACTAACATCATCAAAAATAAACTGACTATATATATAATACACATATTTATATATGTAAAATCTGAATATTGGACTACACCAGAAGACTTAATATTTTGAGGAATTTTATAATTTCACTACGCCTGAAGATTTTGATCCTAGACTCCGCGTGAAGACTTAACATTAGGGCAAACTTTATAATTTGAATACGCCAGTACATTTTGGTTCTGGACTGCGCAAGAGGACTTCATACTCTAACTAATATCTTAACTTGACTACGTCAGACGATTTTAACGATTTTAACGTCAGACGATAACTGGACTACGCCAGACTACTAAATAATTTGCAAAAGTATTTCATTTTAATTCGGCAGAAGATATTGATCCTGAACTACACCAGAAGACATAATATATTCCAAATTTTACACTTTGATTAAGCCTGAAGATTTTTATCTTGAACTATAAGAGAAGACTTAATATTTGACAAATTTTATAATGTGACTAATTTATAATGTGATATATTTATAATGTGCCAAAATATTCCGGTCCAGAACTACGGCAGAAGACTTCATAATTCAATAAATATCATAATTTGACTACGCCAGAAGGTTTTGGTCCTGGATTAAGCTAGAAGACTAAATAATCTGCAAAAATATTTAATTTGACTACGGCAGAAGATATTGATTCTGAACAACGCCAGAAGACTTAACATTTTGCAACTTTTACAATTCGAATAAGCAGCCTAAAGATTTTGATCTTGAACTATAACAGAAGATTTAATATTTGACAAATTTTTCAATGTCACTACGACAGTACAGTGTTTTCTAGAACTGCGGCAGGAGACTTAATATTTTGACACTGATTTCAATTTGACTATACCAGTAGATTTGGTTTCTGGATAACACTAGAATACTCAATATTTTGGAAAATTTTCTAAGTTCTAGTATACCAGTAGATTTTGTTTCTGGATAGCGCTAGACCTCTTAATATTTTGGAAACTTTTATACGCCAGAAGCTCTAATATTTTGAAAATTTTTAATTTCACTAAACCAAAAGACTTTCTTCCTGGCCTAAGCAAAAGACTTTAATAATTTGACTACGCCAGGAGGTTTCGAGTCTGGATTACGTCTAAAGGCTTAATATCTTGATAAATTTTATAATTTGATTACGCCAGAAGATTTTAATCCTGAACTACATCAGAGGACATTATATTTTGAAAATTTCTAATTTGATTACATCAGATAATTTCGATTCTGGACTAGGACAGAAGATTTGATATTTTGACAAATTTTTTAATAACAACACTCCGGACGATTAACGGCCTGGACTACGACAAAAGCCTCACTATTTTGACACATTTTATAATTGGACCACGCTTGTAGGTCTTGGTGCAGGAATACGCAACATGACTTAATATTTTAGCAATATTTTTTAATGTAACAACGTCAGTAAAGTTTAGTTCTGGACTATGCCAAAAGACCTAATATATTGATAATATTTTTAATTTGGCCACGCCAGATCATTTTGCTTCGGGACTACGCCAGAAGACTTCATATTTGACAAATTCTGTTATCTGATTACGCCAGAAAATCACAGTCATGGACTAGAGAGACTTCAGAGGACTTCATATTTCGACAAATACCTTACTTTGAGCATTCCAGAAATATTTATTCCTGGACTATTATATAAATTTAATATATTGACAATTTCTATAACTTGTCTATTTCAGAATGTTTTGGTCCTGGACTACACTTTATGACTTAATTCTTAGACAATTATTATAATTTCACTACGCAAGAAGTCTTACTGTTTTGATAACTTTTATAATTTGATTTCGGCAGAATATTTTTATCGTGAAATATGCTAGAACACTGAATATTTAGGCAAATTTTATACTTTGATTACCCGAATAGAGTTTTGGTTCTGGGTACGACAGAAGATTTAATATTTTTAAACTTTTTTTTTTCGTTACGCCCGAATATTCTGATCCTGGAATACGCCAGAAGTGTTAACATTATGACAACTTTTTCATTTTATTACACAGAAGATTTTTCGGCATTCGCTATGCCAGAAGACTTAATATTTTGCCAAACTTATAATTTGACTACGCAGAGGATTTTAGTCCTGGAGTAAGCCAGAAAACTTTATGTTTTGATGAAATTTACAAGTGGACTGCGCCAAACAGTTTTGGTCCTGGTCTACGGCAGAAGACTTAATATTTCGTCAAATATGTTTCTTTGACAACTACAAAAGATTTTGGTCCTGGATTACACCAAATGACTGAATATTATAAAAAAATTTCGTAATTTAACTACGTCAAAAATTTTCGTTCTCCGCTAACGCTGACGCATTTTGAAAATGTTTATAATTTGATTACAGCAGAAAAGTTTTACCCTGGATTATTCATGATGCCAGATGATTTAATATATTGTAAATTTTATAACTTGAATAAGCCAGAAGATTTTAATCATATTCTGAAAGACTTCATATTTCCACACATTTAAAATTTGCTCCAGCCAGAAGAGCTTGAGCCTTGGCTACTGCAGAAGACTTAATGATTTGACAAATTTTATAATTTCACTAAGCCAGAAAATTTTTAATCATGAGCTACGCCAGAAGGCTTAATGTTTTGAGAGATTTTTCAATTTGACTAAGCCAGAACATTCTGGTCCTGGACTACACCAAAAGACTTGACATTTTGACAATTTTTTTTTTATTTGATTCCGCGAAAATTTTTCAACATGGACTAAACTAAAAGACTTTATATTATTGGACGATTTTCTAATTTGATTACACTAGGAAATTTTGGATCCAGACTACGCCAGAAGATTTAATAAATTGACCGTTTTTTTAATAAATTGACAGTTAAGCCAGAAGATCTTGGGCCTGGACTATACCAGAAGACTTGATATTTAGACACATTTTATACGCTGGCTATCCCAGTAGATTTTGGTCCAGAACTAAACCAGAGGACTTCACATTTTTACAATATTTTTAATTTGATTACGCCAGACAAATATGGTCATGAATTATTAGAATACTTCATATTTTAACAAAACTTTTAATTTGTCTACGCCAGAAATTTTTGGTCCTGGATATAAGACTTCATATTTTGACACTTTTTATAAATTGTCCAAGTTAGATATTAAGTCTACGTCTGTTTTGGTCTTGGACTACTCTTGAGAGCATATTGTTGCTATTTTACTATACTATATTTTGATTTTTTATTTTCTTATTTTTCTTCTACTCAAATTACAATTTTATTATTTTATGTTTAATTCTTATATCTTTGTTATATTTAACCCTTTTTTATTATTATGTTCATGTCCAAACTTTTCATTGCTGATATGACGTTTAGGCCTTTATTCAAAATTAAAATGAATTGTACAATTAATACATTCGGCATTTTGTTAAAATTTTATTCATGGATAATATAATCTTTAGGCTTTTATTCAAAATTAAAATGAATTACAAAATTACTGCTTTTGTCTTTTATTGAAAATTTTATTTTTCTCTTCTTTTTATTTGTATTGAGTTACTTATTCGTTTATCATTTAATATCATTATTAAGTGCTTCATTTAACAAACATTGCATGAATCACAAAAAGTTTGGTTCTTAATTCTAAATTAAGAGTTAATTATATATTAAATGTGTCTAGCTTTAATTCAAACTTTAAACAACTTCTTTACATGTAACCACAAAATACGATTTTAAATAAAATAATTTTGGAATAGCAATTCAATTCCGAACTAATGATAACAGGCGCAGTCTTGCACTACTTGCCACGATGAATTTTGTGGGCTTGTTCTCATGTTACTGTCAGACAAGGGATATAAATCAAAACAAAACTAAATATTTTCCTTACCATATACTCTCAGTCTTTTCCTATTGATAGACATATACTTTAGTATACTATCGACTATTATACTTTTCGTATAGATAAACTCTAAATGATGAAGTTTGATTTTAAATTAAGAATTGGCTACATAATCAATATTTCCACTATTAATTTAAATTTAAAATGACTCGGAGGATTTTTTTAGCATTTAAAAACAGGTAACCCTCCTATAC
Source organism: Stegodyphus dumicola (assembly GCF_044657685.1). NCBI lineage: Eukaryota > Metazoa > Arthropoda > Arachnida > Araneae > Eresidae > Stegodyphus > Stegodyphus dumicola. The sequence continues at coordinate 259,927,633 of NC_140771.1, read as the reverse complement.
TTCTATAATACTGTAAACAGGTTCCCAGAAAATACCGTGTTTTGTGAAAGCCTGTTATAGTAACCTAACATTAATACAAAATGAGGGATGCGTCCCGATAACTTTTAAAAAGCAAAACATTTTTTAATGGTTTTTCACTATTGCCTCATTTAAATTTTGATATTTTGCGACTTCAGCTGCTTTTTCTCCTTTTAAGGGTATTCGGTAATGATTTTAAGCTAAAAAAATGTTTTTTTGCCTGTAAATGTTTAAATAAAAGTTTTTGAAGAAAAATTTAACAATTAAAATAACTTTCTTCTTAAACATTCAAGGGGTTTTCTCAAAAGTTTTTTATTCTATTTATTGGAGGGTTCTTAATAACGTTAAGGATCAATTTTGAAATTAATGTATTATTTTCAAAAAAAAAATAATAATAAAAGCACATTTTATGTAAAAACTTTGGGAAAAAATATGATCTTAATCACATTTTCACTTCCAATAACTTTTCATTTCAGTATTTTCCAAAACCCATCCTTGTCTCTATAAGATATATAATTATAAACATGCAGTAAAAATATTGAATAATTCAGCTCATATCTCTACAAGTCTTAGGACATTATGTAAAAGGATTTATCGAAAAAATGCAAACTGAGAAATCGCAGTTTAGAAAACCTAAACTCTCTAAATGGTCATGAAATCATTTCAATTTTTTTTTAAATTTTATTTCACAATTTCAATACACACATATATACTAAAATTCTAGTACGATTTAATTGGTTAATATAAACGTAAATTACAAGCATTTATTTAAATATCTCCCCAGAAATATTGCAGAAAAATTATAAAATGCAACTACAATTTTCCTTTACCTGTTTTTGTTTTGTAAAGCATGTTTAGAACAATTTTAATACATGAAGTAATTATAATATATTTTGTGAAACATTTATAATCGATATTAAAGCACTTATAATCAGTATTAATAATATTAATTTTTCGTTTTATTCACTTTTTTAAAAACGCAAAATTTGAAATTTGTACAGCTATACAACATTTGATTTAAAACCTCTCAGCAGCATATTTTGATTTCTTCTCTTCTTTTAGCCATTTAGTCTCGTATATTTTAATTTAGGTGTATTTTAATTAGTTTACTGTCTGTTTCAGCACGGTTTTCAATAATGTTGCAGTAGGAATTTAATCAATTTCATTACGCCACATCTTTCTGTTGTGTCTTATCACAAATAATTTCAATTTCTGAAGGAGCATAGAAAAATTGATTGATAATGTACATAGAAATATTTGTTGTGCTAAATAGATAAACCTGCCGGTATAAAAGTGAAAAAAAAATTTCCTCCTTCAGTTACTATTTAAATAAATCAGTTTATATGTATAAAGGAAGTTACTGATAGTTGCATGTTCTTCTGTTATAATATTTAATAAGTTACTGAAACAATTAAGAAATAAAAAAATAAACACTGAAGGTGGTGGCATTTAAAGGGCTGTCAAAATTTTTAAAGCCTTTCATTATTATATATACGATAATTTTGTGACATTATCGTCACAAAATTATATTAACATCATCGTCAGATCATTTAAAAACTTGTCTTCAGTATAGTAAGAATATTAAGGTATTTTTCTAGCAAAAAATGGAAAAATCGGTAATTTCATCGATTTGGGGGTCCCAAGTCTCCTTAACAATCAATACAAAATTTGTATTTTCATCTCTAAAGATATAAATTTTAATTTAAATGTTGGTTTTTTACCTTCAGACGTAGTTCGGGACTGAAATAAAATTTCGCAATAAATATTCCTAAATCCGACAAAGGTAGTTAGTAACACTTATTTAAAAGAATTTACCCAAATCACAGTCACATAATTTATACAAGGTACCCAAATGAACACTTGGAGCACAAGATAATACGCGCTGTATAAAGGATTGGGAGGACTTAATTTCGAAAGAATTTCAATGTAAGAAAATGCGGTTATTTCCAGAATTTCTTTTAGTTTCGTGTGTATATATGTAAATAGCTTGTAATTGTGTAGTATATATGATAGCATTATACATAATTTAATTTTGTAAATATTTGGGATTAAGGTCGTGTTATGCAAATATGTACATTCTTAAAGTGTTATAAGCGGATTTACGCATATCCTTTAACGTGCTAGAGTGGGAACGTCTTACCTCGCCATACGAGGATTTTTTAAAAACATTTTATCGTGTAAGAGCACGTATGTGTTGTAGGAAACCGGGTTACGAGAAGGATACCTGTACAATATAAGATTTCAAGTAAAGAAATTCTTGAAAAGAAATGAAATTCAGAAATGTCAAATTTCGCTCCGATGATCACCCTCCTGCTGTATGCTACAAGCAGAATAGAACTATAGAGGTTAAATTCAGCATTCGCACAGAAAAATTCCGAACCAAACGTTTCAGTGAGGTTTTTGTATTGTTCCCTGTTAAATCCTGTCTTTTTTTCCGTTTAACACGTTCTTAATTACGTCATTCTACTGTTTTTCTTTCGACCGGAGATCTTTTTTGAAGAAGCTTTATTTCCTAAAACTCTGCTATTATCTTGACTAGAATTTTCGTAAAAGTTTCACTTTAGAACAGTCTTGAAACAAAAACAAGTTTCGTTCCAACAAATCCACTGTGACTTCGAACGGCAAATCGAACTTAAGTTTATATAAGTACCAAAACAAATGAACTGTCTCATTGAATTTGCCTCTTTTCCCCACTTCTTTCAGTTGTCCAAGCCACTGAATGTTGAAATAATTATTACTAATTACAGACTAAAAATTGAAAAAGATAATATACAAGTAAATTGATAATATACGAATAAAATTCTAGATGTTAGAACCCAGCCTCAGTTGTTATTTTTCTTTTCATAGTTTGTCACTGTAAGAGTGGCAACCATCTGACTTTTGTTGTAGTTTCTTGTAGTTCTACGGATTTTGAAAATAAATACGATGCTTTGGAATTTTATTTGTAAAGTTATTTTATTTTATTTGTAAAGTTATTAAGAAAGGAGAACGGTTAGTTCTTGCAAATCTCGAACAATTTTGGTGACGACGGTAGTGATCGGTAATACAAGTCAAGGTAATTTTATTGGTTTTATCGAATTTAATTCTATTTGACTTTATTGAATTTATTTTTACTGAAATGGAATCGTTAATTCAGAAACGAAAACCTGTCAGAGCGTCTTTTACGAGAACAATTAGTGCAATTTTGCAGGAATTAGAAAAGGAAATTCCTGATGAAGAATTTATAAAAACGAAACTTGTTACTTTAGAAAGTTTATCTGATTAATGCATTAATGCAAAGATAACGTTTCAGAAAGAAATGCATTTGATACTCAAATAATGCATAACTGTTAATGCATTTGATACTCAAATATTAAATTCAGAATTTTCTTCAAATGATCAGTTTGAAAATGAATGGGCGAAAGTTGAAGAATACAAAGAAAAATTAGATTTAATGCGAGTAAAAACGGAATTATTCTTCAGTCGCCAAACGACACTATCCATTGGCAGTGTTCCGCCGAATTCGAACAAACGGAAACTGAAATTACCTAAAATAGAGTTAAAACAATTCGGTGGCGAAATTAAAGATTGGTTACTGTTTTGGGGGCAAATTCGGCGAATACGTGAAGATAAAGAAATTCAAAACGAGGATAAGATGCATTATCTCGTTCAAGCGACCGTACCCGGTACGAGAACCCGTGATATTGTAAATAGCTTCCCTGCAACTGCCGAAAATTATGAAAAAGTTATAGAAAGCTTAAAAAATAGGTTCGGCAGGGAAGAATCGTTGGTAGAATTCTATATTCGGGAATTATTAGGTTTGATTATTAAAAATGTCACTGATCAAAAGGGAAAATGCAGTATATCTGAATTGTATGACAAATTAGACTCGTATTTACGTTCGTTGGAGTCAATAGGAATGAAAAGCGATAAATACGCTGCAATGCAGTTTACGCCCGTGGAATCTTGCATTCCCGAGGAAATTTTACGAGTTTGGATCAGAAATTATGCATCAATAATTACAGCAGAAAATTGTCACTCTGAGAAATTGGAACAATTTTTATTGTTTTTAAAGAATGAGGTGGAAGGAGAGCAGAGAATTTCTTTGTCAAAAGCTGGATTTAAATTAATTGATTCGGGTGCCAAGAGAGAAAGTAGAAGAGATAAAAGGTACTAGAGTGAACATTTCGTGCCTACAGCAAATGATTTATTCTCAGGCCATAATAAAGCAACCAATTATAGTGAGAAGAATTCTTGCATATTTTGTGAAAAATTTCATGAAAGTCGAGATTGCTTTGTTGCTCAGAAGATGCCTCTGAGTCAAAAGAATGATGAAATTAAGAAAAAGAAGGGTTGCTTCTTCTGCTTCAAAATTGGACGCAGGGCCAAGCAATGTAAGACAAATGTACGATGATATGCTCGAAAAGACATTGGGGTGTCATGTGTCCGGATTTGACCACCAATCAAAAGAGCAATGATGTTGAAAAGAATAAAGAGGAGGAAACACAAAACGTATCACTTGCGAGCACTAATTTCCTAGATGAAGTGTTTCTTCTAACGCTATTAATTAATATAGACGCAAACAAAAAGCAGAAGACAGTAAGGGCACTTATCGATACAGGATCGCAACGTTCATACATATTAAAGGAGACTGCTGTAGACATAGGGTGCCATGCAATTGGATCTGAATCTTTAATCCATGCGCTTTTTGGAGGAGTAACAACAAAGAGAGAAATTCACAAACGCTATGAAGTGAACGTTAGGAAGCCTAAGAGGTGATTTTTGTAGACGACTAATCTTGTTGGAACAGTCGATGATTTGTGGACCAGTAGTCAGTTTACAGCCTGGACCATGGATAGAAGAATTAAGACAGAAGAATATCCATGCATCTGATGTAGGAAAAAAGGATTTGAAAATAGAAGTTCTTATTGGAGCTGACTACGCAGGTGTTCTGTTAACCGGAAGAATTCAGAAATTAGAAAATGGGCTGGATGGTGTGGAATCACTACTTGGATGGATTCTTCTCATGGGAAAGATAAAAGATAACGTTTCAGAAAGAAACTCCTTGTCCATGTCTTCAACCATAACGTCGATATTGACTCACAGCAGTGACATAGAAAACTTGTGGAAGCTAGAAGCACTGGGAATTAAAGATGCCAAAGAAAGTAAAACTGACTCAGAGTTAGAAGAAGCAGTGTGAGATCACTTTCATAAGACTCTGAAGAGGGTGGATGATCGCTATGAAGTCAGTTTACCTAGGATCAACGATTAAGAAGCTTTACCAAGTAACAGAGAAGTTGCTGAAAAGCGATTGATTTCTACGACAAAGAAGCTCATGTTGAAAGATAAATTTGAAACATATAATGCAGTGTTCGAAGAATGGCTCGAATCTGGAATTTGTTTTATGTCGTAAAATTAGAAATTAATGACCTAAAACTGCAATAGTATATTACAGTAAAGTGAAAAAAAATTGACAATTTCACTCACGCGTGTGTCGGATTTGCTCAATACTTATGGGGTCCCACAAAATTTTTGTAAATATTATGGGGTCCTGGGGGTCGCGAAAACTTCTCAGTGATTAAAAGGGGTCGCGGCTGAAAAACTTTTAAGAAACCCTGCTTTAGAGAATAGGGAGTTAAAAGTATTTTATAAAAGAGCACTAAAAACGCCTTCTGCTCAGAACACGGAAATCTTTTCCAGCACAGCATACCATAAGACATATCATGAGACATTACTAATTGCATGAGCATACTATGAGACATTACTAATTGCTAATAAATTAAAAATTGTCGTAATAATCACTACTTTAAGGACATTTGTTAATATTTTTAATACATATAGTTGCCTATTTTTTATTTTTACACCTGCAACAGAAAAAATTATTAAAAAGATTATTTTATTATTTCATTTTGAGAAGCTCAAATCTAATCTGTGCTGCAGCCACTTTTATCTGTTCTATATAATTTTACACAAACCCATATTTACCTTATTTTGGAATATATAGTCAGATAATAATACAAAGGTAGGTTTTCCGTAAAATGACACACAGAGGTCAAAATTTGGATTTCGAAGAGTTTTTTTTGCTCGTGAAGTTTATCCTACTGAAGACTTAAGATGCAACGAAACTTCAAGAGAAACACTTTATGAAACAATAGCTTTACGTCGTTCATGATCAATTATTATAAGAGAAGCACTTGATTTTGCATGATAAGAAGCAGAATAGCGCTGGAAATTTCCCAACTTTAGGGAGGGGAGGGGGGAATTGAAGGCAGACAGACATTTGAGAATATGATCGTTTTTTGCGTGTGCCTTTTCGCAGGTGATAGTGGGCTTCCCATCAGAGGAAATACTAAGAAACAGCTTTCCACGAAAGATGATGTGCTTTGTGAATTTCAAAAGGTCACTGTATCCTTTCCTTCATCCCCAGCCTAAGGGACTGGCCTTGACATTTGGCTGATGAAGTTGGTTCGTTTTTCGCCATCCACTGAATGACGTTTGCATCCACCTTGGAGGAAATCCCAACTGCCTTCTCAGAAAAGAATACAATAAAAAATATAAAAAAAGAAAGAAAAAGAAAGGAAAAAAGGAAAAAGAAAGAAAAAGCAGCAGCAACCTCTTACCTTTGAAATTACAGTCGCATTCCCATCTGCATTCATCCAAAACTTCAGAAAGGGTAGGGGGGTAATTGGGTATAGGGGAAGCTATCTCGATGATGTAACCTGTGAACTTGGAGAACTACAAACAAACTGATTGTTTAGAATTAGCCAGGCGTTCAAGGCTGAATCTTTACCATTTTGGGCTAGAAATGTATTTAATGATTGCCTTCCTCTTTATTTGATGATGGAAATCAAAAGCCTTTTCATAAAATGAGATGCTAATAGCTGTGTGATATATCGACAAAAACATTTTTAAATTTAGCTGCAGCTCCTTTGATTCCTTCACACGAGAATGGTTTTAACTTAGTACTTTCCTGTGATCTAATATTAGTCCATTATGGGAATTTTGATGAAAATACCCCACAGCAAGAGATCGTCATGAAGAATTTAAGAGAAGTCTACTTGTGAGCTAAAAACATCATATGTTGTTCCCTATTGGTAGATACATCCATTTTAAAACAAAACTACTTCTTCTCCTACCATTATTAACAATTCCAATTATCTTAAACGAGCATGAGTTAAACTTATAATAAACTCATTAAGTACATCAAAATATACGTATATTTAAAGAACAAAATTAATATATAAATGTCAAGAGATTTTTCTAATGATACTTCAGCAATGGAACACATCCATAAATGCAGAACAGATACGTATGCTGCAAGAAGTGGCTTTATCTATTTTTAGAAAAGTTTCGAAGGCATATGTATGAGGCTGCTCTTAGTTTGAGAAACATATGCAACAGTACCTCCCTCCTGCATGAGTAGGTATTTCGTTCTAGGACATACCGAGGGTAGCATACGTAAATTCGATGAATTTTAATTCATAAATCTAACACAGTAAGGCATTATCAATATCTATATACGTATACAAAGAAGAAAGTATGTTTGTTTGTCCTCTATAGCTATCGTCACCAAACTTTCTACAATTCTTTTCTGGGTCGTGGAAAAGGTCGACGTTCACTTTTTTTCAAAACCAAATTGTTAAAATCAGAGATATTAATAAAAACTCGAAAAAACGATAATTTTCGCCCTCATTTTTCCGAGTGGCAACAGTCTCGCAAGCTGGAGATGAAAATCTGCTTTAATTCGAAAGTTGCTGCCACTGATCGCTTTCAAATCCTAGATTTTCTTAATTAAAATTTTCTAAGTTTTGCGATGAAATAAAAATAGCATTGCCAAACATTAAATACATTATTTCCAATTCCAAAAATTCAAGGGAAGGCATTTCGGCGATTCCCATCTTCGTACGACTTTAATCAGCCGAGATATTAATTAAAAACCCTGAAAGCGCTAATTTCGTACTCATTTTTCCGAGTGGCAACGGTCTCGCGCGTTGGAGATAAAATTGCTTTATTTCGAAAAGTGTTGCTACTGCTCTCTTTCAAATCGTAGAGTTTGTTATTGAAAAATTTGTAAGTTTTAAAAATCTATATATATAAGGAAAAATGTCTGTTTGTATGTTTGTTCGCGTTACTGATTTCTAATCAACTATGATCCATTTTTTGCCACATTTAATCGACTAAAATTGTATATAATGAAATTTTAGATGGAATTTGAGTATTTACGACTATTTGATTACAAAGATGAAAATCATTAAAATCTGCGAGCCATTGTTGCTGATATAATAAGAGAGGATAAGCTTATTTTTCTATGAACATTTTTTATGTGTTTTCCATATCGCATGAGACTGAAAAATGTATGACTATGAATCTTACTTTTCTGCATCGTTTTTAGAGAAGGATTACAGCGGTATCGTTCGCTCTGTTGTTAAATACATTATTCTCATCCTAATAGGGTACTTCCGCTAGTTAATAAGTAATAATGAAATATATTGTGAGCTGTATCATTTCATATATTTTACTTTTAGCACAATAATGCAACATTTATTCTCTAAAATGTTTGCTTTCTATCTAATGGATACGATGTCAAGGCTTCGCTTTATTTTAGGAGCACTAGTAACATAAGAATTCTTAAGCTTGCTTTGCGAATCACTATTCTATCACTATTTCTAAGCCATTGAAGCATAAATAAAAATTTTGAAAATTGCGATAGAATTTCATTTAATTGTAATAGGAAGTTTGATAAAGCAGAGATGAAAGTAATTTAACAGCAAAATTTTTGTACGTAGATAAAGGAGAAGAATCAGATGTTTTGACCATTGATAGCTGTGGTCACCCACTGACATTTTTACACCCCTTACGTAGTGAGTGCAATTCTGAGGAATTACCGTGCTCTGAAAACGTAATATATGAGATTCGAAGAGGACAATTTTCTTCTCCCCTTCCATTTAGTTACATACGTTAGAATTGTGTGATTATTTCAGAAAAAGTCCCATTTTGTGTCAAAATACCTATATTAGAACAAAGCTATATATAAATCTAATATATATCTTAAGTCGTGCTTTCAAAACATGGGAAATGCAACTTGAATTTCGTCAGTCGGCCCAGTAGAACGGGAGGTATAGGAACTGTCCCATTTTTTCCCCCGCAGTGTGCATGGATTGCATGTTGATATGGCGCATTTAATGCTATTCTTATTATATGTTCTCACACTTCAATAGAGTTATCGAAAGGTAATTGTTGACAATTTTCACTTCTTTATAATCATATTTCAGAATTTAGGAAGGTTCATCGTGATGAAAATACAACCTCCTTTCATACTGTCATCTAAAAATTTGTGCTTTCTGTTTGAATTTAATCCATCAGTGGTCGAGTGGATAAGACGGCTGATCACTGGTAATTTGACTTGGATTCGAATTTTGGTGGACGACAGGGTAATTTTCCTGATTTTTCCCATGCGTTACGTGAATATCAGCCGATTTCGCATAGCATGTCCTCCAAAAAGGAAGACCTCTTCCGAACTATATAGTCACAGTATACTATGCCATGATTAACTAAACAAAAAAACAAACATCATATTAAATTGAATTCTATGAATCTGGTCTTAGTAGTTTCATAATATTCATCGTATTCTTTGAATTATTTGTGTTTATGAAAGCCAACCTACAAATAAAGGGCTCTTGGTCCAAATGCTATTTTGAAAATATATAGAAATTAGTATGCTTGGCAATGATCCAAAGTATCTAAATTCTTAGAAGACGCTAAATGACTTATTGCAAATTTTAGAATAACAACTGAAACATGGTGTAACAGCTTTAAATAATATTAAAATCTTATAGTTTAAATAATTTAAATAGATGAACATTAAAGTATTTGTGAATGGCAATATTTGAAACCAGACTCGAGTGCTACGTGCGACTCTTGCACGAAGAATGTAATTTATTTTTAAATGTTAGAATATATTTTCTCTTCTTGTTTTTATGTCGCCATTTTTGAGTGTTAAATAAAAGTTATTGCTGTGTTCCATCATTGGAGTTGCTTCATATCGCCAAAGAAGCATCACAAAGGGTAGGGTGTCAAAGACCCTTTACTAAAAATTATAATAAGAACAGAACTTGTGGTTACAACTCAGCTAACCACCAGTGGCGAGAAAACTTAAAGTAATATAAAGTCAAATGTAAAATTTAAATTTAAATAAACTAGTAGGCTAAGGCTACACGATCAATTCAGTGCGAGGTTGACTCAGAATTTAACCAGCGTGTAGATCAGTTATCGGCAATTATTCTGCAAGGCCAACACAACAACTCTTATCTAAGACAGCAACATAATAGCCGGGTCACGAGAGGCAGAAAGCGCTCTGAGTTTAACTCCGGAAACCTTCCTTTAAGTACACACGAACTAAATTTGCTTTCTGTGAGAAAAACGGAAAGGGAGACGTAACAGTACAGATCCAAAACAGAAAATAACTGGATAATTAACACAAAGGAACTTCACAAATATATTAGAAAACTCCTTTATTTAACATGATGAATAATGAATCGATTAATAATAGCACTTCTTCAATTTATTCCATTAACTTTCTAAATTATGCTCCTTTGCGATATTTAAGGAGTAGCTTATCTGATTATAGCAAAGCACACGAGGGCTATTTCCCTAAGGAAAGGGATGCTTTCGGGGACATTATTCGAAGGCAAATTGCCTGCTATCAACGTTACACAAGGAGAAAATTTAAAAAGAGACGTCATATCTAAATTACTGTTAAATATCTCAGAAAATTTGAGCATAGCCATGCCCACGAACATAGTCAGTTCATATAAGTTCCACGGATTATAGTGTAAATAAATATCCAGCATATTCCTACATCATATTCCTGCAGCATATTCCTACATATCAGCATATTTTTTCCATGGATAAGCGATAGGAGATAGGTGTAAATATTATTCCCCAATTATTATCAATGTTTATGTGCATAACCTTCTTTCATGCAACCATCGAAAAAGGGCTGTTTTGGAGATTAGACAGCCATTTTTTGACAAAAGGCAACTAATAAAATATAAGCTTGTGTTTTCTAGCCATTCTATTGCTCCTTCATTGATATCCATACGCATTTGATATACTTTCCTGCTTGATACACGAACGGATAAATTAAATTAACTATATCTTGAGAGTCTTGGTAACACAATCTTTTCCTTAGAATTTAATAAAAATATAAGAAATTTCTATTAACACAAATTCATCAACTCATACAATTTTTTATTGATTTTAAATAAACTGCAAGTTTTCACTTGCGAGCTGATTTCCACCCCCCTTAAACATGTCAGGAATTACTCAGTAAAGGTTTAGTTGTATAATAATGTAATTATGTATAATGTATAAAATGAAATGCATAATTATGTATATGCATAATTATGGAAAATATATATAATTATATAAATTGAAAGAAATACGTAGCTGAACAATTTATGTTAAAAATCTGAAATGCAGTCTTGTCACTGGATAAATTAGAGATATAAAAATAAAGAAAACATCAAGCCAATCAGCAGCTGGTATTCTTGGTTGCCGTGGGCAATCCATTTTTCATCTCAGAAACACGTATAATTGAAAACATTCCTTGCAGACCGCGTCATTGTCAGTTTCAACAATATCAGTTAATTTTGTCTAATCCATAAACGTTCCTAAAAGTATTTATAGCATCATTCTTAGGGAACGTTGTAAACATTAAAGATTTCTCTCCGAATGCTCGTCGCTTTAATGTAAAGCAGGTAAAAAAAAAAAATGGGTTAATTATTTTAGACCTTCGGCTTTGATGTCAATATTTAAAAATTCTTTGGAATTTCTTTTGCAAAAATACTATAGTATTTATTTACTTTACTTTCTGTTTCAGCTTTATCTTACTTTCTGTCCTGACATTGCTCTTTATTCTCTTAATGACGTTTTAAACATTTTACATTTTGTCGTTGCTGGGCTAGAAAAAAGAATAATCTTTGTTTCTATTATCTCTTGAAGTCATACACCGTACATTCATCATTGATTTACGACACAATAACACGCCGAATAAATACTAATTCAGAAGTCAAACAACAAAAATGACATGACATTTTTTACAAAAAAATCAGCGTTATATTTTTTTATATAAATATTTTGTAAATATAACGCTGATTTTTGTTGTTTGACTTCTGAATTAGTATTCATCATTGAATTAAACTCCATCGGCTTTAAGGAGCTTATATTCAACACTCAGCTTAAATTCAGCGGAGCTCGGCTGAGCTGTTTCAGTAAAATTTTAGTTCCAACCGGAACTGTAAATAAAGACAACGTCCGGTATTTTATTTTGCTATTTAATTATGTATCATTAATTTAATATTAGTTTAATTTTTATTGAATGCTTTACATTTTATTGAACTTTAATTATTAGCCCAGAAAGGCTATTAGTCTCGAAAAGGCATTTTGCGTCAAATCACTTTAAACGCTCGAGGGATTTTTCAAATTGTCGCCACCAAATATTATCGCCCTATATTATATTTAAAGAAATTAAAAAAGGAACAATCTACACGAATGTATGTACGTTTCTCGCACTGTGAAAAAACAACGGTACCTAGAGTCTTCGAATTTTGAATAAGATATGCCTCCACCCGAACATGGGCACCTGGACGGCTGAATTTGGAATTTCTTTTATTGTCTACTTCATATTTTGTATAACTTTAACGAATTTTTTATTAACAATTCAAAAATTTCAAAGCGGGCAGTGGCAACATTGTAGGGAATAAAACATTTTTAATTTCCAGCAAGCGAGACTGTCCATCGGAATTTAAATTTTAGCCCAATATGTCGTTAACCCAAATGCTCTCAAAACGTGTATGTGTGTAAATGGAAAAGAAAAAAAAAGAAAAAAAAACGGCCCGTTTGGGAATAATATAAAATCTGAAAGCTTTCAGAATTATTTTATGTATTTTAAATTTTTTTTAATTATTGTTATTTTTATTTATTTATCTTTGTTCTTCTTTCCGGGTGGCCTTCTGTCACTTCTAATTTTGGTAATTAAGCCTTAGTAGCCTATTCAATAAGCATATAAAGTTTTAAATTTTCTGGTGATTATGTTTCAACTCATATGATTTTACTCATTAACATATATAACTTTAACTCATTACATATTAACTAGAATTAAAACATATATAACTTTTAAAACATTAAACTAAGCCTTTAGAAGTTATATCTAATGGCTGGCGAGTTATTGCCTCTGCTACTGTGTAGGGTTTATATTTATTTTAACTAACATTTATTTTAAGTTTAAGCTATCTTTCCTGTCAAGCCTTTACTTTCCCCTGGAATTGCCAATGCCAGAGTATGTAATTTTTAGTAGAACGCGCAGAGTATTCAAATTTTTAGCAGAAGTAATTTGAGTTAAATAGAACGGAAACGAGTTTGTAGGTGTGCTTTCTTGATTCACAAGCGTGAAGGTTGCTAAGTAGAAATTTAAGGACCGCGCGTTTCGGCCTGTGTGCCTACTTCGGCAGTTAGTTGAATCTTTCAACTTCTTATTCAGAAAGTTTGCTGAAACTCAGCTGTATCTTAGAACGCGGTTAAGTTAGTCACGTTTATAGAGCCTCGTAGGTAGTGACTTGTTATTTATTCATCCTGTTATTCATTTTTAGTTGTACTTTCTTATTTTTATTTAACCGCGGGGTCGTCGTAGTTTGTGAGCGTTAAGTGAACGCATCTGTAACTTCTAAAGTGGAATAAAAAGGGAGTTACACCCTACTTAAGAGTTTGTGTAATTACCAGTTCATAGCAGTCACTACTACTGTTGCGGGCAAGTTGCGGCCACGCAACACCACAACTGTTTGTATTAAAATGCAAGATAACACTCGTTAAAATTTAACACAAAACTTTATTAGTCATGACTTGTGGGTAATCTGTGCTTCTTGACACGGCCTCGGCATCCTATGACCCTCATGTCACCGAGCGGCCCATTTCATAATTTCAAGTGACCCACATGAGTTCCGAAAGTAAAGTACAATATATAAATTATAAAACATCATAGATATCAAACGAGCACTTGAAGAATACATTACAAAAATTAAAAAAATAATAAAAACAGCATTTTTGTTCGATTAGAAAGTAGCAATAATGAACATGCATATTTTTTTTTTTTAAATTGAAATTGCAACATAATTTAGAAGAAAATCGGTTAGTTTGGTAACGCTGATCCATAATTCCAAATAATTGGCTTTGCCATTTTTCCACATTTGGTTCAACTTATAAATGCGAGCAAATGTTTTCACGCATGAAATTTATTTTGAGCAAGAACAAGAGAAGCTTAACAACCAAAATTTTAGATGCTTGTAATTCGTTTTAAGACCGCTAACTATAAGCTGGATTAAATTGAAGTCACAAATTCAGTATTAGGGAAGACATTGATGTCGAAGAGAAAAATAAAATTCATTCAGTTATATTTGCTCTTATAATGAAAACTAGAATTTTAATTTTTATATTTAAAGCTTATTTTAATTACTTTCTCAATAAATTCTTTCTTATTGTTCACCAAGAAAGGCTGCTCTAAAATGAAAATATCACTGACCCAAAGCGACCTCTTAAGATACACATTTGGTTGATTTTGACGCGCAGCCGAAAAAGCTTGCCGATGCCTGCACTGGACCCCTCAGCGGGTGAGCGATAAAGTCGCTGAAAGCAGACAGTTCAAACTCGGTTCAATTGCGGACAAACAGGCTCTTAGCGTACTTTTTATGGCAAAGTACGCTAAGAGCCTGTTTGTTCTGTTCCAAGACATCTACCGATTGCTAAGAGGTCAGAAAACTTCTAAAGGACATGCAAGAAAGCTACGTTATCAAGCCTTCGGTAAGCACTTGGTCCTATCCAATCGTCCTGGTCAGAAAGAAGGCTTGTTCAACTAGATTTTGCGGTAACAATACCTTTTGAACGACATCACAAAGAAAGCTACCCTCTTCTTAGAATTTAGAGCATTCTAGACACTCTTTCCTGAAGTAAACTGTTTTTGATTCTTGATTTATAGAGTGGGTATTGGCAGGTTGATATACACGCTGATGACCGAAAAAAGACGGCATTTTCTTTGGAAGCTTAAAGTGATTCTGTTTGGAATATGTAATGCTCCGGCAACGTCCGAACGCCTCATGAAGACCGTGTTGAGAGGTCTTTGTTACGACGTCTGTCTGATATACCTCGATGATATCATCATCGTAGGGAGCAGTTTTGAAAGACATTTAGAAAATATTAGGAATGTGCTATAGAAATCCAAGGAAGCCTATCTAAAGTAGTCCATAATGTAAATTGTTCAGACAGGAAGTGACTTAACTTGGTCACATTATCAGGTTCAATGTTCCGCCTTACTTTCTTTGGGAACATGCAAAGACCCTGACTCGGAACAGGGAGCTTACTAAAGCTATGTTCAATAAATGTGGGAAGTAGACAAGATACACAGGAAGGGTATACGAAACCCTTTATTTTTCACTCTTTACAATAATTTCCGTACTTCGGAATACAGAGACCAACCACTTGTGGTCTGAACGTAAGAATATAAAAATATTTAACTAAACTCTAACTTAACTTTTGAATAATAAACAAAGGCCTACGTGGAAGATTGGCCGTATATTAACAGGAAGCCGTATGTAGTACAGAGAACTGTGTAACACTAAAATAAGTTTAAAATTATCACGAGGATTAAACCTCTGGCCTGGAAGGCAACCAGCAACCGAGTAAAACTGCTAAGGTAAGCGGCCTGCTTCGACTAACTCCTTCCTCTCTCTCGCTTGGCAAAAAGCCACAACTTAAGTACTTGGCGTTCGCCAGACAAATTTGCATAAATAAGTTAAAGCTTTTAATTCTGGCCGGAAGTAGAAAATAAGAAGTGATAGTAAAGATTTAAAATAAAAATAAACGTTAGTAAAACTTAAGATCCTTACAACATTATCTCTGCGGAAGGTTTGTGTACGTATCAAGAAAACTTGACGTATCAGGAAACGTGACGGCAGTTTAAGGCTAGAGACAACTCGAAAATGTCAACAAGTTTGATAAGTTTCCTCGGGATTTGCACATACTATAAAAGATTTGTGAAGGGCATTTCTTCCATCGCAAGATCCCTAAAGAAACTGACAAAGATCAAGCAAAAGTTCTTGTAGACAAAAGAATATGAGGATGAATTTAGTACATGAGTTTTAATTTATTTGATTCTTACTTTCACATTTCGAAATTTAGGTTCATACCGAATAATATTCGCCCATTTTTTCTGATTTATTTTTAAATAATTTTTTTATAAATTTTTCAAAAATATTTTCAACAATAATCTACAAACATTTTACCATCGTTTTAAAGTAGATGTATTTCTCAGCGCACCTGTAAAAAATTACAGTTTTTTATTCTAACTTTCCGAAGATTATACATGAATTTATACTTATATATTGGCGTGTTTTGGAATTTAGCATATATGTTGAAAGCGATAATAACATCGAATGTGGTTTATGCACTTTGTTAAATTTATTTTAAAGTAGGACTTTTTTCCTCCGCTCACTCACAATGGAAGGGAAAGGAAAATAGATTGTCATATATTAAAAAGTTTGCCAAGTGAACTATTCTTGAAACAACTGAAACAAATTGCTAAAAAATACATTTGATAGAATTCTGCCTTTTTTTTTTTTTTTTTTTTTTTTTTTTTTTTTTGACAATACTTTTATTACCTAGCAAACACTTCTTTTATGTGCGTGCATGTATATGCATACGGATCGGTGTGCTTTAGGAAAAAGTGGTTGCGCACAGATCTAAGTGTAAAACAAATTCGTTGAGTTACCTACATGAACATAAGTGTCTTTCTTTTGTTACTTCGGGATAATGTTTCATTTTTTATAACTCAAAACATAAAAATTCACTACACGAATTTTGACTTATTATTTTAGAAATTGCAGTTGGACAACAATAAAAGGAAATCAGCATTCATAAATCAAATGACAGCACATAAATTTTTCAGACAACACTGAAATTTAAAGCTGTTATATTTACAGTTTAAAAATTCAAACAATGCAGATAATTAATTTTCTTGTTAACAATATATCGAAAAAGTGTTCTTGTTTTATTTGTTCTCCATTTTTCAGGAAAGCCGTTTCAGTAATAACCACAACAATCTAACTTTCTTTTAAACTTGTGTTGTGTTCCGAATATTATAACAGAGATAGACAGAATATCAACTTTTAACAATGTTACTAAGTCATAATCATTAGAGACATTGAATCTGATGGTGCGTTAAACTGATTTCTTTTGGTTTCACTGAGTTTGCTATATAAAAATGTTCTTCGTTTTTCTCGCAAAACTAGTGTATTTTATACTTCAAACTCCAGTTTTCAATTTTTTAGTAGTTTTTATATGCGTCATAATTATAATCTTTCTTTCCGAGGAGACAAACCACAATCAAACAACTGACGGAGAAAATAGCGTTGAACAGGAAGAAATCAATGTTAATTCGGGTAAGAAAGCTTTAAATGATGATTTTGAAGTTTCAGATAATGACAGAAATGCACTGGATATTAACCCCATTGATAGCCATACTGAAAATAAAGCTTATAATAACGATTCAACTGACTGCGCTGATAAAGGAATTGTATCTGTCGACCGCAGTTGTAAAACACAAATAGGTGATGATTTATCTAACCCTCCCAGTGCAAATAGTACAGCAGACAATATATCTGGCGAACAAATACTTAAACTGGATAAACACACTTTGGATGATCGTAGTAAACAATTTAGTACTGACTTTATCCATTCCGTTATAGATACAAATATAGATCACGATTTGGATTGTACTGATTCTCATATTGTTACAAATAGAGTTGATCAAGATTTAGATCATAATGATTTCCTTATTGAAAAAAATTTAGTTGATCACGATTTAGATGACATTGATGCAATTATGACTCATCACGGCATAAATTACACTCATTCCCCTATTTATACAACTGTAGTTGATCCCGAATTAGATCATAATGGCTTCCCTATTTGTACAAATATAGTTGGTTACGAATTAGATGATAATGACTCACATATTGATACAAATTTAGTTGATAATGATTTAGGCTGTTCTGATTCCGTTATTGATATAAATCCAGTTGACAATGATTTAGATTGTAGGGATGAAAAAACGAATGCTGATGAGTTTGATCTTAGAACAGAACTGAATAATGAATTCCATAGTACTGTAAGTGCCAAAAGTCAAGCAGACAATAATGCTGGAGAACAAACCTTTAAACTGAGCGAAGTCAGACTAGATGACATTGATAAACAATTTAGTTCCCAATTTTACGATTTCGCTGCTGATTTTGATACAAATATGCTTGAAACTTCCCGTGAATATTCCAAGGTGTACCTGAAACCAATTCCAGACAGTCTAGTTCAAGAGCGACTCGTTGGAGCTACTTCTTTAGCTGAAGACTGGACACCCGTTCCTCTACCGAAATCACGTAGACGCTTCAGCATATCAAAACTGAGGAAACGATTACTGAAATGTTTTTGCATTAAAAAAAATTAAAAGTCATCAACGTTTCAAAAGAGAATATAATGGATATTTACATAATTTTGCCTTTCATATTATTCATTTAAGTTTTCATAAGTTTTCGTTTAATATTGCTTTACTATTTTTAGAAGAAATGAAATCCTTCTTATTTAATAATGCATGTGAGTAGTATGAAGCGGACAGTTCAACGCCAGGAGGTGGTGCGCGGTGCAAGCCCTTAGGCGAAACGCACGGGCAGATTGCTGATGACCCAGCTAACGTATACAGTGATTCATGGAGATAAGCCTTCCATTCTGGTAAATGATTATTTTTTCCACTGCCCTAATTTCTATAATTTAGTTTAGGTTAAATAGTTTTCACCCGTCCAAACTGATATGTTTCTTTGTATGTCGTATCCCGTAATTCTTACTTATATACACCATCAATATCTCTTGTTATAGGCATTCATTGCTCATACGTAAAGCCTTTATTTAAATTCATGTGTAAACTTGAAACGTCATCCGCAGATTTTAAGCTTTTACAGTTTAATATGCACTTAATTTTACCCTATTTCCTACATTTTCTATTCATGATATTTATTTTCCATAATGTTTATACTTACTACTACAAATTTTTTATTGTTTTATTTCATTTTACACAGATTTTTTTTTCATACTTCCTAACCAATACGCTCTTCAATTTATTTATTTCTCATATTTTCTAACTGTATGCATGATTTTATATAAGATTCGGTTCAATTTGTAACTTCTTTCATAAATTTAATGCTAATTATTATTCAGTTAAATTCATTTAATAGTCCTATTTTAATCTACATTTTAAAATTCCGTTTCTATCTACGTGTTACAGATATCTCATTTTGTAATAGTATTGCCATTACAAATTCTACTATTTTACATCACTTAGATACTGCAATTAACTTAACCCGGATTTTCAACCTTTCTCAACCTTTTATTGTAAAACTTAATTATTCTGTTGTAGTAAAAGTAAAAATATTAACTTGCAAACTAAATTATAAGGAAAAAAGTCATTAAGAAATAAAAATGTAAAATAAAGTTACATGCATCTATTAAATGATGATACGACATTGATTAATATAATTAACTGATGATATGTATTAATACAGGGAATGTGGACCTCTATGGAGTTCTAAGCATTACTGAAAATATTGTTACGAAATGTCCAGTCGCGGGAGGATAGCTGTCCCGACAAGCAGGTTTAGGGCTGCCAGAAAATGACAAGGGAATTGCAGGGTTGCCACATTTGGCAAGAAATCCCCCCGGGTGGAGAACCTACTGGAACGAATTCTTACTGGTTTAGCCCAGAATGTTCTAGAACACAAGCCAAAAGCGATTTAAACCCTGCTGGTAGGCGGAAAGTCAGTCCGTGCGGAGTCTCTCGAGTTGATAGTCAGTCAGTGAGTGCCTAGTGCCGAGTTGGTGGCCGTGTGCATCGAGAGAGTCTCTTAGAGGATTTCGAGGAAGTGCATCGTCGAGTTCGATCTTAGAGTGAGTTGAGCTCCAGGAGCGACAGAAGCGAGGAGTCGGGAGCTGAACTCTAGTGTATCGTTGAGCGCATCGCGAGTTGTAGCGTGGAGAGTCTCGAAAGTACGTAGAGTTCCGAGAACAACCGAAGAGACTCGAGAGCTCTTCTCTGGGCTTTTGCCGTGAAGCTGTCTTCACCGTTATCGCCTGATAGCTTGTACGCTGTGTCGCTGATTGAGTCAGCGTAATGATAGTAGTTCTTCGACGGCTGTAAAAGTGATTTTGGAGCTGTCTTGAAGAATACTGGCCAATAAAGTGTGGTCAAGTGCCGTCGTTATTCACTCCAAACCCAATCCCCGCACGAACGTAAAGGAATAAAACAACGCAAGAAGGATTGTACAGCCCAAGACGTGCAGTCCGTGGGAGGGGGGAGTGTTACAAAATGTGCAGACGCGATAAGATTGTTTTTGAAAAATAAACTCACAATATCATCACTAGAAAATTAAACGAGATTCTTGAATGAAGACCATGTTGTCTAGTAATTTCTTATTTTTATTCACATCAAACACAAAAAAGCATATTAGACTGATAAATCCAAGAGTAATTAATCTGAGATTAACAATATTGCGTAATTAATCCGAGAACGGGAATTAATATCTCACATAGTAAGCAAGAAAAAGGTTACAGCCAAATTCCAAAGTCTAATTTTCATGAACTTTTGCCGCAAGGCCTGCTGGGAAAAGACTTCAGACGACCGTTAATCACGCTGTTTGATCACATGATCATTCTGTTTTTTAACATCTTCCCCCCACCCCCATGAACCACAGGAGTTCAGCAAACTTGTATATAAACAGTATACATACACACTACAAAAAACATTCGAGTTCTAGTCACAAGAAAAAAATATAAATCATCTAAATAAATGGAAATTCAAATGAAAAGTTAAGCAACTTAAATATAACATTATCAAATTCAAAAAAGCAATATTCACCTTTTCAGAAGATTATTTATTGTCCCCCTAAGGGAGCAGACCATAACTCTGTTAAATTAAGTACATTTTAAACTATAAAATTTGCGCATGGAAGTTATTAGAATTATTAATTTTATCAGAATAATTAAAAAAATATTAAACAGCTATAAAAAGATATACTCACAATACCATATTTGTAAATTAAAACTGAAGATAAACACATTAGTTCTGAAGTTCTAAATTGTACAAAAGTTGTATAAATACGTCTAATAACCCATGACTCAGTTTTTACCTTGCGAGCCATCTTCGAGATAAAAAATATAAGAAGGCAAGCAAAAAATGCATCTGGGGTGATATTACTAACTAGTTCTTGTGAACACTTCTTGTAACAGCACTGGTTATCAATAGATATTGTTTGGTTTTACTCTCTTTTACAAATAACGGACCAGCATAATCGATCCCAATTACTGTCAATTGGGCTGATTGCCCCAATCGAAGAGCTGGTAATTTAGCAACCATCTTGTCTCGTGGAGAAATGCTGAATCTTTCAAATAACACATTTACCTAGAAACGATTTCTTAACTTGTAGGGCATTTAATATTCAGTATTTTCTCTCTCACCTGCACTAGCGTATGAGACACGCCGGAATGAAATACTTTATTATGGGGTTCCTTAATCAGTAATTCAGTGAGTTTAGATTTTGACCCTAGTATAATAGGGTGTTTTTCATTCGAAGATAAATGAGTTTTCTCAAGCCTTCCTGTCACTCGCAATACATCTTCATAATCCAAAAATGGTTTTAAGTACAACAACTTAGAGTTTTTTTGTAAAGGCTTGCCATTCTTCAAACAATTAATTTCCTCAGAGAAAACGTCCCTTTGAACAGCTTTAACCCAAAACTGTTCAGCACGATTATATTCTTCAGTAGTAAGAGAACCCATTGTACTAGTTTTCCTCCTAAGAACATCAACAATCGGCAATACCCAATAAGTCACCTTCAGTAGTTTGCGTAATCAACTAAACTTATTAACATCAATTATCTGTTTAGAAACAATTGCGGAACTAATTATAGCAGAAAATTTGTATTCAGCTTCAATTTCCTGGTCTATTGAGTCATATTCCAATCTCTTCGGTTGGGGCCTACGTGTATAATAACCGTTTTGGGTCCTGACATTTTTTTTTTTTTTTAAGATAGCAAATCTTTTCTCGTTAATCCTCTCGTTCACAATTTTCCTTACTTATACAGTGTCTCCATACACTGGGATTTGCACCCATTAATTCTAGTCGGGCAACGTCACCTTTTTAATTGGTGCAACTCGTGGTTTGGAAGCTATAATGCTAGTTTTAAAAGTGCCATGCGATGTTATGTACCTAAAGTATGCAACCGCACCAAAAGCTTTTATTGAAGCATCAGATAATATATGGATCTGTAAATCTTCTTCCCTCTTCAGATTTGTGCCAGGAAAATAATGTCGAGGAATTTTCAAAATTTGAAGTTCTTGAATTTCATTACATCATGCTTGCCATTTTTCTTTAATTTCTCCGGAAGACATCTCATCCCATTCTACACCTAACTGCCACAGCTCTTGTAACATACACTTCACTCGAACTAGAAAAGGAGACATAAGTCCAGATGGATCAAATATTTTTGCGGCTGTGTGTAGTATGTTTCGTTTCGTGCATTCATTAATATCCAACGTGGATAACAATGACCTTAAGTCCTGACTTAATGTGTCTTCAATATTATTCCAACCGAGACCTAGTACTTTTAAATGTAAATCAGAATATTCATTTGTTTCGATTAATGGATTAGAATTCTTCCATAAATCTTTCAGTTCTTTAGAGTTAGTGTTAGATTTTCTCATATTCATGTTTGCATCCTTTAAAAAATCAAAACAGCATCACAAGATAACTCATAAGCTTCTTAAACAGTGGAACTTCCATGAAAAAGATTATCCACATAAATAGAACTATTCAACATTTCATATGCAAGAGGGTGCGTATTCTTGTAAGTATTAATATGAATTTTAAAAGGCCTGCTGGGAAAAGAATTCACACGACCGTTAATCACGCCGTCTGAATATCTATATGGAAGCTATCTTACTGTACCTGGACATTTCGTAACACTGCCAGTTCCCAAGGACTGCACGTCCCGGGCAGTACAATCCTTGACCTGAAGCATAATTCAATACAAACAAAACGTAATATTAAAACACAATAACACGCCGAAAAAAAGGAAACACGGAAGTCTTCTGTTACTCAACATTGTTGGTCCGAAAATCACACTTTCCATTTTTCTGCTGCCAAAATTATTCAAAAAACATCTTCCATTGGAGAACTGGATTTTCTAGAGGTATTTCACATTCACAAAAATCTTTGTGTTCTAGTTAACGATCCTAATTCTAATCCATCTTTGCCTTTGCCCTTTAAAGAAATTATGTTTTAGTTCTGGTTTCACCACCAAATGGCGCCACTTGCTTATTCTTGTACAGGCTTTCTTATCTTATCTAATCAGTATATCCTATCTTGTTCATTTGCGGTTTTTCAGCTGAGGATGGTGGTTCGGTAAAACCATCGAAAGTAGTCCTGTGAAAATTTTGAAAATATAACGCTGATTTTTGCTATTTGACTTCTGAATTAGTAAAAGGCAATATAACAAACAAATAACATATAACTAAAGAAAAAAATATTTACACTATACACAAGTTTTATACACAGGTTAGCGACATAAAAATTTAAATTTGAATAAAATTAAATGTTCAGAATGAATTTCAGTCTCAGTCTTTTCATTAAGTTATACCCGAGTCAAATACTTTTCCACTACAATTCTCAGATATATTCCTGTTTTGCATATCACAGTCTGGAGATTCAGTTCTTCAAGACTTTTTATCCACAGGAAAATCTAAAACAGTTCTTTCACCTCTCTGTAGTTCATTCTCATCATGTATATAAGCTCACCTCTGTAATTGCAGTTGCTTGTACATGTTCATTTACCTTTATTTCCTAAAGCCAGTTCCGATGTTGCACCAGGGTCATGAATAGAATCCGATCCTTTACAAACAGAAGTTTCAGGTTTAGAATCAAGTCCTTGTCTGCAAAATCAGCACCATGAGGCACACACCCAGTAGTTGAGGTGGGTGAAATTCCTTGCAATACTGGAGCACACTGCTTAAGCTGTATATAAGCTTTTCCCATTTCTGCATCACATGAAGTTTCAGATGGTTCAATCCTTGCTAACTGAGACTTCGTCATTTCACTATCAGTTTCGAAGAACCTAACAGTCGTACTTTCACTTTCTTCCACTTTCACTTCAGGCACCTGAGAATCACAAGCTTCTTTCCCGTCTTTTATTTCTTCATGTTTTCGTTCTTTTTCTTTAATGCCGTTAGATGTTTCATCCGTCATTTCTTGATCTTTCTCAGACAGTTCGTTATCTACTTCCTTCATTTCTTCATCCTTTGATTCTTCAGAAACCACTTCTTTTATTTCTGCATCCTCTTTTATGGTTCTAGTTTCTTCTGTAAGCTTCACTTTCACCTGTTGGAGTTGCTCTCGCACCTTTTCTTGGCCGACGTTTATTTCTTCTCGTCAAGCTTTCTTCTCTTTCAGTCCAGCTTTCATCTATTTCAGTCCGGCTTTGATCTCAGCCCTCATCTCGTCATATCCAGCATTTATCTCTTTCAGTCCAGCTTTAATCTCAGCACCTATCTTATCATATCAATCTTTTAAATTGGCTAAAACGTCCATCAGAGTCTTCGTTTTCTCCGAAATGGCTTTCCTTTATAGGCGGGTCACTGATATTCACTCGCAAATCCTAATTCTGATACCAGTTGTTCTGTTGTTTTCTTCCTTTGCGTTCGCACGGGTCCGTGGATTAGGGGTGAATAACGACGACACTTGATGAAGTATGAAAGCACACTTTATTAGCCAGTATTATTCAAGACAGCTCCAAAATCACGTTTAAAGTCGTCGAAGAACACTATAAACACGCTGACACAATCCGCGGCACAGCCTCCAGGCTTTTAGGTGATAACGGTGGAGATAGCTTCTCGACAAAGCACCAGATTAGAGCTCCCGACTCTCCTCGGTCGTTCTCGGAACTCTACGTACTCTCGAGACTCTCCACGCTACAACTCGCGATGCACTGGACGATACACTAGAGTACAGCTCCGGACTCCTCGCTTCTGTCGTTCCCGGAACTCAACACACTCTAAGATCAAACTCGACGATGCAATAACTCGAAATCCTCTAAGAAACTCTCTCAATGTGCACGACAACCAACTCGGCACTAGGCACTCACTGACTGACTATCAACTCGAGGGACTCCGCACGGACTGACTCTCCGCCTACCAGCAGGGTTTATATAGCTTTTGGCTTGTGTTCTAGGACATTCTGGGCTAAACCAGTAAGAATTCGTTCCAGAAGGTTCTCCATCCGAGGCGATTTCTCGCCAAATGTGGCAACCCTGCAATTCCCTTGCCATTTTCTGGCAAACCTAGACCTGCTTCTCGGGGCAGCTATCTTCCCGCGCCTGGACATTTCGTAACAGTACTTTCATTTATGCTTAGAACTCCATAGAGATCCACATTCACTGTGTTAATACATATATCATCATATGCTTTATTTAATTTCAATCATTTGCTACGAAAACGTGGCGTGAATCAATTTATGACTCACTTCAACAACTGCATACCATTTCAGAGAGTAATACGTAGCTATGCTATCAATTAGCTTTTTTGCAAGTAGAGGTTTTATGTGTTCCAAAAAGACATCAAAGTCTCGAACATTCTTTGCGTTTGAGAAAATAATCTCGACTGGGAACATACCATTGAGATTTGTGATTTTAACAAATTGACGTGCATTGATAGGCTGGCGTCAAGCTTGATTTCTTCGTTTTGCTAAGGCTGGCGTCAGGCCTTGCTCCACACGAATGTGCCACAAAAGGTAACTTTTCCTTTGAACATTAGTGATAACAAGGTGCAATTTCCAGATAATAAGAGATAATATGGGTACATACGAATGCGAATTACGGGATAACATACACAAAGAAAAATATTACTTGGAACGGCTGACAATTGATTAACATAATTACATAGATACATAGATATTGCCGCTGCGAAATAAATAAAAGATTTTATTATCAAATTGGAACTCTAATCTCCTTCGTCCACTTTATTAGCTAGCTGGCTCATCAACAATGAGTCTGAGTGTTTCGAATACTGGCTTGTACCACGCACCGCCTCCTGGGGCTGAACTGTCCGTTTGATACTACTCATGTTCACCACTTCGCTTTTAATTTGAAAAAGGAAATTTGATGTGATAAAACAAAGATTTATGAATGCATTGCGAAACTTTCAGATAGTTCTTTCCGTTTCTCACATGAAAAATAAGTATGAAACGGCTGCACTCATTCTTTTGCAAAAGCAAGTATGTATAAGCGAAATTACTAATATAAAAGATATACATCTATCAGAGAAGAAATCTTCTATAAATTTATAGTTTTAAATTCAGAGACTATCAATAAATACCCATAATAGTCATTCAATTAACTATTATGAGCAGACCTTTCGTGTGGAAAAGTTTATCAAAAACTATTTCTTCAAGTCATCAACATCACATATGGAAATATGTTGGTTCCTTTAACTAGTTAGTTTTGTTTAAAGAATGTGGAATGTGGAAAATCGCTGTGTATCTATACGATTGAACTCAAGTGCAAATGGTGTATCATTTATTTTAATAGCAAATAATTGATGGTGTTTAATATTGGTGAAAGCACATTAATTTAAATATGATACGTTTCATGCACCATGTAAAGCAAATGCTGAAGACAGCACAGCATCGAATTACGGGCTTGCAAAAACAAATGATGAAATTACTGCCTTGCAAGCAAATAAATACTAAACATTTTCAAATGCTTTGTATATATCACACTTGCCTAATATTTTCAAGACAATGCTTTCTACTACAAGTATAAATTGCCTTGATCTTGAGGAAGGTATAGATTCCCATAATAGCATCACGAACCAGTTTTATTCCAAGAATAACATGAGGGAATGGAACATGGAAAACTAATCCAAATGTTTTCTCATAATTTTGAAAATGTTATCGCGCTATCATTCAGAGGGACAAAGAAAATATTTATATCTCTCAAGTGAAATCTAGACGATTTATGCCCTAACATTATTCTTTTTGAGTTTCGATAGCAAACATTTTTCATTTAAATTTCGGTGACATTTCCGAATCACTAATTTTGTTGTTCAGTCTTCTTTTCTCATTTTCGGCCACAAAATTTGGATAAGAAGCCGCGGATATACAAAATAGAAAGATGAAAAGAGGTTTCATCATTAAGAAAGAAGAAATTATGCCAAGATGAATACTGTTTAGGCTGCAATATGTTTATTTTATAAGTTTAGGTCCTGGACGCTTCTTGAATCTTATCGTTCTCAGAATTTCAGTGAATGATTCAAATATATGACAAGACATTCATAATTAAGGAGAACATACATCGCAAAAATTGTTCTATATTGGCATACTATGAAATTTGAAAACGAAAATCAGAAAGGTTTTACTTCTGTGTGTGATTACCATTATTACCATCACTAACATCATCAAAAATAAACTGACTATATATATAATACACATATTTATATATGTAAAATCTGAATATTGGACTACACCAGAAGACTTAATATTTTGAGGAATTTTATAATTTCACTACGCCTGAAGATTTTGATCCTAGACTCCGCGTGAAGACTTAACATTAGGGCAAACTTTATAATTTGAATACGCCAGTACATTTTGGTTCTGGACTGCGCAAGAGGACTTCATACTCTAACTAATATCTTAACTTGACTACGTCAGACGATTTTAACGATTTTAACGTCAGACGATAACTGGACTACGCCAGACTACTAAATAATTTGCAAAAGTATTTCATTTTAATTCGGCAGAAGATATTGATCCTGAACTACACCAGAAGACATAATATATTCCAAATTTTACACTTTGATTAAGCCTGAAGATTTTTATCTTGAACTATAAGAGAAGACTTAATATTTGACAAATTTTATAATGTGACTAATTTATAATGTGATATATTTATAATGTGCCAAAATATTCCGGTCCAGAACTACGGCAGAAGACTTCATAATTCAATAAATATCATAATTTGACTACGCCAGAAGGTTTTGGTCCTGGATTAAGCTAGAAGACTAAATAATCTGCAAAAATATTTAATTTGACTACGGCAGAAGATATTGATTCTGAACAACGCCAGAAGACTTAACATTTTGCAACTTTTACAATTCGAATAAGCAGCCTAAAGATTTTGATCTTGAACTATAACAGAAGATTTAATATTTGACAAATTTTTCAATGTCACTACGACAGTACAGTGTTTTCTAGAACTGCGGCAGGAGACTTAATATTTTGACACTGATTTCAATTTGACTATACCAGTAGATTTGGTTTCTGGATAACACTAGAATACTCAATATTTTGGAAAATTTTCTAAGTTCTAGTATACCAGTAGATTTTGTTTCTGGATAGCGCTAGACCTCTTAATATTTTGGAAACTTTTATACGCCAGAAGCTCTAATATTTTGAAAATTTTTAATTTCACTAAACCAAAAGACTTTCTTCCTGGCCTAAGCAAAAGACTTTAATAATTTGACTACGCCAGGAGGTTTCGAGTCTGGATTACGTCTAAAGGCTTAATATCTTGATAAATTTTATAATTTGATTACGCCAGAAGATTTTAATCCTGAACTACATCAGAGGACATTATATTTTGAAAATTTCTAATTTGATTACATCAGATAATTTCGATTCTGGACTAGGACAGAAGATTTGATATTTTGACAAATTTTTTAATAACAACACTCCGGACGATTAACGGCCTGGACTACGACAAAAGCCTCACTATTTTGACACATTTTATAATTGGACCACGCTTGTAGGTCTTGGTGCAGGAATACGCAACATGACTTAATATTTTAGCAATATTTTTTAGTGTAACAACGTCAGTAAAGTTTAGTTCTGGACTATGCCAAAAGACCTAATATATTGATAATATTTTTAATTTGGCCACGCCAGATCATTTTGCTTCGGGACTACGCCAGAAGACTTCATATTTGACAAATTCTGTTATCTGATTACGCCAGAAAATCACAGTCATGGACTAGAGAGACTTCAGAGGACTTCATATTTCGACAAATACCTTACTTTGAGCATTCCAGAAATATTTATTCCTGGACTATTATATAAATTTAATATATTGACAATTTCTATAACTTGTCTATTTCAGAATGTTTTGGTCCTGGACTACACTTTATGACTTAATTCTTAGACAATTATTATAATTTCACTACGCAAGAAGTCTTACTGTTTTGATAACTTTTATAATTTGATTTCGGCAGAATATTTTTATCGTGAAATATGCTAGAACACTGAATATTTAGGCAAATTTTATACTTTGATTACCCGAATAGAGTTTTGGTTCTGGGTACGACAGAAGATTTAATATTTTTAAACTTTTTTTTTTCGTTACGCCCGAATATTCTGATCCTGGAATACGCCAGAAGTGTTAACATTATGACAACTTTTTCATTTTATTACACAGAAGATTTTTCGGCATTCGCTATGCCAGAAGACTTAATATTTTGCCAAACTTATAATTTGACTACGCAGAGGATTTTAGTCCTGGAGTAAGCCAGAAAACTTTATGTTTTGATGAAATTTACAAGTGGACTGCGCCAAACAGTTTTGGTCCTGGTCTACGGCAGAAGACTTAATATTTCGTCAAATATGTTTCTTTGACAACTACAAAAGATTTTGGTCCTGGATTACACCAAATGACTGAATATTATAAAAAAATTTCGTAATTTAACTACGTCAAAAATTTTCGTTCTCCGCTAACGCTGACGCATTTTGAAAATGTTTATAATTTGATTACAGCAGAAAAGTTTTACCCTGGATTATTCATGATGCCAGATGATTTAATATATTGTAAATTTTATAACTTGAATAAGCCAGAAGATTTTAATCATATTCTGAAAGACTTCATATTTCCACACATTTAAAATTTGCTCCAGCCAGAAGAGCTTGAGCCTTGGCTACTGCAGAAGACTTAATGATTTGACAAATTTTATAATTTCACTAAGCCAGAAAATTTTTAATCATGAGCTACGCCAGAAGGCTTAATGTTTTGAGAGATTTTTCAATTTGACTAAGCCAGAACATTCTGGTCCTGGACTACACCAAAAGACTTGACATTTTGACAATTTTTTTTTATTTGATTCCGCGAAAATTTTTCAACATGGACTAAACTAAAAGACTTTATATTATTGGACGATTTTCTAATTTGATTACACTAGGAAATTTTGGATCCAGACTACGCCAGAAGATTTAATAAATTGACCGTTTTTTTAATAAATTGACAGTTAAGCCAGAAGATCTTGGGCCTGGACTATACCAGAAGACTTGATATTTAGACACATTTTATACGCTGGCTATCCCAGTAGATTTTGGTCCAGAACTAAACCAGAGGACTTCACATTTTTACAATATTTTTAATTTGATTACGCCAGACAAATATGGTCATGAATTATTAGAATACTTCATATTTTAACAAAACTTTTAATTTGTCTACGCCAGAAATTTTTGGTCCTGGATATAAGACTTCATATTTTGACACTTTTTATAAATTGTCCAAGTTAGATATTAAGTCTACGTCTGTTTTGGTCTTGGACTACTCTTGAGAGCATATTGTTGCTATTTTACTATACTATATTTTGATTTTTTATTTTCTTATTTTTCTTCTACTCAAATTACAATTTTATTATTTTATGTTTAATTCTTATATCTTTGTTATATTTAACCCTTTTTTATTATTATGTTCATGTCCAAACTTTTCATTGCTGATATGACGTTTAGGCCTTTATTCAAAATTAAAATGAATTGTACAATTAATACATTCGGCATTTTGTTAAAATTTTATTCATGGATAATATAATCTTTAGGCTTTTATTCAAAATTAAAATGAATTACAAAATTACTGCTTTTGTCTTTTATTGAAAATTTTATTTTTCTCTTCTTTTTATTTGTATTGAGTTACTTATTCGTTTATCATTTAATATCATTATTAAGTGCTTCATTTAACAAACATTGCATGAATCACAAAAAGTTTGGTTCTTAATTCTAAATTAAGAGTTAATTATATATTAAATGTGTCTAGCTTTAATTCAAACTTTAAACAACTTCTTTACATGTAACCACAAAATACGATTTTAAATAAAATAATTTTGGAATAGCAATTCAATTCCGAACTAATGATAACAGGCGCAGTCTTGCACTACTTGCCACGATGAATTTTGTGGGCTTGTTCTCATGTTACTGTCAGACAAGGGATATAAATCAAAACAAAACTAAATATTTTCCTTACCATATACTCTCAGTCTTTTCCTATTGATAGACATATACTTTAGTATACTATCGACTATTATACTTTTCGTATAGATAAACTCTAAATGATGAAGTTTGATTTTAAATTAAGAATTGGCTACATAATCAATATTTCCACTATTAATTTAAATTTAAAATGACTCGGAGGATTTTTTTAGCATTTAAAAACAGGTAACCCTCCTATACTTCTATAATACTGTAAACAGGTTCCCAGAAAATACCGTGTTTTGTGAAAGCCTGTTATAGTAACCTAACATTAATACAAAATGAGGGATGCGTCCCGATAACTTTTAAAAAGCAAAACATTTTTTAATGGTTTTTCACTATTGCCTCATTTAAATTTTGATATTTTGCGACTTCAGCTGCTTTTTCTCCTTTTAAGGGTATTCGGTAATGATTTTAAGCTAAAAAAATGTTTTTTTGCCTGTAAATGTTTAAATAAAAGTTTTTGAAGAAAAATTTAACAATTAAAATAACTTTCTTCTTAAACATTCAAGGGGTTTTCTCAAAAGTTTTTTATTCTATTTATTGGAGGGTTCTTAATAACGTTAAGGATCAATTTTGAAATTAATGTATTATTTTCAAAAAAAAAATAATAATAAAAGCACATTTTATGTAAAAACTTTGGGAAAAAATATGATCTTAATCACATTTTCACTTCCAATAACTTTTCATTTCAGTATTTTCCAAAACCCATCCTTGTCTCTATAAGATATATAATTATAAACATGCAGTAAAAATATTGAATAATTCAGCTCATATCTCTACAAGTCTTAGGACATTATGTAAAAGGATTTATCGTAAAAATGCAAACTGAGAAATCGCAGTTTAGAAAACCTAAACTCTCTAAATGGTCATGAAATCATTTCAATTTTTTTTAAAATTTTATTTCACAATTTCAATACACACATATATACTAAAATTCTAGTACGATTTAATTGGTTAATATAAACGTAAATTACAAGCATTTATTTAAATATCTCCCCAGAAATATTGCAGAAAAATTATAAAATGCAACTACAATTTTCCTTTACCTGTTTTTGTTTTGTAAAGCATGTTTAGAACAATTTTAATACATGAAGTAATTATAATATATTTTGTGAAACATTTATAATCGATATTAAAGCACTTATAATCAGTATTAATAATATTAATTTTTCGTTTTATTCACTTTTTTAAAAACGCAAAATTTGAAATTTGTACAGCTATACAACATTTGATTTAAAACCTCTCAGCAGCATATTTTGATTTCTTCTCTTCTTTTAGCCATTTAGTCTCGTATATTTTAATTTAGGTGTATTTTAATTAGTTTACTGTCTGTTTCAGCACGGTTTTCAATAATGTTGCAGTAGGAATTTAATCAATTTCATTACGCCACATCTTTCTGTTGTGTCTTATCACAAATAATTTCAATTTCTGAAGGAGCATAGAAAAATTGATTGAATACATAGAAATATTTGCTGGGCTAAATAGATAAACCTGCCGGTATAAAAGTGAAAAAAAAAATTTCCTCCTTCAGTTACTATTTAAATAAATCAGTTTATATGTATAAAGGAAGTTACTGATAGTTGCATGTTCTTCTGTTATAATATTTAATAAGTTACTGAAACAATTAAGAAATAAAAAAATGAACACTGAAGGTGGTGGCATTCAAAGGGCTGTCAAAATTTTTAAAGCCTTTCATTATTATATATACGATAATTTTGTGACATTATCGTCACAAAATTATATTAACATCATCGTCAGATCATTTAAAAACTTGTCTTCAGTATAGTAAGAAGATTAAGGTATTTTTCTAGCAAAAAATGGAAAAATCGGTAATTTCATCGATTTGGGGGTACCAAGTCTCCTTAACAATCAATACAAAATTTGTATTTTCATCTCTAAAGATATAAATTTTAATTTAAATGTTGGTTTTTTTACCTTCAGACGTAGTTAGGGACTGAAATAAAATTTCGCAATAAATATTCCTAAATCCGACAAAGGTAGTTAGTAACACTTATTTAAAAGAATTTACCCAAATCACAGTCACATAATTTATACAAGGTACCCAAATGAACACTTGGAGCAGAAGATAATACGCGCTGTATAAAGGATTGGGAGGACTTAATTTCGAAAGAATTTCAATGTAAGAAAATGCGGTTATTTCCAGAATTTCTTTTAGTTTCGTGTGTATATATGTAAATAGCTTGTAATTGTGTAGTATATATGATAGCATTATACATAATTTAAATTTGTAAATATTTGGGATTAAGGTCGTGTTATGCAAATATGTACATTCGTAAAGTTTTATAAGCGGATTTACGCATATCCTTTAACGTGCTAGAGTGGGAACGTCTTACCTCGCCATACGAGGATTTTTTAAAAACATTTTATCGTGTAAGAGCACGTGTGTGTTGTAGGAAACCGGGTTACGAGAAGGATACCTGTACAATATAAGATTTCAAGTAAAGAAATTCTTGAAAAGAAATGAAATTCAGAAATGTCAAATTTCGCTCCGATGATCACCCTCCTGCTGTATGCTACAAGCAGAATAGAACTATAGAGGTTAAATTCAGCATTCGCACAGAAAAATTCCGAACCAAACGTTTCAGTGAGGTTTTTGTATTGTTCCCTGTTAAATCCTGTCTTTTTTTCCGTTTAACACGTTCTTAATTACGTCATTCTACTGTTTTTCTTTCGACCGGAGATCTTTTTTGAAGAAGCTTTATTTCCTAAAACTCTGCTATTATCTTGACTAGAATTTTCGTAAAAGTTTCACTTTAGAACAGTCTTGAAACAAAAACAAGTTTCGTTCCAACAAATCCACTGTGACTTCGAACGGCAAATCGAACTTAAGTTTATATAAGTACCAAAACAAATGAACTGTCTCATTGAATTTGCCTCTTTTCCCCACTTCTTTCAGTTGTCCAAGCCACTGAATGTTGAAATAATTATTACTAATTACAGACTAAAAATTGAAAAAGATAATATACAAGTAAATTGATAATATACGAATAAAATTCTAGATGTTAGAACCCAGCCTCAGTTGTTATTTTTCTTTTCATAGTTTGTCACTGTAAGAGTGGCAACCATCTGACTTTTGTTGTAGTTTCTTGTAGTTCTACGGATTTTGAAAATAAATACGATGCTTTGGAATTTTATTTGTAAAGTTATTTTATTTTATTTGTAAAGTTATTAAGAAAGGAGAACGGTTAGTTCTTGCAAATCTCGAACAATTTTGGTGACGACGGTAGTGATCGGTAATACAAGTCAAGGTAATTTTATTGGTTTTATCGAATTTAATTCTATTTGACTTTATTGAATTTATTTTTACTGAAATGGAATCGTTAATTCAGAAACGAAAACCTGTCAGAGCGTCTTTTACGAGAACAATTAGTGCAATTTTGCAGGAATTAGAAAAGGAAATTCCTGATGAAGAATTTATAAAAACGAAACTTGTTACTTTAGAAAGTTTATCTGATTAATGCATTAATGCAAAGATAACGTTTCAGAAAGAAATGCATTTGATACTCAAATAATGCATAACTGTTAATGCATTTGATACTCAAATATTAAATTCAGAATTTTCTTCAAATGATCAGTTTGAAAATGAATGGGCGAAAGTTGAAGAATACAAAGAAAAATTAGATTTAATGCGAGTAAAAACGGAATTATTCTTCAGTCGCCAAACGACACTATCCATTGGCAGTGTTCCGCCGAATTCGAACAAACGGAAACTGAAATTACCTAAAATAGAGTTAAAACAATTCGGTGGCGAAATTAAAGATTGGTTACTGTTTTGGGGGCAAATTCGGCGAATACGTGAAGATAAAGAAATTCAAAACGAGGATAAGATGCATTATCTCGTTCAAGCGACCGTACCCGGTACGAGAACCCGTGATATTGTAAATAGCTTCCCTGCAACTGCCGAAAATTATGAAAAAGTTATAGAAAGCTTAAAAAATAGGTTCGGCAGGGAAGAATCGTTGGTAGAATTCTATATTCGGGAATTATTAGGTTTGATTATTAAAAATGTCACTGATCAAAAGGGAAAATGCAGTATATCTGAATTGTATGACAAATTAGACTCGTATTTACGTTCGTTGGAGTCAATAGGAATGAAAAGCGATAAATACGCTGCAATGCAGTTTACGCCCGTGGAATCTTGCATTCCCGAGGAAATTTTACGAGTTTGGATCAGAAATTATGCATCAATAATTACAGCAGAAAATTGTCACTCTGAGAAATTGGAACAATTTTTATTGTTTTTAAAGAATGAGGTGGAAGGAGAGCAGAGAATTTCTTTGTCAAAAGCTGGATTTAAATTAATTGATTCGGGTGCCAAGAGAGAAAGTAGAAGAGATAAAAGGTACTAGAGTGAACATTTCGTGCCTACAGCAAATGATTTATTCTCAGGCCATAATAAAGCAACCAATTATAGTGAGAAGAATTCTTGCATATTTTGTGAAAAATTTCATGAAAGTCGAGATTGCTTTGTTGCTCAGAAGATGCCTCTGAGTCAAAAGAATGATGAAATTAAGAAAAAGAAGGGTTGCTTCTTCTGCTTCAAAATTGGACGCAGGGCCAAGCAATGTAAGACAAATGTACGATGATATGCTCGAAAAGACATTGGGGTGTCATGTGTCCAGATTTGACCACCAATCAAAAGAGCAATGATGTTGAAAAGAATAAAGAGGAGGAAACACAAAACGTATCACTTGCGAGCACTAATTTCCTAGATGAAGTGTTTCTTCTAACGCTATTAATTAATATAGACGCAAACAAAAAGCAGAAGACAGTAAGGGCACTTATCGATACAGGATCGCAACGTTCATACATATTAAAGGAGACTGCTGTAGACATAGGGTGCCATGCAATTGGATCTGAATCTTTAATCCATGCGCTTTTTGGAGGAGTAACAACAAAGAGAGAAATTCACAAACGCTATGAAGTGAACGTTAGGAAGCCTAAGAGGTGATTTTTGTAGACGACTAATCTTGTTGGAACAGTCGATGATTTGTGGACCAATAGTCAGTTTATAGCCTGGACCATGGATAGAAGAATTAAGACAGAAGAATATCCATGCATCTGATGTAGGAAAAAAGGATTTGAAAATAGAAGTTCTTATTGGAGCTGACTACGCAGGTGTTCTGTTAACCGGAAGAATTCAGAAATTAGAAAATGGGCTGGATGCTGTGGAATCACTACTTGGATGGATTCTTCTCATGGGAAAGATAAAAGATAACGTTTCAGAAAGAAACTCCTTGTCCATGTCTTCAACCATAACGTCGATATTGACTCACAGCAGTGACATAGAAAACTTGTGGAAGCTAGAAGCACTGGGAATTAAAGATGCCAAAGAAAGTAAAACTGACTCAGAGTTAGAAGAAGCAGTGTGAGATCACTTTCATAAGACTCTGAAGAGGGTGGATGATCGCTATGAAGTCAGTTTACCTAGGATCAACGATAAAGAAGCTTTACCAAGTAACAGAGAAGTTGCTGAAAAGCGATTGATTTCTACGACAAAGAAGCTCATGTTGAAAGATAAATTTGAAACATACAATGCAGTGTTCGAAGAATGGCTCGAATCTGGAGTTTGTTTTATGTCGTAAAATTAGAAATTAATGACCTAAAACTGCAATAGTATATTACAGTAAAGTGAAAAAAAATTGACAGTTTCACTCACGCGTGTGTCGGATTTGCTCAATACTTATGGGGTCCCACAAAATTTTTGTAAATATTATGGGGTCCTGGGGGTCGCGAAAACTTCTCAGTGATTAAAAGGGGTCGCGGCTGAAAAACGTTTAAGAAACCCTGCTTTAGAGAATAGGGAGTTAAAAGTATTTTATAAAAGAGCACTAAAAACGCCTTCTGCTCAGAACACGGAAATCTTTTCCAGCACAGCATACCATAAGACATATCATGAGACATTACTAATTGCATGAGCATACTATGAGACATTACTAATTGCTAATAAATTAAAAATTGTCGTAATAATCACTACTTTAAGGACATTTGTTAATATTTTTAATACATATAGTTGCCTATTTTTTATTTTTACACCTGCAACTGAAAAAATTATTAAAAAGATTATTTTATTATTTCATTTTGAGAAGCTCAAATCTAATCTGTGCTGCAGCCACTTTTATCTGTTCTATATAATTTTACACAAACCCATATTTACCTTATTTTGGAATATATAGTCAGATAATAATACAAAGGTAGGTTTTCCGTAAAATGACACACAGAGGTCAAAATTTGGATTTCGAAGAGTTTTTTTTGCTCGTGAAGTTTATCCTACTGAAGACTTAAGATGCAACGAAACTTCAAGAGAAACACTTTATGAAACAATAGCTTTACGTCGTTCATGATCAATTATTATAAGAGAAGCACTTGATTTTGCATGATAAGAAGCAGAATAGCGCTGGAAATTTCCCAACTTTAGGGAGGGGAGGGGGGAATTGAAGGCAGACAGACATTTGAGAATATGATCGTTTTTTGCGTGTGCCTTTTCGCAGGTGATAGTGGGCTTCCCATCAGAGGAAATACTAAGAAACAGCTTTCCACGAAAGATGATGTGCTTTGTGAATTTCAAAAGGTCACTGTATCCTTTCCTTCATCCCCAGCCTAAGGGACTGGCCTTGACATTTGGCTGATGAAGTTGGTTCGTTTTTCGCCATCCACTGAATGACGTTTGCATCCACCTTGGAGGAAATCCCAACTGCCTTCTCAGAAAAGAATACAATAAAAAATATAAAAAAAGAAAGAAAAAGAAAGGAAAAAAGGAAAAAGAAAGAAAAAGCAGCAGCAACCTCTTACCTTTGAAATTACAGTCGCATTCCCATCTGCATTCATCCAAAACTTCAGAAAGGGTAGGGGGGTAATTGGGTATAGGGGAAGCTATCTCGATGATGTAACCTGTGAACTTGGAGAACTACAAACAAAGTGATTGTTTAGAATTAGCCAGGCGTTCAAGGCTGAATCTTTACCATTTTGGGCTAGAAATGTATTTAATGATTGCCTTCCTCTTTATTTGATGATGGAAATCAAAAGCCTTTTCATAAAATGAGATGCTAATAGCTGTGTGATATATCGACAAAAACATTTTTAAATTTAGCTGCAGCTCCTTTGATTCCTTCACACGAGAATGGTTTTAACTTAGTACTTTCCTGTGATCTAATATTAGTCCATTATGGGAATTTTGATGAAAATACCCCACAGCAAGAGATCGTCATGAAGAATTTAAGAGAAGTCTACTTGTGAGCTAAAAACATCATATGTTGTTCCCTATTGGTAGATACATCCATTTTAAAACAAAACTACTTCTTCTCCTACCATTATTAACAATTCCAATTATCTTAAACGAGCATGAGTTAAACTTATAATAAACTCATTAAGTACATCAAAATATACGTATATTTAAAGAACAAAATTAATATATAAATGTCAAGAGATTTTTCTAATGATACTTCAGCAATGGAACACATCCATAAATGCAGAACAGATACGTATGCTGCAAGAAGTGGCTTTATCTATTTTTAGAAAAGTTTCGAAGGCATATGTATGAGGCTGCTCTTAGTTTGAGAAACATATGCAACAGTACCTCCCTCCTGCATGAGTAGGTATTTCGTTCTAGGACATACCGAGGGTAGCATACGTAAATTCGATGAATTTTAATTCATAAATCTAACACAGTAAGGCATTATCAATATCTATATACGTATACAAAGAAGAAAGTATGTTTGTTTGTCCTCTATAGCTATCGTCACCAAACTTTCTACAATTCTTTTCTGGGTCGTGGAAAAGGTCGACGTTCACTTTTTTTCAAAACCAAATTGTTAAAATCAGAGATATTAATAAAAACTCGAAAAAACGATAATTTTCGCCCTCATTTTTCCGAGTGGCAACAGTCTCGCAAGCTGGAGATGAAAATCTGCTTTAATTCGAAAGTTGCTGCCACTGATCGCTTTCAAATCCTAGATTTTCTTAATTAAAATTTTCTAAGTTTTGCGATGAAATAAAAATAGCATTGCCAAACATTAAATACATTATTTCCAATTCCAAAAATTCAAGGGAAGGCATTTCGGCGATTCCCATCTTCGTACGACTTTAATCAGCCGAGATATTAATTAAAAACCCTGAAAGCGCTAATTTCGTACTCATTTTTCCGAGTGGCAACGGTCTCGCGCGTTGGAGATAAAATTGCTTTATTTCGAAAAGTGTTGCTACTGCTCTCTTTCAAATCGTAGAGTTTGTTATTGAAAAATTTGTAAGTTTTAAAAATCTATATATATAAGGAAAAATGTCTGTTTGTATGTTTGTTCGCGTTACTGATTTCTAATCAACTATGATCCATTTTTTGCCACATTTAATCGACTAAAATTGTATATAATGAAATTTTAGATGGAATTTGAGTATTTACGACTATTTGATTACAAAGATGAAAATCATTAAAATCTGCGAGCCATTGTTGCTGATATAATAAGAGAGGATAAGCTTATTTTTCTATGAACATTTTTTATGTGTTTTCCATATCGCATGAGACTGAAAAATGTATGACTATGAATCTTACTTTTCTGCATCGTTTTTAGAGAAGGATTACAGCGGTATCGTTCGCTCTGTTGTTAAATACATTATTCTCATCCTAATAGGGTACTTCCGCTAGTTAATAAGTAATAATGAAATATATTGTGAGCTGTATCATTTCATATATTTTACTTTTAGCACAATAATGCAACATTTATTCTCTAAAATGTTTGCTTTCTATCTAATGGATACAATGTCAAGGCTTCGCTTTATTTTAGGAGCACTAGTAACATAAGAATTCTTAAGCTTGCTTTGCGAATCACTATTCTATCACTATTTCTAAGCCATTGAAGCATAAATAAAAATTTTGAAAATTGCGATAGAATTTCATTTAATTGTAATAGGAAGTTTGATAAAGCAGAGATGAAAGTAATTTAACAGCAAAATTTTTGTACGTAGATAAAGGAGAAGAATCAGATGTTTTGACCATTGATAGCTGTGGTCACCCACTGACATTTTTACACCCCTTACGTAGTGAGTGCAATTCTGAGGAATTACCGTGCTCTGAAAACGTAATATATGAGATTCGAAGAGGACAATTTTCTTCTCCCCTTCCATTTAGTTACATACGTTAGAATTGTGTGATTATTTCAGAAAAAGTCCCATTTTGTGTCAAAATACCTATATTAGAACAAAGCTATATATAAATCTAATATATATCTTAAGTCGTGCTTTCAAAACATGGGAAATGCAACTTGAATTTCGTCAGTCGGCCCAGTAGAACGGGAGGTATAGGAACTGTCCCATTTTTTCCCCCGCAGTGTGCATGGATTGCATGTTGATATGGCGCATTTAATGCTATTCTTATTATATGTTCTCACACTTCAATAGAGTTATCGAAAGGTAATTGTTGACAATTTTCACTTCTTTATAATCATATTTCAGAATTTAGGAAGGTTCATCGTGATGAAAATACAACCTCCTTTCATACTGTCATCTAAAAATTTGTGCTTTCTGTTTGAATTTAATCCATCAGTGGTCGAGTGGATAAGACGGCTGATCACTGGTAATTTGACTTGGATTCGAATTTTGGTGGACGACAGGGTAATTTTCCTGATTTTTCCCATGCGTTACGTGAATATCAGCCGATTTCGCATAGCATGTCCTCCAAAAAGGAAGACCTCTTCCGAACTATATAGTCACAGTATACTATGCCATGATTAACTAAACAAAAAAACAAACATCATATTAAATTGAATTCTGTGAATCTGGTCTTAGTAGTTTCATAATATTCATCCTATTCTTTGAATTATTTGTGTTTATGAAAGCCAACCTACAAATAAAGGGCTCTTGGTCCAAATGCTATTTTGAAAATATATAGAAATTAGTATGCTTGGCAATGATCCAAAGTATCTAAATTCTTAGAAGACGCTAAATGACTTATTGCAAATTTTAGAATAACAACTGAAACATGGTGTAACAGCTTTAAATAATATTAAAATCTTATAGTTTAAA
This sequence comes from Stegodyphus dumicola, assembly GCF_044657685.1. Classification (NCBI taxonomy): domain Eukaryota; kingdom Metazoa; phylum Arthropoda; class Arachnida; order Araneae; family Eresidae; genus Stegodyphus; species Stegodyphus dumicola. Next base: position 259,886,172 of record NC_140771.1, on the reverse strand, counting down.
TAATTTAAATAGATGAACATTAAAGTATTTGTGAATGGCAATATTTGAAACCAAACTCGAGTGCTACGTGCGACTCTTGCACGAAGAATGTAATTTATTTTTAAATGTTAGAATATGTTTTCTCTTCTTGTTTTTATGTCGCCATTTTTGAGTGTTAAATAAAAGTTATTGCTGTGTTCCATCATTGGAGTTGCTTCATATCGCCAAAGAAGCATCACAAAGGGTAGGGTGTCAAAGACCCTTTACTAAAAATTATAATAAGAACAGAACTTGTGGTTACAACTCAGCTAACCACCAGTGGCGAGAAAACTTAAAGTAATATGTAAGTCAAATGTAAAATTTAAATTTAAATAAACTAGTAGGCTAAGGCTACACGATCAATTCAGTGCAAGGTTGACTCAGAATTTAACCAGCGTGTAGATCAGTTATCGGCAATTATTATGCAAGGCCAACACAACAACTCTTATCTAAGACAGCAACATAATAGCCGGGTCACGAGAGGCAGAAAGCGCTCTGAGTTTAACTCCGGAAACCTTCCTTTAAGTACACACGAACTAAATTTGCATTCTGTGAGAAAAACGGAAAGGGAGACGTAACAGTACAGATCCAAAACAGAAAATAACTGGATAATTAACACAAAGGAACTTCACAAATATATTAGAAAACTCCTTTATTTAACATGATGAATAATGAATCGATTAATAATAGCACTTCTTCAATTTATTCCATTAACTTTCTAAATTATGCTCCTTTGCGATATTTAAGGAGTAGCTTATCTGATTATAGCAAAGCACACGAGGGCTATTTCCCTAAGGAAAGGGATGCTTTCGGGGACATTATTCGAAGGCAAATTGCCTGCTATCAACGTTACACAAGGAGAAAATTTAAAAAGAGACGTCATATCTAAATTACTGTTAAATATCTCAGAAAATTTGAGCATAGCCATGCCCACGAACATAGTCAGTTCATATAAGTTCCACGGATTATAGTGTAAATAAATATCCAGCATATTCCTACATCATATTCCTGCAGCATATTCCTACATATCAGCATATTTTTTCCATGGATAAGCGATACGAGATATGTGTAAATATTATATCCCCAATTATTATCAATGTTTATGTGCATAAGCTTCTTTCATGCAACCATCGAAAAAGGGCTGTTTTGGAGATTAGACAGCCATTTTTTGACAAAAGGCAACTAATAAAATATAAGCTTGTGTTTTCTAGCCATTCTATTGCTCCTTCATTGATATCCATACGCATTTGATATACTTTCCTGCTTGATACACGAACGGATAAATTAAATTAACTATATCTTGAGAGTCTTGGTAACACAGTCTTTTCCTTAGAATTTAATAAAAATATAAGAAATTTCTATTAACACAAATTCATCAACTCATACAATTTTTTATTGATTTTAAATAAACTGCAAGTTTTCACTTGCGAGCTGATTTGCACCCCCTTTAAACATGTCAGGAAATACTCAGTAAAGGTTTAGTTGTACAATAACGTAATTATGTATAATGTATAAAATGAAATGCATAATTATGTATATGCATAATTATGAAAAATATATATAATTATATAAATTGAAAGAAATACGTAGCTGAACAATTTATGTTAAAAATCTGAAATGCAGTCTTTTCACGGGATCAATTAGAGATATAAAAATAAAGAAAACATCAAGCCAATCAGCAGCTGGTATTCTTGGTTACCGTGGGCAATCCATTTTTCATCTCAGAAACACGTATAATTGAAAACATTCCTTGCAGACCGCGTCATTGTCAGTTTCAACAATATCAGTTAATTTTGTCTAATCCATAAACGTTCCTAAAAGTATTTATAGCATCATTCTTAGGGAACGTTGTAAACATTAAAGATTTCTCTCCGAATGCTCGTCGCTTTAATGTAAAGCAGGTAAAAAAAAAAAATGGGTTAATTATTTTAGACCTTCGGCTTTGATGTCAATATTTAAAAATTCTTTGGAATTTCTTTTGCAAAAATACTATAGTATTTACTTACTTTACTTTCTGTTTCAGGTTTATCTTACTTTCTGTCCTGACATTGCTCTTTATTCTCTTAATGACGTTTTAAACATTTTACATTTTGTCGTTGGTGGGCTAGAAAAAAGAATAATCTTTGTTTCTATTACCTCTTGAAGTCATACACCGTATATTCATCATTGATTTAAGACACAATAACACGCCGAATAAATACTAATTCAGAAGTCAAACAGCAAAAATGACATGACATTTTTTACAAAAAAATCAGCGTTATATTTTTTTATATAAATATTTTGTAAATATAACGCTGATTTTTGTTGTTTGACTTCTGAATTAATATTCGTCATTGAATTAAACTCCATCGGCTTTAAGGAGCTTAAATTCAACACTGAGCTTAAATTCAGCGGAGCTCGGCTGAACTGTTTCTGTAAAATTTTAGTTCCAACCGGAACTACAAATAAAGACAACGTCCGGCATTTTATTTTGCTATTTAATTATGTGTCATTAATTTAATATTAGTTTAATTTTTATCGAATGCTTTACATTTTATTGAACTTTAATTATTAGCCCAGAAGGGCTATTAGTCTCGAAAAGGCATTTTGCGTCAAATCACTTTAAACGCTCGAGGGATTTTTCAAATTGTCGCCACCAAATATTATCGCCCTATATTATATTTAAAGAAATTAAAAAAGGAAGAATCTACACGAATGTATATATGTTTCTCGCACTGTGAAAAAAAAACGTTACCTAGAGTCTTCGAATTTTGAATAAGATATGCCTCCACCCGAACATGGGCACCTGGACGGCTGAATTTGGAATTTCTTTTATTGTCTACTTCATATTTTGTAAAACTTTAACGAACTTTTTATTAACAATTCAAAAATTTCAAAGCGGGCAGTGGCAACATTGTAGGGAATAAAACATTTTTTTATTTCCAGCAAGCGAGACTGTCCATCGGAATTTAAATTTTAGCCCAATATGACGTTAACCCAAATGCTCTCAAAACGTGTATGTGTGTAAATGGAAAAAAAAAAAAAAAAAAAAACGGCCCTTTTGGGGTGGCAAGAGGGCATACAAAATATACCTCTTCTCAAGAAGTTATTGGTTATGAAGAGGGATGGGTGACCATGTGTCCCGTACCTTCAGGTTTTGTCCTTCAAAACTATGGGCGCCGGCCAGCCGTTGCTAATGCTTTCCGACTTACGATACGATAAATGTCGGTAGTCTGACGATTCACTCAACAGTAGCAAAAGTGTAAACTCAAGCCCTATAAGTACCTTTTACCTTATTACTTTATTACGTTGTGTTTGCTATAGCAATTTACTTGATAACGTGTTCATTGATAATATGTGTGTGTGTATGTGTGTGTGAAGCAATGCTTTGTGTTGCAGATTTGTAGTAGTTTTTCCTGATCTTATTTTCTCTCATTGTGTGAAATTAGATTTTTTTATTTATTAATGTGTAGAATTCTATTATGCCGACAGAAAATAAGACGGGATTTAGGAATTTAAGAAACAGTGATATGAAAGCTGTGTATGATGTTCATATGCAATAAAAATATTCTTCTTTTTTTTTATAATTATTAAGTTTAAAATTTTTAGAAAGTAATGATGATTGTATACCTACTGCTATGTAAGGGATTGTGTCCTTACGTAGCAATAAGATAATTTGTAAAAATGATAAACTTAAAATGTTCCACAATATGAATTTAAATTTAAAAATATTTTTATTATTTGTATAAATGCTAAAGCTTAAAAATCTTTGAAAATACTGAAGCTGTATGAAATGCAAGTATTAGAGACTGCGACGTTATTTACCGTTTTAATAAATGGTAGAAGTCACTGTATCATGGGAAATTTAAGTATAAACAATTTATTGCACTGATTTTCAGTAACGCTTAAGCTTAACTGTTAGAAATGTAAATTTAAAATAAAGAACGTTAATTTACAATAATAAACAATTCATTATGTTTATTTTTAGGAGAAAATAAAAAGTACGCCTAGTGTAAATGCGAGAATACATTGTGGGTTCAAGAGTTTAGTCCCACCATAGTCTACTGAGTTATATGCTTCAGGGCTTTAATTCAAGCAGTCGGCAAAGTTATCTTTTGTAATAGTTCGGTCATAGTAAAGTTGTATTAGAAATTAATTTACCCGTATTAATTACGCTATGCGGTCCGTAAGACCGTCAAACCACATAACGCCGCGAAGGTGATTAGAATTATTATAAGAATACATATTTAATCCTACTGTGGTAAAATTGAGAAAAATATAAAGCTAGCAGTATTGTTGATGATTTATAAAACGAATTAGGGGGTAAAATATTATTATAGAAATATATGTCTATTTATTCGTATTGTTCAGCACTTTGCAGGATTTGCAATCGTTGGTATACTACATTTCATTATTTCTGAAGAAAAAGTGTTTTGAAAATGTTTTAGTCGTTTGTAACATTTTCATTGAAAAATGAAAGATAATAAAATTGAATATTTTATTTTCACTTCACTTAATTTTTTTAAATATTTTATATTTCGTTTTATCTTATGCCAACACGAGTAATAAACTTTTATTTTTAAATAGAAACCAATTATTTAAGTAATTATTTATTTTAATCTCTTCTGAGTCCTTAGATTCTGTATGTATACATTTTTCAATTCGGTTAACTAAGGAAGTATCCTATGAGGTATTAGGAAGACATTGTAAATTTTTTAACATGGTATCAGGGTAAAAACAGATGAATGGTAGAAAATATGAAATATTTTTTATACCACAAATCCATTAGCACATAAATTTATTATCCATTAATCCAAAAGTGATTATAGGAAGCCTACTATTTAATTTTGCTTAAACATATAAGAAGCAATTAAGTGATTTGTAGCTGAACTACAGAAATGTGGTGCAGAAAACATTCGTTCAGCATATGAAGAAAAATCTCATAACAAAATGTATCGTATATCGGATAAGCATATAAGAATGCAACGCATCTGTATGTATAGAACACATGGCAACCTATTTGGGGTAAAAGCTAACAAGAAATCAAGTAATATTTTCAGAAGTTTATAAAATTATTCAGAATTTACGTCTATTCATGTTCCTGTCAAATCATCTTTCTTCGGCAGGTATCACCTATCCAACTAATAGTTACTCCACTTTTTTTTCATCTACATTTTCCAGAGACCTAACAGTTTCTGCAATGACAGTTGAGCTTTGACAAATAAAATTCACGGGCTTTTAAGTTCAGACTTTCATTCAGTGTACACTTTCGATTAACAGTGTAATACACCACTAAACAAATCTATGTTTAATTGCATAAGTCTTTGACCAAAACACTTTTATTACTAGATTGTGCTAAGTTACATTATTAGGCTACTTTTATATACTGTTACGAAATGTACAAGCGCGGTGAAATAGCTTCCACGCAAAGCAGTTTAGGGTTGCCATAAAATGACAAGGAATGGTCGGGTTGCCACATTTGGCGAGAAATCGTCCATTTGGCAACAAAATTGGCGATATGCCACTGATGGATGGAGAACCATCTGGAATGAATTCTTACCAGTTTAGCCCAGAATGTTCTCGAACACCAAACAAAAGCTATATAAACTCGATAACCCGAGAACGACCGAGCAGAGTCGAGAGTTGTTCTCTGGTGCTTTGTAGTGAAGCTGTGTCCACCGTGATAGCTTCATAACCTGAAAGCTGTGTCGCTGATCGTGTCAGCGTGTTTATAACAGTTCGACGACTGTAAACGAGATTTTGGAGTTGTCAAGATAAATACCGGCCAATAACGTGTGTTTCGATACTTCATCAAGTGTCGTCGTTATTCACTCCAAATCCACACGAACCCCGTACGAACGTGAAGGAAGAAAACGTAACAACTGGTGTCAGAAAAGAAAAACGCAACAATACTATTGCCGTAAATAAAGTGTTTATCTATTCTTTTATCTTTTTTCTTTTATCTGTCTATCTATTTCTTATACCCACTGGCAAGGTCATTTACGTAACATAATAAGTGTATTGTTTGATTATGGCAAAGCACGCGTGGGCAGTCTGACAAAAAGGTATGCCTTCTTGGAGGGAGTTTCAAGGGAAATTAGTTAGTATATTCCTTAAACAGAGGATATATCATGAAAACGCCCATGCAAACAGCACCTCTGCCTAGAATCGAATTTAGGTCGAATTACCAGTGTTCAGGAACATAATTACTCAATTGCTCATTGGTCCACGCGGCTTGAAAACACACCAATACTGCTTTCACACCACTGTAAAATAAATCTGGAAGTTTTATTCCTTTGCAACTAGTTGAATTTCAACTGCAATCCACGTTCAGATGAGAAATTTGACAGATCGATTAAAGGGCCGGTTTTGTACCTTGATGCAGATGTAATTGTACTGCACATAGTAACCTGAAATACTTCTACATTGGGTCTTGCTTTGAGAACTTTTCTAACTAAATACCAAAGGACCGACGATTATAAATTTCGAAGCATTTACTATCTTATACATCGTTTCATTCCATATCCGATATTCAAAAAGTGAACAGAAAGGAGAAAATAGACAATAGCCAAAAATGGCAGAATTCAATGTGAATATAGAACTTTATTGTTGGTCTCTTGCGCTTTACCAGCTCAGATGAAGTGAGAGACATATGGGATTATACTGAGTTTCTGCTGTTTAGGTATTATTTGCCAGTAACCTCAGATTATCCAACTGTGGGCGGGGTGGTGAGAAGTCCCTTACTGAGTCCTCGAGCCGAGTGAACGTGAATTTGAGCAAGGGGGGGGGAATGGTTAAATGTTGTAACAATTTGTGGAATCATTTGTGAGGAACAAATTTTATTAGAGTATAAACAAACATTACACTAAGAGGGCAACTCTAAATTATTATTAGGTCACAGCCAAAATTTCTGTATATGAAACATCGAAATGGTAACTATGAGGATTATTTTATTCATTTGTGCAAGCATTTTATTTACTTGTATACCAACAAATTCGTCCTAAAAATCTCCACTGCTTTAATATTTAATTATTGTCACTTCTTGCACACTATTTTATTTTCCAGTAAAAAACATCTAATTAAAAAATAATCAGTCATCTTTGAACCGTCAAACACATTCAAAATCTAATTTCTGAATTACCTTCCTGTACGCGTTTGTGGTGAAAGGCAGACTGAAGAAATAATTTAAGCAAAATTAAAGCAGTAGACATAAGAGAAACTCATTTTAATTCCAAAGCCACCGCTCTGCCTGAAATAGGTAAAACAGTTTCATTCAAAACAGAAGAGAAAGGTTAAAATAGCATGGTAAAGCTGTTTGTAATTTTAAAATACATAAATCACATGAGTATATGAGGAAACTAGTGACTAACAAATTAGTTAAATAATTTTTATCATAATAATTACAATCTCAAAAATGTTAATATAATTTTAAATATCGGTGGCATCATCGGATGGAAACTTGTTTCTATGTCAGACGAATTTCATTAAGGAATTTGATTTTTTTTTTTTTTTTTTAATTTTAAGAACGCAATTTCCGAAGTATTTGACAGCCCAACCTGCATAAGCTTCATTCCTACAAGACAAATTCATTTTCGTGAAACGTATACCGTTTTGTGACATGTTTTACTTGTACTTTTCTAATGCGGGAGCACGATCAGGAAAAACAAAACGATTAACATTGCCATGGAAAGTTAAAGTTGCAGACGACTTTTTATTTTTAGTCCAAAGGGGCAATTTGCCCTGAAGGACTATTAATATCGTTTTGACATTTTAAGTTTGTTCACTAGACTTTTTGCAGTGTAGCCACCAAATATTATCTCCCTGCGTTATAGTTAAAGAAATTAAGTAATGAAGAATCTCCATAAATGTATGTATGTATGTTCTCGTACGTAAATTATGTCAGACTTAATTCTGTCATAATTTACATTCATCGTATGTAACGTATGTCAGATTAGTATTAAAATATACATATTGAGACCTAGTCGTACAGAAAATCCCACAAAATTTTCTTTTCTGTTTCTAAAACAATGTGTGGTATTTTGGGAGATTGCTGTTGATCAGTATTAGCATGTACTTTGATAACGTTTCGAGAAAAATCTGTGATTACCCTTTAATAGCATTTAAAATAAACATTAAAATTTATACAGGTTTGGCTGTCAAATACTTTGCAAAATTTGTTCTTCAAATTAAAAAAAAAAAAAAAAATCTAAATTTGTTCATGAAATGCATCAGACATGAAGACGGATTTCGAATCGATGATGCGATGGATTTTTGAAATTATATTTACAAATTTAGATTGCATTATATTATTTAAAATAATATTTAGAAACTCTCCATTTATTATGAAAGAAACTATACCCAATTCTTTACTGACTAGTTTTTTCGTATACGTTTATGCTACATGTATTTTTAAATTGCAAGCGTCTTTGAGAATTATACCAGGGGCTCGTTTTTTTTTTTTAAATGAAACCGCTTTGCCACTTTCAGCAGAGCGGTGGCTATGAAATAAATTGCACGACTCTTTGTCTACTATTTGGTTTTGCTTTTAAATTGTTTTTTTCCTTTTGCTATTCACCGGAAGAACTTTCGAGAGTATAATTCAGAAGTTTGTTTTGAGTCTAGAAGTAAAATTCTAAAACCTTTCTATGTTGCATTCTCAACATAGTGCACATTCGTGATTGCACATTCTTCAAGTGAAACAAAATTTGCAGATTGAAGATTTAAATTTTTCTCAAAAATAATTTATTTAGGTTTTTGAAAAGCATTATTTTTCTTTTAGGAGCGATTTTCAAAACCCCCACTGGAAGGATCTGTCAATTAAAGTTGTTTTAAATAACACTCCAAGCTTTCTGCCATAACCTTTAAAATGTTAAAGGGTATGTGTTAAATATTTATATAGTTTTCTCAGGAAAATTTCTAAATTTTTTTAATTTCACGAATGTCTATCTTATTCCTTTTCTTTTATTCGACCTAGATCAATCTACCAGTTTTCAGCCATTTCACCCCTCGCCTGATTGTGGGATCCCCCTCTATAAACGAAAACGGATATAACATTTAATTTTGCACACACTCCAATAATTCACGGAGATTCATATTTATCCTGCCAAAAAATCGAACAGACACTTCACATACTTCTATATTCGCTTGATTACAGGTATTCAGCAGGAGTAGCACAGAGACTATTATTTAACGCTTTAATCCAGAAAACTCCAAACTTTTAGCTTCCTGTGCTACGTTGGAAGAAGAGGAGAAATTTCTGACTACACAATTAATTTAAAATGTCAGTGGCAACTCATGACAGCCCAAATAAGCAAATCACGTAATTGCATACGTTTAATTGAAAATTCTTAGACTTATTTAGATTTGATTAGTGATTTTTTTTTAAAATTTCACCTTTAAGAAATAATTTACGGATTTGGCTGCGTTATTTCAAATTTTCTCAGTGCGTAATTTATAGTAAAGGAACTGGTAGAATTGTACGCGAGTTGAGAAAATGTTACTCTTCTGATGGAGATTTCGTTTTGGCAATTTCGTTATCCCTAATTTTCAGAAAGAGAAGAAATGTAATGTAACATATTTCTATGTTGTCCCATTGTCAAAATATGTATGTACTCCAGAGAGTGTAATTATCTTCAGAAAGTGGTTAACCAAAGTTAAAAGTGATGCCTGTTTGTACTTTGGTGGGACGGAACTGTTGTATTAGAAACGTCACGTCTCCATTAAGTCTGAAAATGAATGAAAAATCAACGACTGTATTTTCTGATGTGTCAAATATGAAAAATATTTTTATTAATTATAAATGTGAGTACAAGGAAGAGAATTCATACAGACAATCACATTTTGCATCAAGACAATGAGAAACCGAAAAATGAATAAAAATCAATGAAAACTGAAAAAAGCTGTTTTCTGATGCGTCAAATATTAAAAATATATTTATTAATTTTGAATGTGAGTACGAAGAAAATTAAATGCTTCTGCTACTTTCGTTTTCTCGAAAGTCTTCTTTAAAGTTACTCAGAGAAAGGCTGTGATCAAGTTAAAAAAACATTTGTGATGCATGCAGCTGAAAAGGACATTTTCAACCATTTTGATTAATTTGGCACAACGTAATGAGACATCTAGGAACGCGAATGCAGTATCCGACATGGTTGTACGCAAGCGTTCGCACATGACGCTGGATTGAAGTAGGCAGTGCTTTTGATGACATCTTGGCGTTCACAATGCAAAATTCGACGACTGATGAGCAGCGAGATATCATCAGATTTCTTACTTTGGGACGAGTTCAACCGATGGGTATTCATCGTCGGATGGTGGCCGGAGGAGAATTAACACTCCACTTTCTCATTGACTTATGGGACACACAGTCTGCTCCGTATACGGCCACGATTCGACTATGAATATCGGCCGTATAGAAGACCGTATATAATTATATATATGGCATATCTTTTAACACAGTATCGATGATTGGAACTCTCAACAGATTTCGATGTCCGTCATGGCTGAGGTTAAGGCATGTGGATGAAGATAATAAAACATGAACTTGAAGAATTTCATTCTTTATTTTCCCACATATCCAATTAATCTGGGATACACTTGTTTAATCATAATTAAATATGATAAATTCACATGTACACCGATTCTTAACATTAAGACGCAGGCAGTTTAGACGGAGAAGCAAAGCGAGGAGCTATTAGCCAGGTGGAAACAAGGAAAAGAGTGACGCAGTTTATTTCCTAGCGGGGTATTTCTACGACAAAGTACATGCAGAAAGTACTTTAAGCTATGGTTGGTTAATCTGAGGTTGTTATGTAATCATCGAAGATTCTCGAATTTAGGAGAGCAAATGAATTTAGAGGTAGAGCATCAAATATAGAATGTTAATTTTGAGGTAGCTAATAATTTTTAAAAACAGCTATCGTATTTTGTTATATCTTATGCACACACACATATATGTAAGTAATATATTATGTTTGCTATATATAAGAAAGCGCATATGTGTAAAATTAAAGCGTATCAATAATTTACTTGATTTTATATGGCGAGTCGTCCGTAACACTAACGATGGATGATGATAAAAAAGAAAAAGAAAAAAAAAAAAATGAAATCGGAAATTTTTACATTACGCTCAAAAGGGAGTTCTTTTAACGTATTTTGTTACTTTTATTTATTAAATATCATGCTCTTCGCACTTAAATCTTAAAATTAGTTCAACAGCAAGATCGCAAAATAATTTTAAAATGAGCATATCTTTAGATTTTCTGGTACACAGTCTGGCGCGCTGGAGATAAAAATGTTTTTTTGTCTATGAATGAAGACCTTTTCTTGCTGCTATGATTTTTTTTAAAGTATTTATATATGTTCAAAGTATTATGACAATATTTTAATTTTATCGTTAGCTTTTCTTTTAACACAAATTTAAGAAATGATTAAAAATTCATGTAAGATTTAAATTATATCTTAGAAAATATTACCTAGATGGTGTTTAAATTTTGAAAGAAGTCTAGACCTAAAATCATCTAATTGCTATCATTTTAAACGTACAGAAATGAAGTAAAAATTAATGGTAAGATAATTACGCTTCTGTCAGTTAGTAAATGTAAAAACGAGTGTTAATTTCTAAATAATACCTTTTCTCCATGTTTCTCCAAACAAATTAAACAAATTTAATGTATTTAGAAAGAGCACTTTTTTGAAATATATCTCTGAAAATATCTCTTATACGATATTTAAAAGGCAGAAATGTTTATGATAAATAACATCTGGTGCTAAAGTTATACTAATATTCTTAAAACTCCTATGCTCTACTTTGCAATAATATTGAATGTTTTGCATCGACGACGTAATCAGGTTACATTTCCGTAAGAAATGGCAGAGCCATTTAGTATCTTTTATTTGGCTAATTTAGCCAACTGAGTGGAAGGAATCCGTTACTGAAACAGCAAATATTCTCTGAAAATTTTGTTACCCCTCGAAAATACAAAATTACAAAGATATTGTGTCTTAAAAGATTAAAAAAAAATAAAAATAACTGTAAATCTTAATGTCTTTATGCATTTCACTTATTGCTTTCATAATAAGATAGTGTTTAAATACTTAAATCCGAAATTTTGGGTTATGATATAACTTCTCTGTTTCACATGACATCCTAAAATAGAATATCGAAACTACAAATTTGCAAATTATGCCTTATGCTGAATGTTGTAAAAGTTGATACGTTATTTGTCAACGAATTAGGTTCTAGGCCAGGAATGGCGAACGTTTTTCGATTAGTGTATTACGATTTATTATTTTCAGATGCCCAGGTTAGCAACTGTTAAATTTCTTTTTAAAAATCAACTTTAAACACCAGCTTTAATTTCAGTAATAATTTTATCTCTATAATTCTTTAAAGGACCAGAAGATACAAACTCCCGAAGTCTTTCTTGCATTGTCGGGGAGCATTGAATCTACGTAAAAATATTTAATTTTCAAAATTATTTTTTGTCTCCATGGCGGAATAAGAGAACCACTGCTCTAATATAAAGGCTTTATGGGACATTTGATTAAAAATTCAGTTTTGGTATGGTATAGAAGCATTTTATCTTTCGCAGGAAGCAAAGTAGTTCACGTTGTGTGTGTGTGTGTGTGATTATGGCAAAGCCTCGAGGGCTATCTGCCTAAGGGGAGGAATGCCTTCGTGAAGGACTTTCTAAGGGGAACTGGCTCGTATACACGTTACACATGGGGAAAAAGGAAGGAAGGAAAAAAAAGACTGACGCGTAATCGAGTACTTACTTGTCATGCTGATACAAGTTTCTTCGAAGCATATTTCATAAAACGAAGCAAACACTGATCATAAAAACCTAGTAGTCTCAATTTAGTATTTTAATATTAATAAGCGTTAATATAACACTAATGTTTTAGCAAGAATGTGGAGATAGTTTAAGGTTTCGATGGTTTTTAATCCAGTTTTATATTATTTTAATTACCATTAAAAACGAAGATTAATAACGACTCTGAAAATTTACAAACTGTGGCACACATCTTATTCAAAGGTCTGAACATACAAATTTCACCATTTTTATGAATTGGCATTACAAATGTTGTTAAAATATTTTATTTCTGTAATTATGTTTTACTTGTATAATGGTGATTGAAGTCTCAGGGAACTTCCAGCTTTAAATAGGTGCGCACATCTATTATAGACATGCTGCTTAGAAATTAAATTTAAAAGCATATCTTGCAGATAATTTTTTCTAGTCTCCATCAATTTTCCGCACTTAGTTGAACCAAGTAAATTAACTTGTAGAGATCAATATTAAAATATTAAAATAGAGAATTGGGAGTGTAGAAATCTCACAAATAAAATCCATTTTGTGGCTGTTTATAGTCCACCACGAAATCGACTTTCTGAAAATAAGTTTAAAAACTTACTTCCTGGAGATCAGCAAGTTATTATTGCCGGAGACATGAATGCTAAGCACCTCGAATGGGGATGTCGTCGTTCTAACACCAATGGACGTATTATGCATAATTTTATATGCAATCATCCTGTCGCATTACATGTACCTTCTGAAGCCGCTTATCGTCCTGCATCTCCAAATCTCTCGGACATCTTGGATATTATCCTTACAAATACTTCTATCCGTATTTCTTTGGAAGTCAAGGCAGAACTTACATTTGATAATGTACCTGTCAGTAGTTAGGATTTGAGTATCCCTGCACCCCGGAAGTGCCGTCGTCCATGACCTTCAAAAGTACTTGGATGTAGTAGTAGGCGGTAATGAAGGCGAGACTGTTTGTCATATACTATGTTTTTCTAAAATAGTGCGTTAAATGAAGGATGAGAGGCTTGTAAAAAAAAAAAAAAAAAAAAAAAAAAAAGGAAATGATTTAATTAAAATTCACGAGTCGAATGTAATATGCGCATTTGAAAGGGTTGATTTCAGTTGAGTGGGCTGGGATAATATTCTGCATTGCTAAATTAGGAACGAGATGGTCGCGTTTCCTTGAGAAAGGTTAGATCAAGGTTAAGATTTTGAGGGGGAGGGGAAAGTAGTATTTGATGAAATACGTGTTTTGAAAGCGTAAACATCAACATCCTGTAAGCGCACAAGGCGAGACTTGTGAAACTTTCACTTGATCATTACATTTCGAAGCGATGAGTTTGGTGCTATCATCCTCCATAAGGATTACAATGGAAGCTCGTAATGGTGAGTGAAACGTAAGGTTTTTTTTTCTGTGTGTTATTGTTCTTTTATTGTTAAATACTTTCTGCGATAAATGTTAAGCATAAAATTATAATTAAAATTAGTTTATTTTAGAACGCAAACGTAGATGTTTTGACACGTTGGGGGATCTGCAGCCGTCGGAAGATCTTATTTTAAACCTCGCTCCAGAGGAAGGCGAAACCTCCCGCAAAAAACTCAAAAAAATTAAAATATACATTGGAAAAAATGTTTCAATAGAAACTTGTGACTTCAAAAATGTCAATTATGTTTCATTTGTAAGGGTGTATCCCGAAACCGCCGCCACTCCCAAAAGATTTAATATAAATATGAATTGTATTGATCGTATAATCGAAGCTTTGGGGGTGATTAAGTGTCACTGTATGTAAAATAAAAAAAAATAAAAGATATCAAAATGCTGATTTTGCTGGAAAGCGGTAGTGGAAGTTAGTAAATTAATGTGAATTTTATATAATATTGTAAACCAAAAAGTTCCATTATTTATTTATTATTTTTTTCAAATGATGAATTTTATTCAGTTAGCGCAAACCCACCGAGGCTATTTGCGCACTTTAAGAACAACATTCGATGCTTCTCAGAAAGATCCGTATGAGATATTCAGAACGGCACGCCCTGCCATATACAACATTTTAAATACTAGATCGAGTTTAAGACTCAGGATTTTAATATGTTTGAAAATATGTTTTGAGAAACTGGGGAAAGATGAAAAAGAAATTAATCAGTGTTTTTATTTTTGTTCTCATTGCGAAAGGATTTTATCCTCTAACCAAATCTACGAAAGCATTGACAGATGCTTTAAAAAGATTTTAAATTTGATAGATAATTTTGTGCGTAATGGAAGCGGGTGGAAAATAAAAAAGTTAGAGTACCTTGACTTACACGTTGGAAACTATCGGGAAAATCGCGGTGGTTGTAAAAACATCGCTTTACCGACGGGATTAAAAAATAGAAAAGCGTTGTTAAATATCAAATGTGGTGACGACAATTGTTTTTTATATTCTGTTGCCGCAAGTGTTTTTCCGAAATTCACTAGAAATCCTCAGAAGGCTTACTTGTATAAAAAGGATATATCACGTTTTAAATTAGGATCCCTCAAATTTCCCTTAGCGTTAGGCGATGTAAAAATGTTTGAAAACCTGAACGATGTATCCATAAACGTGTATGGATATGAGGAAAATGAAATATTACCTTTGCAATTAAGTGAAAAGCGAAATGCGACAAAAACAGTAGATTTGCTATATTTTCAAAAACATTTCTTTTGTATTCGAAATTTTAATCGTCTATTACACGCAAACGAAAAACGAGTAAATTTTTTTTGTAAAACTTGTTTAAGTGGGTTTCAGAGAAGGGAAACGTTAGAGTATCACAAAACTCTTTGCAATGAAAACAAACCGCAGAAAGTTAGCATTCCAAAAAACACACTTCTTAAATTTACAAATTTAATGAAAATGCATTATCATCCTTTTTGTGTCATTACCGATTTTGAATGCCTCACGCGCAAGATTCAAACTGCGTTTCCTTCTCCGCAACAGAGTCATACTACCCCAATTGAACAGCATATTCCTATTAGTTATACCCTAATAGTTACTGACGTGGAAGACAAGATTATTTTTCATGAATATTTTTGCGGAGAGAATGTAATGGAACATTTTCTCACAACGTTGAGCGAAATCAAATCTAAAATTTTGCAAAAGATGAAAGAGTGTTTACCGATGCAGGAGACGTCGGAAAAAAGTTACGATTCAAATGTATGTCATATATGTTTGAATCCTTTCTTAGAAGGCGATGTTCGGGTCAGAGATCACTGCCACTGGAGTGATGGGCATGTGAGAGGTCTTGCACATCGCTCCTGTAATTTGAATTTTAAAGTGTCTTACTACATTCCGGTGGTAATTCATAATTTCAGGAATTATGATAGTCACCTGTTACTAAAACACATGCCGAAAATGTATGCAAATAAAGTTAATATTATTCCGGTGAATTTGGAAAATGTTTGGAACAATTTGGAACCATGTTTACACTAGATGAAATGAAATTTATTGATTCGTTTCAATTTTTAGATGCGTCTTTGGACACTTTGGCGTCGAATTTGAAAACGTCACAACACGAATTTAAATTGTTTAATGCATTTTTTGAGAAAAATCCCCAACGAGAATTGTTATTGCGGAAAGGCGTATTTCCTTACTCATATTTTGCGTCAACATCGGTGTTGGATGAAACTTCACTTCCACCGCAGAGCGCGTTTAATAATGTATTACAAGGAGAAGCAGTTTCCGACGAAGATTATGCGCATACCACACACGTGTTTCATTCGTTTGGATGTAACACTTTTGCCGATTACTTAGAGTTATATCAAAATACAGATGTTATTTTGCTAGCCGAAGTACTTTTATCCTTCAGACGCACCGCTCTAAAATATAACCAGTTGGATCCTGTACATTTTATAACGGCTGCCGAATTAACGTGGAAGCCGGACTAAAAGCGTCTAAAATTGAATTAGAGCTTCTAGGAGATGTGAATCAATACATTTGGTTTGAAAACCAAATGCGAGGAGGTATTTGTTTTCTGGGTAGACGTTATGCTCTTGCAAATAATCCTTATATCCCCGAGAGTTATAAACCCGATTTACCACACAGCTATATCTTAGCCTTAGACGCAAATAATCTATACGGGTGTGTAATGAGCCAGCACCTGCCACTGGGAGGTTTCTACTGGTTAAAGGAAAATGAGGTGGAGGCGTTTGATATTTTGTCTTGTGTTGAAGACGGTGATGTGGGGTATATTATCGAATCCGATCTGTTATATCCCTCCCATCTGCATGACCAACACAATGATTTACCGCTAGCACCGGAACATTTTGAACTCACTTTTGACATGCTATCGCCTTACGCCAAAACCCTGAGCAAAAAATTTCAGTTAGAGACGACACTTCCATGCAAAAAATTATTACCCAATTTTTTTGAAAAAAAAAAAAAAAAAAAAAAACTACATCGCTCATTATTTAAATCTAAAGTTTTACGTAGAACAGGGTTTAATAATTAAGAAAATTCATAGAATTTTAGCTTTCAAACAACGAGCGTGGCTTAAAGAATACATTGCTTTCAATAATAGGAAAAGACAAAATGCGTCTAGCGAATTTGAAAAATCTTTCTTTAAAAAGATGAATAACGCTTTCTATGGAAAAACCTGTCAAAATGTTAGGAAACGTATTCGCGTACAGGGCGTTTTTAGTGAGGAACAATGCCAAAAAAAGTTAAACAGTCCTCTGCTGGAATATTTTGAAATAATAAATTAAAATTTTTCAGTTTTCAAAATGAAAAATTCAAATTTGTGTCTAGATAAACCGATTTATATAGGTTTCAGCGTTTTAGAATTAGCGAAGTTGCACATGTATAAATTATTCTATTCCCATTTTAAACACTTTTACAAAGAAAAATGCGAGTTGTTATACACAGATACAGATTCTTTGTATCTCTATATAACAACTGAAGATGTATATAGTGATCTAAAAACAAAATTTTAAATATTTTGGATTGCAGTAATTTCGAACCCAATCATATAATGTTTAATGAAGGAAACCGTGGAAAACTGGGATTTCTAAAAAGTGAGACACTCACCCCCATATCGGAATTTGTGGGTTTGAAATGCAAAATGTACGCATTTCGTTTCGGTGATACTGTTAAAAAGACCGCGAAAGGAATCAAAAGGAGCGCGCTCAAAAACATTGGATTTGAAACGTATAAAAACGTTTTCGAAAATGCTTCCCTGATTAGGAATTCTCAATATTCAATCATTTCAAAAAAGCATGAACTGCAAACGATTTTTCAAAATAAAGCTAGCCTCTCGGGATATTATGACAAAAAATATTTGTTAGATGATGGAATTCAATCATTGTCTTATGGTCACTATAACACGCGTGAAGAAGACATGAATTAAAAAAAAATAATGGAACTTTTTTGTAACATTTTATTGTAGAGTGTGACATTGTATTTTTGCAACTTATATTTTTTTATGCTAATGATCGACAAAAACAAAAAATGTGTTTCCCTCCCATAGAATACCCAGAAGAGATGGCTTTATTTCAACCAATTTCTTTGCAAGATATGTGTATTCAAACTATTTTATCTTCGATATTATGTATAGCTGAACTGTATAATGCAGAACTGAATATTCCTCGTATGATTTTAAGAGATATAATAGAGAAAGGTCGATTTTGGATTGATTTTGAAAGTAGTTTCTCCTTAGAGAACAGAGATGTATTTTGGGATGAAAGTTTAACTCTCTATGAAAGAATTCGATTTAATAAGTGGTTTTCTAAACAATTTATTGCCTGGTTTTTCTTTGATGATGATGTTATATTTCTTTTACACCTAAAGATTGCACATATCACATTTGTAAAACATGTAATTGTTCAAAATAATGAGTCTAATATTTATTTGTAAAGCTGCAACAAATGTTTAGAATTGTGGTTACGATGTCAAACAGACACTACCAGAACGAAATGTAAAATTTTCAGAAAATTCAATCATTTCTTATGTTATAATGAAAGGGATACCCTTTCTTATACGCGAAATGAAGATAACTGGTGTGAGATATGTAAGCAAAGTCCTCTGTATTTCATTTGCGACGAGAATTCATGTTGCATTTCTTTTGGAAACTTGATACACGAATGTCCCCGAATTAACCATGATCACTGTTATAATAATTGCTATGGAGGTTATGTAGAAAACTTTTCTTTTAACTGTCTAATATGAACAAAAAAAATGATACATTATGGCAATATTCTGATTAATCATTTTTATTTTATAAACACCCCCTCCATGTATGTTTCGACGAAAAAGAAGGGGGAGGGAAAGAAATTTTTGTTGATATTTAATGATTCCATTTATGTTTGTAATAATGTGAAATGTACTTTTTGTTTCATTTGATTACTTATTGTATTATCAATATAACATCTCATATGGTGTAATGAAAATAATGGGTTAGTTCCCATATTGGATTTACATCGAAAAATCGTTTTGATTTTTTTTAAATGTTCATTTTAATTTTTGATACCGTTATATATTTTACAACAGTAATATGTTTTTTGTTTCATTTGATTTTTTCATTGTATCATGCATACAAAAATGATTATTTTGTATTAAGCTTTTGTAATCCTTTAGAAAAAAAAAATAAAAAAAAATGGACCTTATCCAAGAGGTCCGGTTTTAGTATCTTCTTGGAGGAATTTACATTTTATTAATTTCTTCTAGGCAGATGCTTTTACCGGAAAACAAAACAGTGGAATAGAAAAAGGCAGCTCATAAATAAGTGTAAAAATGTATTATTTATCTAAATATGATATTTTTTTTTTCAGAGACAAAAAAAAATTGCATTTGAAAGAAAAAAATCCTTTTTATTGATCGAATTGTTTGTGTTACACACAAGTGCGATGTAATTCTCGCACAATAGCATCATCATTCAGAAAAACAAAGTAAGCAATTTTAATTACATAGCTTTCATCTCTTATACATTCACTTTCATATTCAGTTTTTTTCGAAGAAACACAATCCAACATGCTATTATATAATTTACTGCATGCCGAAAAAAGAGCTATTTGTTCATTTTGAATGTATAAGTAGCAATATCCATATTGTTGTTGTGGTTGATGGTCAGCTTTATGAATATGCTTGACCACGTCGCATTCTTCAAAATTTTCAGGTAATGACGATTTCCTTTTCCGCTAGTGTTTTCATCGTAAAGAGCATTACGAATGCTGTCGCTTAGGTTTTTAAAGAAAAATGATTAATTTTTTCAACGTGTACTACTTCAACAGGACTGTTTTCAGAGTTTCCAGTGTGCAAATAGCCGTAACGTTCCATCGTCGACTTCTGAAGCGTTAGTGACGTTTTGCAGGAATAACACGCATATTTATCAAAGACACACAATTTTGTTTCTTGGCATGAAAAGCATGACAACAGCGGCGACGTTTGAATTTTTTTTAAAAAAATTCCCTAATAAAAATTTTATTTTTTTTTCTTATCTTTCGTGTTGAGATCCTTCAAAGAGTACCCTCTTACCATACAAAATAAAAAATAAAGAGCAAATTTTCCGCAGGACGTACTGGTATCATCTTGAAAGCATACTTTATTATAAAATGTTTTGTTAGCGTTGGTCATTAAAAAGTTTAAAATATTTTTGTTAGATGGAGCAAGACCATAACTGTCGAAGTAATATGCCGTGCTGTTTTTCTTAAAATATATCGAAATCCAGTGGCTCCCAGGTAAAGTATGCGGATCCGAATTCTCTATAAATGAGGAGTAATGTCTCTTTCGTAAGGGTATGAAATCGGAAGGATATACACCTCCAAATGTTTTTTTGATTCGACTGTCACCACAGGCATATTGACACAGAGTTAAAGTATCCATTACCGCCTTTGTTCGAAATGAATATTTCTGTATATGCTTTTAAACACTTCTTCGTACACTTGATGTTTCTTTGATGGGAAAATTTCAATAATTTTTTCGGCAAAAGCGAGAAAGAAAGCAATGCGCAGGTTCGCTATTTTATTGGAAAACATCATATCGCCTATACATCGAATTACCTCCTCGTCGCCACCCGCCTCCTTAGGTAGTTCGCTAATTTCATTTCCGTATATTTGCAAAACTTCGTCCATGATTTTTAATAATCTGTCGTGACTCCGCGTGACTTGTCTATTTCAATTATGTTCCTGTATTCAGCATAGACTATCAGGGTAACTGTTTCTGGCAAGGCCGCTGCAAATTTAATATCAATGGCTATGTTTCCGCTCTTATTTATGCTTACATGGCTTTCATTAGATGCCATATCTGGAGTCAAATCAACGGCATATAATGTATACCCATCCTTGTATTCATCAAAGGAGATATTGATGTTGGGGCTTGAATGATATCGATTTAAATCTGTAAAGATGCTTAAATAACTTCGCCCATAAAATGTTTTTTCGAAATTGGGCTGATAGGGTTTGGAAGGTATCATCTGTCCCCCATTTAATATGCATAGGTAGTTTAGGTTATAGTGATGAAATTTAAAAGGATTTCTGTTGATGCTTCCATTATAGGCGGCATTAGATACAAAACCTAGAATGAGACGTGTGGGTAGCTGACCAATAAAAGCGTTTGCTATAGTTGTCGATTGCAAACCGCTCGATATTGCAAAACTTTTTATGTCAATCCTACGAATGGGCATCTTAATAACTCCTTTTTCTAAAGCCTTTTCGTGTGCTATTAGGATGGAGAGAGCCACGCTGACTTTTCTCACGTATAGTTTTGCTAGCTGAATCCTAATTTTATAATTGTCGTTTGCCGACATCAAAGTGAAAACATCTTTATGCCTTTCCAGTTTAATGCGTACATTAACCCCGTTGACTAACAATTTCGGTTGAGTGGCCAAGTCGAAGTGCAATGGTCCCACGAGGTCGAGGCTTTGGCTAAGCTTGCAACGATTTGCACGCGTTGTATAACCTTCGTTTTCGTCTCCCACAACATCATGCTTAGATGCAGTATCTTTTGGAAATAAGCCAGCACTCAGTAGATTATCTTGACCTGATTTGGAATAGAACAACAAACTTTCCAAAAGGGCTCTATAAGAATAATTCACTTGTGACGAAACATGTTTATCATTTAAAAATATTGAACAGTCGGAAAACAATGTGTTTAAAATATAATTAACAGGTGCCACCCCGTCGGCGTCGGTGAGATTGGTATCGTTTTTTTTCGTTATTTTAAGTCGTGTGTGTAGTATCGTATGCGCCAAATCCAAATAGTGTTCACCATTACCGCTAATATAAAATTCTATGGGCGTCTTATCAGACAATGAAGATACGGGGTGGATTTCCACGAAGGAAGAGGAATCGATGCCCAGTTGTACGGCGACACCATTAAAGAGATCCAATTCCCTCTTAAGGCATATGACCCCCTGAGTTTCCATAACTATTAATCTTTATGTAAAAATATCTGCTTTTGTCTTACAACGCTTGCTCTTTGATTGACGATTTTTCCTCTTGCGCTTTCTTTTTACACCTTCTCCCCTCTGTAATTTTTCAAAAATATCACTTTTTATTTTATTAGAGGTCTCACGTAACCTGCTTCGAGCAGAGTCCTTAAATGACGATCCCACTGCAACATCTGACAAGACGTTCTTCCCTGCTTGCCTCAACTGTTTGCCCAAATAACGTCCGGCTCTAAGTGCCAACGGCGTAATGTATCGGCGCAAATCTCCAAAAAACCCATAACCTCGTTGGTGAGGTATACCTTGAAAGTAAACATCACCGCCGCCACCAACTTGAGCACAATAATAGGATTCGCACTCTTTCTGATTTAAGTGCATTTCTCTAAGGATGTTTTAAGAAAGTGAGAGGAAAGCTTGAACAATCTTCAATTTATATAGTTTTCTTACGGCGAAAAGACAGGACTACAAATGTTTTCCTCCCGTAAAGGTAATTTTTTTTCCGCTACTCGTTCTCAGTTCTATTTCTATCGTTTCCACATAGTGCTTTCGCAAAAGAAAATATATAGTTTTTTCATAATGCTTCACAATTTGATCATTTTTTTCATTCACGCAGGGAATAACCCTTAGCAGCGGAACATGCACATCTCCAACGTGATGTGATTCGATTAAATCGCTGTACACAAAAATTTCTGTAATGCCCCCGTCCAGTTCTAAAGGATAGTCGCTTATATATTTTCCGCTCTTGAAATGGGTGTTGACGAATCCCAGCAGCCCTTTCCCAAATTCCAGCTCCGATTCTGGAGGAACTTCTAAAAACACTTTTGAATTCGCTAATTGTCTTAAATGTACGTGTTGAAATTCGCGAAATAAAGTTTCCGGTGATTTATATACGCCTGCGCTGACATGCAAATGTAAAGTTTCTTTTTCAGTCATAGTTACTTCGGGATATCCTTTAATTATAAGTTCCACAGCTTCCCCCTCCTCCACAGTTAGGGGCAAAAGCACAGGAAACTTTCGCGTTTGCGAAATTATAAGGTTTTCGCGGACGCCGAGTATCCTTAAAAGGGAGGATGCTCTTTCTTGAGTAATATGCAGCTCCGTGTTTTCTGACACCTTTATTTCTAGTTGGGACTTCGTCTGATCGTAGGTGAAAGTGACAAAATTTTCCAATTTAAGATCTTGGATATTTTTTGCTACGTCGCCAAAGAGACCCCTAGATACATCTGCTTTTATTAAGGTTAATGGAATCAAATGCAGTTTCGTGCTAGAAGGGCTCCTATTTATGATTGAAAATAACTGATCTTTATTTTCAGCTATTGATCTGAATCTCATCACTTGAGATTTTTTAATAATAGTATCTTCATCTGGTAAGTAAAACATCTGTAACATTTTAGGAGCTTTTCTTTTAGAAATGTGTACTTCGAAACCATTTGCAAGAACCCAGCGAATACTCCTCCCTTCATGTTCTAGAACGAATTTTACAGCGTCCTCTCTACCGAGAATGCTACTAATTTTATCATTCAGTTTTGATAAAAATTCCTCTAGAGAAACATCTGCGTTTACCGAAACTAAAACGCCATAATTAAATGATAAAGTATGGCGTGAAAAATTAATAGGAATGCTTTTCTCCACATTCCTAGTTACTACATAGTCATTATTATACTCTCCCACATTGTACCAATTTCGTGGAATAAAAATTTCAGTTAGATCTACTTCCCAAGAATCGTTCAATAACAGAGGAGAGGCGAGTTTTGTTCGATAAGATGATTGATTGTTTTGAGGGAAAAACTGCATGCTCGCATTGCTGGGTAGAGTAACGTAGAATTTGTCTGTCATTTCATCCATGACGCTTTCACCCACGAATTAAACCGTCGATCAAAGCCTTTCCACTTGACGAAATATTCTTTCTTAGCACCGACACCTCTCGTTTGCAGAATTTTTTCCATTCTCCAGAAATCGTGAGAACTCTTTAATACTTTTTGTAACTCTTGTTCGTAAAACCTTCCTTTCAGAACTGTTCCTTTTAAATCTTTAAGCAGATATGTCGGCGGACTCGAATGATATCTCTTATATATGACAAAAACCTCATCCGTCCAACTGGGCAAATAACCTTTGCGAAATGCTCGCCTTGTTTTAGAAATCCTCACCTGGTCATTTACCTCAAATTTGTATCTCGGTTTTATGCTATAGCCATACAGTTTTTCAAAAATTTCACTTTCTAGTTCCGGCTTCACGTCGGCAGGTGCATAACCAGTACTACGATGAATACTCAAATTATAGCTTTTCAAAACTGATTTCAAGACATGCACATACCTGTAGGAATTGGTGTAAGTAAATATTCGATAGAGTTTAGATTTTAGCGTTCGATTAAATCGCTCTACAACACTCGCCTTGTATTCGCTGTTAGAGGCATAATGATATATTCCATGTCTTCTAAAATAGTCACGAACTTTTTTATTAAAAAATTCTTTTCCCTCATCTGTTTGTAAATTCACCACAAAATTTGTCTCCTTAAATAGCTTCTTAAATCCTTCGAGTACAGAATCTGCACTCTTCGATTTTAAAGGAATGGCATACCCGCGTTTAGAAAACACATCAATTGCTGTTAATAAATATTTTACACCATCGTTATATTTAGAGAGCTTAGACAAATCAATCAAATCGCATTGCATTAATTCTCCAATGCCGAAAGACAACACCTTCCGTCGTTTGAAATTAAAGCGAACTGGTTTATGTAACGTATAAGCATCCTCTTTCATTAACCATTGACTTGTCGTTTTCAACGGAAGTTGTGCGGCACGAGCCAATCTTACCACTCCGCCATACGAAGCGGGGTTTTCTACATCGTAATAGATATTTTCTAAAATTGCGTCGGCATCGTTTAAAGCTCCTCCCATTCCTCTTTATAAGGTGTTTGACTTTGGGATCTCCTTCTTCTTTCCTGCTGTACTTTATATCTCTGCTGTTTTCTTTTTGTTTGATGATCGAAGTCTTTCACATTTGATGGGGGCCATCGAAAGACATTTTCCTCGCCGCTCGAGGATTTATTTTTCGTGAAGGGGTAGTGCGATGAGGTATCTCTCATGCGAGACAACACATTCTGATTCCCTATCCATGAGCGCGGTATATTAATTTCTTCGATAGCCTTTAGAAATACATCGAAATGCCTTGGCTCTCGAGCATTTTTTATATTTCTCATTAGGTAATTAAAGAAATCCACCATACTGGATCCCTGAATCGTTTTACCGTCAAGAATCATTTCTCCGCGATCGTTCCATGAATAAAGCCTCGATTTTAATTTTTCGGCGACCAGAGGCACCAATCTAGAAAATTTCTGGGGTGTTGATAGAATAATATCCCTAATAACAGGATCTTCCACTTGCTGGAATCCCTTCTCTTCTTTAGTTTCTTTCGCTTCATTCGCAAGGCTCACACGTATAGGTTCTGGTGGTGCGTGCACTGTTCTGTGATACCGCGTGATTAGTTGCCCCAACAACTTTGCTTTCATGTCGTCGGGTAATTTTGCTCTTTCTAATAACGTGTCTATGTCATCTTCCAATCTCAATTCTGGCTTCTGAAGATGATAAGACGATACCAATTCTTCGGGTATGAAAGCCACTCTTTTGGCCATTGTAGCCCAAAATTGGGATCAAGAATTTTTTTTACAGTCGTTTGCTGATAACTGGTCCTAAAATACCACCCAAGGCAGATATTATTGCCGGAGCAATCAATGGTATAAAGCCTCCCGATTGGTTGACTAAATTTTTTTTTCTTTTGTATGCTTTCGTGTTTTTTAGATAGCAACCTTAAGAGATTCTTATATTTTTTCAGCTTACGTACATTAACGGGGATATTTCCATTCAAAATATTTAAACAAACTTCGCAGAGAGATAAAATTTGATCCTTATTTGCAGTCTGTAACAAAGCACGTTTCTGCGATGGGTGGGAATGAGCTAATATTCGCAAGAAATGATACTGCTTTTTCAAATTCTTCTTCGTCATTTCGGACGAAATAACCACAGTATTCCGTCTTTATCTGGAAGCAGATTTTCGCGCATCCGATACTCCTCCGATGTTTGAGGGTGTAAGTCGATAACTAAATAACCAAAGGGTTTCGTAGTTGCTTTTATATAAGCATCCGTCAAAAAATGCCAGTTCTGAGGATATAACTGTCGTCCTAAGCAACTAACTTGGGAGACATCTCTTGCATTTTTAAACAAAATGATATAATGCGCATTAAGACTAATGTCGCGCATAACCTTTAAAGGAGGGAATAAGTTTTGTAATATCACTATAACGCTGACTTCACAATGGTGTGAGGCGGCAGTAAAAAGATCGGCAATTTTCTCATTTAGTCGATGCATCAGGTCATCGACCACTATCAAATCCCCTTTTTTGTATCTATCCGGAAGACCTTGAATGAATTCAATGTCTGGTTCTTCCCAAAGCCAAGGTGCGGAATACGAATAACACCATTTTACTTTTCTGATAGGGGCTTCATATATTCGATTTCGTATCATTTCGCGTACCAACGAAGTTTTACCTGATTGACTCGGTCCAATAACCAAACAGGAACTTGGATCTTTGAATTTTAACATCGCTTATAAATTCCTTTTTTTTTTTTTTTTTTTTTTTTTTTTTCCTTTAACAAAAATATATTTACATTCATCCAACCGTTTCCGATATCCGAGGACTCAAATGTCTATACATTTTGTCTGCAAAAACTGCATAGTTTCATAAATTCCCCCCTCATCATTTGTACGCCAATTATATCAGCTTTCAACATATCGACATCTTTCCAAAAATAACGTATATCATAAACTGTTTTATTCTCTTTTACACATACATGCAAAAACAATTTTCGACCAATATAAACCGATTCCTTACAAGTAGAATTTCTTAAATCCACTTTCCCTTCACCCCATTCACAAGTCCTCATTAATTCTCCGAAAAATATTCCTACGACGACTATTGTTATTGCCAACAATAAAACGAAATTTATAATAAAAATACTCCATTTTGTTGCACTCATCTTGAATCTACTACTCTTAATTCTCACTTTCAACTCCCTTTTTATACTAAATATTTCCAAAAAGAAAAAAAAAAGAAAAACGAAAATGCACAAGCGAACTCAAGACGACGAACCCAATGAATGTCCTGACGTTTTATGGGTTACTGCTGGTCGTCTCCGACCCCCGCCGTCCAAAGAAGGTTAAAAAAACTACCAAAAAGAAAAGAAGATACTAATTTTAAGAAAATCGAAGGCGTTTTATGAATTGTGTTGGTGGTGGGCATGCCCTCAGAATGTCGCTGCTGTCCATCTCCAACCCCATCCAAAGAACGTTCAAAAAACTACAAAAAAGGAAAGAAGATACTATTTCTAACCAAGGAAAAATCGAATGCGTTTTATGAATGGTGTACGAGGGGGACAAGCATTCACAACGTCGCTGCTGTCCTTCACTTACACCATCCAAAAAACGTTAAAAATACCACAAAAAAAAAGCACTCACAGCTGGTGGCTATCAAACAAAAGAAACCTACCGATCGACAACAAACATGTTCCAAAAGTCAACAACCGAGAGGTCAGTCTCTAACTAAAGCAATCCCATTTTAGAAAAACATAGTATATGACAAACAGTCTCGCCTACATTACCGCCTACTACTACATCCAAGTACTTTTGAAGGTCGACGGCACTTCCGGGGTGCAGGGATACTCAAACTCTAACTACTTCAGACGAATTTTCATTCCAAGGGAGTTTAACCTCATATCGCTTTTCTTTAAATTTAATAGTTCTGTTAAAATTCCCTAAAATGTCATTATCTATTTTACTAATTTCCTTCCCTTGTTCAATCCCCAATGTTTCTAATTCCCAAAACTGCTTTAACTGTGTTGAGACCAATGTGTCGTCAACAATAATGTCCATGTTTACCAATTTACCGTTAGAATCAGTCCGGCCTTGAAGGCACCATCCAAATATTGTTTCGGAAGCCATAAGTTTATTTTTAAAACGTTTAAGTCTACCAGTTATTACTTCATGATAGTAATCTGCTCCGATCAAAACGGCAATATTTTTATCAATGAATTGACAAGAATCAGCTAATTGTAATCCTATTAACTCTTTGTTAATTTTGGAAACTGGGATATCAGGGAAAGGCAAATTAGTTGCACATATTTTGGTTAGTTTCTAAAGCTTCAATTTCTATATTTAGGGATGGTTTACTTTTGTTTTCTAGTTTAACATTAACAACATTGTAAGTTTGTTCTGTTGCCTGGTTAACCCCAAAGGCAAATACGGACAAAGTCTCCTTTCGAATAACAGGTAATTTACACTTCTCTGAAATGTCCCGAATTATAAAACTTCTCATCGATCCATTGTCTAATATAATACGAACTGGTTCTAAATTATCCTTCTCAAAAAATAGACGTATCATCACAGTACACGTTTGTAGCAATGCACTGCGGAAAGTTTCGGTTTTTAATTGACTAATCTGAACATCATCTTCACTGGATGGAATTGTCAACACGACCTTGTTTTTCTCCGATTTGGTTTCGAGTTGGAAACAAATAGACCTATTTTGTTTTTTATTACATATTTCGCACATTTTTCTTTCCTTACACTACTTAATTTTATGCTGAGATTTTAGACACAAAAAACATCGGGCTTGAGATTTTAAAATATTTCTTTTCTCCTCCACGATTTTAATTTCGCAGTGCTCCGAATCGTGTAGTTCGTCACAATATATGCATTTACTGCTAGCGACTGGAGCAACATATTCATACGTTTTAGGCGAACTTCTTTCAAACTGTTTACTGCGCTTGTTGTTTACATTATCGTGAGCGGAGTGGAGACGATCGTTTGATTTATGCCTCCAGTTATGAATCATTTCCGCTCGGGGTTTTGTTTTTGTTTCTCTACCGTCATTAACTTAACATTTATTTAATTTTAGCGTAGCTCTTTCGCGGCTTACGAATAAATTCCATTGATTCGTTAACGTTCCATGCTTGGTTACTGTTTCTACTGCGACTGTATTCTAATGTTATCTCTGATGGAATTAGTTTTAGCAATAATGGACAAAGTAAACTACCTTAAGTAAACTACCGTAAGTTTCTGATACCACGTTCATTGACTTTAAGCATCTAACTTGAGTTTCACACTGATCATATAAATTCCTAAGATTTTCTATATCCCTTACATTTCTAACAGGGGAAAGATTTAACAGTTTATTCATATGAGCATTTATTACTAAATCTTTTCTCCCAAACCTGTTAATTAACAGTTCTATGGCTGAATCGTAGTTCTCATTTGTAAGCGAGAGTCCGGAAACGGCATTTTAAGCTACCCCACTTAGTAATGACTTTAAGTAACTGAACTTATTTACTTTCGATAATGAGTCATTGTTATGGATAACTGCCTCGAATTGACTCCAAAATTCCTGCCAATTGCTAGAATCACCAAAAAATTTAGCGATAGTCAATTTTAGAAGGCGAATAATTTTATTATTTTCAAGTTTGGAATCTATAGCGGTTTCATTAGGATCCGAATTTTCGAGTTTGTGTAATTCCCTCAATTTTTTTCTTGCTCTAAATTGCCACAGTTGGATTTTTTCTTCATATTCTAGAGCGGATGAAACTTCAAGTTCAAATTCATCCTCTGGGACCTTCAAATCCTGTTCTATTTGAGTGTTTAAATCACTCAGAGTTTTTGCCCTTTCATTTAATATGTCTAAAGTTTCTTCTATTACATTTATACTAACGTCATCTTTGCTTAATTCTGTCTCAATTTTCTTTAGTACCTTGGGCACTGCGGTCCTTAATACTTTGCGTTTCAATTTAAGCTTAGCGACAGGATCATCCATAATTACACTTTAAATAGAAAACTTATCCTACCTTTTGCAGGCTTCGCACACTTCACACCGCGCTAATCCCTATTTTCGAATATTAACCGGCTTCCCGGCCGATGCACCAAAAAATGTTTATGTACGCACTAATGTACACTAATCGAATCACGAATGTCGCTGCCTACGCATCTAACTATCTAATGACGTATCTAAATGCCGCATCTAAAATTTCTGCAAGCGGTGGTTCAGCTATAATTCTACGATCAAATACTCAATCTAGTTTTAAAAGGTTTATTAAAATACTAAAATTAATCTAATCTAGAATCTAGAATCGAATCTAATGTTACATCTCAGGAGCAGCGTTCTAGCTGCGTCATAACAAATCGAAAGTCAAGTTCTCACTGTTGCCATTCTGAGGCAGAGAAAAATTTGTTTCTAATCAAACCGGAACATCGGCATAGTGAAAGTTTCTAGTCAAACTGTCAGCCTCTTATCTTCGTTATCAAAAATACAGGAATTTATATTGCATGAACGCTTGAATGTTTTCCTCTGGAAGAGAAATATCCTTATTGATGGAAAAGTTTGGATTCCCCCAAACCCTGTACAACTCATCAGTTTCTATGAACAGCAGACTACATTCATTAAGGCTTCCACAATAAAAAGTTTTAAATTTTGATTTTTATATCCATCTATATATACTAGAAACGTTTTCTTATATATCCTCTACAAGGAACATAAATTTAATAAATTGCTATGGATTATTGGAGTAAATTTGAGTCAGTATTTTAAGTATAAGTAATTTAGATTTCTGTTGTAGTAAAATATTTTAATAAGCTCTATAGAAATACTCTTTAAAACCGAAAAAATTCTAAAAACCTAAACATTAAAGTACTATATCCACATATATATCCACCTGTATATATGAATTCCTGAACGCAAAAGAAAAAATTATTTTTTGTTTTCAAGATATGCATATTCAGATTTGAATTTGAATGAAGAATGTGAATCCGAATTTTTCGACGCAAACTTTGGTTCGAACAGTAATGTATTTTAAAATAAAATCTTTATTTTATATTAATTCTTGCCTAATTGCTCACTACCAGTTTTTCCATATCCTCCAGTGTTATAAAAATTTTGAACTTAATTATGCAAAAACATTGAAAAACACTAAAATGTATTAAGCTTTTGAATAAATCTGCTTTGTCGTTTTCAGGCAAAGCGGTGGTTGTGGAACACATGTTAGTTCGTTGTTTACTATGTAGCTAAGTTGTCTTTGGGAAGGTGCTGGTTGCCGAATGTTTTCGCCATGTGATTCGGAACTTTGGGTCATACAGAGTTTAAATGGTGTACGACCTCCTGCTCTTTACCGCTCTATCTCTGCCTCTGCGGGAATCCTAAGTGAAAAATAAAATTCCAAAAATTTTGGGCACACAGCTGTGTTGCCTCTTCATGAGTTGGAACAGAGCAATTAACAGTTATAAGGCATAGGTTGTAGTTTCCATCCAGTGTTTCAATGAATATAAATTATGGAATGCCTAAGGTTCAAAACCATGTACATTAAACATTAAAAAAATATCTAATTAGTGAGCAGAAATAGGAAAATTGCATGAATGGTTGAACTGATGCAAATTAGAGGGAGTCACATTATCTCGAAAAAGTTAGGGATAGGAAAAATCAAGTAAATCATAAGTTTGATTTTTTTGGGGGGGGGGGGAATTTTTGGTTTTAATACTTTTTTATTTTTACTTTTATAGAGTTTTGATATTTTTTAGTTTTAGAGCACATAAACACAACACTAAAGCAGAAACCGGACAGGAAAGATTGTACAGATTAATAGGCTCATTGGCGCTTGCCTCGAAATAAGACTATATATCAAACGTAGAGAATGTGAAAACACTTTAAATACAGATTGATTCTTAATGATTAATCCGTTTTAAATTGAACTGATTCCAAAAAATTATGGATGAGTAATGTATGAACGAAAGCGAAGTTTTCCAATGTTTTATGTGTGGCTTTTCCATGTTTTACTTCAATTTTTTGAATTTTGCGAAGATTATAAAAAGGATAATAATACTCTTTTAACTTTCTTTATTTTCGCCTCTGCAGGTACAGCTGGTGTATGTGTGTGAGCAAATTTTGTGAAGAATAAAGGAATGTTTTACAGCCATAGGGAAATCATATTGTGTAAAATTCAGTATTTTTGGAGTTTAACTGTAATAACAAATTCACCGGAATTTTTTATTGTGGATACAACCCAGCAACATCGCTCTCAAATTGATAATTGTATGTTATTTCAAACACCTTGCTGTTTCAAGCACTCATTTTTAAACGCAAATTGTGTAGATTACGATTTTTGAATTTTGCTACAATTTTTGAAAATTTTAAATGAATTGAATTGTCTTCATTTACAATACAGCTTTCCGATACATATCGCGAACACGTTTGGCAGCAGATAGCATTTTAAGACAACCTAGCTCAAGAGCCCGCAATGAGTTAACAGGTCCTAAATCACCGCTTTACCCCAAAGAAGAATAGCATTTTCATTTTAAAAGCAATCTTAGCACTTTCGCTGCGCATCCCGCGATTTCCACGGGCAATGTAGAAGTAGAAAAATTTGCGCAACCTGCGATCTCCGCGGGGATGAATTTTTGCCGTCTATCTAACTGTGCAACCCGCTCTTTGGCCGTTCAACGTTTCCTTTAGGCTTTTTTGTGGTGTTTAATTGTTTACTGTGGGTTAACAGATGGCGTTAGTGTTCACTTTTCTGCCAAATATACAAGAATACGTTAATATTGGTTTTCTTTCCCGAGCTATCTCGGGCAAATGAAAGAAGTGAAATATTAGTCTTTGTATGATAGTTTTTGAAACAAGGGACAACTCAAAGTGATACCTGACATTCTACACTGGTATCTGCTCTCTTTTCTTACTGGCTTACCGCTAGAATCTATTTCACGTGAGCACAGCGTACACTGTCTTGTTGGATTTGATTTTTTTCCCAATTTTTTCCCACCTCTTCATAATCACTATCTGAAAAATCATCGCTTTCGCTATCTAGCATCATTGCCATTATTATTATTATTATTTTTATTATTTTTTTTCAACGCTTGTATTCTTTATACATTACTAATCCACAAGCCAACGTATACTATACAATGGGGAAACACGTGACCAGTCCCTCCAAAAGAACCGCGCAACCAACAAAATTTGGCAAACTGCCAATCAAAGCTGAATATTTCCTTTCATTTCCTCCAGGCCAAGTAAACCCGTGATAAAACAAATCGTACTAACAAATTCTGCTTCGCCCGAGTTTTCACAGGGTAATAATTAAAACTAATTGCTTTTACACATTCTCGAGATAATCGAGATAATCAGGCAAACGGTTAAAACTAATTGCTTTTACACATTCAAAAAATTTAAAATTCAACTTAAAACCTACATATTTTGATTTGTTTCGTTTTGTTGTCTTTAATAGTAAAATAAAAAAATGTGATGATTTTTTGCATGTTTTTTCCAAAAACATTGTAAAGAATGCGGTTAATGTAGCATTTTGCGCGCGCTTTTCAAAGCTCAAAGATGTCTGGCAGGGAGCGTTTCGCGAGTGATATAGCCTATATTCCTGACGATATTTCCGACACTGATAGTAGTTCTGACTCTGATTTCAAGTATATTGAAGATAGTTATAGCGAAACTGATGAGAATTTCTCGGATTCCTCTGCAGATGGTGATGAAGCTGAAAATTCAGTTTCTATTGAAAACGTTCGACAAGTGGTGTAAAGTATGCAAAATATTACATTATGCTAGTATTTTTATTAGTATATATGTTTTACTTTTGTATTTTATAAAATAAATCATAATTTAACCAATATTAATTTTGAAAATTTTCCTTTTATACCATTATTCTTCAATTTCAGTATTCTGACAGCCTTTTTCTATGATTTAATGCTATATTGGAAAAAAAAAAAAAAAACTCTTTTACAAATTTTTTTTTACATTTTTCACTCTAAAATATATGTAGATTTGAAATATGCAATAAAAAATACGCAATTTTTGAACCTACTTTGATATAAAAAAAAGCACGCAGTGAGGAGAGGCTTAATAAATAACAACTGTTATTGCCAATGCCAAATGATTATACGTTACGGAGTGCCTATGGTTCAAACTATGTACGTCCACATCAGAAAAATATCTAAGTAAGAAATAGGAAAATTGCATAATTTGTTATCATGATGCACACTAGAGGGAGCTACATTAGCTCGAGAAAGTTCAGGGATAGGAAAAATCAAGTTTTGATTTTTTTCGGAAATTTTATGATTTTAAACTTTTTTGTATTTTTTAATTTAATATATATATATTTTTTGGTGCATATTTTTTAAAAGTTTTTATAACACATAACTACGACACTAAAGCAAAAAGCGAAAGGAAAGATTTTACAGATTAATAGGCTCTTTGGCATATGGCACTAATCATAGCGAAGTAAGGATTAAATTTTCCCGACGAAATATCCAGGGCAGCGGGTATGGATTAAATAGTGAACAGATTGATAAGAATGCAGAGGTGGCCACTTTTCAGCAATACTGGAGTAGGAGAATGCTAGACCAATTACATGGCTAAGTACGTCCGGGCGCTAGAAGGTCTTTTATAAGGTCCATGGCTGGAAATGAGAACAAAGGGGCGTGTCTACGTCTTTTAGATGGAGCGAGGTCTTTTCTGCGAGCTGCAAATAGCAGGATCGTAGGCTGGTAACTGTTGAAGTGCACGGTTATCAGTCTGTTCAATTTTGAGGAATAAATTTTGACTAAGATTTTTAATAACAACGTCTATGGGTTTAATGTTAAGATCCGAATGAATCACATCAGTACGGACATAATAGGCTGCATTAAGGACTAAACGCAGGGTCTTACTTTGGAAGCCTTGAAGTATTTTTATGTGTGTTTTTGCAGCTCTACCCCAGATGGTGCAAGCATACAAAAATATTGGTCGAATGATGGAAGTATAGAGAAAAGCTTTGTTTTTGATTGACAGAGAGCTCTTTCGGCCTATAAGAGAGTAAAGTTAGGTTCTGACGGTCTTCGCTTTATTGAGTGTATAATCAATATGAAGACGCCAGATTAATTTGGAATCAAGTATCACTCCTAGGTACTTATATGAATTTGACCAGGGATATAGTCATCGAAGAACTTATAATTATTATTAATGGTAGGGTACGGGATTCGGGAGCGTGTGAATATCATGGCAGCATATTTAGAGACGTTAATTTTGATTTTCGAAGTTATGAGCCGGTGCTCAAGGCTATGGAGATAACTCTGAATATTGTGAACCAGAACATTCAAATGTTTGTGTTTTGTTAGGATGGCCGTGTCATCTTCATAGAGTGCTAGACTAACACTGGGTGATTTTGGAATGTCGTTGATAAAGATGTTGAACATAGTCGGTCCATGTAGACTGCCTTAAGCTACGCCACTTAGGATTGGACGGGAAGCCGAAATGATAGAATTAACTCGTACTGAGAAAGAATAGTTAGTGAGATACGAGTTAATTATGTGAATACGTTGAGCCGGAATACCAAGTCGCATGAGCTTGATAATAATACCCGTATGCCAAGTCCTATCAAATGCTTTGGCTATGTCAAGAAAAATGGCGCCAATAAGCATTTTGATACGAAAGCCTTCGTGAATGAACTCCACTGTCCTCAGAAGCTGGTGCGTTGTGCAGTGTTTTGCTCGGGAAGCAAATTGCTCGTCAATAAGTACTTTTTGGTTCCGGAGAAAAGCATTCAGGCGTTTAAGTAGCAGAAATTCGTAAATCTTTGATAACGAAGATAGGAGGCTAATAGGTCTTTAATTTTGAGGATTTGAATGGCACTAGCCGGGTTTTGGAATAGGCACAGTAAGTTCTCTCCTACAGCTTTGAGGAAAATAGCAATGCAGTAACATATAATTTATGAGTATTACTAAGAAAAATAGATAGCTGATGTGTAGGTATTTAGTCATGCGGTTAGAAATAAAGACCAATACAGGCGGTCTCTTACAATTAATTTAGCGTCACATTCGCTAACTTCGTTCGTGGCTGCATATTGTATGTCTCTCTGTCATGAAGAGTTTCGAAATATCTCAATCTAGTTGGAGGGCATTTGCGGTAAACTGTTAGCGAGGCCAAATTTTCAAAATTTTATACCGTTGAAGACAAGGAAAATGTGGTGGTCAGCAATTTGGCAATGATTCATACTTGCTGTTAAATTGTATTCTAATCAAAGCTTGTACCTATAAGTTCGATTTTAAATATACGCCTTAAATGCTTTGACAAGCATACTTCTCATGGTTGGATTTATGAAACGCAATCGTCTCAGAATATTTCACCGGTCTCATAGATTTTCTGATGTAAATTAAGATCTGAGTTTCCAAACCGCATGTTATTTTTATGATTTTTCCAAAAGTCTGTATAATGACTAACCTTTTTCCTAATTATACTGCAAAAGAATTATCAACAAATTGCTTTTATGCTTTATTTCTGCAACTTCGTTGAAGATGTTTAGAAACAATTTAAACCATTTCGTTGTATAAAGATCAAATGGATTCCTTTTAGATTGAACTAAAACGAATCATTCCCAATGTAGCAATGAAATAATGCAAACAGATATTCTTTCAAAATCTTGTAAAATGGGAAGGTCCGAAATGTACTG
The DNA here is from genome assembly GCF_044657685.1 of Stegodyphus dumicola. Taxonomy (NCBI): domain Eukaryota; kingdom Metazoa; phylum Arthropoda; class Arachnida; order Araneae; family Eresidae; genus Stegodyphus; species Stegodyphus dumicola. The sequence continues at coordinate 259,849,461 of NC_140771.1, read as the reverse complement.
AATTTTGAAACCCCTTTCGTCTGGTCTAGCAAGGCAACTGTTGATGTCATGTTTTGAATCTCGCAATCGAAATCCAATACTCCAGACACGTTTTGTAGTAAATGGCAAACTTTATTTCCACGCTACCCAGTGCGAATAAGTTGAATTCTTTTTTAAAACGATTATATATTTTCGTTCTTTTCTTAGCTTTATTTCCGATTTATTCACTTGAGATTATTTTATTATTTCTTTCCGAATTCTTCTTCCTAATATTGAAGAAATCCGAAGATTTGACATACATTCTTTTGAAACGAAAATCGAGTGCAGTTCTCTAATGTAATTGTATTTCTTTGTCTATTCAGACCACGAATTGTTAAATGTTAACTTATTTGCACTACTTAATGCATATTAAGGCAGCAGGAACGCATCTTGAATAACAAATATGATGAAGACACAATAACACGCCGAACAAATGTTAATTCAGAAGTCAAACTACAAAAATAGGCCCATCAGCGGCCGAGCGGTAAAAGCCGCTGAACACTGGCAGTTTGTTCCGGGGTTCGAGTCCCGGCGAACGGGCTGGCTGCATGGGCGTTTTCGTGGATTTCCCCTGTGTAACGTGGATACGAGCCAATTTCCCTTAAAAAGACTTCCACGGGGCATCCCTCCCTTTCCGTGTAGTGCCTAATGGCGGAGCACGTAATAAATAAAAAAAAAAATAAATAAATAAAAAATCAGCATTATATTTTCAAATTTTCACAGGACTAGTTTCGATGGTTTTGCCGAACCACCATCGTCAGCTGCAAAAGCCGCAAAATTGAGTTGAATTAATAACAAATATGAATTAAGCGTTCTCATTTTGCTTTCAAATGTATAGTTTCATTATGTTTTTACTTAATTCTACCTTTATTACGTATTTAATTTCCTTCGCTCTGTGTGTTTATTTCATTTTCCGCTTATGAATTTAATGTATTTAATTGCAAACGAAAACTAGATTATCAAAAGAAAACAATGTGTAAAACATCGTTGAGTGCTTTTCAGTAAAATTATGCTTTAAGTAAATTATATTTGGAGAGTCAGATCAGTTGTGAGTTATATGTTCATTATGTTTGAACTGTGAGATTACTACATTAATCATGTGTTGCTATGTGTTAATTATGTTTGAAATGTGGAATTGAATAATGCTTCTTTGTTCTTGTAAAATATTTTATGAAACGAATGCCACTTCGAAATAAAATGAGTTTATCAATTGAAATGTTTGTCGAGCATGACCAGTACAAAGTAGCAAAAGTGCTTAAAATGAAAAATAAGGATCCGTATTTGCAAATATAGTGTAAACCACATTAACGGGGGTACCAATAATGACTTCCAGTCACTAAAGGGTAAAGCCGAATTTTTGCTTGCCGCCTTTCAGAATCCGTCGTTACAAGAATCACTGCATATTTAATTCGTATGTAATTGATGGCTAATCCAAAACTAAAAACATAATTATCATTGGTAGTGATATGCAAGTTTGAAATGTTTAGTATGACTTCGATTTTAGACTTAAAATCAAGCAAATCTATTTTGAAAGTGAATATCGCATAATAACTCATCCTGTCTTTAGCAATTAAGAGTTAATAAAAACCATATTCTAGTGAATTAGATCTCTTATCATTCTATTATCATTATTAACTGCAAGATTATTTCATCTCTAGTTTAATCCATTCTAACACGTTAAATTTTAAAATAATTGCTCTTCTGAACAATCACCGCTACAGGAATAAATTTGGTATTTTTATCATTATCCATTCCGGTTAGTGAACTCAGCTGGAAGTTTCCAACTGTTAGAAATTTTGCCGCGAAGCCGATATTTAGGCTCATTTTGAAATAGTGGTGGAACAAATGCGAAAGTGTTTTTAGTCGTTCTCTCGATTCCAGAAAATTATTGTTATCTTCAATATTGTCTACGTGGACTTACATTCTGTCAGTCTACTTTAAGTCATGGTAACCGGAACGCATGATAATCACAGCGACTGGCAGAAGTTGGAGACAGAAATCTTAATTCTGTTTAAATCTTGTTCTTACGTCTCGAGAAACACGATTGCAAACTAGTGATTGCGTTGATTATCATTTTAAGATGTGTCCTCGGAATGTAGTGCATCGTCATTCCTGGTATTTCAAGGCCCACCAGCGGCCAAGCATTAAAATCGCTGAACACTGGAAGTCCCAAACTGGGTTCTATTCCAAGCGAACGGGCTGGCTGCATAGGCGTTTTTATAGTTTTTCCCATGTATAACGTGTGTAGAAGCCAGTTTCCTTACTACTTTCCCCACGAAGGCATCCCTCCTCTTAGGCACATAGCCCTAGTTTGCTTTGCCAAACTCTACCAAACCAACCAAAATGTTATTTCAAAGCGTGTGATGCATAGTATTCAAAGTTAAATTAGGCTCAATTAACCAGGAATGTATAGAAGAACTATCAGGCACAGAGAATTCTGCCCTGAGGGGCTTCTAAAACCGTCCAGGCCATATCAATGTTACACATAGGTTAAAAGCCAACAAGTAAACCTGCGCTCGAAACCAGCTCCAGTTACCAGCATTGAGAAGGTCTTTAAGCACATGATAAATCCCGGATACGCAATACCTGAAAGTTATTTGCCACCAGTTCGTATTCATATCTGCAACAATATATAATGTTACAGTTTAAGGATAAAAATATTTAGCGTCAATTTATATTTTGAGTAGAAAATGTTTGCAATAAAACTTTTCAGCTGTCTGTATAAAGCCAGTCTCATACAGTAAAACAGACTTCATAAGCAAATTTGTTATCCCGAGGAGAAACATTTGGGGTTAACTGTGTTTCCAAATGATCAGCTAGAACCTGCGTCTTGTCTTTGAGTGCAGCTATGGTATCCGTGAAGATGGGTTTATTACAGCCATTCTGATTTTTGAGTTTCTCAATGAAGAACCAAAGCGAGCAGTCATTGGGACTAAAATTGCATATTTTCTCTTCCCACAAATTTTCTCTATGCTCTGCGATACTCTTTCTAATTTGTCTATTTAACTTATTAATCTCCTTAACCTCCAGACTCCAGGTAAGGTGCCAACGCGTATCGTACGTGCTGGGTTGGCAGTATAAACAGTAGTGGGCGGAATATAGTAGCTTCGACCAATCCGGTGATATCACGAAAATGTTTACACAATACAAATTTTTATGCAATCACAGTTCTGTGCCCTCCACGGGAGCAAAGTCCATTTCTGGCTTTGCCATAAGAGTAAAATGTGGAATAATCAGAAAAGATAAGTAGAAAAAATAGTATTTACACTATGTACAACGATTCGTTAAAGATGATGTATCCATAACACTGAAACTGCTTTTGGTCCTTCAGCATTTTTAATTGGGAAAAAATGAAGAATTAATAATAATTATATTACATCCAGGAGGTAAACTGAAAATACTTTATTAAAAATAGAAATTATATGAATAAATAAATGATAAAAATTAATGATTATACAGAACCAGAAGAATTACCTGATGCTAATCAACATCCACTATTACGTCAACATCCATTCAGATTATTTATAGCACGGCCATCCGGATGTAGTAAACAAATTTATTATTAAATCTTATTAATGGCTTTGAAAAGCCAAAAGTTTTAAGATTAGATTTTGATGCATTTTACAAAAGTGCTAAACATATAAATGAACCCAAATATTCTAAATTACAAGAAACACATACTTTCTTTGAAGATATTGAAAGAGATGATATCCTTAAAACTAAGAAATTAAATAATAAAAAGAAATATTAAATTTTTATGATAAGAAAGAAAAAGTATTATTTTCATCAGATTTAAATGAATTTATAACTGTCGATGATTTAGATCCTTCAAGTAAAAATCTTGTTGTTTAAAATGATTGCGTAACAGAAAAAAATCAAAAAGATAATGAAGATATGTTTATTAGGGAAAGAAAGAAAAATGCGTCTATTATTTACATATCGCACAACTTTTATTTATCTCCAAACACTATTAGAAAAAATTGTAATTATTTTATATTTTTTAATACACGATCTAAACAAATTCAGCAAATAATAAGGGATGTTGATGGCTGTATCTCAAAAGAAGAATTAAAAATTCCCTGATACGTTTTTCATGTTCGATTTAAAAAATCATAAAATAAGATACCGAAGGAATTTTGATCCTATATTAATTATGGAAGAATATTTAGAGAAAAATGAATGTATTTCCAGAAAAAGTTACAAAAATTTTAAAACGACAAACATATTATTCTCAATTGGGCATATTTGTTTTAAATGCATCAGGTTTATCAGCCTTTGCATGTATACCTCTTACCGTTTTAAGTATAAGTGCAGGAATTTTTCAAATCATTCGAGAAAATATCAATATTTCCGAAAACAAAAGAAGAATACAGACGATGTTACAAACAATTATTAAATTTACTGAAAGCTAAATCCAAAAATATCCATCATCTTGCATGGTGGGCAATAATCTCTATAAACTTCATGAAAATTTGAACATTTTCCTTTCTGATTACAATCTGAGCAAAGGTAACGAACACACATTTTTCTCCTTTTGAAATGCCTGTTACTGATGGAAGGTATATAGTATTTAAATTTCTGACAATTAAATGGATATAAATATATTCGTAAATTCAAAAGAATTTTCATCCTAACAAATGGATGTTAACTGAGGTGGAGTTTTTAAAAACACAGTTTTAAGTGAAGATTTAATTAGAAATTTTGAAATGCAGTCGATTGGCAATTGATATCTGGATTTCAAAAATTATCAGAAATTTTATTAGCGAATATAGAGATAGAGTAGATTGAGAAAATATATCAGCTTATCAGAAATTAAGTGAACCATTAATGATTATGCGTGAAAATGAAATTAAATGGGATATAATATCTAGGTCTCAATAATAATCTGTAAAATTTATTTTAGATAATGAAGATAAAGAAAATTGGGATAACATAACATATCAGAATATCAGACATTAAGTAATAATTTTATTTTGCAAAATTATGAAAAATTAAATAATAAATTAATTCTAGATACCGAAAACTACCGGAAAATACTATTAAAGAATTGAAGGATATAGTTGCGATTAACACTACGAATGCGTAGTTCGAAAGGGTTTTAATACTCCGGGTTGTAATTCATGCATGAATTGCAATTAGTAGGGACAGAAATGCAATATCTCGCAGAGGATACGTCAGATTGGTGAGTGAGGTACATCTAATATCCTTCCAGTTATGCGAGCACTGCTACTTCCCGTGCATGATTCCAGCGTTATACCATTCACAAGTTTTTTCTACCGCAGTAATTCGTCCCTTCGCCAACGAGAGTTCAAAATTCTCCTTTTATGCTCATTTGTTTACACATAATAAACCTGGGTCTGATCGGTTATAAGCCCGAATTCGTACGGTATGTACATCAGATATTGTGCACATTGTGCAAGCGTTAAACCAAAACAAACGTAAAAATTCTACTAAAGAAAATTAAATATGAATGATAAGTAGAAAACAAAATCATAACATGATCTATAACTACTCACCTGCGATCTGGAGGATAAAAATCGATGTTCTTGAAATGGCGAGTCGTCAGAAATGAAAGTACTTGCGATGCTTTTACAGGGCCTGTGTTAGCAAAGTCCAGACGTCAATAGTTGTATGAATTGTAGTGATATCTATCCAATTCTCATTACCCATATCACATTTTCCCTCCGGGGGTGACTGAAGAGAGTTCCTGGGATATACTGGCTAGGATCTGTACTTAAGTAGTGTCAACCACTGGAGTATATAAATTGACTTCACAGGACTAGAGCCCTGTTTCATTTCTTTAGCAGGTTCAGGCTTGGCAAGGACAGTGCTGGTACTGTTGTGTCTGTTCTTTTCACTGTTGTGGAGCTATATAGTAGGAGATTGCCGACCTAGCCAGCGGGGATTTGACCCTCAGAGTCCTAGTGGAGGGGCTGACAGAGTGGACAAGGCACCAAGTCCAAAATTCGAAGCCGATGAAGTGGGGGCAGAGGCAGAGAAATCACAACGTTCTTTTTCGTATTAAGTACTTACAAACATTTTTCTACCTTGTCCAAGGCTTTATATAAAGCCGATTATGAACTGTGGGGTTCTCAGACCGTCCTCGAAGGGTTCTCAGAAGCTTGGATATATGACCTCGTATGGCAGGCCCTAGAGGTTCCCGAGACGGGGTTCCTCGTTTTTGCGTTCTGTAAATATCACATTAAATATTCTCACTGCATTGATGAAAAATTAAACAGACATAATGCAGAACAAAATTTAATCTTTATTTCAGGACCAGATGTGTCCTGTCTCTCGGCAGACGGTCTCTATTCTCCCTCTGCGCTTCTACGAAACTCCTCTTTGAGCTTGCAGTATTTATCGACAGACACGAGGGGAGGACATGATTCAATGTTTGTGTTAACGGTGCAAACTCCTCCGAAAGATTTATTTTAACTGGCATTCCACAAAGTTCGGTCCTAGGACCAATTTTGTAACATACGCAAATGTGAATCATGCTGTCGGCAAACTTCAAAACTTTATTTCCCACATTGACAAATGATATGCACAGTAGAAATTTCAATTCAATGCTTCCAAATCACAACTTCTGATTATTCCGAAACGAAAAGGGAACGTTCCACTCAAAAACGGACTTTCGTTTTTCAATGAACACGTACCTGTCGTCTCTCATGCAAAATACCTTGGAATATTGTTTAACGATCGCCTCACGACGTTAACAACGTAAGAGACAGTGCTCTAAAAATCATTAAGTGTCTTTATACAACCATTGAAAAATATAACTCCTTGTGAAATATAAAGTATAACTCCTTGTGAAATTCTTACACAAGATTAAGTAGATATATAAACATTTATTTAAGAGGAATTATATGTTTTATCTCAGTGTGGAAGAATCATTGACATACAACATTGTCAGAATACGCTGCATGTAACTGAATTACACGTTCCGGAAAAAGAAGGAATGCCAAGAGCATCAATGGTTGATGCTACTGTTGGCAAAATACAATTACCTTTCAGAAAATCTCTAACACAGAGTTTTTAAACATTTTGGAGTGGGGACCCCATGATATTTGAGAAAACTGTTTGGGACTCCATAAGCATTGCGCAAATCAGACACAACGCCTGAGTGAAACTATCTGTTTCTTTACTTGTACTGTGACATTCTAATGCAGTTTTAGGTCAGTAACTTAAAATTTGGATTTTAAGACATAGAACAATGTGAAAATTTTAAATAAGCAACAAACTGAAAAATATAATACATTAATAAAAGTAAATTCAATCACTTGGGTAAATTCAAACATTAACATTATGTTTGTGTTGGGAATACCACGAAATCTTGACTTTGACCATGTGCGGAAAAATGTAATTGCTGAATAAATCGCCAAAACCACTCTATCTGTGCTTACATTCAGAAGGTGTTAAATTATTGGAATATAATCCTAATCTATCTTCACTAACATGCTTTTATAGTACGGCTTCAATAGCTATTTCTGAAGCTTCGATAAGTAAGGAAAGTTTTGAACAGGATGCGCCAACATAGTAGAATAATAGCTTGCAGGTTTGAATGCATCTTTCTTTTTATGATCCCCTGTAATTTCCGACTTGTCCTTCTTAACCCTTTCATCTCCCAAATCTTAAGAACAACTTTCATCTGAGCTGCATTTCGTATGAAAAATGGTAGACGTTAAGCATTGCAGAAATCGCCTTATATCCTCTACAGTTTTAGGTAGCAGTTATTCGGTTAAATCTTTAATCCTTCCTGGTAATGGGAATATACCCTCCCATGAAACTAGAAAATCTAGAAATCGGTTATCTTTTTCACCAAGACTAGCTAGCTTTTGAGGAATGTGAAGAGAGCTCACGGATGTTGCACAGACCAACAACTGGCAAACCTACTTTCAGTTTTTTTTTTACTTTCATTTGGGTTGGCTATTTAGCCATAGCTGTTTTGATAACATACTTCGATTCGAAGAAGATTGCATCTTAAAAACAGTATAATCCAATATTTATAATGAAAAATTATTATTGATTTTTATCCATTAGTTTCTTCTTATATAAATGTGTTATAAACATTTTAAGTACATTTTCCTAACATACAGCAGTACAATGTCTATACATTCTTTTCAAGAATACTGCTTTACTAATTTCAGGTGGAGCGGTGGCTTTGAAGTAGGTTGAATGTAATTCTTTTCAATTATTTTTTTATCGTAGGTATGTTTGTGAACATAACATTGCCGCAAAATTTTTCTGTAATTCAGTCGAAATTTTGATTTCCTACGTGTGAAAGGTTTCTATCATTAAACCTTTCCGGCTTAGACATCAATGTTCCGATCGCTGTGTACGTTCACTAGCGACAGTTTTGCGTCGTTCTCATTCTACCGCGTTGCTTTCCCTCACGGCTGATTTTTATAAGGTCACCGAATCCTAATTAATTCAATTCGCTTAAAGAACAACATCTGTTAATTTAGTTCTACTGTTAAATTCATAAGCCATTATCTTTTAAAATTTTCTTTTAATTTAAATTCATTGTCAACCGCATGAGGCTTTTTAATTTGTCATGAAAAACGCACGCTTTAATTCTTCGCGATGTAAAATTGTAGATGAATTTATTGAATCACTTATTCCCTTTAAACTATGTGATAAATAATTTTCCTTCTTTTATTGCATTAGTTACCAGATCAATTTTATAAAAAGCTGCATAAAAACGTTTTCTTAATTTATTAAATTTCAAGCCTCTCCATTTTTTTTAGCAGACGACGATCTCTCGCAAAGTACACCATTTTGTCCATATTAATTTACGTTTATTTAGGGTAATTTATAATTCAGAAATATATCCTTCGCACCTGGTTTCCTCTTCATTGAAATTATCTCCAGTAATTCCTCAATTACCTGAAACTCATATGTAGCACGTCTAACTTCTTATTTATTATTTAGCGACGCTAATGCTGGAAATAATCTTTTCCTTTCTACACTTGCTAGAGTGAATTAATATATGCACTACTCATTCCGATGATTGATTTCCACTTTTTTAATTTATTTTATTTTCTGAGCGAAATTAAAAATATTTTGAATATCAGATTCAGCGATTTATATGCAAATATTTATGTACTCTTTCTTCTCAATTACGCCACATACAGTTCAAAAAGAAATTCCCAAAACTGTTTAAAGGGGCATAGAAACATATGATTAGAATTCATGATGCGATGTTAAGGGTTAATACACATTTTTATATTTTTCCAGTCTTTCCTCAGTTCATCATATTAATACTCAGTTTTCTTAGCAAGATGGCTAAAACTTTTTGTCTCTTTATTATTCACTTTTTGTGTGTTAGCTTTATTTATTAAATATCTCATTCTCCGCGCTTACGAAATATAAAATTTATTTCAACCAAAAAATCACAATACAGATATTTTGACATCTTTAGAATTCTCGATAGTGTATTAGAGTTTGCCACACACATTTTGCGTTTATTAATTTTATACATTCGACGAAAAGGAGCTTGAAATTTCGGTTTGCGAGACAACTAGTTCCTTTATTTTAGGAATTCTTCTAAAAAGAGTGAATTCTTAGAAGTTTTGAAGAGCTCATTAGAAATAAAGAACTTAAAAGCTCATTCAGAAATAAAATATTTGCAGAATACTTTTAGAGCACTAATCATAAAGGGAAGAAAAATATTCTCCTAGATATTTCAAATTCACTGAAGTCATTAAAGCAGCAATAGAATGCTTCTGCATTCTGGATACTGCTGCTAATTCATAAAGAAAGTGAAATGTGATTTTCGGTAACTACTGCCTCTTGGATATAGAAACATTGAAAAATGTTTTAAGACATCTCGAAATAACTTTGAACAAGATTTTATAAACAACATTTGAAGGGAGCAAGATTTGATAAAATGCCATAAAATATGTTAATGCCAGATGAAAAAAATCGAACATACATGCACATATGCAATAGCACATGGAAACAATTCCGACAAATCTGCAAAAGAACTCAATATGAACTGAAATAAGAACTTAAGTACTGTAACGAAATTAAAGTAAAGCTTATAACGTAAGGAAGGTACTTGAATGATGACATGTAAGGAAGGTATAATACTTGAATAAGAAAGAGTGATAAATTTATTAAAAACAAACATTTTAATTATTCGCTGTTTTAGCAGCACACACTGGAAATTTAGGCCAACAAGAGTAATAGAAGTTTCATAACGGCTGTTAATATGTTTTAAAGTGTAACGTTTCGCTGTTGTCTATTGGATAATCGTCCTCGGTTCAATTATCTACTTTGTACAATCTACTACTATGTACGAGTTTTGCTAACAAGCACACTGTAAAAAAAAAGTTCGCTCTTTACAGGCAAAAGTTTTGTAAAGTTACAGAAATCAAAAAGTTACAGAAGAATTTCCTGTAATGGTAACAGGTTGAAAGCAAACTGTAGCGGTAACAGCAGATTTGCTTGTAACATTACAGATAATGTTTCAGTAGCCGCGCGGAAGAATCACGTGACTGACTGGAAATTAGCCAATCAGGAGAAAAGTGTTTGAAAGCTAGTTGCAGAAAAAAACATGGCTGAATGCATGTTGGTTGTATAGCGCAGGTAAGTAAGAAAATGTTGACAATTACTACTTGAAATATTTTTTGTTCATTTTATGCAGATTATTCTCATGCACTTTGCACTGTTATATGTAGTGAGTAAGTATTTAAACGTTTAAGCTTTGCGATTAATTAATATCAGTGTTCGTAATGTCTAATGAGTTGAAAGAGTGCAAAATATTTATTCCAAATGCAGATCTAATAGTAGTATTTTGTCATTGTTCATCCGATAAATTACGCCTTCAACTGCCCTTATTATTATTTAAAACTAATTATTCCAAAATTTAATCACTGTTTGTGGTATATAATTGAAATGGTAATGTGGTTGTTGAAAACAAAACTAATCATTTTAGCGTTCTTTTCCAATCGTCTGACCAAAGAACGTTTGACATCTTTTTCCCGGCAGGCCTTGCGAGAAACGTTTATATAAACATTTAGAATTCTGAATGTAATGTATATATTTTTTTGCTTACTAGGTTTAGTTTATTCTTTTTCTAGGATTATCTAATTAGTTATACCTGGTTTATAATTCAGTCTAATATGTTTATGTACGAGTGTGTTATGAAGTAAAATTACAAAAACTTGAACAACGCGGTCGAGAATCTCGTTTATTCCTTTAGTGTAATAATATTTTTTTCAGTGGTATTAATTTCTTACGAAAATATTATAATTCCAAAATGAAGTAATTATAATTAAGACACAATAACACGCCGAATAAATACTAATTCAGAAGTCAAACACTAAAAATCAGCGTTATACCTACAAAATTTTCACAGGACTAGTTTCGATGGTTTTACCGAACCATCAACTTCAGCTGCAAAACCGCAAATGAACAAGATAGGAAATAATGATTAGATAAGATAAGAAAGCCTGGACAAGAATAAGCAAGTGGCGCCATCTGTTGGCGAAACCAGAACTAAAACATAATTTCTCTAAAAGCCGAAGGCAAATTTGGATTGGAATTAGGATCGTTAACTAGAACAGAAAGATTTTTATGAATGTGAAATGCCTCTAGAAAATCCAGTTCTCCAATGGAAGATGTTTTTTGAATAATTTTGGCAGCAGAAAAATTGAAAGTGTGATTTTCGGACCAACAATGTTGAGCAACAGAAGACTTCTGTGTTTCCTTTTTTCTAACATAAGCCTCATGTTCTTTGACGCGAAATTTTAAGGCTCTCTTAGTTTGGCCAATGTAAATTAAACCACACTGGCAAGGAATCCTATAAATACCCCAGGAATTCATATCCGGAATGGGGTCCTTGAGTATAGAAGTTGGAATTTTATTGATGGGAGAATAAACAACCCGAAAGTTAAATTTCTGCAAAATATGTGCAACTTTATAGCTAATGGATGGAAAGAAGGGAATGACAACAGAATTTTTATAATCTCCTAAAATAAGATTGTGGCTTTTAGTGTGTTCAGATGAGAATTTTTTAACTGCTTGATTAATAATGTTGGGTGAAAAGCCCCTGTCAATAGCTATTGCTTTTCAATAATTTAGTTCTTCATCAAGGGCTAATTTGGAGGAGCAAACTTGAAGAGCACGGAAAACATAGGAATAAAATGAAGCTAACTTTTGTTTAGTCGGATGACATGATTTAAAGTGTGGTGGAAGGCAAACCGATGAAGGTTTACGGTCAACTGTAGTACTGAAGTTGGATGTGTTACGTGTGACCAGAATGTCGAGAAACCGAAGGGAATTACAAGTCTCAAGTTCAAAAGTGAACTGAATAGCAGGATCAATAGAATTCATTGTTGAAAAAACTTTATTTAAATCATCTTTATTACCTTCAAACAGGGTAAAAGTATCGTCTACGTAGCGGAACCATGTCGGGAAGTTTAAAGTTTCAAACAATTTTGATTCATAATAATGCATGTAGATATCAGCCAGGATGGGACTGAAGGGGCTTCCCATGACTAATCCCTCAGTTTGTTTGTAATATTTATTTTGGAAAACAAAATGTGTTTGTTTCAAACAGAGTTGAGTGAGAGAAATTAGCTCCTCAATTTCGATGCAAGAGAAATGAAATTCGCGAAGTCTGGTTTCTAGACATCTTAATGCACCCTCCACTGGGACATTGGTGAATAATGATTTTACATCAAAAGAAACCATGAGTAAATTACTAGGAGAAATGCTTTTAACCTTTTTTACAAACTCTATTGAATTTTTTATGGTGTAAATGTTATTGTCTAATAGAGTGGAAAATCTAGAAACCAAATATTTAGCTAAAGGATACGAGGCAGTACCTAAATTTGATACAATAGGGCGGAAAGGAATACCACTTTTATGAATTTTGGGAAGAGCATATAATCTGGCACAATTCGCAACAGATGGGATAAGCGAATGTTTTAAGTTGCTTGAAATGATTTGCGAAGATTTGATCGCAGTTTTTATTTTGGATAAGTCCGAAGGTGAAGGATCTTTAGGGATCGGATTATATGGTCCTTCGTTTAAGAGTTTAGTGACACCATCGATGTAAGTGTTCTTATCCATGACGACTATCTGGCCGCCTTTGTCGGCCTTTGAAATGATAATATCCGGGTTAGAATGAATTTCGCGCATTGTAGCTCTTTCTCTCGCAGTTAGATTTGGTTTCAAAGGTTTATTATTGAATTTCACATTATGAGCGATAAGATGCCTAATCATTTCTTTCTGTGAATCTGAAACTTTACTGAACTTGAAAGCTTTTTCGATAGGAGCCAAAATCTTTGGAATCGAGGGTTTACAGGTTTGTGAGAAGTTAAAATTATATTTTAGAATTCTCTGTTGTTCTTCTGAAAGACTAACATTAGAAATATTAACTATTGGCTTGATGTTTACAATGGGAAGATTTTTTGAACTACTTGAACTGGAAGACTGTAAAAGAAGTTTTTCGAATTTAACTGCAAGGGTGTTTTTATGACGGTTAACTGCATTCTCCGTTCTAGACCAAGACTTTTGTTCAAGGGCAGTGAATTTTGGATATGTTTTAGCGAGTTCCAGATGAAGCTTATAGAGTTCATGTTCAATTTTGGACAATTGTTGACGTGTATCCCTTATCACGGACCGAAGTAAGGCAAGCTTGCAATTTAACAGAATTCTTGAAACGCGACTCGAAGGTTTTTGATTAGATTTGATTTGAATAAAATTGGGGATCAATTTTTTACATTTACATTTAAGTAAAAAGTCAAGATGATTCAGGAATTTTTGCCGTTTCAGGCGTAATTTAGTGAAACGATTAACGGATGAAGGCATGATAAACAGTGCAAAAATCAAACTAAATTAACTGAGCAATAATAAAGTACACACAAAACACAGAAAAATCCCTCACTGAAATGAATAGAAAACAAAACGTTTGTAAGCAAAATGTATGAAATCAGACAAGCAAAGCACAATATCTAAATGTACAAAACATAAACATAACTTGAAAATTGCAAAAATGTACTCACCGAAACTCCTACAATCACAAAATGGCGGCCACACCACGTGCAAAAAAGAAAGCAAAATGTAAGCCTGTTTGGGGCTTCTATAATTAAGATGTAATTGTATTGAATTGTATTGTAATTGTATTGAAGTATTGTAATTGTATTGAAGTATTGTAATTGTATTGAAGTATTGTAATTGTATTGTATGAAGTAATTATATTGATTAAAAATATGCCGTATCATACTTTTCGTAATATTTTGTTTTACTAACTAGATGCAACTTAATTATTCCATATATTTTAATATACCAATATCAACAGGGGAAAAATGGAAATGACCTAAAATATTTTTCTAACAATTCGTTAAACTAATTATAAAACAAAACTAAAATTTTGTGCATTATTTCCAAAAATATCATTTCATTAATATTTTATAAATGACAACATATATTATATTGTATATATAACTACCATTGCATACTTATAAGTTTTTAAACATTTAATGTAGAATTTATGTTGATTTTATTTTGCCCAGTTTTAATACAGTTTTGAAGTATGATAGTCTTGTTACTAGGATAGCATGAATCTGCTAATACAAGTTTGATACATTTCTTGACAAATGTTTCTCTTATTCATGTAATATAATATATAAATCATAAAATAAGTTTTCTTAAAAATAAATTATTATTGCTTATTGGAATTTAAAACAATTCTGTATCTGTATGTTGTATTAAAAATAAAATAATAATGAATTTTTAATGAAGCATTGATTTTAGCATTAACAATATATATATATATATATATACACATGAATAAATGGAAATGCAAGCTACTTTTCCTTACAAAACCGCCTATGAATATATACTTTCCTTTAGGTTGATAGCCTCTGCATGCTTTGCCATATTCTATCAATCCAAATGATGCAAATATGCAGAAAATTTTACTTTCTTTGAAAGTTAATACCGGAAATAAAATTCAGTGCATTTGTAAACTACATTAGTTCTCTTATAGCTTGGTATTTAATTGCCCAATGATTTACTAGTCCAAACTAAGGCAGAATTCAGATATCGTTCAAATAAAAGAAAATTAATAAGGTCTGATTTTTAGACCTATATATGAAGATTTATTTTTTTAAATATTATTTTAAGTCAACCAAATTAATTTCAAATTTAAGTAAGTATTCATGCCTTTCAGTAGCATTATTTTTGATATCTTAAATTAAATAACTGAATGCAATATTTCTTGTTAATAAAAGAAAAGCAATGTTATGAAAGACTAGCGAAGCAGATTTGCAAGTTCTAATTACGAAAGGTCCCATGCTTTAAGGGGTCATTTTTAAAAATACTTAATTAAAAAAAATATTTAACGTGAAACTTCCAAACTTCACACATGTGGAATATTAATTCTATATATTTTATCTCATTCTTATTTTATTAATTAATTTCATAGCATTTTGTGTGACACTAGTAGTAATTATTAATTAAATTTTATGCTGTTTCTGATCTATGTTTTGATTTTGTTATTAATTACGTTAGTTTACATAAGATTTAAAATTATGTAAGGTACAAAAACCTTCTGCATCTATTAATATATGCTGAAGTGAATGAAATTATGCCAGTGAAATTTTTTAAAATCAAAAACAAATTTCTGTGGAAAATTAAAGTTATAAATTCTAAATGCAAACAAAGGAGTGAATTTAAAAGTTATCAAATAATAAGTGTTGGTCATTTTTTCAGTTTTGCAGAAGAATTTTTATACTTTGCAGAATGGGAATATGATGTTTGGTTTTGTTAGTATTAATTATTACAACTGAATTATTGCAACTTACATTGCAACACGTAATTTAGCTTAAAATTTATTTGAACTTAATTTTCTAATTTATTTTGATCATGTATATTTCATGTGTCATAAGTCTTTGAAATGAACTTAATTCTATTTATTTACACAATTTTTTTAAAGAAGAAAAAGTCACATTTGTTTTGCTTAGTTGCACACGAAGATACATGTCTATATATAGAGAGAGAAAGAGGAGTTATGTTTACTTCCAGACTATTCTCCTCCTTTTATATTATTATAGTATGAAAATCAAGGGGGAAATTAAGCAATCAATTTAATTTTGAAGGATGTGATTACAATAAGATCATAACCAATCAAAAATATTCATGAATGAACTACTGGTAACTATCATAGTATTATTATTAAAAGAAACCTACATTCCAATAAGAACGCTTAGTAACATAACCATTTAAGTTATCTAATAAAAGTAATTTTCATTCCTACTTCCCTATACATTGAATTTCACTCTTAGTATTGCCCACTGCTACTCCCTAGACCTCAAAGCATTTAATGCATCTGGAACTGCAATTTGTGTCTTTTTCTACAGCATGCAAGTTATCACCGTTTAGTTTGTACTGCCACGAGCAATGATCTTCAGAATTATCGTATTGCGTTGCATATTCCACCCCACCCAGCTTTAGAACCAGATTCTGAAAATTAAAAAAATATTTACATAATTTTCCCCCTTTTAATGCATTCAGAAAATGAATATTCCAAGATTTTAAAATGGATTTATCAACATAATGATTGTTTTCGTCATACTAACAAAGGCAAACTTTTGCACACTTAAGGCCCCGTTGAATCGTTCTCTTCTAACTGTTGAATATTATGTCAGCCTAATACAAACAATGATCTATGATAGTGAAAGCAAATACCAATTGCCATTCACTGTGCAATTTTGCCATATCATCTGAATGTTCACCCTAGCAAGCATCGGACCACAACCTTCTCTAATTATTTATGTATGATCTAAGGCCTAAGGATTTGCAAGAACAACAATGAGAATGACAGAAGTTCAAATTATAAAGAAGAAATGAGATAACTTATTAGATGTTGCAATTATGTGTATTCTTATTGAAATAGAGGTTTCTTTTAAATAAATAATATTGTGATAGTAGTAGTTTATCCATGATTACTTTTCATTTGTTATATTCCTACTGTGACTGTCTCCTTTGGAAATTAAATTATTCGTTTAATTTTTCCTCTTAATTTTCGGAAGATAAAATTAGTAAAAATAAGTGGGAATATGGCATCAAGAGCATTAGATATCCCCATTTTCTTGAAGCTGTTCACTATTATTGTTTCATCAATGATAGGCCATGCATCCAAAATCCACTAGCAAATCAGTTAGTAAGATGAGAATGACCACTATGCGGACAAAACATTTAGGGTAACTTGTTTTGTGAGCGCCTTAAGGAAGACAAACATTACCTAAATCTTTAAAACATATTCAGAATCCTGTGCTAAAAGAAAGCTAGGGGGAAAATGTTGTCCGAGTCCCAGTGATTCCTTTGGACGAATATGTAATATTGTTTAAGAAATTTAAGGTAATAAATATAATATTTTTCGAATGCTAAAACAGTTCGAGAAATTTATTCAAGTTCTGAATTCTGAATATAAGTATACTGTATATTATATTTAATAACTATGGTGGCTTCATTTATGAAAATATTTGAATATTGGCTGTTTTTGTACAATGAACCTTCTCTAAGCTACGTGATTCCTGAAAATTTTGATCTTTAAATGATAGTGGGCATCCTAGCGAAGTTATGTTTACTAATTAGTTATTTTATGAGGGATGCTGATTAAATTTAAAAAGTGATTGACTGAGGTAGCTTGTCGTAATGAGACGGTTCACTGTAATCCAATTTTTTAAAGAATTTAAGCTGTTCTTAATTAATTAAGATATTATAAAGAAATATGATTAAAAGTGTTATATAAGCACATGTTTAAAACATCTATTAAAATAATTTTTATAAGCTTTTTAAGAGCATGATTATGATTTTAAAAGAAATGTTTTTTTCGTTATTTAGGAGACATGGTTTACAAAGAGGAGAAAAACCATTCATTTTTTCCAAGCAGTCGAAACGAATTTTTATGAAATGTTTATTAAATTATGTTATTTTTTAATTAATTCTTTTTTTCAGATTTTATGTAAAGTTTATGAATTAAGTAATAAATTATTTTTACTTCTGTATTTTAATTTGTATATTATTTGCTTCATAGTGTTTCACAATAAAATTATAAATTCAATAAACTTCTTAATTAACATGCTGTAATATAGAGAGAGCATAAAGTTTGTTTTCTGTTGTCACATGTTTATTTCACAATTTTGTATGCGAATCTCGAAATTTATAATATTTAGGAATACTTTTTTAGTATCACTTTCGAAATGGTAAATATTAAGCTTAGATTTATTACATATTATGTTTGTAAAAAATTATAGGTAAAATTAAAATGCATTAAATTTTAAGCTAGACTGAAGTATTAATTTTAGAAACAAATTTCTTAAAGGCATAATTGTATTAAGAATTTTAAGGGAAACAAGGCTTTAAAAATTAAGGTCAGTTGGCAAAGTTTTATGCTTATTCAAAAAGCATGACATTAGGTTTTTAATGAAAGACTTCTATCTGTTAATGCAAAGGAAATTATTTGAAGGTAAGTAAAAAAGTTATGCATTATTTCAAACAATAGCAGACTGTTGACAAACACTGAGTGCAGATAAGAATAAAAAAATTAGTTAGACGTTGTAATTCAAGCGTATGAACAAAATTTGAATTCTTTGTAGTAACAAAATGAAGTTCATTGCTATGTTGAATTCTTTAATTTACTGAAAATGTCATTTTTTAGAAGGAGAGAATATATTTTTGAAATATGAAGAACAGCTGTTCTGAGTTCTTCATAGAAATATTTCACAAAATGTCTTTTACTGTAATAATATGATCATATCAACATGCAACACGTTTACTCATATAAGTTAAATCTAAAGCAACATGTGTCTATTTTAGCTAAAATTACTAAAAAGAAAGTTCTAGAACATATCTTATTAACTGACACTAACATGCAAATAAAACATACCATTTTTTTCAGCTATTTTACAGGGCAAATATAAGGAGTAGCATATCAATTTGAACTTTTAAATTAATCAAAATGATAATATGAAAGGCCTTTCAATAATATCAGACATAAGTTTCTCTTCATAAAACAAAAATACTCTGCAACAGACTAATGTTACTTTTTGAAAAAAGAACATTGCTGTTGAAAGCACATCTTTTAAATTAATGCTATTCTGAGGTCAAATTGACTAATTCAAAAAGCCAAACTATTATGCTTCACTTGCATATATCTGTATAATGATATACACATGAAGATATTGTTTTACTCAAAACATCTTGATTTCAATATATTTTATTATAATAAGCATCATTTTAGACAAAAAAAATCTACTACTTTTATAAACATATCCTTTAGTATTATCTATGAAAAATATATTCTACACACATAATTACTTAATGGGATATTAGAAGGAAATAATCTGAAACCTTTACAGATACAACCATTGGAATTTTACGTAAGAAAAGTATCTTCTACTCACATAATAACTTTCTATAATAATACAAGTAAATAACCTGTAACGGTTACAGATATATCTGTTGAGATTTTACATGAGAAAAACATGTTCTTTCTACATAATTATTTGCTGTAATATTACACGCAAATAATCTGTAACCATTACAGATATATCGTTTGGGATTTTACATGAGAAAAACATGTTCTTTTTACATAATTATTTTCTGTAATATTACACGCAAATAATCTGTAACCATTACAGATATATCGTTTGGGAATTTACATGAGAAAAATATGTTCTACTTACATAACTATATGCTGTGATATTACAAGAAAAAGATCTGTAACCATTACAGGCAAAACTCTTGTAATGTTACAAAGAAAACACCTGTTTCTGTTACTCAAATAACCCATGGCATCCCAGTTTCCATGAGTTTTCTTAGTAACTTTACAGATTTTTTTTACAGTGCATTTCGAATGCGTTAAAAAAAAAAACATCCAATCTAGAGTTTATTATGAAAAAATTGTTATGAAATTTTGTCAGCCAGTTTCGTCTTATGCAAATGGGATATAAAAGTTTAAATATTGCTCTACATGTTAAAATTAAATTACTCTTTGGAAATACCCTGCTTTGCCATTTTTATGTTTAGCGGCTGACTTTGGAATATTTTGTGCAGTACACTTCGCATGTAGAAGTAACTACGATTTACGTTTGAGGGCGGTATTAAGCTAATAGTTCTCAAATGCAGCCTTTGTCATCCCGACATGACATTTTCGCCTAAACCTTCTATTAATACTCTTATTTTGTTTTAACCTATATCTCTTTACGTTTCTGTAACGTATTTTAGAATCCTCTCGTATAAATTATTTTTCGTTAGCTAATTATATGCTTAAATAGAGTTTTGCGCACGAGGCTAAATGCATTTCCTCAAGTTCAGCTGTACACGTAAAACACTTTAAAAAGTTCGTGCTTTATTCCAAGGTAATAATAAGAATGAGCTTTTCATCTAATGGAAAGCTGCCACATCACTGAAAGGCAGTAGTTACACTTAAATAGCTTTGTTTCTATACTAATGAAAGAATCCAGCATAGTACAGCACCGTTTTATGAAAACTGCAAGCTGTAAACAGATATTGTACCTGTTGGAGGAAACTATAACTCATGAAGCCTTAATGGGAAACCAAATTATATTGTCAGTTGCTTACAAAAACCATAATCAAGACTTAGTTTTGAAAAGGCATGCAAAGTTGAGAGAACGTTAGATGAATGGATATTTATCGGCTCATACGTTTATTACGTTAGCTTTTAGAAATACTACTCTCAGGTATCATTCATGTGTTATAAACTATGATAAAATAAGCACTGTTTAAGTCTCTTACTTAAGAATCAAGGAAAGACAACACTTTCCGTAATTTTTATACTCACTTGCATTATTTCATCCAGACTGAATATCTTTCAACAGCCTTGGAATTTATTCTTGCAGCTTGGAAGCGACTATACTTGAGAATCGGAGGATAGGCCTTAACAATATATTATCGATAAAGAAAGGATTAAAATGTAGCAGTCAATGCAAGCCAGATATCAGATGCAGGTTCTATTGCATCTTAACTGGTGTGTCAAAGTTTGCCTGCGGAAAAATAAATGATAAAAAAATAAACCTCATGTGCGCATGTGTAATACAATTTTCGAAATAATAAAATTTAATAATATACCATTATTCCGAATATGTATACTTCTTTGATTCTCAGACATCTTGAGAACTGACTGGATTGCCTTCTTTAAGAGGCAATAAATGCTGTTAGACTGTCTGTATCCTAGTTCTGACAGCAAAAATATAGAGAAATGGAAATTAATGGAAGCAACAAATTTTTTTGTTCTGTGAAATTTCATGTAATGAATGGGATTAAAATTAAACAAATACTGTTAGCATAATAATAAAAATGATTTTCGATAAATATAAGCTTCACTTTAAAAATCATAATGAAAAGAATTAGGAATCCACGAAAATTAGTATATATTTGCATTTCGGAAAAGAAGTCTTAAATTGTGACCCCAGAATTTTGAGATGCGAACATACGCCATTGCATAATTCTTCTCCAATAATAATATAAGTTTTTAGGTATTCTAAAGTTGAAAATGGTGAAATGTGTCTTTATTTCACAAAACTAACCCACAAACTAAAGTTCCTCTCAAAATCCTTTAATTTCTCTAAGAAATTCCTTGTAGGCAGATATTTAGTTTAGTTTTGAGAACAGATCTGAAAGACATATCGGTGGACTCAGTCGTATGTTATCAGCAAGAAATGAAGTAAAATAGTATTAATTGCATTTATAAATAACAGGACATTTTAAAATATCTAGGACAGAAAGATCATGATAATTGCTACTATTTGTTTACTTCTATTCTGTTCTTCTGGTCTTTATTTTATCTGTTAAGCAGCGTCTTAAGATACGATTACCTTCGGGTTTATTTATAAATTTTCTCAAGTTCGATAGCTTTTTATTACCCCATGAAGTAAATATTCGTTGCAAGCCTCATGTAAAAGCCGACGCACGGAATAAAAGTATAACTATGTCATCTAGAACAATCCAACTTTTACTAATTAATATATTTTTTAATTATGAATTTTTAATTTAATTTATTTGAGATCTCGAAGTATATCATTGTTTTTTGTACCCTTAACTTACTCTTAAAATTTAGCAAATGATAGAAATTTCAAACAACTTTTAATTTATGAGAAGCTTCATTCATTTTGATAAGTGCCAGTGTATCACATTTCGTTTAGTATCAAATCAAATAAGGACAGAAAGGAGTCGCCGGAAAACCCACGCCAAATTCCGTTTCTGCAGTCAACCCAAACCAAAATAACCAATCTAAAAATTAACAAAACACCAAAACAATAATAGAGGTAATAATAGTATCTTCTCTTTTTGAGGTTAGAAATTGTATTGTTAAACACGAGCCTAGAAATGCACCTTGACTGGACTCTACCTCCAATTGTATGATCAAAGACATTCCCTATAAATTTGTCTGTTCCAATGATAATGATAACTGCTAATCAACTTTATGTAAAAATTAGCAATTAGCATTATTATTTCCGTAATAATGTTCATTGCGAATAAACTACATCACTATTTTCCAGAAATTCAGAAACGTGAATTAATATTACCT
This sequence comes from Stegodyphus dumicola, assembly GCF_044657685.1. Taxonomy (NCBI): domain Eukaryota; kingdom Metazoa; phylum Arthropoda; class Arachnida; order Araneae; family Eresidae; genus Stegodyphus; species Stegodyphus dumicola. The sequence goes on along the minus strand of NC_140771.1, from coordinate 259,826,876 downwards.
AATGGAAACCTGGTCAATGCAATTAAAATCCTCAAAATTACAGACCTAGTAGACCTGTCTTCGTTATCAAATTATACGAACTTATGTCGCTTGAACATATGGAATGTTTTCCATCGAAAACTAAATACCAATATTGATAAAAAGTTTGAAATCGGAAAACAAATACTGTAGAACTCACCAGCTCTTCGAACAGTGGAGCATATTCATGAAGGCTTCGACAATAAATGCTTTAAATTTTAATTTTTGTATATGTATATAAATATATACTATGTAAGAAATGTAATTAATTTGTTAATATATAACGAAAGACAAGCAAAATTACACTGTTTGGTGTATGAAAAACCAGATAAAATTATTTTTAAATCACGCGTTTTTATTTTGGAAGAAGAATGTGAAATTGAATTTTTCGATGTAAATTTTGATTTGAAGAAGTAAAATTTATAATCAAATATAATACAAAAAATTGCTCATCACTAGTTTTCTCATAATCCCTTGCCGTATATAAAAATTTTAAGTTATTTATTTTAATAACACATCCGAAAGACGCATTTTTTTTAATGAAACTGCTTTGTTTCTCTAAAGCAAAGTGGTGGTCTGGAACATAGATTAGCTCATTATTTGCTTTCTAGGTAACAAATTGTCTTTAATTAAAAGTGTTCATACTGCGTTTGGCTGCCAAATGTTTTCGCGTTATGTTTCGAATCTTTGCTTTGTAACAAGAGTGACGCTTCACTCCATTGATTTGGGTCACACGATGTTAAATTCGCAACTTTGACGTTTGGATGCAGGAATTTTCTGCTGCACAGATGGTGAACAGGATATTGTAATATTTTAATTATGGTGAGCAAATCTTTCACTGTGACTCACTGTAATTCCTCTCATGTTTACATTGGCACTTACTCCAATATTCAATGATAATTTCTTGGGACAAAATAGCAGCGAGTCTCTAGCTCCTCGCATCTGTGAGAAGAATAAATGGTTTGTTTAGCTGAGGATAGGTAAGGATTCTCCCTGATGTCAAATCATTTAGCTTTCCAAATGCATCCTCACTTTCCTTCTTCCACAAGAATTTTTGCATGCCTCCAGTCAGCTCCTGAAGGTATCTTGCGGCGCAAGAAAAGTCCTTCACAAATACCCTGTATAACGTCAAATACCCCAAGAAACTTCTCAGCTAATGGGCATTTCCCAGGCGTCTCCAATCTTTAACTGCAGGCCACTTTTTTGAATTCGTAGGTTCATCTTCGGCAGAGACCACATGTCCAAGACCACATGTCTTCCTGCCTGAATAGTGTGCATTTAGTGACACTTAACTTTAGATTGGCTTCTTTCAGTTTATGAAGCATCTTGCTAAGGTTTTCTAAATGCACTTCAAAACTTCTCCCGACAAAAATAATGTCTCCAGGTATTACTAGACAAGTTTCGTAGGAACGTTCTTTCAGCACTGTCTCCGTGATGCGTTCGATTATTACCAGAGCTTTATGTAATCTAGGCAGTGGTTGCCAAACTTTAGAACTTCATGGACCACTAAATGTGTAATTTCTCATTGGCGGATTACATGAATTTGAAAAAAATGGTTAATACATTTATATAATAGTAATCAGAAAAATGTATTTTATTGATGTGAAATGCAGCCATTAAAAATAGGAAATTTATACAGTAATTATTTTTTAAAGATGAAAAATTTAGATTAATTTAGGTATTACACATATTTAGTGTGGTATTTTTTCCTGTTTGTTTGAAATCACTTTGTGGATTTTTGGTTCTAGGGATCTCACTGCAAGAGGATGATCTACTTTCATTTAAGCCGAGACCTGTACCGAGTTTTAACTGCTGTTACAGATGAAAATGTCTTTTCGCACAAATCTGTTATTAAGCAAATTTCCAGTTAACCAAGCTCTTGGATTTCTTTCCCAATATACCTGTAAGACGATTATTTATTTGCGCATATAAGTGCAAGAAGGTTTAAAGATCTATAAATAGGAATGCACTTCGGTAGAAGCAAGTTACTTCTTTATACGCTTCGTGTTCGATTGTAGCATTATTACATTACATAGCGTGAAAAATTGTTCAGATTACGCTTTGCTGTTTTTCTCTTCCATTTGAAGCTGAGCTACGTTTCTAAGGAAACAATTTAAAAATTACTGTTACAAATTATAAGAAAGAAGTCATATTCCCAAGTGAAATGACAAAATGAATGGAATTAATTTAGTAATTACAGTAACAGCAGATAATAACAAAATGCTTATGATTTTAATTGTTTTCATCCGCGTAATTTGATCATGCGGGCGATACATAATCATTCGAACCTGCTGTATTTAAATGTTGTTTTATCATCCATTAAAAAATTCCAAAATCCCGAAAACATCCTAAGACTATTAAATCCTGTTGCTCGTTGACTGCTTTCGAAATCCTGGGAAAATATAAAGAATTTTTTATTCTTTTTGCTTTAATATGTGTTTTTATATTTATTGCTGATTTAGATTACAGAAACAAATAAACTTACACTCGAAGCAAAAATGATAAAAATAATGTAGGAATTTTCTAATTATTTTCTGTTAATTATAATATAGGTTACTCATCTATCCTGTACACACTATTAAAAAGCTGTCCTATTAATTCACATTTTGGTTTAACGGTAGATGCCTTCTTCGAAATTTCGGGAACCTATTTCATATGAATTTTAGTAATTTTAGATTTCCTGAGCAGTCCTTAAATCAATAATGTGGAATTTTTTCATATATGCATACACAGCTTTCATCCGCGACATAAAAAGCAAAAGCTGAATTTTCAGAAGTATTTTCGCCATAAACACTTCATAAGTTTCAAAGCGTTCAGGGAAATAATGCTGTTGTAGTCCATAATACATCTAACATACAACATCACGGTCTTGTACTTTGAATAATTGATATCAAAATTATTCTTACTTGCGAGATGGAAGATGTTTATAAGGACACCGATGTAGTAGGTTGTATTAATAGCAGAATGCCTGAAGTGATAAGGATATTTGCAACAGTCAGTAAGAAAAAATACCTAAGGGAAGATTTTAAAAGCAAATGTGTCAGAATCGAAGAAAAATTTGAAAATTCTTCCCTCAAAAGTCCGAACGGTCGGGAAAAGTATAAATGGTCTGTTCTTGTCACACATATAATAATTCAAAATTACGACTAAACTGCGAAAACATTTTGCGGTGGATAACATGTTAAAACACGGAGCTGTAACACTAGAACATACAAATGAGTGAATTGCAATATACAGTAAAGCGACCGCTTTGCCTAAATGTAGCAAAGCAGTTTGTTTAAAAAAAGAGATGTGCACACAGAAAAAGTCATGTGTTTGGAAAAGGTAATTGAAATTTTTATAAGAGTTTTATGCAAGAAGAACCTGGTGGACAAGAATTAGATACTAGTTTTTTTCATAATAAGTAGAAAATTGAATCATTTTGTTTTAACATACATTCCGTCTTCAAATCGATGTCCGTTATGCAAAATCCTATAAACAGCACAACCGAAAGCACAATACTTGATGTAAAACTGAAAATATACATTCAAAGAATATGTATTGTTAAGAAGGGAAACTCGGCAACAACAGAACTGGCTCCCTCCGAACGAAAAGGAAAACAGTTACGCATGCGTAAAATATCTGTCGCCAAAAAGCGCCAAAGCGTCGAAGTTCGACGGTCACTTTTATCAAGAGTTTAAAGCTGTGTGACTCAATGGAGTCACACAGCTTTAAATGACTCAATGGAGTCACACATTTCCCCCTCCATATTGACAGAATGTATATGTATGATATAAAATCAGACATCAAACTGAGATATGGATAATGCAAGTTCAACGGCTAGTGAAAGTGAAACTTCCTAATTTTCTTATTCATTTTGACCTGTGCTTCTCAATTTCCTGTACACGTAGCGGAGGAGAAAAATGTCGGCCAGGTCGGGTACATCACAGAAGAGGAAATTCTCGTCAACAGGTTCCGTCGCCAAATCCCTTGGCGAATTTTCCCTCTTTTTTTCTAGCGGCGTAAAAGACAAACTGGTTTACAGTACGACAATGGAGCCTTTCCTTCTTTACATAGACGTTCTTTTATACATGTCCTAGTTGTTGCTGTGTGCAGTACTTGTCAGTTCCCTTCTGATTCTTTTCAAGATTGCTAAAGGTTTTCATAGAGGTATTCGAGAGTTATCAAATCTAAATGATTACTTTAGTAAATTTTAATTATTGTAATATATCTCTCTTCAGATAGAGAAATAAAACGTTTGTTAGATTTCCTATTAAGCAGGCGGATATATTCAGTTTTAATATTTATCATTAATCTTTAAGGATCTCACGTAATTCATACGTCCTGCATGGTACGGGTAACTACTTCTAGTGTGATAAATTGTTCAATATTTTTTCATTCATTCATTAGAAGCACTGACTTGATTTATGATGTCATTCTGTTATATAATGCAAAATGATATTAGAATTAAATGTAATTTAATGTTTTATTTCCGAAGGTTGAGTAATGTTTTCAATTAACATCAGGGCTTCTATTGCAGTGTCATTTCACGTAGATCTGGGTTTATTAATTGACAAATGTGTTATAAAACTATCTCACTTTCTTTGTCTTTTTATATAAAAAGTATCTGATTTTTTATGTCTTATTGGAATGTTTTAATATAAAACTAATTTATTTTCTTGCACATACAGCAAAGTTTAATGCATTCAATAATAGTTGAAATTTTCTTCTTAATTTATGTTCTAGCAATATTCATCATAACATGTAATTTCTTAAGTGCTTGTTCTACAAATATAAATTGACATGCTGATTTCGTAGGTTTATAACCTAAAATTTCGTTCAAGTTAGTTACTAACAATAGGATACAAACTGCGCGACATTTAATTGAAGACCTTCTTATGTAATCCACGAATTGCGTAGAGTTTTCCTGTCCCTTCTTTCTAAATTGAATTCTCAAGAATATGGTTGCTACAAAAAGTCATTTATCGCCATTGGTGGGGCATTTTATAGAGACTACGATCCAACTCGTCTATGTCACTTACGGCTGTCATGTGATCCAAGATGGCGGAGACCACGCCCCTTTTCTATGACGTCACTTCCGCCGGCTGAGGACCGTGACTTAGTACTACTTTACTTACGCAGGACTTTTTTCGTTTGACGTATAATAAAATAAGGTAAAATGTAAGCTGATCCATCAATGCGAGACAGTTGTTATGCAAGTTTAATAGTTCATTCCGAATATGATAAGGAAGAAATTTTTGAATCAAAGAGAAACGTTTTGCAAAATAATGACTCTAACTCGCCTAATAATTTTAATTAAAAGGAAGTTGATGTTTCTTATGAAGTTATTGATATTTAATTGGACTTAATTCTTATTAAATTAATCTAATTTCTTTTTATAGTAATACATGTCTGTTATTCGAAGTCCATATGAAATAGGTTCAGATCACATTTGCTTGTATAGGAATAGTATCTCCGTCAGTGAAATTTTAATCCATCGCAGTGTAATACTAATATAAATTCCACTCAATTAGAATCAACCAAACCCGTAAAAAATTATGAAATGCACCAATTGATTTAATAAACTTTTTTCCGGTCTCCTTAGAAAGCAATGTTAAAAAAGATAAGGAACTACAAGAAAATAACTGAAAAAGTGATGATTAGTAGCGATAGCAATATAAAAAAGAGAATAAGAGGTAACATTTTCGAAGTTTCCAAAAAGTTATCTATAAGGAATCTCCTAAAGAATATGGGTTCAAAATATAATATTGCGCTTGTTCTCAGGTTAATTCCTTGAGAACTGAAAATTGCAAGGATTTATGATAGAAAATTTAGCCGTGGGGTAGGAAAAGAATCATTACATGATTGAAAATGAGGGTACTCAATGTTAACTTTCTTAAATGAATGGTACTGAATATTCAGGAAATATTTACTTATTTTATAACTTGTTTTAACGAAAAATGCAGTCGGATGCGGAAATTAACAACATTTTCTCTGTTTAGAAAATAATCAGCTTTGACTAGGAGTGAAATGATTTGAAAATGACCTGAAAGCAGAAAAATATCCGTACGGAATATCTTGACTTTAATGTTTGAATGTGTTTGTTCCGAACAGAAACTCAAATCTCTACATATAATAAAACAAGGAGTCTGTGTGTGTGTTCGCCTAGGGTGTAAAACGAGTACGGAAATATGTATACACACCTTCTAACCGAGGACATCCTCGGTTGGACATAATGCCAGAATCGCAATCAGGGACCTCGGATCCATGTAGAAAGCAATTATGAGCCAAATCTGAGCTATGTCCTCGGTATGAATATAAGTAGTTTATTTCTCTGTAAAACTGTGTATGAGCTGTGCATCTTTGTGCAAAAATTGGGCCCACGCTTCCATGCCAGAAAAACAAGTTCCCCTTACTGATGTTCGAAGTGAACATGCGCATTCCAAATATGGTCACAATACTATCTAGTCCTCGTTAATGCGGTGTCGGATTAAGGACAAGTGTGTTTTTCATTAACCTTATTTGGCCATGTTACTATAGTCCTCGGTTCTGCGGTATCGGGGCAAGGTTTGTGTGTTTCCATTTCCTCCATATATGGTTATAATACAATGTATTACGCACGCGCTTCCTGCGAGTTTTATTTACGATAACACTGAGGATTGATAAAAGAAATTTAAATGATAATTATTATAACTTTCATCGTTACGGAAAACGAATAAAGTCTTATCTGGTGGGTCTTCATTCTTTAGGGAATTTACAACGCAGTGTATCCAAAACGTGTGAAGAATCGTTTTCGTGTGTTTGATTTTCAGTATGCAGGAATTCAAGCAGTGATAACTCACCTATAAACTTCTATTTTTACTCAAATGAGAATAAAAATAATGTTAAAGTACTAATAATGTTTCCTTTTCTGCCAGATATTTATCAAATAATGTAAATTTACATCAAAGATAAGAATACTGTGAAAATGCTTGTAAGTAATGATGAAATAGCAGTGAGTAAATTTTAGAGGCAGTAATTCCATTTGAGAGTCACCAATCTTTTTGAAAACACATTCTAATTGTTGGATGATTGATTGACAATAATGAATGAACATTAATAATCAAACATCATTTCTTTAAGAAAACTAATTCTGCAGAATTTAAAAATCATCTGGAACCATGGGTAGTTTTTCTAAACGAGGTTAGTCGCATTCTCTGAACTGGAGAGTTTTTCCCTCTCTAAAATACAGATTTAAACAAACTGGAAGATAAAAATGCCAATGTAATAAAGATAAAGATAAGGGTGGAAGATAAAATACCAATGTAAAATTTACAATTCGGTAAAACAGCAGCATTAGTCTGGCGTAGGTTTTCAATAAAACCCTATCGATTTCGAGGACGATCAGAAACGGGTCTGTCTTCTTCAGGAGACGCATTTTTTTTTTTTCTCCTGATAAAAAGGGACTTGAGACCGATAGAGATCTATCGGAAATCTACTCCACACTATGGTTGTTGCTTTGTCTAATTTCAAATCGAGTAAAATTTCAATTGCTATCCGAACATGCTGTCGTAACACTAACATACGAGTATTTCGAGCAGAAGTGGTACAAAAACGACGTTGTTTATATAACTTCAAGAATGGAAAAATATTACGGTGGAATTATAAGATGAATTTGGCACCAGCTGTGAACGTCCAAGCCTTTAGCAATAAAACGGTCAAACAAGTGTGATGCAGATCGCCGTTTAGATAATTTTATAAAGAACTACCGTATTTTTCTCAGTAAATTCACCCTTCTTCTTTAATAATTACTTTATACTAAATGCGATAAAATGTTTCATCATCAAATTATTCAATGTATCTCAGTTTTCTAGCAGCGAGATTCAACATTAAACTCTCGACCATCACTTTACTGAATGACAGTTATGTTATGAAATTCTGCACAAATAGGCAATCTAAAATTTTTATTTCCCTAACAGGACAAAATTCTTGCCATGCTTCGTGTTATAGTTATAAACTAACTTCTACTGTGCCACTAATTGCTATTGTAATCTACTTTACAAGTATTATTTAATTTGCTATTTTTAACTCATTAAGATGACTCATTAAGATGATGTTTGCCTGACAGTGTAGAGACATTAGGATATTTGGAAGCAGGAGACGTGAAACATAAGCAATGCCCTTGCTGGGACTCTAACCTCAGACCTCTTAAATACGTATCGAGTGTGTTGACCATTACACCACGAAGGCATGGTAGGAAGGTGAGAGAAATACCTTTTATACTCCTCCTTTTAAAGGGCGGTTGGGGATTAAGGGACCCAATCGCTAAATTCTGGTGGTGAAGTATCATCATCCACCACCTTTTTTAGTTCAGGCGCCACTGTGGAGACGTTAGGTTATTTCGAAGCAAGGAAATCGGAGAAATGAGCAATGCCTTCGCTGGGATTCGAACCTCTGACCTCTTGAATACGCCCCGAGTGTGCTGACCATTAAGCACGAAGGCATGCTAGAAGGCGGGAGAAACACGTTATAACAGAAACAGGTTATTTTCTTTAATTAGCCTCCTTATTTCTAATCCATATTGAGACAACTTCCTTTCATCACATTGTAGAGGCATTAGGCATTTTTAAAGCAACGAGAGATGGAAAATGAGCAACATCTTCACCGGGGCTCGAACCACGGGCCTCTCGAATACGCGCCGAGCGTGCTGACTGCTACACTACGAAGGCATGCTAAGAAGGGGTGAAATAACTTATATACTCCCTCTTTTAAAGGGCGACTGGGGTTTTAGAGGACCCAATCGCCAAATCCTGATGGTGAAGAATCATTATTCACCACCTTTTAGTTCGGGAGCCACTGTAGAGACATTAGGTATTTTTGAAGCAAGGAGAGATGAAAAATGAGCAACGCCTTCTTTTCTCAACGTCAATTTTATAATTTTACATAAAAATGCAAAGCAAACAGAGCGATTTTTCATGCCTTGCTTTGTTTCCCTGGAATGCAATAGGCTAAATATTTAACTCAACGTTATTAGGAGGTACATTTTGTTTATAACGTTCTATTCAGCACATTATTTAATTTATTATATTTGTGGGCAAAAGCTATATTTCAATAAAAATTTTTAATAGGTTAAAATTTATATCATATGTGTAAGTATGATAACATGACACTAATATTTGCTTAAATCAATATTAAAAATTTGATCGGGAATTTTATTTTCATTTGAATTTTTCCCGGCAAAAGAAATATTTTCAGGAATTTTTAAATATATATGTCTGTTTGACATTTTTCTATTATTTATTAGCTCTTTATTAAATCTGCTGCTGAAGTATTTTTCAAGCTATGCTTCTGTAACGGTAATTCTGCTGTCTCCGAGTTATCGCAGCGGTTACAATAAGCATGCGGGCAAAAGTAAAAAATTAAAAGTTCACTCCTGCTTAATTACAATTCAAGTTAAATTGTACTGTAGAGACATTAGATTAATTGAAAAAGCCAGAGAGATGAAAAATGAGCAAACGCCTTCGCCGGGAAACGAACCACGGACCTCTGAAATACCGGTCAGTGTGCTGACCACTACAACACGAAGGCATTCCAAGAAGGTGGGAGAAATACCTTATAGTACAACTAAAAAAAAGTCGATTTTGTCCCCACAATAATATTAGCATATAAGCGTCCTGTCTTATACTATTGCCGAAACATTTCTCTCATGCAAAACACTTTGTTGTGTTCTTCAAATAGTCATGATAAACTCCCTTATCGTCATCTTTTAATACCTTACGTTCATCTTTTAATACCTTACGTTACTTTTATCCCTTTAAAGCTTTGGTCCCAAAATATTCTCCCATTATCAATAACAAGTTTTTAATTTTTATTATTACTCTAGAGCTTTATATTATATCGGAAAGTTCCTTAAAATAGTGCAAATTATATGACATTTTTAATCACTATTGAATTTTAGCGAAAATTAATATTCCAAATTTCAGTTTAAGCAAACTCCTTGACGCGTTTTTATAGAATGCAGAATTTATGTTGAATAACTAACTGATAGCGCCTTCGCAAATGATCTTAGAGAACATCGGCACCCATGTTCCCTTTCCCGCTGTTTGAGTTCAAAGTTCTGACTGCATTCTCTAGCGGTGCATGGTCACTTATTTTATTCATCTCTAGAATATGAACAGAACTTACATATTAAGAATCAGACGATATTTTCATTCGCGTATACGTGAATGCTGCAACGTTTGAACTTTGAATACAAGCATTTCGTCTCGAACCGTTTATATTAAAAGCGAAATATCAATTACACAAAACACACTACATGCTACTGCTTTGAAAAACTGCTTATTTAAGCAAAAATTTTTATGGAACTAACTGGTAGTGTTTGCTTGACTCATTTGTCGAGGGCTGAGAGAAGCTAAGATGAATGAAAAAGATGTGAGACAAGAAAATTATCCTTCGTTTTGAGTTCGAGATGAGTTTGAAGCTTAGCTTATAAGGTTATTTCTTAAGGAGAAAACTATTTTGCTATTTCGCATACGATATGCGTTTAATATCACGCAGTATGTTTTATGAAATAATATCAAAAGTAGGGATTATTTCATATTAGTTTCATTTATTTCAAATTTTATTTCTGAATAATTGTGCAGATAGAAAATGGTTGTTGATAGAGCTGGCTATTTAACATTAAAAGCTGTAGAGACATTAGGTATTTTTTGGAGCAGGCATGAGGAAAAATATGTAACGCCTTCGCCGGGAATCGAATCATGGACCTCTGGAATACCGGCCCAGCGTGTAGAACCACTACACCACGAAAGCACTCTAGGAAAGTGGGAGGAATACCTTATATACTCTTCTTTTTGAAAGGGCGACTGGGGTTTTTAGGGGACCAATCGCCAAATCCTGGGTGAGGAGAAATTATTATCCAACACCCTTTTAGTTCGGGCGCTACTGTAGAGACATTAGGTATATTTTTTGAAGCAGGAAAGATGAAAAATAGCAACCGCCTTCGCCAGGAATCGAACAACGGACCTTTGGAATACCGAATAGTTACAATTTTGGTTTCCTAAGCAAATTCCTTCTTTAATTTTTCTCTGTTGAAAGGCAAAACCCTCAAAATGTTTAAACTCAGATTTGTTTCAAAGCGACTAAAAACGCAAGATATAAATCGCTAAGTGCATCCATATTGAGAACGAATAATTTTATTATTTTATTTGTCTCACTGGAATAATGAAGCTGTTATTTGATGTATACCGTTAGGACTTCTGACAAGCTTCGAAGGCGTCAATAAAAGTGCTTGCTGCATACTTCTTAAAATGGTTTCGGTTAAGCTTATTATGAAAATACCCACTAGGGCTATCTGCCAAACAAAAGGGATGCCTTCGTGGAGGACTTTCTAATGGATAATGACTCGTATACACGTTATATATGGGGAAAACCATGAAAGCACCCATGCAGCCATTTAAAAAACATGGTGTCTAATAGAAAAGTTTGAATTAAATTTGATGTATTAATTTATTCAATAGTTATCTTTTTTTTTAACTGTGCTCCTTTTAAATTCGCTACACAACATCATCTCTCACTGTCTTGTATCTTATGTACAATGGCGCGAATATTCACAAAACCCGGGGAAAATTCATTTAGAAATAGAATGCCTGATTAGTGCTACGCTCTAGGAGGTACAGAAAAGGGCGCAGCCCCCGTCCTCCTAATCGACTTGATTTAATGACATTTTAGAGAAGCGCCGAGTCATAACCACAAACGAGGACATCCAGCAGCCCAGCCATGTTCCACTCTCTAGGAGGTATTAGGACAAACAAAAATATAAACTCAAACAAGTAAACACTTAGAAAGCGCTTTAAACGTTTCAAAGTTTTAAAATGTAGGAGAACACTTGAGCCGCGTCGCGGCCACCCTGCGGAACTTTCACTTGAACGCGCTACACGCGTTACGGACGACGATGAAGTTAATGTGCCTCCCTCATTGACGTCAGTGGAGCAGGCCGACGGTGGAAAACTACAAAGTCGAGAAAATGCAATTAACATTTTCTTCTAATATTTGATCTAAAGAAATGTACTTATGTTGTTCAAATTCACCCACTTCATTCTGCAAGGTATTTCTTATCTTGTGTATATTATGGTACGTGCATTAAGTGTTAATATCACTAAAGCATTGTGTGTTGAACTAATGTTTTGCACACACTTCTCAAATGTACACATAAATAGTACTATTAAAACATTCGCAGTAAATCAATAATAGAAACTTTTATTCTTTGATGAAACAATTTACCTAACTTGTCAGGTTTTATGCATTTTTGTCACGCACATATACTTTCATATCATTTTACGTATCTCCTAATTAATATTTCTTTCTTTCACATTGTAATTTTCTGAAAACTAGTGCTGCTGTTCAGTGTTTCTTATTAAGTTTTCATTAAAATATGTTCAGATTTTTTTTCTCAGAATTTTACCTCATGTTATGTTACAAATAGGCATTATTTCAATATGTTTCGAAGATTCATATCTTGAATTCAGATCTTCACTTTATTGTAACGTATACACATGATGTCATAAACTATGTCTTCAAAGTTATCCCTACTACTATGATGGTGAAAAACTGCAGTTGCTTATCATACTGTCAAGCTCAATTTTCCATCTGTTAAACTATTAACATGATCCAAGCCAGTCTGGTATTTATAATAAAACATACTGAGGTAACACAGTTTAATGCATATATAATTATTTTAGATTTGGATGTAATGTTAAAGTTTATGGTCACCAGTAAGGACAGTCAGGACAGTATGGTGATCTCAAGACAGTACAGCTATTTTGTAATTGTAAGCCTCTTCTTTTTTTAATTGCACTCTATTGGTGTGAGGAAAATATAAAATAAAATTATGTAAAGTGTCATGCTCATATTTCACATAAACAGAATTACTTTTGCTTTGGATATATTGTTATATTTATGTCAGGACAATTCAGCTATTTTAGATTGAAAGTCACATTTTTTTAGTTGCAATCTACTGGTATGTGGGAAAAGTATAAATAAAAATTATGTAATGAATGAGTGGTCAACGTCATAGATGGCACAATGTTTTTAAATTTTGAGTTAACTATCATATATTAAAGGTTATAAATACTGCATTCATATTTTTTATACAATAAAATTCTATTGTCTTATGAAATCTCTTAGATAACTGTAAATCAATAATATAAATTCTTTCATGCAGATGTATTATTATTCAATAACCATTTAACACGAATTAAACAATAATTGAAATTATTAATTCATTATGTCAACTTTGTCTAAAAATATCATAATGATCATTTCCAAGTTTTTGAATGCTTTATATTTTTCCTGTTATTTGCATAACTTTGCATGCAGCCAAATGCCCACATATAAAAAGAACATTCATTGGTTTTCTATACTTTACTGGTGACCAAATAATGCTCCAGTTTGCGTTCACATACCTTCTGAAAACACACACATCATTAGAAGTTGCTTTATATTTTCAAATAATCAAAAACAATATTCTTTTTCAGAATTTCAGTTTTTAATGTAAATGTTAATACTATTGCATTTTATATTTTCAGAAAATATAGACATACCAATGAAATATTAAAACATTAACCCCTTCTTCTAACAAAAATTTTTAAAAATGCAAAACCAATTTTGTTTTATTATAAAGTAAATAAATAAATAAAAAAAAAAAAACAACTCTCCATCTCAAGCTCCCGCTCTCCAAAAACTGAAAAAAATCTCCTATGTTATTTCACCATTTCTGATATTTTATACGAAACATTCGGCAGTATTCTGAAGTCCAATTATAAATACTTAAGTTCTGGTAATGAAATTTCCTGTATATCATGTTGGTTAGCATATAATGATGGACTGTCGCCAATAGCGCGATAAACAGTATGAACTGGAAACCCTGCAAAAGAGTTAACTGTGTAACTCTCTTATTCTTTATACTTACTTTTCTCACTCCTTCAGGAAAGGACAGTGATATGACACTCTATAATATAACCCCTTTTTTCAATATGTATTTGGAATACTAACGAATTTTTATCTGTTTTTCATGTATTATTCATAAAGAATGTGTTTTGTGATCTTACAATTTCCGTCTACACCTATTGTGGATTACAAGTTAATTACGTATGATCTCGCTTGATGCTGCGCTGGATACAAGGTAAGAAGAATCATTTTGCTCTGTATTTTCATTAATTTGTTGTGAAATTTCGAGGCTATATAATGTTTTACAACAAAAGATTGTGAGACTGAAGAAAAGATCATAGCTAATTAAATAATAATAAAGAAAAAAAAAAAACTGTAAAAGCTAAACTGTAGTTTCATATTAAAACCGAAAATAAATTGTTCGACGATACAAAAATGTTGAATTCGAGTCAAATGCAAATTGCAAAACTAAATTCCAGCAATTACTCAACGTGGAAATTCAAAATGCAAATGCTACTAATAAAGGAGGATCTTTACGATGTAATCGAATATGTACCTCCAAGCCCCATTAGAGAAAAATGGAGTAAACGGGCTCGGCTATATCGCGCGAACATAAATTTATTTATCGAAGACAGCCAAATAATTTACATTAAACATGAAACTACTGCTAAAGCCACCTGGGAAAAACTCAGGCAGGTACATGAAAGGTCTAATCTTTCTAGTAAACTATTTCTTTTGCGAAAGCTTTACAGTTTGAAGCTTGAAGAAAACGGAAATATGCAAACACATATAAATACATGGAGTTAGTCGATAAACTCAAATCAATAGGTGAAAACATAAAATACGAACACGTTTCGGCACTTTTGCTTTGTTCAATGCCTAGTTTTTAGGATACGCTCATTACGGCTCTTGCAGCCAAAGCAGAATCGGAACTGAATCCAGAATTCTTGAAAGGGAATTCATTGAAGAATTTAACAAGAGAGGTGAAAATAATTCATCAGATTCAAAGGCATTTAAAGCCTCATTTCAAAACAAGAAAAAGAGAGAAAAGTTTTGCTCATATTGTCATAAAAATAACCATTTTAGATCAGAGTGTTATCATCTAAAATCGAAACAAAAAAAATGAACCGCGCCAAAACTCAAAGAAAACATACGCGGATTCTAAAACACGCCAAGAAGAATGTCGGTAACCTCGCGATGAATCAACAACAAACAAAAATTAAAACACCGGAAATCGAATCCAGATGTGACAGCGTCGCTCTGTCTATTAACTATACCGTACATGAATGATCCGAGAGTTTTATTTTCGACAGCGGAGCAAGTAACCACCTGGTAAATAATAAGAAATATTTCACGGAATATAAACCCGTAAATCCGTCAGATATTATAACTGCGAATGGGCAATGTATTAAATCAACGGCGATAGGAACTGTCCGTTTTAAAACATTAAATGCTAAACAAAAAATAACAAGTTCTCTTATCGGAAGTTTTATACGCTCCTGAATTAGATATGAATTTAATCTCAATTAAGAAAATAACGGAAAAAGGACTTTCGGTTCTGTCTGAAGGAAATAAATGTATGATCATGAAAGGAGATCAGATTATTCTAGACTGTTATGCAACTAATAATCATTACCAAATTAAACCAATAGACAGGAATAATGAACCATCAGCTCATGTAGCATTTCAGTGCAAAAATGAGAACTGTGTTCAACTTTGGCATAGACGCCTTGGCCACAGAAACGATGATGCATTCAAGTAACTTGTAAGCAAAGAACTCGCTGAAGGAATTAAACTAGATAATTGTAAACATGATACCAAATGCATTCAGTGCATAAAATGTAAATTAACTGATTTTCTGTATCCCCAAAGAATCGAAATTCAGGGCATCTAAACCGCTAGAACTCGTTCACACTGATGTTTTAGGACCAGTACAAACACCGTCTGTCAGTGAATACCTATACTTAGTAACTTTTATTGATGATTACAGCAGGTTCACAATGATTTACCTAATGAAAAAGAAAAATGAAGTAATTTCTAAACTAAAACAATTTATTGCTCTTACAAACAATAAATTCGGGAGAAAGGTAAAAACGTTAAGAAGTGATAACGGTGGTAATTACACAAGTAAGGAACTTGAAGAATTTCTTATAAAACATGGTATAAATCACCGGCTTACTGTACCGTGTTCAGCACAAAATGGAGTCAGTGAACGCAAAAATAGGTCTTTGATGGAGATGACAAGATGTCTTTTAGCTGACTCAGGTCCACCTCACAGATACTGGGCCGAAGCAGTGCTGACTGCAAATTATTTACAGAATTGTATGCCTACAAAACCAAATGCAAAAACTCCATACGAATTATGTAATAATAAGAAACCCAACCTCTCTCATCTGAGGACTTTCGGGTGCAAGGCTTTTGCTTACATCCATAAATCTAAAAGACGTAAATTGGATGATACAGCTATAGAAGGAATACTCGTCGGCTACGACAGCAGAAGTAAAGGCTACAGAATTTTAATTCCTGGAGACAAAATTATAATAAGTCGATCTGTACGATTTATTGAAGATACTGAAACTGACGAGCCTGTAAGCATCTATTTAAAACAGGATGAAGAAAATCCTAAGGAAGAAAGCTCAGAACGAGAAGAAATAAAAATAGAAGAACCCGAAGAGGAAGAAATATCAGAACACGAAGAAGAACCTTTCGAACTCAGAAGATCGAACAGACTCACAAAAGGTAAACCTCCTGATCGCTACGGATTTCATGCCAAATATCTAATCTCCTCAAAACCCAAAACCTGGAAGGAAATTCAAAATTTGGAAGAAAATGAAAAAAGAAAATGGCTAACAGCTGTTCGAGAAGAAATTAATTCACTAGAAGAAAGCAACACTTGGGAATTAGTTGATTTACCAAAAGGAAGAAAACCAATAGGATGCAAATGGTCTTTCAAGAAAAAGCTGAATGCAGAAGGAAAAATTGAAAGATACAAAGCCAGATTAGTCGCAAATGGATTTAGCCAGAAGTTTGGATCTGACTATGATGCAACCTTTGCTCCTGTAGTAAAAAAAAACAACACTACGAGCCTTCCTATGTGCAGCTTCGTATAAAAACATTATCAGGTTCAATGTTTCTTCTAACCTTCTTCGGAAACATACAATGACCTGACTAGAACAGAGAGCTTACTAAAGCTATGTTCACTAATTGTAGTAAGTAGACAGGATACAGACGAAGGGTATACAAAACCCTTTATTTTTTTCCTTTATATACAATGACTTCCGTACTTCGGAATACAATGACCCTCCACTCGGGGTCTAACTTAAAAGATATCAAAATAAAACTAAACTCTAATTTAACTTTAGAATAAGATTGGCCTTATAATAACAGGAAGCGTATGTAGCACAGAGACTGTGAACACTACAATACGTTTAATTTATCAAGAGGATTAAAACCTCTGGCCTGGAAGGCAAAGTAGCAACTGCGTAACTTCTAAGGTAAGCGGCCTGCTTCGAACTCACGGCTTCCTCTCTTCTGCTTGGCAAAAAGGCCACACTTAAATACTTGGCGTTCGCCAGACAACTTTGCATAAACTCCTTCACGCTTATAATTCTGGCCGGAAGTAGAAAATAAGAAGTGATAGTAAAGATTTAAAATAAAATAAACGTTAGTAAAACTTAAGATCCTTACATACTTCCCGCCAGAGTTAATTAGTTTGAAACTGAGGTCTAAAACGACCTTGTTGAAAACTTTTAGCTCTAGAAACTAACGCGAGGCCAACCTTTTACAGTCATAACTTAGCTAGAAACTAGAAAATTTTAAAAGAAAGAAATTTGTTACAATAGCAGCTCCCGGAATATACAACAATCTTTTTTCTTTTTCATCTGTACTGCGTCTAAACAGGAGCTTTATTCAATTCTGGTTCCTTCCAGAGATCTGGAAGGAAAACTAGTTTACTGAAATGTTACAGAATGACATTGAAAATAACATATAGAATATACTTTTCTTAACATTCTTATTTCATTCATGACTATTTTAATTATCTCTCCCCGTGCTCTCTGACATGTGTTGTAAAAACACCAAACACGAATGTGTTTCTGTCTATGTGTTCAACACTTCCTCCTACAATCAAAACACTAACGTGTTAAAATTCAACATACGAGACCTCTTAACACACCCTAATTTCAACTCTAGACCCTGAGGTACTATTCTGAAAGTGGCTAACTCTAAAGTGTAGCGTCAGAGAGCCTAACTACATCATTCAACCTTTAACACATATTCACCATGATTTAATCTTTAC
This sequence comes from Stegodyphus dumicola, assembly GCF_044657685.1. Lineage (NCBI taxonomy): Eukaryota > Metazoa > Arthropoda > Arachnida > Araneae > Eresidae > Stegodyphus > Stegodyphus dumicola. Next base: position 259,808,656 of record NC_140771.1, on the reverse strand, counting down.
AGTCACACGAATAACAAATTTTTAACATTACTTTCACTTTTACCATATCACGGTATTTCTAAACATTCAAAATAACAGTTCACATGTATACAAGAACATATCAAGATGCCGTTAATTTTACACATTTGAAAACATACATTAGTAGTACATTGTTAACTTCTATTCTGTTCAAAGCAAGTGCCAATTCTTTCTACATTGAAATAATACTACATTTCAAAAAGTCTTTCAGACTAAAACTTCTTTCTTGTTAGAATGTTTTAAATAAAATTTATACAATAACTTTTTACAATATTTAAGTCTTTATACAACGCTATTATACATCAACTTTAGTTTTACGCGCGAGTAATTGAAAAACATAATAAGAAAATCGGTCACAACTCATTTCTCGCCCTTTTGGCGATAAAGGTAGACCTCGCATGAGGTAAAACTTCTTGAAATCTGCCACTTGCAGTAAGAATGAAAGATTAACTTAAGTTTGTAAAGTAACATAAAATTTTACTTATCTTTGTAATATTCAGACATCCTTTTCTGGGCCCAGTCTTTAAAGGTGCTGCAGACCGTAGCTTGGTTGATCCTCCTTCTTGTACGGGCTCGCCCTTCAGTGCTTTCCTCTGGAAGCTTCCGTTTTTCACCACTACGGCCACCCTTGAACATCTTCCTTCTGTCCTCTGCTTGTGGTCTTGGCCGTTTGAAGGCAGCTGGTCTTGGTGGAACCGGGAAACTTCTGTCGTGATCCTGCTTGGACCTCGTTGTTGGCCGTTCAAATTTTTCTTGTACTTTTTCCTCCGCCGCTGATGGCCCTTCCGCAGTTCGGCGACTTTTGCTGCGGAGAGTTCTGTCGGATGAGTCAATCTTCCGTTTCACAGCCGGGTTATAGTTGCCGTCCTTTCTCCCGGTCTTTTCCACATACGTCGTCCTTCTCCCTTCTTCATTCTGGGGGTGTTCGTGAACTCTGTTTTTTAGACGGTGGAACGGCTTCTTTTTCTTTGTACCTTCAATTTTTCGGCGGGGCAATTTTCTTTTCACTTGCTTCTGTCTCTCATTGGCTTGCCCTTGTACTTGTCGTTTTCCCACCTCTGGAACTTGTACCTGCGGTGTCTGCCGTACCGGATCCTGCAAAAGATCTGAAAAGATTTGCATTTTATTACGGTCATAGAATGGTTTTATCTGGTCAATGTTTGCGGAACAGGTTTCACCATTTCTTGCCTTTAACACTACAACAGCGTGAGTTATTTTTTCTATAACATATGGTCCTTCAAAGCGTGGAAAAAATTTGGCAGTTTTATCTTCTGGTGCTGAAGAAAGTGAATGCTTAATTTTTAGTACTTCATCCCCTACTTTATAAGTTACTCCCCGTCGTTTCAAGTCATAATACAATTTTTGTTTTCTTTGTGCTACTTCCGTATTCTTTTTTGCTTCTTTTATTAGTTTTTCTATATCACCCATTTTAAATTCTGGGGCTCTTTGTTGCACGTAAAATAGTTTATCTAACGGTGTTATAACCTTTCTGCCTAGAAATAACTCAGCAGGAGTTTTGCCCGTTGTATCATGTTTTGCGGTCCTAAGGGCGAAAGCAAATTCATTGACATAGTTATCCCAGCTTTTATGAAAATTTTTAACATAACTACGGATAATTTTCACTATATTTCTGTTGACCCGTTCCGCTATATTTGATTGCGGCCGATACGGGACCATTTTTAAATGACGTATGCCCAGTTTTTGGCACATGTCTTCAAATATATTACTTACAAATTGAGGACCATTATCCGATATAACTTTTAGGGGCGTCCCGTATTTTAAAATATATTTATTTAAAATAGAATCGGTAACTAATTTCGCGGAGGCTCGTTTTAAGGGAACAATTTCGGTCCATTTACTAAAATGATCAACTATAACAAGGAGATAGCGACTTTTGTTTAACTGACTTTTTGGGAAAGGGCCCAATAAATCGATGCCGATTATTTCATTTGGAAATTCGGATTTAATACTATTTAGAAACCCGGCCGGGCGGAAATTAACATAATTAACGGCTTGACATGTTGGGCAGGACTGGACATACGCCCTTGTTAACTTTTGCAGTTCATGAAAGTAGACTGCCTCGCGTACGCGTTGAGTAGTTTTTCGAATACCAGCATGAGAGCTAAAGGGCTGTCATGGAGCTCTTGCAGGATATTTAATCTAAGACTAGCTGGGATAACAGGTCGAAATTCGTTGTTGGAATTCGTAGTTTTTGTATAAAATAATAGACCATCTATTAGTTCGTAATGGGCCGCCCTATTTCTTATCGCCACAATATCTTGGTGGCTAAAATTTTCAGGATCCTTCAAATACTCATAAATACTTCCAAACTCAGGATCCTTACCCAGTTCGGTTATTACAGTTTCTCGGGAATTTGTTGTACACGCTGTCAGCATTGCAACTTTTACGGTATTACCCTGTTCGTCTAATTTAATTCGTGACAGGGCATCTGCTACGATATTTTCCTTTCCGGGGGTATGCTTGATTACCAGATTATATTCTTGCAGCTTGAGTGCCCATCTTATTAACCTTGGGGATAAATTTTTTCCAGAGTACAATCTAGTTACCGCCGCATGATCAGAATATACTGTTATCGGCGCCTTTCCAAAATAGACTCGGAACTTTTGCACTGCTAACAGAACTGCAAGTGCCTCTCTCTCGGTCGCGGAATAGTTTCTTTGTGTTTGATTTAAAGTTCGGCTAAAAAATGCCACTGGCTGCTGATTTTGCGAAAGTACCGCTCCTACCGCATAATCCGAAGCATCCGCTGAAATTTCTAAATTTTCATCCTTTTCAGGAAATTTCAACACAGGGGCTTGCGTTAATGCTTGTTTTAATTTTTTGAAAGCACTATTGGCTTCGGCCGTCCACGAGAATCTTGCCTTTTTCCTTTTTAATTTTAACAATGGCTCAGCGATAGCCGCAAAATCTTTTATAAAGGACCTATAATATGAACAAAGTCCTAGAAAAGAAGAGAGCTTCTTTGCCGTGTTTGGAGTCTGATACTTTTGTACAGCGATTATTTTTGATTCATCTGTCTCGATCCCTTTTTGCGATATTTTGTAACCTAAATATTTTAATTCAGGGGCTGCAAATTTGCACTTTTCGACATTAACTTTTAGACCGGCCTCATTTAATAAAGAAAACACCTGTCTTAAATCCTGTACATGTTGGTCTAGATTATCACTAGTAATAATGATATCGTCTAAATAGATAAATGTGGACTTTCCGAGAACAGGTCTTAACACAATGTCCATGCATCGCTGAAATGTTGCTGGGGCGCCTGAAAGGCCAAACGGCATTCGCAAAAATGCATAAGTGCCAGACTTGGTTATAAAAGCAGTCTTAGGCACGTCCTCAGGCCTGATCCCTATTTGAAAATAACCATTCGTTAAGTCTAAAGTTGTCATAAATTTTGTTGATTTTATGTTCCTTAAAATTTCTTCTATAATCGGTAACGGATATACCGGATATTTCGTTATGGAATTTAATTTACGGTAATCAATAGCGAATCTCCACCTTTTTGGATGCTCCAAAGGATAATCATTATTTTTCTTACATAAAACCACCGGACTAGCATAACTACTTGAGATAGGCGTTACGATCTTTTTACGTAGCATATCGGTAATATGCCATTCTATAATTTTTTCCTTATTCTTATCGTACCGGTATGGTTTTTGACGAACCGGCAATGCATCTCCGGTGTCAATACTATGGTTAGTAACCTGGGTAAATCCTGGAATATCACTAAATAAGGAAGCAAATTCACTTACCACTTGTCGGATTCTATCTTGCTCGTCATTAGGCAGGTGGTCAAGATTTAACCTCGGCGGTTCAACCTTTTCTACACGCACTGGTTTCATCGTCAGCTTAAGAGACGCTTCATTAAAATCCAGTGTAGCTTGTGCGTCTGAAAGAAAGTCTATTCCTAGTATTAAGTGTGCTTGCAAATTCTTTACTATAAAAAACATCACCTTTACTTGTTCGTCCTTGATACGGATGTATAAAGGTACTTTACCTACGCACTTACATTGTTCTCCTTGCGCCGCTAATACTGTTGTATTATCCGCATTATATATGCGGTATTTGCGAAAATACTTTCTAAAAAAGACTTCTGCCACACAGGAACACTGCGCGCCGGTATCCAGGAGTGCGGTGGCCGGGATATTATTTACCAAGACTTCAATCTTCGGAAGAGTTAAATTTTTCACCATTACTGTATTTAACTTGTAGGAAGAGGGGTTTTCGTGGCCTTCGGATTTCCGCACCCTCTCGTCAGCAGAAATCCGTTTTAGTTTAAATTATTTTTTCTTTCGGTGCTTTCCTTCTTTCTCCACTGGCCTTGAGACTTTTTTCCTGGGTTGCTATTGAACTGTCGACGTTCGCCGGCTGTTTTTGAATGCTCGGGTTTCCTTGCCCACTGATTCGCTTTTTCTCCGTAGCCATGTGCTTGAGTTTGCTGTAGTCTTGGCGTACCAAATTGGTTTCGCTGTTGATATTGGCGTCTTCTTTCGACGTCCGCCGTTCTTCTACTTTCAAACTGGATTGCTAGCTCAAATAATTTTTCCAGTGTAGTCGGATTTCTCAATTCAATAAAGTCTTGCACTTGGGGTAGTAGCCTCGGCAAAATCACTTGAATTATTTCAGGATCCGGACGGTTTCCATACAAGAGCTTGAAAACGTGAATTTTTCTTAAAATAAAACTCGAGAGGTTTTCCATTCTTTGTTGATATATACTGAAAAGTTCTGTTTCTAATTTCGCACGATCCCTTACAACAGGGAAGGCTTTTAGTAGGGCAGTCTTGAAATTTTCGTAGGTATAGGTGGGACTTCCTGCTTGACCCAAGAGACTTCTGCCGATACATTTGAACCAGTTAAGCGCTTGGCCCCTCAAAGCGCTGGTAGCTAAGGTAACTTTTTGAAACTCGTGCACGGGGTAGAGCATGAAGTGGTCATCCAATTTTTCCAAAAAACTGGTTACCTGTGAGTTTCCATTAAACGTTGCTTCTGGTTTCATCGAAGCGCGCATGGTCTGGACAATATACCCAAATCCTTCCAGGGCGGCAGCTGGCATTTCTGGATTCTGAGCTGTTTCTGCAGGCAGCACAGGTTCTTCTTGAAACTCGGCCATGGTTATTCTTCGTCGGGCGCCACTATCAGGTTCAATGTTTCTTCTAACCTTCTTCGGAAACATACAATGACCTGACTAGAACAGAGAGCTTACTAAAGCTATGTTCACTAATTGTAGTAAGTAGACAGGATACAGACGAAGGGTATACAAAACCCTTTATTTTTTTTCTTTATATACAATGACTTCCGTACTTCGGAATACAATGACCCTCCACTCGGGGTCTAACTTAAAAGATATCAAAATAAAACTAAACTCTAATTTAACTTTAGAATAAGATTGGCCTTATAATAACAGGAAGCGTATGTAGCACAGAGACTGTGAACACTACAATACGTTTAATTTATCAAGAGGATTAAAACCTCTGGCCTGGAAGGCAAAGTAGCAACTGCGTAACTTCTAAGGTAAGCGGCCTGCTTCGAACTCACGGCTTCCTCTCTTCTGCTTGGCAAAAAGGCCACACTTAAATACTTGGCGTTCGCCAGACAACTTTGCATAAACTCCTTCACGCTTATAATTCTGGCCGGAAGTAGAAAATAAGAAGTGATAGTAAAGATTTAAAATAAAATAAACGTTAGTAAAACTTATGATCCTTACAACATGTCTGTCAGACATATCGATGTCAAAACAGCTTTCCTTCATGGAGAACTGGAAGAAGAAATTTACATGACTCAACCCGAAGGATACTCAAAAGCTGGAAATGAAAATAAAGTTTGCAAGCTGAAGAAATCCATATATGGTTTAAAGCAAGCCGCTAGGGCTTGGAATCTGAAAATTGGAAAAATACTTCTAAACAGGTCATTTAAACAAAGCAAAGCAGACCCATGCTTGTTTTTCAAAAACATCAATGGAAAATTCACGTATATAATATTATATGTAGATGATATGCTTGTAGGAAGTGAAAGAGAAGATGTAATGGAAACAATCCAACAATTGAACACTGAATTTGAAATAAAAAACCTAGGAGAAGTCACCTACTACCTCAGCATAAACATTGAAAGATTTAAAGATGGAGCTTTTGCCATAAACCAAAAGAATAAAATCGAAAAAATAGTTCAAAAGTTTGGACTTCAGAACGAAAAACCAACATATACGCCAATGGAAACAAATTACTGCAAACTAGAAGCTGAAGATGACCTTCTAGAGGATAATACAGAATATAGACAAGCAGTAGGGGCATTATTATATATTGCAACAATCAGCAGACCAGATATATCATGTGCAGTCAATCTACTGAGTAGAAGAAATGAAAAACCTAGGAATGTAGATTGGAATGCTGTCAAGAAAGTAATTCGATACTTGCACACAACTAAAGACTTTAAGTTGGTCTTTAACAAAATTCAAGAACCTATACTAACTGCGTATTCGGATGCAGATTGGCCAAATGACAAAACAACAAGAAAATCCATTAGCGGATACATATTCAAACTAGGAAATAACTGCATTTCATGGAGCAGCAAACGTCAAAACTGCATTGCACTATCTTCAACTGAAGCAGAATATATTGCGGCAGCTAATACAGCACAAGAAGCACAGTGGCTGTTAAATTTGCTTAAAGATCTACGACTAAAACAAAATTTGCCGATTACTCTCTATGAAGACAACAAACCATGCATCAAACTATCACAAGCGGAGTAAAATAGCTCCAGAACAAAGCATATAGACGTGAAATACGACTATTTGCTTGAACTTCAACAAAACAGGATCCTGAGCCTAGACTACTGCAGAAGCTCAGACATGATTGCGGATCTACTTACCAAACCACTAGGCAAACCTGTGTTCGAGAAACTTCGAGAATCGCTGCAAATGACGATCCTACCCATCAAGTAGGGGTGTTGGTTAGCATATAGTGATGGACTGTCGCCAATAGCGCGATAAACTGTATGAACTGGAAACCCTGCAAAAGAGTTAACTGTGTAACTCTCTTATTCTTTATACTTACTTTTCTCACTCCTTCAGGAAAGGACAGTGATATGACACTCTATAATATAACCCCTTTTTTCAATATGTATTTGGAATACTAATGAATTTTTATCTATTTTTCATGTATTATTAATAAAGAATGTGTTTTGTGATCTTACAATTTCCTTCTACACCTTTTTTGGATTACAAGTTAATTAGGTACGATCTCGCTTGATGCTGCGCTGGATACAAGGTAAGAAGAATCATTTTGCTCTCTATTTTCATTAATTTGTTGTGAAATTTCGAGGCTATATAATGTTTTACAACATATCATTACATATTTTGTTCAACGAAATTTCTCTTCAGTACTTTACGTCTTTAATAAACATTCTCTATTCGTAAAAAGCAAATTTAACTTTACTATATTCTTTTAAAATACTTCTCTGAAGAGCTCTGTGTTCTATATTCCTCGATAGCTATAACTTTTAATGGTTTATTATTAATTTGAAATTGAATATGCATACAAAGTTTATTTTTTTTTATCCAGCAACGAATAAATTAACTTCTACAACATGTTCCACAATACGTTTTCATCTCACATGCAATTGTTTTTGTCACGTGACCAAACAACTTACGCTATTATATACGAGTCATTCAGCCTATAATGATTTAGCATTTTCTCCACAGGGGTACTGCAAGTACATGTTAGGAACATGCATATCGGATTACGCGGAACTACCCTTGCTTATCTATCATCTTTACCAGACTTCAAGAATTGATAAATACTAACTCCATTTCTCCTACCCAATTTGGATTCCAGAAAAAACATTCTACTACTCATGAAATTCTTCGCATTATCACATCAGCATAAGTTTTAATAATAAAGAATGTGTTATTGGCTGCTTCCTCAACATTGAAAAAGGCCTCTGAAAAAGTATGGCATCCTGGAATTATCCGCAAAATGATAAATTATAATTTTCTTACTTACGTCATGAAAATCATTAATAGTTCCGTCCAAAGTAGAAAATTTACGAGTAAAATCAGGAACTTTCTCTCCTCTTAAGTCAGTTCAAGCTGGTGTTCCACAAGGCTTTGTTCTTTCAACTATTCTCTGTAATATTTTTATTAATGACATGTCTAATCCTCATCGTACTCTTTTTCCTAAATCTGCATTTTACACAACTCTGTTAGCAGGTTATGCAGGCCAGACACTGCTTTTCAAATTCTTGAGAATGCACATAATGAGGTCGATAACTGGTGCATTAAAATCAACCCTTTTGAATCTGTTGCAATTCTTTTCACCATAAAGAAAAAAAAGCTACAATTTACAAATAAAAAATATCATAGTGCAGCTCAACAAATTGGTAAAATATCTCGGAGTGTATCTGGACAATAAATTAAAATTCAAGGAGCATGTAAATAACATTTGAATCAAAGCACAGAAAGCTTTCATGGCAGTTTATCCCTTATTAAAAATAAACTCTCACCTAAGCATTGAAAATAAAAGAGTTATTTCCCTATGTACGATGGACCCTGTCATTCCATATACAGCCACAAAAAAGGTTTGGACTCCAAACTGAAACCGAAAGAAGTTACAATATAGTAAGTTTCTCCACATCATCTGTGATGCCCCATGGGTTTTACGAAACAGTATCATCCATGCTGACCTTAAAATCACCACCACTGAAGAGGAGCTTTCAAAGTCTTGCGAAAAATCATTTCACAACCGTGCCCACGTCTAACTTAGCTGAAATTTTGGAGATTTTAAATTCCGACCACACAGATATGCAGAAGTACAAACAACCTTGCACTGTACATCGTAACTCAACCTGAAGTCTGAATGACTACCCTGAATTTTCAACTTTTCTCCACACTCACTTAGCACAACACAAAGTTCTCACCTCTGGTCAGATCCAGAGTTCGAGGTCCTACTTTTTCTCTAGTTTGTATCATATTTTTACTTATGCATATTTAAACAAGCTTCTTCGTACAACTAATTATCCAAAATTCTTTTATTTCTGCTTTATGTTTTTGTAAATAATGCAAAGTCTTACTATTGGAGATTTTTTATATCATTCTCAACTGCAATTTTAAATTTAAGCAATGACTACAGTTTATCATCTCATAATAATTTTTATGATTAATCTTCGGCTTTTAGGTGACTTCATTCTTTTTATCCAAAGTACCTCCAGCTGAATTTTTCAAGATGATCTTGTTAAAGCCACAAGACTGACAAGCGACACACAACTAAGATAATGGTAATGGTATTGCTGCTTGCATACAGATGCATAGGTCCAGCATGCCCTCTTTTTTCTTTTAGCAATTGTGACTCCAGGACCGTGCTTTATTTTAATTTTGGTTTTGAACATACATAGATGTTCTTTGGCTACAGTGCTTGAAGTCTGGGAAGCAGTTTCAAACGAATTAATTTCTGCTCTTGCGAGGGGAAAAAAAAGAAGAAAAAGAAATGGGTACGTGACTGGGTAGCTTTCCGCGATGAATTAGGAGTATCAAATGAACTATTAAATGAATTTCGGACGAGAATGTCCAAAGTTACAAAAACGTTATTGCATATCAGAAACAAGAATTTAAAAGAAACTCAGTTTGAGAGAAGTTGTTTAGTCAACTGTGGTTACTGAAATTCCAATTACCAAAGTTTTTCCTACTATATACAACTGTTTATTTGCACCTAATTAATCATTTACAAAATAATGTAAAAGTAATAATGTGTTTTATTATTTATTAATAGAAAGAATATATTTATTCATCCAGAATCCACAGAATCAGTAGCTCTCTGTGCATGTAATTAATTATGCAGAGTTCTGACTGTAACTGTGTTATTTATAGAGAAGAATGCAAAATTAACACATGGAATATTTATTCAAAGCTACCATTAACACGGCAGAAGTAAGCTGTATAATATCTACCTAATTATTCAGAAAATCTTAAATAAATAAGAAGTAGCAAAAAACTTGGGTGCATTACATATATTACCACAGGTAAAAGAATATATATATTATGACATAGTTCCAACAGGAAGATATTTATCGCAAATTCTTACTTTTGGATCCTACTGAAATTGTGTTACTGTACAACACACAAAGTGATATCAACAAAATTAATAATGGTTAAATATAGTGATTATATTTTACTTTTAAAATACTAAAACGGATAGTTTAAGAAGATTAGAATTCATCTAGCATAATTTGTATAAACCTTAATACACCTTCAGTACACTCACACATCCAAGCTGAATCGTAACGAATAGAATGTTTTTATACAAAGCAAGAAATTTAAATATCCACAATAAAACAGATCTACATATTTTTTTTCATAATTCCATTTTTATTTTTATAGTTTATAATATATATTTATTGCATCTTCATATAGGGATGCTTGTAAAAAAATGAATATAAGCTCACATAATTATAGAAGTATGCAACATCTTAATGAAGCAGTGAAGTGTTCCCTAAAACACTCCATAAGATGTGTATGCATTAAAAAGTGCCATGGTTTGGCTATCACTTAATCTCGGCATTATAGAACTCACTGTCACGACGTCCCTGCGAACGCTGCTCGGAGAGATTTTTCAACAGGTTCAAAGTAGAAACGGAAGCGCTGACTCATCTTCCCTACATTTCTACTCCGTCGAAATGAGCGATTACACTGTCAAAGTAATCGGAACGAGCGACTCGCTCCGAGCCGCTCTGACAGGTGTAAACTGACCTTAAGTCATCTGTTCTTCTATCTGGCCCTGCCCTTCTTATAAAATAAAAATCGCATGTGAGAAATGTGTGTTATTATTTGTTTAAAAGGACATATTGTAAGCTGCTATTGGAAAGAAAAAGTAAATATAATTTCAAGTCATTTGTATTAAATATAGAAGAGAAAAACGTTAGTATGATTGAAAAGGCCTCTGTTTAATTCATATAAACAACTACTTGTATCTAACCAGAGGAGAGCTATGAAGATTTGAACAAAGGATTCATAGACTATCCTATAAAGACAAAATGATTTTTTTTCTCATAATATGTTTTCTTTTTTACAGCAACAGAAAAGACAAGTCAGTATGCAAGAATAGAAAACATTTAAAAATTAAAACAAATCACAAAATATTAGAGATTATAACTGAAGTTTGATAACAATCATCAGTGCCCAGTCTTAAAAAATCCAACTCACAAGTTGATTAATAAAACATATTTATCATTCAATGCAAAATGCTTGCATAGAGGTGGGTGACTTCTCCAAATAGCACGAGTTATACACTGCATGCTCTCATGTTCCAAAAACAGTCAAATTTTTGTTTCAACATATTGATCTTTATTACGGTTATTTAATTTTTCTTGATTTTGGTTGTGGATTTGAGATATACAGAAGCAAATTTATCAAGAAAAATTCCAACATAATTCTTTTCATGAGCAGTTTTCTACCAAATCCTCTAATTCTAAGCATGGTGGTCGGAGCTCTGATTTGGGTAGTAAAATTGTTTTTTGCAGTTGTTTGCATTTTTTATGAAGTCAGACTAAAATAAAGTTGAATACTATTGGTATACATAAATGCCAGTTTTATTGAAAACAATTTAGAAAGACATGCATACCAAATGAATAAGAAATCACACGACTGGTATATATATAGTAAGTTATTTGCACATGCAAGTATGTTCAGAGCACATATTGCTTTCCACACAGGTTATACTCAAAAGGTATATTAAAATATGCATGTTAATCACACTAAAGAGAAACTACATGAACAAGTTACATGCAGACATCATTAAAATAAGCATGTTTACACACACTGTGGAAAAACTATATAAATGCAATGTTTGCAAATCATCCACACATTGAAGTGCATTAAAAGGACAATCACTTATGCATAACAATAAGAAATGACATGAATGTATATTTGTAACCTGTTATTCACAGTTAAATAGTGTGTTAGAAACATAATTTTACCCACACTAGTTAGAAATCATAAACATGTGCTAAATATAGCAGTTCATCTAAATTCAATGGTCATTTAGCAATTGCTTATTTACTCTCATGAAAAAACACACGAAAATGTTATATGCAATAAATCATTTGCATGCAAGAGTGACTTAGCTAAGGAATGCTGCCTTTGCAAGGGGATCTCTCAAATTTAATCTTCAAATGTTTGATGTTGCATGACTTCTGTTTTTGTGAAACTTCGGCTGATTTTCATAATACTTCTTTATATTAATCACCATAATACCAAGTACCTTTGACTCCAAGATGATCTGGTTAAAATCGCAAGGCTGAAGCTGGACACACAACTAAGATAATGGTATCGCTGCTTGCAAGCTGACCCATAGGTCCAGAATGCCCCTTTTTTTTAATAATTTTGGTATGACTCCACGATTGCGTTTTATGCTAATTTTGGTTGTCTATTTGCATTCGGTGATCCAATGTTTACCTCATGTGTTAACTGTATGTTTCCATTTTCCTCTTTACATTCGTACATTTTCTTTTAGTGTCTGCTACTTATTTTTTTAACACGAGTGCATTATGTCACTTATTTCAATGGTCTTATCAATTTCAACAACATTTCTTTTATTTACACAAAATAATTTCTATCTTTGGATACATTTTACATTGTTACTATCATCAATCTTTAAATCATATTCTAAAAAAAAAAAAAAAAGAAAAAAAAAAAAAGAAAAAAAAAGAAAAAGGGAGCAGGAAAGAATAAAATTAAAACAAATCGCATAATATTAGAGATTATAAGTTATGTTTGATAATAATCATCAATGACCAGTCTCAAAATTTCCAACTTACAAGTTAATTAATAAAACACTTATATTGATCATTCAATGCAAAACGCTTGCATAGAGCTCGATGAATTCTCCATATAGCAAGTGTATAAACTGCATGCCCTCATGTTCCAAAAACACGGTGGTTTTGGCTGTGGATTTGAGATAAATAGGAATAAGTTTATCAAAAAAAAAAATGCCAAAATAATTCTTTTTATGAACATTTCTCTACCAAATCTTCAAATTATAAACGATGTGGTCCGAGTTTCGATTTGGGTAGTAAAGTTGTTTTTTGAGGTTTGCATTTTTAAGAGGTAACACTGTGATAAATCTGAACACTACTGGTATACATAAAATGACAGTTTCATTGGAATGCACTCTATTGCCTATTTGGGAATAAAAGTTTTCTCTGCAATACGTGTTGACTTGCATTTCTTCATTTATTTTCTAAAAGATTTTGAGTTAAAGAAAAAAACACTTTTTTAAAATTAATTATTTATAACTCATACGAAAAATGTATTACATAACTGTATTCTTAAAGAACAATACATATTTTTCCGATTTTAGCTTACCTCTGCTGAAATCAAACAACAGTTATAAAAGGAGGAGGAAACAAAAAGAATATGTTTGTTTTTTTTTTTTTTGTCTGAAAGATGAATGCTCAACTACACAGTACACTAATTTCAAATTTATATTTTATTGGGACTTACTTTCCTGAATACAGGACAGAGAGGAAAAAAAAATATTTATTTACATTTACATGTAACCATGCGAATCGCATATAAAATGTGAAACTCTTAATTTACTTCAAACATTTCTTTCCATCAAAAACATGTCTTATTATTCTTTAAATGGTTTAAATATGGATTTGCGGCTCTTGAACATTCATGAAATCCACCATGAGGCTGCTGTCGTCATAAAGTTTGGCCACCCCAGGTATATATAGTAAGTTATTTGCACATGTAAGTATGTTAAAGGCACATATTGCTTTCCGCACAGGTACAAAACAACATGAGTGGATTTGTGCCATTTATACTCAAAAGTCATATTAAATCTTTATCACACATGAACAAGTTGTATGTGATGAATTATTTGCATCATTAAAATAAAATTGTTTACACACACTGAGGGCAACTTACATGAATGCAATGTTTGTAAATCATCCGCACACACAAGTGCATTAAAGAGACAAATACTTATCCAGCAACAATGAGAAATGACATGAATGTGATATTTGTAACTAGATATTCACAGTCAAATGTGTGTTAGAAACACACATATTTTTACCCACGCTGGTGAGAAACTATAAACATGTGCTAAATATAGCAGTTCATTTAAATTCAAAGGTTATTTAGCAATACATGTGCTTATTTAATCTCATGAAAAAGTTATATGCAATAAATCATTTTCATGCATGAGTGAATTAGCTAAGGAGTTTATTAAAAAATGCTGCATTTGCAAGGAGATATCTCATATTTAATCTTCAAATGTTTCATACTGCATGACTTCTGTTCTTGTGAAACTTTAGCTGAACCACGCTTTTATACTAATCACCATAATGCCATTTCTTGCAAACTGTAAATACAAATAAGAAAATATCTAGAATTACAAAATAAGCTTACTTTTAAGTTCTGAAATATTATTTGAATTTTCAAAACTGAACACAATGTAAAGCCAACAATAAAGTCGAGAAATTATCCAAATTGGTGTACAAATATTTTTAATTCATTTTTTAAATCTGGAACACAACACAATATAAATCTGATTTAAACTTATCAAAAACACAAAACAGTAATTAAACTTTATTAAGGTTCACTAGAAAGTATGAAATTATGCATTGTATGGATATTTACCTAAATGATAAGTGGAATTTGGTTGGAAATTAAGAATACAGATTTGTAAATAGATAAAAAATAACTAGAACAAGAAAAAGAAGTTGAAAAGAAGTATTTAAAAAAGACTGATGAATAACATTTTGAATAACTCTAGAGTTCCATTTAATTAAAGGAAATTTAAAAAAAAATTGTGTATTTTCATTTAAAATGAAATTACATTGAATTGCCTAAACTAATATACCTCATCATATTATTTATTTAAATATGATTTATAATGTAAAATGACACTTTCCTTATAATCAAATAATTATAAATACAGTACAAAGTGTTTAATCCGGGAGTCCATAATCCGGAATGATCTATAATCTAGACCTCAAAGCTACAAACTTTCTGCACATGCGTAGCGTTTATGCATGCGCATAATACGTTTACACATGCACGTTTAATGTATAACGGACAGTATAAGCTAGGCTAAAATGATCTAATTATCTATTTCAGTTAATGTTGCAGATTGTGTTGTTCTTTAATCTTCTAAATGGATCCGGCTTATTATTTCTTGCAGACTATTAGAGCAGTTTTATAAAAAGTAAGCTTGAAATTTCGATTATGTCAAAGAGTTTCCGATTCTGAAGCTGCCAAAGGATCTACAAAGCGAAAACATGTTTCGATGTCCATCAAACAAAAAATGGATAAAGGCATGAAGAAAGTGACAGAGAGGTTAGTGAAAATGAAAAAATTTTGACTGACAATTTAGTCGGTATTCTCGGCACAGCAATTACAGGACTTGAACAGCGGAACTTTGCAACTGAACAAGAAATTTTGTCTGTTTATAGAATTAAAGAGAAAGTATTAGCACATAAAACGAAGCAACTTAAACAACTTACATTGAAAGAAATGTTTAATAAAGTAAAGAAATAACTATTAAGGTTTTTTTTTTTTTTAAATTTTGATACCCTTTAGATCATAATTGCTTTTTATTTCATAAATTACGGTTTCATATTTTGGTACTTTTCAGCTTCGCTTGCACAAAACTCTCCAAGCAGACTTTGTTGCCGACATCATACGGTACACACATAAAAAATGTTAACAAATGTTAATTCTAAGAATTTTTTATTTTGAAGGCATAAATATTTTATTATGGTTTAACATTTTGTAAAAATACATTAATTTAAGAATTTACTATGCTTTCATGATTCTACATCCTGATTCGTCGGTTTAAATCGCGTGACCTCAAGTGATCTCATCTCACGTAAACTGTGCTACAAAAATCTAATTCTCTCAGCAGTTATCTACATTAATTTCAACTTAAATCTTAATTTGGAATACAAGTTTAAATGCAAGAATTATTTCAATTTGTACGAATAGCTTACCCAGAAAATATGTAAATCGCAGTGCTTTACTTCGCTAGTGCATTCTCATTAGAATTTATGAATTTAACAATTGATTTTGCCTTTTCTATATTTTTGCCTTCGGGTGCGCAGTGTGATTGCATTCTAATTGACTTAATTAACCATGAATGGCCTTAGGGCATAAAATTTAACTATCTTGTAAAAATTCTACGTAATTGTATGCCAGTATTGAAAGAAATAATCAATCGGATAAGAAATGGCTGCGACTTGTTTTGAAAATGAGGCGTAAAAGGTTATCAGCGAAGATATTCCGTTTGGCATCAATTGTACCATTATTGGCGACTTTATCTATTGCGCCGGCAAAACGGAAACGTACCCCTATTTTTAATTGTATAATTTTTGCATGCCATCTTACCAGATTTAAATTGATGATCTATCATCCGGAAAAACCTCTAGTCCGGAATCGCCGAAGTCCCGACGAGTCCGGATTACGGAATTTGTACTGTATAATAGTAAATAACTATCTAAGATTGATGTTTTAATTTAGATGAAAGGTTAATTTCATATAATATTTTTTATTATTATAATTTATATAGAAAAGGCTAAACATGACTGAATGGAAGCATAAGAGTAAATAACTATTCCAGATCATTATTATAATTTATATAAAAATTGCTAAACATAACTGAATGCATGCCTGCATCGCTATTTCGCTACCCAGTTATCGCTAAAGTATAATTTCATCTCGTTGGTTGTTCAAACATAATTTTCTATAATGAATTATGCCTTTTCTTTGAAAAAATTCTCGGTAAAGTACAGAATCGCCAACTTATTTGTTTGCTGCTTTTTACAAGGGTCAAAACAATTGCATTTTTGTCAATTTTCTTTTACTTTTTAAGTGAAGATAGGTCGATGTGTACATAGATAAAGTCAAGGGTGTGTGCACAGTGCCATTTTTCAGCAATTCTGGGATTTTTGTTTTTAAGTGAAAATAGGTCGCCGTGTACATGGATACTGAGTATGTGCAATTCTTAAAAACGTGTCAAGCAGTGGGTGATTCTGCACTTCACCCAAAATTTTATTGCAGACTTTTCATCATGGGCATTTCCCATATTGTTAAATCCATAGGATATCAAAAAAGGATTTAAAAATTAAACTAGTATTTCAATGGCATCTTAAGAAATACAGAACTATATAAGCTTACGCAATCTGAAATCAGTGCATACGCTAGATTACGCGAGCTGTTAAATGGGCGCATTTGCGCTGCAATTCTTTAACGGTCCTCAAAACGGAACAATAACAAAAATTCTTTTGTACAGATAGCTCTCCATGTAATAAGATTAGAACTACTTTTGCAACTTTCGGTACAGGTGTCTAATGAAGAGAAAGTAAAGAGAACATAAACATGGGTAAAAGTATATTTACGGGTAACCCCTTGACAAAAACTGCAATTTTTGGCGGTACATGGAGACCAAGTTTGTGCGAATCTTTGACTTGTTATTTTGGCTTTGTGTAGCGCCAAAAATTATTTTAGCAACAAAAATCGCTGCTACACAAATACAAAATAACAAGTCGAAGAATTGCACGAACTCAGTATCCATGTACATATTAACCTATTTTCACTTAAAAAAATATCAGAGAATCTCAAACTTGGCATTGTGTACTCTCTTGGCTTGGCAATAAATGAAACAAAAACTTTATGATAATACATGGGGTACCCTTCAGTCTACACCAACCTAAACATATTAAGAGACCAACTTTCAGAATCAAAAATAAAAAATTCAAATAATTTTGTTTTCAATGTCCTTCAAAAAATTCTCCAAAAATAAGATATTCATCAAAAATGTCTCACAAAATATGACCATTAAATGATAATGCTAACAAGACTTAAATCATTTTGTCACATATTTTAGAAATCATATGCCTTTAAATCCTGAGTATGTGAGTTAATCGAAAAGGCACCCCTACAAACTCTGTGCGAGCAAACAGACGCAAGACTTGTGAATTTTGAAAAGAAAAGAAATCAGAAAAGTGTAAAGTGAATTTTACATAGAAAACTGATACACATTTAAATATACAGAAACAATTACACAGTATACAGTTCTCACGAAAAAATATTAAAGATAGAAATGAAACTAATCTTAAATAAATTTCAACAATACTTTTACCTTTGCTCAGTACTTCCAAAACCTCCATACTTTCCGAAGCACCTAGCAAAAAAGCTACTGCCTATGACATTTATTAAATTGTTTATTTTTTTAACATGTGTGCTTTATAGCATTTATTATTTTATTTTATTTTTCAGAGACAAACCATTCCTAAGTTCTTAAAATGGAAAACAATTTCATCTTATAATATGATAGCAGAAAATACAACTGAATTACTTTAGCTTTCTTTATCTATTACATGAAAAATTATAAAAGTTTTCAAAATAAATATCTATCATGCTTCGATTTCTTACATGCAGAGATATGATGCTACACAAATTTCTTCTTATACACACTACACACCTGGTGTCACTGATCTTAATATGTCCAAGATTTGACTGAAAATGTTGGAGATTTCATTTCACTTTTCTAACAATGCAATGGAACGCTGCACTAATTTTGTAAATTTTATACACTAACACATTTGATACTGGAGCCCAACAGGCATGGTCTTTAATACTTGTTCAGGATGAGTGGAAATATCTAATATAGTTTTCATGACAGGTACCAAGAATGGTATTACTATCTGTAATGGCATGGTTGTAATACGTAACTGTGTGAAATTCAGAAACAGTTTAAAGCAAAACACAAATAATTTACAGCATATATATTGGATGAAACATTTAGCCACCATTTAGAATTTCAGTTTTTGAAGTTCTTATCCAGACTTCATTATGCAGCAGATATAAACATTGAACACTTATCATGTCAAAATATATTGAATATTTCATCTTGTGGAAACAAATAAATGGTTTATAATTTATTTTCATCAAATGTGAATTTCTGTTTCTTCTACAGGTTCACTAGTATGCTTTACACTATTCAGATTTGCCTACCTGATTTCTAAGAATTTTACTATATGAATATTCTGTCAACCTGTGAAAAAATTCTAGACATGACCTCAAATGAGATTTTCTAGCTACAGAGACAAGTGCTTACTGCAAAAGCAAGTAAAAGTTGTTTCTAACATATGTTCAAAACACTGGAGGCCACTCTTCTGCACAGATAACATATACATTTTTGTCATCGCACTAAATGGCTTGTTACACACGTAACATTTATCTCTTATGCTTATATCCATATTTAAATCCTCTTCGTGAAAACGAATGAACATTTATGCACTACATAAGACTTCTCGGTACAAGTGACAACAGCGGTAACCCCATTTGGTTACATCATTCAGAAAGCACACAGAATCTTTGCAGGAGGAAGTCACTAGCGCGGAACGTTCACGATCTGGGCACCACTTTTAGTTCTTTGAGGGAGGAACATAACATTTACCCACTCTCATAAATTCATATCATATCCTGGAGAATAAGCCTTTGACATACAATTGGGGGCATTTCTTTCCTTAAAAGTCTCAACCTCTGTGCAAAGCTTAAGTGCAAAGGAAAGACAGGCCTACATTCAGAAGTTAGAATTGATTTTTAAGGCATCTTTTACGATTAACGGTGCACTCTGTTTGAAATTATAATTTATCACGAAAACTGAGAAGTACCAGAGCCGGGCTCCAGTGCAATTAAGCTCCAGTGCAATTTAAGCTCTGGGGCTCCTGGTTAAAAACCTATCCCAGCAGAACAATTTTTTCGATTTTTCAAATGTTGACGAGCATTGTATAGGAATGAGTAATTGCAAGTCTGATATAAAGGTGACCATGAGTCGATGTTGACGACAAGAGTTCTAAAAATAAGCACCGAGTAGGCAAGCAAATTCACTTTCAAGAGATAGCTGTAACTGAGTGTGTAGCTGGATGGAGAGCTTGGGGAAAAGTAGCAAACCTGGTGCCATTTATTGGCCATTTCAGGAGGTGTTGAAACTGAGGAGTCAGAGCAGTCATGTGCAAAGGAGGAAGAAGGTGGTAGGTGGGCGAGAGATTCTCAGTGTGCAGGGGGGCTCTTTTCATTGCCATGCAATTTTGAAAGGGAAGCCGAAAGCAAGGGGAGGAGTTAGTCTAAGACATGGGAGTTAATAGAAGTTTAATTAAAATGAAGAAGAGTTGCAATTAGGAGATATCATCTGAATTAGTTAATTGTTGGGATATTAAGTTAATTAGAATTTGAGTTATTAGCCTGTAAGAGGATTAGGAAGATTATGTAGATTTTTTCAATAACAGTTTGAGCGTTTCTTAATTTGTTTAATTTTTGGTTGATGAGCATTGTTAGCTTAGATAAGCGAATACTGAAAATTGTTTCAAGTTCTTTTATAGCATTAAAAAATTCTATGAAGGCTGATGGGGAGTTTTTGGAGGTTTTCGGTTTTCACCGAGTTCAAGAGTGGGATAAGGTTGATTTGGAGTTTTTCTATATGCTGTGGTCCAGAATTTTGATGTTTATTGAGTAGTACCTCATAGTAGGATTTTTTTTTTTTTTTTTTTTTTTTTTTTTTTTTCTGATTTGCACTAATAGTTTTGGGTTTGGGGAATTCTAAGGAAGCACAATAAGAAACAGAGTGAGAATTACTGCTGTTTACACAGATGGGATTTCCTAAGAAACCTGTTTTTGGGCATAGTGAAGTTTTGTGTTCTCCTGCGCACTTGACGCAACATGGGGCTAGGAAACAGTTTTTGGAAGAGTGATGCCATTTTTGGCACTGTGAAATGAGGTTTTTGTTTATGTACCTTTGAATTTCAACTATGAATAGTGAGAAATGTGTAATGTCATATAGAGAGTCAATATTTGGTGTAGGAAGAAGTTGAACTTGACATAAAGGCATGGGTTGTTGTGTACATAAACATGTCATTTGTACTACTTTATGTACGTTATATCCTTGTTCAGTTAGAATGTCACTAATTTTTGTGGTGTCCATGTCAATAGGTAATCCTCGTATTACGACTTTAATTGTTTTTTTGTGTAGTGCATTAATGAGGTAATGTTTTTAAGATATGTAGTGAGAGTTCTATGATCATCGGAAGTGTTTAAAAAGATTTTAAGAAATTCACCGCTGAATGATTTTTAAGATAAGTAGTGAGAGTTCTGTGATCATTGGAAGTGTTTGAAAAGATTTTAAGAAATTCACCGCTACTTTTGCTGTAAAATTTAGAAGAGGATTCAGGGGCAAGTTGCTTCAGATATACATTTTGTTTGATGTTGCTTGGGAGTTTTACCATAATAGGAGGTACAGATTTTTTTTTAGTGGAAGAGTAGTTTGATCCTCAGGAGCTTTAGGAAGAGTATTTTGAGTATTATCGTTATCCTGATGATATTTTGCATTGTCCGCATTTAAGGTATGAAATTTATTGCTAGTAGTTATGGGATTTTTTTACGTGTTCTTTTTTTCCTATTTAGGCTACTCAAGTGGGTTTAATGAATCCATCATTTTGAGTTGAGTTATTATCAGAAAGATCAGAGTTATCTAATATTTTCCTTTTTAGATGTTGCGAGTTAACATTACTAGCCGATTTAGAGGGAAAGGGTTTAGTACACTGAGAAATTAAAATATCTCACTTACCTATTAGGTAGTCCTTCTGCAGCGTGTCTTCTCGTAACACCTTTGCAAGTGACTTGGTGTATTTATCCAGTTCAGTAACAGGTCTAGTAGTGTCAAGTTGTTTTTTCGTACCCTTGATTGTGTTAATTTTTGATTCCAATACCTTGATTTCCAAATTTAGTTTTTCAATCAACAGAAGGTCCATATTCAGTAGCGGTCGTTGTATCATCACTGAAGTCATCCATAGGCACACTCCAGTTGGAAAAGCTTTTACCCAGAGGAAGAACACCATGGTTCGACTTAGGATCATGGCTCGCCATGAAAGCGGCGGAAGAGAGCGTAACCTTCACCCATGGAGGCTTAAGGCAAATCTCCAGAAATTCTCATCCGATTCGCAAGGTTTTGTTTTAGATATAATGTAGAGAAAATTCAATTCATGGAGGTAGGAAAGGAAGGAGGGGCCATCCGGCGCTAGAAGTGAAGCACTGCTTTGAAGCTTGGGTCACCAGATGGGGTGTTCTTTGTTTACATTCAGAAGCTTGCTTGACACGGTTCTGATAGTATTTCGACAGACGACAGTTCCATACAAATAAAAAAACGGGACAATTCCGCATAAAAGAAACATTCCTAGTATGATGGATAATAACAATTTGTATAGTTTAGCGACATTTAAGCAAAAATCACATCTTGGTTATTTTTCAATAACTAACAAATCTTGGTTATTTTTCAATAACTAACAACAGTGATTTTGATTATGAATTTGTTTTATAAAATTCTAAGCTGTTGAACTACAAAAATTAAGATTTTAAGATAAATGTTATGCTTAAAGAATGAAAAATACCTTACGGTACATTTAAAATTGTATACGTCTTTCGATACCCTTGATAGAGTATTCGCTACTTTTATTTTATTTTGCAAATGCCAAAATGTTTTAAATAAAACAAATTTTTTTCACATCCAAATATTATTGTAACATGTACCTTTTAAATTTTTAGAGGAGAGGCTTTACTGCTGCTCATTTTAAACTCATTGTTTTAATTTTATATATTTTATTTGTAATTAGGCACATAGGTCAGATTAAGTTTTTATTAAATAGAGTAACACATGCAAGGGTTATTTGCCTAAAGAGAGAGATGCCATCGTGGAGGAATTTTGAAGAAAAACTGACCTTTGAGTGGGTATTAAAAAAAATGCATATAATTTTTATTCAAATTTATTCATATATATTTTTTATGTAAAAATTTCGGGTGTATGCTAAATTAGTGTAAATTACTTTACACGAAAAATATAGTGAATGCACAGAAATTAAAGATTTGCACATGCCGGAAATGAAAAATAGGAAATATGTGTGGGTATTTATGCATGTGCTTGCAAAAAGCATGTATCTGCCTTTGACAAAATACATAAATATTCATTAAATTATTTATAAATGTATTTGAAATGAAGAATTTATTCACTTATAAACAACTGTAAAAATACAGTGAAGAAATCTAATTATTTAATGTATCTAATTTATAATGATTATAAATGTTATCTGAATATATAATAATCTTAATATTGAATTGTAAACATAAATTGAAATCCTGTTGACAAATATGTTATAAAACGATTTAAGCAAGAATTGTAAAGCAATCTGTTAAAAGGTATTGTAAAGCAAATGCTATGAGATGCGCACTTAAGAACATAATAAAGAGTTTTGGAATATGTATTGTTGAAATGAAGGGTAAAAAAAATCTAAGTATAATTAAAAAAATTATTCCCCTTACATTTTATATTAACTCAGTTACAAGTTTTAAATAATACTTAAAAAAAAAAAAAAAAAAAAAAAAAACTTATTTTATTCCCTTTCAGAAATGTTCAGAGAAAGTTAAGTACTATTTAAAGTATTTCCCTAATTCCTAATAATTCTCTAATTTAAAATGAACCGAATAGAGCATTAATTATAAATTGACTTACAGATTTGGATTTAAAAGATGCCTCAAAAGCCAAAAAATCATGTCATATTTCAGAAAGTATTTTAGGAAAAAGCTCTATAAATAGAAAAGAAATAATGCATAATTTTAATATTAATAATACAATAAACTTTGATCTTAATTTTTGTACCTTAACCGAATAAAATCGAATTACCTTAATTTTTTTTCCTAATGTAATTAACGAAAACTTGAAAAAATATTTCATTCAAATTAAAACATTCTGAGAAAAATGTCCTGTGAAAAGTATAGCATTTAATTCCGTTCAGAATGAAATGTTGTTTAAAAATATGTTGTTTTCATATACTTAGGACTCTGAAGTGCTGTAGAAAAAGAAAATATATACATTTATATGTATATTTAAGACGTAATTACAAAATATTTACATCCGAACGCGTCAAATCCCATTGAACTCAATGGTAAATGACCCAATATTTTGGTCACCACGTAGGGATCGCCGGTGCTTCAGAGCAGGGTACGGGAGAAACTTGCTTAGGGCTACTCCATCTTACTTCCTACCTCCATGCTACAAGGAGAGGGGAAGAAAATCTAACAAAGGTCGTTTTCAGGACAATTTTAGTTCACTCTAAATGAAAAAAAAATTGTAAACATTATTAATTTTTACTGCAGTTTTCGACACGTAAATAGAATCGAATGCGAGCCGGGCGGTGAGTTAAATAAAAATGGGTGATTAAAAGCTACCATTCTGCTAAAGAAATGCACGAACTTTGATGCTAAGCTTCACCACGCCTGCCGAAATATCACATATATATATTTAAGAATAATATTAAAACCTTAATGTATGATACAATACTTCAAACACGCGTTTTAAATACATAAACTATAAACGAAGTCCACGGTCTAAAAGGAATTTATTTAGCTTATCTCCTACACTACGCTTTTTCGCTGCGCTGCCCGCAATCTTTTCATCCCTCAAATATTATTTAAACGTTATTTTAATGACTAAGTATGTAGGCAACGGCAAACTGCTGATGCCTTTAGTATTTCGAATGTTCTTCCGAATTGCGTTCAAACATAATTTATTTAGTTGAACGCAATTCTTTGATTTTCTGGACATTGTTTTAAAAACTGAAGCGTTGTTTACATTGCCATAGATAATGATGCAATCCTCCCAGCTGTGAGCGTGAAGGTTTGCACAATCTATTAGCAACTCTGCCAGATTTAGATTACCATTCCGACAGGTATAAAACAATGCAACAAATCCCCTGTGATCCACAGATGTCGATGTAGTTATTTCCAATCAAGAACATTTTGACCAAATTTTCTTGATTCGAAATTACTGCCATGTGAAGAGGGGATTGTCCATTTGAGTTGGTTACGTTCACATCCGCTCCTTTCTTCCTTAATTGTTCACATATTTAAAAAAAAAAAAAAAAGAGGATTGTTTCGTATAGGAAGCACGTTCCACCGCCATCAACAGAGGGGTCGTTCCACGACTTGAACACTGGTTCACCTAAAAATTAAAACCAGTTTTAGTATTAAATGCTAACTAAAATACTTTAACAAAAACAAAAGCAATAAAAGAGAAAAAACTATGCGATGAATCATAAAGTTTCATATACTTTTCAGCAAGTATGTCCGTTTTGAAGAAATGTTTTAAATCTAAAAAATCTTTACATTAATAATCCAGACCGTAATCCAGACTCGTCGGGACTTCAGCGATTATGGATTACGGGGTTTTCCGGATAATAGATCATCAATTTAAATCTGGTAAGATGGCATGGAGAAATTATACAATTAAAAATATGAAATCATAATTTATGAAATAAAAAACAATTATGATCTAAAGGGTATCAAAATTTACAAAAAAAGCTTAATATTTATTTGTTTACTTTATTAAACATATCTTTCAATGTAAGTTGTTTAAGATTCTTCCACAAAAAATTCAAAAAGTTCCTTTTTCTTGTGTCATATATAGTAGACTTTCCAATGCCATACTTCACACATAATTTTGAGACGGATAAGCCTTTATCCATTTTTTGCAGCAATTTCACTTTTTGTTTAATGGACATCGAAACATGTTTTCGCTTTGTAGATCCTCTTGCAGCTCCAGAATTGGAAACTCTTTTTGGCATAATCGAAAGTTCAAGCTTAATTTTTATAAAATTGTTCTAACAGTCTGCAAAAAATAATAAGCCGGATCCAATTAGAAGATTAAAGAACAGCGCAATCTGCAACATTAACTGAAATGCCTTAGATAATTTTAGCCTAGCTTATAGCGTGGGTTATACATTAAATGCGCATGCGTATAAAGTTTGTAGCTTTGAGGTCCGGATTATGGACGTCCGGATTACAGACTTTGTACTGTATCATCAAGTATCGTTTGAAATAGTATTTCGTATAAGTTGTTATAGTTTATTAAATATTTCTATTCCATATGTACACAGGGGGTCTCAGTACCACGTTTCAGAACTTCTAGGAAGGGTAGAGCCAAAGAACACATTCTTTGCCTCAATGACTCTGAATCATATACCAATGCAGGGTCTGAAATGCTTTTTTGACGCTGTAGATGGCGTTCCGGGAAAGTTCCGCAGGAGTTCTTGCAGGGAATCGTCACTTCGCACCAGGACAGATAGTTAGTAGAATGAATAATTATACAAATGGGAAGTTAGCCAATATGCATTTGGTATATGTGCTACAAACTGTAGTGGGCCAGCCACACAGCGCTTGTACGCACAACGACAGGCTATGAGGTGTATACCTAGCCATAATTTGTTTGCAATGCTGCACAGGAGGTTAGCTGAAACAGGTTCCTTTCTAAGAGCTGTCATGAATCGGCACGATCAGCATAGACTCCGGACATCAAACAGAATGTCCTAAATCAGGTACAGGGAACTCCACGTTTAAGTACGCAAAGTGTAGTGCACGCATGGAGGTAGGAAAGGTTTCTAGAATTGCATTCACTACACCTTACTTCCTACCATTGCGTTCACTACACCTTACTTCCTACCTCCATAAGTGCACACAGTCGAAGTTTTCCATTCCTGTATCTGGAGGCTTCTCAGCAAAAAAAAAAAAAAAAAAAAAAAAAAAAAAAAAAGCATCCCTATCACGTGCAGCTTATCCAAGCACATTGCCAATTGGGCGATTATGCAGCTCATATTCCTTAAAATATTCATAGGAAAGAAAACTATCATTCTTTTGAAATTATATTTTTAAGGCAGGCAGAAACAGCCTATTTTGAAACTCAATAGCAAATGGTATTGAAGAGGTAAATGAATGTATATATATATATTTTTAAATTCCAAGCAGATATAAACATTGTAACGGAAATGAATGAGCTACTTAGAGCAAATAATAAATGATTACATTTTGGTAGAACAACTTATGGAAGTGAAGCTAGTCAAAATGAAATTTAAAAAAAGGTAAAAAAGGTTTGCTGAAAAACGTTGCATACCTCAAGGAAGATTTGGATGGTTTATTTTAGTGAACGCAAAGCAGACTAGAACTATCCGCGAGGGAGGAATTTTTCAGGAAAGCTGTCTCAGATTTCCATTAGGTTTTTGAGGTAGATTTACGCGAGATCCTCTTTTTGCAGGAGAAAATGTGTTCGGAAATTGATACATGTTTCTGTAGAAAATTCGCACTACCTTTGCAGCTTGTTAAAGAGCGACCCTTTCCGATTTCTATGAAATGCATAAAATTTTTAAGTTATATTCTTTATCAGTATAGGATCAAATTTTTCCTGTTTTTAATTATTATGCGTAATTACAAATGAAGGCTCGATTTCAGAACTAGAAATTTTCTGAAACTGAGTGAATATTAAATATTTATCAAGCATCATCTGTTACAGTTTATGTAGTTGGCCACGAGAAGGCGCAGCGTTTTTTACTTTAAACTTGTTATATTTTTCTTACCGCATTGCGAATTTTTGAGATAGATGTAGTGGCAACCCGAAAAACATGTTGAATGTTCTAATGTAAGCATACAATTGTTGTACATAGCTGTAAATAAAGCTTCTGTGTGATAAAAATTAAAAGGAATTCCAAGCGTTCCTGTGGATATTTATCAAGAAAGATAAGCAAAAATTTACTTATCGATGTTGTTAAATGTAAATAATAAGAATACGAAAAAAGATCAAAAGTTGCAACATCATCCACCTGATTAAATTTCATTTATACTGTTTTCAAACAAATATATTGATATTTTGTACTCATTAATAATTTATTCATCTGAGTCTGTTAAATAGTTCATAAATTACAAGATGAAGTTTCTATGGAGAAATTAATAACTGAAACCTAAGTATGAACTTCTGTTACTATATCAATATATATAAGGTATTTTCTCTCTAATTTCCGTGTGCCTT
Source organism: Stegodyphus dumicola (assembly GCF_044657685.1). Lineage (NCBI taxonomy): Eukaryota > Metazoa > Arthropoda > Arachnida > Araneae > Eresidae > Stegodyphus > Stegodyphus dumicola. Next base: position 259,780,727 of record NC_140771.1, on the reverse strand, counting down.
CTTGGTGTAACAGTAACAAACTTCGCAAGTATTCGAGAAGTCCAGATTCGTGTCCCGGCGAAGGCGTTGCTCATTTTTCATGTCTCCAGCATCGAAGAAACCCTAATGACTCTACAAGTGGCGCCCGAACTAAAAGGTGGTAGACAATAATTCGTCACAACCAGAATTTGAAGACTGGATTCCTCACTCACCCTTTAAAAGGGGAAGTATATAAGGTATTTTCTCCCTTCTTCCAGCATGCCTTTTTGGTGTAACGGTAACATATTCGAGAGGTCCAGATTCGAGTCTCAACGAGGCCATTGCTCATTTTTTATCTTCTCCTTCAAAAATTAACTTAATGACTCTACATATTTATTTACTATTAAAATAGCATTCAATATATTCCAGGATTTTCTGCATAACTTTTCTAATTTAATTCCACATTTTCATTGTGTTTCATGACAAACGCACATAGACAGTTCAAATTATAAATGATTTAAACTAAAAATTTATTTAAAAACATTTAATTAAAAACCTTAAAACGTAGCTACAGTATCTCAGAAAATCCTTAAAAATAAATACAAAGAAATGTGCACTTCAAAGAACCAAACTTTTATCTTCATTTCAAGTTTTCTCCAAACAAAGCGTTGGTTTAACTAAGTAAAATCACAGAAGATTATTTGCCGGTTTGCGTGGAGATAGTTTTTGCATGCTTTCATGAAAGACTTTCTAAGGGAAATGGATTCCCTTGGTTGCGTGAGCTACACGGCAAAAATCAATAAAGTATTTAAATGCTAGGCTATTTTATCGCTATTTGAAGCGGCACCTACCGGAAACATGATCATGACAAAAACATCACAGATGAACACATCTAGAAGGGAAAAACGCAAGGCGAAAACGTCGTCTACGTGAGACAAAAAAACAGCAAGAAGCATCGCAGCTTTAAACAGTTTAAAAACGTATCAATTTTAAACATAATAGTAGAAAATATTGTGGTAAAAAGTCATAGTTAAGGAATCAACATCCAAATTTTCGATTATGGGAAAGCACCTACAAATCATCATATAATGATAACATCAGACGCCTAGACGGTATAGTGGCTAGGGAAGCCAACTGAAATACCAAAGGGCCCGGGTTCGAATCGATGGGCGTATGTATATTCGTCCTTTCATAGGAGGCGGAGATGGCCCACCTCTTAGGTGCCTCCATAATAAAATGACCACCACTTTTGGCCTTAGTAGTAGGACGGTTTGTGTCATTGGAAAAAATAATGAGAACATACCTGACATTAGTTTTTTAGGTCAGACATAAGCTTTAAAAGTTGTAAATGTATATTTGCATAAAAATTTGTGAGCTCAAGAGGGAGTAAGGAATATCTTTACCTCTGCATATTCTATTTTTGCGCCTTTTCGAATCGGCGCCGTCGTGCGACTTCCACCTATTGTCGGCGCAAGCCAGTGAGCTCATAGCCGTCATAGTGGAGGGACGTGCTTCTTTTATCTCTGTGACAAATGTGATTTTTTCCCGTTTCTTAAAGATTTTCATGTGCACAATAAATTGTATCTTGTGTGTGAAATGCTTCTCTGCATCTTGACACGTGTTTCATATCAACGTGATTATTATTGTGTGTATGCTAGTTCTTTAAATCAAAATTCTCAAAGTCCGAATTTCCAGTAACCATGACCAACTTTCATATCAATGCTTTTTACATTTTCCCTTCAAGACATCGTTTTCATCCCAAATCATTTTTCTTTTTCTAATTGGACGAAGCACCTACTGCACAAGGCACAATAGACTTCATAACATAAACTTTCATTTCAACTATCGTTCAATTTACCACATCTGATCCGCCACCCGGCCCTTCGCTGTGGTGCGCTGATAGTGGTTTCTTCCTTCTGTGGAATGGCATCATCCTGCTCATTGTCCTGCAGGACAGCTTAGGTCAGGAGCCATCTCGTTGGGTAGAGCTGTCGGCGCGGGCCTGGTTAGCATAATGAAAACCTATTCTCATTGTATCAAAAAGGCATGTTATTAATAATAAACAGTGATAATTTTTTATCCCAAAATTGACATCTTAAAAACTCTCAGGCAGATTTCCAGATTCTATACATATAGGGTCGAGGATTCTTAATGTTTCCACACCCCGCTTCCTTGTTTCTTTTGTTGGTCATAGTGGTGGAACCATACTTCATTTCCCTCTTCCCAGCTAACAAACAATAAAAGCTTTTTATCGGCGTTTATCATGCAGAGCTATTCTCGGACTTAATGCTTCTTCTTTCTGGCTTCAACGTTCTGGACACCACATAGCGCGGAACTTCGACATCCCCAACTTTTCACACAGGATTTGTTTTCCAACCACTGCCCATCTTTCCAATCTAGGCCCATTTCCACTGCTGCGTATGCGTTTCTCCAATCAGCGAGCGAATTCACTTTGATTGACATCTGCAATCCGGTCGATGTGCGGTGACGGATGACGTACAGATGGAGTTCAACAATGTTCAACTTCTATCCGTATGTCTGCGGATGCGTTGGAGTCACGTGGTAAAAAAGGAGCAATCAGGTGTTATCACCAAAAATTAATGGCGGCAGAAGTAGCGATAAACGCTGGCTTAAGGAAAGAATGTTTTGCTAAAAAATACTTATTTCTGAATTAACATTATAGCGAGAAATCTGCGAGCGGAAAAAGACAGCAATCAGCTGAATTTAGTTTAAAAAATCTGATGTGTACACCACATGACTTCCTTGTATTGGAATATTAAATTATACGCATTTTTTCTTGCATTTCATTTAAACTTATTGGATTGAATGAAATCTACTTCGCCGACAGCGCATAAACTACAATAGAATAAATGCATTCTTTAAAATTCACTATAGTATTTGTTTACCATAGCGACACTCTGGCGCTAGATTCACTTAACAGTATTAATAATTATATAACAGTTAACTTATATAATAATTATATAATGGAAACTAAGTTAACTGTTATATAATCCAATAATTATATAACAGTTAACTTATATATTTCGTTCATATTATAACTCATAATGCACAAAATTTATATCATTTAAAGAATAAAATTATCTAATCATTGCCACATGTTCTATTCAAATACCATAATAAAGCTAGAATGATTTATAAAAGAAATTAAGCAAACAAAACAAAAAAGAAACAGTTTTTTACAGACGATTGAGTATTTCTCATTTAATTAATTCAGTTCTCGCTTCGCGAGTAGGCAAAAATAAATAAAAACTCAAAATATCTATATTAAAAATTACAAAGTAAATCTTAAACACTTATTTCCTCGAAAAAATTCTAGAAAGAATTAAGCATGATTTAATTGGCAATAATAAATGAATGCGTTATCTTTGTTGTTGCGAAGCTAAGTTTCTCTAGATTGGCAACAAATCCACTAGTCTCCTGTTTCAAATGTAAACATCAATGGCCGCCATTAAAAAAAGGCTCAGCGGCACTTAGACAACTTTAACCCATTTATGCCTACTGTTCCATTTTTGGAACATCCCTCACATAAAAGTTATTTTTAGCCCACGGGTTCAAGGTCGCACACATGGTTTGATTTGTGATGTCAGCCAGTTTGTAAGGGCATATGGTTTTGCTTAGAACACAGAGTTTGTTACTCCTGCAGATATTTGGCTGCTGTGATGTTGTGAAATTTTGGTCTTCATTTTCGTCAAGGTTTTTGTAGATTCATCTATAAACAGATAACTATAACTCTGTTGCATTATACTTTAAAATTGTAAAAAAAAAAAATTGTGTTATTTTTCAATTAGTTACACTTTATTACTGTAAAAAGAAAATGAATTAGTTATAGGCTTGAAATTTCCATTTTGAAACACTAGGCAAAACCACTACCACAAGAATGCATATATTTTCTCTTCATATTTTTTTAGTTGAAATAATAAAAATAATTTAATAATTAAAAATAATTTTCCAAGACACAAGATGTCCGAAATAGCCTTACATGAGTTAACTGATCTTTTAGAGACGTGTGACAACATAGAAGCAAGTGTCATAATCATAGAACCACCTGAAAATGCTACAGCGTCTGTTTCTGATGAGGACTCCGGTGAGGAAGATGGGGGAACAATAAATAATCTGCCTAGTTCTTTGCTGCGCGCACCTGCTTATCTTGTTCGGCATGGTTCTTTTGATGCTGTGTCTGACCCAGATGATCCTTCATATTTCCCTAAATTTGATTCTCCTGCAGATGGGGTTACATCGACTTCTTCTACTTTGCAGCAATCACCTCTAACAAAGAAGAAAAAGCTCGAAAAAGTTGTATGAAAATGGGAAAAAGCAGATCTAAATGTGTAACCCATATCAGGAAGAATTACTCAGTTGGTAATGACGATGTCATGGAACTCATTGTAACATACTCAAATTTATATGCTTCAACTAAGGGTGTAAACCAAGCTTGACAAACGCTGAATTGAAATGTTTCCTGGAGATTATATTTCTGAGTGGATATGTCTTTCCTAGATGGCGCATATTCTGGGAACAAAGAACCGATTCACAAAAAGCCTTTGTTAGTATTGCCATGAGACGTGACTGCTTTGAAACAATATTTTCAAATCTCCATGTTGCAGACAATGCAAATTTAGACCCACTTGACAAGTTTGCTAAATTACGACCTCTTATACACAACTAAATGAGCTGTGCATGAAATTTGTTCCAAATGAAACACATTTCAGCATTGATGAATCCATGGTTCCTTACTTTGGTCGACACGGATGCAAACAATTTATAAGAGGAAAGCCTATTCGTTTTGGATACAAGTTTTGGTGTGCGGCAACTCGTCTAGGTTACATTTGTTGGTTCGAACCCTATCAAGGTAAAAATCTGGCAAACAAATATAAGGAGTATGATGTTGATGCTTCTGTTGTCTTATGGTTTACGGATGCACTAACAGAGGAGCACCCTGGGCAATATCATTTAATTTTGATAATTTTTTCACAAGTATTGCCCTGCTTGATAAACTTGGTTCAATGGGTCATCAGGCAATAGGCCACAGTTAGAAAAGGTCGTATTGATAAACCACCATTGCAATCGGATATTGCCCTAAAGAAAATGGAAAGAGGATCATTCGGTTATCGAGTTGATGGCAAAGGCAATATTGTCTGTAGATGGCATGACAACAGTGTTGTGACTGTTGCATCATCTGGTGCTGGTGTAAATCCACTGTGTCTTGTAAATCGTTATTCACAAGAACAAAAAAAGAAAATCCAAGTTCAGCAGCCAAACATGATAAAAGTATATAACCAATTTATGGGAGGTGTGGATAGAGCAGACGAAAACATTGACAAATATAGAGCATCAATTCGTGGAAAGAAATGGTAATCAAGTCCATTGTTGTTCTGTTTCGAATTGGCCTTACAAAATGCTTGGCAATTACACAAAACTTATGATGCAAAACCAATGGATCTTTTAGAATTCCGTCGTCATGTAGCATGCCATTATCTTGAGACTCATGGTCATCCTGCAGAACCTGGCAGGAAAGGAAAACCCTCTCAGAAGCGAAACATTGATTCACGCTATGATGGCATAAATCATAGGATCGTAAAGCAAGGAAAGCAAACTCGCTGTGCTCAATGTCATAAAAACACCACTTTTCGATGTGGAAAATGGCTTTACATGTTAAGTGTTCTTCCAATTACCATACCGAATAATGGGAATAACCACATTTTTCGAGGAAACCCATGATTTTATACATTGTAACATTATAGCAATGGTTTTGCCTAGTGTTCCATTTTTGGAACACCATATAACTTGTAAACTAATTAAAATAAAAAAATTTCTTCTTCAAATCATTATTTATTATATTTTTTTACTTAACATATAGAAATTTCATGCAAAAATTCCAATTTTTAAACCTTCGGCATAAATGGGTTAAAATTGTTGATAATTCTAAAAATATTGCATACAGATTTATTAAAGGCATAAAAACAACATAATACAATCATTTTAAAGCAAAAAATGTACAATTTACAAACATATACGAGGTGCACATCTACATGTTATAGCAGTCCTATATACAAAATTTCAACGTTCCGAGGCTACTCGTTTTCGAGTTATGCGAGATACGTACGTACATACGTTCGTACAGACGCCGCGAAAAATTCTCTTCAGAATTAATTTTAAAGCAGTTTTATAATTTTTTTGAAGGAAAAAAAGTATTTTATTCTGTTATGTACAGATATCACGCAAAAACATCGTTAAATTGCATTCGATAGCGGTCAAAATGGATATTTTCGTTGAAATATGCTGCCTGAAACTTTTTGCGATTACAATACTTCCTTTTTACTTCATACAAGGAAGTAAAAAGATAAGAAAAATAAGAAAACTGCAACTATAGTACTTGTCCGCAGATAAAATCAGGCGTTCAAGAAATTCAGTTCAAGAAAATCAGGTGCAAAAATTATTATTCCAAGTCCATGAAATAGCAAAATTTGTCCTGAAAATTATTTCCTAGTTCTGCATACATATTTACCTTTAATGAAAATGAATGCCTGACTATATCAAATCAGATATTAAAAGATTTGTTATTTTTTCTTCTATAGCAAATCGGATATTAAAAGATTTGTTATTTTTTCTTTTGAAACAGGTAAAAGCTAAAAACATTAATTATAAATTAAATTTGATAGCCTTTTAAACATTCCGCTGCATTAAAGAGTATGTTAAATTTGTATTTCTCTATTTATAAATATACATTTCTGTCTAACATATATTTGTAAGCACATGGAATATATTTTTAGCAGCCCGTTTAACTTCAATCAGAACGCCACTTTAAAAGATAATGTTTTTTGTAAGAAATGTACTAGAAGCTGAAGAACAAACTCTGGTGAATTTTTTAGACGATAGCACACTGAAATAGGACCAAAGAATTTAGTTTTAAAAATTGATTTACTTGATGATGTATATAAGCCAAAATATTCATATCGTTCCCGTGTGATGCTAGCTTAGTGGTAAAGGCTGATCGGTAACAACACTTAACTTTTGGGGTCGTGAGTTCGAATCCCATGCACTTTTTCCACCCTGTCTGCAACTTTCTTAGCTTTTTGTTCAAATTTGATCTATATTCGTGTTTTATAATTTATTTCTATTATTATATGCATTAAATATAATGTTTTATTTATGATCTCATTTATTTAAATTTTCCTCGCAAAAAATTTTGAAAATTATATAATACGAATTTGAAGCATAACCTGTACATATATATACCCTTGACTTTATCCATGAACACATCGACCTATTTTCACATAAAAAAACATCAAAGAATTGCACAAACTATGCTTTACGCACTCCCTTGAGTTTGTTCATGTACACATTGATATATTTTCACTTAAAAAGTCAAAGGAGCACACATTTCTACAGTAGAGGCAAACAAAAAATGCATAATCTTAATAAACTGCATTTTAAACCAAACAATAAAATAACACAAAAAAGGAAAAACCCATTATGTATTTGGCTAAAGTGCAGAATCGCCCACTTATTTGGCGCGTTGTGTTTGGCGCTTTTTACGAGATTGATAAATGCGCCAAATGGTATCCAAGTCGATTTTGCCGTTCTGGAAGGCGAATTTCAACGCATTTTCGGGCATGCCCAGTATGTATTTTGAATTGAGAATTTCTTGTGAGCGCAAAAGTGCAGAATCGCCCACTTATTTGGCGCGTTGTGTTTGGCGCTTTTTACGAGATTGATAAATGCGCCAAATGGTATCCAAGTCGATTTTGCCGTTCTGGAAGGCGAATTTCAACGCATTTTCGGGCATGCCCAGTATGTATTTTGAATTGAGAATTTCTTGTGAGCGCAAAATTCGGAGGATTTTTGTGCGTGCTTAAAATTTAGAAGTTTTGATTGCTAAATAATTCGAGAATATTTCGAGAATTCGTTACTTTTTGTTCTTCGGCTGAGCAGAGTAGATTACCCCTTTTCAGGTAAGTGAAAGTATTTTTATTTTTCAGTATTATGTAACGATTTTTAGTTTTTAAAATTATGTTTTTGTAAGGACTGGATTTTCATATTTTAAAATTTTTTGAAAGTGAAAGTATTAATTTTTCAGGGTTTATAAGGATTTTATGTTCTTTAAATTTACTATGTTTTTGAAATGATTTAAGTTATTAGGTTTTTTTTCTTTTTGAAAGGATTTGCAGTTTTAAAAATTTCCCACTTATTTGTTTGGCGCTTTTTACAAGAGTAAGAAGAATTGGATTCTTGTCAATTTTCTTTTACTTTTTAAGTGAAAATAGGTTGATGTGTACATGGATAAAATCAAGACAGTGCGCAATGCCATTTTTGGGTAGTGAAAATAGGTTGATGTGTACATGGATAAAATCAAGACAGTGCGCAATGCCATTTTTGTGCAATTCTGGGATGCTTTTTAAGTGACAATAAGTCGATGTGTACATGGGTAAAATCAAGACAGTTCGCAATGTCATTTTTGTTCAGTTCTAGGATGTTTTTTTAAGTGAAGATAGATCCATGTGTACATGGATACCGAGTTTGTGCAATGCTTAAAAATGTGTCAAGCAGTGGGTTATTCTGCACTTTTTATAGGTGAATGTATTTTAATTCTTCAGTGTTTTGTAACGATTTTAACTTTTTGAAGCTTACTATGTTTTCTTAACCATGTTTGTTTTTTAAAATTATTAAGCTGTTTTTAAAGGATTTTTCAGTTTCCAAAATTTTGCTTCAACTTTCATTTTAACTGTTCGCCATTGTAAATGTCGCGCCTTGCGTAGTGTCTTCTGAAGGGGTTGCAAATCCAGGAGACAAGACGCGAGAGCGTGCCGATTTTGAAAAACGCGCCAAGCAGTGGGCGATTCTGCACTTTCACCATGTATTTTAGCACTACACAAAGCAAATATCTCCTTACCTTATTTAGAAATTCGTTCGTCTGCAGTCTGTGGCACACAAAATTCCTTAACAGCATCCAAAAACTTCCTAAAATTATCTGAACTACAATCCATATATCGGCATCGCCACAGAAATTCACAAAAATAAGAAGAATAAATATACTACGTGGATCCGGAGTATGGCTACTGACTGGTGTGTAGTGTACTAAGTGACTGGTGCGTAAATGAGTAAACCTTCATTTACACACCAGTCAATGCACTTTTGCCCTTTCATTCCAAATCGCACAGAAACTTCAAATTAATCCTACTACATTCAGCCATTGCGCCGTCTAAACAATGAAACAAGCAATATACCTTCTAAACAACACACACCGCAAAAGCCCTTGCAAAACTTCCCATGATTCAAAATTTCCCAGAATAATGCAAATGATTACGTCATAATAGGGTTTCCATAACATTCAACTACTCAGGTTATCATAAATGATACAACAACTTCGCGATAATACAAGGGGGTACCTTAAAGTCAACTCTAACCCTATTTTTTAATTTGTTTAACTTTTTTTATTTTATTTATTTATTTTTTCAGTAACAGTACATTTTAGTTTTATTAATATATATATATTATTTCATTAATATTTAACGCATATTCTAGAAACGCAAAAAATTTTAAAATTTTCTTCAGCTTCTATGCAATTAGTGATGTTCATAATATGCTTTATAACCTTACTTATCTAAAAAGTGCTAGCGTACTTTATTTCGCAGTTCATAAGCAGAAATAAAAATTTCCAATAACATGGAATTTAGTAAAGAAAACTTTTCTGCGTTGTACGTCAGGATCCATACTCGCTTAAGCGGGAAAAATTCAGATGTTCAGCGTCGTAACTCGGAAACTGGTTATTTGGTGCCAAAATATTACAGTGACACCTAGCGGCGGAAAATAAAAATAATCTACGGATACGCGGCAGTGGAAACGCTTGTACAGATGCTGTAGGCGTGTCTTCAATTGACGCAATGCGTTCGTACGCAGTAGTGGAAACGGGCCTCAACACTGCCCATTTCCGCAGCAATCTGAAAAACTGGCACACATCTTTTACTTTCATTTACTGTTTACAAAAAATTATATTTATTAAACTTGCATGTAGAAAATATAAAAAAATTTTATGCTTATGAGCAATTTTCGGAACCATTATGCTGTGTAGTAAAAACAAACAAAAAAAATAATGTAAATTGAAATTTCAGTTAATTAAGTTTCATTCTGGGGAAAAAAATATTTAATAATTTATTAAAATCAGTGAAAAACATAAAAATCATTAAATTATCCTTCCATTATAAGGTATTTTTTCGCTCCTTTCCGCATGCCTTCGTGGTGTAACTGTAGCACATTAGACGTGTTTTCGAGAGGTCCATGTTCGAGTCTCTACGTGGCCTTAGAGAACAAGGCCCTACAGCTCAGTGACGTACAGTGCGTGACGTCAGTACAGACAGTGCACCCCTTCTTTGGGTTTAAGGGCAGCGTTGGGTCAAAGGTTATTGTTAGTCGCCATTGCTACGAAAGAAGTGGTTGAACTGCAATTATTGACCTAAAATCTTGGTATACACCGTGCTTTTTTCGTAGTTGGACATTTTAAATTTGAGTTTTTTTGCAATTTGTGGGTTGTTCTAGAAACAATATAATGTCTTACATGTGTTCAGTGCCACGATGTAATTGAAATTACAATAAATATTTTCGCTTTTCCTGTTGATGCAGATGTGAAAGTGGATACGTGCAATAAAACGGAAGGATTTCATTCCGACTAAAACCAGCAGGGTGAACTTTCATTACTATGACTTTATTGATATTTAAAGAAAACTTAAATGGATTAAATATTCGATATGTTTAATATGTCTGTTTTTTAAGCCAAAATGATTTCTACTGAAAAACTAGTGTAAAATATAAAAAAAAAAGTAAACAATAACTATTGTAAAATGTAAAAGTAAACAATAAATTAATTAAGTCAAAAATACTATAGGATTATTTAATGTATAGCAAATTTTGTTTCATGTACTGCTGAAACCCTGTGCAATATTAATCATATAGCATTAAATGATTTGTAATATCTAATTTATTTCAGTTTTACTTTTGTCATTATATTTTTAACGATTTAAAAGTAATAATGTTTCTCATTTAAAAATTCAAATTTGTTTGTTTCACATTACCCTTTTTTTAAACTTTTTTAGTCATATTTTCAAAATTATTGTGAAACTTGTAATTAATATTATATTTTTAAAAATATATAATCAAAATTTGAAAACAATATTGTTACACCAGTTGCTTATAAAGCTTAGATTTTCCCCCCCCTAAAATTTTGCTGTTACGTTTTTAAAATTAAACTTCATACATTAGCAAAATGCTAAATTTTTGAAGAGCTATAGAGTATATGATATTTTAAATGGATGCAGTAGAATAAGCAATTAAAAAAGATTATACTGGGAGAATGAAGTGCTTTCGCTAGGAACGTCCGGTATCCTATACCTATCTTTGCAATTTCTTGATATGATATAGGCTCTACCACGTGCACTTCGGTAACGAGATGTGGGAACCTAGGCTAACTACCTCGCATATTTTAAAATTTAAAGTATAATTATGCAGTGTGTTCCTTTCAAAATGTTATAGCTATTAAATTTTCAGAGAATTATTATTTTTCCCCTTTACCATTCCTTAAGGATACAAATAAGTGCCAAAACATAAGAATCAAAACTCATAGTTACAGGCACAACTTTTGATCTAGAGAGCTACGAAATTAACTATTATATTGTGTTCATTAACTCTAACGTGAACATATCAAGATTTCGCTAAAGAGTAATATAGAATAGTAAGAACTCATATCGCAATTAAAAAATTATTTAATAAAGACAGCCGGCAAAATTAAAGTAAAATGATTTTCTGTGACAGTTTAAAAATAGATCTTTGGTTTTTATTCTGCTCTGGATCACTGCAAGTTTAATAATAACAGAGTTATTTACATAACCCCATTTGACAATTTAAAACAATGTTGACATAAAAAATTATCATTAAAAATAAATTTTAATGTATTTATATCGATAAATAAATGATGAAATATTTCTTTTTAATATTTAGTTTATTATACGAGGGCAATCCCAAAAAAAAGGTCTCCTATATTTTTAGATATACAAAGAACTGTTTATTTTCTATAATTGCTACATCACTTTAAAGATTGAAGAATGCTTTATTTTTCAACATAATCGCCATTTCGGTCAATGCATTTTTGTAGACGCTGTGGCAGTTTTACAATGCCCATGTCATACCAGCTTGCCGCCATGCCCTTCAGGAAGAGTTGAACCTCATCTTTCACCTCATCATCGGAGCAGAACCATAGCGGCAAAGAAATTCGCGGGAAGAATCAACCCGTTGCCGTTTGTGGTCTTCTGTCAGCATACACGGCAGCCATCTTGCACAAACCTTCCAATATTGCAACTTTTCCGTTAAAATCCTGTGGATGGTGCTTCTGGAAACCTCAGGAACCAAAATGCAGAGAGCATCCAGAGTGATCCTCCGACCTTTACGCATGAGTTTCTCAACTTTTGCGATTGTCTCGTCGGCAATTGACGGCCTCCCACTCCTTTCTTCGTCATGAATTTCAGTATGACCGGCTGTAAACTCTATACACAACTTGCGAACGTTTTCGACATCCATGACAACTGTCCACACATTTCCGTCAATAGGCGGTGAATTTCAACCGGTTTAACACCTTTTGCGTTCAAAAATCGAATAACTGCGCGCACTTCGCACTTGGCGGTAACGTTTATCGGGAGCTCCATTTTGAATGGCTGCCAAGCCAAGACTGAGCATCCGAGCGAAGCGCCTGCGTGCTTATGTGGTAGCGGAGAAGGCATCACTCACAACAGTGTTGCCAACAAACGTATTAAAACTTTCTCTACGTCCCCAAAAAATAGGAGACCTTTTTTTGGGGATTGCCCTCGTAAAAGATCTTCTACACTAAATTTTAAAAAAATAAAGAAATAACCGAAAATGCTAGTTCTTTTATTTTATCGCCACACTGAAGAAAATTATATATTATTTTAAAAAGTCTGTAAATAAAAGTTGTTTCTTGTCTTACTCTTTTTATTCCTATTTTTCATGTTCACATATGAATGAAAAATAATATGTAATGTTTTGTTTGCAGTTCCAAAGCTTAACATTTTCACGTGTTTTAAAGTTTATCCAAACTATGGAAAATAAAATGAGACTAATATAAATAATTATTGATCATCCAAGTGAAAATTTTTATCAAGCATTAAGAAAAATAAGCTCAGATATCTGAAGTCTTAAAGCATGATATATAATAAATGTTAAGATAGTATCATTTATTTAATAATCTCCTATTTACTTTGCATTAGAATAACATAAAATTAGCTTTTACTGATAAATTAGCACGCTGTGGTTCACTCGCTTGGAATGCAGAAGAGAGGTTTCTTCACACTCCTCATCGTGACGTCACGAGAGAACTGGACGGTCTTGTTTCTCGAAGGTCATGGTCTTGGTGAGGACATTGCTCATTTTTCACGTTTCTTGCTTCAAAATAACTTAACTAACAATTTAAAAATCATTATTCATTTTTTCATGTGAATCTCAATTTACCTATCGAAATAAGTATTTTCTTTTTACAAAAACAAAATTTCTTCAAAATAAAATAATAATTGGACATGGATTCGAGTTCTGGAGAAGGTTTGAGTGTTTGTAAGTATATTTTCGACATGGAGGCACTTAAAATACTATTAGCACGAGAAGTCCTCTGAAGAGGTTTGATGTAGAAGATCGATGAGAGACCCTTGGACCCTTCTGAGACGTCATCAAAACCAGCACGAGGCTTTCTCATTCTCGCGGGTATAATTTGGTCGCCCCTTGGTACACCCTCGGCAATGTTCTCAGTGAAAAAACGGCTAAATGGCCAATGAACTTTGGTTACACCTGACGAATGTATAAAAGTTATAAATGTTTGGCCATCTGAAGCAACACAAATGATATATCCAGGAGGCATTCGTAAAGACCGGTATATAAGAGAGCTTTATACACGAAACGAATGAATGTATTTCTCTCAAAAAAGAAAAACAATAATAAAAGTTGAATTTTAGCTCACTGTCTTTTCTCTCTACAGAACATTTCCAGCCACTGGTTAAAATTATATGCTATGGATTTTAAAACAGTGGGCAGATTCAGCCGGTTCCTAAAATACAGGGTGTGTATAAAGTTCTGGACCTATTTTGATGTTTAATAACTTATAAAATAATAAAGATATAAACAAACTTATATCATGTATTGATGGAATAACTTATATATTTTCCTTTTCAGGTTTGAATATCTTTACTTTTGTAAATATCATCTGCGCATGTGGTTAATTTCAGATAATTTCATTTTCCAGTCTATATATCTGTACTTTTCTAAATATCGTCTGCTTATTAATTGCATTTTTCTTTTGTTTCCGGAATTGTTAATCGCCATAATGTGCACATATGGAGATCTGAAAACCCCCATGAATACTGTGAGGCACAAAGGGATTCCCCAAAGGTTAATGTGTGGTGTGGACTAAGGCACGACCGAGTCATTGGGCTTTTCTTTTTTGCAGAAAAGACGGTCTCATCAGTTGTATACTTAGACATGTTGGAAAACTTCGTATTTCCACAACTAGAAGAACTTCAGCCACGTCTTTTTGCAACAAGATGGTGCACCACCTCATTGGGGTACCATCGTTAGTCGTTCTTTGAATGACCATTTTACAGGAAGATGGATTGGGCGAGGAGGTGCAATTCCTTGGCTACCCAGATCACCTGATATATGGACTTCTTCCTTTGGGGATTTGTAAAGGACAACATTTACAGGAGAAGAGTGTCGAACATTGATGATCTAAAAGCCAGAATTACAACCACAATAGCCTCTGTGGATGCCGACATGCTTGCCGGTACCTGGCGTGAAATTGAATATCGACTTGATATTCTCCGTGCGACGAAGGGGGCACACGTTGAAGTTCATTGACAAGGGTCATGAAACTTTCTTAGTCTATCTAAGCATTTATGTTATTAATTTTAATCTATCTTTATTATTTTATGAGTTATTAAACATCAAAATGGGTCCGGGACTTTATAAACACCCTGTATTTTTAGTGTAACGAACCGTATGATAAAAACTAAAATTTTATTTAAGCAGCGAACTGGCTTTTAAAAGTTTTGAATTTGCCTTAAAACTACATTTAGAAATAATCCTAGTTATCCGCGTCTCCTTTTTTTTAAAACAGGATTTTTTAAGTTAACCAAATTTAACCCCTTAACTGCCGCGGGCGTATATATACGCCTTGCTCAGCCGATGCGTTAACTGCCCCAGGCGTATATATACGTCCTTCCAAACTGCTATCATTTGCTTTGCGCTGCTACACCTAAAATTATTCGCAAAGTTAACGCATCGGCTGCGCATCGGGCAGTTAACGCATCGGCTGAGCAAGGCGTATATATACGCCTGCGGCAGTTAAGGGGTTAATTTTTGTCAAAATATGATTGTTAATTTAATATAAGACCAATCAGCAAAACATTTTGGGAAAAATAGTAGCTGCAGCTATCCACCAAAATTTAAATTACAAGTGCTAAAATATGCCAAAATGAGTAGAACCGAACTCCCGAAAAGACAGCAATTCAGTAATAGCAATAGCGCAACTGTTCAAAGACGTTTTTTCAAGCAGATAAATTCTTTTACTGTTTTTCAGTGGCAGCTCGTAAAAAGCACTGTGGAACTGCAGCACCCCCTATTCCACTTATTATTATCTTTAATATTTAATATAGTGAGCCCTTTTAGTCTTTAATTCTTTCTTTTCACTTTTACAATACAGAATCTTTAAGCTTAATGTCAGTAGCAATCCCCAGAATGTAAAAAAGGTACGAAAGTCTTTGTTTGGAACTGCGCGTTTCACAGTTCCAGTGACGTAGTGTTTGGCTGTTCTGCGCATGCGCACACAGAAAGCAGGTACGCGAGCCAAGGGAGAGAGAAGAGCACTGTCGCTCTTGCAGTGCCGAAATTCTGGCGTGTTGGTGGAAATCTGATTTCTTTTTACTCCGCGCGTGTAGTATTCCTTCATCATACGGACCATAAACAGAGTTCATGAAAATTTGCAACCTTAAAAAAATTACCTTGCTGAAATTTAATCAACATCAAATGCAGATCTAACTATTGCAAAAGCAACAGGAATTTTAAAATATCTAAATGATGATAATTTGAAGTGATGATCAAAGCTTTTTTTATCAAATTATGCCTCATGTTTAAATAATATACAACTAAATGCAATCCAGAGAAATTAGTGTGTTTAAAGTTAATGAATATATAACAAATTTCAAAACTGCTATTTTAGAATTAAGAAACTCAAAGTACTGTGAGAATTTTTCAAACACTGATGGCAGAAGCTAAGGAAATATGTGACTTTATACTATGTACTGATATAATGCACTAATATTCTTCCACTAAACACTTAGACGCTGCTAAATTGTTTAACAAGAAATGCTTTGCTAGTTTTAGGAATGAACATCCTGTAGAAGAAATAGTACTGACCACTGAAACATATCCAATGACTGACAAAGAAAAGCTTGAAACTGAGCTAAAAGTATTTTATGGTAGGTCTGATATCCATGAATACTGCAAATTAATTGAGCTGCTGAAATTTATCTTCGAAAACAATCTAGTTTTTAGTGAAATTACGAAACTGATAAAAATTCTCTTGAGAGTTCCCATGACTACATCAGAGGCAGAATGCTGCTTTTCAACACTGAAAAAAAAAAAAAAAAAAAAAAAAAAAAAAGAAAACTTTTCTAAGAAGCAGTAGGAATTCAGGAAGACTAAATGCCCTAGTATTGCTTTCAATAAAGCAAAATTTCCTCAGTTGTGATCGAGATATCAAGGAGAAAATTATTCATCTTTTTGCGCAAATTAAAATAAGAAGAATGGATTACAATTTTATATGACTAGATAAAGTTTGAACTGTAACAATTTAGGTTAACGTAATTAAAAAAGGTTTTATTTTTTCCTTGTAAGATTTCATGCAGTTTCAAAATAAATTTTATTTTTATACATGTTAGTTTCCTTTTACACAATTTTAAAACAAATGTTAATTTTTTTTTTTTTTTTTGGAACAGCACCCCACTCATTTTAGCTATGAGCCGCCACTGCTGCTTTTCTCAAAAACTGCATACACTGCGTCGTTTTTCTCTTTCAATTTTTAAGTAGTAATATTGATTGAAAGGGGAGGAATCGAAAGTAAATACTGTGCATAAGATGCCCAGTAAAATCTCAGTGCATTCAGCTCAGTTTCACTGCACAATGTGAAAGAATACTCAAACATGTTCAGCATAAATTTAGATTTGACCTAACAATATTTTATGACAAGAACAGTAGATGTATTTATCCTTTTGACTGCATAGATGGAAGTCAGATCTAATATGAAACAATTCCTGTAAGAAACCAAGTGTAATGTGCAATAATTCCTGTTAGAATTCAAATCTAATGAGAAATAACATTAGATTTGGTTTCTAACTGGAACTTACTAAATTCATAATTCAGCGAAATCAAATATATGAATAGGAATTTTAATATTACCCAAGGACTCCTTTGTGCAAGCTATGTGCAAAGCAGTCTGGCCTTCTGAGTCCACGCTGACAGGATCTAAACCTAGACTTAAACAAAATTGGACGTATACACGTTCTGAAGACCTCACTGCGATGTAGACTGCTTTAATTTCTTCCATTTCAGCTATATCAATAATGGTGCCCCTTGTAACATGGGCATCCAATGCTAAAAATAAATTTTAAAATATGTAATAAAAGTAATTAAATAAAGTTAAAACATTTAAATTAATGTAAAGTTATACAAGTTTCAGTGAAAATTTAAAAAAGCATATTCATTGAAAAATGCATTATATAGCAATATGAATCTCTACATGCTTTCTTCTGCATAAAAAAATGTTTACAAATTTTCATTACTTATTAGAAAACTTAATAAATGTAATAACCAGTATTCACTGTAAAGGTGAATTATTCATGAAACAAAAGAGGTAAAAAAAAATAATAAATTGAGTCAAATTACTTTTGTAAAGATCACAGTAAATTTACGATTAAAATTATCTCTCTGATCGATCTCAACGGTATCCTGGCTACCATAAGCTGAGTCTAAAATCCAGGAAAGCATAGTTGTTTGTGAGTGTCCTTTCCATGGAGGTAAGAAAGGAAGGAGTGGCCAACCGGGCACTAAAAGTGAAGCACTGCTTCAAAGCTTCGGTCACCAGATGGGGTGTTCTTTGATTACATTCAGAAGCTCGCTTAACAGTGTATATATCTGATAGTATTTCGACACACGACAGTTCCATACAAATAGAAAAAGGGACATTTTCACATGACAGAAACATTCATAGAGTGATAGATAATAGCAATTTGTATAGTTTAGTGACATTTACGCAAAAATCACATCTTGGTTATTTTTCGATAACTAACAACAGCGATTTTGATTATGAATTTGTTTTATAAAATTCTAAGCTGTTGAACTACAAAAATACAAATTTTAGCAAAAATGTTATGCATAAAGAATGAAAAATACCTTACGGTACCTTTAAAATTGTATACGTCTTTCGATACCTTTGATAGAGTATTCGCTACTTTTATTTTATGTTCCAAACGCCAAAATGTTTTAAATAAAATAATTTTTTTTCACATCCATATATTATTGTAACATGTACCTTTTAAAATTTTTTAGAGGAGAGGCTTTACTGTTCCTCATTTTAACTTTATATATCTGAAAAATAATCCCTTTGGGCTTACACGTTTTACTTATTTGGGTTAATTAAAAATAAAATATAGTGAATGCACAGAAATTAAAGATTTGCACATGCCAGAAATGAGAAATATGAAATATGTACGGGTATTTATGCATGTGCTTTCAAAAAGCATGTATCTGCCTTTAACAAAATACATAAATCATCATTAAATTATTTATAAATGTATTTGAAATGAAGAATTTATTCATTTATAAACATCTGTGAAGAAATCTAATTATTAAATGTATCTAATTTATAATGATTACAAATGTTATCTAAATATATAATAACCTTAATATTGAATTTGTAAACATAAATTGAAATCCTGTTGACAAATACGTTATAAAACTATTTAAGCAAGAATTGTTCGTACTGGAAAGCAATCTGTTAAAAGACATTGTAAAGCAAATGCTATGAGATGCGCACTTAAGAAAGTAATAAAGAGTTTTGAAATATGTATTGTTGAAATTAATGAGAAAAAAAAATCTGATAATTAAAAGAATTATTCCCCCTACATTTTATAATAACTCAGTTACAAGTTTTAAATAATTAAAAAAATCCTTATTTTATTCCCTCTCAGAAATGTTCAGAGAAAGTTAAGTACTACAGTCAAAAGTCGTTAATCCGGACTCGTCGGGACTTTGGCGATTCTGGATTATAGATCTTCAATTTAAATCCGATAAGAAGGCATGCAGAAATTATAAAATTAAAAATATGAAACCGAAATTTATGAAATAAAGAACAATTATGATCTAAAGGGTATCAAAATTTACAAAAAAAGCTTAATATTCATTTGTTTACTTTATTAAACATTTCTTTCAATATAAGTTGTTTAAGTTGCTTCGTTTTTTATGTGATAATACTTTCTCTTTAATTTTATAATCAGACATAATTTCTTGTTCAAATACAAAGTTCCGCTGTTCAAGTCCTATAATTGCTGTGTCGAGAATACCGACTAATTTGTCAATCGAAATTTTTTCGTTTTCGAAGAAAGTGACCTCTGTGTCACTTTCTTCGCTATCGGAAAGCGAATTATAATGACGAGGAATTTCATTTAAATCATATCAAAGACGGAGTACATCGAGATGAAATACTACATTTAGTAAGGAATTATAAGCCAAATAAAATAAAAACATATGTGATGAAGATAAGGATAGTGCTGACAGATCAACTTCCAATTCATTGCGTGCCGCGGCGTTAAAGATAAACAAAGTTTAGGTAAACAAACGTTAAAGTTTAGATAAAGGATATGCCTTTATCCATTTTTTGCAGCAATTCCACTTTTTGTTTAATGGACTTCGAAACATACTTTCGCTTTGTAGATCCTTTACATATTAGTAATTGTATATCGGAAATTCTATTTGACATAATCGAAAGTTCAACCTTACTTTTATAAAATTGCTCTAACAGTCTGAAAAAAATAATAAGCCGGATCCAATTCGAAGATTAAGGAACAACGCAATCTGCAACATTAACTGAATTATATCATTTTAGCTTAGCTTATACAGTCCGTTATACATTAAACGCCCATTCGTAGACATATTTTGCGCATGCGCACACGCATATTCGCAGCCGTAAAGGTCTTACGCGCATGCGCAGAAAGTTTGTAGCTTTGAGGTCCGGATTATAGATCATTCCGGATCATGGGTGCCCGAATTAACGACTTTTAACTGTATTTAACCCGCAGGAAGGCGCGTGGGGTGTATCATACCCCAACCCTACATAAAAGTGGAATATTCCTAACTTGTGAAACTGAAATTCTGTGCTGCTTTCAGTAGCTGAGTTTCTAGTTGTGGTTGACTTTCAGAACCGCTTTTTCTTTGCCTGTGTGTTTCAGAAAAAGATTTATCTGTATTTTGTTGGAACTGGGGTATGACACAACCCACGCGCCTGTCCGTGTAAGTGTTTTTCTGACTGAATATTTAGTTCAGAAATTTATTTCTAGAGTGTAACAAAAAATATTTCTACTCGCAAGTGATTGTAAAGTACTTGACATTAAATTCTTAAAAATTTCTAACTGCACTATGATAAAAAAAATGAGTCCCTATGAACTGGAGATGCAACACATGCGAGATTTATTAGAAATATTTGAAAGCGATGAAGATTGCATTTCGGAAACTGAAGATGAAACTAGGAATATTTTCTACACTGTTTTTGGTTTCGCAAGAGATAAAACATTAATTCATAATGTTCCTAAAAAAGGAAAGACTGTTCTTATGCTTTCAACATTATATAATGATCGTACTATAGATGATACTATTGGAGGAAAATAAAACGTTAGGAATTATATGTTTTAATAATATGACTAAAGGAGCAGTGGATATGGGGGATAAAATGTCAGCCAATTATTCAATTGCCAGAATAACGAGGAGGTGGCCAATGGTAATTTTCTTTCCTGCACTGAATGTTGCTGTAATAAATGCTTGAATTATATTACATTCAATTGCTAATCCACCAACAAGAAACAGAAGTCCGTTTTTGAAGGACTTAGCATTACAATTAATGAAAAAAAGAATGGAACAAAGATCAGAGATTAATACTTTTCCAAGAAATTGACGTACTGCATGCGAAACAAAAGCAGAAGTTTCGATGAAGAATTAAAACGAATACATGAAATTAGAAACAACTAAGTATGAAAAATGTGTTAAATTTTTTGCCCTCGCGCCAAGGACAGAAGAACATGAATGCAATGTTTAAAATGTGAAAGCATTCTGTGCCAAGAACACATGAATGTATTTCGTTCAAAGTGTGAAGAAATAAAAAAAGCATGGTGTACTAGAGATGCAATGAAACTTAGAGGCATGATGTTTATTATTTTCATTTATCTTAATTTTAACTATAAGATTATTTCGGAAATTAATTTTTTGAAACCCAATTATTATTCACTTATTTATAATACACGAGAACAAAAAAAAAAAAAAAAAAAAAAAAGTTTTAAAAGTAAATAATACTATTTTTATTGTATTTTAAATATTGGGGTATGTGATACCCCACACGCCCGTTCTAGTAACTTTTCTTGGTGTGCCTTCCGCCGGGTTAAAGTATTTCACTAATTTTTAATAATTCTCTAATTTCAAATGAACCGAATAGAGCATTAATTATAAATATTTTTTGATTTAAAAGATGCCTCAGAAGCCAAAAAATCATGTCATATTTAAGAAAGTATTTTAGGAAGAAACTCTATAAATAGAAAAGAAATAATGCATAATTTTAATATTAATAATACAATAAACATTGATCTTAATTTTTGTACCTTAACTGAATAAAATCGAATTACCTTAAATTTTTTTTCTAATGTAATTAACAAAAACTTGTGAAAATATTTCATTCAAATTAAACCATTCTGAGAAAACTGTTCTGCGAAAAGTATAGCATTTAATTCCGTTCAGAATGAAATGTTGTTTAAAAATATGTTGTTTTCATATACTTAGGACTCTGAAGTGTTGTAGAAAAAGAAAATATATTCATTTATATGTATATTTACGATTTAATTACAAAATATTTACATCCGATTACGTCAAAACCCATTGAACTTAATGGTAAATGACCCAATGTTTCGGTCACCACGTAGGGATCGCCGGTGCTTCACAGCAGGGTACGGGAGAAACCTGTTTAGGTCTACTCCATCTTACTTCCTATCTCCATGATTCAATTGCTTTCAGACGTCAAAAATCACTTTTTTTTTTGTTCATATAACGAAGTATAAAGCCAAGTTCCATAAAAATCGTGAGAAATTTTAAGAATAAGAAAAAGTCAGGAGAAAATTATTGTAAATTGTGCTGGCCAGAGAGCGGTCGAAAATCGGGAGTCTCCCGCCTAAATCGGGAAAGTTGGCAACTCTGTAAATAGATTAAAAATGAATCCAATAAGAAAAAGAAGCTGAAATAGAACATTTAAAAAAGACTAATGAATAAGATTTTGAATAACTCTTGAGTTCCATTTAATTAAATGAAATTTTAAAAAATGTTTAATATTTTCATTTAAGAAATAAAATTACACTGAATTACCTAAACTCATATACAGTCAAGTCTTTAATCCGTACCTCAAAGCCTACAAACTTTCTGCGCATGCGTAAACGCATAATGTATCTACGCATGTGCATAATACCTTTACGCATGCGCATAATACGTTTACGCATGCGTGTTTAATGTATAATGGACGGTATAAGCTAGGCTAAAATTATCTAATTATCTATTTCAGTTAATGTTGCAGATTGTGTTGTTCCTTAATCTTCTAATTGGATCCGGCTTATTATTTTTTGCAGACTGTTAGAGCAATTTTATAAAAGTAAGCTTGAACTTTCGATTATGTCAAAAAGAATTTCCGATTCTGGAGCTGCCAAAGGATCTACAAAGCGAAAGCATGTTTCAATGTCCATCAAACAAAAAGTGGAATTGCTGCAAAAAATGGATAAAGGCATATCCTTTGTTTCTCTAACCATTCCGAAATCTGTTTATCAATTTCACGCTGCTCTGGGGGGGGGGACCACGGCATGCAATGTACTGGAAATTGATCTGTCAGCACTATCCTTATCTTCAGGGCAGATGTTTTTATTTTATTCGGCTTATAATTCCTTACTAAATGTAGTATTTCATCTCTATGTACTCTGTCTTTCGTATGATTTAAATCAAATTCCTCGTCATTATAAATATCACAAATACACAAATAGTTTTCTGGTTGCAATTTTCTAATTTCGACTATGCATAAAGTAAGCTTTACGCATGCACACGTTGAAAAAAAATTTTAATAAATATTAAGATTTTTTTTTGTAAATTTTGATAACCTTTAGATCATAATTGCTTTTTATTTCATAAATTACGGTTTCATATTTTTAATTTTATAATTTCTGCATGCCATCTTACCAAATTTAAATTGATGATCTATAATCCGGAATCGCCGAAGTCCCGATGAGTCCGGATTAAAGACTTTTGACTGTACCCTATTCTATTATTCATTTAAGTATGATTTATAATGTAAAATGACATTTTCTCATAATTACACATATAAGATAGGATTATTTTTGGTACTTTAGAAAAGAGTTTCTGAAAATCATTATCCTGCAGCTGATAAGAGACTTTTACATTTTCATTTGTAAAAAATTGACAGATTGCCCCAGTGTGGTTCCATTAATAGTTAAGTACCTTATATTTAACCTATCTTAACCTATAACCATCACTGATATAGAAAGAGTATCTCCGCAGACTTTTCCAGCAAGTTATTAGTACTAAAAATAGGGAACACTATTTTTAGCTTCAGAATCGCTTCATGTTTCACTCTACAAATTAAAATGCTAGTGCCCATAGTAATATAGAAAATCTCACTATGATGTATATTTTGCTATATTTGTAAGTGCAACATATAAACAAAACACCCCTAACTTTTAAGTCTCATATTAGTCAAGAATCTCATCTCGCATTAACGACCGTTCTACACTACACATGAAGGAATAGGACAAAAATATTTTTTCTCGTTTACCTATTAGAGTCTAATTTAAAAAAAATATAACAGGAAAAAATTATATTTATTCACACCGAAATCTTTCAAACATTTGCTTTACAAAGGTATTTGTAAAATCTCTCATTTCATTTTACTATTTCTGCACTGGAGCAATTAAACTCTTTTTAATATATTTCTTACATTTCGGAAAGTTTTACAACAGACAAATGAGCTGATGACCAAAATAGGCGTCTTTCACTGGAAATATATGTCTGATACACGCATCTTTACAAACTTACATCTTTTGGTATGATATAGTGCAAAAAATAGTGCTTTTTTTCTTTTCAATGCAAGTCTACCAGCAGCCAAGTAGAAGGAACATAAGTTGGGTAGTCCAATATAAATTCAGAAATCTTTCATCATGTATCAACTACTATCAACCCTGAAGGAACGTAAAGGTAAAGGCAAAAGAATGGGGGACACCAGCGATGTACCATAGCTCAACTGGTAATGCCTTCCCATACTAACTCTTCGAGGGAAAAAAAAAGGGGGAGTAATTGAAAGTTTTATAAGAATTTGCATAGACTCAAAAGGTCTAGAGTTCGCCTATTATGGTACATCATGCAATTGCACAGTACACCCCGCATCCAGTATTTATTAAAAATAATGGTGTAGGACATATATAGATTACAAAATAGTCGGAATACAATTTGAGATTCACAAGATAAACATCTGATTTGGTGCAACAAAAATAGGAGATAAACATAATTAATAAACAAATAAACATAATGAGATAATTGTAATTAGTACTGGCAACACAATGTTAAAATGAATTGTTATAATAATTGCTAAAGAGGTGGGTGTCCATGGGTTATTTCAGATATATTGTTTTATTGCAGTTTATAAAGTTCACGAACGGAGCCATTTTATCCATAATCACAGCATGTAAAAATTCACTAAGTTTAAACTGTATGTGGACTTACACTTGACAGAGATCTAGGCCGTAGGAAGAGAGTCATTGCATAATTTTCTGAAACTTTAGATATTGATATTTATTTTTTAAGTAAAAACCTTTGGAATGCCAGGAGGTCAGTTCTTGGGGATTTTATGTGAATATCCTCAGTTAAGGGGCATGAGAAAGTGTAATCAGGAGTTCCCTGTTCCCCACATATACAGATATCAGAATTTGCCAAATTTCTTGCGTAAAAATATGTGGGGAAGGGTCCATGTCCTGTTATAAAGTAATTTAGTGAAGGATTCGAGTTCAGAGATGTGAAGCTTACATTGGGGATCAAGTTATATGTGCGTCTTCCCCGTGGAGCATTGTTCCACAAATCTTGCCAAGATTTTGAAGCAAGTTGTTTTAATTAGTACTTGAAATTTGAGCGAGGCCACGGAATGATGATTTCAGTTTGATTAATAGCTGCTTCTTTGGCTAGTTCATCTGCCTGATCATTACCAAAATGGCCACTATGTCCTTTGATCCATGAAATTTGAATTTTGTAGTTTGGAATTTTGTCAAGAAAAGAATTTATGTCGGATATCAATGGAGAGGAAGGTAAGGGATTTTTAATAGCTAGAATAGTTGCTTGGGAGTCAGATTTTATGCTAAATTCGTTGAGATTTTTGAGAATGGCTATTTCAATCGCTGCTTTTATAGCTGACAATTCCGCTTGGAAAACACTATTATTATTATGAGGATGGCCTTTCCATTTGATGATATTTGAGGGGGTAATTTCAAAAAAGACTGCAGAACCAACTTTTCCTTCAATTTTTGATCCATCAGTATAGGCAATTGGAGATGAATTTTAGTTTTCTTCAGACGTGGGGAATATTATTTTGCTGAAGCGAAGCGCTGGATGGATAAGATTGGGGTTAATTTTCTTTTCATAGTTGGATGGCCAAAAGGTTTGGTTGTTGAATTCTGCGGCTTGGTTAAGTTGAAGAACTTTCATATAGGTGCATTCAATTTCTGCACTGATTGATAACGGAAGAGTACCAGCTAAAGTATCAAGTGCTATATTTGAAGTTGTGCGATAATCCGAGTAATGCAGAGAGTAAAAGGCCTTTGAATTGAATTTAAACATTTGATCTTTCTCACTGTCATTGGTTGTGTCCAAATTCCGGCTCCATAATTTACCATTTTTGAGATGACTGTTTTTAGAAGAATACATGTTATATGGGGATTTAGGCCACAGTTATATCCATGCATATGTCGTAGGCAGTTAGCTATTGATGTTGTACGAAGTTTGATATTTTGTAGATGAGGAATCCAGGAGAATTTCTTGTCGATTGTTAAACCGAGGTACTTGATGGTATTCACAAATTTGATCTTCTGATTGTCAATTTTTAGAGCTAAAGCTTTAGTTATATTTTGTCCTGGTTTATGGATCACTAAGACTTGGGACTTACTATGTGAAATTTGTAGTTTTTGAATTTTGCAAAGTTGGTTAAATAACTGGAGTGTTCGTTGCAATTATTCTGTTAAATGTCTCTAGTACGGCCACTTGTATTAAAAGCTACATCATCTGCGAAAGCTACAATTTTTGAGTGATCTGGCCATGGATAGGCAATGATGATGTTGAAGCTGATATTCCAGAGATCTGCACTCATGCAATACCCCTGATGACATCCTCGGACTTGATTACGCACAATTTTATTGTTGTTGTAAAGAATCATACTTTTCCTGTTTCTGAAGTAATCTTGAATAATTAGAAATAAATTTTGAGGGCACTTAAAGGAACGCAGCGCTTGTAAAACTGCTGGCCACCATAAAGAAGCGAAAGCTGATTTAAAGTCGAGACATATTATTGCAGAATGAAGTTGGTTGATTTTATTGTTTCTGACTTGTTCAAGAGCTGAATTAATTGCATGACTTGTTGAAAGTAGGCTTCGAAATCCAAACTGGTTATTGCTTATTAAGTTTTTGCTGTAAACATGAAATTTTAGACGACCAATAAGACATCTTTCCAAAACTTTTCCCAGGGCTGGGAGAAGATTTATCGGAAGATAAGATTTAAGTTCATCGGAGCTTTTATTCTTCTTATTGAAGAGTATTGTATAAGCAATTTTCAGGCAATCAGGAAAGGTAGAGAGCTCTATACATTGATTGCAAAAACTACAGATTATGTCAGGATGGGCTTGATTGATTAATTTTATAATGTGATTATCGATGCCATCTGGGCCTGGTGCCTTTTTTAAAGCTAGGGTTTTAATTATTTGCTTTATTTCTTGTTTTGAGAATGGAATATCGTTGTCTGTTTGTGGAATGTCATCGCAGTTACGGATTCTGGTTTGAGTAGGCGAATCTTCAGCTGGATCATCTTTTAGAAAGACAGAGTCAAGAATCTCATTTAGGGTTGAGAGAGTGGCATCCTGAATTTCAGCAGAACTTGAAAGCAAATTTGAGGGAAGTTGGATTTGCGACGGTTTAAATATTTTACTACTGGCGATCTTGTATAAGGTGCCACAAGTTTCTTTATTGTTTGAACAATATTTGTGCCAACTTTTTAATTTAGATTCGAGAATCATCATTTTGTAGTTTGCATTTTCTTTTTTGAATTTGAGCCAGGCTTGGTGTCTTAATTCATCGTCAGTAATCGATTTCATTTTCCGTTTCAATGCTCTCGCCTTATGCTTCTGAGAGCGTAACTCTTTAGTCCACCAATTTATATGAAAGTAAGGTTTTGCAGATTGTACTGGAAAGGTATTTTCACATATTTCTTGGATTTTTTTTATAAAATATTCTGTAGCTTTATTTAGATTTGTAGCACTTAGTTGAAAGGAAGAAGTCACTGGAAATGCAGATTGTTGAATTTGCTTAATAAAGTTCTTTTCTTTCTTTTTCAGTAATTTTAAAACGTTTCATTAAAACTGATTCTGAGTTCTCTTTGATTTCAAAAGTACTATATTTATGATCTGATTGGTAGTTGTCTTCTTCAATTTTGCGATTTGAAATCGAATTAATTAGGTGATGGGAAGTAACTACGAGATCTGGCCACACTCTCCCATACATTGTTTCGAAAGAAGGTAAATCCGAGGCATGGTTATGAATGACAAGATTATGTGAATTGAAGAATTCCTCAAGGGACCTTCCTCTTGGACTAGTGGAGTTGTAGCCCCAAAGCTGGTTGTGTGAATTGAAGTCTCCACAAATTATGTGTGGACCTCGAAAGGAAAACAAGATGGATTCTAAATCTTGAAGCAAAGGAGAAATATCCTCGGATGGAGATGCATAAATACTTGAAATGAAGTTGGGAGTTGGAACTACAGTCAAAAGTCTTTAATCCGGACTCGTCGGGACTTCGGCGATTTCGGATTATCGGTTTTTCCGGATTATAGATCATCAGTTTAAATCTGGTAAGATGGCATGCAGAAATTATAAAATTAAAACTATGAAACCGTAATTTATGAAATAAAGAGCAATTATGATCTAAAGGGTATCAAAATTTACAAAAAAAAAGTTTAATTTTTATTTGTTTACTTTATTAAACATTTCTTTCAACGCGCACATGCCTAAAGCATACATTACGCATAGTCGAAATTAGAAAATTGCAACCAGAAAACTATTTGATGTGTATTCGTGATATTTATAATGACGAGGAATTTGATTTAAATCATACCAAAGACGGAGTACATCGAGATGAAATACATTTAGTAAGGATTTATAAGCCGAACAAAATAAAAACATCTGCTTTGAAGATAAGGATAGTGCTGACAGATCAACTTCCAGTTCATTGCGCCGCCGCGACATTTCTCCCCTTCGAGAGCAGCGTGAAATTGATAAACAGATTCGGAACGGTTAGAGAAACAAAGGATATGCCTTTATCCATTTTTTGCAGCAATTCCACTTTTTGTTTGATGGACATCGAAACATGCTTTCGCTTTGTAGATCCTTTGGCAGCTCCAGAATCGGAAATTCTTTTTGACATAATCGAAAGTTCAAGCTTAGTTTTATAAAATTGCTCTAACAGTCTGCAAAAAATAATAAGCCGGATCCAATTAGAAGATTAAGGAACAATGCAATCTGCAACATTAACTGAAATAGATAATTAGATAATTTTAGCTTAGCTTATACCGTCCGTTATACATTAAACGCGCATGCGTAAACGTATGTGCACATAAAACCTTTGTGCAATTGCGTTTACGCATGCGCCGAAAGTTTGTAGCTTTCAGTTCCGGATTATGGACGTCCGGATTAAAGACTTTTGACTGTATTAAGACTGATTGTACTTAGGTCTCGTTTGGCTGTAATTAGAATTGGGTGCCAGCTATGATTAAAACTGATGATAGCTACTCTGGAATGTTGATTAGGGGACTGAGGAGAATATTGAAAAACATTCGAAGACGTTGGAATGCTACTTACTTTCCCTTCGATACAATAGGGTTCTTGGATTAAAACAAAGTCTTTATGGTTATGAGTTAAGAATTCTGCTAAATGATCAGAAGCCGCTTTTGCTCTTTGTAAGTTGATTTGAAGAAAATGGCATAGAGTTTTTTTAGCAAGGTTGGGGTAGATTATTTTGTACATTATTGTCCACGTTATAATCTGCAGTTGAAGTGTTGTTCTTTAAATTGCGCTCTTGTATGTTAATTGCAACTGAAGAATTTTTAGTTATGGATGATGCAACATGTGAGGTTGTGGCTTTTTCCAGGTACAATAATTTGTTGAACTGACTCCTGTAAGTCTGGCATGTTCTTTCATGAGCACCGTGATCAGTTGGCAACGAAGAACCAGTTTCTTGGTTACTTCGCACACAATTTACATAGAGTTTTACGTTTGAGGTACACTCTCTATGCGTTGTTTTGCGCAGATGGAACAGCAGGGAGGATTTTGACAGCTTCGACTATTATGTCCAAGACCCTGGCAATGAAGGCAACGGGGAAATGAAATGTAGGGACGGAAGGAAGACGAGTTGAATCCAATGAAGACTCTTGAAGAAGTAAAACAGTCACTAGAATCAGAAGAAATTTCTACAATCCAATTATTTGTATTTTCAGATCGGTGAACTGGAGAACACGAAATATCAAGATTATTATTTGATGTAATTTTCAGAGAAGCCGATTTGATATCTTCAGCAACCGCTGAAGAGGGTACATTAAACACTATGAGTTTGGTACTTTTGGATTTTGAAGTGCGAACAGTTACGGAGGCTTGTAGTTGTGAATTTTCAACGATTGAGCAGTGTAAGTGTTCTAAGTCTGCTTTCTTTCGACACCGATTAAAAGCTCATTAGACTTAGTAGTACGAATATTATTGATATGAATACCCAGTTTTTGTGGATTAAGTGTCGAACTTAGTTGGTGTCTGATATCTTCAGGTGTTCTCTCTGAATCTTTAGGTTTCAGGAGCAGAATATGAACTCTGATTTGACTTTTTGGAGTCTGTTTCAAAGAAATGTTTTTGGCGGCAGCAACAGCGTAAGAATTTGGGGTTTGTTCTAGAAACTTTGTTTCGAATAATTTTTTAACTTCATGTTGTTGTTGCTGCAAATGTTCCTTCACTTCAGAAATAACTATAGTATTTGAACGCTGAAGAGACAGTTGTTCTCTCAGTTCCGAAATTGTACCTTCGTGCTTCGCTAGAGTAAGTTCTTGGTCTCCACTATTTGACGAAGAGCTGTTAAATGGCCAGAAATATCTTTATGTTCTTGAGTATTAAGTTTTCTAATTTTGCCGATGTTTAGAAGATCTTTAATTTTATCAGTAATTCGTAGAATATCATTCAATCTGGAGGGGTCAGCATTTTCAGGATTGCTAGTTAATGAATGGGAGATGTTTAACCCGGGAGAAGTCGCGCGGGGCATAGAGTCACCCCATGCGTCAAAAATCAACAATTCTAACCGGAAATATTTTATTTTAATGAATCATCCTTTTAGTATCCTCCTGTTTGACACTCCCCTTGGAATGTGTATTGTCATTTTTGCTTGTTTTTCTTTTGTGCGAGAGAAGCAATCGTTTCTTGGAATCCATGAGGGAATGGGGTGACTGAGTCACCCCATTCCCTCATAGATTCCAAGAAGTGTTGTTCTTTAAATTCTGTTAAGACTTGTGTTCTTTAAATTCCGTGCGACCGTTACTGTTTCGAAATTTTTCATTAGTGGAACTTTAGCTTCGTGCTCTTGTGTGTTGCCGTTGTGGTTCTGTTGGATTATTCGATAGATAATGGTTTACAAACGTAAATTTACCGAACATGAAAAAGAGATGGAACGTTTGAGAACTGTATTAGATGAAGTTGAGTCTTCTGAAGGAGAAATTGATCAAGATAGTAAAAATGAATCTGATAAAGAAATATACAGTTCTCACAACAGCGAAAGAGAATTTGAGCAGAATGATGAAGACGACAAAAATCCTGATTTAGTAAAAAGTATTTTTATTAGCAAAAATAAGAGTTTGGCGGAATGGAAAACCAAATCAAAAATTGAAAAAGGTCTTCTCAAATTATAATAACTCATTTAGCAGGATTAAAAGAAACTGCACGCAATATAAAGAAGCTTCTAGAAAGTTGAGAATTGTTTTTCAATGCTAAAATGATACAATCCATTGTAGAGTGTACAAGTATTTATATTGGAAAAATATTACGACAAATGATGTGGAAATTGGAGCACTTTTTGGGCTTTTACATCTGTACGGCTTGCATAAATCGTCACATAAAAATACGCAAGATTTGTGGGCTACTGAAAATTGAAACAGGCATTGCAATTTTACGGAACACAATGTCATATAAAAGATTTAAATTTCTTCTCAGGTGTCTACGGTTAGACAATGTGACTAATCGTGAAGTTCGGGAAAAAATTGGACAAACTGGCGGCTGCGAGAGAATTTTTTACCGATTTCAATGAAAATTGCCAAAAGATATAGCTTATTGGTAAATATGTTACTATCAAAGAAAAATTAGAGAAATTTCGAGGGCGGTGTTCCTTTTGTCAATATATACCCAGCAACCCATCGAAGTATGGAATCAAAATATTTGCCTTAGTAGATTCAAGAACTTTCTGCAGCTATAACATGGAGATATACACAAGACAACAGTCGGAAGGTCCCTTTAGATTTGAAAATTCTTCATTTGAAATTACAAAACGCCTGTGCACCCCTTTGTTTGGGCAGAAATGTAACAATGGATAATTGGTATATGAGTTATCCTCTAGCAAAAGAACTTTTGTCAAAGAAGTTAACTATTGTAGGAACCCTGAACAGAAACAAGGCTGAAATTCCCACCAGTTCGTCCAAACAAAAACTAGGAACGGTTATTTATCTATATTTGGGTTCTAAAAGAACGCAACAATAGTATCGTATGTGCCTAAAAAATCAAAATGTGTAGTTTTGTTATCTACAATGCATTGCGATAATGCCATTGATAAAAGTGATGATACGAAGAAACCAGAAATAATTTACTTTCATAATGCAACAAAAGGTGGTGTACATAAAGTTGATGAAATGTTATCGTTATATTCGACATCTCGAAAAATCAACAGATGGCCGATGGTCGTCTTTTACTGTGTTGAACGTCACTGCAATAAATACCCAAGTTGCTTTATTCCCAACAAAGACCCCTCCCTTACAATATGGAAATAGTAGAAAATTCCTAAAAAAATTTGGC
The DNA here is from genome assembly GCF_044657685.1 of Stegodyphus dumicola. NCBI lineage: Eukaryota > Metazoa > Arthropoda > Arachnida > Araneae > Eresidae > Stegodyphus > Stegodyphus dumicola. Next base: position 259,748,004 of record NC_140771.1, on the reverse strand, counting down.
TATATCTCTTATACAGTGCCTTACATAGAGATAACAAAAAATATGTCAATGTTTCCTAAAGTGGTTCCTGAAAGCATCGATAATGCGACTTCTAGTGTATCAGAAGAACGCCCATCAAAGAAACCAAAACTCGACAAAGGCCACCGTTCTACGTGTCCAAGATCCAAAGACAATAAAACTACAATTTCTTGCAAAATATGTGATAATTTTTCATCTAAAATTCATTCTTCCTATGTTTGCCAGAAGTGTATGTTAGCTTCTGACTCCTGATTAGGTATATACAGTCAAAAGTCGTTAATCCGGACTCGTCGGGACTTCGGCGATTCCGGATTATAGATCATCAGTTTAAATCTGGTAAGATGGCATGCAGAAATTACAAAATTAAAAATATGAAACCGTAATTTATGAAATAAAGAACAATTATGATCTAAAGGGTATCAAAATTTACAAAAAGAAAAAGTTTAATATTTATTTGTTTACTTTATTAAACATTTCCTTCAATGTAAGTTGCTTCGTTTCATGTGATAATACTTTCTCTTTAATTCTATTAAACAGACATAATTTCTTGTTTAGTTACAAAGTTCCGTTGTTCAAGTCATATAATTGCTGTGTTGAGAATACCGACTAATTTATCAATCGAAATGTTTTCGTTTTCAATAACCTCTGGGTCACTTTCTTCACTATCGGAAGTGAATTATAATGACGAGGAAATTGATTTAAATCATATCAAAGACGGAGTACATCGAGATGAAATACTACACTTAGTACGGATTTACAAACCAAATAAAATAAAAACATCTGCCCTGAAGATAAGGATAGTGCTGACAGATCAACTTCCAATCCGCAGCGTGAAATTGATAAACAGATTTCGGATTTTAAAACATACTTTCGTTTTGTAGATATAAATTACATATTAGTAAATATATATCGAAAATTCAATTTGACATAATCTTTCTTATCTATCATAATCTAATAATGACGTTTCTGCCCCCCCCCCTCTGCCGCAGAACAGTGTGAAATTGATAAACAGATTTCGGATTTCAAAACATACTTTCGCTTTGTAGTAAATATATATCGGAAATTCTATTTGACATAATCGAAAGTTCAAGCTTACTTTTATAAAATTGCTCTAACAGTCTGCAAAAAATAATAAGCCGGATCCAATTCGAAGATTAAGGAACAACGCAATCTGCAACATTAACTGAATTAAATAACTTTAGCTTAGCGTATAACTCCGTTACACATTAAACACTCATGCGCACAAACATATTTGCAGCCGTAAGGGTCTTACGCGCTCTCGTAAACGCCTGTGCGCATGCATGGACGCGACGCATGCGCAGATAGTTTGTAGCTTTGAGGTCCGGATTATGGGTGTCCGAATTAACGACTTTTGACTGTACTTATTTTGAATGGATTTTTTTCTTAAATATTGAAATAAGTTTTTTAAGTAAAGAAGTATAGTTTCTAAATGAAATATTGCAATTATTGTTTATAATCAAATGATTTCTATAAAATATATAACACATTTTCCTAATGAAACTGATTAGGGTGACGCTGTCACCCCGCGCGATCTCCAACGTCAATGTTGGGAGCACGCCTTCTGCCAGGTTAATAATGATAGTGAGGAAGACCTATCTTTAGAAGCCGTCGATAAGAGTTTACAATTTCATAGCGCACATAAAACAAAAATGACAATAAATCAGAAGCTATTCATAATCAGAGCAGAAAATTTCTAGTACATGAAGTTAACAAAAATAAATAAATAAGTAAATAATAGTGAATAATTCCTTATTAGAATAAATGTTACTACTCACATAAAGTCTGACAAAAATAATTCTAAATTCAGGTGTTATACAGTTCCAATGTTTCTTAGGAAAAAGAATATATATATAAAGAAAGAAACACAAAATAAATAAAAATAAAGAATTATCTGTTGACAATACTATATTATGTCAAGTCTTAACCAAAGGTTAATTAATTAAATAACTGTGAGTTGTCAGACGTACATTATATTAAGTCGTTAAGAGGAATTCTAAACCTTACTCAGACAGGTATTTCTGCAAGTGAGTGTTAAGTAATCAGTATTATACTTAGAAAACAGATACACCAGTATGCAGAAAATTTTCAGAATTATGCAAAACACACAAAACACAATGTGATAGGTTAGGGCAGTATAAATCAGTATGAAAAGACACACTAGTTACATTAACACATGTACATACAATTCTAAATACCAGATAATAATAATAACAATAATTGTAGTGAAAATAAAATAATATTAAAAAAGAATTTTTTAAAAAAAGTATATTCTTTCCTAAAGTCCAAGACTGCAGGAGTTAATAAATATACCGTGAAAACTGGTTCAGAGTTCTGCTCGCAAGTGAATAAAAATAGTGATTCATGAATTAATTAATTGAAAGATAAGCACATGGTATCAAACTAATAATGTGATGATCTGTGAAGATGCAGTATTTGAGCCCGTTTCATTCAGTGCTTTTATCCTTTTAGAACTTTGGTTAAAGATTTAAAACACAATTGTTGAAATTGGGCAAAAATTCTCCACCGATGAAACTGAGAAAGCCATGTGCAATGACAGGGCGCTGTTCTTCTTAGAGCTGTAACAATAGAGCATGGTCGTGGGCATACAGATACAGTTCAAGGTCGCCTCCCAACTGGTTTCGGGGGCAAGTATGTGGGAAAAAAAATATCTCTGTAGAAGATGATGGGGGACATTAAATGCTCTTGAGTAATAACACTTGCACGTTAAATGCTCTTGAGTACGATTTCAGCGTTGATAGTCTTGTAAATAAGTTATAATCCAGGAAAAACTTGCATTAATTGAGCTGAATATGACACAATTTTAATGAGCTGTACTTCCTTAACTGCTTGAAATAATAACATCAAATGGCATCCATAGGTATCCTGGGAATGTGAATTAATCAAAAAGTTGAATGGTACTTACATATTATCGCAACCAGGCCAAAATTTGCATAAATTGCCAAATTTGGCGACCCTACTTACGGCAACACTACGTGTTATACGTAGTTTTGTAAAAAGAGCATGTGGAGATTCACAAAATTTTCGTGCATTTTCGTGCAAATTTTTGTAATTTATGAGAAAATAGCAGTGTACATGGATAAAGTCAAGAATGTGCGCAATGCCATTTTTGTGCAATTCTGGGATGTTTTTTTAAGTAAAAATAAGTCGACGTGTACATGATTATGGCGAATACTGTTTTCAATCAGTGCTAAAAGCAATAGCCAAAAGATTTCCGCCGAAAAAATAATTCTGCAACTTATTCAAATTCGAAACTGGAAGGGTTTAATTGCTATTTTATATTTTAAAACAAAATAATATAAAAAACTGTATTAAAAATTATCTGTAATTAATAAATGTACATTTTCTTTCTATTCATACTTTTTTACTCAAACTTACGAATAGCGCCAACCTGGTTGCGATAATACGTAAGTACCAGTTCAATTAATTTTATAGATGGCAGCACTATTACACAGGAAGAGTTTTATAAATAACTTTTGATCCTTGGCACTTTGATCCTTGCACTTCCTAACCACTTTCGCAAACAAAGGAATATCGGCCGCGTTTCACAAGAATAATAAAAACTAAGTATTTGCTGAAATAATGGTCATAGGAACTAAATCTTTGCAGCACTGTGTTCACGGTATGTTGCTGAAACTTGTGCTATACAATTGAAATCGACTTTTGTTTTCTAAACAACACTTACGACAAAACAAGCGGAAGCACGTGAAACTGCAGCCTACACAGCTGCTGGTACAACTGATACTAACTCTGAAGGAACAGGAATTTGTTACTAACAAGATGTCGGTTGATCTTTACATTACGGTAACTGGTAGTTTGGTGACATTTTGGAGGCGATAAAGGTTACTACCTGGGACTTTGGTAATAATGTGAGCAGTACTGAGTTCCGATTACGCATTATTTTGTGTGGGGGAAATGAGAGATCATGGGATATGTCATGTGATATTAATGGACGAATTACGGTTCTTTAATCGGAAAAGGGGGGAAATCGGGAAAAAATCTGGAAATTTTGTATTTGGCTTTATTCTGTGTTGTGTGAAATAGTGTTTGTGAATTTTTGGATCCCATGGCCGTAAGTAAAGTGAATTCGAAATGGGTATTTAGTGGTATTGAAAAGGATAGTAAGAAATGTTTTTTAAGGTTGTGTGAGAGAGAAATAAACATGTTTTATTATGTTATTTATTTTACCTGGTATCTTGCTTTGAAAGATAAGTATGATTTTAAAGATTCTGAAAGAGAATGAAGAAAAGTGTATCCGCCACGTAATGAAGATTCTGAAGGAGATTAGGTAAGTTAGTATTTTTAATTATTTTTATGCATTGTTGGAAATGTAAGGTGGAAAGAAATTTGGTATTATTGGGAAAATTGTTATTAGCAATGATTTAGTTTAAAGTAATTAGGATTGTAAGGTAATTTTTATTAATTTAATGTATGTGCTCATTTATATTTTAAGTGGTGTTTTTGAATTTAATTATATTTTAATGAAATGATAGTTATTTTGTGAATTTTATACTTGTAGGAATTTGGTGTATGTTTAAGTTGAAATAAATGTGCATGGAAATAATTTAAATATTTGATAATAAATATTTGTAATGCTTCATGTATGAATTCGTTGGTGACGTGTATAATGTAATAGATGATTTAGAGGTAAAAGTTTTTGGATATTTTATTTATTTTATATGTGGAAATGTTCATATTTGTAAAGGGTAAATACTTTTTCGCGATCAGGTAATTTCATATATGTTCTTTTTACCGGGTTTAAAGATTGAGAAAATTGTCATGTATTTTCGTGAAATTTTTCGAATTTATGAGAAAAAAGCAGTGTACATGGATATAGTGAAGAGTGTGCGCAATGCCATTTTTGTGCAATTCTGGGATGTTTTTTTAAGTAAAAATAAGTCGGCGTGTACATGGTTTGTGTATGTGTTATTTTGAAAAACGCGTAAGGTGTATGGTATTGTGCACTTTTCCGAATTTTGCAGTGAATATTTGTCATGATTAAGCAGTTTTGTTTGATAAAATTTCTAGCATAAGTGTAATTCGGCTAGTAGATTGTTGGAAGAAGTGTTCAGTAGATAAGAAGAAAAGAAACATGTCTTTACTTCGTGAAGACAAAATGGCGGCGGGAAAAAAAAAAATAGAGGGTTGCTGTAGGGGAGTTGGTCGCCAAAGTTTCGCAAAAAAATCGCCAAGTTACCGTAATGTAAAGATCAACCAAGATGTCTTTAATGCAGAAGCAATTCGGTGTACATGCAAGTTTCTAATTATCTTCTATATGTTAAGGCCTTATGTTCGTTGAAGCGAAAATGTTCCATATATAGTTGACAGGAAATAAAATTTCTTATAAAAAAAACACTGCTTGACTAAAAATGTCTGTTCTTTGGCAAAAAAAAAAAAAAAAAAAAAAAAAAGAAGAAGCAGCAGCAGTGAAATTTTTTTACACTAATTTTCCACTTTTTTCTAATTTATCTTTTCCAGGCTTCCCATATTTAGCGATTTAAGCGAACTCAACACAAATTAAAGTGTTACTTCCAATTAGACAACACGCAGGAAAATTTGTAAGAAACACAGTAACTTTCGAGGACATTAGATCCGATCCGTAACATATCACTTTCTCATGATCAAATTGGCTGGACCCCTCTTAGTTTAACCCCAAGGGTTGTTTAGAGCTCCTAATGATTCCTGCAATTTAGTACAATATCTCAGTTGTATTTATCAACATGCCTTTGTTCTTAAACAGAAAAAAAATGCAAAGAATATGTGCCTACAGTTTGTTTTATTTTTAGATGCTTACTTTGTTGCTTAAAAATAAAGAAAAGCTTCATAACAGAAAAAAAAAAAAAAAAAAAAAAAGCAGGTTTAAGAATTCCATAAGAAAAGATGGTTGATCTTTACAATATGGTAACTGGTAGTTTGGCGACATTTTGGAGGCGATAAAGGTTACTACCTGGGACTTTGGTAATAATTTGAGCAGTACTGAGTTCCGATTACGCATTATTTTGTGTGAGGGAAATGAGAGATCATGGGATATGTCATGTGATATTAATGGACGAATTACGGTTCTTTAATCGGAAAAGGGGGGAAATCGGGAAAAAATCTGGAAATTTTGTATTTGGCTTTATTCTGTGTTGTGTGAAACAGTGTTCGTGAATTTTTGGATCCCATGGCCGTAACTAAAGTGAATTCGAAATGGGTATTTATGTATGTATTAATTTAATGTATGTGCTCATTTATATTTTAAGTAGTGTTTTTGAATTTAATTATATTTTAATTAAATGATAGTTATTTTGTGAATTTTATGTTTGTAGGAATTTGGTATACGTTTAAGTTGAAGTAAACATGCATGGAAATAATTTAAATATTTGATACTAAGTATTTGTAATGCTTGCGGTATGAATTCGTTGGTGACGTGTATAATGTAATAGATGATTTAGATGTAATAGATGAGGTAAAAGTTTTTGGATATTTTATTTATTTTATATGTGGAAATGTTCATATTTGGGAAGGGTAAATACTTTTTCGCGATCAGGTAATTTCATATATGTTCTTTTTACCGGGTTTAAAGATTGAGAAAATTGTCATGTATTTTCGTGAAATTTTTCTAATTTACGAGAAAAAAGCAGTGTACATGGATATAGTGAAGAGTGTGCGCAATGCCATTTTTGTGCAATTCTGGGATGTTTTTTTAAGTAAAAATAAGTCGACGTGTACATGGTTTAGTGATATTTTAATTAAATGATAGTTATTTTGTGAATTTTATGTTTGCAGGAATTTGGTACACGTTTAAGTTGAAGTAAACGTGCATGGAAATAATTTAAATATTTGATACTAAGTATTTGTAATGCTTGCGGTATGAATTTGTTGGTGAAGTGTATAATGTAATAGATGATTTAGAGGTAAAAGTTTTTGGATATGTTATTTATTTTATATGTGGAAATGTTCATATTTGGAAAGGGTAAATATTTTTTCGCGATCAGGTAATTTCATATATGTTCCTTTTACCGGGTTTAAAGATTGAGAAAATTGTCATGTATTTTTGTGAAATTTTTCTAATTTATGAGAAAAAAGCAGTGTACATGGATATAGTGAAGAGTGTGCACAATGCCATTTTTGTGCAATTCTGGGATGTTTTTTTAAGTAAAAATAAGTCGACGTGTACATGGTTTATGTGTATGTGTTATTTTGAAAAACGCGTAAGGAGTATGGTATTGTGCACTTTTTCCCAATTTTGCAGTGAATATTTGTCATGATTAAGCAGTTTTGTTTGATAAAATTTCTAGCATAAGTGTAATTCGGCTAGTAGATTGTTGGAAGAAGTGTTCAGTAGATAAAAAGAAAAGAAACATGTCTTTACTTCGTGAAGACAAAATGGCGGCGGGGAAAAAAATAGAGGGTTGCTGTAGGAGAGTTGGTTGCCAAGTTTTCGCTAAAAAATCGCCAAGTTACCATAATGTAAAGATCAACCAAAAAGATGTTTAAAAATGAATAACTATCATTTTAAAATTTTAGTCCATGAATCTATATTATTATGCTGTACAAAGTCTTTAATCCGGACGTCCATAATCCAGAATTGAAAGCTTCCGCATAATACCTTTACGCATGCGCCTTTAATGTATAACGGACGGCATAAGCTAGGCTAAAATTATCTAATTATTTATTTCAGTTAATGTTGCAGATTGCATTGTTCCTTAATCTTCTAATTGGATCCGGCTCATTATTTTTTGCAGACAGTTAGAGCAATTTTATAAAAAGTAAGCTTGAACTTTCGATTAAGTCAAAAAAGGTTTACGATTCTGGAGCTCCGAAAGGATATACAAAGCGAAAGCATGTTTTGATGTCCATCAAACAAAAAGTGGAATTGCTGCAAAAAATGAATAAAGGCATGAAGAAAGTGACAGAGAGGTTAGTGAAAAAAAAAAACAAAAGAAAAATTTCGATTGACAAGTTAGTTGGTATTCTCGGCACAGCAATTACAGGACTTGAACAAAGTTCCTTTGTTACTGAACAAGAAATTATGCCTGTTTATAGAACTAAAGAGAAAGTATTAACACATGAAACAACTTAACAACTTAACAACTTACATTGAAAGAAATGTTTAAAAAGTAAAAAAATAAATATTAAGCTTTTGTAAATTTTGATACCCTTTAGATCATAATTGCTCTTTATTTCAAAAATTACTTTTTTATATTTTTAATTTTATCATGTCTGCATGCCATCTTACCAGATTTAAATTGATGATCTATAATCCGGAAAAAACCCTAATCCAGAATCGCGAAGTCCCGACAAGTCCAGATTAAAGACTTTGTGCTGTATAATGTAAATAAACCAGAAGAAAATAAAAAATATTTTCACATTACCATCCGAGGACAATGGTGATACTTTTTAATATTATTATTGAAATTTTTCTGTTTTGCATTATAATCAAAGGTACTATTCGGTTTCGAGGGCCGTAAAAAATCGCCAAACTATTGTTGATGATAATGCTGCCAAAAATAATTGCAGCAACCCTAATAAGTGTGGCAAAAAAGGAAGTATAATAGTAAATAACTATCTAACATTGATGTTTTAATTTAGATGAAAGGCTAATTTCATATAATACTTTTTAATTATTATAATTTATATGAAAAAGGCTAAACATGACTGAATGGAAGCATAAGAGTAAATAACTATATCAAATCATTATTATAATTTATATAAAAATTGCTAAACGTAACTGAATGGATGCCTGCATCGCTATTTCCTACCGACTTATCGCTAAAGCATAATTTCATCTTGTTGGTTGTTCGGACATAATTTTCTATAATGAATAATGCCTTTTCTTTGAAAATATTCTCGGTAAAGTGCAGAATCGCTCACTTGTTTGCCGCTTTTTACAAGGGTAAAAACAATTGGATTTTTGTCAATTTGTTTTACTTTTGAAGTAAAAATAGGTCAATGTGTACATAAATAAAGTCAAGGATGTGCGCAGTGCCATTTTTTTGCAGTTCTAGGATTTTTTTTTAACGTGAAAATAGGTTGATGTGCACATGGCTACTGAGCATGTGAAATTCTTAAAAACGCATCAAGCAGTGGGTGATTCTGCACTTTACCCAAAATTCTGTTACCGACTTTTCATTATGGGCAATTCCCAAATTGTTAAATCCATACGATATCAAAAAAGGATTTAAAAATTAAACTAGTATTTCAATGGCGTCTTAAGAAAATTTTTTTACGGCCCTCAAAACGGAATAATACCTAATCAAAAAGTTAAGGAAGAGAAATAAAGCTAATCTTAAAATAACTACAGCAACATTTTTGCTTTTTCTCAATACATCCAAAACTTCCATACTTTCCAAAGCACCTAGCTAGTGAGTATGACATTTATTAAATTGTTTATTCTTTTTTTAAATTCATAGTATTTATTACTTCATTTTATTTTTCAGAGCCAAAATATTTCCAAGTTCCCAAAATGGAAAATAATTTCACCTTATAATATGATAGCAGAAGATAAAAATGAATTAAGTTCTCAAAATAAATATCTATTATGCATAGATTTCTTACCTGCAGAGAAATATTTCCCAAATTTCTTCTTCTGCAACTTCTAAGTTATACAAGTTTTTAGGATTTAAAGAATGTCCTAGCAGCAACATTTTAGATGCTGCAAAATGGGTGCTTTTCCATTATATCCCATAATCTTAACAAATGTCCTAAAGAAATAGCATGTTTCTTTTGGAGAAGGGGAAAAAATTGTAAATAATCAATAAACATCACAACTCACTATTTACAAAAAAAAAAAAAAAAAAAAAAAAAAAAAAACTCAAAGTGAATGGGAAAAGATTTATTCAACTTGATCAATATGTACTATTTTTTAATAGTTTTTTAATTTTTTCTATCCTATTATGATCAGTATCGTACAGGGGTGTAATAGAAGAGTACTGCAAATGCTTAGAATTCAAGCAAAATACTGGGCAGCAGAATTTTAGAGGCTAAAAATGTTTAACATTTTGGAAGGCACCGACCAACAGAATTTAGGACCGACAGATAATGCACTGGATGACAAAATGCTTTACTCAACTTAGTATGTCCAAAATTTGATTGAAAATGTCAGAGATTTCATTTCGCTTTTCTAACAGTGTTATAGAACACTGCACCGATTTTGTAAATTTTATACATTGACACATTTGATACTGGAGCCAAACAGGCATGGTCTTCAGAATTTGCTCAAGACGAGGAAAAATACCTAATATACTTTTCATGACAGGCACCAAGAATGGCATTGCTATCTGTAATAACACAGTTGTAATTCATAACTGTATGAAATTCAGAAATAGTTAATTTTAACATAAAACACAAATAATTTACAGCATACACGTAGGATGATACATTTAGCCACCTTTTAGAATTTCAATTTTTGAAGTTCTTATCCAGACATTATGCAGCAGATATAAACACTGATTATCATGTAAAAGTATGTTGAAAAATATTTCATCTTATGAAAACAAATAAACAGTTTATAACTTATTTTCATCAAATGAGAATTTCTGTTTCTCCAACAGGGTCACCAGTATGCTTTATGCTTTTCAGATTTGCCTATCTAAATTCTCAGAAATTTGCTGCACCTAAATCTGTCAACTGCTGACAAAAATCAAAAGATGACCTCAAATGAGGTTATCGAGCTGCACAGACAAGCATTTTCTACAAAAGTATGTAAAAGTTGTTTCTAACATGTGTTCAAAACACTGGAGGCATTTCTTCTGTGAGGATAAGATATACATTTTCTTCATCGCTCTGCTAAATGGCTTCTTACATATGAACACATAACATTTTTCTCTTATGTTTGTTTATATCCATATTTAAATCCTCTTCATGAACACAAATGAACATTTACGTACCACACCCACAAATTTTCTTTCCAGTGTGAATAAGCATATGAGGTTTCCCTGCTGTGTGAATACACATACGTATGTTTAAATAATTTTTTTGATTAAGTGGATTTCACACATAAAAGTTTTCTCTCCTACGTGAATAAACATATCTTTGTCCAAACTACCATTTTCATAAAGGCTTTCTTACATATTTCACACATATAAGGTTTCTATCCTGTGTGAATATGCATATGCATGTGCAAATTACCTTTTTAATTAAATGATTTCTTACATACTTAACATATATAAGGTTTCTCTCCAGCGTGAATAAGTATATGCTTGTTTAAATTACCCTTTTGACTAAACATCTTCTTACATACTTCACATATATAAGGTTTTTCTCCAGTGTGAATACGCAGATGAATATTTAATTTACCCTTTTGACTAAACGTCTTTTTACATACTTCACACAGATAAGGTTTCTCTCCAGTATGAATACGCATATGTATGTTTAAAGAAGATTTTTGATTAAATGATTTCTTGCATACTTCACACATATAAGTTTTCTCTCCTGTGTGAATACGCATATGCATGTTTAAATGAAATTCTCGGTAAAATGATTTCTTACATACTTCACAGATATAAGGTTTCTCTCCTGTGTGAATACGCAAATGTACGTTTAAATGAAATTTTCGATTAAATGACTTCCTGCATACTTCACACATATAAGGTTTCTCTGCTGTGTGAATAAGCATATGCCTGTTTAAAATACTTTTTTGATTAAATGACTTCTTACATACTTCACACATATAAGGTTTCTCACCTGTGTGAATAAGCAGATGCTTATTTAAACTACTTTTGTCACTAAACGCCTTCTTACATGATTTGCACATATAAGATTTCTCACATGTGTGAATATGCATATGCCGATTTAAACTAGCTTTTTGATAAAATGATTTCTTGCATACTTCACAAACGTGAACTTTCTCTCTTATGATTTCTTGCATATTTTACACATACTAGGTTTCTTTCTTAGGTGAATTAGTGTTTGCATATTTAAATGAACTTCTAGCTTAAATAAATTTAAATGACTTTTTATTGATTTAAATGAAATGATACTTCACACCTTGATGCTTGTTACATAAATCTATAATCTATCTAAGGCACTATAAGCTTGTTACATAAATCAGGATGATGTTTATGCTCTGCAATGATGCAAAATAAGACAGTTAACTGAATTTCACCCCAAACTACTTCTGGATATTACACAATTATTTTCAGAGGCTTGCATAGTTACCTTGATTAAAATATTATGACATATTGTTAATGAGACTTCCCTAATATACTGTATAAGCTTGGCTCTGTTTCCAGGAGCACTTCAGTAAAAACCAATTTGTTAGATTACACAGAAACAAGATTTCTGGCTCAAAAATATTTACATAATTTGGTGTTAATTTACGCAATTCATCATATATGCTTCATTATTATTATACATAAAGTTTTGATTCTCCTAGATTTCTTAGTGCTTAACAGTTGCTTATAAATGCTAAATAATGATCACAATTCACGTCATTGCGAAGTCCACATTGCTAAGTGTATGACTATAGCTAAACAAAACTTCATTTTAGTTTGCAACACATACAGCTGATTTATTTTTTCATATGTCAGATAGACACACAGAAAAATAACAACTCCTTCCTCGCTTCGTTCATGTGGAAGTTTGGTACACGGGGAATGTTAAACACCGTTCTGACTCTTATAAGATTCATATTTATTTACATTTTCTGGATACACAATTATACACGCATGTTCCTAAAACGTACTCGCTGTACCTCCTGCTGTGAGAGCTGCTTCGCTGCTATTGGTTAGAAGAATTTAGACGTAACATAGAGCTTTCGACGTCATTTGTTTTGTCACGTGGTAAAGCTTCTCGTACTCCAGCCATACTTGTTCGAATTACAGCGGTTATGTTTTAATCCTTTAGAAAAAAATCAGTTAAGTCAGAGGTGATTTTATGTACAACTGAATTAATTCATATGTTAATATATATTTTCACTTTATGCAATACACACTTGAGAAATACCGGATCATTACAAAGGAAGGAAAATGGGTTATTTGCTTGAGAGGGTTATATCCATATAGCATTTTGCTAATGGAATGTTGGAAAAACAATATTTAACATAGTTTATTAATCTTTTATCGTGATACAACCACATTTTTAAGAACAAGATTACAAAGTTTACAATTATACACCTAAATTTATCTCAGTTTTCACTCTGAGATGGAATCCCAGGAAAAATATTGTTAATGATGGACTAGATCAAAGTAGTTATATAGAAAAAGCACACGTGGGATCTTTGCCTTTACTGAATAACATTTGCCAGTCAATTTACAGCAAAATATATATGCCTACATTGCCTACTGTCCATTAAATTAAATATAACCTTTGAATCGCTCTTAATATTCTTGTTTTAAAAGTAACTTGTCAGTTAATTTTATCAGTAACTTTTAGTATGCATTAGGTAGTAAGGAATATACTTTTTAGACACATAAACATTGCTTGGATTATCCTAAATTTTCATTTATATTTTAAAATACACAGTGTCATTTCCATTATCTATTTCTACTTCATTACCTTTTTTTTTTTTTTTTTTTTTTTTTTTTAAGATGGGGATGATCTAGTGTGACAAATTGCATTTTGAATGTATTTTAAATTTACCATTAATATTTTAAACTACATTTTGCACCAATATTTATGTTTGCTCTCCCATTAAGGGAAACAAATATAATAATATAAGTTATTAAATTAAAATTCCTATATTTAAATTAAAATTCCTGTGTTTAATTCCATCTTTAACAACAGCCATAAAATATATGGAATTTACATTCTTACCACAGATGTGGTAAGTCATGAACTCATTGGCACTGAAAAGTCATGAACTCATTGGCAACTTTGAAGAGCATTTGCAAACTTGTTGGTGAGTTAGGAGAGGAATGTTTGTTTGCATATCTTTAAATTTATTTCAACGATGCATCCACCACCACCTATTGTTTTACATTTTTCTTCTTCAATACAAGACACGCACAATTCTAGGCTTTTTTTCACCGTTGTTTTCCCTATAAATCTTTTTAATTCAAAAAAAAAAAAAAAAAAACAGAAAATTGCAAAATTTTGGCACCAGAATTCTAAAATGAGAAAGGAAAGAGAGGCATGTGATGCCTTTTATGTTGTATGCATGCAGAAAGCAACATCGCCAAAGATTTTACCAGAGACAACAGAAACTGCGGTATGTGGTCCACCCAAATGCTGAAGTACTGAAATTCCCATAGGAGGGATCATAATCTGCAACCACACTGGTGAAAATATCTGGAGAAGTGCTGTCTGGGAGAATGCTATGTGTATACTTGGGTTGCCATATAAATGATTTTTAGTGACATGTGTAGCCACATAAATTTTTCTTCGCATCATGGTTTAGACCATCAATACTTTTTCACAGCATTCTGGTGAGGTTCAGAAAATTAGAAAGTACCAAAATTCATCATTTTAGAATTATTTTGAGTAAGTTATACACTTTGTGAACTGTGATGAACAAAAATTAATAAGCTGTGCTTCCCTCAAACCAATTTCCTTTCTTCCACATAATGATTTATTTGCATATATCAGAACTTTACCATTGCAATATGCTTTTGGAATGATTATTATTTCAATCTATGAGATTTTTATTTTACCACCAAAGAAAACGCACAGACATCATTGCTGGGAAATAACTACCTCTAAAAATCTGACATGTATTAATAATAAATAGATACCTTTGTCACAATTTGAATTATCATTTTTAAAGCACATATGCTTTATATTTAATTATGTTAAAAAAAAAAAAGCACTATCCTACTTGATCTGGTTTTCCTACCTGAGTTGGTGAATGAACTCACTAGTTTGACTCATTGATTAAGATAACATAATCTGTATGTATGGCTGTTACAGTTATATTATTCTTCAGTTCAGAACTAAGTAAGTGCTACATAGCAAAAAGTTAAAGTAGTTTTTTTTAAAGTGACCATTGTTTCAGCTAACTTTGGTAGAAAAAATAAGCAGCCCTTAGATGCTTTGCCATGTTCAAGTAACCTAACCAAACCCTCGTTAGAACATTATAAGTGACTACAGCTATAGTTGTGCATAGAACTTTGCAAATAGAAGGATAAATAATATAAATGAATTTTTTCCAGATGAATCTTAATACATCAACACCATCAAGGATCACATCCATGGTCTGCATCAAAAAAATGCCATGTTATGTCGTGCATTATGCATCCCCATACAGGTCTGAAACCAAGTGTAATCGTATGGTCCATTACATTCCAGTTGCCTTCACGTTTAATGCTCATCGGTGGCCAGGGCAACCTGTATGAGTGCAATGGGCAGCAAGACAAAGGAGCGTCAAAATTTTTAGAATTTTGGCAGGAACTATAAGGCATAATTTGCAAGCAGCAGTTATTCTATTTAGGTGATAAAATATCTAGCTCTGGCTTCGCTAGCAGCCAAGCAGTAAAGTAGTTGAATACTGATAATTCGACCTGGGTTTACATTCTAGCGAACAGGTTGGCTGCACGTGTGTTTTCATAGTTTTCTCCGTATATGAAATATGTATAAGCTAACTTCTCTTTGAAAGTACCTCTACCCTTAGCCAAGTTACTATACTGTAATCAAATAAATTAAACACCCCCCCCCAAAAAAAAATCAGCCTCCATGTTTAATGTGCAGTTGAACAGGCGCCATTTTTAGGGCTACTGTAAATGATTTATCAGATTTAAAAATTCTAATATTGAAAATATTATGCATATTATAATGATTGAATCCAAGTAAAGAATGAGAAATTATCCAAATTTTCTTTACGTACAACAAATGTTTTGCTGTGTATGTTATGTGAGCATCAGCTACATTATGTACAAAAATATCATGTGAGCACCAGGTGCATTTTGTACGTAACATATTAACAGTACATTATGTACAAAAATGCACTCTTTAATGTTTGCCCAATCGAAGACTTCAAATGTGATAGATGATGCAGTATGGAAACTCGTACAAAAAATGTGAAATCAATAGCCATTTGGAAGTGTGCTATGTGATCAATGTTCATAAAATGTATGTAGCATGCGAGGTAATTTTTTAGTTTCTAGTTCATTTCCAAAAATTGATTATTGTATGTATACCATTTATGAAAAGGCAGTGTTTTTAAAATCTGATGAATCATTTATTATTATTCTGAGGTTTTCGAAGCTCACTGCTGTCTATCTTTAGAGGTTGTCTAGAACTAGTGATCAACAAGGAATGTATGGCACATAACAGAGAACAAATCCTAAATTCCCACCATTTTTTTAATTGATCTATTAATCCCTTGATCTATGATTTCATCAGATCTGTTATCTACTGAATATATCAGGCCTATGATTATAAAAAAACTAGTGTACCACAGTCTACCCATGGCTACATCAGCTGAAAACTGGTAATAACTGAAATCTACTTTTCTCACATATTCTAGGTGCACCTCCAGTATCTGTTTATCTTCACGCAATGGCTGTACGAGGTGGTATACTCCAAGTTTAACTGTTTTTTAAACCATGTACTTTAAGTCTAACTGATTTGCTTACACATGTACAGTTAAACCATGTATTAAAATTTATTTGTATAATAAATATGGCTTTATCTCCCGTCTTCAATAATGTTATGCTTTTAAGGGCCATCAGTGTTTTAAGATTACAACAGTTATTTATATTAATGTTAACCCCCCAAAATATTAAATCATTGTGGAAATCTACAAATTAGACAAACTGCAATTATCATTTTTTTCTAATTTTTAATCTAAAGCAACGGTTCTCAACCTTTTGACTAACGCGTACCATCTAAACAAAAATTGAAAACCTTTAATATCACCACCACTCCTGAACAAAGCTCAAATCACATAAATTTACGAGTGTTAGAAAAAAAACTCAATCAGGATGTTGGGTTTTAATTTTTTAATTAATAGTTAAAAATACTTTGCTTCTTTGTATACCATGGTTGAAAATCCCTGATCTAAAGAAATGTTCCTATGTTGTTTAGATTCATCCACACTCATTCTGCAAATAAATTGAGGAAATTTTTATATTTTTGTCTATTAACAGTCAAATGGTAACTGCGTTAAGTGATAATATCAGTAGAACATATTCGCTGTACTGATGATTTTCATACTCTTTCTCAAATGTACACATAACTACTAATAATTTATTCATAGTAAATCATTAATAGAAGATTTTACTCTTTGATGAAACACATTTTACTTAACTTATCTTTTATGCACTTTTGTAACATACATGTTAAACGTCAGTTTACATATTTTCTAATTAATATTTTTTTCACTTAAATCATCATTTCCTAGAAACCGATATTGCTGTTTGTTATTAATTTTTCATTTAAATGCTTTCATAAGTTTTTTTTTTCCTTCTCAGAATTTTACTTCATGTGATGAATAAGCATTATTTCCATTAAGTTGGAAAATTTGGATCTAGGAAAATATAAAGTTTGTCCAGTTTTGTCTGACATCATTCTAAATCTCAAAACAAATCTATAGCACATTACTTTAGAGACAATTTTGATTAAAAAATCTGTGCAAAATAACATTAACAAGAGAAGTTATCCTAGCTGTATCTAAGCAAATGTTCTGTGATACATATTTATGTAGGTATAATATATTTATGATATATTTTATTATAAAGATTAAGATTAAGAGTTTTACTAAACATACATCACTTAACCTAGCTTCATATTTAAAGACACAAAACATTTGTACACTGATCTCAGGCAGGTCATGGCTGGCTTGGTCTTTCATGTATTTTCTATTCAGTAAAGCAGGTATGAGACAAATATCATTTAGTAGCTTCCATGAGAGCATCTCTCAAGCAAAATACTTGTCAAAATTAATTAATTAGCTTTTAAAGGTACATTAAAAGCATGATGTTA
Source organism: Stegodyphus dumicola (assembly GCF_044657685.1). NCBI lineage: Eukaryota > Metazoa > Arthropoda > Arachnida > Araneae > Eresidae > Stegodyphus > Stegodyphus dumicola. The sequence continues at coordinate 259,730,106 of NC_140771.1, read as the reverse complement.
TGAAGAAGAGAAAAGTTTCACAAAGCAGGAAAAAAAATCTAAATTCCAAATTAGCAGGAAATCCAGCCTTAGTCCTATGAAGCTTTATTATAGCACTATTATATTTATTGTTTTAAACTCTAATTCATTTACTCAGAAAAACCATTCTATTAAGAAATTTTATATAACCATCATTAAGAAAAATATATTGTTTTTATATGACTACTTCATTTTAGACAACATATTACTTTATGAAGCCAAATAATAGATATACAAGACTTAGTTGAATATCAATTGTGTAGATCTTTTGAAATTTTAATATATAATTAGATGCTTTATTAGTGTTGGAAACATGATTTTGTAAGTAATTATTTTCTTCTCAGAAGACATGCTGTATTTTTGTCTTAAATCTGGCTGGTATTTTCTAGGGAAGATAATCTTTTAGAAGACTTTGCTTACATTTTTGTTTGATTTATCCCTTAGAAAATTTCATGAATATCATGATGTTGACTGAGCAGTGCTACTAAGGCATTAGTTTTATATCATTATGCACAATGGCAAATGGTATGAGAGCGACTAAATGGCTAGTCAATAAGACAGTGATTATTTCTGGTGTTTTTTATTAAACACGATCTGTAGCTTTCATAAGTATAATAAAATCTGAGATAGAGTTAGTAATTCATCATGAATCAACTTGACTGCTTTATGTAATCTTAAACAATGCCTAAGACCTATGGAAAAGCCACTTTAATAAGGGAGTGTACCAAGTGTCTTTCTAAATTTACAGCTGATATCACTCAAAACAGTTTTATGTATCTTATCATGCACATAAATTATGTCATGATGGAAAATATTTTCCCAACATGATGATAATGTAAGTCGAGCCTCCAGCAATGCACACTTCACATTATCAGATATACCCTATTAAATAGAGAGTTCCTGATTTCGAAGCAGAGAACCACTGTACACATATATAGCAATTCTGTAACTGTCTAGTAGTGGGTGGTTTTACTATACTTTACCTTGTTGTAATGATGCTATTAATTATATCTTCAAAGATATCCCTAATTAATATATATTCAAATATTAATTTGATCCAAGACACTCTGATATTTATTAGTAACAAAGTGTCATACACATATTATGCGAATATAATTATTTTGGCTTTGTATATATTGTTAATGTTTACTTCAGGACAGTTTGGCTATGTTGTAATTGTAAGTCACTTTGTTTTTTATTTGCAATCTACTGGTGGTTGGGAAAAGTATAAAAGAAAATCATCTAATATGAATGTGTTGTCAACTCCATTGATGGCTGCATGAAGTCTTTAGGCGCTATCTATCCTGCATCAATAATTTTTTATACAGAAATATGCAATAGTTTTATAAACTATGTAAAGTACTTACTCTTGAAGTCTCTTAGATAACTGTTAATCAATAATACACTAATAGCCATTAAAATTGCTATAGCATGAAGGAAAGCAAATAAAAAAAAAAAATATTTGTTGTGCATAAATAGTATGGCATGAAGATAAAATGATTAAATTTGTAAGCAGCTTGGGGGTTTACAAGGGTGCGAAATCAGTCGAAACAACTGCTCCACCTGGTAGCTAAAAACAGCCCTTATCCAGTTAGGCACTGAGTAGAATTTCACTTGAATGACAGAAATCGGCATCTCATTCCATTCTGATTCAAGTCCATGCCACACTTCATCAATCGTATTAGATGGAGAGGGTTGCTAGGCCAGTCCTCAGCAAACCATGAGCAGGTATTTTCAATGGGTGACAGATCTGGAGACCATACAGGCCAGGGCAGCAATCAAATGCACTGCATACCGAGGAAGGTCAGAACACAATGTGCAACATGTGGTCTTGAATTATCCTGTTGGAAGATTGCATTTGGCAGGCCTCAAAGATAGGGCACAACCCCTGGATGTAAGATGTCACAAATGTACCGATCTGGCATTCAAATTACCATCGATCCGAACTAAAGATGTGTGTGCCATGTGCTCAGTGGCTGCCTATACCATCACATTAGGGTTCCTATGCTGATACTGAATGCAACCAGGCGATGTGCGGTCTCCTTGGAGCCTCTAGACACTTATATGACCATCAGAATAATGCACACAGAAACGGGACTCGTCTCAAAAGACGACATTGCACCCCTCCTATATCCAGCTTTGTTGTTGGACACACCACAGTAGCCATCTTTCTCTGTGCTGCATTGTTAAGGAAAGCTAAAGTAATGGACACTGTGCTGATAGTCCATGCTGATGCAAACATTGACACACCGTACGAGCAGATACTGGGCATGCTGCAAATATGCCCGTTTTCTGACTAATGGTTTGTGATGGGGTTATAAATTTGGAGGACTGACCTCACAATATGCCTGTCCTTTCGGGTATTAATCATGGGACGGCAATGAGATCCTGCATGCCGTTCAGTATAATCCTCAGCATTTCATACATGCCATATTCACTTAACAGTGGTTGGATGTCGACTAGTGGAACGGGCGATATCACAGAATGATAATCCACACACTCTATAGGCAACAATCCTGGCTCTATTGAATTCTGACCCTTGCTGGTAAGCATTTCTTCTTATTATTCAAGGCATACCATGATATTCTGAGCACATTCCAACCTTGCAAAGTGCTTTCCGAATGAGAAATCCACTACACAACTTTTTGAAGTTATTAATTCACCATGCCAAACTTTGCCTAGAAATACCATAATCACTGTTTCCAAGTTTTTGAATGCTTATTTTTTTCCTGTGATTCACATAAATTAGTATGCAACTGAATACCCACATCCAAAACTGAAACAATGTTTTTTGATACATTACTTGTGACAAAGTAGTGTTCTAGTTTGCCTTTTTGTACCTTTTTAAAAGACAAATGTCATCAGAAGTTGCTCTATATTTTTAAATAATCGAAAACAATATTCTTTTTTCAGAATATCGGTTATTACTGCAAATATTAACAGTCCTCCATTTTTTAATTTTAGTTCCAGAAAATATTAACATACCAATGAAATATTAAAAGATTAAACTGTTCTTCTGTCAAAAATTTTCAAAAATACAAAACCAATCTTGTTTTATTAAAAAATAAATAAAAAATCCCTTCATGCCAAGCTCCAACTCCCTCAAAATTGAATCTCTAATGTTAAATCAAAATTCTCTTACATTATATCACAACCTCTGATATTTGAAAATCTAAAGTACAATAATAAATACTTTTATGCTCCGGTAACGAAATTTCTTTTGCATAATTATATATTTTGTTTGCCGAAATTTGTCTTCCTAGTAAACATATCTTATGCCGTCCAAATAAAATACTTCAAGCGTTATGTCTGAAAAGGTTTGTGTTCTATATTCTTTACCAGCTGTACCTTTTAGCGGTTTATTATTAATTCAGAATTGTATATGCATACAAAATTTATTACGTCTTATACAGCAAACTACAAATTACACTTTCACAACAGTTCAGAATCCATGCAATCGGCTTGTCACGTGACCAAACAAGTGACGTTTTTTACGTAGCAAGTCGGTCAGCCAATAGTGATTCAGCATTGTCACAGCAGGGGGTACGGCGAGTACGTTTTAGGAACATGCATTATACCAAGGCCAACTAGATATCTACAGGCCTGCTCCAAGCTGATGATCACATGATCTGACGTCATAATCTTAGGCTTTCAATTTTGTTAGTTGAGCTTCCTTCGCCATAGGACTAGTGCTAGTGAGATAATTGTTTACATGTGTTTTTTCTTCTGAAAAATTTTGTATTTTACCGGAAAGTACAATATTATATTGTGAATTCGAATTTATAAGAAAAAGTGTGTTTTAGAATGCCAAGAAAGTGTAGTGTACCTAAATGCCGATCAAATTAGGATAGCACTACTGAACATGTGTCCACTTTCAAATTTCCTTCGGATCCTGTACTCTCTCAGAAATGGATAAAAAATATTAATCGCAAAGATTTTGTAGCTGGCAAACACAGTAGTGTATGCATTAAGCATTTCGAAGAAGAATTTATCGTTCGAGAAGATAAAGCTGTTCGTGATGATGAGACGGTATTAGTAGTTCCTAGAACTATTCCAGCTTTAAAAAAAAGATACTTATCCAACGATTTTTCAAAACCAGCCATCTTATTTATCGAAAAAACTTCCCACAAAAAGAAAAACACCGGAAGAAAGAGAAGCAGAAATTGATATTCGTTGTGATAAACAATTTGAACAGTGGAAAAAGAATGATATTATTAGCGATTTTGAAAACCTAATAAATGGTTTTGCAAAAAAAATAGATCTTCCCTCTTCATGGATATTCATTACCAAAGGTAAGATCTTTTGGCTATCAAAATTAGAATTTTTAAACTGTCCAAAAGTGCTTGTATCTTTAAAAATATTGGAAGATTTAAATGTAAGAGGTTTTTTCAATGAAAATGAAATTCCCATTGAATAGTTCAATTGGATATTTGGAGAAGAAAAGCTATGTGATAAATGGTCTAAACTTGAGACAATGATTAGCCATTTGGATGGCTTTTCTGCTTCTGATATTCATGATGACTGCAATTTAAATTTAGATAAAATATCAAAACTACTGTTGAAATGTGCAGAAACAGAAAATAACCCACATTCTGAGAAATTTTAAGTTTTTGTATGAACAGATTCAATTAATGCAAATGAAACAGCCTTCGTATAGTGCAGAATTCCTTGCCTGGTCTTGTTATATATTTTAGTGTAATCCAAACAGCTACAATATTATACGTAACAGAAGGTATTTTATATTGCCTCATCCGTCATACTTAAGGAAGTTATCTCTGAAAATTGACCGAGCAGATTCTGGATTGCAAACAAGTCACTGGATGTATTTGAAAAAAAAATGTGAAATTTTAAATGATTCTGAAAAAATTGTCAATTTATTATTAGATAAGATATATATAAAACCACAAGTTTCGTATAAAAGTGGTCGTGTTTTAGGTTTTTCAGATAATTCACAGATGGAGGCCACAACTCTGCAAACATTTATGATAAGCTCTATATTATCAAAAAACAGAGATATTGTAGCAATGTTTCCCATAAAAAACTTATCATAACATCAATTATTAATGTTTACAAAACAAGTAATTGACCATGTACAGTCTTGTGGCTATCGAATTATAACTCTAATATCAGACAATAATAGAATTAACAGAAATATGTTCGAAATGCTTTGTGGTGGTGCATTAAAATCCTCATTTATAAACCCTACCATGCATAATCTTCCTATATTTATATTATTTGATATAGTTCATTTATTGAAATCTATACGAAACAACTGGTTCAATCAGAAAGATTCAAACCAAACATTTTTTATACCGTCATTTGAAAACTCAAATATTGTTTACAATTCCAGTGTTCTACATTTAAAAAAATTGTATGAAATAGAAAAAAATGATAATATTAAAATGGCTCCAACTTTATCAAGAAAAGTTTTATTTCCGTCTTCTATAGAGAAGCAGAATGTAAGTACTGCTATTAAACTTTTTGATGAAAAGACTTTAGCTGCTCTGCAAATTGAATCACAGAATAATAGAACTGGGTATGGAAAAGATGTCTTAGGAACTAAACATTTTATTGATATAATTTTAAAGTGGTGGAAAATTGTGAATGTTAAACACTCTAAAAAGGCCGTACAGTTTTGAGATGTATTTATGCAGCCTATAAGGACACCAGAAGATAAAAGCTTAGAATATTTATCACAGTTTTGTTCGTGGCTTATATCATGGAACGATTTTTGCCCAACAACAAAAAACTGTAAGTCACAAATTGGTAAACTGTCAAAAGAAACCCAAGTTGCTCTTCTCCATACAACAGCAACATTGAATGAACTTTCAAAGTATTTGTTAAAAGAATTTAAATTACCTTTTATTCTTTTAGGAAAATTTCAGACAGATAACCTTGAGGGACGTTTCGGTCAATTTCGACAAATGAGTGGCTGTAATTATAATGTATCATTACAGCAGATTATAGAGTCGGAAAGAAAACTAAAATTAATTAGTTTGCTTAAAATGCAGTCTTCTGAGAAAGGTTAATTTATTTTACAACATTTTTCTTGTAATGATATTGAAGATTTTAATGATTATCAACTTATTGATAAGGAATTTGTTGATGTTTTGCGTCAATCCAATGATGTTAATGTTACAGAAAAAGATATAATGTGTCTAATTTACATTTCTGGATATGTTTGTAGATCTGTATTGAAGCATATAAATTGTAATCTTTGCAAGAAAAAATTAATTCTTGACAAAGAATTAATAGTTGAATATAGTGAAGATTTTGCATACTTAGCTGCTATTGATCGAGGTGGTTTATTTTGGCCAACAGAATTTGTGCTTTTCATTAATACCTCTGCATTTAAAATATTATCAATCCTAATATCTGAAATGTATGAGAAATTATATATTTCATCAAAAAATCAACGTTCTATATTAATAAGTCTCATCACAGAGAAAGTTGAAAACAGGATTATTTGGGATGATAGTATTTGTGAGTGAGGCAAATCATTGCATGATTTGTTGAAAAGTTGTGCCACATGCATTTCCAATATATTGCTGAATAATTACTGTAAGGTTAAAAATAACAATTTAAAGGAAACCAATGACCAAAAAAGAAAAATGAGTAAATTAAATAATTCTGGAATTTAGGTGAATTTTTTACGTAATTTTAAAGTTAAATAATTAGTATTTACAAACTGTGTATAATTGAGCCATGGATATATATATGAAATTACCTGATCGCGAAAAAGTATATACCCTTTCCAAAGATGAACATTTCCACGTATAAAATAAATAAAATATCCAATAAAGAGAAAGATATGGCTTCAATTAGATAAGCTTTAAGATAAACAAATTGTAGATCATGATTTAAAAGTAATTTTGACTAAAACTAAAGCAGAAGAAAAGACGAGCGAGAACAATGAAAAAAGATTATGTAGTATGATGTATGAAATGATAGAAGAACTAAATTCAATAGAGGCTCATGAAGTCTGGAAATTAGTTGAAAGATCCATCAATAAGAAAATTACGATTTTTACAAAAACTACAAAATAAGATTTTTGATGTAAAAACTGCATATTTAAATGGATACTTGAATAAACCAATTTACATGGAACAACCACCTGGATTTAAATCAGATTCAGACTGCCAAGCATTAATAGATTGGATAAAAAACCAAAACAAAGTAGTAGTTCAAGGCACATTAATCGAAATCCTTTGCCGTAAGCCAAAACAACTGGCTAAATCATGTTTATTTTTGTAGACTTCAAATCAGGGGCTACAATGATAAGCCTGTTTTGGCATTCATATTTCAAAAATTTGAATGGCAAACTTCTTGTTGATGTGAATTAATGATGTTTAACTTAATAATTAATATCTTATAACGTAATGATTTGATGGATTTTTCATTGCTTAATACTGCATGCATCTTTTACTATTTGTCTATTATTAAATAAATTTACAGTGTATATTTAATCAGATGTTCTTTCATAAGAATTTTTTATAGCATGATATGGTGCTCATTGGGGTAGATTGCATAGTTATGATCTCACTTTATTTTCAGGGAATTTTATAATATATTTTTGGATATGCTACAAGATTTCTCGGCTAATCTTTGGAATATGGTAACAGGTAGTTTGGCGACATTTTGGTAAGGCGATAAAGGTTACTAGCTAGGACTTTAGCAGTGTACGTGGATAAAGTCAAGAGTGTGCGCCATGCCATTTTTGTGCAATTCTGGGATGTTTTTTTAAGTGAAAATAGGCCGACATGTACATGGATACCGTGCATGTGCTATTCTTAAAAACGCGGCAAGCAGTGGGCGATTCTGCACTTTCTCCCAATTTCGCACCTAATCTTCGTCATGATTAAGCACTTTTGTTCCATAAAAGTTCTAATATAAGCGTAATTAAATGTTGAGTTAAAAAAAAAACCATGCCTTTACTCTGAGAAAACAAAATGGCATCCAAAACAAAACTAGTAGGTTGCTGTAGCGGGGTTGGTCGCCAAAAAATCGCCAAGTTACCATAATCCAAAGATTAAACGATTTCTCGTATAATGTTCATGCTTTAAAACATCTTTAAAATAAAACTTTTTTCCTCATATACAGTCAAAAGTCGTTAATCCGGACTCGTCGGGACTTTGGCGATTCCGGATTATCGATTTTTCCGGATTATAGATCATCAGTTTAAATCTCAAAAGATGACATGCAGGAATTCCAAAATTAAAAATATGAAACCTTAATTTATGAAATAAAGAACAATTATAATCTAAAGTGTATCAAAATTTACAAAAAAAAAGCTTTATATTTATTTGTTTACTTTATTAAACTTTTCTTTCAATGTAAGTTGTTTTAAGTTGCTTCGTTTTATGTGATAATACTTTCTCTTTAATTCTATAAACAGACACAATTTCTTGTTCAGTTACAAAGTTCCGCTGTTCAAGTCCCGTTAATTATTGTGTCGAGAATACCGACTAACTTGTCAATCGAAATTTTTTCGTTTACACTAACCTCTCTGTCACATTCTTCATGTCTTTATCCATTTTTTGCAGCAATTTCACTTTTTGTTTGATGGACATCGAAACATACTTTCGTTTTGTATGATCCTTTGGAAGCTCCAGAATCGGAAATTCTATTTGACATAATCGAAAGTTCAAATTTACTTTTATAAAATTGCTCTTACAGTCTGCAAAAAATAATAATCCGGATCCAATTCGAAGATTAAGGAACAACGCAATCATCAACATTAACTGAAATAGATAATTAGATAATTTTAGATTATGCCGTCCGTTATACATAAAACGTGCACGCAAAAACGTATTCTGTGCTTGCGCACACGCATATGCACAGTGGTAAAAGGTCTTACGCGCACGCGTAAACGCCTATGCGCATGTGTCAACGCGGCGCATGCGCAGAAAGTTTTTAGCTTTGAGGGCCGGATTATAGATCATTCTGGATTATGGGTGTCCAAATTAACGACTTTTGACTGTATTTCCCAAAATGTTCACCTGTACGTTTATAATTAAAAAGTACCGGTACTTACGTATTATCGCAACCAGGTCAAAATTCGCATAAATTGCGAAATTTGGCAACCCTACATGTTATACGTAGTTTTGTAAAAAGAGCATGTGGAGATTCACAAAATTTTCCTGCATTTTCGTGCAAATTTTTGTAATTTATGAGAAAATAGCAGTGTACATGTATAAAGTGAAGAGTGTGCGTAATGCCATTTTTGTGCAATTCTGGGATGTTTTTTTAAGTAAAAATAAGTCGACGTGTACATGGTTATGGCGAATACGGTTTTTAATCAGTGCTAAAAGCAATAGCCAAAAGATTTCCGCCGAAAAAATAATTCTGCAACTTATTCAAATTCGAAACCGGAAGGGTTTAATTGCTATTTTATATTTTAAAAGAAAATAATATAAAAAAACTGTATTAAAATTATCTGTAATTAATAAATGTACATTTTCTTTCTATTCATACTTTTTTACTCAAACTTAAATAGCGTCAACCTGGTTGCGATAATACGTAAGTACCAAAGTACCTTAAGATATTAGATTGAATGTTGAAACGTCGTTATGAGAAAGAAAAAAAATTGGCTTTTGCTTCAATAGGATTGCATGTAAAATCATAAATGTAAATCAAAATTTTATTAAAATTAATATGTTTATGAATTTTGTTATGAAATATCACATATCTTTTTAATATTTAAGCAGTATAAATCAATCTAATTAATTTAAGCAATACAAATTAATGTAGTAGTATGTGGTGTACAAAGAGTTTAAATATTTTTAAAAGAAAAAAAAAAAGAAGAATGTCTAAATTAATTGAATACTAAGCGTCTGTAAACTATATCCATGTTGGCATATAGAATGATATAGATGATATATTGTGATATCAGTGAGTCGTAGAAACTTATTCAAGTTTGAAGTTTATTTTTGTGGACCTCACATCAGAGTCTACAATAATAATGTTCCATTATTAATATTTAAAAAATTCAAATGACAACTTATTGCAGATGTGAAATGATAATTTCAACTGGCTAATCAGTATCTTATACTATCGTAATGACTCTCAGGATTTTTCATTGCTTAATATTGTGATTTTTAATGAGATGTATTAAGAGTGTATTTTTAATCAGATTTTCTTTCATACGAATTTTTTGGAGCATGATATGATGCTCATTGGGATTGATTGCATAGTTATGATCTTGCTTTTTTAAGAGAATTTGAAATATATTTTTGAATATTCTGTGTAATGTTTTTGCTATAAAACATCTTTAGAATGAACCTTTTTTTCAATATGTAGACTAAACTTCAGATATACTTTTAATATATTAATAAGATTTATGTATTTCACTTAATGTCCACATGTGTATTTATTATTAAAAAGCATCTTAGGTTCTCTGATTGAATCTTGAAAAATCTTTATGGGAATGAAGAAAAGAGAGTTCATTTTGCTTCAATATCATTGCACCGAAAAATAATTATAAAGCAATATTTTATTATATTAGAATTAATGAATTGATATTAATTTTATTATGAAATACTATATATGTTTGTTTAGTAGTCAAGCAGTATAAATCAGTCTTCATAATTTAAGCAATATAAAATCATCTGAGAGCATTAACATATTTTTTCTTTTTATTACAAAATGAAAACATCTCATGTTTAGTTCATTACATATGTTATATTTTCATTGATATTAACATACCGTATCATTTTTATAAATAATTTTGTGTCCATTTTATTTCTGTATAAAAGTTCAGATATGTTTCAGTTTTTTTAAATCAGCTCTGCTATATTTACAATATCACTCGAATCTTATTTTTATTTTCTGTTTGATAAATCGGTAGAACGGTATTTAGTATTTAAATATCCATCATTACGATGTAATATAGTACGTTATTATTCCTAAAATTCGAAATATTAGTTGTAAAAATTAATTTAACTTGACTTGAGTTTGAAATAAAACGCTGCGTACTACATAAATGAATCAGTCGGCTGCGTCTACCGAGGAAGGATCGCCTTCGATTGTGACGTCACAAATCGGTGGAGCAGGCCTGTAGATATCTAGTTGGCCTTGATTATACCAAGGAGGTTAGAATAGAAGGAGGGAAGGTTCAACTCAAACGGTGAAGCTTGGCGGCCATGTTACTGTTATCACTCTGACTTGTGCAAGGAAGTCTGTAATTGTAACATTTTTTTTCCTTTTCTTTTTGAAGCATGTCTGCTTATATTGCATATGGATGCACAAATAGATTTTCGAAAAATATTCCTGGGATTACTGTTCACTCGTAAGTATTTTCTTTTTTTATGTAATTTCATAAATATGTTAAAAAAATGTCTTCTTTCCAGATGTGACAAAAAAGACTTAATAATAATCGAAACATGTTAAATACAATACATTTTAATGCTTTTGCTTACAGCTGGTATCTTCGTTCCTTAACATACAATGATATATGCTAGGATTATATGCTTGCTGTATAATTTGAACGCTTAGATAATTCTTTTTATAATTTTCATGAAAAGTAAGAAATCAATTGTTACTATTTTTATGAATTGTAAAGGTGTTAAATAAAGCTACGCTTTTCTTTATGTATTAATTTTTATTCATTCTTAAGTTTTCTGAACTGTTACGAATATAATTTGTGCATTTGATCAAGATAAACTGTTCTGTTGTTAAAATGTTTTTGCATAAGCTTACAAATTTCTGGGCAGTATAGCGATAAACGTAAGTAAAATATTTACACAATTGAACATGTGAAAAGATATATCCAAAAATTTATATAGGTATATTTCTGTAATTCAGCTTAATTCAAGGTAATTTCTTTGAGATTCATAAATATGAAACGCGCGTAAACTGAAATCATTGAATTCACATAAATCTGTTTTATTTTATTAATATTTATTTTCTTGTTGATATAAGGTTGTTGATTGTGAAAAGAATCTATTTAAAACTTTCATTTAAAAAAAAAAAGCAACATGTTACCATTTTTTTAGATAATTATCTGCTATTAATTTCAGGTAAAAATGATTCTTTAATAAATTATAATAATATTGCGAATAAATCAGAAATATCACTTCTTAAAGAAACAGTTGGAAAGTATACCAGAGAAGTTGCTAATAAAACCTAAACAAATTCTTGAAATTATGCAGAAACATAATTTGTAAAGGCTTTAATGTTATGCACATGCATTTAGATTTCGAAATATCTCCTAATGATTTTCTGTACTTAGTAAATTACAGATATCATCTTTATAACTTTAAAACAAAAAACTAACAATAGCGAAACATTTCATTATAAATTTACCATATTTTTACTGGAAAATTCATGCATAGAACAGCTTACAAACACGTACGTTTCACTACCGTATTGCAATGTTTTGAAGTAACAAACATGGACGCCGCTTGTTCCGTGGAGTTTCATTCCCTGATAGTGGAGGAAACTGCGAACCCTCCCTCCTTCTATTCTAACCTCCTTGCATTATACACACACAATTCCACAAATTCCACTCATGGCTTCATGTTGCCACTCTGCGTGTGCGAAGGGTTTCACACATTAACGCCAAGGCCAACTTATACACAAGGCCTGCCCATAGAGGTAGGAAAGGGAGGAGGGGCCAACCTAAGGCTCCTATATACCAGGCTGAATCATCAGGCATTCGCGCTCCCAAGTGGGAGATTTAATGGCGGCTGTGTAGTTACGGTGCAACAATTTTTTGTGTTTCTTTTGTGTAAAATGGGCGGATGTACAGCTGTTAATTGTTCAAATCATTCACGGAAAAGTCATACATTGGTAAAATTTCCTAAAAATGAAGAAAGAAGAAAAATATGGGTAAATAATTGCCGAAGAGACAATTGGAAACCTGGTCCAGGCGCTGAACTTTGCTTAGTAAGTATAATGTTAATTACGCCTTCATTTAGAGTTTATATCTTCTCTGATGTTTATAATGTGCAAGTAAAGTGAAATTCTTGTGTACAATAACCTGAGTATTTGCTAATTTCTGTAATAATAGCTATAATTAAATTAGTCTAAGGTTAATGTACCAGTCGCCAAACATCGCCAATGTAGATGTTTTGAATGTGGAAAAGAAATTTCTCTTCTAATATAAAGCGCGGATTTTGTTTTCCTGTGCTAATTGTGGAATTTATACTAATGTAACTTGAAAATCATTAGCATATTGAAATTTATTAAAAAATAAATAATAATTTGGAAAGTCAAGATAAAATCTGAATGTTTGCTAAAGATATATGTAACATTACACTATAGTTGCAATATCGTTGGAATGATATATAATTTTTTCCTTTATTTTATAATCACTATTGTTAAAAAGTTAGATGAGTTGTTTATGCACGGAACCCACTACTGTTTCTTGGTTAAAATAACTTCCAGAATTTTGACATTGACATCTGAAGTCAATAGAATAAATTGAATAGTGTGAGACAAAATATATATAATCTGACTTCAATAATTGCAAGGATTGTGCAAGTTTATTTATAATCACAGTATTATACAATTTGGCAATGGAGTAAAGATTTAGAAATGAATGCAGAACATTCAAATTAGTATTTTCTTGTTTCTAATATATAGAAATATAGTCTATTTTCCAGTATAAAAGTTTTACTTAAAAGTATGGGAAAGCAGATTTGTTTCATGCATGATCTTTATAATACTGGTATGAAATGAATGAATTTTAATCTGTAAACAATTTTTTGTTAATATTGAAATGCGTTTCTTTGGGTACATTTTTAGGCACTTGTGGATCATGTCAGACAATATGCAATAGAAAAAAGATGTCCGTGTGCATAAATTTTCCCATTGTGTTACTTCATTTTATCTAAATTTCAAGGGTAATTCTTTTCATTTTTATATGGCATGTTATCAGTATAAAGGCTAGTGAAAATAAATTGGTATGTGTATCTGTTTTTGAAGTGTAATGCTTAAATAAAAAGATGGTGTGTGTTTCTTCATTTAAACAAAATTTCAAGGATAGTATTTTTCAGTGTTTGTTATTTCTCAATGTAAAGGGTAACAAGGGGAAAAAAAACTGGTATGGTATATCTGTTTTTTAAGCATGATAATTTTATTTATTTCTTTAGTGATGCATATATATATAGAGAAGGTGTTTGGTCCAACTAAAGTTATAATAAATCTAATTTTACTAGATCTCTCCCTCCCCTCAGGTGTAGAAAATTTTCAAGTGCAGAAAGTTTATTTGCAGAATTAATTCATTTCTGATAAACTTATTATCATTACGTTTTTATATAACATGTTATTAAGTTACACATTTGACTACTGTGTAATAAAATTGTATTTAGGGCAAAAAATTAACTATAATTTTGCATCTGGTGACTAATATCATATGCTTCTAAGAATATTACTTTAACTTTTTCCATAATTTTTGTATTTCAGGAACATGAAACTGTTATTTTGATATACTTAAATAATAAAAGTGTGTATCTGAATCAATTAATGGATACAAATATTTTACAGTTATTTTTAGAAGATATTTGCCATATCGCTTCTAATAATTCATAAAATATGTTAAAATATAGGTAAATAATTTGGTGCAGAATTCAAATTTAGGGTTTAAAATATAGTGAATCATAAGACTAAATGATTTTTATTGTCATGATTTGCCTGGGCTTAAGAATGTACTTTTCGCCCGGTGGAAATTGTCATCAAACTGTCCTGAACAGGCTTTTTGTTGATAATAACTTCCAGGCTTATCAGTACCTCCTTTTGAGTGGAGGGTATGCAAATATAGTACCCAATTTAAATTACATTGTGATTGTAATAATATTGTGGTATTAAATAAGTGACTATAATTACAATTTAGATAATTGCATTGTAATTATATTACATTGTGTCTGTGAACTCTTAATTTCATTACTTTATGCAATTATGTTGTAAGTGCATAATCTAATTGCAATAATATAATCTATTCGCAATTACAAAATAATTATAAATGCAGTTACATCTTAAACAGAGGCCATTTTAATACTTTTAAATTTTCGCAAGATAACTTCCCATTAAAGTTCATTTGGAGGAAACTATGCAAATACTAAAAAAGAAGTTATGCTAAATTTACATATTTTGTACAGTACTTTCTTGTTATAATGCTGTTCAATATATCTTCAATACTTTTGTAAATTTAACGACATTCTTTGCAATCACTGTGGTGCTTTAAAAAGAAGTTTCTTAGTTATGCTTTCTAATAAGAATGGGTTTAAAATTAAGTATTATGTATAATAACTAGCAGTTAAAAAAACTTGACTGCATGAAAATGCTGTTGCTGTGTAAAATAAAAAATAAGCTTTCTTTTATGCTTTGAAATGAATTACATTTGATTAAGTTGTCCTTTTACAATTTAAGAATGTGGTTAACACACATTCTTAAATTGGACAGGTTTTATCTAAATTATTAGTATAAAATATATAAACTATGAATTATTTTGTAACATAACTCAAATTACAAAATTCATTCTATATACGTTCAAAGTTATTATCTTTTATGGAATAACTGTTTTTTAATTTAGGTAAAAATTGGATTTTTAGAAGTATTACAAATACAATGCAACACAAAGGTGATCTGATTGAAGAGGAAGGACTTTTTATTACGGTTTCTAGTTCGTATTTATATTACATTTGATGAAAAGCATCCAAAACAGAGAATGCTGTACTTTCTTCTTCCATATATGTTATGAAATATTTCACACATTTAAAAGAAAGTGTTTCTTCAGAATCTTGCACAATTATTTCCATATACCTCAGACTTAAATGACAACATATTTTTTTAGTATGAATTTACAGTGTTTTTATGGAAATTTTTGTTAAAATGTCATTAAGATAAATTTATTTGCACACTCTACGCTTTAACTATTTCCCCATTTGACACTATTGAAAGTTTTTATTCATATCTTATTTATTTTAGTCTGCTAACGAAACTGAAACATCTAAAGAATAAGTTATTTTGAATATGTTTACAAAATATACGCGAAATTTTTATTTAAGTGAAAACGTCTATATACTATTCGAGAATTAATAAATTATCCGAAAAGTTTATATGCGCTGAATGCCGCGCGTCTATAAAATAAATCTTTAAAAAAACAGCAGACATTCAGCCAGCGTGTGCGATAAACGCGCCAAAATTGGCAGCGCGTTCACTCCCTCGCCAAGAGAGAAAAGTTGGTGATTCAGCCTGGTTTAGAGGAGCCTTAGGCCAACCCGCGCTAAAAGTGAAGAACTGCTTTGAAGCTTGTGTCACCAGATGGGGTGTTCTTTGTTTACATTCAGAAGCTCGCTTGACAAGATTCTGATAGTATTTCGACGCACGACAGTTCCATAGAAATCGAAAAAGGGACATTTTCGCATGAAAGAAACATTCATAGTGTGATGGATAATAGCAATTTGTATAGTTTAGTGACATTTGCGCAAAAATCACATCTTGGTTATTTTTCGATAACTAACAACAGCGATTTTGATTATGAATTTGTTTTATAAAATTATAAGCTGTTGCACTACAAAAATATAGATTTTAAGAAAAATGTTATGCTTAAAGAATGAAAAATACCTTACGGTACATTTAAAATTGTATACGTCTTTCGATACCCTTGATAGAGTATTCGCTAATTTTATTTTATTTTCCAAAAGTCAAAATGTTTTAAATAAAACAAATTTTTTTCACATCCGTATATTATTGTAACATGTACCTTTTAAAATTTTTTAGAGGAGAGGCTGCTCATTTTAAACCCAACGTTTTAATTTTATATATCTGAAAAATAATCACTTTGGGCTTACACGTTTTATAAATATAAAATTATGTATGTTAAAATATTTGTAATTAGGCACATAGGTCAGATTAAGTTTAGATTAAATAGAGTAAAGCATGCAAGGGCTATCTGCCTAAAGAAAGAGATGCCATCGTGGGGCAATTTGAAGAAAAACTGACCTTTGAGTGGGTATTAAAAATAATAATTATAATTTTCATTCAAACTATATTCATATATATTTTTTATGTAAAACTTTCGGCTGTATGCTAAATTAGTGTAAATTACTTTACACGAAAAATATAGTGAATGCACAGAAATTAAAGATTTGCACATGCCGGAAATGATAAATAGGAAATATGTATGGGTATTTATGCATGTGCTTGCAAAAAGCATGTATCTGCCTTTGACAAAATACTTAAATATTCATTAAATTATTTATAAATGTATTTGAAATGAAGAATTTATTCACTTATAAACAACTGCGAAAGTACTGTCAAGAAATCTAATTATTAAATGTATCTAATTTATAATAATTATAAATGTTATCTAAATATATAATGACCTTAATATTGAATTGTAAACAAAAATTGAAATCCTGTTGACAAATACGCTATAAAACTATTTAAGCAAGAATTGTCCGTATTGGAAAGCAATCTGTTAAAAGCTATTGTAAAGCAAATGCTATGAGATGCGCACTTAAGAACGTAATAAAGAGTTTTGGAATATGTATTGTTACGAATTTGGTATTTAAAAAGCTAATGTTAGTTCAATTATAAATTAAATGGTTTTATTTCTCGCGCAGTACAGCGCGTGACGAATATTAAAAGAAAGCTAAGCCGGAAAATTGAAAATACAAGAGCGCGTGCGTTAACTAAATAAATATATCTTTTTTTCATTTCGAGAAAGTACTGGAAAATTCTAGCGCGTGATTTTAAAATGTTATAAAAGGAGGAAAACATCGCAGTTTGTAGTAGTTGCTTAGTTTGTTGTTGTTTAGAAAACTGCTGTTTTTGATTATAGCGAATTAGCGGATTAGCGTTCTTTAGCTGTTTTGAATTACGTTCTATTGTACATTTGAGCAGTTAAAAGATAACTACTGTGAGTTATTGTAATACTGCATGATAATTTGAGAAAATTTAAGCATTTTTGTTGTGATAATAATAAATTTTTGTTCATTTTTCATCGGACTTGTGCATTCATTTTATAACGAACCCGTACGCACGCAACAATTTTTGGTGTCAGAAGTGGGATTTGAATGCCAATAACAAGAGTGATGGAAGAACAATTGAGACAGCTCATTACTGCTTTTGCTGCGTTCCAAGAAAAGATGGAAGCTGGCCAATCATCTTTTAAAGAAGAAATTAAAGAGAAAATGGATGCTGGTCAAAAATCCGTACAGGAAAAGATTGAAGCGGGACAGGAAGAAATGAAATTGGGCCAGGAATCCCTTAAGGAAGAAATGAAAACGGCACAGGAACAAATGAAATTGGGCCAAGAATCCGTTAAGGAAGAGATGAATGCCATTCAAACTGGTCAATTAACTTTTAAAGACGAAATAAAAGTTGTTAAGGTATCTGTTAAAGAAGAAATAAAAGCTGTACAAGTCAAGATTAAAGAAAGTCAATGCGAAATGAAAAGAGAAATTGCCTGCATAATAGAAACCAAATTCGATGCTATGGAAGGCAGAATAGATGTGGTTGAGAATAAAGTGGGACGAATTGAGGAAAATGCTTCTTCTGTTAAAGAAGTAATAGAAGGAAGAGTTCGTTCCGTTCAGAAACAAATCGAACAACAAATTGATGACCGGGTTTCTGCGGTTGCCAAAGAACTGGAAACTTTAAAGAAATTCGTAGCGACGGCTGGGAGCAAGAGTGATAATTCTAAATTCGTACCGATGCCTGCTCGTCCATCTCTGAAGCTATCCACATATGATGGGAAGACATCCTGGCAAGTGTATAAGACCCTGTTTTCTATCGTTGCGGATGCGAATGGATGGGATTCCCAAGCTAAGGCCTGTCATCTCGCCGCTTCTCTGAGAGCAGACGCAGCGGATATCCTGCAGACGCTTCCCGAAAATCAAAGGCTAGATTTCGAAGCTCTATCCGGCGCATTGGAGCTGCGCTTCGGCGAGAAATGTTTAAAACACTACAGCAGTCTCCAATTAAAATCCCGTCAACAGAAGCTCACCGAAACACTTCAGGAGCTCGCCACGAATGTTGAAAGGCTGTCATATCACGCCTTTTCGGAGTGCACGAAAGAAACAAGGGAAATCCTGTCCCTGCAATATTTCATCGATGGCATCCGGGACCCTGAAATACAGAAAGCACTGCGAATGGCGGATGTCAAAGACCTGAAAAGCGCTTTAGTGTAGTCTATGAAATTTGAGGCAGCTCAGCAAGCCACCCGTCGAGACCGCCATCCAGTCAGAGCTGCTCAAGTCCAGGAGCCAGGGGATCAAGTCATTGCCCGTCTAGACGATTTAACTAGACAACTGAACGCCTTGAGACGGAATATTGGTGACAAGAAACCGACTGTAAAGTGCTGGAACTGCGGTGCTGAAGGTCACCCTAAGACGGAATTGCAGAACACCCCAGGGTACGGAATATAAAGCAGATGATTTTACCAGACAAGTCAGTGGCTTGAGACGGAACAGAAGTGAAAAGAAACCAGTTCCAAAGTGCTGCAACTGCGGTGTTGGAGGCCACGTGCGAAGGAACTGCAGAACTCCCCAGAGCACGGAAAATAAGACAGACGAGTTGAACAGACAATTAAATACCCTCGGACGAAAATGGAGTGACAAGAAACCAAAATGCTGGAACTGTGGATCTGAAGGCCACGTACGAAGGAATTGCAGAACACCCCAGGGGACGAAAATTGAGGCCATTTCTCAGCAACGACGCAGGAAACAAATAAATGACCATATCGAGGAACGGAGGGTACCAGAGAATGAGAAACCTTGTTTTAAAGCGCTTAAAATTTATACAGTGAGTGGCAACAGTAACGGACTGTCCATTAATGGGAATATCGATAGAGTTCCTTGCAATATGATCATTGACACAGGAGCTAATGTTACCATCATTAGGAAATATATAGCTGAACAGTTTAAAGATAAACTTATTTGGACGCCATCCTGTGTTACCCTTCAGACTGCGTCTGGTGATAAGATCGACATAACTGGGAAGTTAAACATAAGCATCACGTTTGGAAGTGCCGCCTACCATCACACGGCATATGTGGCGGATATCACAGATCCATGCATACTCGGATTGGACTTTTTAAGGAAATACAATTTTTCCTTAGACTTCAAAAACAACAAACTGCAGTCAACATCTGAGGACACGACTATCCATCGTCAGAAGTGATCCTCACCTGGAAACGCCTACGCCTTGTCTGAAAGACCCAACTCAGAAAGCTGCCGAAATCATACTAGGGTCGATAAGAAACGCAAGACTACCAGCTCTTCTCCAGCCCAGTTTGACTTCTCCGTCTGCCTTGTGACCGCCTGTTGATCGCCGTATGGATGCGCCTTCATCGCCTGAGGAACATATCCAAGATGTCCAGGCCCGTTTTGAAGTGATGCCCCGTTTCGCACGAAAGCGAGTGAACTTGGCGACGGAGAAAGTGAAGACCAGATACAACACGAGAGCTACTGGACATAGATCCAACAAAGGAGACAAGGTGAGGTTGTGTAACCCGATTCAACGAAAAGGACTCTGTCCTAAACTACAGTCACCTTCGGATGGTCCATGTACAGTGCGGAACAGACTGAATGACGTCTCCGTAAGTCTTCGAACTCTAAACCTAAAGTCGGTCATTACGAGAGGTTAGCTCATTACTATGGCCATAGTACATAATGTAAATAATTGTAAATAGTATAAGACCATGGTCCATTTTGTTTTTAAATGCGTATTTGATTTGATTTGTATTTAGTATTTGATTTGCATTTAGTATTTGATTTGTATTTGATAGCATTTGATTTGTTTTATTTATTGCATCTATTGTTTATGTTGTTTGATATTGTAATGTAATGTTTATGCCTCAGTTGCATTTATGCCACAGTTGTAAGTTTAGCTTTCTGTCCAGGGATTGTACTGCCCGGGACGTGCAGTCCTTGGGAAGGGGGCAGTGTTACGAATTTGGTATTTAAAAAGCTAATGTTAGTTCAATTATAAATTATTATTTCTCGCGCAGTGCAGCGCGTGACGAATATTAAAAGAAAGCTAAGCCGGAAAATTAAAAATACAAGAGCGCGTGCGGTAAATAAATAAATATCTCTTTTTTTCATTTCGAGAAAGTACTGGAAAATTCTAGCGCGAGATTTTAAAATGTTATAAAAGGAGGAAAACATCTCAGTTTGTAGTAGTTGCTTAGTTTGTTGTTGTTTAGAAAACTGCTGTTTTTGATTATAGCGAATTCGCGGCTTAGCGTTCTTTAGCTGTTTTGAATTACGTTCTATTGTACATTTGAGTAGTTAAAAGATAAGTACTGTGAGATATTGTAATACTGCATGATAATTTGAGAAAATTTAAGCATTTTTGTTGTGATAATAATAAATTTTTGTTCATTTTTCATCGGACTTGTGCATTCATTTTATAACGAACCCGTACGCATGCAACAGTATTATTGAAATGAAGGGTAAAAAAAATCTGATAAGTATAATTAAAAGAATTATTCCCCTTACATTTTATAATAACTCAGTTACAAGTTTTAAATAATACGTAAAAAAAAACTTATTTTATTGCTTTTCAGAAATGTTCAGTGAAAGTCAAGTACTATTTAATACCTATTTAATTATTAGGAATTGGCGAAATACTTATTTAAAGTATTTCGCTAATTCCTAATAATTCTCTAATTTAAAATGAACCGAATACAGCATTAATTATAAATTGACTTACATTTTTCGATTTAAAAGATGCCTCAGAAGCCAAAAAATCATGTTATATTTAAGAAAGTATTTTAGGAAGAAGCTCTATAAATAGAAAAGAAATAATAATACAATAAACTTTGATCTTAATTTTTGTACCTTAACCGAATAAAATCGAATTACCTTAATTTTTTTTCTAATGTAATTAACGAAAACTTGTAAAAATATTTCATTCAAATTAAACCATTCTGAGAAAACTGTCCTGTGAAAAATATAGCATTTAATTCCGTTCAGAATGAAATGTTGTTTAAAAATATGTTGTTTTCACATACTTTAGGACTCTGAAGTGTTGTAGAAAAAGAAAATATATACATTATATGTATATTTACGACGTAATTACAAAATATTTACATCCGAACGCGTCAAATCCCATAGAACTCAATGGTAAATGACTCAATGTTTTGGTCACCACGTAGGGATCGCCGGTGCTTCAGAGCAGGGTACGGGAGAAACTTGTTTAGTGCGACTCCATCTTACTTCCTACCTCCATGGGCCTGCCAGACTGAAAGAAATTCCGATTCCCAATTTTCAGTGGCTTTCGCGAAATTCATCACTAGGTGGCGCTCGCATTCTGCTACACTTTTGCTATATGTTCTCTATTTGTAATGTGGCTCGTTATTAATAAAAAATGCATTTTATTAAAACGTGCCGCTGTAACTAACAGTAACAAATTATTATTCGCAACATATAACTTTTGGACGGATAGCATTTGAATCAGTTTCGTGCAGTACAGATTTAATACAAATACATAATACAAAATTTCTTGAACAAAAGCCATCATCACGTAAACTTTGAAATGTTTAATGTTTGTTGTTACGTCTGTTTAATGTTACGTCTGTCCAGCTTCATGTCATTTTTTCGTCTTCCTGAAGTAAAAATATCAGAATTTTATTTATCATACTGGAGAGAATCTGTTTTCTGCATAAATGATATTTCAACCTATCATATATATGTATATGTATGAATTTAATGCAATTAAACATTTAGATTGCATCCACGTATATATTTTCTAAGAAATGCTAATCGCGTTAACTATTTTACGAAATTTATTACTTTTTACTTCTCGTATTTGTTATTTTTGATCCAGAAACATTTGAATGCCGTTTGTACTAGCTTCAATATTTTAAAGCGTATATCTCATTTTAATTAGTGTGATGTATCAATATGCTGTGTATGAATTCTTGTCTACCTAGATGAGAGTTTTGTGGCTACACTTGAAGTAATAGAGATTCAAGTTGAATCTATGTATATATATACATATACTTCTATTAATATATGTAATTAATAGAAGAAAAACTTTTTGTTTTAGGGCTTTATTTTTTAAAATATGCTGTCAATGATATTGAAATACTTGGTATTCAACACTAGCAGTCTCAAAATTGTATATTCCCTCCGTCCAAAACTAGTTGCTACACTTAGGTAAAGTTTTCTCCCAAATTAGTTGCTACATTTCAAGTAGGTGGAGTCATAAATAACTTTCGATGCAGTTTAGTAGATCGACATCAGTAAAATTATAGAATGTATTACAAGGAATGTAACGCTGTATACAAGATTTTCATTTTTAGTTTTTACTTTCCACGAATGTAGCACTTATTTTAGGACAATTTTATCAGCGCAAAATTAAAGGGTTCAAACGCTCTTAAGCCACATCCCATTTTGTAAGGACTATACTGCCCGTATTTCAGAAAGATCGTGTTTATGTGATTAAGGCAAGACCTTGAAAGCTGTCTGCCTAAGGTGAGCCTTCGTGGAAGAATTTATCAGGTAAACTGGCTCGTATTGAATTTATATTTAATTAGCCTGGAGATTTTAAGCGATTATTGATGGCAGACTCCTAACAAAATGGGGTGTGGCTTAAGGGTGGGAGAAAGCTGGATTTTTGAACCCAATTTGGTACTGATATAACGGGGAAATGCTTGGTAAGTAAAGTTGTTGTTGATTGATAACGTAGCTCCCTTAAATCTCTGGAAAATGTGCAAACATAATCATAAATCTTCAGTATCAATCTGTACTCAAATGTAATCAAGTAACATCTTCAGTATCAATAATCAGTACTCAAATGTCGCAACTAATTTAAGACAGAGGGAGTATATGATTCATTGTGATTAATGTCTTGCATGTTATTATTATATGCTGTAGGTGATATTCAAATATATTCATCACTAACAGGCTAGATTCATTGTGATTAATGTTATGTATGTCATTATTATATGCTGCCAGTTATATTGAAATACTTGGTATTGTTTTGAATATCTGTACTGTTTCGTTTACTCTTCAGAGCTCTAAATCTGCATTATTTAAAATTTTATATTTTGATATTTCCTAAAAAAAGTATTTTATATTAATTAAAAAATAGAAAAAACTTCACTACCTAAAACCAAATCTCTTTTAGAAATACTTTTCCTCTTATGTATTAACAAATTTTAGAATAGACTAGAATAGAAGAGAAACACGCTAATGTGACAATCAAAACCGTAAAAACAACCTTGTATTTAATGTAGGTATAATGAAACAATCGATTTCGAGGGCAGCTAAAGGTCCTTTTTCACCAGAAGAAAGAAGAAAATAAAGGAGTCACAGAAACACGTGGTCCTTATCAGCACTGCACGTGGTTATAACTAGATTATTAATCAGAGTTGCACTGGCCGCCTACTTTTACTGAGCCAAGCTATCTGATCGAGCATGAAAAATTAGCGAAGTTAAAATAGGGAGCGAGGGGAAAATGCACCTTACGCTCAAAATCTGAACTTCAAATAATGGAAAGCATCAGTAGTGTGAAGAGGGGGTGACAGCATGACGTCACAAGTCCACAAAAACACGCAGACGAAGCCCAGGACCAGGAGAGGCAACCACAGAACGGATTTTTATACCCTCTGGTAGTACCAAACGCGAGGAGGTAACGCCATCTATCGGCAAAAATGACTGAATTAAGATAGTAGAATTTTAAAGGCATTAGGAAGGACTGGATTGGACTTCAAATCATTAACCAAACCTGCTAAATCTTTGTGAATGTGAAAAGCCTCAAGAAAATCCAATTCACCTATGGAAGAAGCCTTTTGGATAATTTTTGCAGATCCAAAATCAAAATTATGGTTAAAAGTCCAACTATGATACGCTATTGAAGACTACATAAGATTCATGTTCCTTGATACGAAACTTCAAAGCTTTTTTTGTTTGGCCAATATATCTTAAACCACCTTGACACGATATACTATAAATTCCCCAAGAATTCAAGACGGAAACGCAATCTTTTAGAATCGAAGGGTGAAATTTATTAATAGGGGAGAAACCGACTTGAAAATTGAATTGTTGGATAATCCGTGCAATTTTATAGCTAACAGAAGGATAAAATGGAAGCACGACAAGGTCATTAGTATTATTTCTAACAGTGGAATGTCTTCTTTGATGGGAATCTGAAAATCTTTTAACGGCTTTATCAATAATCACGGGAGAAAATCCAAGGGCAATCACAACTGCTCTCAAATAATTAAGTTCATTGGTAAGCAAAGATTCAGGGGAACAAACTTTAAGCGCGCGGAATACATAATAGTAAAAAGAAGCCATTTTTTGCTTAACAGGGTGGCATGACTTGGCATGGGGTGGTAAACAAACTGCAAAGGGTTTACGGTACACAGTGATGCTAAAATCAGTTTCATTGCGGATTATAAGAATATCAAGGAAGGGGAGGGAATTGTTGGATTCAATTTCAAGAGTGAATTGGATGGCTGGATGAATTGAATTCATAATAGATAGAATCTCGGATAAATCCTCTTTATAACCGTCAAAAAGTGCGAAAGTGTCGTGAACATACTGAATTCAAAGACGAAAAGATAGTTTATCAAATAATTTCATCTCAAAATAGTGCATATAAATGTCAGCAAGTACCGGACTGACAGGATTACCCATAGCCAATCCTTCAACTTGACGAAAATATGCATTTTGGAAAACAAAGTGGGTTTGACTTAGATAAACTTTAGTAAGCGATACCAACTCATTAATTTCAGTATGTGTGAAGTGAAATTTCCGAAGCCTAGTTTCAAGACAATTTAGTGCTCCTTCGACCGGAACATTAGTAAACAGTGATTTGACATCAAATGGAACCATAATGGAAGAGTGGAGAAATAATTTTAAGTTTATCAATGACTTCAACAGAATTTCTTACAGTGTGAATATTGTTAGCAAGAAGAGGAGAAAATCTGAAAGCTAAATATTTGGCCAAAGGATATGAAGCAGTACCTATGTTGGAAACAATTGGTCGAAAAGGAATACCGGTTTTGTGGACTTTTGGAAGAGCATAAAGTCTCGCGCAATTAGTAATAGGTGGAATAAGTGATTTTTTCAACTGAGTTGGCAGAATGTGGGAAGATTTAATGGCACTTTTTACTTTCGTGAGGTCCGAAGTTGAAGGATCTTTAGGGATCGAGCAGTATGGACCTTCATTTATCAGTTTAGAGACTTCAGTAATATATGTGTGTTTGTCCATAACAACGAGCTGTCCGCCCTTATCAGCTTTAGAGATAATGATATTAGTATCAGAATGAATTTCACGTAAGATCTCATTTTCCTTTTTGCTAAGATTCGAAACCAAAGATTTGTTGTTAAAATTAACGTTATGAGTAATTATGTGGCGGATTGTATCCTTCTGCGTTTCCGAAATTTTGGAGAATTTAAAGGCTTTCTCTATAGGGGCAATGATTTAAGGAATTGAAGGTTTAGATGTCTTTGAAAAGTTGAAATTATATTTCAATACTTTTAACTGATCCTCCGAAAGATTCCTATTGGAGATATAATCGACGAGGTTAACGTTTACAGTGGGAAGATCAGCTAGATAGTTGGGACTATCCGACTGGTGTGTAAGTTTAAGGAATTTAGAAATAAGCACATTTTTATGCCGTTGACAAACGGTATCGGTTCTAGACCAGGATGTATGTTCAAACGAGGAAAAGTTTCAGTGGAATTAGCAATTTTTAAATGGAGGTAATATAATTCAAATTCAATTTTAGACAAACGTTTGCGTGTGTCCCTTATAATGTGACGAAGAAGTGGCAATTTAAATTTATGCAAAATTTTTGAAACGTGAACGGAAGCTTTAAGGCTACATTTCACATGTATAAATTGAATTTCACATTGGGAATGATATTTTGATGTTTGCATTTAAGTAGAAACTGTAGGTGATTCAAGAATTTTGTACGCTTAAGGCGTAACTTACAAAATCGGTTTCTGTCAGTGGACATATTGTGAAATTTTAGATAATCATTTATTAATTTCTTAACCCCTAGCCTGTCAAGTAATTTTCTACAAATGCCTTTTAAACTGTCACTAATTTTGGACCGAGCTTCCCTTAAAATGTCGGGAAAATAACCCTAAACCTCTGAAAAATGCCAGCTACTGCTATTGTTATTTCTTTCCCCTCCCTGAACACTAGATCAAGGGTTCCGACTGTAAGTAAGATGGATTACTACCATAAATATTAGTACCTGTAGATGTGAGTTGTGAAGAAATTTGCAAATGACTATAATAGCTTTCCGTGATGACTGTCCGAATGCCGCAGGGTACAGGTGCGAATACTATCTTAAAAGTTTTCTTTCCTAAAAGATTCTTATTTTGAAATAACTTGATTTTAAAATTTACCCGCTCTTCTTTTATTATTATTATTCATGTTTAATCTAAGTTACCTAAATCTCTGGGTCATTGATTATCATCTGAATTTCAATGCAGATTGGTTAAACTGCTATTAATAAAATCCATATTAAAAAATATCTGGTGCAATATTCATTCCTTCTACGAAATTTCTGAAACATTTTTAAAGCAATGTTTGTTCCATTGCATTTGATATTATTTCTGATTTTCCATGTTTTTGTCATAAATTAGAAATGCATTTACATGCAGATAATAATTATTTTAAATAATTTCTTTTTACTTAAATATTACCTACAATATAAAATATTTAGCATAATAAATTTGAATAATTACTATGAAAAATATCTGTTTTATTATTTCTGAAAATTTAATCAACTTAACTTGATGTGACTTTTAAACTTGCTTTTAAAGAAACTCTAGTTAAATATTAAGGAGGTTTCAAACTTTAAACTTTTAAGGCATATTTAATGCTGGAATTTACTTAGTTTTTAAAACGGATGTTATTTTCTGAAAAGATTTCGTTTTTGAACGAACAATATATACTTAATTATGAGGAAATAATAATGCACCTTTTGCCACACCTATTAGTTCTGTATAGACCACATTTTACAGGTAAAAGAAATTTCTGGAAATTAAATTACCCGCAAAAAACTACCTATGATTATAGTTAACATTTCACTAAATAGATCGCTACCCTGCTAAAAATGCCCCGTAGAAACCCATAAAATTTTTTTACGGGGAATTGGCCTACGGGTACCCGTACAGCTCTGTGGGTACCCATAGGCCAAATCCCCGTAAGAATCCCACAGACAGAAACCCGTACAACTGTACGGGTACCCGTAGGCCAAATCCCCGTAAAAACCCATAGAAAGAAACCCGTACGGTTGTACGGGTACCCGTAGGCCAAATACCCGTAAAAACCCATAAAAAGAAACCTGTACGTTTGTACGGGTACCCATAGGCTGAATACCTGTAAAAACCCATAGAAAGAAACCTGCACGGCTGTATAGGTACCTGTAGGCGAAATACCCGTAAAAAACCTGTAAACAGAAACCCGTACGACTGTACGGTTACGAGTAGGCCAAATCTCTGTAGAACTGTAGGCACTATAAACAAAATCCCAGTAAAAACCCATAGCCAAAAATCAAAACTTTATATGCATATCCCTCCATTGGCCAAATTTCCATTAAAAAAAATGGATATTCCGTAGGTCTATGCCTTGTAAAAACCAGTAAACAAAAGCATGTACACCTATACAGGCACCCATACGCCAAATCCTGTAAAAACCACTACACAAAAATCCACAGACCAATAAAGGTACCTCTTGGAAAAATCGCTGCACAAAACCCATAAACAGAACCAATAGCATTATACCATAGTGGAGTATCCATACATAGAATCGTACATAGAAGAGGATATCCATATACAGAATCCCTATAAAAAACAATACACAAAAATAGAACTGTAAATCAAATTTCCATAAAAACATAAACCAGCACTAATGAAACATAATTAGCACTGATGAAATGTACAGAACTAAATTGCGGAGAAAGCATGTAAAGTAATTTTAAATAAAACTCAATGCGAATAAATAAAAATTTTAAAATATCTAGAAGCCTACGAGCCCGTCCTTCTTAATGCACGTCAATATCTTTATACAAATATTACAAAATATTTGTATAAATTCTCTTTACAAAATTTTAAACTACCTTTATATAATTCTGAAAATAAAATGAATAGAAAGATAATAACCAAAGTCATGATTCACAACCATCGAATAATATATGTATATATATATATGTAAGAAAAATAAGGAATATGCAAAAGATTAAATTAGCAGCGTAAAATTAATTTTCCTTCTCTATTCTAAAAACAGTAATCTTTCTGCACTGCATCATTTGGAGATTAATTCATGTCATATGACTCTTACATAATTTGATGTTGTAAAAGAAACTAAAACTCAAACAGCCAATAGTAATTTTACAGCAGTATTAACTATCAAAGACGAGTAAAAATGCATCGAGAACCAAAATTAACTCGGTCTGAATTAAGATTTTACCCTTAATGTAACGCATTTGCTTTTTATGCTTTGTATTAGCTGGATTGCAGTCTGTCTGCTCCTTGTTTCTTACTACACATTTATCAAAAATGTTAATTTTTGGAATAGGCATAAATAATGTGCCAACTTGTTTGTGGCTGCAACATATTTGCTGAAAGAAAAGTTGAATTAAATCTACCTCGACTGCCAAATTTCTTATTCATTGTGGATTGGAGTTTCAACATCTCTAAGCCATCAAAATATTTGCTGTTCATTACGGATTCAGCTGCTTGTATTCGACTACAGAATCTATTACATATATCTATAATATCATTTCATTTGATGGTTGCGGATCATTACTTTGACTGTATATATATTATTGATTTCATTATAAATATATACATATAGTACTGTACCTCACTGCATATATTTGTATTTCAGTTCTTTAATTGGGAAATTAAACAATTGTATTTAATCACATAAGCTTGTTTAACAATTTGATACCTAATGAGAAATGTATTGCCAAAGGATGGTACTTTCTAGCATCTGCTTAAATTTTAAGTTACCTACAATGCACTAAACCAAATTAAAAAACAAAACTAGAAGAAACCCAAATTTTCAGGAAGAGAAACATTATTAACAAGCAAGCAAAAAGAATACGGGACTTGCAAATTAGAAACTTAACATAGAGTTCAAATTTAGCATACTTGCTATCGCCTTAAAGCTCGCTTACCAATGATAGTAACACCCTGCAGCTTATTATGACATGCATACACATAGATGTTTTGCGTGGAAGAAAGGATAAATCCAAGAATATAATGTAGTGAAGAAATAATAATATACAAACACTGTGTCGACCCCTTATTACAATACTTTGAATGTTACCTGTATCTCTTAAAAGATAAATGAAACATGAAGATAACATATAATAAACTTAATAGTACCCAAAATACAATAAATTATATTGTAACAAAATGAATTTAAAAAAAATTTACAAGTTTCAACAAATACCAATTCTCAATGCACAGTTCGAGAATTAAGAAAATATCTCATAGCGTATAATGTTTTATTCCGTATCTAACTTTTAGTGCTCACTTTTAGTGACCTATTTTTACAGATTTATATAAATAAAATCTATAACATAATGGGTATTTATAGTATATGTAGTTCTTGATGTAAAAAAGATAAACTTTCGTACTGTAAAAATTCCATCTATGTGAATAAGTATGAATATACTCATATACACAAAATTATACTAAATAACTAATTTAATGAAACTAAATTCCTATAGAAAAATGGGGAAAGTGTAGAATCGCTCACTGCTTGGCGTGTTTTTAAGAATTGCACATACTCAGTATCCATGTACACATCGACCTATTTTCACTTAAAAAAAACATCTCAGAATTGCACAAAAATGCCATTGTGCACTCCTTTGACTTTATTCATGTACACATCAACCTATTTTCACTTTAAAAGTCAAAAGAAAATTGACAAAAATCCAATTCCTTTTACTTTTGTACAAAGTGCCAAATAAATAAGTGGGCGATTCTGCACTTACCTGAAAAGTATATAAAAATACTATTTACATATATATATTAATAATTTATTATTACACAAGGTTTTTCATATATCATCTCAAGGGAACATAAATTTAATTAAAGCGATGCATTATTGGAATAAATTTGAGTCAGTGTTTTAGGTGCAAGTTATTTAGATTTCTATTGTAGAAAGAATACTTGAAATAATGTATAGAAATATTATTTTGAACCATAAAAATTCTCAATAGTACTCAATTTAAAGTACTGAAAAGGTAGCTATTGTTTTTGACAGTAGATTATATAATATAAAAATACCTCATGCTGAGCATTTTCTGAAATTACAATGCTAAATGAAATTGATATAGTGCAGTATTTAGCAATAATAACTTTTTGTAAATAAATGTGGCTATATTCGCTTAGTTGTAATAACAGTCATTTTAACTGCATTTGTATAAGGCTGTACAGAAGATTTATTTATATGAGTTTTCATCCGCAGAGAACAACTGGATTCCCTGTGGAAGTGCTTCCGAAAATAATGTTTAAATATTACTCTAACTATATTTGAAAGCAATGCTGTAACAGTGCCCTTATAAGACTCATGATCCGAAAAGCTTTGGTTTTAAATGTCTCGTAAAAACTTTCAATTACTTCTGCAAAATTCATACCCACGTAAAAATTACTACACCGAAGTCAATTGATTATACAGCAAAACGTTCCTAAAACAATCAACTCCACAATTCGAGATAATGACAGTTTCCTGTAGCCTGACAAAACTATGAATGATTTTTAAGTCCTGTTATTTAATTATTGTTCTGACAAATGTGCCATTATCAGAGGTGGTCATTTAAGAAAATAACCACTATATGAGGTTTCAACTAAATGTAATTTTTTTCAAATAAATAATTCACTTTTTATACTCCCAAGACTAGTACATTTAATATTACATAAATCTTATTAATAATAATGAAAATTAAAGTATGCATAAAAATGAGTATATGTGTTTTAACAAAACAGCACAAAATATTTAATGTAAAAATGTGGTTCTAGTCTCATACTTGTAAAGAAAAATAGACCAAAAAGAAAAAACAATGTAAGCTACTATGATCATCTAAATTTTCACATAATTTTAGTAGTTGAAAAAAGATTCCTTAAGCTTGTATGTCTTGTCTACCCCATTCAATAAGTAATAAACGCATTAAATACTTCAATGTTTATTTCATTAATAAAACTTACCTTTTTTGCTCGCGAAATATAATTAGTACATTTTTTAAAACATAAAAAAACATTCTTTTTGCTCGGCCACATCACATTAGTCGAAAAATTGAAAATTGAATCATGCAAGATTATTTTTAAGTAAGGTATGCTCAAATATATTAGTACA
This sequence comes from Stegodyphus dumicola, assembly GCF_044657685.1. Lineage (NCBI taxonomy): Eukaryota > Metazoa > Arthropoda > Arachnida > Araneae > Eresidae > Stegodyphus > Stegodyphus dumicola. Next base: position 259,697,802 of record NC_140771.1, on the reverse strand, counting down.
TAATATTCAAATGATAAAGCATCTCCATGAACAAGCTTTAAAAATGTATTTCTAAACTGTAATCAAAAAAATAAATTTTCCAAAATACAGTTTCAGTAGAATGCAAAAACTACATTTCTGCATCTGCACACTGAAACAAATTATCAAGTCTGAAATTATCACTTTTCAGTCTTTAAGCACATTGTTTTTCAGGATAGAAGTAGAGATCGAAAATCAATTTCACGCTCAGAAACTCCATTTCACAACTAGTTAGTTATCAGCAACGTTCTCTCAAACATTAGACACGATTACACGTGCATGGCTTTAGTGGTATATTCATAGTCAGTGCTGGTATTTTATTATTTATTACTAATTTCTAAACAGTAAAACATAGTAAAATTTGTAATACAGTAAATCCTAGTAAATAATATATTGCATTATTACAACCACGAAGAAAATAACACCACCATCGCACAACAATAACTAGAGCGGCGCCATATTGCTTGTTTGGGAAACTTCTGAGAGTGGGGGAGGGAGGGGGAATTTTTTTTCCTCACGTCAGCGTTAAAACAGGGAGAAAAGTTTTGCGATTGTGAATGAACTTGTTCGCGTTAAAGAGATGTTGGTTGATACCGGTGTTTATTTGTAATATCAGAAGTGTACGTGCTTATGTGTGTGTATTCAGAGAACCAACTCGTAGCAAAAACCACCTCCCTAGGACGACCGCCTCTGAAAGAGACCAGTATTTCTGAAAACATAAGTATACTTTGGTATTGAATATTCCCTCTGTAAGGCGACCATTCACAAAGAAAATTCTGCAAGTGTGTCTGGTCGCCTTAGAGAGATTCATTCCGTAGATGCAATCTCCCTAAGATGACCACCTCTAAAAGATAAACGTATCTCTGAGAACGTGAGTATCTATTGGTATTGAGCATCACCTCTCTAAGGCGACCACTTGCAAAGATGAATTTTTATTTGCGGCTGGTCGCCTTGGAGAGTCCTCGTTGTGTGTGGTGTATACGATTACTGTTATTGTTTCCGAAAAAAAAATTAAATAAAAAAAATAGCATATTTAGTAAAAACCCTCTCTAAAACGACCACCTGCGTTTACAGGTTACTCTGGTGGTCTTAAAGAGATCATATTTTCATTCTGTTAATTTTATTGTTTAAAATATAATAAATAAAGATATAAAAATCAGATAAAAATAGCACAAACCCATATAAACCAACAGAAGATTTATTATTATATTGATACCAGTAAGAAAACCAGCAAAAGTCAATATAAACCTATACAAACCAGTACAAAGTTCTGCCATTGAAAGTTGGTTGTATGGGTGTCAATTGATACCAGTAAGAAAAACCCACAGAGATCAATAGAAACCAGTAAAATTCAATAGAGACCATCAAAAATTCTATAGGTACCAGTAGAAAGTTTTACTGGTTTCTATGGGTCATTTTGAAACCAGTAAAAAAAACCCACAGAGACCAACAGAAACCAGTAAAAGTCACTAAAAACCCATAAAATCTTATGGGTACCCATAAAAAGATTTACTGGTTTCTATGGGGCATTTTTAGTAGGGTACTGGTAGCGTTTTCCGACTGAGATCAGCTCTATATTGTGTCCTTAGGAACACTTTCAAAGAAACACGGCTTAGCTTTCTTTTAATATTCGTCACGCGCTGCACTGCGCGAGAAATAAAATCATTTAATTTATAATTGAACTAACATTAGTTTTTTAAATACCAAATTCGTAACACTGCCCTCTTCCCAAGGACTGCACGTCCCGGGCAGTACAATCCCTGGACAGGAAGCCAAACTTACAACTGAGGCATAAATGCAACTGAGGCATAAACATTACATTACAATATCAAACAACATGAACAATAAATGCAATAACTAACTTAAACAAATCTAATCAAATACACACTTAAAAACAAAAAGGACCATGGTCTTATACTATTTACAATTATTTACATTACGTACTATGGCCATAGTAATGAGCTAACCTGTCGTAATGAACGACTTTAGGTTTAGAGTTCGAAGACTTACGAATCCGAACCACGACGTCATTCAGCCTTTTTAGGACTGTGTACGGGCCATCCCAAGGTGACTGTAATTTCGGACAAAGTCCTTTCCGTCGAGTCGGATTCCACAACCACACTTTGTCTTCTTCGTGTAATTGATGTTCAGTAGCTCTTGTGTCGTATCGGGTCTTCATCTTCTCCGTCGCCAAGTTGACTCGTTCTCGTGCAAAGTTGTGCATCACTTAAAACCGGGCCTGCAGATCTTGAATATATACCTCAGGCGATGAAGGAGCATCCGGAGGGCGACCAAACAAGAGATCACAAGGCAGACGAAGGTCACGACCGAAGAGCATCTGTGATGGGGAATAGCCGGTAGTCTCGTGGACAGCACTGCGGTAAGCCAGTAAAAACAGTGGTAATTTCTTGTCCCAATCCTGTTGGTTTCTGGAAACCACTAATGAGAGGTTATTAAGGATGGTTCGATTGAACCTCTCTACCATGCCGTCCGACTGGGGATGTAATGGCGTCGTTTGGGTTTTGTCAATGAAGAGTAGTTTACATAGTTCTTTAATTACTGCCGAGGTAAAATTCCTTTCCTGATCTGAATGTAACTGAAGAGGCACTCCGAACCTGGAAATCCAGTGCTGTATCATCACCTCAGCTACTGTGACAGCCTCTTGATCAGGAATAGAATACGCTTCAGGCCACTTGGTGAAGTAATCAATGACAACGAGTATGTATTTGATGCCATCAGCAGTTCGTGGCAGAGATCCCAGGATGTCAAAGGCGATACGTTCAAAAGGCGCCCCTACGTTGTAACGTTGCAGCTTGCCTCGGCTGCGTCTCCTCGGTGCTTTCCGACCTGCACAGGCATCGCAAGATCGGTACCACTTTTGCACGTCATCCTTTGCATTATTCCAGTAAAACCGCTCACGAACTCTCTGTAAGGTCTTCATTATTCCAAAGTGACCTCCCGTAGGGCTGTTATGTAGTTCTTTAAGGACATCAGGAATGCCGGATCTTAGAAGTATCAGCTGCCATCGGAACGTCTTCCCATCATCCGATTCGAATTTCCGGTATAAGACGCCGTTTCGAAAGTGAAGTGAATCCCAGAGTGCCCAATACTGTTTGGTTTAGGACTACAGATAGAAATGTCCTGCCAGGTAGGTTTTCTGGTTGATGACTCCATTAAATCAATTATGGGTTTAATGTCGCGGTCTGCCAGCTGGTCTTTCCTGACTTCATCATCACTCCACGGTTCTCGATCAGCCGATGTTGATGTTGTAATTTGTCTTGCGACCGGAGTCAGCAGCTCGTATTTCGCTTGCACCCTGGAACAATATCGGCAGCTTTCTTGGCAAGGTCTTCTAGACAGGGCGTCGGCGTTTCCGTGTGATGATCCCTTACGATGACGGATAGTGATGTCATATTCTTGGAGTCTTTGTATCCACCTGGCTATCTGACCCTCAGGATTCTTGAAATTTAAAAGCCAAGTCAATGATGCATGATCGGTGCGGAGCAGTAATTTTCTGCCGTATAGATAGTGATGGAACTGTTCTACAGCTTTAACTATGGCGAGCAACTCTTTCCTGGTGACACAATAATTCCTCTCCGGTTTAGACAGGCACTTGCTCCAGTACGCCACTACACGTTCTTGGCCGTCTATTTCTTGGGACAAAACAGCACCGACACTTTCATTGCTCGCGTCGGTGTGGCGAATAATTGGTCGGTCGAGCTGAGGATACGTCAGGATTGGAGCAGATGTTAAAGCCTCCTTTAAGTTGTTAAATGCATCCTCGCATTCTTTTGTCCAAAAGAACTTTTGGTTGCTCTCTGTCAGCTTGTGAAGTGGTCCTGCGATGGAAGAAAAGTCCTTCACGTATCTCCTATAGTAGGTGCAGAGCCCTAAGAAGCTTCTCAGCTGATGGACATTTTCGGGACGTTTCCAGGATTTAACTGCTGATACCTTTTCAGGATCCGTGCGCACACCTTCTTCAGAGATGACATGTCCCAGGTAAGTCACTTCCTTTCGGAACAATTTGCATTTAGCGGGACTCACCTTCAGATTGGCTTCTTTCAGTTTCTGAAGCACCTTCCTAAGATTTTCTAAATGTTCTTCAAAACTCTTTCCGACGATGATGATGTCGTCCAGGTACATCAGGCAGGCTTCGTAGGAAAGGCCTTTCAAAACAGTCTCCATAAGACGTTCGAATGTTGCCGGCGCATTACACAGTCCAAACGGCATCACCTTGAATTGCCAAAGCCCTTGTCCCGTAGTAAATGCCGTCTTTTCTCGGTCTTCAGGCTGTATTTCTACCTGCCAATACCCACTCTTTAAATCAAGTGTTGAGAACCACTTGCTTCCAGAAAGAGAGTCTAGAATGTCGTCAATTCTAGGAAGAGGGTAACTGTCTTTCTTCGTAACCTCATTCAACCGGCGATAGTCGACGCAAAATCTTGTTGAGCCGTCTTTCTTTCTGACTAGGACGATGGGAGATGCCCATGGACTTACTGAAGGCTCGATGACATCGCCTTCTTCCATATTTTTTAACAGTGTTCGCACCTCTTCCTGTTTAGCAAACGGTAGACGTCTTGGATGTTGCTTGATCGGGGGAAGATCGCCGGTATTTATTCTATGTTGTGTCAAACTAGTTCGACTCACGTCAGAAGACGAGCGGGAGAAAACAACTTGAAGATCTTTAATGACGCGATAGGCAGCATTTCTCTCTTTATCGTTTAATTGCGCACTCTGCAATAACTCCGATGTAATGCTCTCTGAGGACACGGATTCTTGGATATCTTTCTTTCAACGCTGGTTACTGGTGTACATGCTGCAACCACTTCACCTTTCTTAATAATTCTCCCCTTCTCAGTTATATTGGCGACTCTCACCGGGATAACCGTTCTGAATAGGTCGACGAGTGTTGAGGCTACTAGTACTTTTTTTGGGCTATTACAGTTATTGGGATATTCTATGATGCCGTAGCCGAAATTTCTGTTTTCGGCTATTGTGTGGAAGTGAAATTTCTGTTCTTGCCGGTATTGTGATATTGTCTTGTGCTATGATTTTATGAACAGATTTAACTTCTTCATCATTAACTCCAAATAACGCTATGTCCTCAGATGTAGAATGCAATTCGTTATTTTTAAAGTCCAAGGAAAAATTGTATTTCCTTAGAAAGTCCAATCCGAGTATGCAAGATTCAGTGATCTCTGCTACATATGCCGTGTGATGGTAAGCGGCACTTCCAAACGTGATGTTAACAATTACTTTTCCATCGATGTCGATCTTCTCACCGGACACAGTCTGTGAGATAACGCAGGGCGGCGTCCAGATACGTTTGCTTCCCAGTTGTTCAGCCAAATCTTTCGGATGATGGTAACGTTGGCTCCTGTATTTATCGTCATATTGCAGGGAACTCTATGTCCTATTATGAAAATCCATTACTGCCACCTCTCACTGCAGAAATCTCAAGCGCTTTAAAGTGGGGCTTTTCATTATCTGGCAACCTCCGCCCCGCGAGATGGCCACTAATTAGTTTCCCTGCTGTTTGTTAAGAGCGGTCTTAACATCCGTACCCTGGGATGTTCTGCAGTTTCGTCGTATGTGTCCTTCAGCACAGCAGTTCCAGCACTTAACGGTCGGTTTCTTCTCACCAATATTCCGTCTCAAGGCGTTCAGTTGTCTAGTTAAATCGTCTAGACGACCGGTGACTTGATCCCCTGGCTCTTGGACTTGAGCAGCTCTGACTGGGTGGGGGTCTCGACGAGTGGCTTGCTGAGCTGCCATGAATTTCATGGCGTACACTAAAGCGCTTTTCAAATCTTTAACATCCGCCATTCGCAGTGCTTTCTGTATTTCAGGGTCCCGGACGCCATCGATGAAATATTGCAGCGAGAGAATTACCCTCGTTTCTCTCGGACACTCCGTAAAGGCGAGATGGGACAGCCTTTCAACATCCGTGGCAAGTTCCTGGAGTGATTCGGTGGGCTTCTGTTGACGGGATTTTAATTGAAGCCTGCTGTAGTCTTTTAAACGTTTATCGCCAAAGCGCAGCTCCAATGCGCCGAATAGAGCTTCGAAGTCAAGTCTTTGGTTTTCGGGAAGCGTCTGCAGTATATCCGCTGCGTCTGCTCGCAGAGAAGCGGCGAGATGACAGGCCTTAGCTTGGGAATCCCATCCATTCGCATCCGCAACTATAGGAAATTGGGTCTTATACACTTTCCAGGAAGTCTTTCCATCATATGTGGATAGCTTCAGAGGTGAACGAGCAGGCATCGGTAAGAATTTAAAATCATCACTCCTGCTCCCTGCCGTCGCTACGAATTTCTTTAAAGTATCGACTTCTTTCGCAAGGGCTGAAACTTTATCATCAATTTGTTGCTCGACGGCAGAAACTCGCTCTTCTATATGTTCTTTTACAGAAGAAACTCTTTCTTCTATTTCTTCTTTCACCGAAGAAACTCTTTCTTCAATTTGAACTTTTACGCAAGAAACATTTTCTTCAATAGGCCCAAATTTATTTTCAACCACATCTATTCTGCCTTCCATAGCATCGAATTTGGTTTCTATTATGCAGGCAATTTCTCTTTTCATTTCGTATTGACTTTCTTCAATCTTTACTTGTACGGATTTTATTTCTTCTTTAACAGATTCCTTAACAACTTTTATTTCGTCTTTAAACGTTAATTGACCAGCTTCCAACTTTTTCTGACCAGCTTCCATCTTTTCCTAACCAGATTTCATTTCATCTTTCATTTCTTCTTTAAATGCAGCAAAGGCTGATATCAGCTGTCTTAACTGCTCTTCCATCGCTCTTGTAAATGGCGAAATTCCACTTCTGATACCAAAAATTGTTGCATGCATACGGGTTCGTTATGAAATAAATGCACAAGTCCGATGAAAAATGAACAAAAATGTATTATTATCACAACAAAAATGCTTAAATTTTCTCAAATAATCGAGAAGCATTACAATATCTCACAGTAGTTACCTTCTAACTACTCAAATGTCGAATAGAACGTAATTCAAAACAGCTAAAAAACGCTGATCTGCGAATTCACTAAAATCAACAAGAGCAATTTCCTAAACAACAACAAACTAAGCAACCACTACAAACTGAGATGATTTCCTCCTTTTATAACATTTTAAAATCACGCGCTAGAATTTTCCAGTACTTTCTCGAAATGAAAAAGAGTGATTTATTTATTTAATGCACGCGCTCTTGTTTCAATTTTCCGGCTTAGCTTTCATTTAATATTCGTCAAGCGCTGCACTGCGCGAGAAATAAAATCATTTAATTTATAATTGAACTAACATTAGCTTTTTAAATACCTAATTCGTAACAATATTAACAGCTGGTGGTGTAGTTGTATCTGCTTTTCTTTTAACACCTCGTTTAGCCTTTGTTGGTCCTTTTTGGTTCATGACTGCAGTCTGAGGCGTAATACTAGGTATTTGTGGAGGAGGATGACTTTCATTAGAATGTATAGAGTTCACTTTGGTATTGGTAAGAACTTTATCTACAGAATTGACATTCTTTTTCGGTGCTTCTGTTGCTGCGCTTGCAGCGTAACTATTTGATCTAAGATTCTGACTGATACTTGTTGAACTAACTGCTGAGGCAGATAATGTTGTAGTAGAGTTTGTACTTCCAGGGACAGTTGTGGGAGACAGAGTACTGCTGGATGTAGACATTGGCGATTTCTGTGATGACTGGACGGCCGGAACTGAATTTGTAGAAGCATCTTTTGCAGATGTTGAGTCCACAGAATTAACACGACTGTCTTTTCCTTTCTTCTCATTTTCTTTTAAACAAAAGGAGTTGATAAAGGGTACAACGCCAACTAAGGGTGTTGCAATAATTTCTAAGCTCCGGACCTCTCTCCGTGAAAAGACGGAGAAACAACTGATGGTGTGAGTGAGAGAGAAGCAGCTTCAAGGAGGAACCTTAACACAAAGCATCATATGTGAGAAGGCACTATTACGAGTTATTTACGAGCGATTTACGGTTATTTTCTACAGAAGATCCCACACACTTCTAAAAACGAGGAATCGGAAGACTCGTTTAAAGCCAGTCGGGACTGGTTTGACAACTTTAGGAAAAGGACCGGCATTCACTTCGTCGTCAGGCATGGTGAGGCAGTAAGTTCGCATGTGAAGGCAGCTGAGGTTTACATCAAAATGTTTTCCGAACTGATAGTAGCCAAAGGATACATCCCCCCAGCAAGTCTTCAACTGTGTCAACTTTTCTGGAAAAGGATGCCGAATAGAACTTACATAACGGCAGAGGAGAAGACGATTCCAGGTCACAAACCCATGAAGGATAGATTAAATCTAGCAATTTGCGCCAATGCGAGTGGCGACTGTAAAATCAAGCCTCTGCTAGTATACCATTCGGAAAATCCCAGAGGCTTTAAGTCATATAATATTTTAAAAGAAAAACAGCTAGTTATGTAAAGGGCAAGTCCGAAGGCGTGAGTCACCAGGAAATTCTTTGTGGAGTGGATAAACCTGGTGTTCTGCCCTTCGGTTAAATAATATCTACAGAAAAACAACCTACCCATGCAAACCCTTCTCTTCCTCGACAATGCCCCTACTCACCCACCAAATCTCGAAGATGATTTACTCGAAGAGGTCAAGTTGTAAAAGTTCCCTACCTACCACCCAACACCACTCCTATCCTGCAGCCCATGGATCAGCAGGTGATTTCTAAATTTAAGAAGTTGTACACCAAGCACATTTTTCGGTGCTGCTTTGAGGTAACGGAGAACACAAACCTTACCTTTCGAGAGTTCTGGAAAGACCACTTTAACATCGTGATATGCCTAAGAATTATTGATCAGGCCTGGCTGGGTGTTACAAAGAGGAACTTAACGTCTGCATGGAAGACGCTGTGGCCTGAGGCTGTAGCTGAAAGGGCATTCGAAGGATTGGAACCCAAAGTGTCAGTGGTAGAGGAGCTTGTTTCTCTGGGAAAATCCATGAGTCTGCCGGTGGATGAGAGAGATGTGAACGAACTCGTCGAGGAACAGTCTCAGGAGCTGACAACCGAGGAGTTACACGATCTTCATTTGCAGCAGCATACGGTGGTTCAACGAAAAATTAGTTTTGAAGAGGAGCCAGAGATGGAGGAGGTTATCCCTACAAGAGATATAAAACAGATCTTGGGAATGTAGGAGAAAGTTGTAGAGTTCGTGGATAAAAATCACCGCGAAAAAGTTGCGACTAGTCGTGCATCGGAGTTGTTTAACGAAACTTGCCTAACTCATAACCTTGACAGGGAGGAAGAATCAAACCTCCTTGGACAGTTTTTTTTAAACGATCTGCGGGTGAAAATGAGCAGAGAATGACGAAAAACGCGAAGACCAGTGACAAAAAATAAGCGCTTCCGTAGGCACTTCACTTTTTCTTTTAATTATGTTTTTATAGAATATGTGTTTGTTATTTATAAATAAATGTTTCTTCTTGTTTTCTTTCTTATTTAAAAACAGTTAACAAAAACAACTCAGGTAGTGTTTTGGAAGCTGGAACGGATTAATGGCATTTCGATTAATTTCAATGGGGAAAATTGCTTTGAGATACGAGCAATTTGACATACGAGCAAGGTTACGAAACGAATTAAACTCGTATGTCGAGGTACCACTGTACTTAATTATATAATAGTTAGCAAGCAGATAAAAATAAATAATTTTAAAAGTCTGCTGCTATCAATATATAAATTATGTTGACTAGTATAATTAATTTAGAATTATGCGACTACATATAATACTAAGATGATGTATATTACTACAGATACGTATTAATATAAACATATATAAGTCTGTGCATGTATATGAAATCATAATTCTATTTAAACCAGTTAACAGTTAGAATTACTGAACAACCATGAAAGATTCCCCAAGAATGAAATATAGTGTAACAATGAACACTTAGTTTAGAAATTCGATTCTATTTTATATTGTTGTAAAAGTGATTGTAAGAGTGAAAATTCTTCATTCTGCCTTAATGCGATTTTTTGCGTTTAATGCGTTGTTTGGAGATTTTATGATCCCGAATTATATTTATGTGATATATTAATACTGCATTTGTAGATATACGTTTTCTGAGAAACGAGTCAAGGCGATTGATTTTTTGTAAAAATTTGGATTTATCCTTATTTTATTGACGTGCACCAGCACTGAATTGAGAATGGCTTGTTCTATGCTTCGATGGATTAGAAAGCGTTTGTAAGTAATGAATACTATGGAAGTTTCAGCATATTTAAATGAATAGTATTAAAAGTATATATTTACTAATGTCATATATTAATGGTTTATGGTTAATTCTTCATTATAAATCTCATCATAGTTTCATTTCGCATTCTATTGCATTTCTATAGCGGTACATAAATTTTTTGGTTTACATATTGTAGATTGCATCAGTTTTGCCGCGCAATTTATTCCTCGGTATGTTACCTGTAGTGTTATTAGAAATTCCATTATTTTTGTATTTCTTCTGCAATTGGTAGTATCTGATTAGGAAATTTATGTTTTATTTCAAGATATATATGAAGTTGGCTATATCAAGTGTTAAATAAAAGTTGTTATTCGGGCAATAGGGCTAGCTTTATCGAGATAGATAAATGCATTTCTTATTTCTTAAATACTCAAGATATAAAGACACACTCGGATAGTAGATTCACTCGCTTTACGTTTTTTAAGGGGTAATATATATACATTAAGGGCGTGTTCAAAAACACCATTGACGGGTAGTCTTGGCGTAATTCGGATTCATACCAAGATTATCCATTTCTCAAGGCAATAATGTTTGTTATTTTTGCTAAACCGTTTACGAAAATACAATTTTCCGAATGCTGAACTCTTGTTCATGAAAGGCAGATTTTAAGATATTTGTTTTGCAGTTTGATGCAAAATTCATATTTTTAAAACACTGATGTATATGTTCTTATTGTAAACCTCTGCCACTATATAACATTATATGACATTCTTGTGTTATCACCATTTATAGATGTCGCTTGCTGTACAGCCTGCTGAATACATTTTACTTTCTAGCTTTCTACAATTACGTCGTATTGTTTCGGTATGAACAGGGGCGAAGTATTCATCACTTATATATATTTAAAGATAATTAATTAAATTTTTCTGATTTTGATATCTATAATATATAGACAGGATTACTGATAAAAAATTTAAGATAATAGTAAATGAAGAAGTAAAAAGAAAAATTTCGTTCAGGAACTGTGAGATGTCAATATAAACTTCATACATTTTACTAGGGGGCTGTTACCAAAGCAAAATCTTTACTATATATGTCTACGAGCTCTATGTCTACAGTGTGTTGCTCAAAGAAATCTTCTTGGATTGTGAAGAGTACTACGTGTATGTCGTGATGCGTTCATGCGAAGCTTGTTTTCTCGTATAAGCTCTGCCTCTTCGAACCGAAATTGTCCGTAATTTGCAACGTCTTGAGATGTTTATGCAGGTTCTTGAGCTCTTCTGGTATTTCCTGTCGAATCTGACGATGACGCGGAGAGTGTTGTATCCTTCGTTTACTTGCAACTTCTTCTCTTCATCGCGCATATTCTGTTGACATTCCACTTGCTTAATGGGCTTCCGTTTCGCTTCTGCTTCCCTTTCCGGAGCACGCAGTGTTTCTTGGTTTTCTGAATGTCTTTTGTGTCCTCTACTACTTTCTGATACAGTTTGAGCACGCGAAGTTTCTTGAAATGCTGCTTGTCTGCTGGAACTCCTATTCGTTTCTTCTTCAGTTTCTTGAATGCGTAAGCTTTCTTGTCACTATGCTTGCCTGCTGAGTTTCTAGTTGTATCTTCATTCATTTTTGAAGTACGCAAGTTTTCTTGTACTTGTCTGCTGAGTCTCCTAGTGTTTTTTACTTCATTTTTTCTGTAGCTCGCTGTAACATTTGTGCTGTCTTCTTGCATTCAGACATTTTAGTAAATTAAAAAAAAATTATGTAATTGTAGTAAAGTAACATTGCATCTAAAATACGTTAAATACCTACAGAAGTTTAAACTTCTACTCAGAAAGGAACTATAAAATAAAAGAAATTAAATTTTTATAAATAAATTTAGAATAGCATAAAATGCATAGAAACATTTCATTATGAAGGAAATGTATTCATTCTTTCCAAGTAACCAGCGATTCATAAATAAATTTTTCTTGCGAAGTCAGGAAACAAAGACCTTTGACACTTCAGGTAATACATTTGAGGTTATGATTTAAATTTATTTTAATATAACAAATTTTCAAAATCTCAATAAAAGAATTAACGTAGAGATAGCATATCGTGTCACGTATCTAAAGGTGAAACATAAAAGTTGCCAAAAGCAGCTATCCATTTAAAATACTGACATTAACGAAAGATTTTCGACATACAATGACGTTATATGGAATCGCGTGCTTTCTTCAACTTCAGAATATAACCGTAAATAATAATAACAATAAGTTTCACGTTTGACAATGCTATTTATTTAATATTTTTTTTTAAGTTAAAAATTTCTCTTAAACAAACTGTACGATTTGAAAGTGAGAAGGGCCAACATTTTTCCAAATAAAGCATTTTGATCTCCAGCGCGCTAGACTTCGGCCACTTGGAAAAATGATGGCGAAAAATTAGCGTTTTAAGAAATTTTATATAATATATCGAGTGATAGTCGTAGGAAGATAACAATAGTCGAAACGTTTTACCATGAATTTTTGATATCCGAGGGTACCTCCTTCCAAACTCAAATTCCTTCACCCGTTCCGAAGGATATGATGTTACGAAGAAAAAAAACAAAGAGGCAAAATTTTTATTTTATTTATAAAGAGGCATATATTTATATTGTTGATTCCTGTTTACAATATTCAATTTCCTTTAAAAATATTAAGCTTCATTTAAATAAAAGGAAATTAAATACAGACATTTTCCCTAGCTTTCAAGCTTTTATTGTATTTTTAAATATTCTTTTTGTCACTGTTGCGCAAGTTTTCCGCGGCGTCATTAGGAGCCGTAGGTCGAAATCATTTGAGAATCATTGCTGTAAATAATGATCATATGATAAATTACAATACATATTCGATTCTTTTGATTAGAATTTGAGTACAATTCTTTATACATCAGCTACAGTGCCCCTTTATGTAATGATAAAGATTATTTTCAATGATTATCCCATGAGAAATATTCTTTACAATGATTATTCGATGACAATGATTATTTGCAACGAATATTAAAAGCTGATGACTATGATTACTTAAATAGAATATGCGATGACAACGATTATTTCCAAAGAATCTTCGATCTTCGTTTGGGAATTGTACTACGGCCTTGTAATTAAACGTTTAAATGACGTCAAAAAAGGCACTGATCCAGATATTTTACTAGTAACTGCTGCGTATTGTGATCGAAACCGTTATTTAAATCTTCTGAATAAAAATTGGGATAATTCCTTCTACATCAGAGAATAAAGCAATTTGTAACACGAATTTCAACAAAATTACATGCATCGAATAACATAATTACTTAAATGGAAAGATCAGTACAACAAATCGCTCTTTGCAGCTCCGCTTTTGTCCGACACTTGTTTTTCAGCTATCGTATCTACACATTTGAAGATACCATGTGAAGAATCCTTTTTTTAGTGTGTAAATTAATTACATGCATGTTATGTATATATATGGAGATATGTTTTCGAATTAGGAAAGCACCAACTTCTTTTAACGGCAACAACCGAGACATTATCTTCAGTGCAATTTAATTTTTCGTCTAAATCATTTCTTAATTACAAAAGTTCATATTAATTTTCTTTGAAAAGGAGACTAGGTGTTGCTGGAAACAAATGAAATACCAAACATCATAAATTTATTGAAGTCAACAGCAGAAAAGTGTTAAACAATTAATAGATTACTTCAGTAAAATGTAAATGCATTTAAACGTATTAAATTGTTTTCAGCAGATGTAATAATCAGGAACATAGGAAGATCCGTAGAGATATTGTGCGTTTAAAATTTCTTTTGTTTCCGCTAATTTTGTATACATTTGAGTTAACGTGTAAATCTATGTTTTGAACGCATGGCCCGTTAAGTGAAGAAGTCTGTGGGAAGGCAATTTTTAATCCTGTGCGGAAATTGTGCAAACGATTGATCAGTCATCGGCTCAGCATACGCAGTCATCAGGTTAAGAGCCCAAACATTGCTTAATTGCGCTCGACTGGAAATTTGATCAGCCTGGTCAACGGAAGCACCGTTTAAAAAATTTACATGTTCTTAAATACTTGCTTATTAACTCTTGTAATATGATTAGAGACTTATAATGACAGTTCCTTCACTTTCAATAATATATTTCATAAATTGTTGAAGTGTAGACACACACTTCATATTGTAGAAAAACGTTTCTCTGGAATTTATTTATTATATTTATTTAATATATTTATTTAATTCTATATTTAATAAAATAAAAAATATTTCAGCTCAAATAATTATCGACGTATATTTGAAGAAGAAGAAGGAGAAGCAGAAATAAACTACAGCGAACAATTACTCGAAGAATTGGATCCCCAATGTTTAAGATTGCAATACGTGTCGGAGACGTAAGTCATTTCGGAAAAAATAATAAAACAAAACATAATGTTTCAGGTCCAGTTTAATTATACATTGAATAATTTTTTGAAAAAACGCTGGACTGGAAAATAATACGTTTTCAGATTTATAATGCGTAATGTTTTTTTCATTCCTTCATTACAAAAATAGATTATGAATGTTTAAGTTGGAAAATCACATTGTGAAGAATTCAAATTTATTGTAATACCTTTTGATTATGAGGAAACTTTATTGCATTATCTAATGAAATATCTAAACAGAAAGCTAATATACAAAATACACGTATTTAAACGGCCAGTTTTCAAAATTTGTGAATGAGAAGTACGTGTCAAATAGTTGATATAATTAGAGTAACAAAGACAAAAAGGACTTTATGTTTATAAATAATATGCATATATATATATATATGTAAAACAAATTAAGTAAACACTGAAATCCATCCCATATTCTATTCGGAAGAAAACTGATATAAATTGTTCTCTTCACCTGTTTCTGTTAGAATATATATTTCTAGATTTACAGAGATTAATGATATTATTTAGCAGACTTTTGAGAATGTACTCATCCAACATAGTAAAAATTTCGAGATTCTAACTTTTTATTGCAATTATTTTTTTAATATGTAATATTAAATAATTTTGAGTTAATAACAAATTAAAAAATAAAAATTAATTAATTAAAATATATGCTTATGTATATATATATATATATATATATATATATATATATGCTTATGTATATATATATATATATATATATATATATATCCCCATCACATGATTTCAGTTAAAGATGATGACTTAACTACGTGGGAATATAAAGCTTTCTGAATCAAATATTTCTCTTCCTAAACCACAATATTGTAGAACTATGCACATCTTTTCTATCTCTGTCACCGCTGACACGGCGTCGTGCTACTTTCTTCCTATTCCAACAATATGAGAAATATAAATATTCTAGAAATAAGTAAATTTAGAATTTCAAATGAATTGGGGCCGCAAATGTGAATTGAAATAAATCTGAATATTTTATCTTATTCACCTGCCAAATTTGCTCTGTATTATAGATTAATATGTGCGATCAGAATTCCTAACAGTCATTCACACACACAAATATACATATATATCTATATATATATATACGTTTATCGTATATATGTTACGGTGAATCTCCGAAATCTGGAGAATGTCGGCCTTCACAGGTGAATGTCAACATTCACATAGTCGCTTGTTGTATGTCCGAAATATTTTCCAAATACACTTATTTCTGACTTACACCGGTAAATGTCGACATTCAACATCTACTAATGGTGAAGGTTGAACACATAAGAATATTATATTTTCTTCTCCGTAATTTGGTCTCAAAAAAACGCACTTGAGACTTAAAATAAGAACTTAAGAATATAAGAACTTGAAACACACTGCACATTCAAAATGAGAAAGGAAAATAATAGAAGTTAAAAACTTACTAAATTATGTGATTCAAGTCTTATTTATTGCAACAACTTAAACTATTAGGACACTTTCAATTGCACAAAAGGGCCTTGCTTTTACAACTGCATTTATTTGTGGAACACTTCCTTTTGCAATGACAGCGTGTACATATACTCCTCTCTTTTCGACCTACACCTGAGGATATTTGTGATTGTCGACATACACCGGTGAGGGTCCGAATGTACAAGAATGTATTGCAATATTCGATCTTTCACCGACGTATTTGGTGAATGTTGACATTCTCCGGTGAAAGTCGATATTCTCTCCAATTTCGGTCTTTCACGGTAACATATATATATACGATTATATGTATATATATATATATATATATATATATATATATATATAATCGTTTATTGCAATGCATGGTCGGAAACGCTTTCCTGGCGCCATTGTGACGAGAGACAACACAAGAAAAATAGGGTACGAACAGTGTAAATTTATTTCTTTATTATTCTTAGCGCAGCGGAAACTAAGAAATAAGAACAAAAACAGGGGATCGTCATCAAAGAAAGTATTCGAAAGTTCCTTCGGAAAGTATCCTAAACATGGGTTTGGCAGGGGTAGTCCAGTGCATTGTTCAGCAAGATCACGAGACCTCACTTGCATTACAGTTCCTCTCGGGTTACGTCAACACATTAGTACACGAAACCCCTGTTAGAAGTCCAACAGGAACTTGTGGCACATATCGTAGCAACTGCTGGGAAAGTCCTGGGGATGCACGGTATTTGCCAGAACATCTTATGTTCGATGTGCGAGAGATGTGATACCTGCATCAGGGTAATAAGGTCATAATTTCGAACAGGGTCGTAATTTCGAACACCTTCTTTGAGGTCCATAAGTGTCTAATTTTGTTCCTATTTTTTTGATTTCTCTTGTGCTAAGCATAACTGGTGTCCGTTCTTTCTTGTGTTTTGTGTTGTTTGTACCGGCCAGGAAAGTGTTTTCGGCCATGTTTTGCCATTTCATTTTTCGTCGTCGTCCTCTCTCTCATATATGTGCATAATTACTTATGACTCAAGTGTTGCTACTATATGATGAAATTTACAAACACGGTGTTTAAAATGCTACATATTCCCATCCGAAAATATCTTCTTTTTTATCCTCTTGCCCTTCAAATAAGAAATATGTGCCCTTCATTGTAAAATCTCCTGGAACTTTAATTCTTTTTTCGAAGACAATGGAGAAAATATTTCAGTATAGGCAGCTGTCAATATTCAAACATCAAATTGTAAAAGCCGTTAAAGTGTAGCTGAAACGCTCAGAAAGGCTTAATTCGCATAAGGATTTAGGAAATACATTTTGAAAGCCTTTGCAAATTTTCCTTCAATAAATTTAATGGAACAGGCAAAAGAAATTACAGGGAACAATAAATATAGGAGAAAGCAGATATTTCTTTTCCTAATTTGTTTTGCTTTTATTTTTATTTCTTTCTTTCTTCCTGTATAAATAATAAAACTTTAAGAATGCAACTGAAGAATGAGAATAAATTTTTGAATTGAAAACAAATGGTGGCAAAAATCCTAGTGCTGCTCTGCTGGAAGACGAAAAAAGCCAGCAATATGATCCGAATTTGGAATAACGAGAGAAAATTTGAAACCTGTGCAGCCAGCGATGCAATGAGATTGATCTGCGAGAAAGATGACTTAAATGAGGAAACTCGGAGATAATTTAATGATGTCTAAGGTTACCTCTACTGGGATAATAATAAGAAAAGGTTAAAATACAAAATACGTAAGTAAATTATACAAAAATTGAAGAAATTTAAAATATCTGGCATGCGTAAGAAAAAGTAATTGATTCAAAAAATAAATGAATCGAAAGTTCTCAAACTTATACTCGTTTAAATACAGGTTTTGCTGATTCAGAAAGAACGTTACGTGTATATCTTCTAAAATGCTTTTTCCATCCTTTGTTTGTAGTTGTTTCATTTTTCATTTCAGTTTCATTTTTCCTCCTATTTTGCAATTTTCGCCATTGTTTCACTCTGTTTTAAGCCACCTGTTTTTTATTAGTATTATTATTATTTCAACTTATGTAAAAATTAAGTAAGGAAAAGTAAGGCACTGAAACTTTGCAAATTATTACGCACTACGTGAGATTCAGAGTGGTCGCTTATTGCATACAAATCACGCCAAATGCGTTAACTTCTCTCCTTGGCTTTAGGTCAGAACAGCGAAAGCAACAAATTCGCCCTTAGTAGAAAAACATTCTGTCAGGCAATAAATCTACGGGGAGATATTTCCCTATGAAACTGAGTCAAAAGTGTTATATAGTATCTAAATATGTAAGTGTTGTACATGTTAAACGTGATCGTCTTTGGATTACTTTCACTTTTTTACTACTGAAATAAAGATATACTGATTATTTTGTAGATTGGAAAACCCTCCTTGTGATCATGAAAAGGAGCAAAAACTGGAAAACGAGAAAGAACTAGAAAAGAAACGAGAACCGGAAAAGATGCAAGAACTGGATAAGAATCAAGAACTGAATAAAATGGAAGAACAGGGAAAGAAGGAGAAACTGGAAAAGAAGCAAGAACTGAAAAAGAAGAAAAAACTGGAATTGACACAAAAACTAGAAAAGAAGCAAGAACTGAAAAAGAAGCAAAAGCTGGAAAAGATACAAAAACTAGAAAAGAAGCAAGAACCAGAAAAGATACAAGAATTGGAAAAGAAGCAAGAACTGAAAAAGAAGCAAGAGCAGGAAAACAAGCAAAAACTGGAAAAGAAGCAAGAAATGAAAATGAAACAAGAGCAGAAAAAGAAGCAAAAACTGGAAAAGAAGGAAGAACTGAAAAACAAACAAAAACTGGAAAAGCAACAGAAACTAGAAAAGAAGCAAGAACTGAAAAAGAAGCAAACACTGGAATGGATTAAAAAACTGGAAAAGAAAGAAGATATGAAAAAGAAGAAAAAACGGGAAGAGATACAGAAACTAGAAAAGAAAGAAGAACTGAAAATGGAGAAACAACTGAAAGAGACACAAAAACTAGTAAACAAAGAAGAACTGAAAAGGCAGAAGAAACTGGAAAAAATGCAAAAACTAGAAAACAAAGAAGAACTGAAAAAGAAGAAGAAACTGGAAAAAATGCAAAAACTGGAAAAGAAGCAAGAGCCGGAAAAGATGCCAGAACTGGAAAATATAGACGAGTCAGAAAAGACGCAATACCTGGAAAAGAAGCAAAAATCGGAAAAGAATCCTAATCTGAAAAACAAGCTGGAACCGGAAAAGAACTGTCAAACCCGAAAAGGAAACCGGGTGAACTGCGGTAAGAGTCAGAACTCGATAACGACTGTAGAACGATTGATTTAATGACCAAACGAAGCAAGACCCGGAAAAGAAAAATAGAACAAATAAATCATATACCTGCTTCATTTTACCAAAATTTATTATCAATAACATTTTTATTATCAAGAACTTTATGGTATTCTTAGTATATGGACAGCATTTGATAATATTTTGCTCGGTAAGTGTAACTACTGATATATTATTAGCTAGTAATTAGTCATGCTAACTTTAAGATACCAGTATTATTTTAGCAACAACTAAGTACACTCTTTCGTAGTTCAGATCTATGTTTTCAGTGCCTTTCATGGCTGCGAGGTCTTCCCGTTTTACCTGGAAAGTCCCAGTTTATTGACTTTTTTAAAACATAGCTTTACACATGGCTTTAAATTGTGCAAATAAATATTGCACGGCTTATTATTCATAATTGAACTCATGAAATTAATTTATACAAATTTCATTCATACACACACTAGTGATATTCTAAATAATCATTCTTTTTAAAATTTGTTTGACCCTGAGCTGTCTTATCCAACTGCAGATATTTATAGAACTCTATATCAAGATTCAAAGAAACGTTCAAAAAGGACTGTTTATCCGCTTTTAATTATGTGTTAATCAGCCTGAGTTGTATCACTAAGATTGTAATTCTAAACAAATTAAAAGCTATTGTAGTATGTACATTAGCTTTTAATATGCTTTCACCTTGTTTAAATGTAGTTTGACATACCACAGTTTCCATGTCTACTCAGGATATTTTCAGTGTAAATTTCAAGATTACAAATTAAAATGAGCGAAAAAATAACTTTTAAAATGTGTGTATACATTACATCAGAATCATAATATAATTAGATAAATAAACTGAATAATATGTTATAAAGCGAATTTATATCAATTTCGATTTCTTTCAAAATAGAGATTCTTTCGCACCTCACAAATCTCACAGAAACTCTCGGTTTGTGATTCGTGAGCTTTAGTTTTTTATATTTGGAATTTGGCAGCAATATGATTCACTGTTACGATGCAAATTCTTGCTCACAAATTGGTTATCTAACTAGAAAATGGTATAATTAAAATAAAATAAATATTATTAGATGGAAATGTTGGTTTCCTTTGCGTTTATCTGAATGGTATCGTATATATAAACTGTTGGAGACGTTTTTTTTCGCACACATTGAATAGAGACACATAGCCACATAATATATAATCTGACTATATTACTCTAGTGTAAGATGAAGCTCTACCACATTTGTCTATTACTTAAGACTGCGAATGATTTGTTAAAGCATTACAGGATCATACTCTGAAGGATCTCGCCTTTCTGTCTCATTTTCTGCCCTCGAAAACACATTATCTTAACACAATAGATTACTTTTGAAGGAATGGATTATTTGAAAACCTTGTAACTACAAGAATTATTCTCTGACGTTATTACTCAAAAAGTGGTTGAGAGCCTAATCCTTTGCTACGCCCTTTAAGATGTATAAAAACCATTTTGAAATGTTAGGTCTACAAACACAAACGTAATTTTATCTTATTTTTGTAGTATTCATTAGAGTTATATACATTCCCATCAATAGATACTGAATGGCTAAATATTCTGTTTACCCAAATCAGTTCTTTTTTTCCTTCTTTTTCTTAATTTTAAATAATCCGGAAAGTAAAGCTATAGAAAATTTCACTTCTTCATGAGAAATCTGATTTGGAAGTTTGTTTTCCGAGATAAAAATTGGAATTCATTATCTCTTTTCTCAACACAAAGATCGAAAAACGTAACATCGAAATTTTGAAAACATTTGTAAACTAATAGAAGGGAAAAAAACAGAATATAATGGTTCAGCAAGCATATAAATATCCATATCACTAAAGTTTCAACTCTGTTTGTTACCGTATATTCAGGCGTATAAGACGCGCTTTTAAAACAAAATGTAAGATGGAAATTTATGGGTGCGCGCTGTACGCCAGCTATAAAAATGCTATGTTTGGAAATATGGAAAAAGTGAGCATACGAAAATTAGATTTCTGCGTTTAATTAAGTTCTTTTTATTTAAAATAAATAACACAGTTTATGTAATTAAAAATTTTCGTTATAAAAATTCTGTTTCATTTCACCTTCACATCTGGTCCGTACTTCCATAGATCCAAGTTCCTCATATTCGGCTTAAGTTATACCTTCAAGCACATCATCGAATTCTGTTTCATTTTCGAAGTCACGTTTTCTCTGATCCACAGATAAATAATCATCTTTCGTTGCATCTAGACCGTCAGATATACCACATATATTAAATGGGTTTAATTTTATTCCTTGCTTTTATTATTTACTGACACACTATTTATGGACTGGCATGACGTATTTGGTCTCCATTTGTAATTGTTTTTTTCACCTTCACGTTTGTTCGAGTATTCCACTAACGTTTAAAATATTCTATCCATGATTTATTGACATATATGTCTAATATCTGAACTAATGGCAATAATCCGCCTGGATAAACTGTCATATCTGTATAACACTCTTTCAACAACATATTTGTGTTATCTGTTTGATGGAGGCGGAACATGTCCCAAAGTATTGGACTTTCTTGATTATCTGGGACAAAAGGAAGCTTTTGCCAAATATTTCTTATCCACAGTTTCACAACATTTTTCTCCGCCGATCATTTCTCGTGAATACGGATGAAAACAAACTGCACTTCAGCAAAGTCTTTCTTTTAAAGATATTGATGAGTTTTTAATTTCGTACGGTCGGCTAAGCAGGAGATCAGTACGGTGATGTGAGATTTCTCGTTGGCCTATTGATTTTATGTTAACCGTTATTTTTCTTTCATATCATTGTTTCTTTATCTCCTACTATATCAAAACTACAGGAATGTCATCTATATTTGCAACACGTGATAGTAAATAAATTTTTACATATTTTTAAAAACTCATCAAAGTTTTATCTCTATATTTTCGAAGCCTTTGAAAAAATTTTATCTCTTTTACTCAGAGAACTGAGTTATTCAGTGAAGTAAATCGAATACACAAACTCAGTTTGCTTTAGAGTTTTCACTTCCATTTGCACTCATTTTTTCTATTTTTAAGGCATAGAAACGTACGCTGTTTCTTGTTACAATTAATCCATTCTAGTGATGATGGGGATTTTCTACAATGCAGTTTCCAACACTTTCGCCGTCGGTAAGCTATTTCATTACTTCTTTATGCAATGCACATTTATTGTTTGGCGCAATAATCATTGTAAAATTTCATGCTTCTTCCACTCGTGTACGAAGCATTCACGAAAACCAAACTGCATGATTTCCTTTTTCTTTCGCAAACTGAATGACTTGGCATTTGAAACTTGCATTGTGTTTGTTTCGTTCGGCGAAAGCCATAACTATTGCTGAAGAAAGCCCTGGATGAACTGCACTTCACTAAAATCAAATGTGATATCGTTAAGTCTTTGATGTTCACATCAGAACCAACGCTTCAAATGACTAGAGAAAGAAGAAACATATGACTCCTAATTCCGCAAATTCACTTTGGTCGAAAGTGCACTACAAATTATGTTCCTTATTTCTCGAAATCCTAGAATAACATTCTCTTCCACATCCAGAATGAATACAAATCACCTCCTACCTTGCAGAAATATTTTCCCCAATAATCATTTCTCCTGCGCACCACCTTTATTGCTTGCCAACCTGCAATGTTTTCGCAATTGACATATTTGCTCGTGTTTCCTAAGGTATGAAATAATCAAGAAGAGCTGTTGCGGGATATGATGTTTTTGGTATTGCCAAACCACCATGTGTGTTTTATTGCTTTTTTTATTTACTAAAGACCTGATGCATTGTAATTAAGCGATATAAGAACTTGATTTATATGCGATCACGTTTTCTTATACAAAATGTTCCAAAAATGTGCTTATGCGTTGTAATTTCATTTATTCAAAACTCAGCCTAGTTTTATTTATAAAATTTTCAATAGCAAACGAATGTTTTAAGAAAACAGTTTAAACGTTTTGGGTCAAGATACTTTTCAAAAAAAGTCTAATCCAAGAATTATTTATATGAGAAATTTTTATCCAAAAACAAATGACGCACATTTTTATGTTTGAAATTTACTTTCATATTCCATGCCAAATTTAGTAAGAGATTTCAGGTTTTTACCAGCTAAAGGAAATCAAGGATTTCTAGAATAATTTACAAAGTCAAGGAAGAGTTCTGTCTATTGTTAATTGGTATTTTCATTTCCAAAATAGAACGTTGAAAATTAAATTTTGAGAGAAGTCTTTTTATTTTTTTTTGGCACGCCGCATAATGAGTTCATTCCAAAAAAGCTGAAAATAAAAGTATCAGTTTCTACATTTTAAATCATAATAAATAATTTACTAATTTGAAATTTAACCAGAAACAAGATTTTACTCCCACAAAATCCATCTTATCCATTTACACCATTTTGAGCACTTTTCTACTGAATATGCATTTCGTCAAATAGTACACTCTTTGTCCACAAAATATTCACTCGCTCTTTATTTGTGCAACCGTGGATATACTTCAATTAATAAACTGTTTTAAGTGATGCAAAGTTTTGTCTTTTCGAATATTAAACGGTTAATATTGCACAAAGTACGAAATCCTACTAATTATTCTTTCCTCCAATACCTAGACTTCTGTTTCGGAAACTTTCGTTTTGGTTATAAGAAATAAATCTCAAAACAATTGACTGATGTCCATCGAAATCAGACGGAGATACTTATGTTCAAAATTATTTCATAACGAGTGCAAACTTTTTCCTCATAAAATTATGAGTGTCGGAGAAACATATGAAGAGCTAGGCTTCGTAATTTTTACAAAACAAATGACTTTAAATTTAAAAGTACCAAAGCGCAAACATTTACGTTTTTCAAAACACATTTGTACTTGCAAGTCAATGCCTACCACAAACGACCAAGATCCGGTCTGAACTTTTGCAGACAGTGCACAGACATGCGTTTCGAGTACCTTTCATTTTGGTTATTTGCGTATGCCATATAACCTTCTCAAATCTTCTCATGCATGTGACTCAGAATTGAATTATCATTTTAACTGATATTTTTATGTGATATGTAACAATATTTTTTTTATTTTTCAGGATGAAGATTCAGGCCCTCTTTGCGCATACCAACTGTAATTTGAATAGCCAGTTTACAATAACAAGCTTAATAGTAACCGACCGTCATAGGGCCACGCCCGAGGCTTAAAGGAACGCGAATCTCTATCAAAGTTGCAACTTGTGCAAATGCAATTTTGACTTTAAAATTCTTTTATTTTCCCTTTCTCGTGTCAAAAATGTTTTTCTCTTCAATATTTAGTTTAATAACGTGAAACTTTAATTTAAATTTTTCTTTTCGCAATTTTTACTTTAAAAAGATTTTAAGTTCTTTCATTTTACAAAAGTAATACTGATTTTAAAAACTATAAATATTTCCTTTCGGTTTTTTATTTTAAAAAATTGCTTTTAAATGCTCACTTTATTTATTTTACAGAAATATTATATACTCTTATAAGCTAAAAATATTTCTTTTTCGTATTTCCATAAATGCCATTTTTTAAAAATACGAGGGCCATCCAGGAAGTAGATTACGTTTCCGTCTGTGTCCGCTAGGGGCGGGGCTAGCGCGGCCATCTTGGGGTCAGAGCGTTGCGCAGCTCAGTCTGCATCTAGCCGTGCTAGTGAGAGGTTCGTGCTGTGCTCCGTTCAGATACTGTGACGGTTTGAAATGTCTGCGTTAATTGAAAATCCCGCGAGCTGCGAGGTGCGCTCAGTAATAAGGTTTCTGACTGCAAAAAACTGTAAACCGATAGAAATCTATCGGCAGCTTCGTGAAGTGTATGGGGACAACATTATCACTGAAGGTGGAGTGCGTCAGTGGGTCATAAGATTTCAAAATGGCCGAACCAATGTTCACGACGAAGATCGAAGTGGGAGACCCAGCATAGTGACCGCCGAACTTCTCGAAAAAGTCGATGCTAAAGTCCGTGAAAATCGAAATTTCACAATAACGGAACTTTCTTTGAGTTTTCCACAAATTTCGCGAAGTTTGTTGCACGAAATCATCAGCGAAAAGCTTGGTTACCACAAGTTTTGTGCAAGATGGATTCCAAAAATCTTGACAGAGGACCACAAAAATCAGCGAATGGCTGCAGCGTTGAACTTTTTGGACGCTTACCATAAGGATGGTGACTCTTTACTCGATCGCATCGTTACTGGTGACGAAACATGGGTGAAACATGTGAACTGTGAAACGAAATTGCAATCAATGCAGTGGGGGCACACAAGTTCTCCCCAAAAACCCAAGAAATGCATGCAAACAATGTCGGCAAGGAAGATGATGGCGACTGTTTTTTGGGACAGAAAAGGTGTAATTTTGGTGGACTTCCTGGAAAGAGGCACTACAATAAACTCTCAAAGGTATTGCCAAACTCTCCAAAAACTCAGAAGAGCAATTCAAAACAAGCGCAGAGGAATGTTGAGCTCTAAGATCTTGTTGATTCACGACAACGCCCGGCCCCACACGGCAAATGTCACTCGTAAAGTTCTTGAATCTTTTAAGTGGGAGTTGTTTCCTCATCCGCCGTACAGTCCCGACCTGGCACCGAGCGACTTCCACCTATTCCCAGCAATGAAGAAGTGGCTGGCTATGCAGCGTTTTGATGACGACGCACAGCTGCAAGAAGAGGTAACGAAGTGGTTGAAGGCGCAGGCGGCCGAATTTTTCGACGAAGGAATTTCCAAGCTCGTACATCGCTACGATAAATGCCTTAATTTGTATGGTGACTATGTAGAACAGTAGTATTTGAGTGTGGCTTTCATCTGTATATAATAAAATTTGTTTCCTATACTTTGTTTATTTTTTTATTCCAAAACGTAATCTACTTTCTGGATAGCCCTCGTATTTTACTCCTTTTTATTAAGGGGTGTTGGAAACCCTATAGCAACATTGTTAAATTGGCCATTTTTGGATTACCTTTTCTGAAAATCTGCTGTTCTTAAAGGCTTGAAGGTTTTTACGTAATTAAGGTACATATATCGCCTCGCGCCCTTTCAACCACGAGGCAGGTTCGTCTATGCACTCGCCATAGTAGGAAAATAATCTTTGAAATTTTATCCTCTAATTTATTACACATAACGGTACACAATACACAATAAAACACATATCACTAGTATAGTATACATTCAACCATATACATAATATAACGCGCGCAAAACATGTTTTAAGTAATCTCTTTCCACACGGCATGGCTGCCGGTCCAATCGCTAAAGTACCAAGTCTCGTATTCACCCCACCAGCCTGCCTCGATCGGTTTTTCCGAGGAATCTGGAATTCTTTTAATACCGTGTCTTTAATCATAATATAGTTATTTAAATCCATTTCATCGAGAGTCGCGATCAAACTTTTAACTTATGTTTCTAAACTCTGCAAAATAATTTTCCCTTCTTCAGAAATTTTATAGAGATTAAACATCACTTCAGCATGATGTAAAAAGAACAGCCATTCCTCAGCTTTCGATGGTGGGTCAATCATACTCCTTTCATTATTTTCAAATGTTTCAATAATCGTTTCCCTTGCTCTTAGAATTTGAAACCCCATCATCCTCTGATTCCGATATGCTTCCTTCTTTATCTATTTTCCTACGCTCTATTTCTTTAATTTTTATCTCGCTCTCTCTAATTGTGTTTCCCTAAATCCCATCTCTTTTAACCGGTTTTTAGCCGCATCTGTCTCCAACTTACACTTTTCTAACTGTAGCTCCATTTCCTTTAACTTAATTTAAGTCTGCATGATTCTTCTGACACCCTATTTCTCCTTTTAAGACCCTTATTAATCTGTGATATTTCCGTTTTACAGCTTTACACATGCAATACAATAATAACACTTGATTTTACAGGCAAACATACATATTTCATTACTACTGAATACTACCATTATTCACTTAGCATACAATATCATTAGGGAACACAATAATGAATAATAGATTCTCATATTAAACTTTTAACATATATTTAACCATATATTGTTAAACACATAAATACACAAAGAAATATGCTAATCTTTTAAATTAGAATGAAAATAAAATGATTTGAATACTGCGGCATTGCGCCGTAACGCATTTTCGCATTCCTGTAGTGACACACATATTAAACGTATTGTTTCAAATGGTTAAACTAATAAATTTTTAATCAACTTATTAACTTCAGTGAGTAAAACATTTTGGTAAAACAAGACAACAAACAAGTCCGTACGACCTTGCTTAGTAATCTGAGTAAACAATCAAATGCTTCAGAATCACTTCTGATATCATATTTTTGAACTATTTTAACTTTCATTTAACATGCAATATCTCCTATATCTTGATAAAAAAAGAACCATAATTTCTCATTTGCATATAAAATATACTTTCTCAGTGTCTACTGGCTGTAACGCCTGACATTCTAAGCATTAACAGACATTCTAATTATTAACAGACATAAAACCAATTTATTTTTCTCAGTTAATATGGTTAACGTATAAATTAAGAAGGACCTCTGATCCCGATAGTGGAAATGTTGAACGAAGAGCACAACTTGACGCTGTAAACTTTAATCATGAGCACACTGCACTGGCACGTAACTTGACATGATTACAACACGGTAATTCATATTACCCCTG
Source organism: Stegodyphus dumicola (assembly GCF_044657685.1). Taxonomy (NCBI): domain Eukaryota; kingdom Metazoa; phylum Arthropoda; class Arachnida; order Araneae; family Eresidae; genus Stegodyphus; species Stegodyphus dumicola. Next base: position 259,669,750 of record NC_140771.1, on the reverse strand, counting down.
ATTTAACTTTTCACGATTTCACTAGGATGATGAACACTGATGATCCCATTTTACCGCTCACTGGCTGTTAACTTTTTAGCACATCACACTTTCACAAATCGAATGAATTTATTCGCACACATGGCCCTAAACTCGCCATTTTCTTTCGTCATAAAAATCTTCTCACATCGTAGATCCATTCGTCAAGTATCACCGAATTTCATTTTATAACTTTCAGTAACTTTTTACGACGATATTTAGTTATTATTTTCACTATTTAGTGGTTTCCTTTTTCACAATCTTATCCTATCGACTGCGCCGATTTGCACCTCGCGCCGTTTCAACTCCGAGGCGGGTTCGTCTATTTCTCATGCACTCCCTATAATAGGAAAATAATCTCCATTAGCTTGGAAATTTTAGCCACTAATTTATTACACAATACACAATAAAAAAAAACACCACTACTATACATTTAGCTCAAGTTATCTCTTTGCACACGGCATGACTGCCGGTCCAACAGCAAAAGTCACAAGTCTCGTATTCTTCCCACCAGCTTGCTTCCACTCTGTTTTCCGGCGTAACTATTTCCCTTCTATTAACCGCCTTCCGCCGCTTGCGTATAAAATGTTCTGGAAACGTCTTTCGCTAAGGGAAGGAACATCACAATACTTAGCTGAATATCCTGAAACGAGCTTTTTAATCATTTTAAATTTTAGAGTATTTTACAGAATATTTTATTACGCGTAGTAAAATTGAGCACTGATAATAATAAAAAGCTCATTTCGGCAAATATTTGGAAACGTAGTAAGAAAGGTATAAAAATTTCAGATACCTGTGAGCAGTAGTTCTTGAGAATAGGTACATCGAGTATAAAAAAATCACGTTCGGAGAAAAACGCGTTTTTATGTAAAAATTCTCAATTATCAAAGCATTCAATGACAATTTAAATCTAGATTTTGTACAGTTCTAATTTTCATAGAGGTTAAAGAATGGTGTTTTAAGAAAGCTAAAATTTTAAAGAATTTGAAAATGCAAATATCAGAAATCCTCATTTTATGAAAGGTTTTGGGCTTTCAACACCCCTCCAACTATTCTATTCTTTAAAGTCCTTTCTCTTTTTTTCTATTCTGGTAAAACTTGATATATAAATTTAATTATTGGTCTTTTAATTTTTAATTTTATATCTCTTGTCGCATTTTTCTTTAACGATTAACATTTTGCATTTTGCTTATTATTATTATATTAAAATTATGCAACATGAACAAATATTAAATGATGAGATGCTCAATTAAAAACAAACACAGATTTAATGATAAAAGGGAAATTTTTAATGTCATTACAAACAAGATTTCAAGAGGTTCAAGAGGACGTTGCCTAAAAAAAAGAAAACAATTCGTCGTTTCCGGAAGAAATGAAACTTTAAAAAATATTTTCGTTGTCACAAAAACAAGACTTTTTGAAACATTACGTTATTCAAACTCTTACGTCACTTCCGAGTGTCACGTTATCTAAGATGGCATAGGTTTCGGCTACGTACCCAAGCCTCTGGAATCTCCTGAGGGCGGTTGGTTACTACACCCGTACCAACGGTAGTGAACTTCCGGTGATATCCTTCTGTCTGTACCTGAATGAAACTGGCTCTTTTTGACAGCACACTAGCGAAAAACTAAAAAATCATGATTTAAATAATTTAACTGGTATTTTGAGGACGAGGATTTAGATTAACTGCTGATGATTTTTTATTTAGGTGATCGTGAGTATATGGTTTAGTGATGAAGAGTATGAATAATTGAGTAGGATGATAATAAAACTTTAGGTGATTGAGCTTTGTATTTAGGAGAAGTTCTTTTATTTTGACGACGACTTCAATGATGATGATGAATATGATACATAGGATGGTTTAGAATGACTGATGTGATTTGGGGGATGATGGTTTATCTTATTCTGACGATGATGGTGACGCGATATACATGATGGTTAAAATGACGATATGTATTAAGTGATAATAAATATTTAGATGAATTTGATGGTGACATAGTTTTGACTGATTACGATTTTATACATGATGTGAGAGTGATTTATATAATACTTTAGAGGAGTTAGACAATGAAGACGATGATTAAATGAGGATGAAGAAGATGATGATTTGGTTAATATTGCTTTCTATTTAGGCGATCTGGAGGATAATGATTTATCTATCACGACGATGATAATGGTGATGATGACATATACGACGGTTTAAACTGATGGTGTGATTTCGATGATGATGATTATTTAAATGATGGTTTTGAATTATCTGGTTATAATTTTATAATTTCTTTCTTTATTATTCAGATAACAATTTTGATGGTGATTTAGACGGTTGAGGTGATGAATACGATGATCAAATGAGAATCATGTTGTTGATGGTGGTGATTTAGATGATACTGCCTTTTATTTAGTTGATTAGAGAGATGATGATTTATCTTAATTTTACGATGTTTTCAATGACGATGATGATAATATATATATATGATGGTTTAACATGAAGATGTGTTTTGGGTAGTTATGCTTAGTTAGATGTCTTAGATGATTATTTAAATTTAGCAGAGGAAGTTGATTGGATTTAGAAGGAAATTTATATAGATGATGATTTCAATGAGTTAGATATTGATTTAGATGAAGGTTAATTCATTTGATAATGATTATTTAAACAATACGAGGGTCGTCCGAAAAATTACTTTGCCGCAAACCATAAAAAAAAAGCGTTATTACCTGAAAAGACCTATTGCAAAAGATACAGCTATATTTCTGCTACTTCTCTGCATAAGAAATATCGGAACTGTACCAATTGTCATAGCGTCGGTTACCTATTTCCATTAGAGTGTCGTAGAAGTCTGTCGCCTGGGAAGGAAGGCAGCCCGTCACAGTTGTCTACAACATTTCACCTGTGGGAAACCGTGCCCAGAAAAGAACGTCTTCAGGTGCAATAACACGTGGAAATACTTGACAGCAAGATCGGAGCCATAGGATGGATGGTCAGACATTTCCCAGCTAAACGTCTGCAACATATATTTTGTGGAATTCCCCGTGTGCGTCAGATGTTGTCGTTGGACACCACAATACCAGCACTGAGCATCCCAAACCATTTGTTCTGAATGGCTCTTCAGATGTTCTCTAGTAAAGCGCAATAAAGATCAGCTTTCACCGGAGCATCACTCGCCAATACGTCAATGAGCAGAATGCCTTTACAATCCCAGAATACAGTGTATATCAATTTCCGTGCATAGACTGACTGAAGATTGTCCGGTGCGTGGATCCCTGTGACGCCAATCAATCGTGAGTTGCTGGTTTCTGTGGTGAAGTGAGCGACCGACATCTCATCACCTATAACGATTCTGTTAAATTGCGTTCAATAAACTGATTTATGTATCTTCTGGCTCTAGTTCTTTGTGTTTAAGTTTTGAGTATTCGAAATAGAACTCAAATGCAATCAATCATCTATATAGATTACATACCAATTCATATATTTGAATTAAATACATATTTACTTACCGGCCCGAAATTTGCTTAACACGTTGAGCGCGGCGCCGGTCTCTGGGGACCGACAGTGAACTTTCCGTGTGGCCGGCGTCGGTCCCTGGGGACCGGCACTGGAATTTTCGTTTGCCTGGCGTCGTTCCCCGGGACCGACAGTATAAGTTAAAAAATAAATATAGTCTCAATGAAATGTGATCAAATTTAGCTTTAATGAAATGTATTGAAACATTCTAAACAAAAATTCGGCTTAGCTTTAAAGCTTATCTCGCTGTTTAATAAATGACGAAAAATCACAAATGACATAATTTTGTAGGAAAAAAAAGTATACGTCCCTTTGTCAATTGATTAAACTAGATCTAGATAGAATAATCCAGGAATGAGGGAGCCCTGGTGTGAACTGAAATAAAACTGCATAAACTTCGGGAACTAAGTAATAATTAAATTTAGTAATAGTATTAAATGTGAATCAACAAAGTACAGAGCGATTTATCACATCACAACCATTTATCCGTATCATATGATGACAGATAAATTGAAACCAAGTTATTTAGATAAATATGAAAATATTAAAGAAGAACTTATCCGCCTGCACAATAGAGAATCCTACAAATACTTTGCTTTTCTATCTAAAGAAATATGTAATATTCCGATGATTACCATTCATAAAATAATCATTGATAGTTGGTAGCTCCAAAATATATGTCTGATAACCTTGAAAAAAGTTGTAATAAATGAGAAGATAGCTTACAGGTGTTGTAGACAGCAGAAACTGAGACATTTATAATTTCAGTTTTAGATCAAGTTTTTCCCTTTCTTTGGGTTTTCTATTTGTTCGCCGTATTTTTGGTAACAGGCATTGATTCGAAGAAAAATGCATCTTAAAATAAAGTGATCAAATATATTTATTTTAGAAAAAAATACTATCGAAATTTTATCTACCACTTTCTTCTTAAGCAAATGTCTTATAAATAATTTAATTTTTTCCCGCTCAAAACGTTAATGTAACAGATAACATAGAAATATTTTTAAATAACTGTTTTACCAATTTTAGGTAAAATGGTGGTTATTGAGAATATTATATTTAACTTTTAGAATCGTAGCTGTGTTTTTCAGTCTGCCGTTCGCCCCAAAATGTTTCTGCAGTAAACGCAGTTTCATTTCCCACACGTTTAATGCAAGTTAAAAGGGAATCTTTCAATTACCCTCTTCACGACAAAGTGTCCCAAATCTTACTGGGTGCTCTGGAAAATTATCTTGTTCGCAAGAGCAAGAATTCTAGCTAGAGGCTTGAAGAAAATTTTACGCGGGGTTGAAGAAAGCGCTTTTGTAGCTGCATCTTATTAATTACATGGGAGAAATTATATGTAAATTGTATCCACTTCGCATGTTTGCGAACTTTCCTTTTTTCAGGAATCACAGTGTTCACAGTAAAGTACAATTCAATACTTCCATTCTCACACATGTGTGTTTTAAGATCGTATTTCACTTTGTGCTTATAAGTGGTGCAAATATCATTGTTGATTAACACAACGTATTACATCGGTGTCCAGGGGATCGGATTACACCTTACATATAGCTTTAAAGACAAAATTTTTACGACTTTTTTTAGATATGTAAGTATTTTTATTGAAATTATATGTGAATTTTCATATTTGTCATGTAATGTAACATGAAATGTTCAAAAGCGAAGGTGCTCTACCGAAAAAATAAGAATACAGGGCAATTCTATTTAACATTGAGTAAATGATTTTCTCCCTAAATTGGTGAGATATCGCCAAGCTCACGATGGTTTTGGAAGTTAATTTTTGTCGTTAAATTTACAGCTAAATCGTCAATAGTCGCCGAAACTGGCGACGATTTGGAGAGATTTTGGTCCCACCGCTGTATAGCTCTAATGGGACATTGTAAGTGAATAACTGTAATTGATCCTATATGCAGCTGTAGACGTAACTTTAACCGAATATACCCTTCAGTAATTTCGATAAATGGAATTTACCAGAGATTTCACGGCGGCCGGATGAAACCTTTGCAAAACCGGAGAGAGCATTAGCTCTCCCTAATTGTTACTTCCTACCTGAGTTGTAGCTCAGTTATGAGTCGTAGGTTTAGTCATAATCTCAATTCGGAGTGTTGAGATATCCGACAAAATTTCGTCTTTTAGATCCGCTTTCCATTGCGCTATGCTTAATGTTCTTAGTAGCCTTAAGTGTAACTGCTCTTCTGGTCTGCGATATTAAATGAGACTTACCAGTGTTTTTGTAAAAACTTCGAGAACACTAAGATATTTTTTGGGTAAAATACATTTTATGAATCTATCATCGGTTCTATGTACGTAGCGTGTCTCATGAATATTTGTTTGAATATCTTGTATTTACACCGCTATTTACCAAAAGGAAATAATCTTTTTAAATTTTCCTATTTAAGGTTATTGCTTGGATATTTTTCCGATGTGCAGTTTCATGGTTTTGAAATTATTTACCATATTGTGGCTTTGATCGGTAAAAATTAACACGGATTGCTGTATATGAGAAAAGGAGTTGCTGGCAAGTATTTTTCACTCCTTGTCGAGTGATAAAGACCGTAAAATACTAGTAATTTGGCCCGCGTTCGAATCCAGGCTAATGTCTCCCATGCGTAACATCCAGGTTTATTGTCAGTTTTCCCAATGTGTAACGGGTACAATAAGGAACCGTTGGTATTAGAAATTCGTCCTCGACGAAACCTCTTCCCTTAGAATAGTGGACTTTGTGTGCTTTGCCTTGACAGAATGATCTAGTTTAGCGTATAATAATTCATTAACTGAGTTTGGCGCAAAATGTAATGATTTATGGGTAGGAAATTGCGCACGGCACTCTGAAAACTGATTTTGACATAAAGTCGAGACTCAATTTGTGCTTTTGCCTGGATGCAAACTGTCGTTTACATGGACGTTATTCAGTTTGATGTTTTAGTTATGTATTCTGGTGTTCAGCGGGAATATATCCTGCTCTTACCAGAACTTATTCAAAATTTCCTAGTAAAACGATGACTAATGATATATTATTAGGTTATTTTTTAAAGATATTTCTAAAGTGTTTTAAACTAGGAGTAAAATAGCCTTCCAGTTAATAATAGTAGAAAAGGTCAAAAGATACCTCCCCACAATATGCTTGTATTTGATCGTAATTGCTGAAAATCTAGCTTTTCCAAAATGTTCAATAAAGAAACGGAGAGCACTCGCCTTGAGGTTTCTTTTCTGTTTTTAGTAAACGAATCCATGAATGATAAAATAGCTTTGCTGAAATCTCGGAATAATCAGAATTCACAACAAGGATCTAATTTTTTGAATCCATTTAATAAAGCAATTATAGTGACAAGCGCAATTACAGCGTTTTACAAAATATAGTATGCACTCAAAATTCTACGCTGCTACAACTCAAAAAAGCATTATTTTTAAAGTTACATGTAGAAGAACGTTCACGATATTCTCTTCTATTGATTATTATGATTTATAAATGAAGCTCAACAATTTTCAGCGTCACAGTTTCATTCGTTGCCTCTTTTTCATGGAGCGTCCAAATCGTGATTTTTGAAGCACAACCTCGTACAACAGCACCTACATTACAATAACAATACTTTACTAGTTTAGATAATAATATGATCGATGATGAAAAATATAAAAAATTATCTACTATGTATCTAAATCACTTTACATAAATTCCCGTGTCGTACACTTAGTACACCAGTTAGTGTGTCCTGTCACCAGTTAGTACACCCTGTCTGCCGTGAGTATCGCTGATTACTTGAACGCTGAATATCTATCGTAGTGTTTAATGCGTCTTAGGTTAAGTTTCCCTTTTTATTTTGCTTACATTCTTCTGCACGCTTGGATAACTGAAAACTATACATCAGCGTAAGTTTTTAAAAACCACTGAATTCAATACTGGGCTACAACTTCTATTTCTTTAACATTAGGCAGATTAAAAATCAATTACCAGGATGAGCAAGAAGGAAACGAAAGGTACGTTACTAAATTTCGTGCAAAGAAAGGATTCCTCAAAACCAAGTACGTCGTCCGCCCCTTCCGATACAGATGAAACTGAATATAGCCTACAATCTGCCCAAAAAAAAAAAAAAAAAAAAAAAAAAAAAAGAAAAAGAAAAAAGAAAAAGCTTTGTAAAACACTACTATATCGCAGACTATTTGAAATATGCTTTTGTCCTTTGGCCACAATCAGAAGATTCCAGAACCTGAATGTGTTGTTTGTAGAGATGTTCTTTCCAACTAAAGCATTATTATGAATTCCGATTACTTCATTTGTTGCCAGCTGAGGACGAGAAAAGGTTAACAAGTGGCGCTTCAGGTATGGTAGATAAGAGATTCTCATTCGCTTGTCCAGTGACTGTCACTGATCCGTTTCTGTATGCAAGAGTTTCTATTTGTAATATTGTGTAGGAATCTATGAATCGTCACTTCAATTATGGTGCCAACTACTACAGAGTTTTTACCATACTTTCAAATAGTGCCAATGGCAGCTCGCGGTTGTTTAATAAATCAGTGGTGCGTAGAGCACCGCGTCTGCAGGCGAAATTCTGGTCAAAGTTGGAAAGTTACAGATCGTAAATGACATACGTGAGTTCAAGTCATAAGGAATTAAATGTGTATAATCGGGTCCTATTTAAAACTAGAGTAGGTGCTGGCTAGTGAATAGCAGTTTTGACATGCAGAAGATAGTTCTAATCAGACTGGGATGAAAAGCGATAATATAAGTTTATTGAGCCGTATCACGTGACTTAATAGAGCATTGTAATTGATGCGAATTTCTCAAAGGTTTATTTACTTATATATTATAATTATACTGATACGTGATAATTACAATATTTACTTACCTTTATGTTTAAATATGATTGTAGGCAAATGGTAATAAGAATATTACAATTAACTTATCTAGTAATTCTTGAATACCTTGAAAAGTTTTTTGGGGGGTGGAAGTAGGGAAAAAACATCAGTCCGCGAAATGTTTTCGTACGTTTTACAGCGGCCCACCAGCGGCCGAGCGGCAAAGTCGCTGAACACTGGTAGTTCGGTCTGAGGTTCGAATCCCGCGAACGGGCTGGCTGCATGGGTGTTTTCGTGGTTTTCCCCATGCATAACGTGTATACGAGTAAGTTTTCATTAGAAAATTCTCCACGAAGGCATCCCTCCCCTTAGGCAGATAGCAGTAGTGTGCTTTGCTGTAATTAAATACACCAATACACCGTAAGTTTCACCGGTCCGCGGACCATAAAATGTTTCGAAGCATTGACTAGAGCATTCGCGTAAGGAGTAGAACTACAGCTACTGGTCATTTACGTTGGGATTGTTCTTCTTAAGCACTTTGCCATTTGTCTTTGACTTCTAGTGGATATAAATTCTGGACCGGTCTCAAATAACCTGTCCAGAATAGTCTCAAATAAGTCTCAAATAACCTCTCATTTTCACAATTTAAGTATGCTTGATATTTATGCATTTTAGATTTTAAAAATGTCTGGTTACACAAAATAACTACTTACTTTTCGGATACCTAGAAGCCCGTTGCCGGAATGAGCCGTCTTCACCCATTAAAATAATGGGTAAATGTACCAGTGATTTTTGAGGATCTGAGAAGTGAGTCTTTGAAATGAAGCCTAGAAAAACACTTTTTATGAGAGGTGGGGGTGTAAATCCGGGGTTTATAAGAGTTTGATTTTGCGCTGTTGTTACGAAGTAAAACTTTCAAAGGGTATAGTGGCCTTTTTTTTAGTGACATCAAATAACTCATCAAATAAATAGATATTACACGGCTTTCAAATTGCTTTATACTGTAGTAGAAATTAGCGCATGTTTGGAAGAAAACAAATGACTCCTAAGACAAAATTACTTTTTAACTAATTCATTACAAGCAAAATATTTGTAATAACTAGTTTAAGCTTAGACACTGTGTTTTATATAATACACCTTGTAGCAATCAAATCAATCACAATAAATTTATTAGGCCAATCACTCACTGATTCAACTAACCATTCCGGCCCAGACTGCCATAATCTTGAAGACAACAAATATTCGGGTGAACATCCTCGAGATAAAATGTCCACTGCATTGGACTTTCCATTACAATGTCTCCAGTTATTTGTGCAGGTTAATGATTGTATTTCAGATACTCGATTTTTTACATCGTTCAGGAGCACTATGAATCCAGTGAACCACTATCATACTGTCAGTCCACAGATAAATATTTTCCTAATGAATTGAAAACAGCTCTTTTAAGCTTTTAACAAGTCTTGGCGATGTTAATGCTCCTAGCAGCTCTAACCTTGGAAGTGTGCGTTTTTGTTTTATTGGTGCAATTCTAGATTTTGCCATAATGAATGCTACCTGTCCTTCTTCAACTGAGATAAAATATACAACTGAACCCTACGCTTTAATAGATGCATCAAAAATAAGTAAAGTTCGATATCCTTTTTTTGATTAAATTTGCAGGCGAAATATTCTCGAGAAATTTCACATTTCTTTAACTTTTCAATTTCACCCCTCCACTCGGACCACAACTGCTTACGTTCAGTTGGCACTTCGTCGTCAAATTCTAAACCCAACTGCCAAAGGTTTTGCATTATCTATTTTGCACATAATAAAAATGGCGCGAAGAAACCTACTGGATCGAAAATACTAGCAGTCACCTTTAATATATTTCTTTTTGTAGTTTTTCTACAACTATTTAATGTTTCGCACAAGTTGTCTATGTTCAAGGAAATTACATCTTTACTCGTACACCAGTTAAGCCCTAATACTTTTAAAGAACTATTTAGCTCATTTTCTGATTTAATTATTCCACAATCATCCCAAAGTTTTTTGAGTTTCTCGGAATTTGTATTAAACTGACGCAAATTCATTTCGGCATCTTTAAGCGCGCAATAGGCTCCAGTACTTAACTTAAAAGCCTGTTTCACAGAATCTGCACGATAGAAAACATCAGCTACGTAGATCGAACAGTTCAACATCTCAAAAATATCTGGATTTTCTAACTCTATTTTCTTTATATGCTTTTTTACAGTGTACGCCAGAATGAAAGGGCTACATGACACACCGAAAGGAACGCGAGTCATTCTATGATGTTTCAAATTCTAATTATTATCAAAATATAAAAACCGTAATACATCTCTATCAATTTCAGAGATTCCAATCTGGAGAAAGGCCTTTTCAATGGCTGCTGAGAACGCATGTTTGTATTGTCTGAACCGCAATATCAAGTCCAAAACAGAAGGATTCAAATTTGGGCCAGGCATCAAACAATTGCTTAGAGATACCCCATTACACTTCGAAGATGCGTCAAACACGATACGGACTTTAGTTTTTGATACATGTTTTCTTACAAATGGAGAATGTGGCATGTAATACATTTTACTACTATCACAACTTTCAATTTCGCACTCTTCAATTATTTCATTTTTTAACTGTTCGTTTATTATGCTATCATAATTCGCCCTAAGCCATTCATCACTTTTTAGTTTATTAACCAAAGATACTAGACGTCGCTTGGCATTTTCTAAATTATTACCCAAGTTTGCATGATGTGATTTCCATAACAAACGAGCTACCGTATTTTTCGCCGTATAAGACGCACCGGCATATAAGACGCACACAATTTTAAAGGAGGTAAATCTAGAAAAAAAAGATTATGAACCAAATTCTGTAGTAAAATATTTTATATCAACTGTATAAAGTTAACAGCAGTTTAAGAAAAATTTTATGTCAACCATGTAACATACTAAGAGCTATCTTTACTCTCATAAACAGTCAGCAAACAGTGAAAGTAACAAAAATAAGGCTGTCATGTTTTTATTCTAACCCCAAGAATTCCTCTTCTTCGCTGCTATCAGAAATGAGGAAGGACAGATTCACGCAGTCATTGTCATCACTTTCTTCCTCACTGGTGTCAAATAAGACTTCGTCTTCTGATCCATCCAAGACATTACTAATGCCACACTTCTTGAATGATTTTACAACAATGTCTTTCTTTACGGAGTCCCATGACCTTTTAACCCATTCACACACTTGTGTGATAGTGGGCCTCTTCATCCGTCCCAGCTGCCATCCAGGTGTTCCACTCCTCTCGCATCATAACTTTGAACGGTTTGTTAATAGAAACGTCCAGAGGTTGCAGCTGGCTGGTAAGACCACCAGGAATCACAGCTATTTGGGTCTTAACTTCCTTAAAGTTCTTTTTAGTAGTTTCTGGAAGGGAACGGAGTGGCCGAGTATTCCTGCGGTAAGGTATGTATGCAGAGGTGAAGGGGCAGCGGAGGGCCATGGTGGGCTTTTGTATTTGCCGTATAAGACGCAGGCACTTTCCCCCCCTGATTTTGGGGAGAAAAAGTGCGTCTTATACGGCGAAAAATACGGTAAATTTCGAAAGGAAAAAAGAATTTTTTTAGCTAATTACGACGGTCACTTAATTGCATTTAATATGGGATCTTCAAACATTATCCGTAATCCTACTTCATTTAATCAACTGGGTTCTTTTGAACACTTTCACATGATTAAAAATTTCTCTTGTTTACTTGTTCCTTGATAATATTTTTCAAATCTCGCTCTTTCAAATTTCTAATATCTTTATATTTCATTAATATTTTATCTCATCACATCATGTTACATTCTTTCTCTTACAAAATCGTTTGGCTCCTCCCACTAATGAAATTTCCTTTCCCTGTTCTATGAAGCGACGCAGTCGCAGATGTAGGTATCCAAGCATTGCCTTACCATGTATATAGCAAGTGAAATTACTGAGTATAACTTTTTCTGTCCTAGCATTAAGTTCAGGAGATTTGAATGGAAGGCATTCAGATACCATTTTAGCAAAATAGGAGGTGATGAGCAATTACATTCGTAGAAAGCAATTATAGTTATTTGGCAGATACTGTTTAGGCATAACTTGGTTGTAGGAATATCGTGCGAGAATCCGCAGTGAGGTGAGATCATTCATTTTGTGTTACGAAGCGCAGTTACTCGAGAGGCATCGTAGGTTGGACTTAACTAGCTGCTGTCCTCAGCGTAGTAGGAGTAGACCGTTCTGAAATATCTGAATAATGCAATAAAAATTATTGTTATTCTTGAAGTATATTTTATATAGAAACATATGGTGGTGAAGGTTAGTTTAGCAAATATATTTTATTTTGTTATCAGAAACAAATAAATAAGTGAATTTGTAAGACAAGCAAAGCTATAAATTATTTGTGACTATAATTTGCATTTCATGTCACCATTCTTGAGATAAAAATATTGTGAAATTTTTTTATCACGCCTCTCGCTTAAAATACTTACTTAGGTTAATGTTTATGGGTTTTCATCCGCAGAGAACCCGTTGGCGCCGTTCCATTTTTACTCGCCAAGCTCGCGTTTCATCGACGCTTGAGGCGAGTCGTAAACGTGATACTTTGTAAACGTGATTTTTAGTGCATGTAAATTCTAGTTAGCAGACTAAACAATATATTAAGCATATGGTAGTAAAAATTCACAGATAATAAGCATGTAGATGTAAAACTAACAGGTTAAACGTGATATACGGAAATAAATTGGTATTAAATTTAAACAGAAATTAATTATTAAATTATTAACTTTTGTTATGAATTTTGCTGATTATGATACTTCTCATTTTAACCTATGCCATTTGACATAAAATCAACCTGCTACTTACTAAACCGCTAGCCTGACCAAGTATGTGACATTATGAGACAAAAAAAAAGTTACATAAAGTTAGTAAAATGTAAATGTCACTTCTTTCAAATATGCCCAACTATTATAAGCGTAAAATATTTAATGCTACTTGATCAATTACTTAAAGTTTATTTCATTTTCAAACTTATTAATAATTATGTTAATTCATGTTTAGTAATAATACATACTACTTATGGATCTATTTTATTTTTAGGATGGTATTACAAATGTGAAATGCAGGCATCGCTAATATTTTTAATTGAATTTATTCAGTTCGCGTTTACTCATAGGTCCTGAATTTTTTTTCATTAATGGTCCTTAATTTCTGTGTGCAGAAATGTGTATGAACTCTGATTAACAGTTTTCAGTATTTTTTTTTTTTTTTTTTTTTTATGTTACTTGCATGCAGGTTAAAGTAATTTACATTGAAACAAATACCCATCCTTTTCATAATTTATTTCACAATACTAATAACCTTCAACAGTAATCAAATTTTCTTCAGTAGCATTGTTAATAAAACTTGAACATTACACATTTCATTACTTTTCAAGAGTCATTTGAACTATATTCCTTACACCAGCAGTGGTTTGCTAATTTTGATGACCATGGGAATACATCAAACTATTCTGTCACAGATAATCAGTAATAAATAGTATTTATTATTAAAATTTAATAATCTATTTATGTCACACCTGTCATCCTCTGAAAGGTTATTGTAAGAAAAGCATTAACAATATATTGTTACAATTTTACGCCATAAAATTTGATTTATTATCATAGTTTTAGGTGAGAATAAACAATAATAAAAATAAAAGCATTACTTAATTATTTAAAACGCACATTTTTGCGGAGTACGAAAACGAATTATTTGAGCGTTTCGAACCTCATGGTTCTGCGTGCGTACAGCTGTTAATAATTAAGAACACAACGTGAACAGCCGTGTTACAAATTAGCATTCACCCCTCCCGCTTTATTTTCTTCCTTTCATCCCGAACCGAGAACCGGGATCTACGAAAATATTTCTATCTATTCGTTGTTAAAAAATTAAGAAAAAAAGTAATAAATAAAAGAAGAATAATAGAAATCTGCAAATGCGAAGAACCACAGTGATAACGAAACAAAATGGACGCAAGATGAATGGTTGCAACAAGCGAATAGGTTGAATCCGCTGGGTTACCAGATTTTAACTATTATCGCCAAATTTGGCAATGTTTACATTCACCGGGTTCTCTCCGGAAGTGCTTCCATGTTTATTGCCCTAAAATACTGCATAATGTTTAATTTAGAAGTAAAATATTCTTTAAGGTTTTGTTTTATTCATAACTGAAGCTTCAGAAGGAGGGGCCACAAAGCAAGGCGGAGCAAAGCAACACATCGTGAAAAGTCACCGTAATGTAGTGCCATCTAACGATGCTGAATTTAACTATATCTGTCATGTAAATAGATAATATTATTTGATATGTTTTGAAAGTCGCGATCTGTAATTTGCAATATAATATGTTATATTAATGTTTTTCTTATAAAATATAACTTTTCTCAATATCTGTTAAAAATGTATAAATTTTCATTTCATTTTTCATTCATTTAATTTTTTTTTATCTTTCACTCCTTCTCTTTCTCGTTTTTGGTTTAGCGGTCACCTAACAGAAGTAACTTTGGTTTATGTAATTACGGCAAAGCCAGAGGGCTATTTACCTAAGTGGAGGGATGCCTTCGTGGAGGACTTTTCTAAGGAAAACTGCCTCGTATACATGTTACACACGGGAAAAACCACGAAAACCGCCTGTCTGTTCGCGGGATTCAAATTCGAGCCGAACTGCCAGTGTTCAGTGACTTTACCGCTCGGCAGCTGCTAACAGAAATAGAGCGACCGTTTTCCTTAATATATAACCATTCTCTTCCAATGAAAATTGCCTTTTTAGGCTAGAACTTTGTTAATACGTTCAGGAAAATGGGCACCAAAAATTTTCCCATTACCATGTAGCATTACCATGTCATTCTGCAGCTTCAGTTATGAATAAAACAAAACTTTAAAGAATATTTTACTTTTAAATTAAACATTATGCACTAATTTAGGGCTATAAACTCGAGAGCCTAACCTAAGTAAGTATTTTAAGCGAGAAGCTTGGTCAATAAAATGTTACAGAATTTTTATCTCAAGGATGGTGGCATGAACTAGGTCAAAAATAATTTATACCTTTGCTGGTCTTAAAAATTCACTTTTTTAAATTGTTTTTAATAACAAAATAAAATATATTTGCTAAACTAACCCTCACCGCCATAGGTTTCTATAAAAAGTATAATTAAAGAATAACAATATTTTTTATTGAATTATTCAGATTTTTCATGACAGGGAAAGGGAATTCCATTAGTGGCATTAGCCAAACGATTTTTTAAGGGAGGGAATGTAACAGGATGTGATGAGCAAAATAGTAACGAAACGTAAATATATTAGAAATTTGAAAGCATTTGCAGAGCGAGATTGGAAAACAATTATCCTTAAGTAAACAAGAAAAAATATTAATGATATAAAAGTTGATAAAATGAAGAAGCTTTACGGATAATTTTTGAAGATCCCATATTAAAATGTAATTGTGAATTACATTTTAATACGGGAATTTGAAGAGACCGCCGTACTTAGCTAAAAAAATTCCTTTTTTCCTTTCGAAATTTAATTCATATTCCCTGACAAGAAATTTCAGCGCTTTTTCAATGTGGCCAATATAGACCAAACAGCACGATACATATCAAACAATGCTAAATTAACACAATAATTGAAAGCGAGTATGAGATCTTCAATAATCGATAACTGAATTTTACTGATAAGTGAAAAAAATAACTTAAATATTGAACTTAATGGAGAAGTCGAGAAATTTTGTAATTGATTGTAAATTTAAATAGTTATTGGGTACGCGTCAGCTATACGTCACTGTCGGCTTAGTGTCCTGTTGACTAAATGTCTTGAGAGTTAGCTATCTCGTAGCTAAATGCCCTGACAGCGAATTCTGTGTGTCGGCTAAGTGTCCTGTCGGCTAACTGTCCGTGTCGGGTAAATGTCCTGACGGCTAATTGTCCGTGTCGGCTAAATGTCCTGTTGGCCTGTAGGTCCTTGTCGGTTAAATGTCCTGTGGGCTAACTGTCCGTGTCGGCTAAATGTCCTGTCGGCTAAGTGTCCTTGTCGGCTAAATGTCTTATCGGCTAACTGTCCGTGTCGACTAAATGACCTGTCGGCTAAGTTTCCTGTCGGCTAACTGGTGTCGGTTAAGTGTCCCGTCGGTTAAGTGGTTGTCGGCTAAGTGTCACGGACCCTTCTGTTTGTGCGTGCTCACAAAAACGTTTGAACTTCGAATTTTATTTCCACAATGGCTCATCTCATAGCAAACAAAATATAAGGTTTAAAATTTAAATTAAATTACCTTGTTCGCGCAAAAATGCTTCAGTTAGTTTTTGTAACTCAACATGTTAAGACGCATATCTTGCAGCTTCGAAAGGGCAAAAACCTTGTAACGCCACTCTTGAATATATATCATCAGTATGCCCCTATAGTGTTGTGTATTGTCCTTATCATCGTAATAAATGTTGCGTGTTAACATTTCTAATTAAATTCCTTGGAAATAATCAACCCCATGTAACCCCAGACCTCTGGGAAACTTTGAGGTACATCAAGATCATTCATTGTCTGGAGGAACAACAGTGAGGACCTTGCCAGATAGAATTTGGTCGGTAAGGTTTTAAATTACTTATTTCTTGATTCGAACTCTGAAACAAAACATGACGGATGATCTAGGAAAAACTAAAAAGAAACTTGCTATTGCGCGTAGTAAAGTTATACACTTTTGAATAAACTTGAGAAACTATTATCGGCAGAATTAAAAAAAAGAGCATATAGGAGTTTTATATTCATCACATGAGTTTTTAATCGAATACCATGAGAAACTTAAACCTGGACTCAAAGATAGATGTTCTAATAACTGATGAAAAAAGAATATGTTAAAGAACTACTTGCATGTGATGAGTATGATGAAAAAATAATAACGTGTAAAGCTAAGATTACTGGTAAAATACAGAAACGTAATAGTGAAGTCGATGAAAGAAGTGTACTTGCAGCTAGTAATGGTATTTATTAGTAGTAATTTGAACGATAACAATGTTGTTGCAAGCAGTAAAGTTACCTAAATTGAATATAGAAAAATTTTCTGGTGTTCTCAGTAAATGGCTCGAATTTTTTAGTTCATATGAGAATACAATTTATTCCTTGTCTATTCAAAATCGACAAGTTTACATATTTGAGAAGTTTATTATCTGGTTCTGGGCATAAATGTGTATCTGGTTTTAAGTTTATCTAAACAAAAGTGTGATATAAGTATTAAAAGTTTAGAAGAGAGGTGTGCAAATGCTCTTGCAATTAGAACTTAAAAAGCTCTTCAAATGTTTTTCAGTTAACAACACTCTATGATCAGTTACAAATTTATGTAAGAAATTTGAGTAGTATGGACGTTACTAGTCGTTCATACGGCCAGTTATTGAACCCAATATTTCTTAAAATTTTACCTGAAGATTTAGCTCTTCCGTTTTATAGGAAAATATTATCTAACAAAAATATTGAAAGGAGAGAATTAATAGAGTTCATTAAAATCCAAACTGAATGCAGAAACGTTAATATGTCGATTAGTAGCTCAAAAGGTAATAAATATATAAGGGCTAATTCCAAACAAGGGTTAAAAAATTATTAAAAAATCATCCAATTCTACATTTAATAATTCTGTTAAGAAATTTTGTGTTTTTCCTAATATTTATAATGAACATGATTCTCTTGAATGTATGAAGTATACTGGGCAGCAGAAACTAAATTAGTTAAAAACATCCAATTTGTATTACCCCGCTTAAGAAACATAGGATAGTTTACTGTAGAACGTGCATAGAAGCTTGTAAAATTTGTAAGAAATCATCCCATAATAAACTATATTGTTTATCTGAAAACAACCCGGAAGTTGATAATTCTAAAACTAAAACGAGTGCGAATGAAAACAAAAGCATAGTCTCTACGACGCAATTGAATGAAAAATCCGCATTATTACAAATATGTTCGGTCATCGCTCAATATAAAAAAACGAAAACGATTTGTCGGATGTTAATTGATTCCGCTTTAGGATGGAGCTATTGGTCTAAAGATTTAGCAAAAAAATTGAATTTGCCTTTAGAAAGAATAGAAAAATTGAAAGTTTATTCGTTTGTAGACAATTACAAAGAAATAGAATTTTCCGTCAATTACATAACTCTCAAATATAGAACTTATCCGTCAAATACCATATTTATTGAGCTTTGCATAACAGATAAAATATCGCATGATTCAAGGTCAACTGTCTCCTTTTGTTTTAGAAATTATGGGAAAGCAAAGACAGCAGCTAACAGATGATCCCAGTGAAAGAAAAATAAGCGTTTCAATCGGAATGAATTATTTCTGGTCTGTACAAACAGGCCTAAAGAGAAAAATATCGGATGAATTATTCCTAATTCCGACATTCTTGGAGAAACGATTTGTGGACAAAAATATTCATCATATCAACACGTTTCAAATATTAATACTTGTTATACTTTATTTAGAGAAGTAGATACTAATTCAACAATTCTGTTCTACATTCAGTCGTTTTGGCGTCTAGAGTAAATTTTTATGACAGACAGCGACTCCTTATCGCGGTAAGATTTAGAGGTTACTGAACTGTTTAAGAAGAACTTATGTTGCGAGAATGGAAAATACTACATTGTTAAGTTATTATTTAATGAAAAAAAATTCGAGCTTAATAATAATTACCTAATTGCCGAGCAGACGTTTTTCAAGCCAGAAAACAAACTGAAACATAATGAATGGTTATTTAGTTAATTTAAGAAATTAATTAATGAACAATGAGACAGGAATAATTGACAAATGTACTAATGCTTGTAATTGCGAACTTGAGAGGGATAGCTATATTGCACCTCATAGTCTTGTCATTCGCACTGAGAAGGCAAATACTACTGTGCGTATCGACTATGACTGTTCGATAAAGAAAAGGGTGCAAAATCTCTAAACGTGTGTCTAATCCAAAGATCCAGCTTGTATAGTAATTTATTAGATATCATTCTAAAATTCCGGTTAAACCAGTTAGCTTTTGGAGCAGATATAAATTGTGCTCTTCTTTCTATTTTGTTTGATGAAGATTCGAAAAATAATTTTAAATTTATTTGGTTGCTTTCACGCTTGCTGCAACAATTAAATATCATATAAAGAAATATAAAGAGGACCATAGTGATGTTATAGGAATGTTAGTAAAAATTCCTGTATGTAGACGACCTTGTACATGGGGCCGAAAATAATGATAAAGTATTTTAGCTGTGGACGATTTCGGTGAATATTCTGAGAGATGCAAACATGCATCTTATTAAAATAAAATTCAATTCTGGATTTTAAGAGAACTATGGATCAAGAGCGGAACCGATGTCGAAGAAAATATATTAAATAAAAACCCGTCAAACTTTCTAGGCTTGGAGACATCAAGTACAGATCTACGTTGTAGGGAGTACAGATCAAGACAATTCAAATTTACATGTAATACAATTCAGGGAATCGCTAAATGAACAAACAATAACTACAAAATCTCATTTTGCAAACTGTAGCCATAATGAATGATCCAATTGGACTAAATCTTGCATATGTAAATGTAGTTAAGTTTATGATACAAGAATTATGAGAATTTGGTTCTGATCGGATATCCAAGGATTTGATGAGTTAAGGAGGAAGGGTTGATATAGTATTCTGAAATCGGCGGTATTGTTAATACAACATCTGCAGTCTATAATATTGTTAACATTAATATTCCTAGAAGATAATTCTTGTGGGGTTCAACAATTAATGCAGGAGACATCATATTAATTGTTTTCGCCGATCGTTATTTAGGATATGGTACAATATCGTATCTTCAAAATACCACTTACACTTTCTCGCTTGGAACTGACTGACCTATTGCTGCAAGAAAAGCTGATCCGAAAACGGTGAATGCAATATTTACTCCTTTAGTGAATCTTAAATAGTGCTGTACTAGATAAAGGGTTCTGCCAATATTTGGAATACTTTCGTAGCAAATCGTGTTAGAGAGATACAGAGTTTAATCGATCTTTTTAAATGGCAATTTTGCAAAGAACTCAACATCCTGCAGATGTTGTATTACGAAGTGCAAATTTGATAGATCTTATAGAAATGAGAGTTTTGGTTTTACGGTCCACCTCGGCTAAGAAAAGATAACTTCAGTAATCAAACAATTGAAGCTATTTCAGATCCTGAAGTAAAGAAACTTTCTCTTGAAGAGCAGCAAAAGAGTGTGGTGTGAGTTGCATCCAATAAATCAAAATGAAACTTGATCTTCTTAGTAAGTTTTCATCCTAGAATAAATTCAAACATGTAACTGAAGAGTAATTAAGGTTCTAAAACAATAGTAAAAGCGCATTTTTAAAAATTAAGGGTTTTTAGGAATCCAAGGCAAGCAATTTGATTTTTATATTTATACAAAATTCCGAATTTAGAGAAGAAATTAAACTTTTTAAGGCAGGG
This sequence comes from Stegodyphus dumicola, assembly GCF_044657685.1. NCBI lineage: Eukaryota > Metazoa > Arthropoda > Arachnida > Araneae > Eresidae > Stegodyphus > Stegodyphus dumicola. The sequence goes on along the minus strand of NC_140771.1, from coordinate 259,648,958 downwards.
AAAAATTCAATCTCAGCATAAAATCCTGTCCTTGATACGGAAGAAATCCTCAGAGTGGATAGTAGACTCAGCAATTCAAATTTTTCAGAAAAAGTGTCCAATTATTCTTTCCAATAAATACTATAAGGTTACTGTACTGACCGTCAGACAATTTCACGAATTGAACCCACATGGAGGAGCTACATTAACAGTATCAGCTTTGCGACAAAATATTCCATAATTAACGGCCGTGAAATTGTAAGAAAAATAATTTGGAAATGTATAAAGTGCTTTAAAAAACAAACAACTACCGCCAATCAGATAAGGGCCGATCTCCCAGCTTCTCGTGTAGTGCCAGATAGAGCATTCTCAAACACAGGAACACAGGACCAGTTCAAGTAGTTCAAAAAATCTTCCCATTGTAAACATCAAGCCAATAGTTAATATTTCTAATGTTAGTCTTTCAGAAGAACAAGAGAGAATTCTAAAATATAATTTTAACTTCTCACAAACCTGTAAACCCTCGATTCCAAAGATTTTGGCTCCTATCGGAAAAGCTTTCAAGTTCAGTAAAGTTTCAGATTCACAGAAAGAAATGATTAGGCATCTTATCGCTCATAATGTGAAATTCAATAATAAACCTTTGAAACCAAATCTAACTGCGAGAGAAAGAGCTACAATGCGCGAAATTCATTCTAACCCGGATATTATCATTTCAAAGGCCGACAAAGGTGGCCAGATAGTCGTCATGGATAAGAACACTTACATCGATGGTGTCACTAAACTCTTAAACGAAGGACCACGTAATCCGATCCCTAAAGATCCTTCACCTTCGGACTTATCCAAAATAAAAACTGCGATCAAATCTTCGCAAATCATTTCAAGCAACTTAAAACATTCGCTTATCCCATCTGTTGCGAATTGTGCCAGATTATATGCTCTTCCCAAAATTCATAAAAGTGGTATTCCTTTCCGCCCTATTGTATCAAATTTAGGTACTGCCTCGTATCCTTTAGCTAAATATTTAGTTTCTAGATTTTCCACTCTATTAGACAATAACATTTACACCATAAAAAATTCAATAGAGTTTGTAAAAAAGGTTAAAAACATTTCTCCTAGTAATTTACTCATGGTTTCTTTTGATGTAAAATCATTATTCACCAATGTCCCAGTGGAGGGTGCATTAAGATGTCTAGAAACCAGACTTCGCGAATTTCATTTCTCTTGCTTCGAAATTGAGGAGCTAATTTCTCTCACTCAACTCTGTTTGAAACAAACACATTTTGTTTTCCAAAATAAATATTACAAGCAAACTGAGGGATTAGCCATGGGAAGCCCCCTCAGTCCCATCCTGGCTGATATCTACATGCATTATTATGAATCAAAATTGTTTGAAACTTTAAACTTCCCGGCATGGTTCCGCTACGTAGACGATACTTTTACCCTGTTTGAAGGTAATAAAGATGATTTAAATAAAGTTCTTTCAACAATGAATTTTATTGATCCTTCTATTCAGTTCACTTTTGAACTTGAGACTTGCAATTCTCTTCCGTTTCTCGACATTCTGGTCACACGTAACACATCCAACTTCAGTACTACAGTTGACCGTAAACCTTCATCGGTTTGCCTTCCACCACACTTTAAATCATGTCATCCGACTAAACAAAAGTTAGCTTCATTTTATTCCTATGTTTTCCGTGCTCTTCAAGTTTGCTCCTCCAAACTAGCCCTTGATGAAGAACTAAATTATTTAAAAGCAATAGCTATTGACAGGGGCTTTTCACCCAACATTATTAATCAAGCAGTTAAAAAATTCTCATCTGAACACACTAAAAGCCACACTCTTATTTTAGGAGATTATAAAAATTCTGTTGTCATTCCCTTCTTTCCATCAATTAGCTATAAAATTGCACATATTTTGCAGAAATTTAAGTTTCGGGTTGTTTATTCTCCCATCAATAAAATTCCAACTTCTATACTCAAGGACCCCATTCCGGATATGAATTCCTGGGGTATTTATAGGTTTCCTTGCCAGTGTGGTTTAATTTACATTGGCCAAACTAAGAGAGCGTTAAAATTTCGCGTCAAAGAACATGAGGCATATGTTAGAAAAAAGGAAACACAGAAGTCTTCTGTTGCTCAACATTGCTGGTCCGAAAATCACACTTTCAATTTTTCTGCTGACAAAATTATTCAAAAAACATCTTCCATTGGAGAACTGGATTTTCTAGAGGCATTTCACATTCATAAAAGTCTTTCTGTTCTAGTTAACGATCCTAATTCCAATCCAAATTTGCCTTCGGCTTTTAGAGAAATTATGTTTTAGTTCTGGTTTCGCCAACAGATGGCGCCACTTGCTTATTGTTGTTCAGGCTTTCTTATTCTATCTAATCATTATTTCCTATCTTGTTCATTTGCGGTTTTGCAGCTGAAGATGATGGTTCGGTAAAACCATCGAAACTAGTCCTGTGAAAATTTTATAGGTATAACGCTGATTTTTGTTGTTTGACTTCTGAATTAGTATTTATTCGGCGTGTTATTGTGTCTTAATCACAGGACTTGATTTTGAAAAATCAATTCTTGATTAAGAATTGAAATGGAAAAGGAGAAAGACATATAAATGCTACTTTTACCTTTTCATGTGCTTCAGCACAAAAGCTATCCATCTAGAAGTATCAGCGATCTAACAACAGAGGCATTTATAACGTCTCTCAAAGGATTTGTGAGACGCACAGGAAAACCCAAGAAAACCTTATCAGATAGAGGAACCAGTTTTGTTGGCGCTGACCGTGAATTGAAAGGATACCTGACTAAACTTTCTTTTGAGGAAGCATTTCAAAACTACCTGGCTTTTTTTGCTTTACTGTTATTAATCCAGTATTTTGTTTTAGATTTAGTGTATGGATTAACTATGTTAGATTTATGGTAAAATGCCAGTTATATTATAATTTGGCAGTGTTGGTTTTAATATTTGTCTTGCACTCTGAAGAATTTTGAGTACACTTTACTTGTAATTTGTGCTAAATTTAGTATTGTTATCTGAATCTAAATTTGTTGTATAAATGCTTGTTATTCTATAAGATTTCATTGAAGAACATTTTGCTACACATGTTTGAATCTAAATTAAAAGGTTTTGATATTAATATTATGTTGAACCAATTGCTCATCCAGGCGGAGTATGTTCTGCTGTTAGTAATTAGATGGTGCTAAGTTAAGCCTTGTACCCCAACATGTGTACAGACGCAAATCTCGCAGCGTCAAAAGAGCGCAAATCTTATAGCGCCATTCTTCAAATGTATTAATCTTCCATCCATATAACACTATGTTATGTTTGTCATTGTAATACGTATTACATGTAAAGCTTGGGAACTACGTACTCGAAATTTTATCAACACACTAGCGCCTGCAGCCAAACCCTACACCTTAAGGTAAGCCACGCTCTCTCAATATTCTTTTAGTTTAGGATAGCTCACACCCGTGGTGACAAACTGGAAGAGTGCAGAATCACTCACCGCTTCGCGCGTTTCTCAAAATCGCCAGCTTGAAAATAACAAGTCAAGAAATTGCACAAACTCGGTATCCATGTACACATCGACCTATTTTCACTTCAAAAACATCCCAGAATTGCACAAACGTGGCATTGCACACTCCCTTTGCCCATGTACACATCGATACGCGCCATATAAGTGGGTGCGCCAAGGGTGTCGGCTCTTCTAGGATCCAACCTTCTTTTATTCTTCTAACTTTAAATTTTAGCTTTTACATATGTGAGATGGACGATATATATTTTAATTATTAATATTTAATGACAGTGAAGCAAGCTTACATTGTTCGGTAAATACAAAACTGGGTAAACGTTTTCTTTGAGTTTTAAATCACTATATGCATTTCTTGTTTGGGTGATTTCAGCTTGAAATTGAATATATAGGAACAAGCTTTCATTCAAAAGAGTAGTGGATTTTAAAATCAAAATAATACAATGTAATACTTATTATGAATAACTGCATATTACTGATCACCACTATTTTATTTTTGTGTTGTGGTACTAAAATTTCGAAACGCTTTTAACCGAAATTTGCTCTTCCATATCGTTGGCTGGTAGTTCGGTTCGTGGTTCGAATCCCGCGAACGGGCTGGTTGCATGGGTGTTTTCGTGGTTTTCCCCATGTGTAACGTGTATACGAGCCAGTTTCCCTTAGAATGTCCTCCACGAAGGCATCCCTCCCCTTAGGCGGATAGCCCTAGTGTGCTTTGCCATAATTAAATACACACACAAATACACATACCATATTGTTGGTTTTAAATGAAACTGCATTGCCTCTTAAAGGCAAAGCGGTGGTTATGGAGCATTAAATGTATTGTGGAACTTCTCACGTTTTGATCGAAGTTCGAACGGATCTCGAAGTTTTTTTGGTCGAATTTAATTCAATGTTCGTTTAGCTAATGCTTTAATATTATAAATATTTCGCCTGCAGAAAGCAGAAATTGGACACTCATTCATATAGTACATCTGTATGTCTCTAATATTTTGTGTTGATGTAGTACAGCCAGGTTAAATCAATAATAACAGACTACATAAATTAGAAGTAGTGACATCTAAAACAAACTTCTTAATAATAGAATTTAAAAGCCATTGACTTAAAACTAAAATGCATCTTTGACATGGTCTTTCGCAAAGATATGGGGGTTGCTTTAAATCAGCCACATTTGGCTCTTTATCACAAAGTAAATTTATTTAAAGCAAAAAAGGCACAATTTACAAACATATGAGAATATAAAACTGAGCTCACTGAGCCGCGCAACAGAGTGGATAATATATATACAGTAAACTCTCGCTACAACGATACCCGATACAACAATAACTCCCTCTACTACAATAATGTTTTGTGGTTCCGGTGATTTTGCATATAAACTAATGTTAATCTCCCCTCAATATTCTCTAGAACAATAAACCTCTGTAAAACGATTTTTTCAATCTAAATTTCAGTATTATTTTCTCCCTTTATAATAATAATAGTCTCATTTCCCAGTAAGCTTTGGAATTCTGATAAAGTTTAAGGACATCTAGACCTGTCTGGTCACCTTGTCACAGAACAAGTGCCCTTTGTTAGAGGAAAAGGGGGAGATGGAGGCGGCGTGTTGTTAAGTGACGTACTGAAAAGTGAGTACAAAGGTTGTTTTATAGTCTTTAACGATTTTGAGTTCTACGCGAAACATTTGGTTTAAACTTTTCTTTCTTTCACGCGATATTGTTCCCTAAGATGGCAGGGCGAAAGCAACTATCTTTTCGAGATAAACTGAACGTTATCAATGATATTGATGAGGGAATGAAGCAGATTGATGCGGCTAAGAAACATGGATTATCGCAATCTACAGTTGCAACGTTCCTAAAGAAGAGAAAGCAAATCGAAGATGCTGTAACTTCAAATGAAATTAACTCAGAGCGAAAACGACTGAAAGTTGCGACAAATGAAAACATTAATGCTGCTGTTTTAAAATGGTTTCAAGAGATGAGAGCAACAAATGTCCCAATAAATGGACCTTTATTATGTGCAAAAGCACGGAAATTTGCAGCAATGCTAGGGAACGAAACTTTCAAAGCTAGCAATGGTTGGTTAATGCGTTTTCGAGATCGTCATGGAATAACTTTCCAAGAAGTTCACGGAGAGAAAAAGTCAGCCCCGATAAACGACGCAAATGAATGGCGGCAAAACAAGATGAAAGAAATCTTAGAAAAGTATGCTCCAGAAGACATTTATAATGCAGATGAAGCTGGGCTGTTTTTCCAACTCCTACCCGATCGAACATTGGCATTCAAGGGTGAAAAGTGTTATGGAGGGAAGAAATCAAAGCAGAGACTGACTGTTCTTCTGTGTACAAATAGCACAGGAACGCACAGAATACAACCTCTCGTCATTGGTAAATCATTGAAGCCAAGGTGCCTTTAAGAACGTGAAAAGTCTTCCCGTGGAGTATAAAGCAAATAAGAAGGCTTGGATGACGTCTAAATTTTTTTCCGAATGGTTACAGAAGTTAGACAATGAAATGAAGAAGAGAAAGAAAAAAATCGTTTTCTTGATAGATAACTGCGGTGCTCACACGTCATTTCCAAAGCTACAAAATATCGAAATCGCTTTTTTCCCTGCTTATTGCACTTCAATTTTACAGCCTCTTGATATGGGCATAATTAAGTGCTTCAAAGGATATTACAGAAAACGGTTGGTGGACTCCATACTTGTAAACTTTGAAATAAAGTAGAAGACCCTTTCAAAGCTGTAAATGTCAAGGAAGCGTGTGACAATATTGCTGGAAGTTGGTGGGAAGTAGCAGAAAAAAACCATTCGGAATTGCTGGGAAAAGGCCGGTCTTATGGGTCTTATGGTGTTATGGAAGATAAGAAATCTGATAATGATGAAAATTCCATAGACGATGATCTTTCAGATGATCAAGAATGTGTTTTGCACATAAAAAAATCCGTATCCCAACTTTAGGAAACAAGCGGTAAAAAGTTTGGAATTAGTATACAAGACTATTTAACAGCAGATGATGATCTTATGGTTTTCGCAGGAGTTACTGATGAAGATATTCTCTCTGAAATTACTGATGAGATAGGAAACAGTGATGAAGATGATATGATATTGATGATGATGATAATACAGGTCCATCGCAGTCCTTATTGTCATCCCAGGAAGCTCTTCAATCTGTGAATTCTCTACGGACATATTTTTCAAGCCTTCCGTCGACAAATGAAGAACATTTTCGTGCACTAGACTCAATGCATACAGTATTGGTGAACTTAACAGTTAAAAAAATCAATAAACAAACAAAAATATTGGATTATTTTCAATAAAAAGTGTTTTCAGGTATGTGAATATTTCTGTGCTTATTTTCTGAATTTATCTTATTTATTTATTTTTTTTAGTATTTAAACCACTATTATTAGTATTTTACAAATTAATTTCTTCTAAATATAGACTTAAAAGTAGTATGTTATGCACCTTAAACTAATAATAATAAAAAAAACTGTTATTAAATGCTCAAAGTATGTGGGCCCTCGATATAACAATATGCCTCTCTACAACAATATATTTATTTGGTCCCTAAAATATTGTTGTAACGAGGTTTCACTGTATATATATATACTTTTAGTGCAGCCGATTGCAACCAAAAAAACGAGGTGCACATCTACATTTTATAGCAGTCCTACAAAATTTCAACGTTCTCGAGGCTACTCGTTTTTGAGTTATACGAGATACGTATGTACGCAAAGGCGCCACGAAAAATTCCCTTCAGAATTATTTTTAAATCTGTTTTATAATTTTTTTTGGGGGGAGAAGTATCCGTTACTCTGTCCTTACGTAATCTGTCACACAAAAACGTCGTTAAATTGCATTCGATATTAATCAATATGGATATTTCCGTTTAAATATGAGGCGTGAAATTTTTTTCGATTACAATACTTTCTTTCTATTTCGTACAAGGAAGTAAAAAAGCACAAATACAAAGTTCACTTCCACTGAAACTTCACTTCTATACAAACTTCACTTCCACTGAAACTTCACTTCTATACAAACTTCACTTCCACTGAAAGTACTAGAATATAGTGCAACTTAAAAATATATGCAAATATATAAAGATTAACTATTAATATATAGCATTGTGCTGAATTGTCCTAGGACTTTTAAACGGATGCTCAGTGGTACGATCATACTTCGCTACACAGGTTATATGGACATAAAGAGAGTTTGCAATTCTTTCAAAGAAATTATTATGCGAGGATGTAATTGTGATCTGGAAAAGTGCCGAGAACATTATGAATAATCTGCGTGCGCACAAACCAGGATGAATTCGTAAGATTTCTAAGTAGTATATCTTGAAGCATTAAAGTTTCTTCCGCTAGGATGTGGGTGCGGTGGCTTAAGCTGTTATAGCATAAAAGAGAAATGGACGAATCGTTGTTTTAAGGTGGCGAGTCCTTTTAACGTTGAGGTTAAGCATTGATCTTCATCATAAAAATCTGTATGATGCCATAAAAGCCGTGTCAACCTTCCTTAAGGCATAATTAAATTGCTCTTTGGACATTAGCTAGTTATCTAGGATTACACACAAGTATTTTGTAGAAGTTATAAAATTCTACAAAATGTGGGAGAATTTAGTTGTTAGTTTGCATATTAAGGTTGTAACTGGGTGGTTTCTCTTCTACCTTCTATATAAAATTACAGTGAATTTACTTGCACTCGATTTGAATTTCCAAAAGTGGCAAATGAGAGAGATTATTTTCAGGATAAGTTGTAAATTTTCTATTGCATGATTTGGATTAATTGATTTGGTCATTACAACTTGTCGTTGCATACATTGCAATCTTGCTGATGATATATTCCCGCAAATCATTTATATAGGTGTTAAAAAGAGTAGGCCCTTGAGGAACTCCAGCACATATAATTTTTCTACTTAATTAGTGCGTCTCCCACACGAATTTGGAATGTTCGACATTGCAAATATGATTCGTTAAATTTAATCAGATTGGGAGGAAGCCTAAAGATGGAAATTTTATATTAGAGTCCTTTATGCCATATTTGGTCAAAGGCATTCTCTACGACAAGAAAGTAAGCTGTTATCTATTGTTTTTTAGTGAAAGCCTTCGCAATAGTCTCCATAACATTGAGAATTTGTAACGTTGTACAGTGAGTATGCCTGAAGCAGTATCAATCGTTATTAATAATATTGTGATATATTAGAAATTCATTCAGTGTTTTAAGAAAAATCCTTTGGAGTATTTTCCCAATGCGCGGAACGAAATTGATAAGTGATAACTGACCGGCAGCCTAGAATCTTTTTTATGTTTTAAAAAGGAACATTCACAGCATGCTTCCATTGAGCTGGGAAGTAAGCCATTAATTTTATTTTGTGCAATCAAAGCAAAAACAAATCCGAAATCCGGAATGCCGGGACATCGGCAGTTCCAAATTTCGGAAATTTCCGGATTTTTTTTTTTTTTTTTTTTATGGTAAATTTAAATTCATACAAATGACACGTAAGCATTGTAAAATAAAAAATAGAAAAAAATGATTGTTAATGAAATAATGAAGCCTTTTATATCCGTGGAACAAGATATTCGGAAAAAAGGCTAACTATTTATTTGTAATAAATACTGTTTAATAAAAATTCTTTCAATGTAATTCTCTTAAATTGCTTTGATTTTTGGGAGGATAACACATTGTCTTTCCTGACTGATATGATTTCTTGTTCAGTTCAAAGTTCTATTGTTTAAGTCCTTAAGCGACATTTCTAGAATTACCATTAACCTAGCAGCCGAAGTCTTCAATTTCAACAACCTTTCTGCCAGTTTCTTTACTACCGGTTGAGATATTTTGCTGGACTTAAAACCCCACTAAAACTGTCACAACAACCTTTCAACCTTTCTGCCAGTTTCTTTACTACCGGTTGAGATATTTTGCTGGACTTGAAACCCCACTAAAACTGTCGAATCTAGAATACTAGAATAATGACTAGGATTTTGCCACTGCAGTAGAAAACTTCTGATATATCCTTATTCACTTATTATCACTTTTCAACATTTCTTCTTGAATTCCATTAATTAGACCATTTATAGCAATATTGCTAAACAATTCCCAGTAATGGATAAGCGTATCGTCATAACGTCTCCTTAGGTGGCTGTAGGCCACGAGACACGGGATCCTGGCTGAAGCTTTATATCAAGAACACACTTATAAGAAATCATGCCTCTAACTAGAACCTTGCTTCCCATAAGTTTTTTAATTTATAAGCTGCAGAACCTTTTTGCCTCTTGCATGTTACAGAATAAACACGATCGAGCAGGGCTTAGATATAACAGTAGGTGCAACAATAATTTGATATCTTAAGTTTATTTCAAAATAAAAAGAGTGCAAATTTAGTTTTTGTAAAATGTCAAGCTATATTCTTTGTAGAGTTTTTTTAATATTATATATTCTAACCAGTTATAGAAAGAGAACAGCGAATATTGTTGACAGAGTATAAAGTAGGAGATGAATCTTCTACATTCGTTTTTCCTAGAAGCATCAATACATATTGTTACATTTTCTTTTCTGTTCTGACACCAGTTGTTACGTTATTTTCTTCCTTCACGTTCGTACGGGGTTCGTAGATTTGGAGTGAATAATGACGACACTTTACGAAGTATCGAAACACACTTTATTTGCCAGTATTGTCAGGACAACTCCAAAACACGTTTTACAGTCGTCGAAGATCTACTATAAACACGCTGACACGATCAGCGACACAGCCTTCAGGTTACCAGGCTATCACGGTGGAGACAGCTTCCTGCAAAGCAGCCGACTCTGCTTTCCGGAGTACAGCTCCCGAATGTACTCTCGAGACTCTCCACTCTACAACTCGCGATGCACCCGACGACACACGAGCACAGCTCCTGACTCTTCGGTTCAGTCTTTCCCGGAGCTCAACACGCTTTCTCGACGATGCACTAACCGCGATACACTAACAGACTCCTTCGGTGGACTCGACGACCCACTCGGCACTCGCTGCCCGGCTGTCAACTCGATCGACTCCGCAGGGATTGACACGCTAGACGAGACACACTCACGCTCGATGAGAGACACACTTCCTCTCGATGAAGCACACCACCAGCACGGTTTATATAGCTTTCGGCTTGTGTTCGGGAACATTCTGGACTAAACCGGTAAGAATTCGTTCCAGAAGGTTCTCCAACCGTCCATAATATATCGCCAATTTTGTCGCCAAATGGGCGATTTCTCGCCAAATGTGGCAACTCTGCCTTCTCTTGCCATTTTATGGCAACCTGAATACTGCTTTGCGGGGAAGCTATCTTACCGTGCCTTTACATTTCGTAAAAATATTTTGTCCTTACAATAATACAGGGAACGATGCTGATTTGATCCACGATCAATCTAAGGTACAGTCTCACGGCGCTATAATCTAAATTAATACTTATTTGATAATATAAAGCTAACGCAGTTTAAAATTAATTGGCACAGCGAAATAAAACTAGTTATTTCACTGTAATGAACAAGAGCTACAGCTTCGAATTCAAATATTTAATCCTCTTGGATGCTCATATGTGTGTGTGATTATGGCAAAGCCTCGAGAGCTATCTGCCTAAGGAGAGAGATGCCTTCGTGGAGGACGTTCTAAGGGAAACCACCTCGTACACATGTTACACATGGGGAAACCCACGAAAACGCCCATGCAGCCAGCCCGTTCGCGAGATTCGAACCTCGGACCGAACTACCAGCGACTTTACCGCTCGACCACTGGTTGGCCCTCTGGTGCCCATATCAAAGACCTATCTAATTTAATTATGTATACTATATATCATGTGTCTTTACAAAACAAATACTATGGTCTAAAGGTAGATTTTAATTCCCAAATTCTTATTCAGAAGTCAAACAACAAAAATCAGCGTTATATTTTCAAAAATGAAATTTTCAAAAATGAAATTTTGAAAATATAACGCTGATTTTTGTTGTTTGACTTCTGAATTAGCATTTATTCGGCGTGTTATTGTGCCTTAATCCTAAATTCTTATTTGAAGAAAACAGTTGTTGTATTACTGCTCATAATATGATATAGGTCAAAAATATTTAAACCACCCAAAACTCAAGATAATTATTGTTCATATCATTACAAATGAAAGAAGCTAAATTAGCACTTAGAGGATATAAATTAGTGTTCCTTGGGATGCTCTTTCATTAATATTGAAATCGTGAAAATACAGAAATTTTCATTCAAGTTTGTGGTTCAGGTTTTTTATAGTTATATTTATTTTTAACTCATTACTAAAAATGTAAAATTAGTAATATTAATTTTAGAGTATTAAGTAAACAGAACAATATTTGTTTAATTCATTTTATATACATCCTTTTTTACCAAAGTTATTTAAATATTGTGACTGAACATTTGATTCATTAAAAAAAAGAGCTGTGTCTTTTTTTCCCCAAATTGAACGCTTTCAGAAACAAACCATAATATTTTTAACCACCTCCCATTACATCCATTGGATAAGAATTTGGAGCATGTTTTATATATAAGGGTAAATTCTGCATATATAAGGGTAAATTTTTTATGCATGGTTGTAGCTTCATTTGCAAGGTAGTCTAGAGGATATTAATCATATTGAAGATTTATTATCTCAATAACGATTGGCACTTGTTAATTAAAGGTCGAAATTTGCCTGCAAAGAGTAAATATAGAAATTTCCATTAGAAACCACAATTAATAACTGGCTAAATAATAATCTCTACTGTTAGTAAACAGGCTTGATTGATAAAACATTCCGTGTAGTGTTTAGCTTTGAATAAATTCTTGAATAAAATGTAACTCGGCTGTATCTATCCTAATTTCATTTTCTGTAAAGACTTCAAGAACTGTCAACCTGCTGATTGTATGTCGATTGAAGAACAGTGCTGGTTTCAACATATTTCTTTAGAAAAAAGTCTACATTACGGTTTTGGAATTTTGTTACAATTTTCTTCAATGAATTTAACTGAATAGTCGTCTATCACATTACAAATCAATGCTCCAAAATATACCGCCAACATTTTACCAAAGAGGACCTAGCAAGAAAGAAGACAGTGATCTAAAACATATTCCATAACCACCGCTTTGCTGCAAAGACACAAGGCAGTTTCATTTAAAACGATCGGTACTTCAAGAAGATAATTATTGTCTCAACTAATTTTTCATGTTTTTTTTTTTTTTTTTTTTTTTTTTTTTTTTTTTTTGTGTGTGTGTGTACTTCAAAAGGGGACAAAATAACTGGTGGTCAACAATTTATATTATGTATTAAATTGGATTTGATTAGATTTTGAAATATGTTACTTCTTCGAATCAAAGCTTATTTCGAAGATTTCGATTTCAAATTTTTTATCAAAACTAAAATGCGTATCTGAACAAATTTGCCCAGTTTTGTATTCAAAGAGGTGTGTAAGCCTGATTCTCTTTCACTAAATATTAATAATTGAAATATATTTGTCACATGTGATCTTTACGAAGTTTGAAAGTTAGGATGTCATGAATGTCCATCCATCACATGATACGGTGGTGCAGAAAAAACTGATCATTTACCACTAAGGCATTGATTTTTTTAAAAACTTTTTCTGCTTGTTTTGTTATGTCTTTTCAGATCAGCTGTCTAGTTTAACTAGCCGCGAACGTCTCGTGCTCTAGCATAGCCGTGTGGCGATATACTGCTTTTTAGCTATAAGAATGGCAACGCGATTACCATCGAGAAAATTCAAGATCACGTGACTACTTCTCGCAGAGACGTGAGACATAAGAAACAGTGAAGTCTGAAAAAGGAAAGCACACGGAATGATTATGATGATATTCCGTTTTTTATGATGCCATGCACAAAGTGGCTCTTGTTATTCCATTTTAGTTCTTTGTAATGCTCAAACAAACACGGTTTTTCAATTGACATACGATTAGCAAGTGGAGAGTTTTGGAGGTCTTTTCAGAAACTAAATTTAGGCTAGATATAAAACCCTGTTACGTTTCATTGAGGAATTCATTTAAAGCTTAACACTAAACGCAAGGATTTAATCAAGCCTGTTTAATAACGGTAGAGATTATTATTTATTTTTTCAGTTATAAATTGGGGTTTCTAATGGAAATGGGTTCTATATTTACAGACAAATTTCGGCATTTTACCTGAAAATGCCAATTGTTATTTCTATACCGATTGGCATTATTTAAAGGAATAATAGCATAATTAAAAGAAATACAAGAAAGAATAATAGCATAATACAAAGAAACTTCGATACTATTCAAATTCTTGAGACTAGCTTGCAAATAATGTTAGAAGCTTCCATAAATAATTACGCAACATTTATCTTTATACATTAAGTATTATCCAAACCTTTATCCAATGGAGGTAGTGGCCAAAAATAATATATAGATCTATGCATAATTAAAACTGATCTTTCATGTGGGTATGCAAGAATGTTAAATATTTGGTTTCGAAGCTTTAGAGCTTGTTCACTGTAGAGAAATAAGTAGTTATATCGCGGTGGCAGACAATTCCAAACTGCGCAAATTTATATTATCAAAACAAGTATTAGTTTAGATTATAGCCCCTCATATTGCAAGTTAGTCTGATCGTGGACCAAATCAGCAGAGTTTCCTTTATAATTGTAAAGACAAAAATCGATTATTACTTCTAGGAAAAGAGACCCCTGACGATTTATCTCCTAATTTACACTCTCTGAGTAAATGCAGAAGACAATATTCGATGTACTCTTTCTATAAATCTTTAGAATCTCTCATTTTACAAACATTCTACTTTTAAAAATTCTTGAATTTAGGCAAAAACTAAATTTTCACGTTTTTTGTTTTGAAAAGAGATTAAAATGTCAAATTATTGCTCCATCAGCTCTTATTTCTAAGCCCAACTTACAACTAAGAGAAATAAAAATTAGCATAACTGTGCAGCTTATAAATTAACAAAATTATGTCAAGCGCCGTCTCTTCTCTTCTAGAGTTTTGAGGTCTTATAACACCCAGAGTCTTCCAGACTTTCCAGGTCTTCGTGACAGGAACTCGTGCTTGTGGCCAGTGCCACCTAAAGAGAATTTTGAGAGTGTTCTGGCGACACTGTTATTCATTACTGGGAATAAACAGCATTGTCTGGCGACATCAGCAAAAATGGTCTAATTAAATAGAATTTAAGAAGAAATGTTGAAAAATGATAATAAGTTAAGAGTTTCTAAGTGATAAAATCCCAGTCATTATTCTGATATTGTTTTGTAGTTATTCATCTTCATTTATTAGCCATTAGATGGTAAGTTCACAGATGGACCACATCCATCTGTCCAAGAATTGTCAATATTTCTGTCACAGCTCGCGCCCGTTCAGACACGAGGCGGGTTCTTTTCGTGCATTCACCATAACAGAAAAATAATCTTCATCAGCTTTAAAACTTTATCCACTAATTTATTACACAGAACGGTACACAATATTCCACAAAACGAAATCACTGTTATCCATAAGAAAAAATACTATATACAATATAAAGAGCGCAAAAACATGTTTTAGTTATCTCCTTTCAAACGGCATGCTTGCCGGTCGAATCCAAAAGTTCTCAAGTGTCCTCGTCACCCCACCAGTCTGTCTCGACCGGTTTTTCCAGTTAGCTACGTCACTTCCTTTAATTGTCTTTCAACCTCGAGGGGAAAAAGTTTCGGAAAAGTCTTCCGCTAGGGGAAGGAACTTCACACCTTCCCTCTGGTTTATAAATATTTCCGACTTAGTCGAAAAATTTGAAACCGTCATTACATGGAACCTTACCAGGTAATCCCTCTTTCCCTGGGCACAGCACAAGTAAACACAGTAGAACCAGAGAGCAAAAAAAAAAAAAAAAAAAAAAAAAAAAAGGGTTATGCTACAGTTAAATAAACACCAACCCCCCCCAAAAAAAAACATAACACATATAAACATAGAAACTGCTCATGTCCAAATTTCTATAGCAATACAAACAAATAATTGCAATATCAAAACAACTCTCTGACACTTCTGTAATGAATAATTTTTTAGAGCTACCATAATAACACAATAAAAAATAATGACATATTAGTAATGATATTGCCTGTTCTAGAGTAACCACAATAATACAAAAAAATGAACGTTACAATATCCATGTACTTTTTGCCATACTAGCATTGAACATTATCCTTTCTAGTGTTACAATAATAAACAAACACACACACACACACAAAAAAAAAAAAAAAAAAAAAAAAAAAAAAAAAAACTATATGATACCAAACATTCGTTTCGTTTTTTTTTTTTTTTCCAATTTAGTTCATATTATTGGTCACTTATACATTCGTGAGGGATCCTAGACAATGCGTCTCGCTGTCTTTTAGCTCCTGGTTTATGCAATACAGTGACTTGGAAGCGAGATAGAGCTAATGCCCATCTCTGTAATCTAGCATTCCGGGGTATCCCTTCGGTTAAGTACTTTAATGGGTTATGGTCTGTATGTAAGAAAATTTTATTTCCGTATGTCCAAGTTTCGAACTTGTCGAGAGCCCAAATAATTGCATACGCTTCTCTTTCTATCGTGCTCCATTTAGACTGAGCGCTAGTTAATTTCTGGCTAGCAAACGTTAGCTCTCAAATACTCATCTCGTTGAAGTAAACAGGCTCCAATACCTATTAGTGAGGCGTCTGTATTAATTTCAAAAGGTTTCCGTATATCCGGCGTATATACAGACGATGCCGCACACAGTGCATCCTTTAATTCTTTGAATGCCTTCTCGGCTTCAGACCCCCGAGGTATATCATTAGATATAGGCTTTCTCGTAAGATCAGTTAATGGCCTAGCTATTTTTGCATAATTCGGAATATACTCCCTATAGTAATTATATAATGCGAACACTAATATTAATGCCTTTTTGGTTCTAGGTGGCTTCAAATTTTTAATGACCTGCAATTTCTCCCGATCTGGGCCATGTCTGTCCGACCCTACTACGTGACCTAGATACCTTAACCTCCGACTTGCCAAAAGAGCATTTCTCTAAATTCGCCGTAAAGTTCAATGTCTGTAAAGTACTGAGTACAGCTTTTAAATGTTTAAGATGTTCTTCCCATGTTGACGAATAAACAATTATATCATCGATGAAACTTTCAGCATAATCATTATGTGGTCTAAGAGCTTGGTTCATAACTCTTTGGAAGAAACGAAACTCGTCAGATGACTACTTTCCTTCTCCATAGGGATTTCCCAATACCCCTTAAGGATATCTAGCGTAGACAAATATCGTGCTGCCCCTGCCTTATACCGAAGCTCTTCTGGGTTTTGCATCGGAAATGGAATTATCTGACTTTCCGCATTAAGCCCTCGATAATCACGACATAAACGTGCGCTTCCGTCCCGTTTCGCTACACACACAATAGGGTAAGCGATCTCTGCTGTGGAAGTTTCAATTAAACCTCTTTCTAACATATCAGCAATTTGTTTTTCCACCTGTGGTTTCAACGCCTCCTGTACCTTATAAACATGAGGTTGCTTTCTTTCAACTCCCGCTTTTAACCTGATACTTTGGGATCCTACTTTAGTACATTTAATCTCCCCGTCCAACATTGCATGGAATGATTTGATCAATTTGCTCAACTGACCTCTTTGTGACCTATCTAAATGTTTCCATTCATCTGAAACACAAATCCTATGTAAAAGTTCTTCTACTTCCGGGTTTCTTTGAATAGGCGCATGCTGCACCTCTCCAAATTCTGTATCAGCCTCATAGATTATCCCGACTGCATTTATGGGTTGTATATATTTCCGCAACTTATTTTGATGCAAATGTCTAACAGATTCATCCGGCAATTTTACCAAATATGAATGTGGAGACTTTTTCTCAATTATTTCTCCAGGTCCTGTCCATTTCGAGCAAAGTTTATTTGTTGGCGTTGGTATCAGTACAACTACCTCATCTCCTATCTCGAATTCCCTTTCCTTAGACCTCAAATTATGATGATGAACATATTTCTGCTGCTTAGCTTCTGAATTTTCTTTAGCGAATTTCTCCGCATCCTATAACCTATTTCGAAGAGAAATTAAATATTCAGTAACGGATTCCCCAAGTCCTTGAGGTAATACCGTCTCATCTACCCAACTCGATTTAAGTATCGCCAGTGGTCCAACTGGCACACGACCATCCATTAGCAAAAATGGTGAGATTCCGGTAGTTGAATTCGATATCTCCCTATAAGCCCATAACAAATATGTTAACTGCTTATCCCAGTTTCCTCCTTGAGTATTTATCGCGTGATGTAACATTGAATTTATTGTTCCAATCCACTTTTCCACTAACCCGTTTGACTGCGGATAACCTGGCGTAGAAAATTTTGGCGAGGCCCCTAACCTACTTAAAAACTCTTGTGTTAGCTTAGCCTTAAAGTTCGTTCCGTTATCCATGGCGGTCATTCTCGGAACTGCTGTTCGCATGAAAATGTCAATGAAAGCATCAGAGGTAGCCTTTGCTGTCACCGCCTTTAGTGGGATTGCCTCCGGCCATCTGCTATGTTGATCAACAACGCATAACGCATATTGGTGCCCTCTAGAAGATTTAGGTTCAATCGGCCCTAAAATGTCCGCATTTACCACTTGGAATGGAAGCTCTGGCCTCCCTACGGCTGTAATTGAAGCCCTATCCTTCACTTTAACTTTCCTTCGTAACTGGCATTCCTTGCAAACTTCACACCACTTCCGCACCTCCTTTGACAAACCTTCCCACCAAAACGACATTTTAATACTTTCCGCCGTCTTCTTTGCTGCGAAGTGCCCCCCTTGTAAGCTTTCGTGAGCCAACTTTATGATTTCTTTCCTACGGCTTTGAGGAACAACTAATTGACTACATAGCTGCCCATTGATACTTCCCGTATGGTACAAAATTCCTGACTCTAGCCAATACCCATTCTTGTTATTACGTGCATCCATGAACGCGCTTTTCAGCGAATCACATTCCGCCTACTCCTGTCTAAAACGTTGAGTTTGCGATAGGGGTGGGTTATCAGCTGACACTTGCTCACTGCCTCCCAATTCTTGTTCCCCCTTATCTTTACTCCTTACCAACGGTGTAGTTCGAGCTATTTCCGTTTCACCTTCGACCTCGTAACGGACTTTTTCTAGGTCTGTCGATTCCTTTCCGTCCAAGTTACTCGATATCTGACCAACTCTCAATACTAGTTTTTCTTCCTTATTTTCTCCCCAGTATAGATCTCTTTGTTCCCTGAGAAATCTAAAATCTCGAGGCGTCACTAGCGCTTCCTCGTTCAAATTATGCACCACTGCTGCATAAACGTTTACATAAAGCTGTACATCCTCTTCTCCTCACCAGATACTGATAGGTACTGTAACTAATTGGGCTTCTATCTGGGGTCCTACGGCGGGTGGTAACCATATCTTCCCTCCAAGCTCCAAATATTTCTGTGGAACTACCGATTTCCGGATTACAGTAACCTCTGCGCCGCTATCAATCACTCCTTTGAACCTAGCGTTGCCTGTCTGTAGATCTATCCTAGGTAATTCCTCACTTGCCCCAGTTAATAGTATTTCTTCTGCATAGTTAGCTAACTTCAACCCTACGCATATTCTATTTAATCCCTTTGCTTCCACCTCATCCGTATCCTCCTTTTCGCTTCTTCTCTTGGGTTTCGCTATCCGGTTTATCGCTGAACAAAAACGTTTTGTGTCCTTCCCCCTGACACTGAGAACTAGAATTTTCTTATTTGCCTGCACCATTCCTTGAGGTTCTAAAGTCTTCATTCCCTTATACTTCTCTTTATCGACCCATTACTGAATTAGTACTGAAATTTCCCTTACTCTTATTCGGTCGCCCTAATTCCCCCCTTGTCTTACAAGTTCCTGTTTTGCTCCCATTTTATTTACTTCCTGAGCACTCGTATTATAATTCCGTGGCATTGCTGCAACGCAATTATCCAAATCATTAGCAAGCTCTGGCGGAGATAACCAGTTTCTACCTCTTTTAACAGTATATACGCCTTAACATTTGCGGGTAATTGATCTTTTACTTGATCGACAATCAATAGTTCTCTAATTTATGAAAAGTCTTAACTTTTCTGGATTCTAAGTAGAAATCAAGTGCTGCCTCAATCCTCGCTATGTATTGAGTATACATTTCCTCATACCTTTTTACATATTTTTCTAAATTCTTTTTATGTTGTAATGGGGTAATCTGGAATTCTTTCAATACTGTGTCTTTAATCCTAATATAGTTATCTAAATCCCTTTCACCCAGAGTTGCGATCAAGTTTTTAACTTTGGTTTTTAAACTCTGCAAAATAATTTTTCCCTTATCTTCTTCCGGAATTTTACAGAGATTAAACATCATTTCCGCATGATGGAAAAAGAACGGCCATTCCTCAGCTTTAGATGGCGGGTCAATCATAACTCCTTTCATTATTTTTAAATGTTTCAAAAATTCATTTCCCTTGCTCTCAGCATCTGAAACTTCTTCATCCTCTGAGCCCGATTTACTTCATCCTTTATCTATTTTCCTACTCTGAATTTCTAGTTCTGTAGTTTTTATATCGTCTTCTCTCTCTAATTGTCTTTCCCAAAATTCCATCTCTTTTAATCAGTCTTTAGCCGCATCTGCCTCTAACTTTTCATGGACGACAATGCACCATGTCACCGCACAGTAGCTGCCGAACAGCTCTTAGAGAGTGAGGATATTGAACGTATGGATTGGCCGGCACGATCTCCGGATCTCAATCCCATCGAGCATGTATGGGATTTTCTAGGCAGACGCTTGGCAACTCGTACCTTACCACCAGTAACAATTCCGGAGCTTCGATTGGCGCTGCAAGACGAATGAGCAGCAATGCCTCAACAACTCATTGACACCCTCATTTTCAGCATGAACAGACGCTGTGAAACCTGCCTAGCAGTCAGGGGAGATCATATCCTTTATTAAAGACCGGATGTTTCTTGCTGGACACCCATCACAGGGATGTTTCGGCCTTCAGTCGCACTGCGCTCCATGCTACTTTTTCAAAAAAGCTTCTTTTTATCCCTCTGATTTCTTTTTTAATAAGTGTTGCTTACATTACTCATGTCCTTACGTATTGGGGTTCTTACGGTATTAAATGTGTTGATTTGGAAAGCTTTTGTACAAAGTTATATTGAAAAAAACCGTCTCGTCCTTAATTTTTGCACACCAGTGTACTTTCTAAGTGTCTATTGGCTTTAACGCCCGGCAATCTAATCATGTTATTAACCGACATTAACACAATTTTAATTTTTATCAGTTACTATAGTAATTATAGGGAGAGAGCTCTCTTCATTTATATATTGTGCTTCCCAAGAAATTAAGAGGGACTTACCTTTGATCCCGATAGTAGAAATGTCGAATTGTGCTCTAACTCCATACTGTAAAATGTAATCACCAACCGGTTGCGTCGACACACAACACAGTAATACTGATAAACACTTTTGACCACGCACTGCCTGATCACTTTATAACACGGCGAGATTTCATAAACCTTCTTTGCACGCATGGCCTAAAGCGTGACACTTTCTGCCTTCATGGACATCTTTTTGCATTGGTTATCTCTTCGCGAAATACCACTAGATCTAAATTTATTTTCATTTAACTATCATTTTTTAACCATATCCATCTAGTATTTTCACTGTTTGGTGATTTCCTTCTTCGCACGATCCAAGCGACGGCGCCATTTGTCACAGTTCGCGCCTGTTCAGATAGGAGGCGGGTTCTTTTCGTGCATTCACCATAACAGGAAAATAATCTTCATCAGGTTTGAAACTTTATCAACTAATTTATTACACATAACGGTACACAATATTCCACAAAACGAAATCACTATTATCCATTAGAAAAAAATATACTATATACAATATAAAGCGCGCAAAAACATGTTTTAGTTATCTCCCTTCAAACGGCATTCTTGCCGGGCCACTCCAAACGTTCCCAAGTCTCCTAGTCCCCCCACCAGTCTGACTCGACCGGTTTTTTCAGTTAGCTACGTCACTTCATTTAATCGTCTTTTATCCTCTAGGAGAAAAAGTTTCGGAAATGTCTTCCGCTAGGGAAAGGAACTTCACAGTACTTCTTGTAGTTTATTTTCGTTTCTGACGTATACATATTCATGCATATCGAGGAATATTAAAATAATTTTGAAAGTCTTCCTCTTTGTTCTCCAAACTTAGTTTAGAGAAAAAGAGACTTATCTACCTGTCGATCTTATGACCAATAATGACCTATGCTTCACCAGCCTGGGCCACTGTGTCTGCGTCTGATTTAAAGAAGCTGCAAGTAATTCAAAATCGCTTCTTAAGACTCATAACCAAAGCACATTACTTTGTACGCAACGATGTTTTACACAATGACCTCAAAATTGAGACTATGGACAATTTCCTTCGTAAAACTAATAAGAATTTCTTCAGGAAAGCTAAGGACTGTGAGCATCTATGCAAATTTTATTTGTTTCAGTATGAAATACTGGATGAAGATAGACACCCCCGTCCCTTCGCTGCTTTCATGTTAGACAGCAACCAGAACTTTTCAACGTAAATAGTTGCTTATTATTTTCACAGTCTGACTTCACAAATTATTAAAAAATGAAGCAGCATTCACCAGAGCCAGGACTTGGGAGGGTGGCCTCCCACGTGACCTGTGCCTTAATACTTGCTACTAATTTCTCCAGATTATAATGCTTTCCTGAGACTTGTACATAAGTAAATAGTGATTATCTAATCATGAACTTTATGTTTTATTATTTTGCATTTTATCTTATATACTCTCTTTTATTTTGTATTGTATTGTATTTACAACATAATGAACTTCACCATTCAGATGTCATCTCGTGCTCACGTGACGTTGGTCACACCCCCTTCTACAGTTAAGCTATCCTGCACCGCCCAGCTCACGTATTTACATACTTTCAGCGCTCCTCGTAGCAACTACATTATGACTACCAGAACACAGCACGTAATTCTACGTGCTAATTGCGGCATAAAGTGGAACATGGAACATGCTCCTAGCACCTACTCAAGCATTTCTGCATAAACTTAATTCAAGTTTAATCTGCATAAAAGATAATTTGGACTTAGCTCAACTTACTCCATTTTCTGATGACTTCCCACTTAGACCATTTGCGCGTTCGGGCGCGGTGCTCATGCAGCCCTGATTTAAATAAAAAATTTACGAGCGGGCCAATAGCCTACCTGTGATATTAGTAAAAACTCTTTAGTAGTTGCAACTAAAATTGAAACTGACGATTCAAGATTCATTCCCCATTCAGGAAATTATCATTACTGATTTGTGCGAAGTAAAGGAAGTATTGTAATTACGAAAAATTTCAAGTATCACATTTCAGCGGAAATATCCATTTTGTCCAATTCTGAATCCATCTGAACGATTTTTGTGTGATATCTCATCCGGACAGAATGAAGGATTCTTTCCTTTCAACAGAGATTTTAAAATGAATTCAAAAAGTATTTTAATGAAGTCTGTATGCATATAGATATAAATATATGCATCTCGCATAACTCAAAAGCGATTAGCTGTAGAACGTTTACAACTTTCTAAATGTATACGTGTAGTTGTGCTCCTCCTTTCTATATTGCCCACAGCTGTACCAAACGTATATCTGTATACACACATATATGTACACCCACAACACTTATTTGGCTTAAAAGTCCCTACCCGACCTTTATTTTCGCAATTTTTGGTAGTAGTCATATACTTCCAGTTATCGAAGTATTTTAAACGACAAAAATATTCATGTTTTGGCAATGTAGATTTAATTTTTTAATAAATAAATCCAAATTTAAGTGCAGTCTTCCGGTTCGTATACTCACATTTGGGAATGGTTTATACTCGTTATAAAAAATAAAATTACAAGAAATTAACTCCTGCACGATGAAAACTGAGCAATATATTTAATTTCAAAAGCTGCAATTTTCGGTGTCATTTTCAGCTTTCTTTTAAGGAGCAGTTATTCAAATTAAAAAGTATAATTCGAAGAAATAAGTTTTAATGATGTTCAGCAAAAGGTGTGTATGGTTTAATGGGCCGTACAAGAAAGTTTTGTGGTGCCCGCTTCAGATTTTGTCGTTTAGTAAGCATATAATTTTTCGATTTCTTATTTAAAAAAAATTGAACTGTTTCTTATACTTTCTTAAGATGCAGTGAATTATAAGTGCCCTGTAATCAGTTTAGATATAAGCTCTTCTGCAAAAAAAAAAAAAAAATCGAAGCACCATGAAGGAAGTAGTTGTTTTTGGTGAAATGGAATATGTATATAGATCACACACAGATAATAAATGGATTAAAAAATCAAGGTGATACTGCCTGTTCACGGCTCACAATCACCCATTAAGTGTTCAAATTAGTAGTTGGTCAAACCGCCCCAGATTGGAATGATGAGTTTGCGTTTTTCTTCAGAGTAATTTTTTTGTTGAGCTGAGGATATGTGAGGACTGCAGGAGATGTTAAGGCCGTCTCATATCATAAATCATAAAAAATCATAATCTATTACCGAGTCATTTTTTAAAATATATTTTTAAGCTATTTTTTGCCGTCAGTTATTGTTACTGTTAGGCAGTGACGCCCCGCCTATGAATCAAGTAAATAAATTACTCAGTTAAATAATCTATATGTAACTCTATATATGCGCTATCCTATATATTATAGAATATACTAATTAAATTTGAAATAACGCAATCAAGCCTATACACTTTACTCCTAGAGGTGAAATACAAAACTTTCAGAAGTCAAACTTGAAGAAATACGGGGAATTTTTAACAAGCCCTACGCAGTTATATGATTTGCTTATATGAGAGGTGAAGAATTACCACTGATATTAGACATTAATTGCGTAGTCCACAATATTTCATGCTCTTGAATATGTGTCCACGGGAAGATAATAGGTTGGACTCCTCCTAAGCATTAAACGGAAAAGAGCTTCTGTGATACAGCTGCTGAATGGCTGTATTCAAGCAAAGGTCTGAGTATGAAAAGTTCCTGTTTTTTTATAATTCCCCAGGATAAATATGCAGCTTCCTGTACGTATTATTGAAGCATGTGGAAAATTAAATTTTAGAAATCTTTAATTTTTATAGAGGGGGGCTCATCAGC
The DNA here is from genome assembly GCF_044657685.1 of Stegodyphus dumicola. Taxonomy (NCBI): domain Eukaryota; kingdom Metazoa; phylum Arthropoda; class Arachnida; order Araneae; family Eresidae; genus Stegodyphus; species Stegodyphus dumicola. Next base: position 259,624,320 of record NC_140771.1, on the reverse strand, counting down.
AGCTGTACACTAGTAGTTTGATCCAAGTCGAATCACGAAATCAAGTAAGACAGATCTAAATGAAATTAAGAAACGTAAAAAATTTGCTGGAAAACTATATTAATACTTAACATTTTAGACTTAAAATACGTTTTGTCATTCGAAAATTTAGCACAAAGTCTTTACTGTTATTAAAATACTTTAATTGAAGAAAAACTTCCTGTGGTGCTTTAGAAACGCGCTTCTGAATTAAACATAATTCAGTTTTTGAATACCTAAATGAATTTATTTTCCAATTTCAAAATCTTTAAACAGCTAATTTTGTTTCGATGAAGAATGAGCATTTACGTATACTCTTGAAAATGCAATCCCGGTTAAGGATTTTTAGAATTTCTTTAAAATGGCGTAACTTATAGATCAATTTTTCAATCATCTTCACGTATACTCTACATCAAATATATTAATTATATTCATGAAAGCTTTTGCGGTGATCTGCAAACAGTAGATACACTTCATGCGCAAAACGAAATGATAGAAACAAGAAAATCACAATTTTTTCCAAAATCACCGTTCTCCCTAAAAATGGCAACACCGTTTCTTTTAAAAAAGAATTTTGAAAAGATTTTTTTTTTTTTTTACGTAGACCTTTGTATTTTTAAAATACATGTAGCTTTATACGAGAAAACTAGTAATTAACAAATTAGTTATAAGTTTCTTCATAATAATCTCAAATGGCGAATATAATTTGAAAAATCCATAGTATTATTGAATCGAAATCTGTTTACATGTCAAGATATACATTTCTCGAGGAAATTTGAAATTGCAAGAGGTAAGTTTCCGAAGTATTTGACAGTACAAGCTCTACAAGCTGCATTCCTTTATTTAAAATTTAGATCTTGGTTATCATAGATTTTCTTGAAACATTGCCTAAGATAAGATAAGGGCTAATATTGATCCACAGCAATGAACGAGAATATCCTGCATTTGCTTAGAGATAGAAAGAAAGGATTTGTGAGATTTGCTGGACGACCAAGTCTCAGTTTTACTAGTTTTATATTAATTTACTGCAACAATGACATAATCCAAGTGACTGGACTACGAATAGAAAATTGATTCTAACTTAAAAAAATTGATCTGCATTTTGTGATACGTTTCTTAAATTTAATTTTTTAAATCAACATGCTTCAAATCGACGTGTGCACTTATTTAATATGGGAGATTGCCAGAGACTTCAATAAATATTATACAAGCTAAAAAATTAAACATAATTATAAAAATAAAATATTCTAAGAACGATTGTGATACCAATATTCATCAATAATCAAATATTCTATGTTCAAATATTTGAATAAGATTTATATCACAGTTCCTAGATTTTCAGAGATGTTACTCATGTTCGTTAAATGGTAATCAATTTGATATGAAACAAAAATCAAAAGCATTGAAATCTTAAATTTCCCCAAATTCTTGCTGTAAAATTTAATGTGATAGTAATGCTAATTAACTGAAAAGGAAATGTGTTCGCTGGCAGACTAAGATTGCTTTGACGGCCTCTTGTTTCAGACCTCTGGCTTCTAGGATTATTGTTTTTCGTACTATAAATGGGTGATTCTTAACAGAATTTAAGTCTGTTAGATCATGGCGTCTACTATGTTGTATCATTAGCTTTGAAAAGTCTATTCATTTTCTTAAACTGATGCACCGCAAACTGCACGGGAACCTAATTTGTAAACTATGTTCGCTTGATTTGTGTAAATCTGATTTCTATTGTTAAGCTTATTATTTTATTATTAAGCTGAACTGTATGTGAACACTCAAAGGCCGAAATTGAAAATTATCTTCACCTGTTAGAGAATCCCGGAGAAGGCAATCATCCATAACATCCATGCCTTCTGCGGGATTCGAACCCAGTATGGCAGTGATTCGGTATGGTAGTTCGCCTCGCTAACCACTATCTCATTTGGGAGGCATAAAAAGAATGACAAAGATGAGGTTGTTTTGCCTTGCAGTTAAATTTAAAATATTCATAAGCACAAAGTTTATTTCCATTTTATATATTTGATAGTTCTACCCTACAGTTAAACTTGCCAGTATCTTACCAGTAGCAGAGTCACAATTTAAATTTCGCCCACAGATGATTTTAGCAGGAACTACCTTTTCTTGAGGCATTCCGGAATACTTCACTAGACGAGCTAAATGAATAATAACTCAGTGCAACAGAGCTACTACTTTTAAGCTCTGTCGTACCGAGCTTGTATTTGTATAACCTTTTGATCTGAACAAAAGTTCAAGCATGAGCAGAGTAGGCATGAAATGTAGGTTTTATTGAAGGTAATGTAGGCATAAAATGCAGGTTTTATTGAAACTTGGAAAGTATAATTTGATCCGGGTAGAATCACAAAAAGAAATAGCGTGAAATTAAAAGATGTAGAAAACTTGCTGAAAAAGCTATATTAACAGTAATTCAAACGTTAAACTTACAATACATTTAACAAATTAAGAAGTGAAAACCAAAACAATGGAAATAAATAAACTAAATGTTTTCATAAAGCCACCGCTATGCCTAAAATACGCAAAGCAGTTTCATTTAAAAAAGTAGAAAGGAAACGAGTATCTTTTGGTAGCCTTCACGTAATTTCAAAATACAAAGTACGAAAGAGTGTACAAAAAAACTAGTAAGTAACAAATTGGTTATGCGTTTCTAAGTATAATCGCGACCTGTAAATACCGTCTTAAAAAAACGACTAGCATCATCGAACCGAAATACAATGGAAGGGAAAGGAAAACGGGTTGCCATAAATTAAGAAATTCGCCAAATGAATTATTCTTGGTGCAACTGAAAAAAATATGCCAAAGTAACGTTTTGAGCTTCTCAAATTTCGCGCAAATTTCACAAAATTTAATATTTAGGCATAATTTGAAACGTAGAATCAAAATATGGAAAAAAATTGGTATGCTATATCAGAAAAAGTTCGATTTTGTGTCAAAGTATCTATGTTACTACAATGCTATATATAAATCTAATATATATCCCAAGTCGCGCTTTCGGGACGTGAAAAACGCTATTTGAATTTTGTCAATCGTCCCAGTAGAACGGGAGATATATAACTCTCTCCCTTTTTTGTGTAGTGGATAGTATTCAGGCTTTCAACCTTATCAGCTTTTACGTGTAAGTGGAGCATACCGTGATAATTAAAAGTATTGTGCGCCAACGAAATCAGCGAAAGTTTTGCATTGTTCGAGTTAGGAAAAGATTTAGTTTTGAAAGGCAGAAATTAAATTTATTGTTTTCTGGCACAGTCTAGTGGCATAAAATAGTATGAAAAACATACAAAATAAAATTAGACTTTGAACTCTCAGAGCAAGAAGAAAAAATACACAATGTGAAGTTATGAAAATCACTAATCGTCAACTTCAAGCTCATTAGAAGTTACTAAATAAACAGCAGGAACAGCACAAAATGCTGAAAAGATAAACAGTATACTATCTGGGCCAACCTAAGCATAGACTAAATGGGCTACAGCCCAAACGTTATGTGGGTAAGTTTTTAATAGTTGAAAGGATAGTGTATTTTACATAATAGTATGATTTTTTTGCAAACCATTTACTTTTTTTTCCTGGATCAGTGAGAATATATTTTCTTAAGAAATCCTTTATCTTTTATATATAATATATATCAGAATTGTGTATCCAACAGTTATGCAACTCGTATAATCCGTTTAAAGTAAAAACGTCACTCACACTTAATTAAGAACTAAATTTTATGCAAGTAAGTAATATTAGTTCTACAAATATCAGAAACAATATGACTACCAACACATACAGCCAGATGTAGAGTTTACACCGCCTGACGGGACACGAATTTTTGGCACCCTATTATAGAGCTTGTAAAAAAAGAAAAATCACCTAAGTTAAAAGAAGGTTGATCAAAAACGACTTTTGCCCTTTTTATTGCTTTGTAAACTCGGAAATCCTGAGAAGGGCATTTAATAGTAATTTGTTTCATTATTATAATCAAATATTCGTTGCTGTCATCAAAACTATATATAAAAAAATCATAGTCCTTCAGGGAAAATTGCCCCCTTGGACCAAAAATAGAATATTTAGGTGCATATATATTGTTACAAATTTTGTACACGTTTTAATAATTTTGGTGAAATTATACATGAAGTTTTGGCAGGTAATTATAATGAACATTAATAATTATTTTATAATGGAACATGAAAGTCTTCTGTAAGTTAGACTGTCAAATACTTCGGAAATATAGTTCTTCAAATTTCAAATAATGTCAGATTTCTTCAAAAATACATCTGACATGCCACTACGTTTCGATTCGATGATGCCATGGATTTTTAAAATTATATTTTCAATTTGAATTTATACTTCGTATAAAAAGAATTATTTCAAACTTGATACTTACTAGTTTTTTTGTATACTCTTAGAGTAGATGTATAGAGTGGTTTAAGATTACAAAAATTGCGTGGAAACTGAATTTGTTATGAATATTTTTTAAATGAAACTGCTTTATTTATTATAGGCAGAGCGGTGGAATTATGGAATAAATTGTAGTACTTTTATTTCGACTGCTGTTTTATACTTGAATTGTTTCTTCGGTTTGCTGATAACCATAAAGGCATTCGAAATAGTAACTCAGAGATTTGGTACAGAGCGCGTGTGACGGTGATTCAACACTTAACGTAAAGCTGACGTAATTTCAAAGAAATTATAAAATCCTTATCTAGAGATGCATTCTCAATAATATGCGTAAATGCACATTCTTCAGTAAAAAAATAAAATTATCAGTTGGAATATTTTGAAAAGTTTAAAAAATAATTGATTTAAATTTTCAAAACCTGAATCATGTTTCATTCATGAGTGCCTTTCTAAAATCCCACGGGAAGGTTTTATCAATTAAATTATTTAAATAACAGTAAAGGCTCTGCTAAACTTTTTAATAATTTGGATTGGATCGAATTTAAGGTCATTAACAGAAAGCGTTATTCTACACAATGTTTATTCACGAACACCGAAGACGAATTACTACATATGCACAATAATGATATTACACTTTCTTTTAACAAATAAACACTACCGCAATCTGAAGCTACATAATCACGAACTTAAATTTATCATTCTTCCTCCCATGCATCCGTAAACGTATGCATCAATGTTAATTAACCTCAAGCTTATAAAGTAATTTCATTTTTCTTCTAGCAACACACTTATCCATATGAACCTCACAAGATCTAACTCTATCATCTCTGCCAAGAAATAATTCTTTACCCCCACTTGACTTCCAGATAGAGCGTTTCTCATTTTCTTCATCTATAAGTACAACATCATTAATTTTAAACACGGAACAGTTTTTCAGAGTTTTTGAAAACATGTCTGATCTCAGTTCTAATAAATATTCTTTAAAAAAACTTTTTCCAGAAATGCTCTAATAATAATTGCCTGTGGTTCCGTCTTTTAATCAACTGAGATCTTGTTGATTATAATTTAGATTGAGATGAAGGTAAAAGATTCAATCCAGATCCAGTTATAAAATGAGATGGTGAAAGAGGAACATGTTCATTTGGTTCATTGTATACGTGGGTCATTGGTCTAGAACTAATAACAACTTCAGCTTCAACTAAAATAGAATGCAGTTCTTCATACCATAAAGAAGCTTTACCTAAGATGCGTTTTAAACGAGATTTTCAGATCTTACGAAACGTTTGCAAAATCCTCCCCACCAAGGTGCACCTTCCACAAAAAAATTCTACTCAAGGCCATTTTCCTTTCAAGGATATTTAGAAGCTTTTTATCTTCACACTATTTATACAAGTATTTTAATTCACGATCGGCAGCTTTAAAGTCTTAGCATTCTCAGAATAAATAAATCTACAAATGCCTGTACGTGCAAACAGTCAACGCAACGCTTGAATAAAACACTCTGTACTTAAATTTGATAATAATTCTAAATGATCTCCTTGAGTCACTAGGTAAGTAAACAATGAAATATATACTTTTGCACCATCTTTTAAGTACAAAGCTCCAGCAAAATCTACCCCACTTAGCACACGTTTGAACTTTCTCCACTCGGCCAGCAGGAAGAGGAGCCGATGTCTCATGCCGAGTAGCGTTACAGTTTTTACAAAATTTACAATCATATAACACAGATTTTACAAACTGTCTAGCTCTTAGAATCCAAATTTTTCATGTTACTTCCACTAAACTTTCATTGACCCCACAGCGAAGTACCTTTTCATTACAATTTAAAATAATTAAAAGAGAAAAAGAATTATTTGATAATATGATAGGCTGAATTACATCGGCATCTAACGAAGATTTTATTAATCTGCTTCCAACCCTTAAAAAACTATTTCGATCAGTTATTCGATTTAACCCAAATAATTTGCAATTTTGCCACATTTTTTTTATATTCAACATATTTCAGTTCTGCTAAAAAGTACTCAATATGTGATAACTTAATCCAACAACACTTAGCATTACATATTTTATTTTTGGACACAGGACTAATCAGTCTATTTTGTGACTTTAAATTGGTTATGAATCTAAATATATATGACGTGACTCCTAATAGTTTGCCTAAGTCACCACACTTCTGTATCGGTAGCACAAGTTGTAAAGGTTGAACACTGCTGGCAAACTGAGTCAAATCTCTGTCTTCAGTGATGTCTACTGTGTTACAGTGGTCATTTATTTTAGGTTAATTTATTTCATCTTGTAGCCATTGAGGTCCATGCCTCCACGCTCGATCTAGAAGTTCATTCACTTTAGTGCCACATGTAATTTTGTCATCTGAACAATGTTACCACATAATCGGTGATATTTTATCTTGAATTTCCGACACGCGAATTTGGTACCAATATCGCAGTGGTGAGTTCTTCATCTAGTGATGAGTTAAGAGAGAATCAGTCCACAGACAAATCTTCGCTTGTGGAAAATGCACACGAACTGTAGTTATAAATCTTGCATCTAGCACTGCTGCCATGAGTTCGAAATTTAGTGAAGATAATTTTCCAGAGCAACAACTCTGCTCTTGGCTTCACCTAAACTTGCTTCAGAACATTTAAATCTGCAGACTTTCAAGTTCACTGCTGTTCCGTAAGCACTTTGCGATGACTCATAACAGCAACATACTTCCAACACTTCAGGTCTTTCAACAAGTTCACGAAAATACCAACGAGGTGTTTGGATATTTGGTAGATCAAATAAAATTCCTATACCATTTGTTCCATTTGTCTTGCAATTCTGGTGAGACAGTTTAATTCCAATCAATGTCTTTACGCCATAAATCTTGAAATACAAATTTTGCTTCAATCACATATGGAGCAAGAAACCCAAAAGCATTGAAGTTCTTCGAAGCAGCTTTCTAAACACAATGGTTTGTTTGATAATGGGACAGGATAAAATGTATAATGCATTGAACAATAAAACAGACGAGTTCCTTATTAATATCTCACCAAAGACCAGGAATCTCTGAGGGAGAATCACATTCGGGCAATTTAATACTGACGAAGTTGTTGCTTGATTTATACTGGTCTTTTAAAGTATCCGAATCAGAACTCCATTTGGTTAGTCATTGATGCTCTTTTTTATATTATTAACTTCACGACATATGAGTAAATTTTATCCCTCCGTATCTGATTTACAAATAAAGTCATCAAAATACATGAAGTTTCCAAACTTTCTAGAACTCTGGCATAGATATTGTTAAATTTCTTTAATGATGCATAATGCAAAAGCTCAGGAAGAAATCTTCTTGATTTCGGTCCAAAAATGACACGACACATCCGATCAAATTTGCAAAAAACGCCTTCTGAATGTCTGACGTAAATGCAATTCGATGATGTCGAAAATTTATTAAAACTTTCAAAAGTTTAGAAAGAAGATTTAGTCCTTGAAGTAAATTATCATTTACAGATTAATGACTTTTTTCGTTAAAGAACATAATAAGCGACTCGAAATATTTTCGAATTATGAACTTCACGAATGACAGCAAAGGGAGGAATGTAATAAGTTCATTTCCCAGATGGAGTACTAGTTTCAACCTTTTCTAATATTTCTTCCTTAAATTTACTGTTTATCACTTCATTATGTTGCACATAAAAGTCCAAGATTGATTTAGATTGTTCGATCAATCGTCTTACAGCATTCTTAAAATTGTCACTTAGTCACATTCACATCCTGTTATGGAAGTCTAATTTCGCATGTATCAAGCATTTTTAGTAACCGAGTTTTCAAATATTTGTAAAGCTATTTGATTTTGTTCTTAATCAAAAATATTTTTATTCCTATAGATTTAATTTCCCAAATCGATTCGATCCAGTTTAAAAAATTTTCTTCAACACTTACGTCTAGGCACGCATCGTGCATTTGAAAATCCGAAGAAGAAAATCAGTCTTGTATACACAAACCAAACAGATTTTTCATCGTTACGGCGTTCCTGTTATCCTTTTTATTTCTTCACCTGCAAGGTAGGGCGATCAAATATCAACGAGCTTTTATTAGTTGAGCATCGAGTTGGGCATTTGCACGTGTTTGGGGAGTTGAAGTCGTTAGTTGGAGATGCTTAGAAACTACAGCAGTTCGTGTTTTATTTAGTAGACCGTACGATGAATGGGAGGAGTGTGACCATCTTTATTGATCAACGCATAATCATGAAGTTCCTTCTCCGTGAAAACGTGAAACCAGTCGAAATTTACTGCAGATTACATGCCCGGTTTGCGGAAACTACCCTATCATGGTCAGGTGTAAAGATTTGATGCAACGAAGTTAAAGCGAGGACGTGAACGTTTTGTGAATCAAGGTCATCCCAGAGCCTGTGTGACTAATGGAATCATTGCACGTGTTCGTGAGATTATCTAACATGATAACGCTACACAGTGTTTCAGATTTCAGAAGAACTTGGTGTCGGCTATGGAAGTGTCCAATCAATCTTTAGAAATCATTTGGGCTTCAGAAAATTTTCGGCCTGATAGGTTCCAATCATTGATGATAAAAAAGCTGGCAGGATTTCCCATTTCTCAGTTGCTTCAAACTTGTTCTGACTAAGAAGGGAAAGCTATTTTGCAAAACATTGTCACCTGTGGTGAGACATAGGGGTATCATTGCATCCCCGCATCAAAGGATGCAAGCATGGAGCGAAGAAGGAAAACGCGTGAAAGTCAAATCTTAATTGTCGAGCGAAAGTTTCAGTTATGGGTTTTTAGGATTAGAAGGGTCATAAACACGGCGCCCCCCTAGGCGATGAAATCGGCTGTATGATTGAAAGAGAGGCAAGCTCCTCCAACACTAAAACGAGGAAGCCAGCGAGCCGGCCCTGCTCAAAAAGAAAATTAAATACTACAATATTAAAGATAATACTAAAAATTTCAAATTCATCTTCAAATTTATTCATTTACATGAGCTCCGAGAAACCAGGCCCGAGTGAGTAACATAAAAGTTACATAATGAAACATAACAAACTGAAAAATACAAGTATAAATGGTTGCAAGCCATTAAATCGTTTCAAATAACACTCAATCACACTATAATTAACTAAATGAAATAATAATAACAAGACGCAAATGGTCAGGAAGTAAAACAAGACGCCACATAATTCATACACTCACATGTAACACAAAATAACCTAATAGCGTCTGTTTCACTAAAACTCTAATTTACAATTCCAATTTTCCTTTGTAATTTTGAATCTCTTTCAGAAGTGGCATCGATTGCAAGAAAATGACATTTTTATTGATAACTTAGTCAATTATGTTCCAATTTGATTGAAATTTTCATATACCGCACAAAAAAAGAAAAAAAAATCGAACCAAAAAACACAGCACGAAAATACGTTTGAGAATACTTAACCTTCTACACTTAAAATACGTTTCAATATTTGAAATTTTAGCAGAAAGAATATACTGTTATTTAAATACTTTAATTTATAAACTCTTACCGTGCGGTTTTAGAAAAACGCTCGTGAATGAAACATAATTCCGCTTTCTAAAGAACAAATCAATTTCTTTTCAAAAATTTTAAAACCTTCAAACTGTTACTTTTGTTTGTCTCGGTGAATTGGCCTTTACGTACATTTTAGGAAATGCAACCGTAGACAAGGATTTTAGAATTTCTTGAAAATTCTGTATTTTTCATAAAAAAGTGTTGAATCATCGTCACGAAAAAGGCTTAATAAAAATTTTTAACGGCGTTTTTAAAAGCATTGGTGATAATCAGAAAATGGAATTAACAATTTAAGTAAAAAACCAAGCAGAGGAAACAATAAGTCTGCAATTTAATCAAAGCCACCTCTCTGCATAAAATGGGCAACACAGTTCAATTTTAAAAAATTCTCTGACTGCACTTTTTTAATATGTAGAATATTGTAATTTAAAAATATATATAGCGGAAGAGCAAATGAAAAAACTTGGAAGTAAAAAAAAAAATTTATTAATTTTCTTCCATATTTAATTTTTCGTAATAATTGTAATTGCAAACTATAATTTTAAAAATCCATGGCATCATCGAATCGAAACTTGCTTCTGTGTCAGAGGCAGTTTCTTGAAGAAATCTGAAATACTTTGAAATCTGAAGAAATAACTTTCATAAATATTTGACAGCCAATAAGCTGTATTCATTTGTATAAACATTAGTGAAATAAAAAATGACGTATCAGAAGTTTTCTTAGAAACCTATCAGAGGTATTGCTTATATTTATAGACACCAGAGGCCGAGAATACCCTGCATTTGTATAGAAACAGAAATGAAGTATTTCTGAGATTTACTTCAGAACAGAGTCTCCATTTTAATCTTTTTGTATTAATCTCCTCAAGTCTGACATACATTACGTGACTCAACTAGGTACGGAAAATTGATTCTCAGCTTGAAAAATGTATCTCACTTTCGTTACAAGATTTTTCTTAATATTTTTAATCATCGTAACTCTAATCAATGTACACATTAATTTAATGCGTGAGGATCAGTAAAACTTCAGTCGTCATTACTCAAGCTGCAAAAGCATAATTATGAAAATAAAATACACTATTAACGATTGTAATGAAAATTAACATAAATAATCAAATCTGTACCTTCAAATTTTTGAAAAATATTTATATCACAGTTTACAGATTCTAAAAGGCGTTACTCATGTTTGTTTAATGGTAATCAAGTCAATATAACACAGGGCTTAAAATTATTCAAATCTTAAAATTTCTCCAAATTCTTGCCATAATAATGAATGTCAAAAAATACCATCTAATTGCATGAAAAATGCTTTCACTGGCTCCTTAATGTTTCTTGAACGGTTTTTTGTTTCAAACCACAGGTTTACAGGATTATTTTTTTTTTTAATTCTATAAAATGCTGATTCAACAGAGTTTCAGTCTGTGAGATCATGGATTCTGCTGTTTTGTATCATTACCTCGGAAATAACATATGCGAACTATATCTGCTTGATTTATGTGAAACGTATTTCAAAGCTGTACTACTCGTAAACACTTAACCCTAAAATTCAAAATCTTGTATTATGTATACAACATACAAACACTAATACTTAAAATTTTGTATCTGTATCCTTGTTGAATAAATAGTACTCTGAATCACTGATTAGTTGTAATCACAAAGCAAATTTGGATAAAAATCCAAATAAAAGTTGATAAGCCCTTTTCGTGGTTTATAATAGAAACTATAACACAAATCTAAACCGATGACTTCCTGTAATAAAAGTAGTTGTTTTTAATTATCTCGCTTGTCTGAATAAGATCAATCCCACGACATTACACTTTCTTGATGGCAAGAAGTCAAGCTTGCGCTCGTCGTTGGCAAGAACCTTGGGCCCGATACAGGTGGCATTGCGACTTTCCTCAGTTCCGCACCCAATTTTGGGGAACCGCATGCTGGGGGAACGATCCGAGAGTCTCACACCCCTCTTCTCCTACCAACTCCCTCTTGAAGGACATTCGACTCGCCGCATATTTAGAGTGCTTCAATGCTGTACAGAGACTATACATTTACAAATATGCATACCTTCCCCGGGATTTAAGCATGGGGCATTCGGTATCAGAGTTAGCGTTGTTAACTACTGTCTCGGTTGGGAGGAAAAAATAGCATCACAAAGATGAGGCTGTTTTGTTTTGTCGTTAAATTTCAAATATTTATAAACGCAAAGTTTAATTCAAAGTTAAATATGTGATAGGTCTACACTACTGTTAGTCTCTTTCGTATCTTACAAGTCGCACAGCCACAATCTAATATTGTCCCTGAAATGGATTTACCGTGAGCTACCTTTTCTTGACGCAGGGGCGAGCACTCCACTACCGGAGCCAAATTTCTGTTTTTACGCTCTGCAGCACTGAGTAAAATTTTTATAGCTTTCTGTTCTGCTAAAAATGTGGCATGAGCAAAGAAAGGTAAAACACCTCAAAATATAGGTGTTATTGGGAAACTTATTAATAGTTGTCACTAACTTTCTAAATGTGAATTCTTTCATGCTCGCCTGAATTCAGAATTTGTTTCCTACATTTTATAATGTGATGTTGCAACCGGAAATAAAGGATGATTCTCGATAAATGTGATGTCTTATCTATTACTAAAGTTCCATATATCTTAAAGATTTGTTTAGAGACGAAGGTAGAATGCAGATGTTGTGAGATGAAGGTAATGTAAATTTCTAAGTATATTTTCTAGTTTTTTTTTTTTTTTTTTTTTAATTTCACGGATACTCACCCTATCTCTTTTTGAATTCGATCTGGATCACTCTCCTAGCGTTCCGCACATTTAATCCTTAACTACTTCTGCTTTTCCCACTATAAGTAAAAACAGCGTAACATTTAATTTTCGACGTGTTTCAATAATACACGAGGATGCTTATTTACCTGTCAAATAATCGAAAGGCAAAAACTTCTCATATTCAGGTACTCGCTTTAATACAGCCATTCAGCAGCTATAGCATAGCGGCTCTCTTCATTTTGATGCTTTAATGCTGAGGATTCCAACCATTTAGCTTTATATGGGCCACACTCGAAGATGATGAGATGTATTGGACTACACAAATAATTTCTTCAATCAATGGCAGCTCTTGATATGCCAAATAGGCAGCAACGTAACAATGTGAGAAGTTGTTACAACACATTTACACCCCCAGTCAGGCCCGCATGGGAGAGAGCTTTAAACGAACCATCCCTAATAACATCTCGTTCGTTACAGAAACCAGCAGGAGTGGGACAGGAAGTTACCTCTGATTTTATTGGCCTATTGCTGTCCTGTCCACGAGACTGCCGGCTATTCCCCATCTCAGATTGTCTTCGGTCTTGACCTTCGTGTGCCTTGTGTTCTCGTCTTTGGTAGCTTTCCGAGAGCGCCTTTATCATCTGATGTGTACATCGAAGATTTCCAGGCAAGATTGGAAGTGATGCACAAGTTTGTACGAGACCCAGTCAACATGGCGACAGAGAAGATGAAGCATCGTAACGACACAAGAGCTACAGGAGATCGATTCATCGAAGGGGACAAGATATGCTGTGGAATCCTATTCGACAGAAAGGTGTCTACCCTAAACTACAATCACCTTTGGACGATCCTTACACAGTCCTAACGACGTCGTAGTTGGGATCCGTAAGTCACCGAATTCTAAGCCGAACGTCGTTCATTACGACAGGCTAGCCTCTTACTATGCTATAGTACGTGGTCTTCACAGTGTATATAATGAAAATACTGTACAAGACCCTTGTCCTATTTATTTTTAATTGTGTAAAATTGTGCACTCATTTATTGATTTTAGTGCTTAATTTATTTATGTTTTTTACTGAAATTATACTTTAAATATTGCATTGATTTTCCTTATTTGAAAGTATGGGCTTCCTGTTCAGGGATCGCATTTCCCGGGACGTGCAGTCCTATTGAGGGTGGTAATGTTATGAATTTTGTATATACAGACATGATTTTAGTGTAAATATGTGAAATTGTTGTATTTTTCTGTGCAATATATTATAATATATCTAGAGAGACATACTATGCCGAAAAATTAAGAATAGATCGGCAAGTCTATTTAATATTGTGTAAATGGGTATCTTGGTAACGAGATGTCGGCATTTTGCCAATATTTTGACTAGATCCTGGTATCATCGTAATAGGTATTGTGATTAATTAAACGCTGTAACCATAATTCCACCTTCATATTGCCTTGCAGTAACTTCGGGAAGCAGAAAGTACTAGAAATATTTCTGCGGCCGGGTGAAAAAATATAAAGGAAGAAACAGCATTTGCTATTTTCTTTTCTTATATGGTTTTCATCTCTCGACGGACGGTCCTGGCTCTTGTTATCTGTTAGCATAGTGTGTGTTCCAAGTTCCTCCGGTTTAGCTTCGCTCTTTAACTGCGCTTTGCATTGCGTTGTGTTTAAAGTGCTTATTAGTTTGAACTTTCATTACTGATTGTGGCCTGTGTCACTGTGAACACCTAGACGAATATTTCTGCGGAAATGTCCGAAATGCGAAGTGTTCTTTTGATAAAATAAATCTTAGCCCATCGTCGGACCTGCATCCATTCAATCTAATACGAAAGCGTAGGTACGCAACAATATAATGTTGAATTCACTTAATCGCTTGCCTTACATTTTAATTGTGTTACACAATCATTATAGTAACTAAACATGATTTATGAATCCATAAATATATTTGGCACGCTAACTCGCTCACGACAACAATGAAAATTGAATAAATCTGCCGGTTAAAGTGTTTAAGTAAGCCTAAAATCCGCAAGCTTTATACTTGAAAATGTTCGACCGAGTGGAGAACCGTGCACTTACATAGAGCCCTAATGGTATAGGAGTAGATGCGTTTCTGAGTTCAGTTGCACAATCATTACAAGAACATATACTTGCACTCGAATCCTGGCTCATTAAATGGACGATAAAAATAAATGTTGAAAAATATGAAGCATATCTCCCTCACATTACATATATTATTAATTAGTTTCGGGCTTCTAAAATTGCACAGAAAGTTTTTAATTAGATTTTAAACTGTTCTTCAATAATAAGTTAGAGAAAAAAATTATTTTAAACTTTTTTATTATGAATTAGCTCGAATTGTTGAGAAATCAAACTTCCGAAAAGGCCATATCAAACTCTAGCTACAACCCTACTTTTATTTTTATTTCTAAGGCCCGCCTACTTCATGAAAGATTTGCGGAGCATTTGAAACAGAGAAATCTAAAATTGATTAAAACTTCTAGAGGGATATTAAGATGATTTCTTTAACTACATTGTTAAATTTTTAATAATCATTCATTATGAAATGAAATGCGGAGAAAACGTACATGAAATTCTGAATTAAGAAAAATTCACTATGTCACAGCAGATTTCACCGAAAATAGTTTTAAATGTTCAAAATAATTAAACTACTTTTTATGTAGATTAAAGAAATACAATATAAACACAAAGCCTGTTTTTGAAATGGAGCGATAGCGTTTATGAAATGACAGAGAATTTCGAAATTTAAGTAGTTATTTAAAGCAAGGGGTTTTCATGTAATGACATCTTAGCTTTAAACTATGTTTCAAATTGATAGCCGAAGGAGGAACCTACTTGTATTTTCTCTCCTGAGTTATCCTGCAATACATTTATTTAAGACCTGTGAAAACAAATAGTTCTATATATGTTTAAAAATGTACTAAACACCGCACTTAATGTTTTTTATTCTTCATTTTTTAAAAAGAAGGACAAGTAATTGCTCTAAAATCTGCAAAAGTTCAAAACTTCGTAACTGATGAAAAGCAAAATTTCGCTCCAGAATGGGGATTATAATAAAACTTTCATATAACTCTCATTGAAAATATATATTTCCGCTCTTTGCGATGCTATATGAATTTTCGTTTGTTCTTGAAATGAAGGTGTTTGCGAAAATTCGCAATCACTTTCGTTTTCGCGTTTTCGTTCGCATTATTATAATAAATTATCATAATGAGAATTTTGAGAACTTTTAAGATTTTACTGTTTTCAAGTCCCCTTTTATTTAGTTCGACCGTCTCAAGCGCAACCCTGGTTGGCCTTCTGCTAAAACACATAGACTCGTCCATAAAGGGGTGGTATTACTTGCTGCAACGTGATATGTCTTCTCTTCTCCAGAAAGAGCTATGCTGGACGGAAAGAAAGTCCCCATCCTTCTACTCTAATTTGAGAATAATTCGGTCCGAATGGCGCATGCGTCTTTGCGCTCATGGTCGCGGATGAGGGGGTCGAACTATATCATTTTGATTATATTAAAAAACGAAAATGAGTAACTTTTCTGAAAGTCTACAAACTCTGATCTAAATCTTATTGAAAGATATGAAGTTACAGATTTGATCATTTATATGACTTTGCATTACAATCATTGTTAGTATATCTTACTTTCGTGATTTTGCTTTACCTATATTGCAGCTTGTATAATGATCATTCAAGTCCCAAAATTTAGGAAAAAAAGTGTAGTAACAAAATGCAGATCAAGAATTCCCAGTTCTACTTGAGTCTCGTAAATGATATCAGACATGCGTAGATTAAAACAAAACATTAAAACTGAAGATTAGTTGCACAGGAAATATCAAAAATATTTCGTTTCAGTTTCTAAAAAAAATGCATGACATTCTTGTTCATTGCTACCGATCAATATTAGCATTTACCTCTGATAACGTTTTTAGAAAATCTGTGAAAACACTTTATTAATGCTAAACAATTAAATGCAGCATATATAAGTTCGACTGTCAAATACTTGAGAAACTTACTTCTCCAAATTCTAATAATATTTTAAATATTTTTCGTAAAATGAATCTGACATGAAAACTGGGCTCGATTTGAGGATAGTGTAAATTTTTAAAATTGTAATTGCAATGTGAAATACTTATTATTAATTTTTTTCAAATTATTACTTACTAGTTTTTTCACATACTCTTGCGATATATGTATTTTAAAATTGCACTGACATTTCTCAACACTAACTAACTAAAATTCTGCTATTAAAGAAAACTGTTCGCCTATTTTAGGCTGAGTGGTGTCTTTGGAATAAATTTTAGTTATCTTGCTTTTGATTCCGTATTCCTTTGCTGCTTGCCGTAAAAACGGTTTGAATTTATCTCGTTATCGCTCAGTAATCTACTTACGGATCAGCTATTAGAACATGAGAATACTATCTTTTAATCACTTTTTATGATTGTCTGTTTTTTTTATGCATGTGGCCACACCCAAAAGCGTTTTGAAACATTCTTTTCCAAATCTGTCCAGCAGATAACGTCTGAAATTAGCTTCCCACCTAATTGCTTGGAACAGCGTTCTCTCAGTAGAAAATAAAATACTCATCTATAAAGCTATACTACGACTTGTTATTGCCTATGCGTGCCTCGTATGGGGATATGATAGCAATTCATCTATTAAAAGACGGCAAATCGTCCAAAACTCTGCCCGTCAAGCCACTAATTGCAGATGTTATTTGTAATGAAGCCATTCATAAAAAAATCAACATAATGCTGATTAATGTCTATATGACTAAACAGACCAAAACCTTCTTTAGGAAAATTCCTGAAGTTTAAAATTCTGTTATTCCGAACATTACAATTACTTTTGTAATCGTAAGTTAACTACGGTTACAGAAGTAACAGGAGCAGAAGACCGAGGGCAGTTTCGCGTCTTATTAATTAAAATTAAGCTTAAAGTACATCAAAGTATTAAAAAAAGCCTCAAAGCCCAGTTTAAATTAAAGCTTAGACATTTCGCAGCTCAATAATTATCACTCTCTTACATTTCTTTCCGACTCGCCAGATAGTTTTTACTTTCATGCTTTCTTTTAGCGACTCAGAACTCTTCCCAAGTGATGCTCCGCCCATATAGGTTGCAACGCAGTGCAGCAGTGGAAACGGTTGAAACAGCTTTTCCTCATTCTATTTGATTATGCGAAAGACCTGCATCAACTCACATATAACTGTCTAAAATACTTTGATTGTCATAATTGCTATTTACTACTTCAACACATTCGGACACATTTATGCTCAGACACATTCCAGCTAGAAAATCTCTAATGACTTAGTCCGGGATTGCGCTAACGTGCGGTAGCCTGCTTTGAGAACTTCCTTCGCCTGAGTCGTCCAAAGTTAGCAAAATGATGCTTCATGCGTAGCTTCCGATTTTGTATCCAACGGGACAAAAATTAAACTTTTCACCATCAACAATCTCTCAATACAATTATATGTTCTACATTTTCAATATCTGTTTAATCGTTCTGCGTTATTTAGATTAGAAAAACAACTATTCTTATAATTAAATTTTTAGCTTAACCATGCTAACCTATAAATAGATCGCTAGGCGTTACTCATAAATAATACTTTTTTTTTTTTTTCATTTTTTCCAGAATTTCCACATAGCAAAAGAAGCATTAGAATATGTGTTTTTTAAGGAGACTGAGTCAGATATAATTGCTATACCGCCTGATTTGGATGGGTTAACTGAAGAAGAGTGCTTTGTTGATGGTGAAATGATTTCTCCATCAGGTAAGAGATCTGTCAGGCAATGTAGAAATTCGATTACCCATGAAAGAAATAGAGGTAAAAGAACAAAGTGAATCAAAAAACATAACTGATTTTGGATCTCATATTATGGAGCAACTGCCATCCACATTTAGCGCCAATAATGAAAATGAAAATGAGAAATGAGTTAGTTGGAAATTATCAAAAAAAAATGCTTGTGTTTTTAATTAAACCAGCATATTATATGAATTTAAAAAATTGTCAAAAAATATGATGAAGCTATTAGGATCAATTACTAATTGTGGCATTTTTCTTCGCCACTTGTGTTCGAAGCGGATGTTTCAAAGTTTGAGGAGTATTGTCAAAACTCTCCGCACCACAGTAAGTCAAAATTATAACAATAGCCTTTTACTCCACACATGGCCCAAATATATAGCCAAACGGTATGGGTTTATCTTTAAGAAACTGTTTGAAAAAATGATGATCGTAATTTATATACATCATTTCATCAACAGACAGAAATTTATCGAAAATTCCAAATCTTTGAAAACTGTGATTAATATGCATGATTAATTTTCTTTGAATGCCCGGTCTGATTTTCGTACTGCTGCATAATTATGGTTGGCAAAATGGATTACAGATTTAATTTATAAATATTTATTTCGAGACAAATCTTTTTTACTCTCTGTACCATGGGATCTTCCTCTCACCAGTAATCATGTTCAGTACATAAAGTATGGTAGCCAGAGAAAATCAAAAAACCGATAAAACTCTTGAACCCTTCAACTGCAAATGAAAACTCTGGCTTATGTTTCCACTTTTTCGTATATCGTTTTCTTTAAAACCACGGCCACAATTAGAAACAACAGAACTGCTTCTCGCCCATTAATGCCTGATAAGATATTAGAAAAGAAAAATCGTGAATATTGTTACGACGAAAGGAACAAAATAACTATAGTTAATGAAAGGATAACTAGTGGGTAAAGACAGCAAACATTTTTGATTACATACAGATTCTAACCCAAGTTTCAGGCCATCGAAAAGGTTTCCAAGGAAAATCCTAAATTTGGCAACCTATAGCCCAATAAATAAAAATATAAGTAGTGTCGACCAGCAGGACTGGCTGTTAGAAAAACGAACAATTCAAATATGTGCCAAAATTGGTAATGGCCAATATTTACAAGAGTTATTGACATGGCTGTGGTATATAATACGTATATTCTGTTCAATTTCACAAATTCTGAAAAGAAAAGTATAAAAGATATCTGAAGATATATCGCGGTTGCGATAGGAATAAACTTTGGAACAAACGTTAAAAAAAACATTGGAAGACCATTAGTGATGTCATCTAGACCAAAGGTGATATAGTCTGTACCAAAGACCATGCTGCAGGTAAAAGACAAAAACCAAAGAAAATGACAATTTAAAAAATGTAAGGGAAGACCTCTTGTGTTTCGTACAAAATGCGATGTAACATTTTGCGTGAATGTTTTCCGCTATATCACATTTAAATGCAGCAAATTTGCTTAATGCAAATACAACTAAGGAAGTTTAGATGAGTAAAATAATTTTTTAGTCTTTTAAATATCTTTAGCTGTTTTTAATTTTGCAAAAAATTAAATTTTTTTAACTGAATTCGTAATTTTTTAATTATAAGATCAGAGAGCAGTAATTTGTTCTTTTATTAGCAGAAGCGCCCCTCGATACACTCTTTTGCAAGAAAAATCGAAGCACCAAGACGGAAGTGGTTCTTTTGATGAAACTGAATATATGTATAAGTCATACACAGATAATTAAATGATTAAAGTGCCAATGTCATAGTACCTGTTCACGCCTCCCAATCACCCACTGATTGTTCAAATTTTAGTAGTTGGTCGAACCGCCACTGGCGGTAACGCATGTTTGAATTCGTCCTGATAAAGAGTGGTAGAGGTTCCTAATGTCATCCTGCCACATATTCTGCCAGGCATTAATCAGTTATCGCTCCACATCTGCGATATTTTGTGGTGCCAAAATCTGGCGGCTTACCGTGTCCCAGACATGCTCGATTGAGATGATATGCGAGCGATATGTGGTTTGGCATTATCTTGTTGGAAAATGGCTCTAGGATGACGGGAAGGTCAATGCTTCGGCCTCAGTATTGTATCAACATATCGTTGAGCTCTTAAAGATGTACGGAGGATGACTAAAGATGACCTGCTGTCATACGAAATATCTCCCCACACCATCACTCTAGGGGTTATGGCTCTATACCTTTGTAAAACAAAGTCTGATGGGGACCTCTGGCCCTGTCTTCTCCAGACACGAACACGGTGGTCATCTGCTTCAAGCGTGAAGCGGGATTCATCGCTGAACACTATACGATGCCAGTCTGATGGCAGCGATGATGCTTCATAACATGCATCATAACTTTGCATCATAACAGAAAAGGATATTATAAGACACTGAAATGAGTGCTTCTCAAAAGTGAATCAACAAATTACATAACGAGTCATCACAATTAATTATCCCTACCATATAGAGACATGTAAATTGAGTCCAACTTACAAAGATTATCATGAATATATTAAAAGGGAATTTTGCCGCCTGCACAATAGAAAAATCTCGTAAATACTTCGATTTTCTAACTAAAATATATAACATTTCGATGATTACCATTTATAACGCAATCATTGATAGCTGGTATCTTTAAAATATATAGTATCTGATAACCATAAGAAACTTTGAACAAACCAGAAGACAGCTTGCAGGTGTTGCACACAGCAAAAATTCGGAAATTTGTAATTTTAGTGTTACATCAACTTTTGCCCTTTCTTTTGTGATTTCTATCTGGACAAAGGAATTTGGGTAACAGACTTCGATTTGTAGAAGAATGCGTCTTAAAATAAAGTGATCCAATATGATTATTCTGAAAAAAATATTATTGAATTTTTGTCTACCATTGTCTTGATAAGCAAATGTATTATTTACAATATTTAAATACCGACAAACACATAGATGAACGGTGTCTGTTACAGAACCAGTTTGAAATAACTGCTTTATCTATTTTAGGCGAAGCGGTAGACATCGAGTATATCGTATATAATTGCTTTCTGAACTTTAAATTCATAGCCATAGTTTTGAGGGTGTTGTTCGCCACAAAAATTTTTTGCGGTATGTTCGTAGCTTTTATTTACTATTCTTCTGAAATGAATTCATGAGTAGATAGATACGCGTGAAAATTAGATCTTCAATAAAAGTAAATTTTTCTTCTATTATGTCTGAAATGTCAATGAATTAGTAATTATTAGTATATCCATTTTTACATTTTGTTACGGTTTTTAAATTGAATTAGCTATTTTTAAATGGATTTAATTAATATTGTTTTGTATCCCCGTGCAATGCAGCACGAGACTTACCTGAAGAGAAAACTACGCCGAAAATTTAAAAATAGAGGAGCACGCGGATTTAATAAATAGATATAACGTAATTATATGCTTTTGCTTTTCGGGAAAAATCGAGTAAATACCAGAATATGCTCGTGAATATTTAAAAAGGTTATAAAAGCGGAATCAAAACATCTGAGTTCAGTTTCTTTAGAAAATTGCTGTTGTTTACTGAGCAAATTCGTAGTGAAATCTGATTAGATTTTTCTCTGTTTTGAATAAAGTTCTATTGAACATTTGAATCGTTTAAAAAATAACTACTGTGAGAATCTGCAATATTGTACTAATATAAGAGAAAATTTGAGCATTTTCTTTTGTTTGTTTTGATAATAATTAATTTTATTCACTTTTCATCGGACTTGTGCATTCGTTTTATTACGAACCCGCACGTACGCAACAATATTATTTTTAAAACAATGAAAATAATCGTTATACAGGTTATATCGATTTAGGAAGGTGAAAAGATCTCTCTCGAATTCGAACTCCCGACCTCCAAACTATACGTCCAGCGTGCTTCCAGTTACAGCACAAACGCATGCAGAGAGGAGGGAGAAAATATAAACTGCTTCGACTATTTCAGACATAGCCTTGTGAAGAGTGCTTATTGTTATGAGAAAGATAAAATGTAACTATTGGGAAATACTCATGTAACTCAAGGCGAAAGCGTTTCATTCTATGCTATAAAAATAGCATTACTTCACTAGCGAAGAAAACGCATGACTATACGAAATTCTCGGGAAATGGCGAACGTCAGAAAAATCAAAATTCCCGATAGTTGATTATATTACTCCATAAAGTATAGATATAAATCCGATAGTTGATTAAGGGCAACTCCGTTTATTAAGAAAAAAGATGTCTGATTTAAAGTTATAAAAATTACTCTGATTTGCTATTAGCTTTAACATCAAAAGCTTAAAATAAAATTTACAATGTACCGTATACATAACGGTAAGGTAAGAGGAAAATGTTCCACAATCTGAATGGAGGATGCGTAAAGCTAAAGAATTTTAAATTAGTCTTATGCGGAATTTATATAACGATTCTCTATTTATTTTGATTTTACATCCGAATTTTTTACAGTCATGCTGTGACATACTAAACAAGAGTGATAATATTTTTCATACAAATTTAAAGAGCTGCATGTGCATGTAATAGTTGCTCTTGCAATAACTTGTACATCTGTACAAGATTAACTGCTGTGTTTTCTTGTTAGATTACTATAATAAATAATTTTGAAATATAGTGAACTGCGATTCTAAACTGCGGGTAGTAAACGAAATATCCGGAGCTGAGCCAGTAAACGGAGTATTCGTAAGCTTAGTTATGTGAAATTATCATGAAATTCGCTATTAGAACAATTGTTAAGATATAATCAATAATCTAGTTATGTAATGAAAGCATAAAAGGGCTGATTAAATGCAAGAATTCAATATCCAACTACGCTTAAATCTGCAGAACAGTTTATATTTAGATGTGCTTCTCTAAAAATCCGCAATCATTTTATAATACAGTATCATGAAACTCTGCACCATATTATTAACCCAAATGGACGTGAACCCAGAATGGCTATTAGTGTCGAAAAGGCATTTTGCTTCCAGTCACTAAGCATTGAATCATTCTTCATATTGTTACCACCAAACGTATGTATGTTTCTCGCATTGTGAAAAAAACAACGATTCCTAAAGCCATTAAATTTTAAATAGCGTAGTTCTCCACCCGAATATAGGCATTTGGAAGTCCGAATTTTGAATCTCTTGTATTATCTATTTCATATTCCGCAAAATTTTAACGAACTTTTTATAAAGAAACTCAACGATGGCAAACCGAACAGTGGCAACACTGAAAAAAAAAAAAAAAAAAAAATTATCTCAAGTGCACCGGATTGTCTATTGAAATTCTACTAATGTGCTGTTACCAAACAATTTTATTCCAAATGGACGTTAACCGAAATGCTCTCGAAACGGCTCTCAAAACGTGCATGTGTGTAAAATATGAAGTTGTGAAAATATCCAGAAGGCGATATGTTAGTTACTTCATCAGCTCTGTTGTGCAAACTTCACAGTTACTGTGCAGACTTCGGAGTAGGAAGAATTTTGCAAGATGATCTTTATATATTAAAATAAATTTCATGTCACGATCAGGATTATGCTGTATATCAATTAAGTTGACTTGGAATCCAGAATTCATATCGTTATGCACAACTGGTTTGATTACAGTTCCCGTTTTAACAGTTTTCTTGTTTTTTCTGACGTGGTTCACATAGTCTCATATTCGGACGATAGATTCTACTAATACATTCTTATACTTGGAAATTCAGGTCCTCAATTATACAAGTTCTTCCACCATGGCCAACTGCGATATGAGCGTTGTGTATAACGTTGAAGAATTTTTTGTTTTTCGTATAGTTTCCGTCAATTTTTTATTAATGGAATTGTCGTCACTCACATTGCAAATTAAAGCTACAAAACGCGACGTCAATAACTTTGGCATACAAAATCATTCTAAAACCAACCTAGCTAGAAAGCGAACAGTGAGCTAATATATTTTCCAAACCACCACTTTGATTTAAAGAAACAAAGCAGCTTTATTTAAAAGAGAAGGAAACGAACGCCTATAATTCTTATCAAAAGTTAACTTTTAAATTCTTATACCGCACGATAGTACGAAAAAACTGGTGGTCAGCAAACTTGGACTAAATTTGATTATGAAATTGTTGAATTCTTTGAATTAAAACTTAGTCCCAAAATTCAATTTTACATTACTCATTCAAAGTAAGGAAGCATAAATTAAAAATAATTTTGCCAGTTTTTCATTCACCAAACAGAGCTAGCTCGCTTCTCTTTCGTTATATATTAATAAATATATTATTTTTTAAATTATATTTTTTAAATCTTACGTATATATAATATATACAAAAATTGAAACTTAGAGCATTTTATTGCTGAAGCCTACGTGAAAGTACTCCACTGTTCGTAGAAGCTGGTGAGTTGCACAGTATTTTTTTCGAATCCAAACTTTTTATTAATATTGATATTTTAATTTCGGAGCAAAACATTCATGTGTTCAGGAAACATAAATTCGTATTGCATTTGATAACGACGATAAGAGTTAGTTAATTTTGAGGGTTTGAATGGTACTGGTCCGGTTTCGAATAGGCAATATTAATTCACGTTTCTGGTTTCCTTTGAATATAGCGATGTAGTTAATTAAAATGAACATTATTACGGGAATATTAATGTTCATTGCTAATGTGTAAATAAAGTTAATTAGCAATTACCATTATTCTAGGAAAACACGAATTTGGATTGAACGTTTTTGATCATACGATTGGAGGTAGATTCAGTCAAGGTGCATATTTAGGCTTGTGGTTTAGCAATATAAGTGCTAACCTCAAAAAGGGAAGTTACCTACTAGTCTCTTGAAAGATGGGTTTAAGAAATTTTCAACATCTTGTGGGGAGGTATCAGTGTTGTTCGCGAATATAGTATCTTCGCTACGGAGTGCTAATTGGGTTTGGATACTGTTAACAATACGCTCAGCTTTCTTCGTGTCTGTGTGAGCTACCACTGCATCTACAAAAAGAACGGAATCAGTGTTTTCTGTTTTGCGTTATTCGGCAGATTCTCACCCAAGACTGTTGCCACTGGCCGTTAGAGACTTTATATATTTTGAATATTGTGACTGGAAGAACTGGTCGCATCCCATTCTGGGAAATAAGACGAATTTCGAATTTTTATAACGCCAAAACTGATTATGAAAATTTAAATCAACGGCAGCAATGATATTATTGAGAGTTTTGGGAGCAGTTGGATAAAATCTTCCTCAGGGAATTTTAAACCTTTTCCCTTATGTGAACGACATCACAATTAGTTAAGTTGAATTGGAAAATAATTCGATATACTAGCTTCGGGTTTGTTCAGACTCAGTGCATCCATCCTTCTGTGAAGAGTATGGTCTTTAATATATATACATGTGCTACAATGATACATTTCCAGCGGAATGGCAGCTTGTCTGTCGTGAAAAAAAATTGTAATTTGCAAGCATGAAAACTCTCCCGGGGTGGAGTTTGGTCTCTTGCATAAGAATAAGTTGAAAACGATTTTCATACAGATTTTCTTTGAATTCGCGACACTTAGGTATGATATCATTGGTATTCCATTAACAGAGAGAGTTTTATAAAGTCATTAAAAGTACTAAATTTTCATGTTGAGGGGAATCGGATAATTGGAGCGTAATTTAGTTCTTATCCCGGCGGAAGGTGCATCAAGAAAAGTTACTTGAGCGGGCGCATGGTTTATCACATACACCAATATTTAAAATATGAAAAAAAAAAGTTTTATTTAGTTTTAAACCAGTTTGACATTTATTATACATGAATAAACCTTGGGTCACAAAAAATTAATTTCCAGTATTAAGCTTATATAGTTAAAATAAAATATATGAAAATAATAACAAAATAAACATCCTACCTCTAATCCGTTTCTGCATCTTAGATACACAATGCTTATTTCATCTGTTTACACTTTGAAACTAAATACATTAATATGTTCTTGGCACAGAAAGATTTCACATTTTGAACATCGCATATTTCTATCCTTAGCTCGAGGACATTCATCACATCTTTTATATTTAGTTATTTAGAATTTCATAGATTCGTTTGAATTATTCGTAGAAACTTCTGCTCTTCTTTTGTACGTCGTACGTAAATTTCTCGTTAACTTATTAATCTCTGATCTTTGTTCAATACGATTTTTAATTAGTTCTAATGCTAAGTCTTTCAAAAACAGACGTCTGCTTCTGTATCTGGTTGGTGGATTAGCAGTTGAAAGGAATATGATTCGAGCATTTATTGCAGCAATAATCAGTGCAGAAAGAAAAATTACCATTGGCCATCTCCTTGTTATTCTGGCAACTGAATAACTTGCTGCTATTTCATCTACCTTATCCACTGCTCCCTTAGTCATATTATAAAAACGTATCATTTCTGGCTTTTTCTTTTCTCCAGTAGTATCATCGATACCATCATCGTTATGTAATGTTGAAAGCATAAGAACAGTTTTTCCCTTTTTAGGAACATAAGAAATGAATGTTTTATCTTTTTCAAAACCAAAAAATGTAGAAAATATTCCCCTTCCCTTAGAAGCAACAAAAGTAGGAGGAATTTCCCTTTTGTTTTTCCACATTGTTCCTACTATTGTCAGCTTTTCTTTTAGAAGATCCGCAGCTAGTGGGTAACTCGTATACCAGTTATCTATAGTAATATTTCTGCCAGATTTATACCGTGGTTGAATTAATCTTTCCGCAACGTCAGATGGACTGGTACTGACCTTGAAAGGACCATCTGACTGTGTACCGCAGTATATTTCCATATTTTTAGAAGTATAAAATGTTCTTGAGTGACCAGTGCAAAAATCTTCATTCCGTATTTTGCTGGTTTGTTCGGCATATATTACCGGAACCCACATCGGCCGCGCAAAGGTTCCAGATTCTCGTCAATAGTGAAGTACTCACCTAAATTATAGGAATCTTTGCAATTTGAAATACATTTTTGAAAGAAATCTCTAATTGCGGCTAATTTATTAAAGTGTTTTCTCTGTGGCCTGTCTAGCAATTTATCGAAACGCATGCAACGTAAAAGAAATAAAAATCGCGTACAGGGTATTGTTATGTGAAACATTTCAGTACCTGTACCGTCAGTAGCCCAAAGGTTCTTTACACTGAGAAGCGACGACTTGTGAAGGCCACATATAAGTCCTATAACTGCTTTTATCTCGACCACGTCCGTAGCTTTCGCATCTCTTTCAGGTTTATAATTCAAAACTACCTCAGAAATATATAAATTCGTACATTCTACAATCATTGTCAATATACTATTATCAATAAGAATATTCCAACGACTAAAGGGATCAGTAACATTTCTGGCTCCTCTTACAGGTCCTGGAAGATGAGTCATAATATTATGCGAACGAACTCTTACATTTTGTCTTTTTTTTTCTCCCCACACTGGTTTTTCATCTTTTGCAATAAAATCATCGGAATCATCATCATTTTTAGCATCATCCAGTTTATCATCTTCTTCTGTATCTGTATTATGTTCGCTAAATATTTCACAGTCAGTATCACCTTCAATTTCCGAAATGCAATCTTCATCACTTTCAACTGCTTCTAATAAATCTCGCAGCCGTTGCACCTCCAATTCATAGGGACTCATTCTTTTTGACATAATGCTCTAAAAAAATCTTTAAAATTATAATTTTAGCTTCTTTAAAATCCCTTGCGAGTAGAAATATTTATTGTTATACTCTAGAATTTAATTTCTGAAATAAATATTTCGTCAGAAGAACACTTACGTGGACAGGCGCGTGGAGTATGTCCTACTCCAGTTCCAAAAAATACCAGTAAATCGTATTCCGAATCACAGATGTAATCACAGTAAATCGTGTCTGAAGGTAACTAGAAACTCAAAACTGAAAAGGGCACAAAATTTCGGTTCCACAAGTTGCGAATATTCCACTGTTTTGTAGGGGTGGGGCATAATGCACTTCACGCGCTTTCCCGCGGAATAGTTGACGGTATTAAAGAAAGTTAGTATTAAAGAAAGTTAGTTAGTAAACCACTTCCAGGGCCAGATAGTAAGGAGCAAACAAGGCCGCCGTTCACGACAAGAAAAAGACAAAAGGAGGAACGAAAAGATTGGCACAAACAGAAGAAATTCAAAAAAGATTCCAGACCGGAAGCCGCCAAGACCAGCCGTCCAGGGGCAAAACGGAAAAGACAGGAACCCGAAGACTACCACTCCAAGAAGCCGGCGTACAGAGGGCGGAAAAGAAAAGTCACCATGGAGGAAACTCGAAAAACCCAATCTGCCAGAAGAGGATGTCGGAGTTCCAAGCATCGAAAACTCAAAGATAAGTTAAAATCTTTTATAAATTTTTCTTTTGTTCTGAAATGTTATGCGTAAATACGAAGTTCTATGTATTGACGGAAGTCAATTTGTCTCGGTTTAGACTTAGTTTTGTTTTACTTTATTTAGCTAAGGCAAAAGTATTATTTTCTTTAAGTGTAAAAGCTAAAAACAAGCATTTTCTGTTGGTCGAAAGACTAATTCTGTTATGTTAAAGCCAAAATTTGGCCGAAGATAAAATTAACTTCGTATTCTTGTATTAATAAGAATTTTAGTTTCAGTGCCGCCAGCTTGGCGAAGAATGAGTAAAGTAAAAATTTATTTTCTCTTATTCATTTTATGGTAAATTGTAGAAATCATATGTATTAAAATTTTGTAAATGTACGTAAATACTTGAATGTTATGTAAAAGTAGAATTTAGTCTAGAAGCATAAAATTGTAGATGCTAAAATTAAATTCTCGAAAGAAATGAATTCAAATTTAAGTATTAAACTGTAGATAAAATTATGCTTTAGAGCGAAAGCCTGCAATGAATGAGGGGGGAATTAGAATGAATGTGTTTTATAGGGTTCTCCACCTACACTTGAATTTTAAGAATGTTAAACATAGCTCATCGAGTTTCAGTATGTCGATTAAGGTGTGTCTATTTGGTTGTTGAAATTCTAACAAATCATTGTGGTTAGGGGAAGTGTTGTAATACTAAAACACGAATATTCCCGTTTGACACCACACATGGTGGAGAACCAGGGTAAAGTTAAATTCATGTTTGACTACTTGAATGAATGTGAATTAAGCAGTTAATTAACGAAAATAAAACGATCGAAAACGACAACTTTATCCAGTGTTAAGAAAGTGTAAATCATAATGTATTTAGAATACACTGGTACGTATTCCTTCCAGTACTAGAAGGAAGAGAAGAAGATCGATCCCTGAAGACCAGGAAAGGTTCCCGTAAGAAGAGGTAGTAAAATTATGTATCTACAGAAATTTATCCAAATTTTTGAGAAAACAGCCTGTTCTATGTAAACGAGCCTCTTCAGTCTTAGTCCAGAATGTGGAAACTTTCTCAAAAGGTCGTTTCTAGGACCTGCTCCGAAGTTTACCAAATTCTGGCAGCGGCAAATGTAGGGTTTATATTTATTTTAACTAACATTTATTTTAAGCTATCTTTCCTGTCAAGCCTTTACTTTCCCCTGGAATTGCCAATGCCAGAGTATGTAAATTTTAGTAGAACCCGAAGAGTATTGAAATTTTTAGCAGAAGTAATTGTGAGTTAAATAGAAGGGAAACGAGTTTGTAGGTATGCTTTCGTGATTCACGAGCGTGAAGGTTTCTAGGTAGAAATTAAAGAACCGAGCGTTTCGGCCTGGGTACTTGCTTCGGCAGTTAGTTGAATCTTTCAACTTCTTATTCAGAAAGTTTGCTGAAATCTCAGCTGTATCTTAGCCCGCGGTTAAGTTAGTCACGTTTATAGAGCCTCGTAGGTAGTGACCTTGGTATTTATTCAGCCTGTTATTTATTTTTAGTTGTACTTTCTGATTTTTATTTAACCGCCGGGTCGGCGTAGTTTGTGAGTGTCAAGTGAATGCATCTGTAACTTCTAAAGAGGAATAAAAAGGGAGTTACACCCTTCTTAAGAGTTTTTGTACTTTCCAGTTCATAGCAGTCACTACTATTGTTGCGGGTAAGTTGGGGCCACGCAACATCACAAACAATTCATTAAAAACACACCAAGAGACAAGTACGCAGGTTTGACAGAGCATGCGGAAATCAGTAGAATTCACAATGACATGAAATTTAATTCATAAGAATTTCAAAATTGTAAAAAAAAGGACAAGAATTCGGTACGAAATGCCAGTAACGAAGTGCATTTCAATGTAGCTCTTATGTTCGTCACACAAACGTAAAGGATAATCGCAGTGTCCCTTTCTGTTTTTGAGAAAACAGAATGGAAATAGTATAGTTCTGGTTTTTGACACTAGGTGCCGCCACCACCTACCGAGGAAAGTTCATACAAAGTCTAGAAATAGCGGTAATTCCCAAGGGCAATTTTCATTCCTTTCCGGAGCTTCCTGCGTGTAGGCTGCTTTTTGGCAACTCTCTGGCGTTCTTGATATTTGTAAGTATTCTTGTAAGTTTTTTTTCAATACTTTCTTGCTGATTATTTTCTTGTATTAGTGATTTATCTGCTAAGATTTATCTTAGCCTGCGGTTAAGTTAGTCATGTATGGCATTAGTTACAGGTGAGGCACCCGAGCACGTGGTAGACGTTCCGGCACGTGCTACGAAGAGAACGTTGGATCGAAAAGTGCCCCCGAACGGACATCGGTCTTGGCTTATTGTGTTCATAGTCTACCTTTTGCCCGTTGTGGTTTTGGGCCTAACTTCATCTAGATGCCACTCCTTCATAATTGCAGCCAATAAAGGCTGCGATTGAGAAGGAGTTTCCAAATGCATCTAGGAGTTATCTTCGTACCACGTCTACCACGTTCGCGGAAGACTTACTTGTAACTAAAGCCATAGTATTAGCAGATAAATAACTAATACAATTAAATAATTAATAATAAAGCAAGAAAGGATTGTAAAATACATACAAGAGCACTTACAATACTTAAAAACAGCAAAAACGCACGAGCGTTGTCAAGAAGCCGCCTACACGCAGGAAGCAAAGTAAAAATCAACATGTTACAGGGAAGAGAGAGACAGACATATTAATTGTAAGGCTACGTTTCACAGCAGATTCTCGGGATTTCACAATGCAGTAATTCAATAAATATTTAAATAGAAACTTAATTGAATACACTTACACATCTATATCACACAAACACATCTACATAAAGGCATGCATGCTACATACATAAATAATAAATTTGAAATTAAAGAACATAAATAAAGTAAACTAGTATGATAAAAAATATGTTACAGGGAGGGAAACACATATATAAAGTTGAAGGCTACTTTCACCGCAGACTCTTGGGATTTCATAAGTGCACATGTCCTAACTCAATATATATTTAACAAAAGTATGGATAAAACGCCCTTGATTGCTAATCGGTATCTGATTACTGTTAATGATAATCACTGTTTATTCAGACAGTTCATTGGTAATTTAATAGAGCAGATTAGTGCACTACAGAATTTAATTTCTCCGTACGTCTCTCATTCACTTAATAATGCTTTAATTTAATAGAGCAGATTATTGCACTACAGAATTTAATTTCGCCGTACGTCTCTCATTCACTTGATAATGCTTTGAAAAACAAATAATAGAATTAATAATGATCTTCTCATTTTTTCTTTCCATCAAAGACAAGTGGATGCCTCTTCTGCATATATTCGCTCGATCTGAGTTTAAGTCCCGTAAAACAGGCATTTTGCTTGATGCTATCGTCCTTTTCCCTTCTGTAACCAAATTTTGAATATCTCCCTTTCAAAGAGAATAGCCTTGCTAACAGAATAGCCTTTTTAGCAAATGTATTAGAGCATTAGAAACGAAATTTTATATGCAATTGTTAAGTGGGAACGGGTTCGAAATAGAATGAAAGCCACAGTTTTTTTTTCAAATAGGATTTAATATATCTCATTAAAGTAATTCTTATACAATCATCTTTACTTTGGCAAAGCGGTAAAAACTATAAGCACAAAATTTATGAACTTAATTTTGCTTAAAAATAAAGTAAAATTAAGTAAGATTGATAGTACGTGATGCTTTGAAATAAATAAGGTAAAATTAAACAAGATCTGATAAAAAAATGTTTAATTTAATGAACATTTTCAGGCAGTGATTTCCCAAACTATAATAACATTACAAAACGATGGTATTTATTTGATTATATGACGATTAAATTATTAACATTAAAGTGGATTAGTTATTTTAATAATTCATAAAATTCGGAGCACAAAATTTTCTGCGTGTAATGACGGGGGGGGGGGGAAGAAAAAAATCTAGAAGAACTCAGATTTTATATTGCGCCCAAAATGAACCTTTTTTTTTAAAGTTTTGTGTGTTACCTATATTTATTGAATATCATGCTCTTCGCCCGTAATCCACATACATTTGAAAACAGCATATCTTTAGAATTTCCGCACTGGAGATTAAAACTGTTATTTTCCGTACAGTGCTCGCTCGGAACTCGTAGAGTTTTTTAATCAAAAATTCGGTAACGTTTTACAAAATATTAAATAAATTAAAACAAATTCGAAATTCTGCAGTCCAGATGCCCATGTTCGTGTGGAGGATTACATTATTCAAAATTTGATGGCTCTACATACCGTCGTTTTTGTCACAGTGAAAGAAACACATGTATTCATGCAGATTCTACATTATTTAAATTTTTGACATATAATACAGGGCGATAATATTTGGTAACAACAATTTGCAAGGAGACACGGACATTTATAGTAAACCAGCGCAAAATGCCTCTTCGAAACTAACAGCCTTTCTAGGCTACCGCCGCTTTGGGTTAATAAATTAAATTAACAGTAAATAAAAAAATCCTATGCAAAACTAAAAAAAAAAAAAAAAAAAAAAAAAATTAAATAATCACTATAAAATACAAGCAAAATTAATTATTACGGTTAAATACAATTTTAATATTAGAATTAAATGTATAAAAATTAAGATGTAAAACGTGCTTATCACTATGATGTATTATGAAATATAATTGAAATAAAATTCCTTTATAGAAATTCTGCTATAATACTCATCTATAATTTTAAAACGGCAGTAAAATTTAGAATTTTAAACAAAATTTTCAAAAATTCGTTTTTAAATATTTTAGTATTTTTTACTTATTTACACCAATAAAAAGCATAAAAATTGCAAGAGAAAGTTGTTTGTTTTAAATTTTCTGTTCGTTCAGATTTAAAATATTGTTTTTTAAAAGAAGTAGTTACAAATTTCCTTACAGTGTAGGAAAAGCTAAAAAAATATCCAGCCCTAAAAGCATGCAATAGCTTTATAATTATGTGGAACGTTAATTATGCTTGATAAATATGCTAAATTTTTAAAAATCAATCTCAATTTCAAAGATAAAAATATGTAGAAATTCTAATTTGTGAAATGAGGCGCTCAACCAGCTTTTTCTTGACAATTATACACGCTGCAATAGGCAACCAATGTTAAATTTCTGCAAGTCGTCCCTACTCCTCCGGATGTGATCAAGGTGACAGCCGGCAACGCCTCCCACGAGGGTGAAAACCCGTTTGGGTTAGTCTATTTCTTATAAGGTCCATGCAAACAATTGCCAGACGTTTGTTTATGATATCCTACAGTTGCAAATAAGGTTAAATTCACTAATCTTTATTATTACACCTGTTCGTTTTTTATACGATATTCTAAGATGTCTGAAATGAAATAAATTCCTTATATTACTGGGAAAATGATAGTTCCAATGAAGAAGAATTAGAGCTGTATGAAAATATGTGGTTATAGTTAATTGGATACTGAAAGTGATGAAAACGACAATGGCCTGAAACGTTGGTTCTTGTTTTTTATAAATTCTTTGGTTCATTTATATATTTATTTATATTTTGTAACTAAAATGCTGCTTCAAAATGTATTATTTTTACATATTAATCAATATAGGGACAAATTAAATCCGTCCCATGGGCATAAAAATCTTCAAATAATTCAGTACTAAAAAGGGTTAATCAAAGTAATTTAGATCCTCCTTTAGTAGAGGTAGCCCCGTAGAACATACTCGACAGCCGGAACACATTGTGTGCAACGCACGATAATTTCGGCGATCAGTGGAAGCTGGAGAGAGAAAATTCAGTTATGTAAAATACAATCGGCACGCTGGGTTTTTTTCAATTGCAACTGCGCTGTCTCTTTTAGGTAAAGCAAAAGCAGTGTTTAGAGCAAATTTTAGATCATTCTTTGTTTAATAGCTGGGTTGCCTTTTCAGCTCTGTTCGCTGCCAGATATATTCTCGAAATGTTTCGAAACTCCTATTGTGAGTGAAGGCCATTCATTTATAATAAACCTTGCTGAAATTTTAATAAAATTCAAAAACGTTACGTAGACATTTTTTCCCCCAAAAATAGCCTTAAACCAACAAGTTTTTTTTTTCATTAACATACATTTCAATAATTACAATTTGAAGGCTTTAGAAGCTATTTCGAAAGCCAAATTAGACTTGATATAAAACCGAGTTACATTTCATTCAGGAATTTATATAAAGCTAAACGTAAAACAGAATGATTTATCAATCAGCCTTGTTTAAATAACAGTAACGATTATGATTTATTGTTCTAAAATATCAATTGGGATTTCTAATAGATATTTCTACACTCATGTCCATAAATTAAGGATAATGCAAAATCAGGCAAAGGAAGAGTTAGAAACAAAACAAATTTGACTTATTGGTAAAGCTTATTTATTAAACAAAAGGTAAAGAGCAAAAAAAGATGCTATATGTTTGATATTATTAAAAAATTAGCGATTTTTTCTCCCTGGAGCAAATTACAAAAAAAAAACCTATTTACAAAAAACCAATATTACATGGTTGTTATGATTGTTAATACATTGTATATCTCCCAGACGATGCAATACAGTCCGTACAACGCCCAGGCATGCTGAGTGTGAAATTATCGATCTGATCTTGGGGGATATTACACAACTCAAAAAGCAATGCTCTCCGAAGTTTCGGTAGACATGTAGGAGGAGGTTGACGGGCTGCAACTCGTCAGCCAAGCATGCCGCACACGTGCTCTACTGGATTCAAGTCCGGTGAGAATGCTGGCCAGTCCATACGGGTGATATCCTCCGATTGAAGGCATTCGCTTACGATGCTTGCACCGTGAGGTTGGGCGTTGTCATCCATAAACACAAATTGTGCGCCCATGGCGCCCCGAAACAAACGTACATGTTGTTCCAGAATGACGTCCCGATAGATTTGGCTTGTCATTGTTCCAATTTGAGCATGCAGGTCAGTTCTGGAACCCAGAATAATTCCATCCCAAACGAGCACTCCAGCACACCACCGTAACGGTGTCGTTCAATGATGTTTTCTTGGTGGTAACGGGTACCTGGAGCTCTCCATATGAAAGTCCGGCGAGAATCAGAGTGCAAGCTAAACCTGGACTCGTCGGAAAACATCACACAAGCCCACTGTTGCGGTGTCCACAATGCATGCTCTCTACTCCAGTCTAACAGCAGGCGACAGTGATTTGCAGTAAGTGGAACGCATCTGACAGGTCTACGAGCATATAGACTAATCTCCCTAAGTGTCTGTACACGGTCTGCCTTGAAATTGTTGTACCAGTGGCTGAAGAGAGCTGACGAGACAGGTCTGAGGCTGTGCTCCACCTGTTTCTTTTGGCAGTAACTGCCAAATACCAGTCCTCATTCGGCGTTGTAACTCCGTGGCCACCTGTGCTGCAACGTCTACTCACATTACCATCATCTTGGAATTGTTGCCAAAGCCTGGAGATGACACTCTGGGCAATTCCACGTTCGTCTGATACTTCCAGTTGGGTACGCCCACGTTCCAGACGGCCGATAATTCTACCACGTAAGAAATCATTCAAATGCGTCCTTTGTGTCATAACTATTCGGTTATTGCACTGAAATGCTTATAAAGCGCCTGCGAACAATTTTACTTCTTTGCCTGTATTCCTTATATATCACTCTCTCACACTTTCGTCATTGTGACGTACCATCGGTGTCATCTGGTTACTTCCTGAAATTTGCATATGATTCTTGAAGATGTGTGTAGTGATTTTACAGGTGATATATTTATTTTAGACTTCGATTTCCGCGTGACTCGGAATTATCCTTAATTTATGGACATGAGTGTATATTTACGTTTTCGGTAAATTTCAGTATTTTAATTAATAACCGACAATCTCTATTGAAATAATGACTGACAATACCAAGAATCTTGAATAGAATTCATGTTCTCTACTAGCTTTGCAAATACAACTAAAACATCCAAAAAATGATTCCACAAATCTACCTCTCAACATAATTTTTAATATCAAGTATTCTCCAAGATTTTATCCATTGGAGGTAATGTAACGTATGATAGAAAATAATAAGTTCCCTTTCTGAAAGCATTGCATTTGCTGATAAGAAGACACAGATCTATTTTTTTAACGGAATCAAACTTTTAGTCACAATATTTTAGTGTGCTAAAATAGATGCTTATATAAAATGAATGAAGGTAATGTGATTGAGTTTTACCATAAAGAGCTGGGTACATGAGATTAATAAAATGAGAAACGTTGTCTCTGCAGACTGACTGGCAGTGAGAAAATGATGAGCTGAAGCCCAATCAGGAACGAGAATTCAGTTTACTTAATGGTGACAATGAAATATCAGGAATTTAGTATATTTAGAAATGAGTAAAAAATACCATAATTTACAGAAAAAAAGTTTTTTTTCGAGTTCTCTATTAATAAAATACTATCGGAAGAAACACTAATTTGTTTCATCTAAGAGCCAATTTAGCTTCTTTGGTTTGTAATTTTATATGAACAATCAATTTCTTGATTCAGATTGAAATTTTTTTGTCATATAATATATTATAAGAAGTTTAGTGTTCTTCAAATATTCATGTAAGTCATTACGAATTAAAATGCACTTTTAGAACATGACATTTATTTTTTGAAAAACTTAATTTGCATAAGAAAAGTAGGCTGTGGTGATAGCCATAAGGGACGCGCTTTGCACCCCCGCATATAAATCCCGTCCTGAAAGAAAGATTAACTTTTATTGTGCATTATGACCGGTTAAAATTTGATTAATGCAGTGAAACTATTTAATGTGATACGGACAATGAGAATCGGATAGGTACCACAGCGATTCCCACAACTGGTGACATCTAGACGTCGCTCAGGCCTTGTGAAAGAGTCGCAAGTACGTTCGTTTTTGACAGCACGCCATTTCAAAAACCTGTGGATTCCATCGATTTTTATCCTTCGGATCTCAGATGAGTAGTAATTATAGATCACGTTATAATTTTGTTTTCGACTTATCATTCATATTTCATTTTCTTCAGTATAATTTTCGCTTTCTAAAAATAAATTCGATCAGTGTTCAAAGATACTAAATTTGAACGAAATAATGGAACTAAAGCTATAAGGAATGCACACAACACCTACCTGCATAAAAGCCGTAATTTCAGATTAAGTTGTTTAAAAATGATTGCAAATATTTCAGATTATTTCTGCTTTAATTGAGTAACATCTGAGAATAAGATTTCTAAAAGTTGTCCAAATTACGAACTGAAAACTATCCACTGTTCTAGCTTTCTATCAGCTTTATCCATGCTTTTTTAAATTCATCAATCATGCTTGGTTTTGTAAAATATAGACAGAAATATCATTACTTTCCAATGAAGGCTTCAGGTGTTATAGTTTCCCCCACCAGGTTACAGTGTTTGCGTGTAGTCGGCAATTTTTATAAAACAGTGTTGTACTGTGCTCGACTATTCCATTCGGAGAGAAATAAAATATTTAGTATGCGTAAGTGTTGTCTTTTAGT
Source organism: Stegodyphus dumicola (assembly GCF_044657685.1). Classification (NCBI taxonomy): domain Eukaryota; kingdom Metazoa; phylum Arthropoda; class Arachnida; order Araneae; family Eresidae; genus Stegodyphus; species Stegodyphus dumicola. The sequence goes on along the minus strand of NC_140771.1, from coordinate 259,586,045 downwards.
GATGCGAAAGCTTTCGCTTAGAAGAAAAGCTCATACCTGCAGTAGTTTCCCTTGCATTAAACCTTGAACTGTCAAACATTTTTTTTTTTTTTTTTTTTTTTTCAGTACAGTAAAACTTAGAGAACTAGAAGGAAATTCATTCAGGTTCGTCCATAAAACTGTGTTTAAGTATAGAACTAAATGAGAAAATCTACGAAAGGGATAAATTATACCAGAGTATTATTTACTGGCATATGTAGAATAAGGACTAAATTCATTTGCAACATTCTTACTACTATAAAGTTGCTTAGGGATAAATTATACCAGAGTATTATTTACTGGCATATGTAGAATAAGGACTAAATTCATTTGCAACATTCTTACTACTATAAAGTTGCTTACACCAATTATGTTTCAGCTTTGAATTTGATATTTAATATTTAATTTGGAATTACTCAAATTAAAAATGAAAATAAATATAGCACTTTTCAAACCATTCATATTTTGATAATGTTCATTTTACTAATTGTTGTCTTCACTTACTTTTCAGATGCTGAATTTGGAAAAATGAATTCAGTTTCCTATTGCTTTTATTTTTTGGGATGACTTGTAAAATTTTGAAATTTAATGTAAAACTTTATAATTAAAATAGTGTGTATTATTATCATGACTTCACCATTTTAACCCTCCGCGTACGGCGCGATTTGGGCACATGCTGGTTCTGCAATACAGTTTCGTTTTTTTTTTGTTAACATTTTCTATCTTCATATATTACTATTCACATCTTTATAAACAAAATTAGTATAATGCAGAAATTTTAATAGTTTTTTTTTCTTAATTTTAAAAAAACATAGTTAGGCACGCTATTTTCACGCGACCCGTTTTACGAGATGGATTTCGTATCCCGTGGAAAGCCTCGGGAGCCGCAAGCGGAGGATTAATGTTTATAGGCATTTTCCGAATTCGAGAAGAAAAATAAAACGCAAGAGTATTCTCGTTTTATAAGCAAAGGGAAATGCTACAGATTCTTCACAGAAACACATTTAATATATCAATAATCTATCAATTATTATAAATTAATGCTTTCTGAAAGTCTTACGAGTAACCTTGGGATCATAACACACATTATTTTTACTAAATATTGTTCCTATAATATAGTATTAAAATAATGTATTACTAGAATTTATTTTCATGCAATTGAAAATAGCCTTTATAAATAAAATTCTGATTTATAAAAGATTAAGAACATAAAATCACTGCTGTATAGTTTTCTTTCAAGTTTTTCCTTTCGTATTTATTGAAATTTTCAGAAACTTAATCTATCTCTGAATTAGATATCGCAATTTCTGTTTAAAATAATGTTTTACGTTTGGTTACCTAAAACAAACAAATTTTAATTGAACAGAGATGTAATTGGCATATTCAATTTTCCGATTAATGTTTGTTATTATTATTTTTGATAATTTATTGAAAAGAGAATTCCTTCTCCCTTCCAAGGTAAGAAGGATAAAAACCATGTCCGAGATGCATCTCAGTTTCTGTTGAATGGCATTTAAATTCCAATATTAAGAGATTTCTTTTAGATGTCAATACTTATAATAGTCTTTTTTATCATCGATTCAAATTATGTGTTCAATTAACAAGAGATACATTAAAGCGAAATATTTCATACTGCCATATATACTATCTGAATGAGTGTGCATTCTGTTTTTCAGCAGGCGAAATGCTTATAGTATTTAGAGCATTAGCTTTACAAACGTACTTTTAAAGTCACTAGAAAAATAAGGTCAGTTTACCATGAAAGCACTATTAACCGACTCACTATTAATCTGAATCTGCGTTAAATTATGTTTAGGCGCTAGGATTTTTTTAAAATCATTTTTTAATCTCTCTCTCTCTCTTTTTTTTTTAAGTTTACTATGTGCAATAATTTAATAGGTTACACCTTTCCTCCATGCAGGACCAACGATTTTACAAAAGCCCCATAAATATATGACAGTTGTGTCAGGATTAGCACCCGCATGTAGACATTTAGCAAGTCCAGAAAATTCACGGCAGTTAATATTTCAGGCAGAATCCTCCTATCTTTACTTTATCTAACAAAAGTTTCTGTCTATTCTAATAGCGGTTCTTAACAGTCTTTTGATTGCTTCTTTGCTTAATTTTAAGTAGTTCCTCCCAGGATACTCTTTCCCCGTACAACAACATCCAAGCTTACATGCGGATTTTATGAGGCTCTTAGCCGTCTATTCGGCTGCGTTCCCGGAGCAGGATGGAGCAGAGAATAGATGGTTTCTGCCAGGAAGATATCGCGCTGTCAGGCTAAGGCCAGGTCAGTGGTCTTCCTCGGTGACGCTCACTCACTCACTATTAACCGACTCTAATCTACATTATATAATATATAACCACCACTTTGCCTCAAACAAACAACTCAGTTTTATTTAAAGAATGAAGACAAATTATTGCGACTCTGTAAGTGACCGAGCTACTGCGAAGAGCAATGTTGCCGGTTCCAGAATTAAAGGCCAAGGGCATTTGATATAAAGAAATCCGGACGTGGAGAAAATCTCAGATGAGAAAACGGAGATAAGGGGAAGAAGAGAAGTACCAAAAGGAGCAAGACAGTCCAATCGGACAAGTTCGCAGAACGTGACGAGCGATCATAGCATTCAAGGAGGACCAAAGACAATGTAAATCAATGACAACAATATGAGAAGATACACTATAGCAAGAGTTCCAATGAAAGGTTCAAATAAAATTAAACAACATCAATCAGTAGTGCTAAATACAACACAGTACAAAACAACTATACAACACTATTTAAGTACAATTATTCAACGAAGCTACAGAAGAACTTCAATCAAAATCAGATGCATTGGAAGTGTAAATAGCTAACAATTGAGGATCTAAGTGAAAAAGTTGTCGACTCCTCCCATTTTAAGGTGTGAGCTGCAAGTGGTCTGAGGCTTCTATCTTCGAAGAGAATTTCATAATTAAAGACTTGGGAGTAATTAACAAAGTCACACTGCACAGCTTTGTTGAAGAATGTTTCATTAGATCTTCTGATGTAATCTGGAATCGTCTCAAGTTTTAAGTCTCTGTGTAAAAGTTTATAGCGGATAAGATAGTGGGAATCAATAATAATGCGCAGAAACGTGTTTTGCACTACTTATAATTGATGCAGTTGAGTTTGAGTGACCGTGTTCCAAGCAGGAGCAGCATAACAAAGTATCGGTCGAATGCAAGTGGTATATATATGTTTTTTGGTACGCAAGGTAAGATTTGAATATTTTCCAATGACCGGGAGAAATCTGCATATTATACCCATGACTTTGCTCTTGACACTATTAAAGTGGTTAGACCTTGTGAGGCTTTGGTTCAAAATAATTCGTGAAAATTTGGCCTTTGTGACCAGAAGAAGAGCTTCTTAAAAAAGGTAGAGATCTTTAAAAGCAATGTTTTTTTTATTATTGAATCGTTAGGTCTTAGGTCTTAGGTCCTCGCTTATTCAATAGGTATACGACCCTGAAGTCTTTACCTATCTATAACTATCCTTAATAGGAATCCTAAAAGTGAAAAAAAAATCCAAGTATTGGAAAAAACCTGTACACTTGAAGTGTTGAATGGCATCCAATGTGGCAGTATGTAACAGTTGCATAACTTTGGTAAAATAGCGATTTAACATCTGAAGCATAACTTTCACATCGTAAAAGAAATTTAACACATCTGTAGCATAAAAACTTTGGCATAAATTTCTCCTCGTAGGTACTACGGCTGAGTGTCCTCCTTCCTCCGTGTCTTGGAGCAACAGAATAGCGTGGGCATAATAGTTGAGGCATATAACAGTAGTGGGCGGAGCATAGTTGCACTGACCAAACGCTGAAGTTTCATACACATAAGACAAATCAAAGTCCTGCCTCCGGGGGCGCTTTGCAATAATTAAGCAATAATTAAGTAAATATAAATACGAGTAAACAATGAAACGTAGAAAAAATATTAAATTCACTATGTACATAAATCACCATAACGTATCGTTCTTGGTCTTTTGCAGCGTTGAATGACTGTATAGTCATAATCTCCTATGCTACGTACAGCTTCATTTTCGTGATTATCACATTTGGTGTAGAAATTATGTGAAGCAATTAAGATCTCGCTGTCTAATGGTTTGATTTTCATTCCACGATGTATTGCAGTGTTTCTTACAAATCACGGTGAGTCTGTGATAGTTCTAAGAAATTTATTTTGCAATCTTTGCAAAATCTAACAATTTGATCTGGCTGTAGCGGCCCATGCTGGTGCTGCCAATAAAATCGGTCTTATTGCTTGAAGATAGAGAATTCTCTTAGTACTTAGTTGTAATTTTGAATGTCTTCCTATTAAGGCATAAATAGACTTAAAAGCTTTGTGAGCGTTTTCACGAGTACACATAATATGCTGCCTGAATGTAAGCTTATCTTCAAGAATTACACCCAAATATTTAATATTTTTAACTGTAGGTACTGTGGCACCATCTAGTGTTATGTTGTTTACTTCTTTGAGGTTGTGTCTAAAAAATACGACTTGAGACTTAGTTGCATTGGTTTTGATTTTCCAAGCGTAAAACCACTTGGTGAGGATATTAACGGCTTTTTGAAGCTTATCTCTTGCTTTGATGGGGCTAATAGAACTGCAAATGATTGCGGTGTCATCCGCATAGCAAGCAAAAGTAGTATCTGGGATATATGGCATATCGTTGATGTATAGACAAAATAATATTGGCGACAGTAAACTTCCTTGCGGAAGACCGGCCTGAATAATTTTCCTGCTGGATAAAGTATCTTTAATTTTAACCTGAAAAGTTCTACTGTGTAGGTAGCTGAATATTGTCGTAATAAGGTCCGGAGGAAATTGATAATTTATCATTTTGACAAGGAGGCCAGCATGCCAAACCTCGTCGAAAGCCTTCTCGATGTCCAAAAATAGGGCAGCAACAGTCTCTTTCTTATTCAGATGTTGTCCGATAATTTCTGTAATTCTTGTGATTTGGTGTACTGTAGAATGACCTGATCTGAAGCCACAACTGGTAATTCTTTAGCAAGTTGTGACTTTCAATGAAGTTATTAACTCGAATTACAATAATACGTTCAAATAATTTAGCAAGAGTAGGGAGCAAGCTGATTGGTCTATAACTGCTCGTAGTTGACCCGTCTTTTCCTTGTTTTCTTATGACGATAATGTTAGCGTATTTCCAGATAAGAGGGAAATAGTTCAAATTTAAGCAGGCGTTAAAAATTTTTATAATGAGAATTATCTCTTTTCTGTTCAGGTTTTTGACGGCTTTGTTACCAATCCTGTCATAACCGGCCGCTTTCTTTGGGTTCAAAGTATCAAAACAATCTTTTACTTGTCGTGGGGTGATGAGATTTCCTACGCTGCGACTATTAGTAGCAATGTAATCTTTTACATGGTTTTCGATGTTAACATCATTTAGGTTGGGGTATTGATTTAACGTGAATTGGTCTTCGTAATCGCTAGCGAAGGTGTTTGCTATATCCTCAGCTTTATGAAAAGCTTGGTTGTTATGTTTAATTGGGCCAATGTTGTTCTCCTCCTTTCTGCGATACTTAATCATCATGAGCCTAAGTTCTTTATTGCATTTATTAAAATTTCTTCTATGTTGCGGATTTTGAGTTCTCTGAACAATCTTGCGAAGTCTGTTTTTCTCTTTAATTTTTAATCTGATGTTGTAGGGGAGGGTTATGTCTTCAATTTTAACAAACTGCGCATTTTTTAAGGCACTCTGGATTTTAATATTTAAGTTTTGTATAGCAGTGTCTATCTCTTCTTTTGAGTTAAGATTTGCGTTAGGAGTGATGTTATTATTAATTTCATTCTGGTACTAAATCCAGTTTGTCCGAATCTTCATGGGTGGTAATCCATGTCGTAGCCCGTAGAGGGTAAAACGGACAGGTAAATGATCGGAGGATAGATCATTGTCCACACTGAGATAAGGCTGTGGCGAAACATTTAAAGTAAGCATAATACCTAAGATATCAGAGTTGCTGCGAGTCATAGGGCAATACATGTGCTCCGTAGGAGCAAAAATTTGTACATTATTGTTTAATATGTAGTTATATAACATAATTCCATCTTGGTTGTTTGTCCTGCAGTTCCAATTTGTATTTTTACAATTCATATCACCTGCGATGATAGTAGGATAACCCAACCTTTGATAGCTCCATTTAAAACCATAATAATGCCATAATAATTTTAATTATTATGGCTCCATTTAGAGCCATAATAATTCTAATTAAGTGAATGGAAAATGTTACCGGTGTTCGTGTAAAATTTCACCAAAGGCTTTTTTCAGGATTCGTGTTTTTTCGTCCTATGAAATGCTAATTCTTAACAAAGTTTCGGTTTCTTACGTTGTATCATCTGATCAGAAATCACATCTTCTTCTTAACTTCAGACAGCGCAAACCGTACGGGAACCAAATTTGCAAACTGTATTCGCTTGAGTTGAGTAAACTTTATTACAATGCAAAATAATCTGTCAATCTGTGAACACACAACCTAAAGAGTACCTAAAAACTCTAAATTATAAAACACACAACCTAAAAACTCTAAATTATCTTAACTTTTTTAAACATTACTTAAGTTAAAAACTCAATCACAAAAGAAATGTGGTGAAAATCCAAAGAAAAATGATTACTTCATTCTTGAGGTTTATTACCGAAAATACAACACAAATCAAAAAAGCTCACTTGTTGTATTAAAAGCAGTATGACAAGTATAAGGTTTTCTCTTGTAGTTAAATTTCAATTATTTAAAAAAGCGTAGTGGCGAACACTCCACTAGCCAAGCTATATTCTTACTTTTAAGCTCTGCAACTGTTATCTTAAATTTATGTAGCTTTTTTATTTGAGCAAAAATTATGGCGTAAGTAAAGAAAGATGGCAGACATGAAAATGTAAGAGTTAGTAAAACTTATGAATAGTTGTTGCAAACTTCCTAAATGCGAAATTCTTTTATGATCGTCTGAAATTCGGAATTAAATTAAATTTTTGATTCCAAAGCTGCAGCTGTAAATAAATGAATGTTTTTTGTTATTTAAAATGCTCAAGGACTTAAATTAGTCAATATAAGCTTGGATCAAATATTTATATCCACGACAAGAGTTACATTTTTAATTTGCTAAAAGAAGGCTTAGCTTTTATTTTTCGACAACCGAACACCGCCTTCTATCAGACTTCACTCGCAGGCAATCGAAGTAATCGTTCTAATTAGACTCCAGTTATTCAAAAGGTAATGTGTCGCAGAATAAACTTTATAAAACCTCCTGGTATTAAATATGTTTTTAGTACTTATATAAAGTAAGCAAAAGATAATGTTAACCATATAACATCACCAATGTAGCAATTTAAATTATTTTAAACTTTTATTTTAAATAAAAACACCAGAATGTTTTAGTCATCGTTATGTATTAAAACATCAATTTGTTCATTAGTTCAAATAGTACTAGGCTACTGTAATTTGCATTCTGTTTAACATCATAAGTTAAGTTTTTAAGCAACTAGTTTTGGCACATGTTAGATGTGAAATTTCATTATGATTTCGCACCAATATTCTGGACGAAACAAGATTGAATTCCTCCTTAAATGAATTTGCCTTGAAATTGAAAATGAAATGTTTCTGTGCTTTTAACTATAGCATTTTTGAAGATCCTTTGATTTATATTATGTTCTTTACATTATTTTAGTAAATTCGGATATTATATTTTGTTATCATATTTCATTCTAGACGTTTTCAAAATAAAATGTGCTATTGGTCATGCTGCTAATTTAGTACATACATTCCCTTGCATTTCATTAAAATAACTCTCACTCTGATATCTGTAAAACTTGAGCATAAGATATTAAGGCAAAATTTTAAACAGCGATGTGTATATTTATAAGGTATCCTCCTTTTTATTCTAATGCATTAGAGTCCAATTTTAAAAAACAGATAACATTTGCTTGTCTAAATATTAAGTTGAACAAATTATTTCCTTTTCCTAAATTTCATATATAACTGCATGTTAACGGAATGCTGTTATTGTAAATTGATCATTAAGCTAAGCAAAATGTTTCTCTTTGACTCTGTTCAATAGGTTAATTAATGTATTTAAAAATAGTTTATTAGTATTTAAGTATTATCAACTGAGGTTAAAAAAAAAAATCATTTTTGGAAAATTTCCTCATTTCTAGTCTAAAACTCAGCTTGATTTAATGTATCTTTCTGTATTATAAAGTAATCTTATCTTATGAAATTATTACAGATTAAGAGTAACTTCCTTCATATAAAAATACATATCAGAGATTTTTATATGTAGTTTAGGATTAAATGACACTTTATTATTAAATTAATTTGTATAGCAAGAATTTGGGAAAGTTTAAGATTTTAATGGCTTTTAGCCCAATTTTACATATTTTATACTACCATTAAAAACGAGCATCAGTACCGCATCAGAATATTTGCAAACGGTAATACAATTCTTATTCAAAGATTTGAAAGTAGACTAGATTATTTATTAGCATAAAAAATTAATTACTAAAAAATTTTATTTTCACAGTTGTGTTTTACTTTTATTGCAGCTTGTATAATGGTGACCGATATCTCAAGGAACTTTCGGCATTAAATCAGTACATAAAAAATTAAATTTAAGAAAAAAGTCTTGTAACAAAAAGCAGATGAATTTTTTTCACAGTCAGAATAAATTTTCCGTACATAGTAAGACACGCAAATTATATCAGACCTTTAGAGGTAATATAAAAACATTAAATCTGAGACTTGGTCGAGCAGCCAATCTCACAAATCCTTCCTTTCGGTTTAAAAAAATGCATGATATTCTCGACCGTTTAAGAAAATCTGTGGTAACACTTCACAAAAATTTAAACAAACGAATGCGCCTTATACAGGATGGGCAGTGAAATCGTTCGGAAAATTCGTTCTTCAAATTTCAAAGACTTTAAGATTTCTTCATGAAATATAGCTGACATGGAAAGATGTTTCAAATCTAATGGCTCCATGGATTTTCAAAATAATGTTTACCGTTTGAAATTATGTTTATTGTAAAAAAAATAAGAAATTTATTAATCAGTAGTTTCTCCTTATACGTTTTCTCTGTATGTAATTTTTATTTTTACGGAGCTGCGGCAAATTATTAAGCGACATCGTATTAAACTAAACTGCCTTGTCTGTTTAAGACAGAGTGGTGGTTATGGCATAAATTATAGTTCTTTTCCTTTTGTGTTTCGTTGCAAAAACTTTTAAGAACGCTTTTCGTACGTATGATTTACTGCGCGTGCCAGGCTGATTCAAGACTTGATATAAAATCGATATAATTTTAAAGGAATTCTAAAATCTTTATATGTGGATGCATTTTCAAGAATATAACATAGATGCACATTCCTATAGAGAAAACAATTAACAGTTTGAAGATTTAAAAAATTTTGAAAACATTAAGTCTTAAAAGCTCAATAATGCTTCCATATTTCTATAGCCTCACCTGAAAAGTTTAACAATTGGAGTATTTAAAATACTGTAAAGGCTTTTTGCTAAACTTTCAAATGTTAAAACGTATTTTAAAGGAGTTACGTATTAATCTAATATTGTCTGCAAATTTTCTTCTTTTTATGTCTCCACGAAAATCCATCCTACATCCTTTGTTGATACGAACTGGATTAAATATCTAGTGATCAACAATTTCATTCCTCGGCTGCCGGTGAGTCCCCCACTGTAATCAAAAAAGAACTTTTAATTTTCCACGTACTCCAGTCACGAAGCTGCATATTTATCCAACAAACAATAAAAAACATCTGATGGGTACACCACATGAATTCCTTATAGGGAATATTCCAACTGTACGAATTTTGTGCTGCATTTCATTTAAACGTTTTTCCTCGAATATCATTAGAGATATATTACTTATTCAATTAATTCAATTCTTGCAAGGCAAAAATACCTGAAAAACTCAACATACCTTCATTAAAAATTGAAAAATATAGAAAAGTATAAAACAGCACATTCAGTTAAAATAATTAAAAAAAGATTTTTTTCCAATTAAAATTAAAGTTTGTAGGTAAAAGCAAGCAACTCGGCCAGCGACCAAGAAGGCAAATTTTTCGGTGTACAAAAGTGAAAGCTTACTTTTGGTCCTAAACGGAAAAAAGACACCGAAAGGGCAGAAACTCATTTAATTCAGTATTCTGCGAAGTTTTAAATGTAAAGAAATATGGCTGCTATTGTAAAAAAAAATTCGGCTTAAACAACTTTTAAATTGTTGATAATTCTACAACTGTTGCATGCAGATTAACTAAAGGAATATATACATTATCCAGAAGATAAGATAATGTAATTCCATCATTTTAAAGCAAAAAAAAAAAAAAAATACAGAAATTTACTAACATATAATGATAAAACAATTAACCTCACTGAGCCGAGTATTGAAGATATTTGTTCACAATATACGTACTGCCATATAAGGATGAAAATGAACAACGCATGACCATGCATTGAAGCATATTTATCACTCGGTAGGCATGATTTATAAAATTCCGACAAAATGATGTTACTGAAAATTTGTTGGCAATATCTATATCGAATGTAAACAGAGACGCGAAAATACAAGAATTTTTATTTCTCTTTCGAGAACCTTGAATTTTCATATTTGTGTATGAAATCAAAAATTTTGACTGCCTATTATTTCTACTTTTTTAGAGTTATCTTTGTCTAGCTTATTGAATTGTAAATTTGTTGTATGCATTTATTTTGACTGGTTTTATCTCAGCATTCAGAAAACATTTCATTTCAACCCAGTTCGGAGAGTTCGGTGTGCCCGTTTTTCTATGGGCCGTGCTTGAATCCCTGTGACAACGTAAAGTATATTATGGGGGCGTGTCTGAATATTTCTCTGGGACTTCCCACTCACTTCTTGCATCTCATTCATTCTTGATTTCATGAGGGTGTCTGATGCCCCTGCTTTAATGCTTTTCTGATAAAAACAATAATGTTGAGTTTATGAACATAAACAGTAATGTTTGAACTGATTAAGAAGATGCGAAAATACAATAATTTTGGCACCTTTTCCGAAAATCTTGATATTTGATATGCGTCTGTCAAATGAAAATGTAAAGCTGCGTATTTTTTCCAATTTATGTTTGTCTAGCGTGATGAAATATAAATTTTAATGTAAGTATTTCTCTGGGCTCGGTTTGTCTGGCCATTGAAAACGCATTTTATTTTAATCTAGTTCCGACGAGTAAATATCCCTTCCGTTGATGCTGACGGCCAGCCTTGAATAGACACCGCTGGGTTAAGCATGGTGCGAGGTCTTCATATTCGCTCCGCCCATGATCCAAGATCCAAGTTTTATCGTCCTGCCTCACCAAATCTCTCGAACATCTTGGATATCATTCTTACAAATTTTAAAGTCAAGGCAGAACATCTGATCATGTACCTGTCATTGCTTCTCTTCATGTTTCTTCATGTCTTCATGTGAAGACCCTCCTATTACCAGAAATAATACTGACTGGATTACTTTTGACAATATCTTAATCAAACATCCTCTTATTTTCACTTCGCTTTCTAACAAACGGGATAATGATCTTGCTATTCAAATCTTCACTGACAGTATAATCAAAGCTTTCAGAGATGCTACAGTTACCATTCAATTAACTAACAATAATATTCGACTCCCTCGCAGTATCAGAGACATTATTAAAAGAAAGAAACCGATTGCTGAAGCTTTGGCACCGTAACTGGGACCTTCCCTTAAAAGAGAAATCAATATTTTTAATAGAAGAATCAAGAAGCTTATCACTGAATTTAAAAAGGAAACAAGAGAAGATTTTATATCTAAACTTAATATTAATCACGGTTCTTTGTGGAAGTATCTTCAAAATCTTAAAAGAAGTAGTATTAACTATAGACCTATTCATACGGATACTAAAATTGCTTACTCACATAAAGATAAAGCTGATATTTTCGCCGAATACCTGGAAATGCAGTTTACTCCTAATATGGAGCCCATGAATCAGACCTTTAAAGATGTTCTGGAAAGCTATGTGTATTCCTGGCTTCAATCTTCTTCGGCTCATAACATCCCAACGCTTACTTCTCCTATGGAAATTACTAATATTATTAGATATCTCAACATCAAAAAAGCTCCTGGAAGTGATCAAATTACTAATAAAATGCTTCGTAACCCTTTTTTTATCTAGAAATCTTATCAGTAAGTTCGCCAGTATTCTCCACACTTGCCTTACTCTCAACTATTTCCCTGATCACTGGAAGCAGGCCAAGATCTTTCTCATTCCCAAATCGGGTGAGGATGTGACCAAACCTGATGGCTATAGTCCAATCAGTTTGTTATCCAGCCTTGGCAAAATTTATGAAACAGAAATTTTCAGAAAAAACCTCAGTACTACTCGACAACTTGTTAGAATTGTAGAATTTGTGGGATCTGCAACTGGCATGAGGGGGACCGTGTCTGGCATGAGGGGCTCAACTTCAGGCTTATCAATTTGGGACTTCCCAGGGAACTCATTCTTTTGATCTTCTCCTTTTTGCACAACCGCACTTTCTTCGTCGCTCAAGGAAATGAAAAATCCAATTCAAAAGCTGTAATATCTGGCGTCTCACGAGGAAGTTTTCTCGGTCCTGTGCTGTATCTTTTCTACATATCAGACTTTCCACACCCTGGCTTGGACAATTACTTTCTGTTAGCATGTTATGCCGACGATAAAGCGATTGCAATTAAATCTATTTAAGCTAAACATGCCGCAGACAAAATGCAAAATTATCTCTATGCTGTAGAAGATTGGTGGACAAATTGGCGTGTAAAAATTAATGCTAGCAAATCACAACTTTTAAAATTCTCAGCAAAACTAAGAAAAACATTGCATTTAAAGATTCTTCATTACCTTCTTCAAGAGGCTGTTCCTTTGGTCACAAAGGCCAGATATTTAGGAATTATACTGAACCAAAGGCTCACATGGTCCAACCATATTAAAAGTGTGAAGAGCAAAGCCATAGGCATAATGTGCAGATTTCTCCCGGTCATAGTAAAATATTCAAATCTTAGCTTGCGCACCAAAAGGCATATTTATACCACTTGCTGCCCACCAGCGGCCGAGCGGTGAAGTCGCTGAACACTGGTAGTTCGGTCCGAGGTTCGAATCCCGCGAACGGCTGGCTGCATGGGCGTTTTCGTGGTTTTCCCCATGTGTAACGTATGTACGAGTCAGTTTCCCTTAGAAACTCCTCCACGAAGGCATCCCTCCCCTTAGGCAGATAGCCCTCGAGGCTTTGCCATAATCACACGCACACGTTATACCACTTGCATTTGCAGGATACTTTGCTATGCTGCTCCTGCTTGGAACACGGTCACTCAAACTCAACTACATGAATTACAACTAGTGCAAAACAAATTTCTGCGCATTATTACTGATTCACACTTCTTATCTGTAATTAACTTTTACATAGAGATTTAAAACTTGAGACGATTCCAGATTATATCAGAAGATCTAATTAAAAATTCTTCAACAAAGCTGTGCAATGTGACTTTGTTAATTACTCTAAAGTCTTTAATTATGAAAATCTCTTCGAAGATAGAAGCCTCAGACCACTTGCAGCTCACACCTTCATGGGAGGAGACGAACACTTTATCACTTAGCTCCTCAATTGGTAGCTGTTTATACTTCCAATGCATCTGATTTTGATTGAAGTTCTTCTGTAGTTTGATTTTTGTTTTTGGAGATTATTGTTCTGTAGTTTATTGTAGATTATTGTTATGTAGTTTGATTGTTCTGTAGTTCTGTAGTTTGTTAGTCTGTTTATTGTAGATTATTGTTTAGTGCTGTGAGATTTTTCGCATTGTTGTGATGAAATAGTAGTGTTGTAACTAGGTAGCCTTAGGTTGTTGTTGACTTGCTGTAGTGAATTGCTTTGTATAGTTGTATTGAATTGTGTTGTATAGTGGTATTGAATTGTGTTGTATTTAGTAGTATTGAATTGAGGTTGTTTTGTTGTATTTGAAGTTGTCATTAGAACCATTGATGTAGAGTAATTTTCTCATATAGTTGTCATTGATTTGCATTATATCAGAAGATGTAATTAAAAATTCTTCAACAAAGCTGTGCAGTGTGACTTTGTTAATTACTCTAAAGTCTATCAGAAGATCAAATCTTTAATTATGAAAATCTCTTCGAAGATAGAAGCCTCAGACCACTTGCAGCTCACACCTTCATGGGAGGAGACGAACACTTTATCACTTAGCTCCTCAATTGGTAGCTATTTATACTTCCAGTGCATCTGATTTTGATTGAAGGTCTTCTGTAGTTTGATTATTGTTTTTGGAGATTATTGTTCTGTAGTTTATTGTAGATTATTGTTCTGTAGTTTGATTGTTCTGTAGTTCTGTAGGATCAATGCAAATGATCCTTCTTGAAAGCTCTGATCGCTCGTCACGTTTTGCGAACTTGTCTGATTGGATTGTCTTGCTCCTTTTTGGTACTTCTCTTCTTCCCCTTTTCTCCGTTTTGTCATTTGAGATTTTCTTCACGTCCGGATTTCTTTATGTCAAGTGCCCTTGGGTTTTAATTCTGGAACCGGCAATGCTGTTCTCGCAATAGATCGGTCAATTATAGAGTCTAAGTCGCCCGCGTTATATTCACCATTAGCTCCTGCCCTTCTGGACTCACACTTCGAACTCATTCTCTCTTCAGCGCCCACAGAGCAAACATCTGATGACAGCCGGAACACATCAAGTAGAGTGTTTTTTATAATCTCGGCATAAGTGTAACTTGGATCGCCCGCGTTATAGATGATTTTGGATCTTTACGAGTGAAGGTTGCTCTGTTTGATGCTCTTCTTGGATTATTCCATGTTCTAATTGTGTTTTCGCTGTTGTGTTTTTCACGCCTTTTTATTCACTATGACCACCACTATTCCCCAAAGATACTGAATAGCTGATATCCTATCTTACGATCTACTCATGTAACCCTCATCATCATCATGCCCATCGTACAAACATCTCAAGTTGCAGGGAAGTACTGCTGCCGCAGTAGAAACCATGCATAATTACGTTTGTATCAAAGTATCAAAGGTAAACACTTCAGGGTCGTATACCTATTAAAGAGCGAAGACGTATGACCTATGACTCGATGGAAGTTGGATAATAATAAAGAACCTATTGAACTGATGTTAGCACTTGGAGATCTTCAAATTGCTAATGGTAGATAAACGTTGAAAGAAAATAGTTGAAGATAAACGTCAGCTCGCTTTCGTCGAATTTCAAAAGATTTTAATAAATGAAGTTCTGAACATCGCTCAGCTTATGGATACTGATGTTAAGAAAACGGAAAGCTGTAATTCGTTGGAATGTAACGCTACTAAAGTTTCTTATTCCAGAAAAGGAAAGAAGCACAAGAAATCTCATAAGCCTGCAAACTTAGCAGTCTCAAATTGCAATGATTCTAATGAAGAAAATAGTTGGACTCCTCCTACTGAATGCGCTAAAAATACTCTTACTCACACAGTTTCTGTGTCTGAGAGGAATTCTATCTCTTCTAAGAGACGAAATTTTGCTTTTCGCCGAATAAATTCCAAGTTTTGAAGTCTATTCCAGACACAGAAGATAAAATGGACTGCCGTGAAGCTCCACCCCCTAAGGATGACTACATTCCGGATCCTCCCTTGAATTCAGATGCGGACCTTTTTTTTTTTTACTTTTACACTGCTAAAGCGGACTACTGACCGGGAACAAGCCCTTGCAATATGATGTCCACCCTGCAGAAGCCATAACGGCATTTATTGAGTCTCAATTAAAAAAAAAACAGATTAGAGAGTCACATCTAGATAGGGGATACAAAGGACTACCTTGAATACATATGACATTCTTGATTGTACAGATTAAAAAAATACTTCGAAGTGCAGAACTGCATTGATACAAAACTGGTTAGGGTAAAACAAAAACAATAAAATTCAAGACTAACAATGGAATTCCAAGCCTGCAGTTATACATCACACTGACTTACTATTATACAACTATACACTTACTATTATTCCGCACATTACTAAAAAAATATATGATGCAATATTTACTAGAATACTAAACAACACACTGACATATTAAAGCTGATACTACAAATAAAACACACCATATACACTGCTCGTATCAGAAAAGTATACAATTCTGTACATGACGCTGCACTGTAACGCTAAAACTAATCAAAAGAACACTAGACAATAGCCTTTGGAAGCAGAAGTGAAATGGCGAATATTAAAAAATAACAATCGATATACAATGTGCTTATCAGAAAGTTGGCTCTGCGGCTACGAATATTTGATAGAAACTATTATATTTTGCACAATACTAGAAAATGTAACAAAACATTTGCATACAATATTTCATGGTACTAGCTGAGAGCTATGATATATGTATTTACTATTATACCCCAAACTTATTTGAAAACATAACACGTACTACTTAACAGGTCAATACACTAATATGTAAATTGAAATACACAGAATATAATACACAAATTAAGTAAACACAATAAAATTTAATTATTAATAATGAATAGAAACGACACTGAAGTACAAATAGACAGACATTGATTGTAATAATCTGCATCTAGCAGGTAAAATGTTCCAGCAAAGTTAGTTATGTACTGCACTAAACATGGCTGCCATGCATATACGTAACATAGACACAATGGCGTGCCATTAGAGTATCTGAAATTGTCCTAATTTAAGTAACTGAACATTATCGTATCTAGTAAGATAAGAATTATGAAAGCTACCGATCTTCTGTAGTTGTTGGTTTAGAATTGCCTGCTGCTGACACCACTTCTGTTCAACAGAATTCACGAGAACAAATGTCCATCACTCGATGAATGATTAAATGCGAGCTTACTTCTCTTGAGCTTCTTCAGATGCGGACTGTAAAAAGAAACGACTGCCACTCATCATTTGCCCTAGACCGGAGGTAACCTGGAAAGAAGTTAAAGAAATATTTTTAAAACATGGTGTCATATATTTTACTAGTACTCTCACCGGAGACAAAATTATCATTACTTTTGATTCTGCTCATTTTCGTGATCTTGCACTTGCATAAATATCACAGCTACAACTATGTGTTTCAGATGACAGCGTTTTGGCCATGGTCAACTCTTTTGCAACAACTTTCCAAGATGCTTAATTTGTGGCCAAGATGATCTCACAATATACATGTAAACATCCGAAAACGAATCAACCTACTTGTGTCAGATGCGGAAAAAATCACTAGGCCTCATTTAAATTTTGTGAATTGTATGTAAAACTTCGTAAGTTTCGAAATGATAAAAGGAAAGTTCATCAGCCACCCAAGAATTCTGAAAAAGCTGTCTCCACACAGCATTTTTCTACTGCTGTGTCTAAAGCTTCAAATGATTCTTCTGCACCCTCAGAAATGGACTTTTAAAAAATTAAAGATGTTTTCAATAGATTGATTACATTTGTTAATCAATTCAAGAAAATGCAGACTGCAGCTGAAAAGTTTAAGCTTGCACTTTGTCTTGTTGAACTTTTAGGTGACATTGAAGTTTAATTTACATCTGCTTTTGAAAGATGACTTCCCTAGTTCCTTCTACCTTCGATAGATGGCATTATATTACGGTAACTTTTCTTGATGTTCTCCTTTGCTCCGCCCAGCGAGGTTTTGTAGCTCCTCCTGCTCCAACCTACTCCGAATTCTCTTCAGAGATCCTCCCACGTCTGGAACCTATTATGTCATGTGACCTTCGGGCTTTCCTTCAAGAACCGGCAAAGTTGCGTAGTGCAATGGTTCGGTATATATTTTAAGTGTCTAAGTCGCCCGCGTTCCTCGGTCCAGCTCTTTATCTTTTGTTCATCTCGGAGTTTCCGCACCATGGTTTGGACAATTATTCTCTTTTAGCATGTTATGCCGATGATACGGCGATTTCAATTAAATCTATCAAAGCAAATCACGCTACCGACCAAATGCAAATTATCCGGTACCTTTCCATTTTGCCGGCGCAAGTCGCCAAAAACGGTACAACCGATGCCAAACCGAATATCCTAGCTGGTAACCTTATACGCCTCATTTTCAAAATAAGTCGCCGCCATTTCTTAACAGATTGTTTCTTTCAATACTGGCATACAATTACATAGAAATTTTATCAGATAGCTCAATTTTATGCTAAGACCATTTGCGGTAATTAATTCAATTAGGATGAAATCACACTGCTCATCCAAAGTAGAAAATATAGAAAAGGCAAAGTCAAGTGTTAAATTCATCGATTCTAATGAGAATGCACTATCGAAGTAAAGCACTGCGGTTTTACATAATTTCTGAGTAAACTTTTCGTACGAATTCAAATAATTCTTGCATTTAATCTTGTATTCCAAATCAAGATTTAACTTGAAATTAACGTAGATAAATACTGTCAGAATTAGATTTTTGTAGAGTAGTTTACGTGAGATGAGATTACGTGGGGTCACGTGATATGAGATTACGTGGGGTCACGTGATATGAAATGGCGAATCAGGATGTTGTACCATTAAAGCATAGTAACTCAAATTTTTCAGAATTCTTGGGTGGCTGATGAACTTTCCTTTTATCATTTCGAAACTTACGAAGTTTTACATACAATTCACAAAATTTAAATGAGGCCTAGTGATTTTTTCCGCATCTGACACAAGTAGGTTGATTCGTTTTCGGATGTTTATATGTATATTGTGAGATCATCTTGGCCACAAATTAAGCATCTTGGAAAGTTGTTGCAAAAGAGTTGACCATGGCCAAAACGCTGTCATCTGAAACACATAGTTGTAGCTGTGATATTTATGCAAGTGCAAGATCACGAAAATGAGCAGAATCAAAAGTAATGATAATTTTGTCTCCGGTGAGAGTACTAGTAAAATATATGACACCATGTTTTAAAAATATTTCTTTAACTTCTTTCCAGGTTACCTCCGGTCTAGGGCAAATGATGAGTGGCAGTCGTTTCTTTTTACAGTCCGCATCTGAAGAAGCTCAAGAGAAGTAAGCTCGCATTTAAATGTCTTTTTACAAATTTATGGTCTTTTTACAAAATTTTAAACGATATTAAATAGTTTATGCCTTCAAAAATAAATAAATAAAAAAAAAATTAGAACTAACATTTGTTAACATTTTTTATGTGTATTTGTGTGTATAATGGGTGTTGTCGCCAATAAAGTCTGCTTGGCGAGACTTACGCCGGCGAAACGGAAACGTACTAATTATCTTTACGCTGTTGAAGATTGGTGCACTAATTGGCGTGAAAAAATTAATGCTAACAAATTGCAAGTATGAATCTTCAGCAAAACCAAGGGACACATTGTTTTTAAAGAACTATTCCTTTTTCAAGAACCTGTTGCTTTGGTCACAAAGGTTAAATATTTAGGCATTTTAAATCAAAGACTCACTTCGTCCAACCACATTAAAAGTGTCAAAAAGCAAGGCCATTGGTATCATGTGCAGATTTCTCCCTGTTATCGAAAAATACTCTAAGCTTGCGCACCAAGAGGCATATCTACACCACCTGCATTCGACTAATACTATGCTATGCAGCTCCTGCTTGGAATACGGTTACTCAAAATCTACTTCATCAACTGCAAGTTGTACAGAATAAATTTTTGTGTATTATTACTGACTCTCATTGTCTTATTCGTAATGAACTTTTGAACAGATATTTAAAACTTGAGACAATTCCAGAATATATCAAAAGATCCAACGATAAATTCTTTACCAAAGCCGTGTAATGTGACTTTGTAAATTATTCTCAAGTTTTTAATTATGAAATTCTCTATTCGAGAATAAAAGTATTCATGGAGTACAAACACTAGGATTTAATGGACTGTAGCTTTATTTTCTTTTACTTCTGTTTGGATGGACATTCTTGCCATCGCATACGTGCACCTCCCAGCTCGCAATCAAACGAAAAACATTCCCTCTACCAAACATTCCCTCTACTTCATATCAAGAGCAGAACCATTGTCGCACACATTCTAAAAAGAAATCTAAACTAACTTTCAGAAAGGTTTTGCGGGAAATAACAACCAAAGAAATAATTTTAAGTACATTACAATGCAATACATGTAAGATAAGCCACCGCTCTGCCTCAAATAAGCAAAGCAGTTTCATTAAAAAGAAGAATTAATATTCAGAAGTGATTTGAACCAATATGTAATTTAAAATAACATATAGGGCAAGACTATATGAGAAAACTAGTGTGTAACAAATTGGTTATATTTCTTTGTCATAGCTATAATCTCAAACTGAAAATGCATTTTAAACTTTCCACGCCATCATCGAATGGAAATAAGCAAAACAGTTTCATTAAAAAAGTTCACGAATATTGCGATATTCTGCACCCATCTCTAAACTTAAATTACATATACGGCAAGACTATATGAGAAAACCAGTGACTAACAAATTGGTTATATTTTTTGTCATAATAATTATAATCTCAAACTGTAAATGCATTTTTAAATATCGATGGCGTCATCGAATGGAAACCTGTTTCCATGTCAAGCGCATTTCATGAAGAAACGTGAAATAGTTTTAATAATTTTAAGATCGCAATAAGAATTAAATTCCAAAGTACTTGAGTGAACAACGTGTATAAGCTGCATTAATTTGTTTAAAAAGCTAGTAAAGGGTTATTGCAGATTTTTCATGAAACGTTATAAGAGATAAATGGTGATATTGATCAAAAGCAATGAACAACAATATAATATAATTTTAGAAACAGAGGCAACGTTTTTGTGAGATTTCCTACCTGACCGAGTCTCTTTTAATATTTTAATATTAATCACTACAAGTCTGACATAATTTAAGTGACTCAAATAGGCATGGAAAATTGATTCACAATGTGAAAACTTGATCTGCATTTTCTCAGAAAGTTTTGTTTTTCCTTATATCTTATTTTTTTAAACAACATGTCTGTAATCAATATGCGAACCAATTTAATACTGGAAAAACACTGAAAGTTCAATCATCATTATACAAGCTAAAGAAAAATAAAATATAATTGTGAAAATAAAGTACACTAACAACGACAATAGAATGAGTCATATAAGTAATCAAACCTGTAGCCTCATATCTTTATATAATTGAATAAGGTATAAATTTTCAGATGCATTACTCATGTTCATTTTTAATGGTAATCAATGTAATGTGGAAGAGGACTCAAAACCATTAAAAATCCTAAAATTTTTACAAATGATTGTAATAATATTTAATATCATAATAATGCGAATTAACGGCATTATTATGATATTAAATATTATGACATGTGTTGGCTCGTCGTGAAAATTTCACCAAGGGCCTCTAGATTAAGACCACTAGCTTTTAGTCTTCGTGATTTTTCGTCATATGAAATGCTAATTTTTAAGAAAGTGTCAGTCTAATATGTTGTATGATAGGCTCGGAAATCACATTCTGTTTTTAACCTCAGATAGCAGAAAATGTAAGGGAGGTCTAATTACAAACAACGTTCGCTTGAGTTGGGTAAACCTTTTTACAATGAGAAAAAAGCCTGTGAAACTATGAACACACACAATAACGAGTTAAAATTCAAAATTACCCTAACCTTTTGAAATATTAGTCAAATTAACAACTACTAAATGTAATTACAAAGTAAGTTTAGTAAAAATCCAAATAAAGCCATTCGATGCTTTGATGCTTGGTCGGTATTACTGGCCTGCAGCAGGTGAAGTGATCCCTGCTCTTGCCAGTTATTGAAAGAGTCCCTTTAAGAGAAATGAGTCCCATTAAGGCCTGACTTGTGATACAACCGTAAAGAATATTCTCCAAAAGAGATAAGTATCTGACGGTAAGAGGGATTGAAGGGTTTTGCTTCTAAAAATTGAAGACCGGGTAGGTCTGGAGACTGCTCAGTGTCGATGCTGGTATTCTCCCAGAAATTATACATTTGAAAAGACACAATATCATTCTAAGTAGTAAAAGCACTATGGAAATTAAGCCATTCCCCTGTGGTTTATAACCAAAAACATGACACAAATCCAAAACGATGACAGATAATAAAAGAAGTATGTCAAGGATAAGGTTGTTTACGCTTGTATTTAAGTTTCAAATACTTATAAATGAAAAGCTCCACTAAAAGTTTAACTTATTGTAGGTTTTAATTTTAATTTTTTAACGCAAGGTTTCACCCGGAAATAAACGAATGTTTTTGTTGTTTAAAAAGCTCAGGGACTTAAATCAATAACGATATGCTTCGAAGAGATTTTAATCTGCATGACAAGATTTACACTTTTAATTTACTAAATGAATGCTTAGCATTTATTCGTCAACAAATGGGCAGATCCGCCTTCTAATAGACTTCACTCGCAGGCAACCGAAGTAAACGTTCTACTTAGACTTCACTTCTTTGGAGAAGTAATGGGTCGCATAATATGGACTTAGACAAATGTCTAAGTACGTATAAAATTATGGAGTTCGTTTAACAATTCAACACAATTTTTGTTATCCAAAATTAAAGGTTGATGAGAGTTGAGGTAAGTAGAGTTTAATTTCTATGATTCAAAGTTAAGGTAATGTTTTATCAGATTTAAGGCTCAGACTGGAATAAAAAGACACTGAAATATATTATCCCTGTAAATTTAGTTAACATAACTTATAAATATATTAAAACATGAATCATTAGGCATCATGTGTAGCGGAAATTAAAAAATAAGTAAAAATATATCTGAAATTTGTTAATTCACTGGGTAGACGCTAACAAAATTCAATTTAATAGGAATTCTCCTGACATTTTAAATTGCTTCGGAGAGAATTTGGAAATTTTTTTTCAATAAAATTGTTCTTTTATTTGTTAGATTTTCCTCTGGTTCAACATATTTTAAAGATTATATTAGAAATAGGGGCAGCTAGAATTTAAAATAAAGCCATATCATCCTGATATAGACATTGATCAATAAGAGGTGCATAGGTTCCCACTCAAAAACTGCGTTAACAACGATAACAGCGTTAACAGCGCTTCTTTTGATTAACAAAAGAAGAGCGCGTAATTGGCGGAT
The DNA here is from genome assembly GCF_044657685.1 of Stegodyphus dumicola. NCBI lineage: Eukaryota > Metazoa > Arthropoda > Arachnida > Araneae > Eresidae > Stegodyphus > Stegodyphus dumicola. The sequence goes on along the minus strand of NC_140771.1, from coordinate 259,562,976 downwards.
CAAAAGTATGAATGAGACCGAAGCGGAGGGAAATATCAAAGCCCTAACTTGATAGAAGGGCTGTTTGGCGCGCCGAAATGGATTTAAAAAATATGAATTCTGAATGGCCAGGTAAAGCAAGCTTAAATAAACACGTATAATTATTTACATATCAACACGTTTGATAAACGTAACCGTAAAAATGGGAAGAAATATGCAGCCTTTCTTTTTGATTTTGTACACGAATATAATAAAAATTTCAAGATTTTAGGAAAAGACACAAGGTATTTCTCCCCGTCTTCTTAGCATGCCTTCATAGTGTAGTGGTCAGTACGCTCTGTCCGTATTCGAGAGGTGCGTGGTTCGAGTCCCGGCGAGGGTATTGCTAGTTTTTTATCTCTCCTGCTTTATAAAAAATACCTAATGACCCTACAGTGGCGCCTGAACTAAAAACGTTGGTGGATGATAATTCTCCACTACCAGGATTTGACGATTGGGTCCCCTCATCCCCCTCGCCCTTTAAAAGGGGAGACTGTATAAGGTATTTCTCCCCCGCCTTCTTAGCGTGCCTTCGGTGCAGTGGTCGGCGGGTATTCGAGACGTTCGTGGTTCGACTCCCGGCGAGAGCACTGCTCATTTTTCACATATTCTGCTACAAAAATACCTAATGTCTTTAACAAACAAATAAAAATTTTTTATCTTTCGACTCTACTTAAAATCGATATTGGTGTTTTCAACAGATCTTCGAATATAATGGACAGATTTGCTATCTGATATTCAATTTAAGGAAAAATGGATGCCATCTCTTTGTTGGATTTTATAAATTATGACTAGGAAGCGATAAATATGCCTCAAGGCATAGTCACGAGATATTCTTTGTCACCAGTATTTGGCAGTACGCATGTTTGTTTGCAAATATTTTGAATTGGGAAGCAAACTAAGAGTAAGTTTAGAACCAGAACATCGGATAAACGTCTTGAGAAATCTCTAAGGATTTAGCCACTTCACTCGAACCAGAAATTAAAGTATTAATTTCTCAAATTTAAGGTCAAATAGTACCTTAACTTTATGATTTGTTGTAATTACAACCAACATTTACAATGAAATTTTATACGTAAAATGTCAAGTAAAATAAGAAAATAATTCCCTTTCGCTATCACTATATTAAAAAATCATAAATTTAAAATATTATTTAATTTATTATATATGTGTTTAAGTTATTTTATGTCATTAGCCATCATTAGCATTGCGCGGCGTCGACTCGCCGAATCAGTCACGTAAATGAGAGATTCACTTACATTTCCTATAACTGTGATATGTTATATGCGCCTTTCTTATATAAAGCATTCATTAAACAAACTATAAATAACACAGTCAAACTCCTACATTTCTCTCTTAGAGGGAAAGTTAAAAAAATTCTTTCAGCAGTCAAACCTGAGCAAATTGGAGAATTTTAAATGAAACATACGCAAGTAATCTGATTTGCTTATTTCGAAGCTCACGAGTTGGCACTTATATTCGAAATTATTTGTGTAACCTGAAATATATTATCCTTTTTCAGTGCGGTCCTTGGCGGCTAAATGCTTGAACGTCTCTGCTCCAAATCATCAAACAGAAAAAACTCTGTATGCTCTGTCTGCTGAATGCCTGTATTCAAAGGAGTGTCCGAGCGTGGTTTCTGTCCGTTTATTTATTTGCTTGGGTAAATATGCAGTTTCGTGTATTATTATTAGACCAAGTGCAAAATTAAATATTTGGTCTCTTTCTGCTTATAGACGCGAACGCACCAGCAGCAGAGGTTTAAAATTGCAGAAAACTGATAGTTTGATTCAGGTCGACTCACAGAAAGAAATAGGACAGATTTTCGTGATGATAAAATGTACGAAACTTTGCTAACATATCTATATTAATACTTACCAAGTTAGACTTACAATATATGTGTTAAGGTTTGAAAGTTTAGCAGGAAGTCTAAACTGTTATTTAAATATTTAATTGTTTAAACTTTACTTCGGGGCTTTAGAAAAGCGACCTTGAATGAAACATCAATGAATGTATCCCTAGATTACGATTATAGAATTCCTACAAAATTATTTTGATTTCATGTCAGATGTTGAATCTTCGACACACACTTTAAATCGAATTTCTTAACTAAAATCCTAAAAGATTTTTCGATGAACAAGCCCATGAATAAAAAGGAAATAGCAGAATTTCAATTTAAGCGAAATCCACCGCTCTGACTTTCTTTCTTCCTTTCCACCGACAGCGAGGCAGCCGGTCCACTAGGTAGTTAGCATATCGGCCAGGTAGCCCCGCTGACAGAAATAACTTGAACAAAAGACACACTTATAAATACATATTGTGCTCAAGACGACTGCTGGGGGAAGTGCAAACAAATGCTTGACGAAGACGATAGTGCAAGATGGAAGAAGGGTGCATTGCGGGCGTGAAGAACAATTCCAGTTACATATTTACAGAGTAATGTATAGGTGGTTACAAATACTAAAAGTAATAAGAAGTAAAATACTAGAAAGTAAAACAATACATAAAATTAAAAAAAAGGCAAAACAGTGGAAACAATACATAAAATAAGGCAAAATACATAGTTCAAGGTTCATAATTCAAGGTTTACAGTTCAAGGAAATAAATATATACAGGGAATATGAAAAGCCGAATAAATTAACTTAAGATAAAATTAGTTCACTACAGGTACAGAGCATACAGGGGCTGTGCTGGTGACGAGGATGGTGGCTGAGAATTACTCCAGCCTGTCTGAGATTTTGCGTGCAATGTTTATGCAATCGCGTTTCAATGCACTGCGATTTTTCGAAGTAGCTTCGGCCCATGCATGGATGTGGTTTGCTACTGGTTGCCTAAGATGATATTTGGCGGTCTCTCTGCAAGCGAACAGATAGTGGTCCGGATCTCTTACCATCCTGCATGAGCGATGCTCGTTTTCGCGTCGTTTGAAGCGATGCAGGTAAGTCATGAAGGGACCATGTCCTGTTAGATACTGAGTGAAGTGAGACAAGCCAGATTATAGAAGGCGGCAGACTTTTGGAAAAAATCTGTAAACTCTTCTGCCGGTGGTTTCTGTCTCCCACAGATGTTGCCAACGTTTGAGTAATTCTCTCTCGAGCTCAGCTTTTAAGAACGAACCCGGGAGAGGCACGTCAAGTGTGCGAACGTGGCGGTCAGTTGCTGCTCTTTTGGCTATTGCATCTGCAATTTCATTACCCAGTATTCCAGTCTGGGCAGGTACCCACTGGAGTTCAGGCCTATAGTATTTAGGTGTTCTTAGTAAGAGTTTTTGTATGGCCCTGACAAGTGGATTTTTACTACATGTGCCTTGGATTGCCTGGAGGCTAGAGGCTGAGTCTGAATATATACTGGAATAGTTATTTTCCAGTGCGTAGACAAGTGCAGCTTTTAATGCAATCAGTTCAGCCTGAAAAACTGAGTTGTGGTGCTTAAGCTTTCTTTCCCAGGTCTTTAAGATCTGGTTCCCAAGAAGAACACAGTATCCGCTACCGGTGCCGTATTCTCCTTTGGAACCATCGGTGTAGATTGCAGTGGCGTTGAACCACGTTGGTGACCTGCAGTTAATCGAGATATTGAATTCGGCCGGGTGGCAAGGTGGCTCGGGAATGCTTTGCTCATAGTCAGTATAAACATAAGTCCTGTACCATAAACTTATTGTCTCTTTGAGTCGGAGCACTCGCACTATTGCACTCTCGCGCTGAGCTAAGAGATAAAGAGGCGGTAGTCCTGAAATCGCGTTTAGAGCATTAGTGGGCGAGGTTTTATATCCTCGGGTAATTCTCAGGAGGAATGGTCTTTGTGCTGAGCGTAGAAGATTCTCCATTTTAGTAGTGATCGTTATGCCCCACATGGAGGCCCCATACAGTGCAATACGTTCAGCAACTACAGAGTACCACGTCTTAAGCATCCTCGAAGAAACTCCCCATGTTGGTGCTGCTGTTCTGAGCATGGAATGAAATATCCTGTGAAGTCGTGCCTTGACCTCCTTTAAATGTGGCATCCAAGTCAACGTGTCGTCAATTATAACTCCAAGGTACCTCAAGTTTCTGACTATTTTAATATTTTTCCCATGAAGGTTGATGCACGGGGTTCTTCGATGGCGCTTACCTGGACAGATAAGCATACCTTGGGTTTTTGAGTTGGCAATAGTTAACTTATGGTCATTGGCCCATTTGGCCATCTTGTCCATTGCTTGTTGCTCTCTAGTCTCATATGCGTTGCGGCTGTGCCCTTTGGTTACCAGCAAAAAGTCATCGGCATAAGCCAGTATTTCCGTGTGAGGATCTGTGTTAAAGAGAGTCAGCGCTGTGTCCGCTACAAGATTCCAGAGCAGTGGACCCAGACAGGATCCTTGAGGACAGCCTGTATTGATGGAAGGTGAGTGCACTCCTGCGTCCGTAGTGGCTTGTAAGCGGCGATCACTTAGGTAGCTGTAAATAAGGTCAAAGAGAATCTTAGGGCTACCCATATCCTGTAATCTCTGCAGTACATTGGGCCACCACAACGAGTCGAAAGTGCCCTGTACGTCCACAGAGATAATGAGACTATGTTGGTTATTTATTCTGTTGTTTGCTATTAATATTCGTAGGTGCTGCAGCGCGTGATCCACCGATCTGCCAGGAATGAAGCCGTATTGTTTGTCATTTATGCTTTGTCCAGACAGGACATAGTGTTTAAGTCTTTGAAGGACGACTCTTTATGGTATTTTACTCAAGGCAGGAAGAAGGCAAATAGGCCGGTAAGACGTTGGTACATTAGGGTCTTTTATCGCTTTGAGGAAGAGCACCACCTCACCAAGTTTCGTGCCGGCTGGGAAATATCTGTTGCGCCAACATGCAGTAATGTAGGCATGCAGTAACTCCGGATGCGTACTGTGAATGGCTTGCAGAATGCCATTATCTATCCCATAAGGACCTGGTGCTTTATTGGTGTTTAACGCTTTAACAATGTCGCTCATTTCTTTGGCGTTTGGCAGTGGTTCAAAATCTGTTTTCTTGGTATTGTAATATTGCTCAACACTGGCTCTGATATTTGTGCGGGATTATCTGTGTCTGCGTTATCAGGTCTAAAGATATTGTCCAGAATGTGCGCAACTACTTCTGTGCTAGTTGCTGCTTCGTGGCTTATTGTGGCAGTAAGATTAGTAGGTGTGAACATCTTGTCATGTGCAAAACGGAAGACAGTTCCGAACTTATTCGCAGTGTTGGTACAGTACTCTTTCCAGGATGAAAACTTCGCTTTTGCAATCTGTCTTTTGTAAGCAGCTCTGTGCTTTCGAAAAATTAGCGAGTGTGTCTCTCTTTCTAAGGGATCCTTGCATGCTTGCATTTTGCGCCTTAGGGCACGGACTTTGCTGCGTTTAGCAGTCAGCGTGGTGCTCCACCATGGAGTGCATTTCGGGGCTGCGTAATGTTTCCTTTTCAAGACTTTTTCGCACACTGAGAGCAGTCTTTGCATAAGATCTTCATGCATGGCGTCGATGTCTTTACTACTGTTGCAATTTTTACGTTATGCCACGAGACTTTGAATATGGGCTGAGAGTGCATCTTTAAATTTGTTCAGGTTTATATACTTCGTTTTCCATCTGTTCTTTGTTATAAATTGGTGCTCCGAATCAATTCTGAACTCAATGTAGCATGGTCACTGAACGAGGGTGTTTCGCTAACCTTCCAATTGTGAATATTATTAAGAATACCAGTGGTGGCTAAAGTGATATCAGGCCACCCCTGAGCTCTGGTAGTCCAGTATGTAGGAGGGCTGTCGGTGGGGTTGACGACTGCAAGGTTATGAGAAGTGATGAAGTCAAGGACAGAGCAAGCACGCCTGTTTTCCTCTGGCGCACCCCATAGAGGGCTAGCAGCGTTAGCCCTCTATTATTAAATTTCTAAGTCCCCAGCGATTATCTTATTCCTAGTCGGAATCATCATGACTTGTTCCAGCTCCTGCAGTGCAGTGACAATGTCGTGCGAAGGAGGAAAATACACGCTGGTGATGGCAATCTGACCATAAGGCCCTTCCAGGTGTACCGTAACTGTGCAATCTCATTAGCTGGGCACCGCTCTGACTAAGATACGCCGAGCAGTTTGATTTAAGACCTTATTGTAAAAACAAATTAATGAGGCTCTGAAATTTCTAAAACTTATAAAGCGCGATAATGTAGGAAAAAACTACTGAGTAACAAATTGGTTATAAGTTTTTTTTTTCATAATAAATACAAGCTCAAACCGTAAACATAAAATATGCAGTCCATACACACTTTTTAACATTTAAAATCAAAATATTTTAATTTTTAAATTTTAATGGTTAATTAACTTTAATAATAAAAATTTTCAAGTGTTTGATAGTAATCTGTCTAGAAGATATTAAAATGTTTCTACCGCAAATTTTTATCTTTTTACATTATTTTTTAATTAATTTATTCAAATACACTTTTATTTATGTTTTGGTTTCTTTTAAATAACGTCCATTTCTTGATATCCAACGGTGAATACGCGAGAATTTTGAATTTTCCTGCAAGTAATGTTACGCCACAACGAGCTGCCCTAAGGAAACATTACATTCAAGTCCAACGAATTTTATTCTCTTGTAATGTTCACGTTCATTGACAAAGTAACATTCTTTCGCTTGTTTTCAATAGCAGAAAAACTATTTCTGAAAATGTGAAATATATACATTATCATTTCTTAAACTAATGCATTCTTTCTCTTTCAGTATCGATAGTTATAACAGCACGCAGATGGTCTATTTTCCAGTTGGCTAAGATACGTAGAAAGTAAAAAAAAATTTCAGAAGACCACAGCTAAGAAATTAACTGTTTGTCACAGCAGTTCAATATTAGTGAGAACTGTTGATTGCGGTCCCATTGATCGCATCATGCAAAGGGGCTTGTCAGACAAACAATGGATCGGTCTGCCTAGAACAGGGATTGGCACGCCACAAGTGCTTAATTTATTAAATTGTTGGACTGCTTTTTATTGTTATTTACTATTATTCATGCTTTCAATATTTATACTATTATTACTATTTATAGTACCTGCTTACTTAAGGTAAATATTAGGTAGCCCCCTCACTTCTACATAACATAAAAAACATAACTATTTATAGCGTTTATACTATTATTTATATATTAATGTATTTAATATTTTACTACTTATTATTAAATTTCTAAGTATTAAATTAGTTTTGTTAACTTTTTTTTCACTAAAAATAAATAAATAAAAAAAGACCATTTTCAAGTGTAGCGGCCATCAAAGGCGGATTCAGAGACGAGCGCAATCATGGACGCCTTTATGGCATTGGACGGAAAGGTGACTACTGCCCCCTCCACCATGGAAGCACTGTAAATGAGGCTGACTTTGTCTTGAGGAAGTAAGTGAGTGGGATGACTTGTAAAGAAAGACCCAAATTATACTGTAAAATACCACATACATTCGGTTACTTAAAATTTGGCAATGAAGGTAGTGTGCAACAAACCTGATCTTTCGAGATAAAACGGAACAATGTTCCGCGTATGAATCGTTTTCGAAATACCTATAAACGCTATCATCTCCTTAAATATAAGAATCAGAAAAAATGACAAGATGAAAGGGTTTTAGACGATATAAAACATGAATTTTTAATTAAATGTCACATGAGACCTTTATATTAGAGCTCTAGTTTTCACAATGTCCCAAGGAGACAAAGAATAATTTTGATAATTAAACATTTTTACGTATATTCAATTCTCCTTGTCAATATGAGAAAAAATTCGGAGTTTGAAATTTCCGGTCTTTTAAAGGATTATTGAAATGAAATTGTTATTGAAATCATTACTGGTTATTTAAATCAAACCAGGGTTTAAACAGGATTTTTTAAAAAGAAATGTAACAAGCGGCACACTAGACATGTGATAACAATGAATTGTAATTTAACTGGCACACTAATCCAAAACGATTCGTCATCTCTGGCGAAGCTACTTTGTCGATCTGATTACGCCCCAGCTTTCACAAAATTCAGCAAATTCTTAAGGAGTAATTTTCATATTTTACCCTCGATGTTATATTTGAGTATAGTTATTTTCATGTAAAATTAATAGGTTTTTATGAGTGCATGAAATTGTGTCATATCACAAAATTTCAGATTTGAAACTTTAAATACTATCTTATTCTGAAGAAGATAGGCAATTGTCTAAGAAAGCAAAAGGTTAATTGCCATAAAGCTCTTAATATTTATAGTTATTTTTAACTTTCTGGTTTTCAATACACAATATCTCTCTTATTTTCTTCTTCCAAATGGTAACTAAAGTTCTCACAGAATGTTTTCTGAATCCGTAAAGTCTTCCCTGCAGTCGGTTGTTTAAGTTAGACATATAATATGCAAATGTTCCTGCCAATTCTTACGGAAATTGAATCTGATTACCTCATCTATGCAAAACATTCAGGGTGAATGGTTTTAAGAATATTAGTATGACCTTTAGCACCAGACATTAGTTTCAGCATTTATGCTTCTCAAATATTGAATAGCATCTCTTATCAGAGAGGTATTTTAAAACGTGTTCTTTCTAAATGAGTTTTTGTTATATCTTTAATTTGGTAAAATGGTCTTATTCAGAAACTAATACTCGTTCTTATGTTTATAAATGTATAGAAACATTTTGTTTTCATTTTATTACTATACGTTCAGAATGACAGCAATTAGATGTTTTCAGTTTTGCATTTTTCAAGTTCATTCAAAATGCGAATACATCCGAGGTAAAATTTTCTGCCATATACTTTTAGATTTTACATGACCTTTTAATCTTTTTTCGTAGTCTGCGTTAAAACTAAACCGAATGATACAATTATAAACGTATATAAATGTATTTCCGTTTGAATAAAATTTTCATAATAGCAATAATGAAATATTTATTCCTGGCAGAAATGAATGTAAACTGCCAAATATCAGTATTGCATTCCTTAGAAAAGTGGTCTTTGTATCCTAATTTAATTTCCCAGTTTTTTTACCTGTGACTAACGTTCGTTTATTGCCTAGATTTTCTTTCTTTTATTAAAGGTGAGATTGAAATTTTTATTTATATGTCACATCAAATTGGAAATAAAAAACTGAATTAACAAACTACTTTGTTAACCCGTAGGTTCACATGTTTGGCTGTCGCAATTTCAAATTATTGAAAACAATGGTATTGAAATTATGGGTGCCATTTCCATTTGGAATTTCGAAAATTTACAGAGGGGTTGTAATGTGAATAAATCTCTAAAACGTCCGAATTGATGGTATATAACTAAGGGTCGAGTCTGATTGTGGTCCTGAAATTTATTTTGGGGTCAGTTGCATTTGTATGGGGTTGTATTGCCATATACCACTGTTTAAAACATTTTATACATGTGCTAAATTGCAATGTTTTTAACGGGTTTAAAATTTTGAATTTAATTCTTTTTTTAATTTTTATTTCGAGTGTTACTTTGGTAGATGGCCGTACGAATTTTTGGCAATATTTTTAGCGATAGTTGGCGTGGTTTTTACAATTTCCTGCCATCTTGAAAAACGCCGTTATGCGTAGCAAAATATTAATTTTTTAAAAAATGTGGGATATCGTTGAAGATACTACATTAATTTTTTTTGAAAACATCGTTTTTCATGACAGTGGATGACTGCAAATATAAAATAGTGAAGTGTGGTTAAATTACTACTTCTATAGCCAAGAAATAGAATAAAAACACCGCTTTAAAAACATCGCGCCATCGTTTAATATGATTAAAATATTGCTTGAATTGAAGCACTTGAGAAGAAAGTAATATTATGTAATACAATCATTTAAGTATAAAACATCTGGGGCAATAATAAAACACAGCAATTGCTGAAAATTATGTATTATTTTTTTTGCAAAAAATGAAAATGGAATATGCATATATAAAGCAATAAAAAAATACGTACTTCGCTTTTGCCGAGTGTCTAATAACTTCTGAGCAATATTGGTAAGTGCCACCATAAAAGAAATCAGAATCATAATTCAGATATCAATGAAACAATTTGAAAAATAAAATGCACGGGTATGTATAAAAACTTTTAAAAAACTTCATACGTAGATAAAACAATTTATAGCCAAATGAACGGATCATAAAGTTACAAAAAACCCGTGCGGGCGTCTAGCAAACTAGCGCCTTATTTCGGGACTTGATATATATTTTTTTATTTTTTACAAAGGTTCAGTTTATCAGTAAAAAAATTTAGAAAAATAGAAAAGAAACTTTCCAGAAATAAGTTTCTTTTTTCTTTTTTTTCTTTTTTTTTTTTTTCTCTAGATTCCTAAGATCCTATAATACTTTCCTATATACTTTCTTTTCCCAATTTTAGCCTCATCAATCACGTCATGTGACACGGCGCACCATTGCTAATATTGATTCACCACAAATAAAATTATTTAAATGATCGGAAATAATGAACACTATTTTTCAAAGAAAAGTGCAAAAGTAAATCATATTTTAATATTTATCAGCCATAAAAAATATTCAAAACGCAAGATTTTTAAATATTAAAAGTAAAATTTATAGATATTAAAACGGGTTACTTTCAAAATAAAAAGAGACGTCATTTATTACGTCATCCCCGGCATAAAATTATTCAAAATATCATAAAAAAATCAAATCAATATTTTAAATAAAAGTGCAAAATTAAATTAAATTTAATATTTAACAGCCGTAAATAATATTTAAAACACAAAATATGTAGATACTAAACCGCATTATTTTTTTAATAAAATGACGTCAGAAACCAAACGCGCGAACTGCGGGCTGCCATAAATCGTCAGTATTCAAGCAATGGGTGCCGTCGTGGAAACAATTGCGCCAAAAAAACCCGTGCGGGCGTCTAGCAAACTAGCGCCTTATTTCGGGACTTGATATATTTTTTTTTATTTTTTACAAAGGTTCAGTTTATCAGTAGAAGCGTTGAATTCTGTAAATTTCCATTTAAGTTTACGTGATAATGGGTTCCGTAGGCTAATATGGTCTTTGCTTGTCCTTTGCCTCCGGACGCGTATTTATTATATTGATCACTGCGAATTCATTAAGAGTATGGATTTTGAGTATGGAATGTATTCCTCACAGAAATCGGTTAGTTAACGACAGCCTGCAAATTCTATTTGGGTCAGTTTGCACACGTATAACAATGAAGTTCAAACAGTTTAAAAATTACAAAACAGTTTGTTATTAAACTGTTACTCAAAAGTATAAAAGTCATAGTGCAGTGACGTGCGGAAAGGCTCGTATGGAACAATAGAATTAACAAAGAACAGTAAAGCAGGGATCATCGAGACTCAAAAAAGCGAAGACGAAGCGCCAAAAGGAATTTTAAGACCCTGCTCCGATGGCATATTTTACATTTGCGATTGGTATTGGTAGCCTAGTCATCAACCCGGACGTATGGAAAATTTGCTGCTAAAACACGTTAAACTTACAATGAGTATTAACATTTGAAAGTTTAGTAGGAATCCGTTTTTACAGTTAAAATACGATAAAAAATTCCTGTGGGGGTTTAGAAAACGATTCTGAATGAAACATAGTAAAGCTTTTTAAAACGTGATTGATTTCTTTGTTAATAGTTTTTAAATCTTCGAACTGAAAGTTTTGTTTCACTTGAAGAATGAGCATTTACACATATTCTTCAGGAAGCATCCGTAGATAATGAATTTGGAAATTCTTTAAAATTCCGTCAATATTGCATCCAGCGTTTAATCACCGTCACACACGCTCTAAATCGAATTTCTGAAATATGTTCCTGAAAGCTTTTCACGAAAATAGGGTGCAGGATAGAGATCTTAAGGACAAAGACAGAACGGAAATTCACTCCACAGACACCACTTTGCCAGAGTAGGCAAAGCAGTTTGATTAAAAAAAACGACTTGGTTACATGTCGCCCGACTAATACCTTAAAAATTGTTAAATTCATAGAGCCAAAGAATATACGAAAAAACTGGTAAGTAACAACCTTGTAATTTTTTTCATAATTAAAACTGAAATTCTAATTGAATCTGAATTGAAAATTGAAAAATTTAATATTAAGAAATAAGTTTAAATGCAAAAAAATCCGAAAGCTATCAAATTTTAGATTACACACAAAGAGGCGACTTGTTAATGTACATACACATACACATTTCAAGAGCATTTGTTCTAACGCCACATTGAGCTAAAAATATTGAAAAACAGCAGATCTTTAGAATTTCCGATAGACAGTCTCGCTCGCTGGAGATAAAATTATTTTATTGCTTACAGTATTGCCACTGCTCGCATAGAAATTGTTGAGTTTTTAATCGAAAATTCGTTAAAGGTTTTCCATACTCGGGCATGCAGGTACTTATATTCGTATGGAGCATAACGTTATTCAAATTTTGATGACTCTAGATAATGTTTTTCCCAATGCGAGAAACACATATGCATTTATGTAGATTCTTCAATACTTAGTTTTTCTTAGCCTAAACCATTTTGTATTTTTGAAAAATGTTTAAATTTTAAACTGCTATTTTTTTACTTGAAAGCTAAGAATTTACGTATATTTTTTTAAATGCATCCCTACATAAGGATTTTAAAATTTCTTTTCTAAATTTTACATCCAGTATTTAATGTTCGTCACATACTGGGCAAACAAATTTCTGAATAACGTTCCTGAAAGCTTTTTTGGAGAAAAATTAACATTAAAAACAATTGAATTACAAAGCCAAAGAGTCGAAACAAAAAACTACAATTTATTCCAAAGCCACCACTGTGCCTAATCCAGGCAACACAGCTGCATTTAAAGATATTGAGACTGTGCGTGATAGCCACAGTAGCTATTAGTAGTTTTAAACTTCATATAGTCAAGAATACACGAATAAAATAGGCAGTAAGTTTGTTACATTTTTTTCTTAAATGTAATCTAAATCTGCAAATGAAATTTCAAAAATCCTTGGCATCATGGAATCGAAACGTTTTCTATGTCATCCATTTCAAGAAAAATTTAAAGTTTTTCAAATTTGAAGAATTCAATTTCAGAAGTATTTAACGGTCTAATCTGTATAAGCTGCATCTAGAAGTTAGTAAAGATTTTCTTTAAAAGTTATCAGAGATAAATACTGATATCGATCGATAGTAGAGAACAGACGGTTTTGTTTAGAAACAGAAATGAAGTATTGTGTGAGATTTCCTGCACGACCTAAGCTCATTTGTAACATTTTACTATTAAACTTTGCAAGACTGACATAAATTACGTGACTCAACTTGGTACGGAAAATTGATTCTGACTGTATAAAAACTGTTTTACAAGATTCTTTTTCTTTCCTTTATTTTTAATCAACATGTCTATGTGTGCGCTGATTTAATGCCGGAACTTCCCTGAGTTTTCAAAGCTGCAATAAAAGTAAAACATAATTAGGATAATAAAATGTTTTAAAAACAATGTAATACAATTCATATAAATCGGAGTTTTTTAAACTGTGGGTCGTGAATCCGAGTGCGGTTGCGAGATCTGCAGCAGAACTCCCCCAAAAATTTTAGCAATTTTGATCCTTTAACTTACTATAATATTAATTAAGATACAATAACACACCGAACAAATATTAATTTAGAAGTCAAACAACAAAATTCAGCGTAATATTTTCAAATTTCACAGGACTAGTTTCGATGGTTTTACCGAACCTTCATCCTCAGCTGCAAAAGCGCAAATGAATGAATGAATTCATTTCGAATTGTTCTAGGCGGGTCGTTTTCGAACATTTGAATGCCTTTTTACTCCGAATATATATATGTATATATATATATATATATATATGTGTGTGTGTGATGTACCCGCTTTTGTCCGGAATAAATAGATTGGTGAAGAATCATAGATGTAGTCGTAGCTTAAATTATCAGACGATAAGTTTAAAAAACAAGATCCATTTATTAATGGTCAGGAGAAATAGCAGTTACAAAATCAGATATCTGGAGTAAATAAAAAAGAACTACTAATAACTTTTTGTATTAAGTTTACTGCATCATTACATTAAAGAAAAAAACCTGAGATTCCTTTGCGAGTCCTTTTTTAGCCTCTGGAAAGGCGGAGTTTCCAAGAATTGACGTCAGCCTCGTCAGCTATTCCAGTTCGCTTTAAATATTTCCAGAACATTCTATAACTGTTACGTGTAGAAAAGGCGGGAAAAACACTTGACTGCGGTGCTGTGGATTTAATTCCACGTACTTTCAAATAAAAGACCGTCGCCATTAAAAATGAAAAGAACATACAGTTAGAATTTTAAGTGTATTCTTGACCATGGAATTTTATTATTACATATATATATACCAAAATTTCTTAAACTGTGGGGTGCGACCCCCAAAGGGGACGCGTGACCTGTAGCAGGGGAATGCCAAAATTTTTAGCACTTTTGATATTTCTTTAACTTATAATAATAATTTTACAATTACCAAATATTTTTACACAATGTATCTGAAAATAGGTAAAGATAAGACAATACAGACAAAGAAAAAGCGAAAACGTTTCGACGTATTCTTTTTATAATATATAAACGTTCATTTTCCTTGCTTTGCACGTGACGCTTTCATTTCGTTTTTTTACTTATTTATAATTTTCACGTTTTCCTATGTCTTAGAGTTAGAAATTAAAGTTAATTACCTAAAACTGCAGTAGTATATTACAGGAGAAGTGAAAAATTGACAGTTTCGCTCACGCGTGTGTCGGATTTGCGCAATACCTATGGGATCCCACAACATTTTTGTAAATATTATGGGGTCCTGGGGGTCGCGAAAAATTCTCACTGATAAAAAGGGGTTGCGATGGAAAAACGTTTAAGAAACCGTGATATATACGATGCTATTATCGAGGTAAAACAAGCGTTCTATCTCTTTTGCCATCGTTGTTTCGTTCGTTTCCTTAGCAAATACGTAACTTATTATTTTCATTATTTATTATATATTTCAAACAAAACCTTTGCTTTCTCAAAAATAATTATTATCAAATATTTTAGGAATCATGAATAAGTGGTTGAATTTAAGTGAACGAGACAAAACTTCTGAAAACAGTAAAACGCCATTTTCCGAACATAGCACGAGCGCAATTCAAATACCGAAAAAGCGGAAATATGCCAAATCATATTTGGAATTTGGTTTTACTCCTTGTAATTATGATGGAATTGAAAAGTCGTTATGCATTTTTTCGCTACAGAAGCCGGAAATTTATCGAATTAAGACACAATAACACGCCGAATAAATACTAATTCAGAAGATAAACAACAAAAATCAGCGTTATATTTACAAAATTTCCACAGGACTAGTTTCGATGGTTTTACCGAACCACCATCCTCAGCTGCAAAACCGCAAATGAACAAGATAGGAAAAAATGATTAGATAAGATAAAAAAGCCTGGACAAGAATAAGCAAGTGGCGCCATCTGTTGGTGAAACCAGAACTAAAACATAATTTCTTTAAAGGCAGAAGGCAAATTTGGATTGGAATTAGGATCGTTAACTAGAACAGAAAGACTTTTATGAATGTGAAATGCCTCTAGAAAATCCAGTTCTCCAATGGAAGATGTTTTTTGAATAATTTTGGCAGCAGAAAAATTGAAAGTGTGATTTTCGGACCAACAATGATGCGCAACAGAAGACTTCTGTGTTTCCTTTTTTCTAACATATGCCTGATGTTCCTTGACGCGAAATTTTAAGGCTCACTTAGTTTGGCCAATGTAAATTAAACCACACTGGCAAGGAATCCTATAAATACCCCAGGAATTCATATCCGGAATGGGGTCCTTAGGTATGGAACTCAGAATTTTATTGATGGGAGAATAAACAACCCGAAAGTTAAATTTCTGCAAAATATGTGCAACTTTATAGCTAATTGATGGAAAGAAGGGAATGACAACAGAATTTTTATAATCTCCTAAAACAAGAGTGTGCCTTTTAGTGTGTTGAGATGAGAATTTTTTACTGCTTGATTAATAATGTTGGGTGAAAAGTCCCTGTCAATAGGTATTGCTTTTAAATAATTTAGTTCTTCATCAAGGGCTAGTTTGGAGGAGCAAACTTGAAGAGCACGGAAAACATAGGAATAAAATGAAGCTAATTTTTGTTTAGTCGGATGACATGATTTAAAGTGTGGTGGTAGGCAAACCGATGAAGGTTTACGGTCAACTGTAGTACTGAAGTTGGATGTGTTACGTGTGACCAGAATGTCGAGAAACGGAAGAGAATTGCAAGTCTCAAGTTCAAAAGTGAACTGAATAGCAGGATCAATAGAATTCATTGTTGATAGAACTTTATTTAAATCATCTTTATTACCTTCAAACAGGGTAAAAGTATCGTCTACGTAGCGGAACCATGCCGGGAAGTTTAAAGTTTCAAACAATTTTGATTCATAATAATGCATGTAGATATCAGCCAGGATGGGACTGAGGGGGCTTCCCATGGCTAATCTCTCAGTTTGCTTGTAATATTTATTTTGGAAAACAAAATGTGTTTGTTTCAAACAGAGTTGAGTGAGAGAAATTAGCTCATCAATTTCGATGCAAGAGAAATGAAATTCACGAAGTCTGGTTTCTAGACATCTTAATGCACCCTCCACCGGGACATTGGTGAATAATGATTTTACATCAAAAGAAACCATGCGTAAATTACTAGGAGAAATGTTTTTAACCTTTTTTACAAACTCTATTGAATTTTTTATGGTGTAAATGTTATTGTCTAAGAGAGTAAATGTTATTGTCTAAAACATTCGTTTATCCCATCTGTTGCGTTTTGTGCCAGATTATATGCTCTTCCCAAAATTCATAAAAGTATTATTCATTTCCGCCCTATTGTATCAAATTTAGGTACTGCCTCGTATCCAGTAGCTAAATATTTGGTTTCTAGATTTTCCACTCTCTTAGAGAATAACATTTACACCATAAAAAATTCAATAGAGTTTGTAAAAGAGGTTAAAAACATTTCGCCTAGTAATTTACTCATGGTTTCTTTTGATGTAAAATCATTATTCACCAATGTCCCGGTGGAGGGTGCATTAAGATGTCTAGAAACCAGACTTCGCGAATTTCATTTCTCTTGCATCGAAATTGATGAGCTAATTTCTCTCACTCAACTCTGTTTGAAACAAACACATTTTGTTTTCCAAAATAAATATTACAAGCAAACTGAGAGATTAGCCATGGGAAGCCCCCTCAGTCCCATCCTGGCTGATATCTACATGCATTATTATGAATCAAAATTGTTTGAAACTTTAAGCTTCCCGGCATGGTTCCGCTACGTAGACGATACGTTTATTCTGTATGAAGGTAATAAAGATGATTTAAATAAAGTTCTATCAACAATGAATTCTATTGATCCTGCTATTCAGTTCACTTTTGAACTTGAGACTTGCAATTCTCTTCCGTTTCTCGACATTCTGGTCACACGTAACACATCCAACTTCAGTACTACAGTTTACCGTAAACCTTCATCGGTTTGCCTTCCACCACAATTTAAATCATGTCATACGACTAAACAAAAGTTAGCTTCATTTTATTCCTATGTTTTCCGTGCTCTTTAAGTTTGCTCCTCCAAACTAGCCCTTGATGAAGAACTAAATTATTTAAAAGCAATAGCTATTGACAGGGACTTTTCACCCAACATTATTAATCAAGCAATAAAAAATTCTCATCTCAACACACTAAAAGGCACACTCTTGTTTTAGGAGATTATAAAAATTCTGTTGTCATTTCCTTCTTTCCATCAATTAGCTATAAAGTTTCACATATTTTGCAGAGATTTAACTTTCGGGTTGTTTATTCTCCCATCAATAAAATTCCGAGTTCCATACTAAGGACCCCATTCCGGATATGAATTCCTGGGGTATATATAGGATTCCTTGCCAGTGTGGTTTAATTTACATTGGCCAAACTAAGAGAGCCTTAAAATTTCGCGTCAAGGAACATTAGGCATATGTTAGAAAAAAGGAAACACAGAAGTCTTCTGTTACTCAACATTGTTGGTCCGAAAATCACACTTTCCATTTTACTGCTGCCAAAATTATTCAAAAAACATCTTCCATTGGAGAACTGGATTTTCTAGAGGCATTTCACATTCATAAAAATCTTTCTGTTCTAGTTAACGATCCTAATTCCAATCCAAATTTGCCTTCGGCCTTTAAAGAAATTCTGTTTTAGTTCTGGTTTCACCAACAGATGGCGCCACTTGCTTATTCTTGTCCAGGCTTTCTTATCTTATCTAATCATTTTTTCCTATCTTGTTCATTTGCGGTTTTGCAGCTGAGGATGGTGGTTCGGTAAAACCATCGAAACTAGTCCTGTGGAAATTTTGTAAATATAACGCTGATTTTTATTGTTTGTCTTCTGAATTAGTGAACCTTAAATCTGATCAACCTTTACCTTAGCTTTGAACAACATAAATTAACCTTAATTGTTAAATGAACGCCATAAATGTTATACCCAATTAAACATCTTTAAGCACATATCGTGCGAGCCTTTACTTTATAAAAGAACTTGTGTCTAACCAGAAAGATTACTTAAATTGCATGCAAATGAAGTCTTACGGAAGAGAGATACTTTCACTTGTTGAGGAATAAAAACTAAGCATTCTTTTTTGCAAATCAGAGGCGTAACTCTTGTTATGCAGATACCAATTTCTTCCAAATCAGAAATCTAAGTCCTTCAGCTTTTTAAATAACAAAAATCATTCATTCATTTCCAGCGGGAACACTGGGTTCAAAAATGATGTTATAATTTCTGAGCTTAAGTGCGGCATAAAAGAATTTCATATTTAGAAAGTTTGTTATAACTATTCATAAGTTTCATTAACTGCTACATTTTGAGCTGTTCGTTTCTTCTTTTTTCATGTCAGAATTTTTGCTCAGATCAGAAATTTATACAAATTTAAACTCTGCTGCAGAACTTAAAATTATGAATTTAATTCGGCTAGTGGAGGGTTGGTCACTGACTCAATAAAAGGTAATACCTGGGAATTCCATCTGAAGGGCGAAATGAGTTAGTGCATGTGCTATTGGTAAGCTAACTAACAGTTAATTTAGTGTAGACCTATCAGATGTTTAACTTTGAACTAAACTGTGTATTTATGCATGTCTAAAATTTAACTAGAAGTGAAAACAGCCTTGTCTTTGTATACCATTTTTATGCCTCCCAACAGTGACAGTAGTTAACGACGCTGACTACCATACCGAAAGTTTTGGGTTTGAATCCCGGAGAATACATGGATATTTGTAAATGTATAGTGTCTATGCGTCATGGGGCACTCTAAACATGCGGCGAGCCGAATGTCCTCCCAAAAGATTATTAGTAGGGAAAGAGGGTTAGGAGATCCTCGGTCCCATACGCCCAGATTTTCCTCTCCTTAAAAATTGGGCGGGGGGGAGGGGCAAGAGACGCTGAATGCCTTCCCGAAGTTTCCGAGTTAGAATACTGGAGAAGGTATGGATGATTGTAAATACTATATTGTGTCTTTGTGGCAAGGGGGAACTCAAAATATACGACGATCCGAAAGTCTTCTCAAGAAGTTGTTGGTTAAGAAGAGGGGTGAGAGACTATGAGTCCCGTACCTCCAGGTTGTTGTCCTTCAAAACTGTGGGCGCCGGCCAGCCGTTGCTAATGCTTTCGGACTTACGATAAATATCGCTATTCCGACAGTTAATTCAACAGTAGCAAAACTGTAAACTTGGACCCTATATGTAACTTTTACCTCATTGCTTTAATACATAGTCTTTGATATTGTAATTGACTTGAATTGACTCTGTTGATTGATAATATGAGTGGGTGAAGCATTGCTTAGTGTTCCTTAATTTGTAGTATTTATTTTCTGATCTTATTTCCTCTCATTGTGGCAAATTTTTTATTTATTAATGTGTAGAATTCTATTATGCCGACAGGAAATATGACGTGATTTAGGAGTTTAAGACACAGTGATATGAAAGCTATGTATTATGCTCATATGTATTAAAAGTAGTTTTCTTTTTTATTAATATATTAAGTTAAAAATTAATTATGTATTAAGTATTTATTATGTTAAAATTAATGTATTAAGTTAATAATTTTTAGAAAATAATGAAGATTGTCTACTTACTGTTATGTAAGGAATTGGGTCGTTATGTAGCAATAAGGTAATTTTTAAACTTAAAAATGTTCCACAATGTGAATTTAAATATAAAGCAATCTTTTATATTTGTATAAATGCTGAAGCTTTAAACTCTTTGAAAATAGTGAAGCTGTATGAAATGCAAGTATTAGAGACTGCATCGTTGTTTACCGTTTTAATAATTGGCAGAATTCACTTACTGTATCATGGTAAATTTAAGTATAAACAATTTATTATACTTATTTTGAGTAACGCCTAAACTCAACTGTTAGAAATGTAAAGAATTTAACGTTAATTTACAATCATAAACCATTCAATATTGTTATTTCTAGAAGAAAATAGAAAGTACGCGTAATGTAAATGCGAGAATGCATTGTGACGTCAAACGTTTAGTCCCATCATAGTCTACTATGGGTTGTGCTTCAGGGCTTTAGTTCAAGGAGCCGGGAAAGTTGTCCTTTGCAATAGTTCGGTCATAGTGAAGCTGTCGTAGTAGCAGTCGTAGAACAGAAATTAATTTACCCGTATTTTAATTACGCTATACTGTGCGTAAGACAGTCAAACGACAAATCATCCACGAAGATAATTAGAATTATTATAATAATACATATTTAATCCTAGTGTGGTAAAATTGAGAAAAATGTAAAGCTGGAAGTATTGTTGAACATTAAGAAAACGAATTAGGGTGTAAAATATTATTATAGAGTTATTTGTCTATATATTCGAATTGTTCAACACTTAGCATTGCAATTGTTCGTATACTTCATTTCATAAATTTCTTAGAAATATTTCTGAAGAAAAAAATGTTTTAATAGTTTGTAACATTTTCATTGAAAAATGAAAGATAATAAAAGTGAATATTTTATTTTCACTTCACTTATTTTTTTTTTACTATTTTATATTTCGTTTTATGATATGAACACGAGTAATAAACATTTGTGTTTAAATAGAAACCAATTATTTAAGTAATTATTTATTTTATTCTGTTTTGAGTTCTTATGTTGTGTATAAGCTGAGTTCTTATATTCTGTATGTATACATTTTGCAATTCGTTTAACTAAGGAAATATCCTATGAGGTATTAAGAATACATTGTAAATTTTTAACATGGTATCAGGGTAAAAACAGACTGATGGTAGAAAACATGAAATATTTTTTATGCCACAAATCTATTAGCACACAAATTCATTATCTATTAATCCAAAAGTGGTTACAGGCAGCATAATATTTAATTTTCCTTAAGCATATAAGAAGCAGTTAAGTGATTTGTAACTGAACTACAGAAACGTCGTACAGGAGACATTCGTTCAGCATATGAAGAAAATTTCATAACGAAATGTATCGTATATCGGATAGGCATATAGTAATGTAACGCATCTGTATATATAGAAAATATGGCAACCTATTTGGGGTGAAAACTAACAAGAAATGAAGTAATCTTTTCAGAAGTTTATAAAATTATTCAGTATTAACGTCTATTCATGTTCCTTTCAAATCACCTTTCTTCGGCAGGTATCACCTATCCAACTAATAGTTACTCCACTTTTTTTTCATCTAAATTTTCCAGGAACCTAGAAGTTTCTGCAATGACAGTTGAGCTTTGACAATTAAATTTACGGGCTTTTAAGTTCAGACTTTCCGTTCAGTGTGCACTTTCGATCAACAGTGTGATACACCACTAAACAAATCTATATTTAACTGCATAAGTCTTTGACAAAAATATTTTTATTACTAGGTTGTGCTAAGTTACATTACTAGGCTACATTTATGTACTATTGCTGCAAATAAAGTGTTTATCTATTCTTTTATCTTTATCTTTTATCTCTCTATCTATTTCTTATACACACTGGCAAGGTCATTTACGTAACATAATTAGTGTATTATTTGATTATGGCAAAGCACGTGTGGGCAGTCTGACAAAAGGGTATGCCTTCTTGGAGGGAGTTTCAAGGGAAACTAGTTAGTATATTCCTTAAACAGAGGACATATCATGAAAACGCCCATGCAATCAGCACCTCCGCCTAGAATCGAACTTAGGTCGAATTACCAGTGTTCAGGAACATAATTGCTCAACCGCTCATCGGTCCACGCGGCTCGAAAGCACATCAATACTGTTTTCAAACCATTGAAAAATAAATCTGGAACTTTTATTTCTTTACAACTAGTTGAATTTCAACTGCAATCCACTTTCACATGAAGCCCTTGACCGATCGATTAAAGGGCCGGTTTTATACCTTGATGCAGATGTAATTGTACTGCACATAGTAACCTGAAATACTTCCACATTGGGCTTGCTTTGAGAACTTTTCTAATTAAATACCAAGGACCGACGATTATAAATTTCGAATCACCTACTATCATAAAGATCGTTTCATTCCACATCCGATATTCAAAACGTGAACAGAAAGGAGAAAATAGACAATAGCTAAAAATGGCAGAATTCAATGTGAATATAACACTTTATTGTTGGTCTGTTGCGCTTTACCAGCTGAGATGAAGTGAGAGATCACTGTGACTTATATGTGATTATACTGAGTTTTTGCTGTTTAGGTATTACTTGTCAGTAACCTTAGATTATCCAACTGTGCGCGTTGTAGTGAGAAGTCCTTTAGTGACTCGAGTTCTCGAGCCGAGTGAACGTGAATATGACTAAGGGGGTGAAATGCTTAAATGTTGTAACAATTTGTGGAAACATTTGTGCGGAACAAAGTTTATAAGAGTATAAACCAACATTACACTGAGAGAGCAACTCTGAATTATTATTAGGACTCAGCCAAAATTTCTTTATATAAAACGTCGAAATGGTAACTATAAGGAGTATTTTATTTATTTTTGCAATTATTTTATTTACTTGTATGCCAAAACATTCTCCCTAAAAATCTCCATTGCTTTTATACTTAATTATTGGCACTTGTTGCAGAATATTTAAATTTCCAGTAAAAAACATCTAATGAAAAATAATCAATCATCTCTGAATCATCGTCAGACACGTTCAAAATCAGTTCTCTGAGTAACCTTCCAGTATGCTTTTGCAGCGAAAAGTAAACTTGAACAAACAATGTAAGCAGGAAATTAAGCACTAAACAGAAGATCAACATTTTTTATTCCAAAGCCACCGCTCTGCTTAAGATAAGCAATGCAGCTAGATAAAAAATAAATAAATAAATAAATAAAAAAAAAAAAGTCATATGCATATTTTTCTTATTTGGGATACTTATGTACACATAAAACACGTGAGTATATGAGAAAACTAGTGAGTAAGAAATTCGTTCTATAATAATTATCATAATACTTAAATTCCAAACTGTCAATGTAATTTTAAATATCGGTGTCTTCATCCGATGGAAACCTGTTTCTATGTCAGACGAATTTCATTAAGGAATTTGAATTTTTTTAAATTTTAAAAATACAATTTCGGAAGTATTTAACAGTCCAACCTTCATAAGCTTCATTCATGGAAGACAAACTTATTTTCATGAAAATATACCGCTTGTGACATCTTTTAGTCGTACTTTTCTATTGTGGCAGCGCGATCAAGAAAAAGAAAACGATTAAAGTTGCCATGGAAAGTTAAAGTTGCCGATTAAAGTTGCAGACGACTTTTTATTTTAGTTCAAAACGGGCAATTTACCCAGAACGACTATTTCATTTTGGCATTTTGTGTTGGTTCAATATAAATATCGGTTTACCTTTCACATTGTTGTCAACAAATATTATCGCCCTGTGTTATAGTTAAAAAATTAAGTAATAAAGAATCTCCATAAATGTATGTATGTTTCTCTCATTGGGATAAAACAACGGTACCTAGAACCATCAAATTTTGAATAACTTAATCTTCTACCGAATAGGGTCATCTGGAAGCACAAATTTGGAATTTGAAATTTGTTTTATAATCGATTTCATATTTTGTAACGCTAACGAATTAATGATTAACAATATGAACGATTTCAAAGCGAGCAACGGTAACACTTTATGAAAAAAAAAAAAAAAAATCTCCAGCGCACGAGGTCTGTGTATCGGAAATTCAAAAGCTTTACCCATTTTAAAATTATTTTGCGATATTGCTGTTGAATTCAGTTTTATGATTTAAATACGAAGAACATGATATTTAATAAATAAAGGTAGCACAGAAAACGATAAAGGAACGCCCCTTTAGGCTTAATACAAAAACTGAAAGCTTTCAGATTATAAGTAATACGAATGCTTTTTAAAATACGTTTCATAAAAATTCTTGTAACAAGAGCTTATAATCAACAACAAAACATTTTATTAACCAAAGGGCTAATTTGCGCAGAAGAGCTATTAATTTCGTTTTGGCATTTTGCGTTCAGTCGCTATAAATGTCGGTTCATTTTTCAAATCGTTGCCACGAAATTATATTTAAATTTCACTTTTCAAATTAAATAATGAAGAATCTGTATGAATGCATGTATATTTCTTGCACTGAAAAATCAACGGTACCCAAAGCCATCGAATTTTGAATAACGTACGTTTCCACCCGAATATGCACATACGGAAGCTCAAATTTGGAATTTGTTTTGTTATGTATTTCATATTTCCTAAAATTTTTTGATTAACAAACTCAACGATTTCAAAGCGAGTAATGGCAACACTGTACGAAAAAGAATCATATCAGTCTATTTTCTAATGTCTCCGATGCACGGTCTCGCGCACTGGATTTTTTTTTCCTCCAGCGCGCGAGACTGTGCATCGGAGATATTAGAAAGTGGACTGATATGATATTGCACGGCATTTTACTGTCTTTGTCCTACAGGTATTGATTTCATTATAAATTATAAAAGAGTATTGCTCATCAAAGTAAAAATATGTTTTATAAATATTTTGTCTTTTAAATATTTAAGTGTTTGAGAAAAACACTCTCGAAGAAACGTGTAATGTTATCAAATATGTAGTGTACCGTAAATTTTATACAGTTGTACTTTTCACAACAGATCTGAATATTGTATTTTAAATAGTATGTGATTTTTTTTTCTGTAGGAATTAACAATGCTTTTACAGTTATAAAAATATGCACTTATGAAATGCCGTGTGTGAATTGCATGTGTCGTAAGAAGAACGCGTTTACCGTTTGCAGGATAACATAATAAACATTGTTCAAACATCTTAAAAATGTATTGACTATTGAAAGACGAGAAGATACCAATTCCTTCCAAACGAAAATTCGGATTTTCAAAACATTAAAAAAAATACACAAAGATGCATTCTTCTGAAACACATTTCCAGTATGTAATATTCCTTAGAAAATTCGCGATAAGGCTATTACGAACGATATTTCACTTATCGAATATCGCTTAATGGTCTTCCAGATTCTACTGCAAACAAAAAAAAAAAAAAAAAAAAAAAAAAAAAAAAACAACTACTTTCCGGTTGTAAACCTGTCTCTAAATTCAAGGACAAATAAAAAATTGATTAAAAAAAATTACTGTAAATTTTCAAAAATTTAACGATCGTCCAAAAGTGTTTGTTATGGATTTTTACGCTCTCGCTGACTTCGCAGTTTACCAGTCTGCTGCTGCACTCACTCCTAGTAATCCCCCCCTTTTTTTTTTTTTTTTTTTTTGATCTTTTAAGCTTTATTATTAAACACCATTTTCTTCGCATTTACGCCATATGCAATTCAACGGAAAATTACAAAAAATTTAAAAGAAGCATAGCAGTACATGTTTGAATTCACAATGCAACGTTAAATATTGGCGTACATTTTGTGTTTATTTCAGTCTTTTCTCAGTTAATAATAGCAATTGGGCTTGACAAAACATTTTTTTGGTCTTCTTATTAACTAAAGTTCTGTGTATTCATATCACTAATATTAATTATTTATTAAAGATCACGCTTTTGGCGCTTACGCCACATAAAATTCGATTCAGCAGAAAAATCACAAAATATTTAAAAACACCATATTTTTAAGATTTCCGATAGACCGTTTCGGGAGCTGCAGATAAAAATGGTTTATTCCGTACAGTGTTGCCACTGTTCGCTTTGAAATCGTTGACTTTGTTAATCAAAAATTCATTACATTCAAGTTTTACACAATATGAAATAGATAATAAAACAAATTCGACATTCAAACTTTGGGTTTCCAGGTGTCCATGTTCGGATGGAGAAATACGCTACTCAAAAGTGGATGGCTCGAAGTACCGTTGTTTTTCTGCAATTCAAGAAACATACATACATCCATGCAGATTTCATTGTTCACAGTAAAGTAATATAATTACTAAATACCTTATCCATAGTAAAATAATATATAATAATTGTACACAACAAAATAATACATCACAATTTCCATAACAGGACTAAGCGCAAAGAAAATCATACTTAATAATATAGCTAAAAAGGGCACCGAAAATATGAGCTAGTAAGAGTGACAGTAGTAGTGGTAGTGTGTGATGTCTGTGAGAGCGTAAGAAATCCTTAACAAACCCGTTTGAGCGACCGTTAAAACCTCAAACCTTGCACATATATTTTAATTAAATAATTAATTTTTTTCCTTGATAGGTCGTCATAACGAGCGTCATGTGTAACGAGCGTCATGTTTTATATTGATGGTCTGACTTTGCAAAGTATCGGAGTGTTCTGTCAACTATTCCTACACTCTACGCACAAACTAAAAATACTCATAACCTGAAATTCATAGTAACATTGTAATTTGTAATAAGAGATAATAGATCATAGCATGAGATAATATCACAACTTGATTTTGAAATTTGAATGACAGTAAATCAATATTAAACTGGAATTGATGTTTAAATTCTCAAAGAGGACTTAACTTCTAAATGTTTTAAAACTATAAAAACTCTTAAGAGGTGTTTCATTTCACGACCCTCGTAATTATTTTACATGTATTCGTTGCCCTCCGTCGGGAACACACTTTCGAGTTGTTGTCCATAATACTGAGCAGCTAGAACGTAGCTGACGTATAAATATTTTTAATACTTATATTTAATTGAACCATGTTATTGGATTATTATTTGATGTTTATGTATGGATACTTAATTATTCTATGTTTACAATTAGATTTGTGTAAACTGAGAGTAGTTGAATTTATTAAAAAAAAAAAAAAAAAAAAAAAAAAAAAACTTGTCATTTAACTTCGCCGCCATTTGATTAACTGCGTAAATAAAGCTAATTCTTTTACGCTAACGACTCCTGAAGCTAATGATTTGCTATTAAACAAATTCGGAACTCGACTTAATTTTAATTATTTAATGTTACTTTTCTTTACATATAAAGTGGAATAAGTCAAATATATCAAAATATTTAAAAAGTATCAGAGAAGAAGATTTTTAATAAACTAACTGGGATAAGCCTTTCACATTTCCAAAACCTTAATGCTATCTTTCAGAATCACATTTTACTATAAAAAATATTCGAGTTTTTAGGAACAGATATCGCATAAAAATTCTTATTCATAATTAAACGTCTTCGAAATGTTAATCTTATGTTACCCACTACTCTTTTATAACCAGCCAAAAATTGGCTTTTCGAGGAATCATTTAAAGAGACAAAAAAAAGATGTCCAACCTTGACATACTTTTATTTATTTTTTTTATTAAAGATTAATGCTGATATAAAAACCGGTGGAAGTTCAATCACACAAATTTAGAAAGCTTTGAACAAAATTTAATAAATAAAGAGAAAAAGAGGAAATATTTTAATCAATATCAATCCTTATTATTTGAAACTAAATTTTAAAACTACCTTTTAAAATATCTGAGGACAGTCTGTAAAATTACCGATATTTATTAAAAAGGATAAACTCGAAATTTCACAAGTGAAGGATGAAAATAAAAATCGATAATCTAGACATTTTTTAATACGTTTTGACATCAAATATATTTTAGAAACTGTTTAAATTTAACATTTTTCTCGATTATCTGAAATCGCAAAAGAATAAAAGGAGAAAAGTCCAGACTGGTACGCTCTAATCATCAATTCTGTCAGAAAAGTTGAAAGTTTAAATCCCAGCACAGTAGAAGTCATATATTGAAGATGCAGGTCACTTGAAATTGCGATGGTAGAGGATTTTATTTTAAATGTTTAGTACTTAAAAGTACTTAAATGACTAATGTTTTTAAGTTAGGCTTCGAATGATTCGAAGGGCTGACAGAACGCTATTGTTCGACTTTTCGAATCTTGAATCTTCCCTAAGATTCGAGCATTTCATTAACCCGTTTCAATTAACTCAACTTTCGTTTTATGGACTACATCTATAACACCTGTTCTGATAGGATATTGTGGATCGTTATAAAAAGCATCCGCTGCAGCTATATTTAGCTGCATTCGAGTAAGATAATACCATTTTTCTCCTGGTTGAGTCAAATGTTCATATACAGATAGCATAAAAAGTTTTGTGACGTTAAATACCTTCCACACCTACACAGAAATGTGAAGACTAAACATTCCAAATTATAAAAAACTCAGATGATTGAAATATCACCAGGCTTTCCAAACACTAATAAAACTAGTATCTATCGTATACTATTAAACAAATACTGGTATATTATTTTAGTTATTACAGCTACTCATGTATTTAGAGGCTTTCGAACTGATGCTTACGTGGACTGAATTTCTTCTTTTAACAGCGATTTAAATGTAGGAGCTTTAGGAACAATACTCATCGTGTCCGAGTATTCGTTTGGACTCTTCTTTCCAAGTAGAAGTAATGATTGACGGATTTTCTCTTTCTGATTGTTAATGTTGCTTATTTTGCTCTTAGAATGCTTAATTCAATTTTACGACGCTTTCACACAACATTTTTCCTTCGAAACGCAAAAAAAAAGTATATTTTAATCCACAATTTGTTTACTTGCGCCTTTTGGAAGAAGGATAAATTTAAATGTAGCAGACTATATTTCTTATCTGAAATAATAAGCAGATACCAAAATCTTTTATTTATAAATATTTGCTTTTTGTCAATCTTATCAAAATCATTTTAGAAATATATAAACACTCTCACTACAGTGGATCACACGAAATCGCTTTCGACATTAATAGCCGGTTTGGCCTCAAGCGTAAGATTCAGGATCCAGGCAATGAATTTAATTTTCGATAATTTAAGCACAAATATAACGTTACGTATTTTTGTACAATGTGTCATGAACGGCCTGTAGAAATGGGAAGATTGCATTGAGGCAGATGACACTCTCGCTTAATTGGCGAAATATTGGCAAGCTGGTGACCTGTTTTCGCAAAGACTAAATTTTCTAACAGTACGCCTGGGAGCCGTACCGGTTCCAATCTGATCGATGAATTATCTAAATTCGAAGATTGTGCATTAAAACTGACACTTCTGTGTAATATAAGATTGTATTCAGATACATTTATACATTTTATATACAATTATTAGGTTACATTTAGAAAAAGATTACGTGCTCTCCATCTATAACAGTCATTCGAGTTCTTATTTACGATTTCCGCCCTTTCGAGCGAATCTAAACATAGAGCTATAATCAAGCACAGACTTTTGATATTACAATACTAACTTCTATTACTTATTCTGTTTATCTCAAGCAAAATATCTTGGGGAAGTGGTTTCAGAATTATTGGACATAACACACTTGATAAATTATCGAGAGACTGACACATATTTTCTAAACATCTTAATTCAATAGAAATATTATCATAACTTTTTTTAAAGACGCGAACATCATTCGAGACTTTCAACGGTTTTGTGTTCAAAATGTTATTCATGTGAGTGTAAATGAGTACATCTGTTTTCGAAAATCTTTGTTTTAAAAGATCAATTGCGGAATCGTAATTAACAGCAGTAATTGAAAATCTGACGAATGTATTTAAAGAACAACCACCTAAATGAGCTTTCAAATAGTTAAATTTGTCTATTTTATCTAATGGAACATTTTTATGAATGGCAGTACTCGAAAATTATCCAAAAGGTTATCCAGTTATTTTTATCTCCGTAGAATTTAATTAATTTGGTAATTTAATTCGAACAGACTCGCTATGTTTTGTTTCTTCTTGACTGTCATTGCCGAACTGGTTATTTACTACTGTTTTTGTAGATTTGCGTTTTAATTCGCCGATTCTTTTAAAGGTACGGTCCACCAGCGGCCGAGCGGTAAAGTCGCTGAACACTGGTAGTTCGGTCCGAAGTTCGAATCCCGCGAACGGGCTGGCTGCATGGGCGTTTTTGTGGTTTTCCCCATGTGTTACGTGTATACGAGCCAGTTTCCCTAAGAAAGTCCTCCACGAAGGCATCCCTCCTCTTAGGCAGATAGCCCTCGAGGCTTTGCCATAATCACACACCACTGAGTAACTTTTAGAGGTACAGAAATTGCATTTAACGACCTTTTGACGATAGTCTTCAGATTTTTGGAATTCAGCGTCAAATTCTTCGACCTTTAAAAAAAGGTTCTAATTCCGTATTCGAAATTACTCTTTAATATTTCTAAATTTTCTTCCAAATCATGAACTTTCGAATCAATTTCCGAAAGCTGCTATTCCAAATCTTTAAGCGATTTTCTTACTGTTGTTCGGAGAGCTGCGCTGTACGTTTTTTAACTTATTTAAGATCTCCTCAGACATGTTCTTAACAGTTCAATAATTCAAAAATCAATATGTAATCAATAATTGTATTCTAAATTTTTATTGTATATTTTAAATTCTTATTCTTAGCTCAGAATTCCCGTACAGGTATGCCAAAAAATGTTGTATCCCTCATATAGAATTCTAAAAGATAAAAAGAAATCTCTTACCTTTTATTTCACCCGGGAGCCGAGCTCGTTCCATTCTGATGAAACATCTAAACTTCAAAGACTCTGCAGAAAAACTGACACTTCTGTATAATATAAATAGATTATATTTATACATTTTATATACAATTATTAGGCCCGGTATAGCAGTGGCTAGCGGAGCGCGCGGTAGCACCACAGGTCCGGGGTTCGATTCCCGGGCTGGGCAAGGTCGACTCAGCCTCTTGATTTCCATCACTTGACTCCATAAAATGAGTACCAAGTTCGCTTGGGGTTTAACACTGGGGTTCCTGTGACAAGCTGACTACTTCTTCGGGGCATATGCTTACGAACCCCGGGGCCACGGTCAAGAAAGCAGATTTTGGGCACTGCAGGTCTTGGCCCATTAGGGCTGTTACGCCACTGAGTTTAGTTTTTTTTATATACAATTATTAGATTACATTTATATAAAGATTACGCGCTCTCCTTCAAACAATCATTCAAGTTCAGGTTCAGAGTTCTAACTGCGTTTTCCGTTCGGATTAATCTAGAGTTTAAATGTAATGGTGCTGATAGTCCGGAGTTTAGATGTAACAAATTTTTCGAGCTCATTAGCACTAACTTCTGATTTGTCTAATTCCTTTTCGATTTTCTTAAAAGTTTTGTAATGGCAGTTCTTAAGATACTTCTTTTCTTTTTTTTTTAATTTATCTACTTTTTCTTCTGCCATTATCTTCTTAGATTTACATATATACACAAAATATACGCTTCGGAAAAAGAAATATTTATCTCTTACTTAGAAAACAAAATTATTCTTTCGCTGAATACTTCAAGAACAACCATTAAAATTTTCAAATTTAATATTCATTTATTAGAACTTTTGAAAAATGGCGTCCCTGTTTTGGCGCCATGTAAATCTTTGCATCAGGTTCGTCTATTACCAAAAAGGTATATGAAATATCTTTGCAGCCTAATAAACTTTTGCACCTAATAAACGTTTGTTTCCCAGTAAGAGATTCTTTCTAATTAAGATGCCATCCTGTCTTTAATGATTTATTGAAAGATGCATGAATATACATTATTTAGAAACAGGTGTTAAATATTTTAAGACAGCTATCTCTTATATTAAATTAATTGTTTTTTTAAGGCAGAAGATTTTTGGTCGGATGCTCCTCAGAGCGTTCGAATCGTGTCTAATCTATCCGCCAGAGCGCGTTCGTTGAAACTGAGTTTTTGTAAACAAATGTTACAACGGTACACTACTTAAGATGAGTCATATCAGAATTTATGATCACCATTTTTTTCGTAACTTTTTGTGATGAAAAATATTTAATAATTACTCTAACAAACGAAGTTCTCCAGTACATTGTTTTGTTGAAACAAATCTGCTTTGCCACTTGAAGGCAAAGCGGTGGTTATGAAATATATATTAGATCATTGTTTGCTTTGTACCAAACCTGGCATTAGAATGCGGTTCGCTGCCAAATGATTTCGCGATATGTTTCGGAACTTTGATTTACCGCGTGAGTGACGTTAATTCGATTCATTTAAAATTGGCGGAAATTGTAACAAAATATAGTCTTAATCTTAATCTTGTCATGTCACAACTGGTGTACAATTACGTGGAAGAATGATTAGTTCAATCATAATTTTCCTGTAAAGCCACTCACAATATTTTAGAAAATTTAAAGGTGCAAATACACCTCGCTCGAAGGCGCAATCTGTCCATAAAAGTCTTATCAGTCCGTGACAAAGCCAAGTAGGCGAGTCACATACGAAATTATTTAGTTCAGAGTTAAGAGTCTTAACATTGCATAAAGTTCATAAATCCGTTCAAAGTAGAAAATTTATTCAAATCATTCTAAAACGGGTCACTGAGAGAATTGAGGTCATGTGAAGCGGCGAGCGAATGGGATTTGTACCACTGAGGTGGGCGTGATGAATTCATTTACGCATAGAATTTCACAGTTTTTACACAAATTGAGTCTTCTGCTAAGTTCATTCCTTAGTAAAGGCAATATATTAGTAAAGGCAATGTTGTGTAGATAATAGTTTCATTTAGAATCAGGTTAATTATTTTCCTTATTTAAGAAGAATCTTAATTTTTATTTCCGAATTATTAATTTAGTGTTTTATTAAGTCAATATTCGGTTTTGAAAATGCTTTAATTTTGGAGGAAAAACAGATGCTTCCATGAATATTATTTATTTTCTCTTATTTAAATTTATCCAAGATTTCTGTTCATTGTAAAAAGGGAATCCAGAAAAGAGACGAATTTTGCCAAATCATTCTTTCGCAGGGTTGTTTTGTTCCATGGAAAGTTCGAGAACAATTTTTTTTCTGTAATTGACCTTTAGGACAGGATCTACTTGACGAAAGGTCAGAGGTTGCCTTTCACCTACTCTGGAGGTAGGTCGTCTTGATTGGAGATCTGGATGTCCGGTTTCTGGCAAGTTGAGAGAGGGGTGCGCATGTGTGATGAACGTATTTTGGTTCTTCTGGTTGAGAAACTGAAATTTAGTCCCAAAAGGGGAGGCAATAATTATGGAAGCCCGTGTTTGTGAAGAAAAGCGAAGGAAATTCGAGTTTGATGCATTCTTACTTACATTGTTACTTACTTTTTGACTGACTTGGAATACTGTACTTGGAATTCTTGTGATGAAAAAAAAAAAAAAAAAAAAAAAAAAAAAAGACGTAGTTCGTCTTTTAGCAGTGCTTCCGACGGGATGCTGCATTTATGCTCCCAGGCCGCATGCTTCGCTAAACTGCGAGAAAAAGAATTATTGAGCGAATTCTTCTGAAAGGAAAAGACTGGAGTCTTGACTGTCTGGGTAGAAGGTAGTTCTCTTGCGCGTACCAAGAAAAAGTTATTTTATTGCCGTGAATTGTGGACCGTTGGCCTTTTGTCCGGTTCGTTCTGGTTGCACTAGCCTTTTTCTTGCCGTGAACTGCAAAGGCAGGGAGCTAATAATATGCTATCGTCAGCTTTTTTTGTGAATTAATCAATAATTTCGCGTCCTGATATGACCTGTATACTGTTCAACAAAAATGTGGGAATCTTCAGTTCAACTCAGTATTATCGTTTTTCGATCATTGGAAGTGCCCAAGTGCAGGCAACTGAACTGCGTAATTGGTCCCCGAAAAATGTCATTGTTGCCAGCTTCTTATAATTTTCTTGCGGAAATGGTCCAGGAATGTTACTTATGGTAATCCGTTCTAAATGGCTCACTTATTCTTCAAATCCTTCAATTTCCCTGGACGGCGTAGCTGATTTTCCTCGTGAGATGTATGAATTTATCGCCGTGCCGTTATCGAGTACTTGTGATGTGGATTAGCCAGATGTCGCGAGGATGGTTTTAAGGAAGAGGTTCTCTTCCACTTCAAGATGGCTCAATTACAGATGAGACCTTTTTATTTCCTTTTTTGTTATGAAATAGAAGAAGACAATAAATACTTAGTAACTTTAAACTTCGAATGAGCTGTAAACTAGTCTCTTTCCCGCAGTCTTTTTAATAATTTGAACTCAGAGTTCCTTCTAATAGAGAATGTAAATTATTTTTAATTTTGAAATTATTATTAGACTAGTTGTTGAACTACTTGCTTAAAAGCAAAGAAAAAATGAGTATTATTCTTAATATAATTTCCTTAAGAGTTTTGTCTTGAATGATAAATAGGTATGATTCATGAGAATATTTTTGTGGTGCCATAAAATTTCATTAATTTAAAGTGAAAGTATAATAAGTGAATTAATGCAAACTTTTTTGACATGAGAATACCTAATAAATGCAGAATTAATTTGGAATTTGTATGTTATGTTCTCATTTATGAATTAGTGTTATCTTGTTATCCGATCCTCTCACAGCACGGTCCCAATGTAGGTAAAACACAATGATCTCCACTCAAGTACGATCACTAAGCAGTTTGGCTTGTTAGCACTAGTATGCTTACTCTTTTACTAACTATTCGGTTAACCTTTAAGTGAATTTTATTCACGGCTTTCCCAGTTGATATTGTAAGTCACAAAACTCACAATATTATAGACTTAGACAGTTCTATATTACCGAACTATTGCAGGTGCAACGTTGCCGGTTGCTTAAATTAAGCCCAAGGGCACATGACATAATGAATTCAGGAAACGGAAAACATCTCCGTTGAGAAAACGGAGAAAGGAAAATTGAGAGGGGTACCACAAGGAAATAAGCCAAAGGCATCTAGCAGGTGAACGAACTTGACAAGATGAAGAAAATCCAAACGGATCCTTCACAATTCAGAGAAGCGACAAATGCAAAACATGGTTGAAAATGCTACACAACAACAACAAAGGTTCAATACTCGTATAAAACTACACAAATTCAACTCTACAGCAGAAAATCAATACACAACGACTATTACAACATCACACTAACAATCCAAACAACTTAGAGTACAGCACTGTGTTTATCAGCTATTTTTTTCTCAAAAAATATGCTTTAATCTGCACAGACTGGTGGATACAAGCCTATTTGCGCTAGGCCTGTAACAGTGCAACTTTAAGCAGTGAGCATACCTATTTTTTAAACTTAAAATGATTTAAACAAGCTTTAAGAACGAAAATAATAAACTGGAAATTTTCCGATGTGTTGCAAAATTTAACTAAACGAAAGAGCGACTTTTTGAGTTTTCATAAACCAATGATGGCAGGCCACCTAAAATGGAAAAAATAAAAAATAAATAAATGGTAAATGCAAGTACACAGTACTGAAAATGAAAGACAATTAAATCACATATAAAATTTTAAATAGTCCGATTATTTCTTTTGCCGTTTTTAAAACGCACTAAGGGAAAATACAAAGTAATCAGGATTTTGAATTATATTTTGCGGAACTGCAAAATAAAAAGTAAAGAAATTTTTAAAAAAACTATGCAGTTCGTAAACTAAAGTCAAAACAGATTTAAACAATATAAAATTCCAAAATTATTTGAATTATAATAAAATTAAGCATTTTAATTGCGGTATAACCGGCAATGTACATATAGTACTTCAGAACATTTTAGCATTTTAGGAGCAGTGAATTTAAAGAGGCGCCAGCCAACAGAACATAGGAACCGCTGAAACACAGACCTTGTAAAATCTCGGAAACAAAAGAAACAAAAATACATATAAAAAAGAGAAAAAAGGCGTAAAGCAGTAAATAATAATAAGAAGCGAAAAATAATACAAAACTTTCTCTATTAGCCTTAGTAAGTACTTACAGTATGGTGCATGCATATAACATAGAAACTTCACATCATTTTCTTATTAGTTTCCTAATCCCGAAAGTGTCATCGTAATTTGAATAATAGAAAACTAGAAATTGTCTAGAACAGATATAGAACGTCTAGACGTGTCTAGAACGTATCCGTCTACTTACAAATTCTTACCAAAGTTACTTTGCAGAATCAGTAAAAAAAATCAAACAGCAATGTGAAATCAAAACATTTAATATTTTCAGTAGTTTAAAAATTATAACGTGCACGTAAATAATCAATGATAAATGATAATTTTGAATAAGAGACAAAGTATTAAATTAAATAATTCACATATTCATGCCTTGAATTATCTTATGTATATCTAATTTTTAATATTTAAAAATAAAGTAAAATCTACACATGTTTAAAAATGCAACATGATTTGATTTAGAAGACTTTTAAGAATTAAGAATTTTATGAATCGAATATTTCATCCTTAATTAAGTGAAACACTGTCATGGCGAGCATTTTTATAATTCCTCCTTTTTTTTAGTACCACAAGGGAAATCGTTATAATGAGCGCCGAATGTGACGAAATCTTGTCGTCCAAGATGTTATATTTCTGTTCAAATTATATGGGTTGTCAGAATATTAGCTCAACGATTCCTTGCTATGAACAGAAACTAAAAATACTGAAATAACTTATCATCGTATAACTCTTAATATGAGAGGACACGCATAACCTGAGATCTCAATGATAACAAATCGTAAACTAAGATTAAATTTTAAATCCTCGCAAAAGAACTAATCAAAAAATTATATATTTAAAAAAAAGTAAAAGGTAAGGAAATGCATTCGATTATTTGGCTTATTCTACTAAAGAAAAAGCTAATCTCCGCTTATACCAACACATGGATCTCAAACTGATGCCACCAAATATTATCACCCTGCATTATATTTAAAAAAATTAAATAATAAAGATCTGCATGAACGTATGTATGTTTCACTCATTTTGAGAAAACAGCGGTACTTAGATCCATCGTATTTCCAACAATGTAGTTCTCAAGCCGAACACTAACACCTAGAAATCTGAATTTTGAATTAGTTTTATTATCTATTTTACATTTTGTGAAACTTCAACGAATATTTCATTAACAAACTCAAGGATATCAAAGCGAGCAGTGGCAACACTATACGGAAAAAAACATTTTTAACTGCAGCGCGCGAGACTGTCTATCGGAAAAAATACTTAAAGATATGCGATTATTAAATATTTTGTGATTTTACTGTTGAATCGAATTTTATATGGCGTAAGTGACAAGAACGTGATATTTCATAAATGAAGTAAAAACTCAAAATATTAATAATAAAAATCATAAAGAAAAGTTTTATAAAATTATTCTTAGTAAGAAAACGGAAAGCTGATAGGATAAACTGAGGAAATATCAAAAAGAATAGAAAAATGCATGCCAAAATTTAACGCTGGATCGGGATATCTGAACTTATACCGCAATGCGGCTTTTAAAGTTTTTCTAATTTTGCTGTTGCATTTTATACGGAGTAAGAGCGAATAAAATAATGCTTAATAATTATGTTAAATCATCAAAAGTGTGGGTTTGTAGGACCGAGTGTAACAGTAGACTGGTAGACCGCGAGCTGAGCAAAAGCGTATAAAACCTTAACAAACCTTTTGAGCCACCGTTCACACCTAAAATCTCTCACGTATTTTTAATTAGTAATCTCCCGGGTTAATTAATTAATTTTTTACGAGCTAAGTCATTGTAACGAGAGTCATGGCTAATAAATCGTCGAAGATTTTATGATGTTGATCTGACTGCGCAAGGTTTAGGAATATTATATGAATTATTCCTGCACTCAACTCAAACCAAAAAGACTCATAACCTGAAATTCGTATTAACATTGTAACGTATAATCTGACATAAAAAATCACACCTTGAAGTAACAACAAAACCTGAATTTGAAACCTGAATGATAACAAATCAATAATAATGTGAGGTTAGAGTTTCAATTCTCAAAGAGAGATTAACTTTTAAAAGTTCGAAAATTATAAAAAAATCTTAAGAAGTGTTTACTTTTATGCTTCTTGTCATTAATTTACATGTACTATCTGTTGCCATTTATCGGCATCACGCTTTCGACTTGTCGTCCATAGAATTGGATAGCTAGAAAGTAGCTGACATATACATATTAATACTAATTTTAATTAAACAATGTTATCTGATTATTAGTACATGTTTATGTGTAGATATTAAATTATTCTCTGTTTACAGTTAGATTTGTATAAACTCGGAGTATTTGAATATATTACAGAAAGATGAAAAAGCGAAACTTCTCATTCAACTTCTCCGCCAATTGATTAACTTGATTAACGCCAGATGTAAAGGCATGAAAATCCTTTCAAAAAGTTGCGTTTTTTCTCTTGAAAAATGCTGAATACTTTCCGCTAACGACTCCTGGAACTCATTTTTGCTATTAAAGAAAATCAGAACTCGACTTAATTTTAATTTCTTTCTTAAACATGAAATATAATAAATCAGATATATCAAAATATTTCACGTTTCCAAAATTTAGCGGAAACTTTCATACTAACGTTTTACTTAAAGCCAATTATCTTTTTTTATATAACAGCTATCCTAGCAAATCGTGATTCGTAATTAGAAGTACTCGACTCTTACGAGCCTTTACCAATTCCTGACCCACCTTAAACTTGAAAAGTAAATCATACTTTATCCACCACCTGTTTCATAATTAGACAAATTCTGGCTTTTCTCGAGACCTCTAGCAATTTCATCACTCTTTTATTCTCACATAAAAAGCGGTGATAATTAGGGAATATTTTAATATGTATTAGTAGTTATAAAACTGTAAACTCGAAATTCAACAAATAATTCATAAAATTAGAAATTGTAAATTTAGAAATTTCTTTTTCAATACATTTTCACATAAAATATATTTTACAAACAACTTAAATTTAACATTTTGCCCGATCTTCTTAAATCTTAGCAGTATGAAAGTAGAAAAGTCCACACCGATATACGCCCTAATCATGGATAACGCAATTCCGCCCAGAAAGTTTAAATCTCAGCACCGCAGAAGTCATGTATTGAAGATGCAGGTCTCTGAAAGGGCGTTAATAGCAGTCCTTTATTTAAAATGATTAGAGTTTAAATTATTAGTTTTTTTAGTTTATGCGTCGAACGATTCGAATATTTGAAACACGCAATTATTAGAATGTTCCAATCTTGGATCTTACCTAAAATTCGAGCATTCCGTTAACCCGTTACAGATAATTAAACTTTTGCTTTATCGACCACCCCTATAATATCTTTTCATATAGGATGCTTTTAGTCGTTATAATGAGCATACGTGGCAGTTATATTTACCTGCATTCGCGAAAGATCGTATCACTTTCTCATGTTGCGTCAGATATTCAAATAAAGATCGCATACAAATACTGATACAAAAATCATTCATATATCACTTTTTTGTTAAACTAATGAAACTACTACGGGCCGTTTATTATTCAACAAATCCTAGTATATTATTTTAGTTACTGCAGAAACAGATGTATTTAAATGCTTGTCAACCTATGCCTACGTCGTGGGGGTACCTTTTGTTAACAGCGATTTAATTTTTTTATTTAACATTTTCAAGAAGCGTTAGAAATAATATGCATCCTTTAAAAGTATTCGTTTGGAGTCTTCTTTCCATGCAGACGCATTAACGGTTTTTTTCCCTTCCTATTGATAGTGATGTTTATTTTACACTAAGATTGCATTTTCTATTTCAGTACTTTTTATACGATGTTTTTAGCTCTGGAATAGCAATATTTCTTTTCCGAAAGCGCAAAAATCTTTCAATCCATAACTTGTTTACATGTGCATTTTGAAAAAAGAATCAATTTAAAAGTAGCAGACGATATTTCTTATGTGAAATAATAGGCTGATACCAAAATTTTTATTTATAAACATTTGCTTTTTCTGAAATGGTCCTGCTCCAGTATTCTTCTTTTTCTGGCATAGCTTGTTTGTTTTACATTTTTATGTTACATTATCCAAGAGGAATATAACAGTTTCACAGACAATTGAACTAAAATCTTCTATCTGTGCACAGAACTCGTAAAAACATGTAACTTTAAATAGGTCGAAAGCAATAAAGCCTGTGTTCGTATCAGATTCGTCTTTATTATTAGCTAACGATGAATAAACATGTATGTATTGGGGAAAAATGACGACATCTAAAGCCACTAAACTGTGATAACATTTAGTCCTCCATCCGAAAATATTCACCTCTAAGCCCGAAATATGATTTTCGAATTCGCGTTTGATTTATTTAACGTTTTGTACGAATTGTATGAAATTTTTGTTAATAAATTCAACTACTAAAAGCGAAGATTTTACGCTTGACAACTCATAGCTTATTTATTTTTTAAATGTAATCAGAAAATTGAACGATTTCAGACACGTGTTGCCGCTCGGCAAAGCTTAGGATTAAGACACAATAAAATGTCGAACAAATACTAATTCAGAAATCAAAAACAAAAATCAACGTTATATTTTCAAATTTTCACAGGACTAGTTTCGATGGTTTTACCGAGCCACCATCCTCAGCTGCAAAAGCGCAAAGGAACGATATAAGATATAATGATTAGATAAGATAAGAAAGCCTGGACAGAAAATGAGCTAGTGGCGCCATCTGTTGATGAAACCAGAACTCAAACATAATTTCTTTAAAGACCGAAAGCAAAGATGGATTGACATTAGGATCGTCAACTAGAACAGAAAGATTATTTTGAATGTGAAATGCCTCTAGAAAATCCAGTTTTCAAATGGAAGATTTTTTTGAATAATTTTGGCAGCAGAAAAATTGAAAGTGTGATTTTCAGACCAACAATGTTGTGCAACAGAAGACTTCTGTGTTTCCTTTTTTTCTAACATATGCCTCATGTTCCTTGACGCGAAATTTTAAGTCTCTCTTAGTTTGGCCAATGTAAATTAAACCACACTGGCAAGGAATCCTATAAATACCCCAGGAATTCATATCCGGAACGGGGTCCTTGAGTATGGAACTCGGAATTTTATTGATGGGAGAATAAGCGACCCATCGACCCGTCGAGTTAAATTTCTGCAAAATATGTGCAACTTTATAGCTAATTGATGGAAAGAAGGGAATGACAACAGAATTTTTATAATCTCCTAAAACAAGAGTGTGCCTTTTAGTGTGTTGAGATGAGAATTTTTTAACTGCTTGATTAATAATGTTGGCTGAAAAGCTCCTATCAATACCTATTGGATTTAAATAATTTAGTTCTTCATCAAGTGATAGTTTGGAGGAGCAAACTTCAAGAGCACGGAAAACATAGGAATAAAATGAAGCTAACTTTTGTTTAGTCGATGACATGATTTAAAGTATGTTTAAAGGCAAACCAATAAAGGTTTACGGTAAACCTTAGTACTGAAGTTGGATGTGTTACGTGTGATTCCGAGTTCCATACTCAAGGACCCCATTCCGGATATGAATTCCTGGGGTATTTATAGGATTCCTTGTCAGTGTGGTTTAATTTACATTGGCCAAACTAAGAGAGACTTAAAATTTCGCGTTAAGAAACACGAGGCATATGTTAGAACAGAAGTCTTCTGTTGCCCAACATTGTCGGTCCGAAAATTACACTTTCAATTTTTCTGCTGCCAAAATTATTCAAAAAAATCTTACATTGAAGAACTGGATTTTCTAGAAGCATTTCACATTCAAAAAAAAATTTCTGTTCTAGTTAACGATTCTAATTCCAATCCATCTTTGCCTTCGGCCTTTAAAGAAATTATGTTTTAGTTCTGGTTGCATCAACAGATAGCGCCACCAGCTTTTTTCTGTGTAGGCTTTCTTATCTTATCTAATCACTATATACTATCTCGTTCATTTGCGCTTTTGCAGCTGAGGATTTTGATTCGGTAAAACCATCGAAACTTGTCCTGTGAAAATTTGAAAATATAATGCTGATTTTTGTTGTTTGACTTCTGAATTTGTAAAGCTTAGGATATTTGGTTTTCAAATTAAAAAAAAAAAAAAATCAATGATTTCAAAGAAACATGAGGCCACTCAGTAAAGCTTAGGATATTTGCTTTTCAAATTTAATCAATAAACTCAAAGAATTAAACGAAATCTCTTACTATTGTCCAAAAAAAATATATTTATCTTCCACGCGCCGGTGTGTTGTTTTCAGGCAAAGTGTAAGGGATTAAAGTGCTCTTATTCATTAACAGTATAAGTGATTTAAGGCAATTGATTTTTAATTTTGAAGCGCTGAAATCTGTATCTGCTACTATTTCGCGCAGCTAACCCTGCAAACAACTAGTTATAAACAAAGACAAATAAATGTTTCTTCTGGAAGAAAAATAATAAAAGTTGTATATCATTCGCTTCATCTTAAATTTAAAGGAGTATATGGGGTGCGATATTTCTGTACACTGCACTAACAAATCCTGAAATCGAAAAGCTTGCCCTCATTGATGCATTAGATTTGCGAATTTGGCTATAGCATTCGCAGGTTTGCGAATTTGGCTATAGCATTCGCTTCGTTGATTTGTTTTCACGAATAATCTCCAAAGGATCCTCTGATTTATTTCTTCTTATAAGGTAAAATCAGAGCATTCAAGATATCTATAGGTTATGTCGAAATTTCCCTCGACAGCCCATGCTCTACTTCACACTTTTCTTTTTATCTTCTTGATAGAGTTTAAGGGTTTAATTTTCTCATTTTTTTAACAAAATTATTTCCGTCCAAAAAAGTGGTTTTGTTGAATCGTGGGTTTGGATTCATGTCGAAAATGATCTTAGAAATACTTAAAAATTGATGTCATTGTAATTAACATTTCATATTTGCACATTATTGTTTGTTTAAATGAGTACGCCGATGCACACGCAGTTTATTTGCATGATGGAAGGAACGCCTTTGTGGAAGACTTTCTAGGGAAACTATATTTACATTATACATAAGGAAATCTATAAAGGTATGGGAGTAATTGTAAACATCGCCAACTTTGGCGATAATAGTTCAAACTTGGTAACCCAGCAGATTCAACCTATTCGCTTTTTCAAAAATTGCAACCATTCCTCTTACGCTCATTTTGTTGAATTATGACCGTCGTTGTTAGCTAACTGCCGATTTAAATTATTCTTCACTTATTTATTAATATTTTATCGTATTTTCACGCTATTTTTATGAACTTTTAACAATAAAGAGAAATATTTTCATATAATTGAGGAGGTTTTTTGGTGACAAATGCTGGTTCGCGGGAGGGGGTCAATGATAATTGGTAATACGGCTGTTAGCGTAGCGTTAACACGCAGAACTATGAGGTTTCCAACTCCTGAAATATTTTTATTTCGTGGGCCGCCAAAATATGAATTTTAAATAATTAGTAATATTTTTATTTTTATTATTGGCTATTGTCATCTAAAATAATGAAAAAACAATACTTATGACTTAAAACTTAACTTGATAACATATTGTTAATGCTTTTCCAAGAATAACCTTTGAGAAGATCTCAGGTGTGACACACAATAAGATGATTAAATTGAAATAAAAATATTGATTCTAAAGTGACAGAATAGTTTTATGGATCCCCAAAGTCATCAAAATTAGCAAACCACTACTTGTGTAATGAATCCAAGTACAAATGACTCTTCAAAAATAATAAAATGTACAATTTTCTACTATTATTAACAAAGTTACTGAAGAGAATTTCAGTACTCTTGAAGATTATTGGTACCTTCAAATATATTATGAAAAATGACAGGCAGCTGTTTCAACATAAAATGCTTTAAGCTGTTTGCAAGTAAATTGAAAAAACAAAAACAAAATAACAATGAAAACATATTTATGTAAAATGGATGAATTAAAAGTCATGTATTCATTAATTTATTACAGGGCCATGGCTCGTATTGAACTAAGACTGTCATTGAATGATTGTTTGGTATCGGATATTTCTTGCTGCCTGAAACCTATTTCACCACTTTTAGAATGATGTAAATATGCAGTTGTGGCTCTGACTGACATAAAGTTTGTCCACCCCTGATCTATCATATACGTCTATTGTATTTATACCTATTATACTAATTATCAGATACAATTTGAGGTTATCAACAAGCAAAACACTCAAAAATGAAAAAAGACACTTATAATAGAAATATTAGTATTCTATATGAATTACGGAAAGTACATGTAATGATTAATACTGTTACCAAACATTTAAAAAAAGAATAGATTATTTATTCCCTACCTCGGTAGAGAAAGCAATCCTGCCATACAACACATAGATAACCTTTGAATACATGATATTACG
The DNA here is from genome assembly GCF_044657685.1 of Stegodyphus dumicola. NCBI lineage: Eukaryota > Metazoa > Arthropoda > Arachnida > Araneae > Eresidae > Stegodyphus > Stegodyphus dumicola. The sequence continues at coordinate 259,518,599 of NC_140771.1, read as the reverse complement.
AGTATTTCCTTTAGATTGCCCTACGAGTAGTTAAGACTGGATACTGGTAGTCCAATCTCGGCTCAGATACTGATAAACGAGCTGGCTGTGCAGGTTATTTATTTATTTTTTTTTTCGCATGCGTTTTGTGAATTTTGTGACATTTGTGAATTTTATTGGTTTCCATTAAGAGATGTACATATGAGCCTATTTACCTTAGAAAATATTCACAAAAGCATGCTTTTTTCAGCTAGCCCTCACATGCTTTGCGTATTGAATTAAATAAACACAAAAATCCTTCTTATTCTTAAAATCGTAAAGTAATTAATTTCACATTACATGCAATAAAGCTTTATAAAAGCCAGGATACTTTCTTTAACAATTTCAGTGCTAATTAGTGCTGTACTTCTCAGTTATATGTGAAATAACATCTCGGGTCATTGCTTGTGACACAACATTTGTTTCACGTAAGTCTTCTTATGCAGTCATAAGCATGAAATAAACGAAACATACGGCATGAAAAACCTAATCAATGCATCCTTAGTGACTGATATTTGGCATAGTTTATGTTGCATCTATGAACTACACTATCAGGTTTGATTGAGTGAAATTGTGACTAAATTTCAGAAGACTTTAATAAAATTATGGTGTGAAAGTTTAACAGTGAAATTAAAATCAAAGATAAATTGAACAGTTCAATCAAAAAAGGAATGTTGTCCATAAATATATTATAATAATTAATGATAAAATATACATTTAAAATATTCGTATAATAAATATATGCAGCTAGTGTAATTAATATAAATATCTGCATTTAATATGATCTAACTTAGACCATATTTGCAATTTTTGTAATGTTATTAAATGTGGACTTTAAAATTTTTAGCAACATACATCAGTTGGGTTTGGTCTGTTTAAATTAGGGAAAAAATGGGAGATATATCTGCTTAAGATAAAAGATGCCTTCAAGGAGGTTTTTCTGAAGGGAACTGGTTTAAATCCACATTACATATTGGGAATACCATGAAAACCATCATACAACTAGCGCTTTAGCTTGCTACCAAACTACCAGACTTCAGTCACTTTACTGTTTGGCTGCTGATCAGTTACAAAGCAGTGAACAAGAAATGATATGTTACGAAATGTACAGGCGCGGTGGGATGGCTTCCCCGCAAAGCTGTTTTAGGGTTGCCATAAAACGGCGAAGGAAGGCAGAGTCAGAATATTTGGCGATAAATCGCCCGTTTGGCAATAAAATTGGCGATATATCATAGACTCTTAGAGAACCTTCTGGAACGATTCTTACCGGTTTAGCCCAGAATGTTCTCGAACACAAGCCGAAAGCTATATAAACTCTGCTGGTCCAGGGAGCGTGTGTGTATCTCGTCTAGCGAGTCAGTCCCTGCGGAGTGGATCGAGTTGACAGCCGGGCAGCGAGTGAAGAGTCGGTCGTCGACTGTACCACAAGAGTCTCGTAGTATATCGCGGTTAGTGCATTGTCGAGAGAGCGTGTTGAGCTCCGGGAACGACTGAATTGAAGAGTCGGGAGCATCGCGACTTGTAGCGTGGAGAAACTCCAGAGTACGTGGTTTCCGAGAACGACAAAGCAGAGTCGCGAGCTGTACTCTAGTGCTTTGCCATGAAGCCATCTCCATCGTGATAGCCTGATAACCTGCAGGCTGTGTCGCTGATCGTGTCAGCGTGTTTATAGTAGTTCATCGACGACTGTAGAAACATGATTTGGAGCTGTCCTGACAATATTGGCTAATAAAGTATGTTTCGATACTTCATCAAATAGTGTCTTCATTATTCACTCCAAATCCATACGAACTCCGTACGAACGTGAAGGAAGAAAATAATGTAATAACTGGTGTCAGAAAAGGAAAAACATAACAATATGTTCCTTTGTTTTCGTTATGAGTTCCATGCACGAAAGCAAGTCTTGAAAAAAATAAAATGTGCCAAATTTAGATTGAATATGTTAGCTTTTTTATGCAATGCATGAACATATACATAAAATGTTTAAAAATAAGTCCGAGCACAATATAATTTAGTACTAAAAAAACTTTTATGTAATCAGGTAGTTGCAATTAAGTTTTTATCATGAAAATATATATTGATTTCATTTATGTGATGATAATGGATTTTCAATCAGTTTTGGAAGTATTTTGAAACCATGCAATGAAGATATTAATCGTAAAATTGGCTTTTTGATTTTATACTTTCACAATTTCTTTAGAAACTGCACTGTTAAAAACATGAATATTTTGGAATTTTATAGTACTGAAAGATATTCAAAGACAGATCTGAATTTTGCTATTTTTTTCACGTTTAAGCGGCTATTTTTGAATTTTCACTTCCTTAATATATCACTTTATCTGCTAGCTTGAATTTATGTTACTTATTCTTTAAATATTTTGATTTTTTGCACTATATATACCACGTTTACGCGGCTTCCTTCCATGTGTTTTAATATCTAATAACCGTACGCCGATTATCCTCGGCGTCGATGGTGAATTTGGCGAATAAAAATACAGCGGCGACAACGGGTTCTTTCCCAAAGCGCCAACGTGTTCTCTGCAAATGAAAACCCCAAGGCATTTATGTTATTGTAACTTGCGTCGAATTAGCACTGTTGAGGACGATTGTCAGGATTGTTGAGGACTGTGAAGGTATAAAATCGTTACAACTTGAAACTGTCACATAACCATCGAAGAATTTTCCGCGGCGAATTTTCCTGAAATCGTGGTCTTTCCGTATAGTCTTGACTAATCACATGAATTTTTAGGAAGCTGAAAACGAATGTTTAAAAAATTTAAGGCTTATTTTTTGAACATAATTTTGCATTTCTTTCTTTTTGAAGCTTAAGCAATGCTCAAGGGCGGGTTGCTTGGGAGCCAAGGAAAACCCTCTTGGTTCGCGACCGATCAGCGCTATATTTTATTGTATAGAACATGGCTGAACCTTGTTCTCCACAAAAATAGTGTTGCATGCGTAAGGGTTGGTAATAGATTCATTCGTAATAGAGAAGAGAAAGTGAATTTATTGCAAGTTGCAGTGGACTCAGCGATAAAAGTACTGATGTTATTTCTAATCCCAAGCATCTCCACCTCCTAGCCCTGCTAGTAATTCTAAACCGAAAGTGGATAATAAGGAAAGACCTAGAGCTACTGATTCGGAGGGATTTGCCCTCCCACTTAAGCATCTTGTTGCTAAAAAAATCTTCTGCTGCTCAATCTCCTACAGTTCCAATTCCTAATGCCTCAAATAAATTTGAGAACTTAGAAAATGCAAAAGCTAATCCTGAAAATAATTCTACGCAGCCGGCAACAAATGCAACTCCTAAAGTTAAAACTCCTCCTCCTGTATTTATCAAAAATCCCCTTCACAGTGCTGGAGATGTCAGGGTTTTTTTCCACAGCTCTGAAGTTTGTACTTTACCCCAATGCTGTGTACGATGTGCTTGTTTGCATCAAGTCAAAGATTGCACCAAGCCCTTCGACGAGACGATGAAGTGAGCGAACTGCCTAGGTTCTCATGCCGCGAACTGACATTCTGGTCCACGCTTTAATGAAGCCAACAAAAACCTAAATACACCCATGATTCAATCCATCCAGTCCGTTGGTCCTTTCCCCAATAATAGCAAAAATCCTAAATCAAACCCACGTCCGGTTGCAAATTTTAATAGTGACAGTAAAGTTCGTCCCGGAGTCTCATACTCCAATATCTTAAGGGGCACTTAATAGGTTGTTTTCCCCCTATTTCAAATTATTCGGTCCCCCAAGGAGCTTATCAGACTCAAAATTGCACCGAAATCCTTTTGGCAATAATCCAAATCTCTAATCAGCCTTCCATTCACCAGAAGAAATTACTCTTAGCATTTAAAAATGCTTTGCCTCAGCTACGAGCGGCTCTCTCTGGTGCTGACTCTGCATACTATATTTTTGAGAGCTATGTTGCTCTACAATTTTCTTATTTCCCCTCATATTAAAATTCAGTACTTTGAAAGGTTTAAAGTACTTAAAATTATGTACCTGGAATGCCAATGGCATTATGCGTAAATATCACGAATTTCGTGATTACGTCGAAGAGAACAGCTTTGACGTTATCTTTGTCCAAGAGACCAGACTCCAGCCAGGGAGAGTTCTGAGGCTTGCAAATTATTTTACTTATATAAATGACAGACAAGCACCGGATCATCGTGCTGTTTATCATAGTGGTACATGTCTCCTTATTAAAAACCATATTCCCCATCGCAGAATTGACACACTGAGTCTGAGCAAACTCGAGGCGACGATTATCGAAATTTTTATTCAAAATTCACCCTCCTTAGTTTTGATCTCTACCTATCTTCCACCTTTATCCAGAACAAGAGACAAATTTCCGGTGGAGGATTTTAACAAACTGCTGAATTTATCAAACAAAATTATTATTGCTGGTGATTTAAATTGTCACCACCAGGCTTGGCGTTGTAAAAATTCCAACACCGCTGGTCGTGGCCTTCTAAAATGGGCTCAGTGGAACAATTTAAAATTACACCGCGGATTCACCCACACGATACGATGTACGGGGAGCACCTTCTTATATTGATTAGGCTCTTGTTCGAAATATTCCTTTTGACTATCACGTGACTGTGGAAAGTTGTTTATCCTCAGATCACAACCCCGTACTCATCGCCCTTAACTGTATTTCTTTTAATCAAAATTCTCCAGCATTCATCTCTACAAATTGGGACAATTTTCGATATAAACGTAACATTAAAAGCTTTCCCTCCCTCGAAATTAAATCCAGTGATAATATTGACAAGGCTCTTGATCAGTTAACTTCTACCCTAACAGAAACTTTTAAAGAAATATCAAAACCCAGTCTTCGCCCCAATTTTAATAAACTTACAGATGAAATCAAACTCAAAATTCGCAAAAAAAAAATAAAGTATGAAGGCTTTGATAAAGAATTAGATGTCCTGACTTAAAGCTTACAGCTTCGTACTCTATAAAATGAGATCAAGGTTTCGTGTGAGCAGTTCAACCACGATACTCTAATCCCATTCAGATTAGTGAATGGGATTAGAGCACGATACTCTAATCCCATTCAGTCCCTAATGACCACAGATAACAGTTTTTGGCGTGCATCTGCCAGACTTCGCAAGCACAAATCTCACATTTCGTCCTTAGGTAAGGACGCAATGGTGGCTCATACAGACATGGAGAAAGCTGAGTTAATGGCTGACAGTTTCCAAACACAATTCACACCACATAATGAAGGGATTTTTGTTAATACCCCAAATTCCTTCCAACTAGATGTTGAAAGATTTCAAAGCTCTTCATTTCAGAGAGATATGCAATATACGACCACGCACGAAGTTAGCGAATATATCGCTAAATTAAATCCTAAGAAAGAGCCCGAATTGGAAGCTATTTCTAATCGCATGATCAAATACCTACCCACCAACTAGCTAGTTTTCTTAGTAATGCTCATAAATTATATGTTAGTGCATTGCTAATTTCCTCAAAGCTGGAAGAGAGAACTTATTGTGCCTAATCCGAAACCTGGCCAGTGCCATTGAAATCCTCAAAATTATTGACTTATCAGCTTCCTATCTTCGTTATCAAAGATTTACGAATTTGTGCTACTTAAACGCCTCAATGATTTTCTCCGGAGCCAAAACGTCCTTATTGACGAGCTATTTGGTTTCCGAGCAAAACACTGCACAACGCACCAGCTTCTTAGGAGAGTGGAGTACATTCACGAAGGCTTTCGTAGCAAAATGCTTATTGGCGCCCTTTTTCTTGACATAGCTAAAGCATTTGATAGGACTTGGCATACGGGTATTATTAGCAAGCTCATGCGACTTGATATTCCGGCTCAACGTATTCACATAATTAACTCGAATCTCACTAATCGTTCTTTCTCAGTACGAGTTAATTCCATCATTTCCTCTCCCCGTTAAGTCCTAAGTGGCGTAGCTCAAGGTAGTCTACTTGGATCGACTATATTCAACATCTTTATGAACGACATTTCAAAATCAAACAGTGTTACTCTAGCACTCTATGCAGATGATACGGCCATCCTAACAAAACACAAACATTTGAATGTTCTGGTTCACAATATTCTGAGTTATCTCCATAGCCTTGAGCACTGGCTCATTACTTAGAAAATCAAAATTAACGTCGCTAAATGTGCTGCCATGATATTCACACGCTCCCGAATCCCGTACCCTAATATTAATTTAAAGTTCTTCGATGACTGTGTCCCCTGGTCAAAATCATATAAATATCCAGGAGTGATACTTGATTCCAAATTAATATGGTGTCTTCATATTGATTATACACTCAACAAAGCGAAGACCGTCAGAACCCAACTTTACTCCCTTTGTCAATTAAAAACAAAGCTTATCTCTATACTTCCATCATTCGACCAATATTTTTGTATGCTTGGGCCATCTGGGGTACAGCTGCAAAAACACACATGAAAAAACTTCAAGGCTTTCAAAGTAAGATCCTGCGTTTTGTCCTTAATGCAGCCTGTTATGTCAGTACTGATGTTTTCATTCGGATCTTAACATTAAACTCATAGACGTTGTTATTAAAAAACGTATTAAATGTATTCCTAAAAATTGAACAAATTGATAACTGTGCACTTCAACAGGTACCGGCCTAAGATCCTGCTATTCGCAGCTGGTAGAAAAGACCTCGCTCCACCATGGAACGCGAATACGGCATCTATCCTCCAGCTGAAAAGGCGTAGACACGCATTTTTCGTCTCAGTTCCAGCGCCCGGCCCATGAAGGTCGTACTGCCATGTAATTGCTCTGCTATAACTGCTTTCTCCTACTCCAATAGTGCTGAAAAGTGGCCACCTCTGCATTCGTATCAATCTGTTCATTATTTAATCACATCATGCCCGCAGAAATAAATTTCTGCCTGGATATTTCTTTTCGAAAATTTAATCTTTACTTTACTATGATTTGTGCCATATGCCAATGAGCCTATTCATCTGTAAAATCTTTCCTTTCATCTTTTTGCTTTAGTGTCGTATTTATGTGTTATATAATTTTAAAAAAATACCAAAAAATGTAAAATTAAAAAGTACAAAAAAGTTTTAAATTATAAAACTTCCAAACAAATCAAAAATTTATTTTTCCCATCCCTAAACTTTCTCGAGCTAATGTAGCTCCCTCTAGTGTATATCATCATTACCAATTACGCAATTTTCCTATTTCTGCTCATTCTACTTACATATTTTTCTGACGTGGAGGCACATGGTTTTGAACCACACGCACTCCGTTACTTATAATTATCGCAACTGGCAAAATCAACCATCGACTTATGTCAACAGAGATCAAAAATCATAAGTTAACGAATTTTTTTTCCTTTAGCGGTGGTTGGTGATAAATTATACCTACATTTATTTTGAAAGGTACGTACTAGTACGTATTAAGCTAGGAATGAAATTGTCTAGTATTTAATCATATTAATGAAAAAAGAAAAGAGCTAATTCATTACAATATGGTTTTGTTAACTCTTAGTTGCTAAAGACAGGATGAGACATTATGCGATTGCTTGATTTGAAGTCAAAAATAGAAGTCAATCCAAACGTTTGAAACTTGCATATCACTACCATTGGCAATCAATTACCTTTTTAGTTTTAGATTAGACATCCATTACCTGCCAATTGAAAATGCACTGAGTCTTGAAGCGAACAATTCTGAAAGCGACAAGCAAAAATTCAACCTTACACCTTCAGTGACTGAAAGTCATTAGTGGTACGACCGTTAATGTGGCTACATATATATTTGCAAACATTAATCTTTATTTTTCACTTTAAGCAATTTTGCAAAGTTGTACTGGTAATACCCCCGACGGAAACTAAGATCCTCTCTATATATATTAGTAGCTAGAGAGAAACAAAGGGCTTCAATTCTCGACAGTTTGAGTTCAAGTTATGGATTAGCTACGTCGTCAGCGTTACGCAAGCGTTACCAGATGGTTTGATGTAGAAATGACGCAATCCAATGGCTTTTGCTAAAAAGTCTTTTCTGTCGCCAAGCCTGTTTCTCTTTGAAGGGGGGGATATGCAAGAGTGAACTCAAGAGTACTCAGATATCTCAGGGAGAGTTTCGATCTTTAAATGCGCTTTGCATTACGTTGTGTTTAATTTTATTAGTTTGAAGATAAACTAATGATTGTACTCTGCGATACTGTGAGGTGTTGTATAAATATTTGCTTTGGAAACTTCGAGAATCAACCTATCATCGGACCTGTGTACCAATTTATTACGAACCCGTACCCTTGCAACAGTATATTATCAGAAAAAATTATATATAAAACATAGCTGAATTCTTTTAAGCACTATTATACTTTTAATATCAGCTGTTAATTATGTTTGAATTGTGAGTTCACTATATTAAACATGTGGGAGTTATGTGTTAATTATGTTTGAAATGTGAGATTAAATCATGCTTCTTTGTTCTTGTAAAATATTTTATAAAATGACTGCGACTTTGAAATAAAAGTTAATTTTAACTTTTGGAATGTTCAAAATGTTTGCAAAACATTTATTTAACGTTACACGCGTTCATCTCTATTTCATAAGTGTCACGTCATCATTATTTTACTATTATGATACCTCGAAATTCCTATTTCAGAATTTATGGATACGTGTTGCTGCTCGAACAAAGGACATTTGTGTACATGCTAATCATCGCCTATCTCTCCTTCTCTCTATCTACATATGTATATATAATATATTAATATATAACGATAACATATATATGTAAAATAAAAAGGAATTTACCATACTGCTGCTATTGGACGTCGAAGGTTGAATCCGTAACGAAGAGCAAGAATTTTAATTGATTGAATAATAATGAGAGTAAAATGCTAATCTATAATGAATAGGAAACTGGCAGCGGAGGCAAATTAAATCTTCATTTTATTTTCAGTAAATATTATGCAGCCGCAAACAACTTGGCACAAATAATGTGCCTATATAAAAATGTTTGCATTTTTGATAGATTTGCAATAAGAAGAGAGCCGCCTACAGCAAACCTGCTACGCGGAAGAACGGAAAGCGAGTGCCTTATGTTGCACTATTTCATTGCTACATTGCGAATGATTTTTTTAGCTCAATCCAAAATGAATCCACTTGATCTTTGCACAATGAAATACTTTAAATCATTTGCAAACATCTTCAACGAAGTTGCAGGAATAAAGTATAAAAGCACTTTGCTGATAATTCTTTTGGAGGGAATTTAGGAGAAAGATTAGTCATTATACAGATTTTTGGAAAAGCATATAAAATCATTAAATTTACCTCCAGTCTCGAAACTCTAACATCAATTTACATCAGAGAAGTTACGAAACTGGTAAAACATTATGAGACGATTATGTTTTATAGCTCATTCATCGTGCATGAGATGGATACTCCGCGTAGCTTTTAAAGAAACCGCTATGTTAGACTGTGACTTTTTGTGAATATTGTACTACGTTTGAATAAAAAGGGGTGTTTTAGAACTAATCCACGGAACTATAACATCTTTCAGAACAAATTTAAGGAAAAATGTTTCAAAAATCTGCAAGAACAAATTTAAGAGAAATTTTCTATTATAAGGAAAATATTAATGCATTGTCTTCTCAGAAGTGTTGCACGTTTACCACGCCCGTTACATATTTATAACAAGGAAACTTATTTTACGAATTGATGTATTGATTTCCGTTGGTTGTACTGGACTTAAAAATTAAACGTGCCTAGAAAATTCAAGCGGCGGTGATGACTGATTCTCGTCGGTCTCTTTCTAATCTGATTTTCGTCTATTGTTAGATTTTCTAAGAAAATTTTTGTCATTAAAGATGTCGATTGAGTGAAATCAGAAGATTAAAGGAGCACATCTCAAAATGAAATGGATGTAAGGAAAAAAAGGGAAAATTTCAAATTTGTATTTTATTGCGGGACAAATTTATGCTTTGGAACAGATCATGCATCGTTGAGCTGGGTCTTAAATTTCAAGAATCCCGAATCTAATAGCCAGGTAGCCAAGTAGCCATGTGGATGTGGAGAATCCAAGAGTATCGAAGGGGATCATCACATGGAAAGGTCGATGCCTTGTTTATGCCTTGACCATTGGAGGGATGAAGAAGTCAAAAAAGAACAGATGGAAGCAGGCGGCATTAAAATCCTTATCGATTTAATGGAATCTTTAAATATAGTACCTACCCTGCAGCACATTTCTATCTAAAAACCTTTAAAAAATATGTGAAAATTAGAGGTGTTTTAATGCCATGTACTACTAATATATATATATAATAAAATAATATTGCGCTCTCTGGGACTCACTCCATATTCAAAATGGTGTTATGTACCGGAAGTTTGAGTTAAATGATGGGAAGGCATACCGATGCGGCTGGGGCTTCCAAGATCCCGGATCGCTGACTTACTTAAAAAATTGCATGGCAGTTCAACAGGAGGTCACCTCGGAATAACGAAAACTTTGTACATGAAAAGTTCGAAACGGTACTACTGGAGTAATGCAACAGCTGACGAGTAAGATTGGAGCCAATCATGCGATGCGTGCGCAGGTCGGGAAGGACCAATGAAACGCAACCGAGGGAAGGGGTAGCGTTACAGTGTAGTAGCGCCTTTTAAACACATTGTCTCTGACATCCTGGTATCTCTGCTACGAATAGCTGATGACAACAAATGCATCATCTTTGTCATTGCTTACCTCCTTAAGTGGCCTGAAGCGTATCGAATTCCAGATCAAAAGACTGCCACTGAAGTTTCAAGTGACGACTGACTCTACTCTGTGATGCTGGGGAAAGTGGTACGACTATTTTTGTGAAATGTTCCAGAAATCTGAAGTTTTTCTTTTGATAACATAAACTTTATCAACCTATCATTTCAGCTGTATGCATTCAATCTATTACGAACACATATATGTATATGTAGGACTATAAATGTCCGTTTCACTTTTCAAATTATTTCCACAAAATATTATTCCCCTGAATTATATTTGAAGAAATTAAATATGGAATGGCCTGCATGAATTTATGTATTTATGTTCTCACATTGTGAAAAGACAGCGGTATCTAGACCCATCAAATTTTGAATAGCGTACACTTCCATCTCATTATGGGCACATGGAAGCCCTAATTTAAAAATTGCTTTATTTCTAAATTATTTACACACAAATTTCACATTTTTCTATTTCACATTTTGTAAAACTATAACGAATTTTAACTGAACAATTTCAGAGTAATGGTAACGTCGTAAGAAAAAGAATATTCTTATCTGCAGCTCGCGAGAGTGTCTATCGGAATTTCTAAAAATATGCTGTTTGCAAATATGGTTTTCCCAAAGGGACATTAGCCGAAAGGCTCCCAAAACTTGTATGTATGTGTAAATGAAGAAAATTCCCATTTATAGTAATATAAAATCTGAAATCTTTCAGATTTTTTTAAATTTTCGTTTTAATTTGTTGATGCTCATAATGTCAAGTGCAACAAAACATTAGGAAGTACTCATTATTTGTTTGAACTCTAATGTTTTAAGTTACATCAGTTGAAGAATAATTAATTTGCATTTTCATAGTTTTTAATTTCAAATGTTTGAAATACCTTCAGTATATTCTAAAATTTCAACTTACATTTTACTTCTTTCTAACATTTCATAATCCTAATGCTTTTATTTTAAATTCCTTTTAAACACACTTTCTTTTATCTTCAGATATTACGTTTTAACTTATAAGACATAAGAACTATTAACGAACTTGAAATGAAAGTGGAAAAAGAAACTTGTACTGTTTGGTGAACGCAAAACTGAAAAAAAAATTATTCTATTGGTAAAGGCCATTATGGTCGATTGCCTCTAACTAAGTGATAAGACATAGACATAGAACTTCCGAGATCTTGGCTAATCAGGCTCAAAGCGATGGTTGCTAAATACATTTAAGATCACTGTTTTAGGGGCTGGGCTGCTACTGTTGTTTGCCATTTGTCTTCCCGATGTGTTCCGGACCTTTGTAATGCGAGTGAATACAATTCAGTTAATTTTAAAACTGTTATATAGTTTGATCGATTTGTAGAAGATAAAGCTACTATAGTGGCATTTCCAAATGACATTGTCAAACATCGAATTGAAGCCATGCACAGTCATAAAGAAGTTTTAACACAGCAACCCGAAATAGTAGTAGTAAATGTTTATAATTAGTGACTGTTGTTGCATTTTCACGTTTTAAAGATGAAGGTCTTTCAACGATGTTTTTAGTACAAATAAATTTAAGAACTTAATAAAAGTGGTTATTATTTTAAGGAGTTGGCTGCTTTATATCGCCTATTGCCTTCACAGCAGTCAAGTTTTTATAAACTGTGGGATGAATATTGTACTCGTAAAAATGTGAATGTGAAAAATGTGAATCAAATATTGCCTCTTCAGAATTTCTTTATTCAACAATAAAATTATGTTGAACCCGGCCACGTCTGTTTGGAAATCCAGCAATCCATCTACGCAATAAAGCCTTCACAGTTATTACAATGGAAAGAACCATTGCCAACGCATTGCAGCTATTCCTAAATTATTTCGGAATGGATATTTTCTCACATACCTATTCAAAAACGGATATTATATCACATTCCCAAACGGGTATTTTATCTAATATCCGTTTTACTCTACACGAATATTTATTTAACGGCCGGGAGATTTTTTTAATGGCCATTAGCCTTGTGCCATTACAAGGGACGGATCCGTTGCCTTTTTTGAAGGGACGGGCAGTTAGAATCATGCCTTCTTCGAGAATCTAACTCGGGCTCATCGTTACGGCAGTTAGAATCACTAACCGCTATACCGGCGGAATATGTTTGCCATTAAATTAAATTAAGATTTTCACCTGAGTTCACAGTACGTAGCACACCATCATCTTGTTATGCGATCTATTTTGTATGTTTTATGTATCGAGCAATAGAACATTATTCAGAGTTATATATTTGAATATTTGACTCATTATCTAAGATTCTGCGTCGGAGAAATTTAAAAAAAAAAAGCGTTTCCAAGGACGTTGTTATGCATATTGTGGCGCAGGTGGAATTTTTGGAACGCTTGGAGGCATAGAAAAGAGTTATATGTTTTATGTATGCGGTGTATATTTAGTTCTTGTCCGAAATGTAGTAACAAAACAATAGACTACAGTTCTAACCTTATCTACTAAAAAATAAAATGTATGTCATTTTTTTAACTTGTTGCACACAGTGTAAAAACAAGACTCAACTCATGCGGAATACATATATATGTTTAATTCTTTCTTTGAAATTTTAAAAATTCCATAATAAATGTCGATCGATCCCGATAGATGACATGATTATATGTAAATACATCTTTGTGAATCTATCGGCGCATAAATTGAACACGATCCTGTTCTACTCGAATACGGTTTGCGAAGCCTCTCCTACACGAACGCTGCTTTCACTCACTCGTAACAGAGTGAGTGAAATTAAAACAATTAAGTGTTTTTTTATTCTCAAATAATAGCTGAGAACTAATTTTTACATTTAAGCAAAAATCTAAAAATCGTATATGCATCGATTAAATTGTTGATACATTCATCTGCATTCGATATTCATACGGATATTTATTTTCAACTTCAAATACAAAATTATCATTTTCTTTATATTTGAAGGATTCTTGCTTTTGAATGGTGTATTTCGTGTCAAAAAAAAATAAATAAATAAAATTCCAAAACTTTTATTCATGTGAGAGGTTTACTTAAGCAATAAAGCACTTGAAAATTCAAAAATAATTAAGTAATTTTAAAAAACTTTAAAATTTGCTTATGAGCAGTAATCCTAATTAGGTACTAATTTATTTCCTTTTAGTGCTTGAGGGAGTATTTTTTACTTAAGTAGTAATTCTCTTGTTTGGCACCTTTGTAAAATGATCCCATTCTGCATCTCTTTGTGGTAGTATAACGGAAATTTTAATTCCGCTGGATGTTTCTCTTCAAAAACATGGGAAATTTGAAATATTTGATCAACGTATATTTGATTTTCTTTGAGAACCGGGATCATAAATATAATTTCCTATAACCAGAAAATATCTTATCAATTTTAATAGTAGCTTTACATAATTAGGAAATATTTATTCTGAACGAAGTAAGATTATTAATTCGAAAAATTGTAATTACAGTGCATCGCTTTAGCCCTTCATTCTAAATACGAAAATATGTCAGTTCGCTGAAATCCTATTAAATCATCATTATAATGGAAATGATTTCATTTGAGATATAAGGAGAATAAACTCTATTTTATTATTTCCGACTTTCTTTTTGAATTTGAAGTGGAAAGCGTTGTTGAATTTAATAAATGGATATTAGATAAAATACCCGTTTGGGAATGGGATATAATATTTGTTTGGGAATAGGTATGAGAGAAAATATCCATTCCGAAATAATCTAGGAATAGCTGCAATGCGTTTCCATTGTTATAACTGTGAAGGCTTTATTGTGTAGATGAATTGGTGGATTTCCAAACAGGGGTTGAACGGGTTGAACATAATTTTGTTGTTGGATAAAGAAATTCTGTAGAGGCAATATTTGATTCACACATTTTTACGAGTACAATATTCATCCCACAGTTTATAAAAGCTTGACTAGTCTAAATAGGTAAAATGCGGCAGCCAGCTCCTTAAAATAATACCCACTTTTTAAGTTCCTAAATTTATTTGTGCTAAAAACATAGTTGAAAGACCTTCATCTTTAAAACAGGAAAATGCAACAACAGTCACTATGACACCTTTACTACTAATATTTCGGGGTGCTGTGCTAAAACTTCTTTATGACTGTGCATGGCTTCAATTCCATTTTTAACAATGCCATTTGAAAATGCCCACTATAGTAACTTTATCTCCTACAAACCGATCAAAGTGAGTAAAAGTTCTAAACTTAATTGAATTGTATTCACTCGCATTACAAAGGTCCGAAACGCATCGGGAATGCAAATGGCAAACAACAGTGGCATCTCATGTTCTAAGAAAGTCGTGTTGTGGTGTATTTAATTATGGCAAAGCACACGAGGGCTATCTGCCTAATGAGATGGATGCCTTCACATAGCACTAAGAAAAAAGTGATCTTAAATGTATGTTAATAACCACCACTTAGCCTCAAAGAGGCAACGCGGTTTCGTTTAAGAATGAGCCCATGACGCCAAGTTTTGCAATTTTCCTAAAAATGTTCAGAATTTATACCATGGAAGAAGATGAAAAAACTGGTGGTCATCCATTTTGAGTTAATTCATATTAGGTACGAGATTGGATAAAATTAAATTTAAATTCATTACTTCTTTGAACCAAAGCTTGTTTCCAAAAATTCGATTTCAAATTTTACAACTAAACTAAAAATGCATATCTCGACTTAAATTTCAAAGAATAAATTTTTTCAGTTTTGTGTTCACTAAACAGTACAAGCTTCTTTTTCTCATTAAGTATTAATAGTTCTTATGTCTTATAAGTTAAAACGTAAAATCAGAAAATAAAATTATATGGTATACTAGAAAACGTGTTTAAAAAGAATTTGAAAATAAAGCATTAGGATAATTAAATTTTAGAAAGAAGTAAAATGTAAATTGAAATTTTAGAATATGCTGAAAGTATTTAAAACATTTGAAATTAAAAACTATGAAAATGCAAATTAATTATTCATAGTTTTATGCTTCAAACCGACGCTTCAAGTGATATAACTTAAAACATTAAAGTTCAAACAAATAATGAGTATTTCCTAATGTTTTGTTGCACTTGACATTTTGAGCATCAACAAATTAAAACAAAAATAAAGTTTAAATTTTAAAAAAATCTGAAAGAATCTGAAAAAAATCTGAAAAAATCTGAATCTTCATTTACACACACATACAAATTTCGGGAGCATTTCGGCTAATGACCCTTTGGGAAAAACATATTTGCAAACGGCATATTTTTAGAAATTCCGATAGACACTCTCGTGAGCAGCAGATAAATATATTATTTTTCCTACAACGCTACTCACTCTGAAATTGTTGAGTTAAAATTCGTTAAAGTTTTACAAAATGTGAAACTGACAATAAAACAATATCAAAATCCGGGCTTCCACGTGCCCATATTCAGAGGAAAGTCTACGCTATTCAAAATTTGATGGTTCTAGATACCGTTGTTATTTCAGTGTGAGAACATACATAAATTCATGCAGGCCCTTTCTTATTTAACTTCTTCAAATATAATTCATGGCAATAATACTTGGTGGCAACAATTTGAAAAGTGAAACGGACATTTATAGTCCATACAATTACACTCTATACATTTATAGTCCTACATATAAGTTTACGTTATCAAAAGAAAAACTTCAGATTTCTGGAACATTCCACAAAAATAGTGGTACCACTTTCCCCAGCATCACAGAGTAGAGTCAGTCGTCACTTGAAACTACGGTGGTAGCCTTTGTATCAGGAATTCGATACGCTTCAGGCCACTTAAGGAGGTAATTAATGACAAAGATGATGCATTTGTTGTCATCAGCTATTCGTGGCAGAGATCCCAGGATGTCAGAGACAATGTATTCAAAAGGCGCTGCTACACTGTAACGTTGCCGCTTTCCTCGGCTGCGTTTCATTGGTCCTCTCCGACCTGCGCAAAGATCGCAGGATCGGCACCAATTCTGCACATCAGCTCTTGCATTACTCCAGTAGAACCGTTTCGAACTTTTATGTACAAAGTTTTCGTTATTCCGAGGTGACCTCCTGTTGGACTGCTATGAAATTTTTTAAGCAAGTCTGCGATCCAGGATCTTGGAAGCACCAGCCGCATCGGTATGCCTTCCCATCATCTAACTCACATTTCCGGTACAAAAATCCATTTCGAATATGGAGTGAGTCCCAAAGAGCGCAATACTTTTTATTATATATATATTATTAGTATATGGCATTAACAATCATTAAAAAAACCCTCTATTTTGCACATATTTCTTTTCTTTCTTTCCGTTCTTTTGTTTTGTTCAAAGGGTAAAAACAAACTGAAAAATGAGAAATAGGTACTCTGAAACACACATTTTTGAAAAGGGTTTTAAATAGAAATGTGCTGGCGGGTAGGTATTATATTTAAAGTTTCCATTAAATCGATTAGGAGTTTAATGCTGCCTCCTTCCAGCTGGTCTTTCTTGACTTCTTCGTCCCTCCAATGGTCTCGGTCACGCGATGTTAAATTCGTAACTAGACGTACAACCGGATTAAGCAGCTCATATTTCGCTTCGATCCTCGAAAAACATCGACAGTTTTCTGGGCAGGGTCTTCTAGACTAGGCATCGAGCTTTCCATGTGATGATCCCTTCCGATGACGGATATTTATGTCATACTCTTAGATTCTCCACATCCACAAGGCTACTTGGCCACCTGACTATTAGATTCGGGATTCTTGAAATTTAAGAGCCAGGTTAACATTGCATGTTCTGTTCCGGAGCAAGAATTTCTACCGAAATAAAATTCAAATTTTAAACTTTCCTTTTTTTTCTTACATGCATTTCACCTTGAGATGTGCTCCTTTAATCTTCTGATTTCACTCAATCGACATCTTTACTGAAAAAATTATTCTTAGAAGATATATCAATAGACGAAAATCAGATTAAAAAGAGACAGACGAGAATCAGTCATCACCGCCGCTTGAATTTTCTAGCCACGTTTAATTTATAAGTGAATTACAACAAACGGAAATCAATTCATCAATTCATATAAGAAATTTCATTGTTACCAAAATGTAATGGTCGTGGTAAACGTGTAACACTTCTAAGAAGAAAATGCATTAATATTTTTCTTATAATATAAAATTTATCTCAAATTTGTTCTTGCAGATATTGGAAAGAGTTTTCCTTTAATTTGTTTACAGGTGTAATAGTTCCGCCGATTAGACCTGAATCACCACTTTTTACTCAAACACAGTGCAATATTCGCTTAAAATCGACAGTCATTGAACAAAGCAGTTTCTTTAAAAGCTATGCGAAGCATCCATCTCATGCATGTTGAAATGAGCTACGAAACATAATCGAATCATAATTTTTACCAGTTCCGTAATTTTCTAATGTAAATTGATATTTGAATTTTGGGACTCCAGGTAAATTTCATGATTCTATATGCTTTTCCAAAAATCTGTATAATGACTAACCTTCCTTATAAATTCCCTCCAAAAGAATTATCAACAAATTGCTTTTATATTTTATTTCTGCAACTTCGTTGAAGATGTTTAGAAATAATTTAAAGTATTTCATTGTGCAAAGATCAAGTGGATTCATTTTAGGTTGAGCTAAAAAAAATCATTCGCAATGTGGCAATGAAAGAGTGCAACTCAGCCTGAATTAAGATTCCAAAATCCTGAACATAAGGCACTCGCTTTTTACTCTTCCGCATAGATGGTTTGCTGTCGGCGGCTTTCTTCTTATTGCAAATCTATCAAAAATGCAAACATTTTTAAATAGGCACATATAAATGTGCCAAGTTGTTTGAGGCCGTAATATATTTACTGAAAATAAAATAAAGATTTAATTTGCCTCGGCTGCCAGTTTTCTATTCATTACAGATTAGCATTGTACTCAATTAAAATTCTTGCTCTTTTTTACGGATTCAACCTTCGACGACCAATACCATGAGTATGGCAAAGTCCTTTTTTATTACATATATATGTTGTCATATATTAATATATTACATATAGACATGTAGAGAGCAAGAGAGAAGTAGAGAGAGGGGGATGATTAGCATGTACATAAATATCCTCTGTTTGAGCAGCAACACTTACCCATAAATCCTGAGAAAGGAATTTTGAAGCATTTTAATAGTAAAAGAATATTGACGTGACACTGATGTAACAGAGATGAATGCGCGTAACGTTAAATAAATTTTTTGCAGACATTTGAACATTCCAAAAGATAAAATTAACTTTTATTTCCAAGTCGCAGTCATTTCATAAAATATTCCACAAGCACAAAGAAGCATTATTTAATCTTACATTTCAAACATAATTAACGCATAACTCACACATGATTAATATAGTGATGTCACAATTCAAACATAATTAACAGCTGATTAACACATTGATCTCACTATCCAAATATAATTTAGTTAAAGCATATATTGCTCAAACGCATTAAGATATGTTTTACATATCGTTTTCTTCTGATAATATATTATTGTGTGGGTACGGGTTCGTAATAGATTGAATACACTCGGGTACCATGATAGGTAGATAAAAGTTATTTTACCAAAAGAAACACCTCAGTATTCTGGAAGTTTCCAAAAAACATAGCAGTACAACTCTTCTCAGTATCACAAAGTATAATCAGTATTTAAACTAGGACTGTTAAACACAAAGTAATGCAAAGCGCATTTAACTTAAAATCGTCAGTCACTGACTGAGCACAGCGGTTCCTTTAAAAGCTATGCGAAATATCCATCTCATGCCCGTTGAATGAGCTATAAAACATAACCCTGTGATATCTCAGTAGTATGAATTCACTCTTACATATCCACCCTTCCAAAAGAAACAGGCTTGTCAATAGAAAATACTTTTTAGCGAAAGAATTAATGCAGTAGCAAGGAAATTTTATGTGTAAGAATAAAAAATATGTAAATAAAAATTATGAGATAAAAATATGTAAGTGAAAATCATAATTATAATTAGCAATAATTTTAAATTTTCGCTCTCTAATCTAAAATACGTAACAATTTTTTTAAGCTGCGTCGTTTGTAAATGAATCTATCTCGTATGGGTATCGTAGCGCTTACGACGTAGCTGATTCGGAACTGGAACTGGAAATTTCCAGAACTGAGACCTTTTGTTTCTCTTTAGCTACTGATATTAGAGAAGTTCTTTATCGTAGGGAAAATTACCAGTACGACGCAGCAAAAGTGCTTAAAATGAAAAACAAATATAATGTAACCACATTAACCATTAAAAATAAAACATTAAAAATTAAAACCATTAAAAATTACACATTAAAAATAAAAAAAAATAACTTTCAGTCATTGAAGGTATAAGGTTGAATTTTTGCTTGTCGCTATCAGAATTGTTCGCTTTAAGCGTCACTGCATTTTAATTGGCAGGTAATGGATGGCTAATCTAATTGGTAATTGATTGCCAATGGTAGTGATATACCAGTTTCAAATTTCCGAGTGACTTGGATTTTAGAGTTCAAATCAAGAAGATTTTTGATAGAGAATGTCGCATAATGACTTTTCCTGTCTAAGCAACTAAGAGTTAATAAAACCATATTGTAGTGAATTAGCTCTTTCCTTTTTTTATTAATACTATTAACTGCGAGACAGTTTCATTCCTAGTTTAATACGTTCTAGTACGTATCTTTTAAAATAAATGCACGCGTAATATATCAACAATCACCGCTATAGGAATAAAATTCGTTAACTTAAGATTTTCGATTTCAATCGCATTTACAATTTTCTTTCACTATTGGAAAGTTTTCTCGTAAAGCCAATTTTTTGGCTCGTGTTGAAATAGTGGTGGTGAGAATGCGAAAATGTTTTTGGTTGTTCTTTCAGAACATTTACGTCACCTCATTCTGTCTAACTAACCGCGTAGGGCAACTGCATTCGACAGTCGGAATGAGTCTTGCGGAACGCACGATAATCGCGCCGACCAGCGAAAGTTGGAGAGAGAAAACTCAGTTCTGATGCTTTCGTTGCATATTCTGGTTTACAGCTGGAATTAATTCCGCTTTTACTACAGCTTATCACGGAATCCCACGAAGGGCCTCTCACATAGAGGCTCATCAAATTAGTCCAAAATAAAGGTGTGTTCTTTAAGATAAAATACAGAAAAAGTAAGAAAACTTTGTGTGTGATTATGGCAAAGCCTCGAAGGCCTAAGGGGGATGCCTTCGTGGCCTAAGGGGAGGGATGCCTTCGTGGAGGACTTTCTAAGCGAAACTGGCTCGTATACACGTTTACACATGGAGAAAACCACGAAAACGCCCAAGCAGCCAGTCCGTTTGCGGCATTCGAACCTCGGACCGAACAAGCAGTGTTCAGCGACTTTACCACTCGGCCGCTGGTGGGCCTAAGAAAACTTTGAGACGCATTATGTCTGAATCAGTTCTGTTTAATTCTTGTTCTTACGTCACGAGAAACGCGATCACAAATTAGTGGCTGAGTTTATTATCATGTTAAAATAAGCACTCAGAATATATTGCACCGTTACTCCTGCTATTTTAAAGCGTGTGACGCATAGTTTTCAAAGTTAAATTACATTCTTTTAACAAGAAAAAGCACAGAAGAGCTCTCAGTGTGCAGAAAAATCTGCCCTGAGTGAGGGGGCTTCTAATACCATCCAGGGCGTATTAATGCTATACATCGGTAAAACCAACAAGTAAGCCTGGATTTGAAATCATGTCCAGTTACCAGTTTACCCTTTATTCTAAATACGAATATATCTGAAATCATCACTATAATGGAAATGATTTCATTTGAGATATAAAGAGAAAAATCTATATTTTATTATTTCCGACTTTCTTTCAGGATTTGAAGCGGAACCCGTTCTTAAATTTCATAAACGGATATTAGATAAAATACACGTTTGGGAATGTGATATATTATCCGTTTGGTAATACGTATGTGAGAAAATATCCATTCCGAAATAATTTAGGAATAGCTGCAATGCGTTAACAATAGTTCTTTCCATTGTAATAAATGTGAAGGCTTTATTGCGTAGATGGAATTTCAAACAGACGTGGCCGAGGTCAACATAATTTTATTGTTGGATAAAGAAATTCAGAAGACGTAATATTTGATTCACACATTTTTATGAGTACAATATTCATCCCACAGTTTATAAAAGCTTGACTAATCTTAAAGCAAATATTATATATTATAATATATTATAATTAAATATTGCATATTGATATAATAAACACTTTTATTAAGTTCCTAAATTTATTCCAAAGCTAAACACATCGTTGAAAGACCTTCATCTTTGAAACTGGAAAATGCAACAACAGTCACTAATTATGAAACCTTTACTACTACTATTTCGGAGTGCACTTGTAATTGTTCACGATCTGCCATTGGAAAAAAAACTATTTCGAGGTGCTGTGTTAAAATTTTTTTATGACTGTGCATGGCTTCAATTCCGTGTTTGACAATGCCATTTGGAAAATGCCCACTATTGTAGCTTTATCTTCTACAAAACTATGAGACTGAGTAAAAGTTTTGAAATTAACTGAATTGTCTTCATTCGCATTATGAATGTCCGAAATACAGCACGAAAGCAAATAGCAAACAACAGTGGCAGCCTAGCCACTAACGAAAGGGTGATCTCAAATGTATGTTAATAACCACCGCTTTGCCTTCAAGAGACAACGCGGTTTCCTATAAAAAATTGACCCTGTTTAGCCAAGTTCTCGGAAGTTCTCACAATTTTTCAGAATTTATACCACGGAAGGAGATGAAAAAAGCTGGTGGTCATCAAATTCGAATTAATTCATATTAAGTACCAGATTGGATTATATTTGAATTTAAATTCATTACTTCTTCGAACCAAAGCTTGTTTCCAAAAATTCGATTTCAAATTTTACAACTAAACTAAAAATGCATATCTCGACTTAAATTTCAAAGAATAAATTTTTTCAGTTTTGTGTTCACTAAACAGTACAAGCTTCTTTTTCTCATTAAGTATTAATAGTTCTTATGTCTTATAAGTTAAAACGTAAAATCAGAAAATAAAATTATATGGTATACTAGAAAACGTGTTTAAAAAGAATTTGAAAATAAAGCATTAGGATAATTAAATTTTAGAAAGAAGTAAAATGTAAATTGAAATTTTAGAATATGTGAAAGTATTTAAAACATTTGAAATTAAAAACTATGAAAATGCAAATTAATTATTCATAGTTTTATGCTTCAAACCGACGCTTCAAGTGATATAACTTAAAACATTAAAGTTCAAACAAATAATGAGTATTTCCTAATGTTTTGTTGCACTTGACATTTTGAGCATCAACAAATTAAAACAAAAATAAAGTTTAAATTTTAAAAAAATCTGAAAGAATCTGAAAAAAATCTGAAAAAATCTGAATCTTCATTTACACACACATACAAATTTCGGGAGCATTTCGGCTAATGACCCTTTGGGAAAAACATATTTGCAAACGGCATATTTTTAGAAATTCCGATAGACACTCTCGTGAGCAGCAGATAAATATATTATTTTTCCTACAACGCTACTCACTCTGAAATTGTTGAGTTAAAATTCGTTAAAGTTTTACAAAATGTGAAACTGACAATAAAACAATATCAAAATCCGGGCTTCCACGTGCCCATATTCAGAGGAAAGTCTACGCTATTCAAAATTTGATGGTTCTAGATACCGTTGTTATTTCAGTGTGAGAACATACATAAATTCATGCAGGCCCTTTCTTATTTAACTTCTTCAAATATAATTCATGGCAATAATACTTGGTGGCAACAATTTGAAAAGTGAAACGGACATTTATAGTCCATACAATTACACTCTATACATTTATAGTCCTACATATAAGTTTACGTTATCAAAAGAAAAACTTCAGATTTCTGGAACATTCCACAAAAATAGTGGTACCACTTTCCCCAGCATCACAGAGTAGAGTCAGTCGTCACTTGAAACTACGGTGGTAGCCTTTGTATCAGGAATTCGATACGCTTCAGGCCACTTAAGGAGGTAATTAATGACAAAGATGATGCATTTGTTGTCATCAGCTATTCGTGGCAGAGATCCCAGGATGTCAGAGACAATGTATTCAAAAGGCGCTGCTACACTGTAACGTTGCCGCTTTCCTCGGCTGCGTTTCATTGGTCCTCTCCGACCTGCGCAAAGATCGCAGGATCGGCACCAATTCTGCACATCAGCTCTTGCATTACTCCAGTAGAACCGTTTCGAACTTTTATGTACAAAGTTTTCGTTATTCCGAGGTGACCTCCTGTTGGACTGCTATGAAATTTTTTAAGCAAGTCTGCGATCCAGGATCTTGGAAGCACCAGCCGCATCGGTATGCCTTCCCATCATCTAACTCACATTTCCGGTACAAAAATCCATTTCGAATATGGAGTGAGTCCCAAAGAGCGCAATACTTTTTATTATATATATATTATTAGTATATGGCATTAACAATCATTAAAAAAACCCTCTATTTTGCACATATTTCTTTTCTTTCTTTCCGTTCTTTTGTTTTGTTCAAAGGGTAAAAACAAACTGAAAAATGAGAAATAGGTACTCTGAAACACACATTTTTGAAAAGGGTTTTAAATAGAAATGTGCTGGCGGGTAGGTATTATATTTAAAGTTTCCATTAAATCGATTAGGAGTTTAATGCTGCCTCCTTCCAGCTGGTCTTTCTTGACTTCTTCGTCCCTCCAATGGTCTCGGTCACGCGATGTTAAATTCGTAACTAGACGTACAACCGGATTAAGCAGCTCATATTTCGCTTCGATCCTCGAAAAACATCGACAGTTTTCTGGGCAGGGTCTTCTAGACTAGGCATCGAGCTTTCCATGTGATGATCCCTTCCGATGACGGATATTTATGTCATACTCTTAGATTCTCCACATCCACAAGGCTACTTGGCCACCTGACTATTAGATTCGGGATTCTTGAAATTTAAGAGCCAGGTTAACATTGCATGTTCTGTTCCGGAGCAAGAATTTCTACCGAAATAAAATTCAAATTTTAAACTTTCCTTTTTTTTCTTACATGCATTTCACCTTGAGATGTGCTCCTTTAATCTTCTGATTTCACTCAATCGACATCTTTACTGAAAAAATTATTCTTAGAAGATATATCAATAGACGAAAATCAGATTAAAAAGAGACAGACGAGAATCAGTCATCACCGCCGCTTGAATTTTCTAGCCACGTTTAATTTATAAGTGAATTACAACAAACGGAAATCAATTCATCAATTCATATAAGAAATTTCATTGTTACCAAAATGTAATGGTCGTGGTAAACGTGTAACACTTCTAAGAAGAAAATGCATTAATATTTTTCTTATAATATAAAATTTATCTCAAATTTGTTCTTGCAGATATTGGAAAGAGTTTTCCTTTAATTTGTTTACAGGTGTAATAGTTCCGCCGATTAGACCTGAATCACCACTTTTTACTCAAACACAGTGCAATATTCGCTTAAAATCGACAGTCATTGAACAAAGCAGTTTCTTTAAAAGCTATGCGAAGCATCCATCTCATGCATGTTGAAATGAGCTACGAAACATAATCGAATCATAATTTTTACCAGTTCCGTAATTTTCTAATGTAAATTGATATTTGAATTTTGGGACTCCAGGTAAATTTCATGATTCTATATGCTTTTCCAAAAATCTGTATAATGACTAACCTTCCTTATAAATTCCCTCCAAAAGAATTATCAACAAATTGCTTTTATATTTTATTTCTGCAACTTCGTTGAAGATGTTTAGAAATAATTTAAAGTATTTCATTGTGCAAAGATCAAGTGGATTCATTTTAGGTTGAGCTAAAAAAAATCATTCGCAATGTGGCAATGAAAGAGTGCAACTCAGCCTGAATTAAGATTCCAAAATCCTGAACATAAGGCACTCGCTTTTTACTCTTCCGCATAGATGGTTTGCTGTCGGCGGCTTTCTTCTTATTGCAAATCTATCAAAAATGCAAACATTTTTAAATAGGCACATATAAATGTGCCAAGTTGTTTGAGGCCGTAATATATTTACTGAAAATAAAATAAAGATTTAATTTGCCTCGGCTGCCAGTTTTCTATTCATTACAGATTAGCATTGTACTCAATTAAAATTCTTGCTCTTTTTTACGGATTCAACCTTCGACGACCAATACCATGAGTATGGCAAAGTCCTTTTTTATTACATATATATGTTGTCATATATTAATATATTACATATAGACATGTAGAGAGCAAGAGAGAAGTAGAGAGAGGGGGATGATTAGCATGTACATAAATATCCTCTGTTTGAGCAGCAACACTTACCCATAAATCCTGAGAAAGGAATTTTGAAGCATTTTAATAGTAAAAGAATATTGACGTGACACTGATGTAACAGAGATGAATGCGCGTAACGTTAAATAAATTTTTTGCAGACATTTGAACATTCCAAAAGATAAAATTAACTTTTATTTCCAAGTCGCAGTCATTTCATAAAATATTCCACAAGCACAAAGAAGCATTATTTAATCTTACATTTCAAACATAATTAACGCATAACTCACACATGATTAATATAGTGATGTCACAATTCAAACATAATTAACAGCTGATTAACACATTGATCTCACTATCCAAATATAATTTAGTTAAAGCATATATTGCTCAAACGCATTAAGATATGTTTTACATATCGTTTTCTTCTGATAATATATTATTGTGTGGGTACGGGTTCGTAATAGATTGAATACACTCGGGTACCATGATAGGTAGATAAAAGTTATTTTACCAAAAGAAACACCTCAGTATTCTGGAAGTTTCCAAAAAACATAGCAGTACAACTCTTCTCAGTATCACAAAGTATAATCAGTATTTAAACTAGGACTGTTAAACACAAAGTAATGCAAAGCGCATTTAACTTAAAATCGTCAGTCACTGACTGAGCACAGCGGTTCCTTTAAAAGCTATGCGAAATATCCATCTCATGCCCGTTGAATGAGCTATAAAACATAACCCTGTGATATCTCAGTAGTATGAATTCACTCTTACATATCCACCCTTCCAAAAGAAACAGGCTTGTCAATAGAAAATACTTTTTAGCGAAAGAATTAATGCAGTAGCAAGGAAATTTTATGTGTAAGAATAAAAAATATGTAAATAAAAATTATGAGATAAAAATATGTAAGTGAAAATCATAATTATAATTAGCAATAATTTTAAATTTTCGCTCTCTAATCTAAAATACGTAACAATTTTTTTAAGCTGCGTCGTTTGTAAATGAATCTATCTCGTATGGGTATCGTAGCGCTTACGACGTAGCTGATTCGGAACTGGAACTGGAAATTTCCAGAACTGAGACCTTTTGTTTCTCTTTAGCTACTGATATTAGAGAAGTTCTTTATCGTAGGGAAAATTACCAGTACGACGCAGCAAAAGTGCTTAAAATGAAAAACAAATATAATGTAACCACATTAACCATTAAAAATAAAACATTAAAAATTAAAACCATTAAAAATTACACATTAAAAATAAAAAAAAATAACTTTCAGTCATTGAAGGTATAAGGTTGAATTTTTGCTTGTCGCTATCAGAATTGTTCGCTTTAAGCGTCACTGCATTTTAATTGGCAGGTAATGGATGGCTAATCTAATTGGTAATTGATTGCCAATGGTAGTGATATACCAGTTTCAAATTTCCGAGTGACTTGGATTTTAGAGTTCAAATCAAGAAGATTTTTGATAGAGAATGTCGCATAATGACTTTTCCTGTCTAAGCAACTAAGAGTTAATAAAACCATATTGTAGTGAATTAGCTCTTTCCTTTTTTTATTAATACTATTAACTGCGAGACAGTTTCATTCCTAGTTTAATACGTTCTAGTACGTATCTTTTAAAATAAATGCACGCGTAATATATCAACAATCACCGCTATAGGAATAAAATTCGTTAACTTAAGATTTTCGATTTCAATCGCATTTACAATTTTCTTTCACTATTGGAAAGTTTTCTCGTAAAGCCAATTTTTTGGCTCGTGTTGAAATAGTGGTGGTGAGAATGCGAAAATGTTTTTGGTTGTTCTTTCAGAACATTTACGTCACCTCATTCTGTCTAACTAACCGCGTAGGGCAACTGCATTCGACAGTCGGAATGAGTCTTGCGGAACGCACGATAATCGCGCCGACCAGCGAAAGTTGGAGAGAGAAAACTCAGTTCTGATGCTTTCGTTGCATATTCTGGTTTACAGCTGGAATTAATTCCGCTTTTACTACAGCTTATCACGGAATCCCACGAAGGGCCTCTCACATAGAGGCTCATCAAATTAGTCCAAAATAAAGGTGTGTTCTTTAAGATAAAATACAGAAAAAGTAAGAAAACTTTGTGTGTGATTATGGCAAAGCCTCGAAGGCCTAAGGGGGATGCCTTCGTGGCCTAAGGGGAGGGATGCCTTCGTGGAGGACTTTCTAAGCGAAACTGGCTCGTATACACGTTTACACATGGAGAAAACCACGAAAACGCCCAAGCAGCCAGTCCGTTTGCGGCATTCGAACCTCGGACCGAACAAGCAGTGTTCAGCGACTTTACCACTCGGCCGCTGGTGGGCCTAAGAAAACTTTGAGACGCATTATGTCTGAATCAGTTCTGTTTAATTCTTGTTCTTACGTCACGAGAAACGCGATCACAAATTAGTGGCTGAGTTTATTATCATGTTAAAATAAGCACTCAGAATATATTGCACCGTTACTCCTGCTATTTTAAAGCGTGTGACGCATAGTTTTCAAAGTTAAATTACATTCTTTTAACAAGAAAAAGCACAGAAGAGCTCTCAGTGTGCAGAAAAATCTGCCCTGAGTGAGGGGGCTTCTAATACCATCCAGGGCGTATTAATGCTATACATCGGTAAAACCAACAAGTAAGCCTGGATTTGAAATCATGTCCAGTTACCAGTTTACCCTTTATTCTAAATACGAATATATCTGAAATCATCACTATAATGGAAATGATTTCATTTGAGATATAAAGAGAAAAATCTATATTTTATTATTTCCGACTTTCTTTCAGGATTTGAAGCGGAACCCGTTCTTAAATTTCATAAACGGATATTAGATAAAATACACGTTTGGGAATGTGATATATTATCCGTTTGGTAATACGTATGTGAGAAAATATCCATTCCGAAATAATTTAGGAATAGCTGCAATGCGTTAACAATAGTTCTTTCCATTGTAATAAATGTGAAGGCTTTATTGCGTAGATGGAATTTCAAACAGACGTGGCCGAGGTCAACATAATTTTATTGTTGGATAAAGAAATTCAGAAGACGTAATATTTGATTCACACATTTTTATGAGTACAATATTCATCCCACAGTTTATAAAAGCTTGACTAATCTTAAAGCAAATATTATATATTATAATATATTATAATTAAATATTGCATATTGATATAATAAACACTTTTATTAAGTTCCTAAATTTATTCCAAAGCTAAACACATCGTTGAAAGACCTTCATCTTTGAAACTGGAAAATGCAACAACAGTCACTAATTATGAAACCTTTACTACTACTATTTCGGAGTGCACTTGTAATTGTTCACGATCTGCCATTGGAAAAAAAACTATTTCGAGGTGCTGTGTTAAAATTTTTTTATGACTGTGCATGGCTTCAATTCCGTGTTTGACAATGCCATTTGGAAAATGCCCACTATTGTAGCTTTATCTTCTACAAAACTATGAGACTGAGTAAAAGTTTTGAAATTAACTGAATTGTCTTCATTCGCATTATGAATGTCCGAAATACAGCACGAAAGCAAATAGCAAACAACAGTGGCAGCCTAGCCACTAACGAAAGGGTGATCTCAAATGTATGTTAATAACCACCGCTTTGCCTTCAAGAGACAACGCGGTTTCCTATAAAAAATTGACCCTGTTTAGCCAAGTTCTCGGAAGTTCTTACAATTTTTCAGAATTTATACCACGGAAGGAGATGAAAAAAGCTGGTGGTCATCAAATTCGAATTAATTCATATTAAGTACCAGATTGGATTATATTTGAATTGAAATTCATTACTTCTTCGAAGGAAAGCTTGTTTCCAAAAATTCGATTTCAAATTTTTCAACTAAACTAAAAATGCATATCTCGACTTAAATTTCAAAGAATAATTTTTTTCAGTTTTGCGTTCACCAAACAGTACAAGCTTCTTTTTTTCTCATTAAGTATTAATAGTCCTTATGTCTTATAAGTTAAGACTTAAAATCAGAAAATAAAATAATATGGTATCCTAGAAAACGTGTTTAAAAGGAATTTAAAAATAAAATATTACAATTAATAAATTTTAGAAAGAAGTAAAATGTAAATTGAAATTTTAGACTATACTGAAAGTATTTAAAACATTTGAAATTAAAAACTTTGCAATTAATGCAGATTAAATATTCATACTTTTATGCTTCAAATCGACTCGTCAAGTGATATAATTTAAAATATTAAATTTCAAACAAATAATGAGTACTTCTTATGTTTTGTTGCACTTGACATTTTCAGCACCAACAAATTAAACCAAAAACTAAATTTAAATTAAAACAAAATCTGAAACATTTCAGATTTGATACTACGCTAAATGTGAGTTTTCTTCATTTACGCACACATACAAGTTTCGGGAGCATTTCGACTAATGTACCTTTGGGAAAAAATATTTGTAAACAAATTTATTTATTAGAATATTTTTTAGAAATTCTGATAGACACTCTCGCGAGCTGCAGATAAAAATATTATTTTCCTTACAAAGTTACCACTACTCACTCTAAAATTGCTCAGTTAAAATTCGTGAACGTTTTAAAAAGTGTGAGGTAGACAATAAAGTAATTTCTAAATTGGGGCTTTCCCACCCATATTCAGGTGGTGTTGGTGTATTGAGAATACGGCGAAGCACAATCGGGCTATCTGCCTAAGGGGAGGGATGCCTTCCTGGAGGACTTTCTAAGGGAAACTGGCTCGTATACACGTTACACAGGGGGAAAACCACGAAAACGCCCATGCAGCTAGCCTGTTAGCGGGATTCGAACCTCGCACCGAACTACCAGTGGTCAGCGGTTTTATCGCTCGGCCGCCGGTGGGCTCCCATATTCAGATGGAAGTCTACACTATTCAAAATTTGATGGATCTAGATACCGTTGTTTTTCTACAGTGTGAGAACAGATAAATTAATTACCCTTCCTTATTTAATTTTTTCAAATATAATTCAGGGCAATAATATTTGGTGGCAACAATTTGAAAAGTGAAACGGACATTTATAGTCCATACATTTATAAACTATACATTTATAGTTCTACATATACATATTAATACTGTTGCTTGCGTATGCCTTCGTAATAGATTGAATGCATACAGCTCGAATGATAGGTTGATAAAGTTTATGTTATCAGAAGAAAAATTTCAGATTTCTGGAACATTTCACAAAAATAGTCGTACCTCTTTCCCCAGTATCACAGAGTAGAGTCAGTTGTCACTTGAAACTACAGTGGCAGCCTTTTGATCAGGAATTCGATACGCTTCAGGCCACTTGGAGAGTAAATCAATGACAAATGTGATGCATTTGTTGTCATCAGCTATTGGTGGCAGAGATCCCAGGATGTCAGAGACAATGTCTTCAAAAGGCGCTACTACACAGTAACGTTGCCTCTTCCCTCGGCTGCGTTTCACTGGTTTCTGGTTCTGGAGGAGCTTTGAAAAGCATCGGTATTTCTTTATCAGTATCGGGGCCACAAACCAAGGAAGCAGGAAAGGATGCGTGCGTCGAGATCTCTTATTTTACCGGAAAGCTTGAAAGAATCTCGGAACCCATAACTTTCTCGTGTTGTAAAGGGAGGTATGATATTCATCCCTTGTCTAGGATAAAAAATACACTTTTATGTGGTTTAGTGACCATGAACCTAATACGAGCAAAATGTTAAGGTGGCGAATATTTTTCTAGTTCTAGATTGAGCGCGTCTTGAGGTAAATGACTATGCTTATTTTTTTTAGTAATTTTACTATTTTTTACTACAGTGGAACCTCGAGATACGAGCACCTCTAAATACGAGAAATTCGACATACGAGGAAAGTATGAGCGTAAAATGAGTCCCTAAATGCGAGCATTGACTCGAGTAATGAGCAATGAACCAGCCTGTTGGTATGCGTGGCGCCATTTCCCGATTCAGCTCGACTGGGGGAATCCCCTCGTCAGATCACTCAGTGATCCTTGATCTACACGTTTTTGCGCTTGTTAATTAATTGTTTTTACATTTAACGTGAAACTAATTATTTCAAGATTCCTCTCAAGAAGACTGTTGCCTCAGATAGTGCTGCAGAGAAAAATAAGGAAGCATGGTTGTTGAAATTAAGAAATCATAAATAAACAAGCGTGCTATAAGAGTGGCGGAAAAGGCGAAGACTTACGGTCTTTCGATACCGATGATTTGCATTCTTCTGGAAAAGCAGGAAGAAATTAAGAAACTTGATGTAACCAAAGAATTTACCGTTACTTCCAAGCACCGTCCTAAACTCCTTGATGTTGTTGGTGTAGATTAACGAGAAGCAGTTAAAATGTCAGTATGGTAAGCTATCATTGGCCGGAGGCTACCATAAAGGTAAACTGCAGGGTTATGTTATTTACCAGTGTTATTTATTAGAAAAATTTATTTAAATGTTGATATATTCAGTGGGGAAATTGTGTCTAGATACAAGAAATTTGCTATACCAGCTCAATGCTGCAGCGAAATAAACTCGTATCTCGAGGTTCCACTGTATCATTATTAATTTTCTATTCATATTGTTTTTACTTTTTTTTTACTTATTTTTCACTTGTTAACTATGATTCTAGTTATTTTGTTAAATTCCTCAGTGTAGGACTTTTGATAATTATTTAAGTAAAAAAAGAAGCGTGAAAAACGCGGGGAAATTTGACAGAAGACTGGCTTTATATTCCACGGCATTTTGCGCTCCAGGTATTGATTTCATTAATTTGAGTGTTACAAGAGTCCATTGCTCATCAGCGTAAAAAAGTCTGTCATGTAAATATTCCATCCACTGTTTACGAATGTTTCGAAAAAAAGTGTTATTTTATTAAATGCGTAATATACAGTACACGCCTGCAAAATC
Organism: Stegodyphus dumicola; assembly: GCF_044657685.1. Lineage (NCBI taxonomy): Eukaryota > Metazoa > Arthropoda > Arachnida > Araneae > Eresidae > Stegodyphus > Stegodyphus dumicola. The sequence continues at coordinate 259,485,814 of NC_140771.1, read as the reverse complement.
TATAAGCTTCACGTTATAATAATTGTGGCTATTTTACTTTATAATAGATCTAAATTTTAACGCTTAAATGGATTCTAATTTATATTTTCTTTAAGAATTAGCAATATTTTTATAGTTACGAAAATGTGAATTTACGCCTTGCGTTACTCTGCTTCTGTTTATGCTTCGAAATGTCTGAAAATTTCCAATGAACTTGCATAACTGCTTTTATAAGAAACTATTTCGTCTCGTCTGTGTTTGAGATTTCATTAAATTCTATTTCACTGAACATTCTGTAGCTGAAAAATACCATCAATAAATTGCAATCAAAAGGGAAAGTATATGAATATTTTCAGAAACAAAAATAAATAAAATAATTAATCAAGATTTAATAGTGTCAGATAACATAAAGTGTCCCTGCTTTTGCTAAAATATAAGGAGAAAACTTTGTAGGAAACTGCATAAGAAAATATTTAGTGAGAAATAAATTTAAATACACTGTGAAGCTTAACGAAGAAAAGTGAATCCAAAATGAGTTATATTTTCGTTTATCCCACTGAAAAATCATCTTAAGATACTAAAAATACATCTTAAGATAAATGCTGGTACATTTACGGCTGCAATGTCACATTTTTATACGGTGCTTTTAAATTTTATCTTCAACTAAAAACTTTAATAAAAACAATCTCCCCCTTTTTCCCCGTTTCTTGGTGAATTTCCTTTATATCGTTTTAGGTTTCAGAGATATGCATAACCACGGCTTTCTAGTAAAATAAGAATTTATAAATAATTTAAAATAACATATTTTGCGGTATTTTTGCATATAAGGTTAGGTTAGGTTATTCAATTACGGCAAAGCCTCGAGGGCCATCTGCCTAAGGGAAGAACTGCCTTCGTGGAGGACTTTCTAAGGAAAACTGGCTCGTATACACGTTACACATGGAGAAAACAACGAAAATACCCATGCAGCCAGCCCGTTCGCGGGATTCGAACCTCGGACCGAACTACCAGTGTTCAGCGACTTTACCGCTCGGCCGCTGGTGGGCCTTTTTTGTATATAAGAGAACCCGCTTCTAGCAACACGTGACTAACAGCTTTTGGAAAATTAAAAGCTTTTCTTCAGTTCTGGTTACGCATGCAAATCTTCACGTTCTTTGAATAGTTTAATGTAAACTTTTAATATATTTGCTGTTAAATTATACTGAAGAAGAAAATTGTGTGCTCCTGTTTTCGAATTATGTTAATAAATACCGGTTCTTTTACAAAGTGCAATGTCACAGTTTTAAAGGATATTTTTACTTATAGCTTCAGTTCATAAATTTTGATATTAGGACAAATATATACCCACTGGCAAGATCATTTATGTAACATAATACGTGAATTATTTGATTATAGCAAAGGACGGGTGGGCTGCCTGCCTAAGGAGAATGCCTTCTTGGAGGGATCTTTAAGGTAAGTTAGTTAGTATCTTTTTTAAACAGAGGACATATCATGAACACGCCCATGCGTTCAGCCCGTCTGCCTAGAACCGAGCTCAGGTCGAAGTACCAGTGTTCAGCAACATTATTGCTCGGTCGCTCATAGGTTCATTTAGCTTAATAAGACATCAATACTGTTTTCACATCATCTCAAAATACGTTTGCAAGTTTTATTGTTTTGCAACTAGTTGAATTTGAACAGAAATCCACGTTCACATTAAAACTTTGAAAGAGCGATTAAAGGGCCGCATACCTTGATGCATATGTAATTCTACCGCATGCAGCAGTACTTCCCTGTAACCTGAAATACTCCCACACTTGGTTCATGTTTTTGTCAATTTCTCATTCTTATTTTTGTCATTTTGAGCATTAAGTTCTTATTTTTATCACATATTTATCGCAGTTGACCAAAGAAATTTTTTCAAATTCAAGTTATACTATCAATTTTATATCTGTCTGTTGCAAACACACAACTTTGTTTATTTTCAGAACATATTTTTTGCTGTCATACTGCATGAATATTTATAATTTTTAACGCACATTTTAATAAAATAGAGAACAATTAATATAACTGAATATATTGAAAAATACACATCAAGACTTGGAAATAAGGGTATTATACAATATTACATTAAGACACTATCATAGTATGTTTTTACCACCGTCGAATTTCCATAAATAATACTCAAAGTTCTCGCTCATACTCCGATTTAAAACATAGCAAGATGTTCCGTGCGTGGAGTTTCAAATTAAAAGCAAGTTTAGCTCGAGTTGGATGTCAGTACTTTTTTCAAGATACAAAGAGTGAAATTTAGTTTTTGCAAAAATTAATTCATTTCTGAATAGGAAACAAAATGTTGTTTTTCTTCTAAATTAACATTATACAACAGTTTATTTTTCTAAACTTTAACCTTTCTAACGTTTTAAGCGGTAAGGTTATCAGTAAAAATGATGTTATAGAACCGAGTATTTAATTCCAAGATACTTAAACTCACAAAGATGAGACAAATTGCTTATCCTTAGGTTAAAAATAGTGGAAAGCCGCGTCGTTCTTTTACAGTAGTTAGGAACAGCCGAACACCATAGCGCGAAGTGTGTTAGTAGGCGGAACCTAGTGCATCAACTGAATGAAGAAGGTATAGAGGTAATTATTGCAAATTAAAATAAAAAATGTAATTTAGTGACCAACTGTAACTTCTTAATTTTTTTTATTTCTTTATTCCTTTTCCTTGACGAGAAATTTCAACGTTTTTTCAATTTAGACGATATACACGGAATATCACAATTTACGTTAAATTATAGAATAATTAAAGCCCATCGAAGAATCGAAAAACATGTACTCATAAGTGAAAAAAATTACTTAAATATTACAATTATGGGGAATCAGCAGGAACGTTGAAACTGATAGTAAGTTTGAATAACTATTGGGTAGTTGTCGGCTAACTGCTGTCGGTTAAGTGGCTGTCATCTAAATATCAGAGACGGCATTAGATCTACCAGACCTTTCGTGTCCCGTTCATATTCTTTATTTAATATAGGTTATTACCAAATTGCTGCCCACCAGATTTTTTACGTCTCCTTTCGCCATATAAAATTTTGGAAATTTCTCTCATAAACGACATATACCGCAAATAAAAATTTTCCTATAGAATAAAACTGCATTGCTTCTATGGACAAAGCAGTGGTTTTCGAACATGTAATTAAATAATTGTGTGCATTGTAGCTAAGATGTCTTTAGAATGTTGTTCGCTGGCAGACGCATTCACGATGTATTGCCAGACTTTTGTTGTTTGAAAAATAATTGTGAGTGAAGTCAATTTCTTTTATCAAATATATGCTTAAACCGGCACGTTTTCCAATTTCAGGATTTTATTTCGCTAAATGAAGTAATGTATAAATCAAAACTTTTAAATAGCAGTAGAGATTACTATTCATTTTCTCCAACCATAAATTCGGACTTTTAGTAGCGTTTTCTATTTGTACTTTGCAGGAAAATTTCGGCTTTATAATTAAAAACTGCCAATTGTTATGTTATTGTTATTAATTAAAATTGCCAATGATGAGTGATAATGCCAAAAAATTTTGATAGGATTTAAAATTTCTAGACTATTTGTACAAATACAGCTGCACGCATGCATAAATAATTGCATAAAATTTACCCCTAAACACCATTTCCAATATTGTTATAGTGAAAATCATGATACCAATAATTGTTATAGAAAAATCATATGGTTTCCTACTCTGTTGACATAACACTTAAAATTTTTTAACAGTAATATACTAATATCTATAAGCCCTGTACATTTTGCGTTGTGTTTTCGGATTAACCCTGAAATCAACTTGAGAATGAGACGGGTGAAAATCATGAGCACACACACAAAAATTTAACCTTTGAATGATCTAGAAAAACTTATTTATTTAACTATTAATGCCAATTATAAATATATATATATCCATTAGTTAAAAAAATATCAAAATATATTCAACAAAATTTGAACTATTGTTTTACACATTTTACATCCTTGTAATTACTATTAAATTTAATATTGCAAATCTGGTAAAACATACCAAAATAAACTATAAATTTAAGAACACTACCCTCCTCGGGGAGAAAATAATAAAAAAAAATTAACAAGCTACACTTTCTACTTCACACAGAATTCATCTATACAACAAAAATTATTGCTTAATATTGCACTCAATATAATCATTTAAATACTATTATTGCACATAATAATTTTTATTATTCAATTTTTTTTTCTTAGATTAATTAAATATGGTTTTAACCGGATAAGATAAGTAATGACACATTTACTATTCTACAAACAAGTTCGTCCTGAGAAACAAGAATGCTCTAATACAAGCACTATTTCAAATCATCCTCACCAATGAGTAATTAAAAAAAAAAACATTAAAGTAAATAATTTCCTGAAGAACTTAATTTTCTTAACCATTAAGTTAAGTTACAATAATTTTAATAAGGTTATAAATCTTTATTCCATTTAATGCTTTTACTTGATTGATACACCAAAGAAAAATGATTTCTATAGAGTTAGGATAAAGTTATCAACTACAAAAAAAAATTTAGGGTTCAACAAATTAACAAATTAAGTTAATTCAATCATTTTAACTGCAGAAATCTATAATATTTAACTAACCAAGAATTAACCAAAAAGAAAAAGGAACTTATCTGTTAAGGATCATCAAACAAAAGAAATCCATCGAAGGTCATGAGGAATGCTGGCAGCCTGTTGAATGAAAAAAAAAAAAAAATGTTCGTCGAACAGTTTGGATTCAATTACTGTAGCCTAGAAGTTCTAGTAGATTTTAGGATGAACAATTGAGGTTCCAATACGGCAAGATAAGTGAAATACAGTGCTGGCGGCCTGTTGAATGGAAAAAAATGTTCGTAGAACAGTATGGATTCCTTACGGTAGCCTTGAAGTTCTAGTAGAATTTAGGATGAGCAAATGAGGTTTCCCAAAACAACGGTTTTAAATTATTCATTATGGTAGCCTTGAAGTTCTGGTAGAATTTAGGATGAGCAAATGAGGTTTCCAAAAACAACGGTTTAAAATTAACGCTCTGGTCTCGAGTGAAGCGAAGAATCAATGGTGCGCATCATTTTTCTAGAAATTTACTTCTGTATATTTTCCTTGTGATACACAAACACACACAACAAAAACTGATGAAAGAATTTCGATTTTTTTTTTTTTTGAAGACATAGATGCCCATACCTACGGCCCGCGCTCCACAGCGCTTAGCCAAGAGGCCCGTAGGCCTATCGGGGAGAAGCTCCATTTTCTTCGTCGGAGTCAGCTGTCGCCTCCGGCCAATTCAAAGGGCAACAGAAGTAAAGTGCAAAAAGTGTCAAAAAGTCAGCTCGTCCCCTAAAACAACCCGTTAAAAGGGAGAGCGCCGGACTGCCAAGTTGACGCAACCCATTTTTTCGCCGAAAGTTGAAATAGTTGCAACCACAGCATACCCTCATGTTATCAAACTCGCCAAAACCACTATTTTGAAACCTCAACGGAAAATCCAAGTCGCCAAACCCTCGCCAAATAACTGCCACTTGCAACCGGGGGAGATTAGGAATTTCAACAACCCTGCAAGGGTCCCAACGAAAGAACGCTGAAAACTCGCAAAAAGTGACTTTTCAACCGGAAAGAAGGCATTTCATCCCCCGTTAACTAAATCACAAGCGAAACGAAGAAAATCTACTAATTAAAGCTCATAACTGAAATGCAATTAAAGTTAGAAAAATGAAAGTTATGCCAAATTAAAGAGCTAATTTTTCTGCAACTAATGATATTAAATACTAAGAAATCAAATTAATTTTTGACATGAAAAACTGAGTTTATTACGCAGAAACAAAAATACTTATCCATTGTCTGCATGTACAAGATTGAAGACGCAGTTCGCGTAAACTCGGAAAGCCAAAATATATTACACTAGAATTAATAGGCCCAAAAAGAATATAACCAAACTTGTGTAGCTCAAATTTTGAATAATTATAACTTTAAAATTTTGATTTTTATTAATCACTTAATTAAATTAAATTCGCTACACAACAATATCAAGTATTCTCCATCGAATGAAGGCCCACCAGCGGCGCGTCTTGTTGTATAAACGGTCATTTTACTTACAGTCTGAAAAGTTTTTTCATTACACCCAAAGGGGCGTTCCTTTAACATTTTTTGTGTTACCTTTATTTATTAAATATCATAATCTTTGCACTTAAATCATAAAATTCAATTCAACAGCAATATCGCAAAATAATTTTAAAATGGGTAAAGCTTTAGAATTTCCGATACACAAACCTCGTGCGCTGGAGATATTTTTTTTTCCTAAAGTGTTGCCGTTGCTCGCTTTGAAATCGTTCAGATTATTAATCATAAATTCGTTAGTGTTACAAAATATGAGATCGATCATAAAATAAACTTCAAATTCCACGTTTCGCCTTCCATATGACCATATTCCATAGAAGATTAAGTTATTCAAAATTTGATGGCTCTAGGTACCGTTGTTTTATCCCAATGCGAGAAACATACATACATTTATGGAGATTCTTCGTTACTTAATTTCTTTAACTATAACAGAGGGAGATAATATTTGGTGGCCACACTGCAAAAAGTCAACCAATATTTATAGTGAACAAACTTAAAATGTCAAAACGATATTAATAGTCCTTCAGGGCAAATTGCCCCTTAGGACTAAAAATAAAAAGTCGTCTGCAACTTTAACTTTCCATGGCAACGTTAATCGTTTCTTTTTCTTGATCGTGCTCCCGCATTAGAAAAGTACAAGTAAAACATGTCACAAAACGATATACTTTTCACGAAAATGAATTTGTCTTGTAGGAATGAAGCTTATGCAGGTTGGGCTGTCAAATACTTCGGAAATTGCGTTCTTAAAATTAAAAAAAAAATCAAATTCCTTAATGAAATTCGTCTGACATAGAAACAAGTTTCCATCCGATGATGCCACCGATATTTAAACTTATATTAACATTTTTGAGATTGTAATTATTATGATAAAAATTATTTAACCAATTTGTTAGTCACTAGTTTCCTCATATACTCATGTGATTTATGTATTTTAAAATTACAAGCAGCTTTACCATTCTATTGTAACCTTTCTCTTTTGTTTTGAATGAAACTGCTTTACCTATTTTAGGCAGAACGGTGGCTTTGGAATTAAAATGAGTTTCTCTTATGTCTACTGCTTTAATTTTGCTTGAATTATTTCTTCAGTTTGCTTTTCACTACAAACGCGTACAGGAAGGTAATTCAGAAATCAGATTTTGAATGTGTTTGACTGTTCAAAGATGGCTGATTATTTTTTAATTAGATGTTTCTCACTGGAAAATAAAATAGTGTGCAAGAAGTGACAATAATTAAATATTAAAGCAGTGGAGATTTTTAGGACGAATTTGTTGGTATACAAGTAAATAAAATGCTTGCACAAATGAATAAAATAATCCTCATAGTTACCATTTCGATGTTTCATATACAGAAATTTTGGCTGTGACCTAATAATAATTTAGAGTTGCCCTCTTAGTGTAATGTTTGTTTATACTCTAATAAAATTTGTTCCTCACAAATGATTCCACAAATTGTTACAACATTTAACCATTCCCCCCCTTGCTCAAATTCACGTTCACTCGGCTCGAGGACTCAGTAAGGGACTTCTCACCACCACGCCCACAGTTGGATAATCTGAGGTTACTGGCAAATAATACCTAAACAGCAGAAACTCAGTATAATCCCATATGTGTCTAAGTATTAGTAATCTCTCGCTTCATCTGAGCTGGTAAAGCGCAAGAGACCAACAATAAAGTTCTATATTCACATTGAATTCTGCCATTTTTGGCTATTGTCTATTTTCTCCTTTCTGTTCACTTTTTGAATATCGGATATGGAATGAAACGATCTTTAAGATAGAAGGTGCTTCGAAATTTATAATCGTCGGTCCTTTGGTATTTAATTAGAAAAGTTCTCAAAGCAAGACCCAATGTGGAAGTATTTCAGGTTACTATGTGCAGTACAATTACATCTGTATCAAGGTATAAAACCGGCCCTTTAATCGATCTGTCAAAGTTTTCATGTGAACGTGGATGTCAGTTGAAATTCAACTAGTTGCAAAGGAATAAAACTTCCAGATAGACTTTGCGATGATGTGAAAACAGTATTGATGTGCTTTCAAGCCGCGTGGACCGATGAGCGGTTGAGCAGTTATGTTCCTGAACACTGGTAATTCGACCTAAATTCGATTCTAGGCAGAGGTGCAGATTGCACGGGAGTTTTCATAATAAGTCCTCTGTTTAAGGAATATACTAACTAGTTTCCCTTGAAACTGCCTCCAAGAAGGCATACCCCTATGGCAGACTGCCCACGCGTGCTTTGCCATAATCAAATAATACACTTATTATGTTACGTAAATGACCTTGCCAGTGGGTATAAGAAATAGATAGACAGATAAAAGAAAAAAGATAAAAGAATAGATAAACACTTTATTTGCAGCAATAGTATTGTTGCGTTTTTCTTTTCTGACACCAGTTGTTACGTTTTCTTCCTTCACGTTCGTACGGGGTTCGTGTCGATTTGGAGTGAATAACGACGACACTTGATGAAGTATCGAAACACACGTTATTGGCCGGTATTTATCTGGACAACTCCAAAATCTCGTTTACAGTCGTCGAACTGTTATAAACACGCTGACACAATCAGCGACACAGCTTTCAGGTTATGAAGCTATCACGGTGGACACAGCTTCACTATAAAGCACCATTGAACAACTCTCGACTCAGCTCGGTCGTTCTCGGGTTATCGAGTTTATATAGCTTTTGTCTGGTGTTCGAGAACATTCTGGGCTAAACTGGTAAGAATTCGCATATCGCCACTTTTGTTGCCAAATGGACGATCTCTCGCCAAATGTGGCAACCCAACCTTTTCTTGTCATTTTATGGCAACCCTAAACTGATTTGTGTGGAAGCTATCTCACCGCGCTTGTACATTTCGTAACAGTATACAAAAGTAGCCTAATAATGTAACTAAGCACAACCTAGTAATAAAAATGTTTTGGTCAAAGACTTATGCAATTAAACATAGATTTGTTTAGTGGTGTATTACACTGTTGATCGAAAGTGTACACTGAATGGAAAGTCTGAACTTAAAAGCCCGTGAATTTTATTTGTCAAAGCTCAACTGTCATTGCAGAAACTTTTAGGTCCCTGGAAAATGTAGATGAAAAAAAAGTGGAGTAACTATTAGTTGGATAGGTGATACCTGCCGAAGAAAGATGATTTGAGAGGAACATGAATAGACGTAAATTCTGAATAATTTTATAAACTTCTGAAAATATTACTTGATTTCTTGTTAGCTTTCACCCCAAATAGGTCGCTATGTGTTCTATACATACAGATGCGTTGCATTCTTATATGCTTATCCGATATACGATACATTTTGTTATGAGATTTTTCTTCATATGCTGAACGAATGTCTTCTGCACCACATTTCTGTAGTTCAGCTACAAATCACTTAATTGCTTCTTATATGTTTAAGCAAAATTAAATAGTAGGCTTCCTATAATCACTTTTGGATTAATGGATAATAAATTTGTGTGCTAATGGATTTGTGGTATAAAAAATATTTCATATTTTCTACCATTCATCTGTTTTTACCCTGATACCATGTTAAAAAATTTACAATGTCTTCCTAATACCTCATAGGATACTTCCTTAGTTAACCGAATTGCAAAATGTATACATACAGAATCTAAGGACTCAGAAGAGATTAAAATAAATAATTACTTAAATAATTGGTTTCTATTTAAAAATAAAAGTTTATTACTCGTGTTGGCATAAGATAAAACGAAATATAAAATATTTAAAAAAATTAAGTGAAGTGAAAATAAAATATTCAATTTTATTATCTTTCATTTTTCAATGAAAATGTTACAAACGACTAAAACATTTTCAAAACACTTTTTCTTCAGAAATAATGAAATGTAGTATACCAACGATTGCAAATCCTGCAAAGTGCTGAACAATACGAATAAATAGACATATATTTCTATAATAATATTTTACCCCCTAATTCGTTTTATAAATCATCAACAATACTGCTAGCTTTATATTTTTCTCAATTTTACCACAGTAGGATTAAATATGTATTCTTATAATAATTCTAATCACCTTCGCGGCGTTATGTGGTTTGACGGTCTTACGGACCGCATAGCGTAATTAATACGGGTAAATTAATTTCTAATACAACTTTACTATGACCGAACTATTACAAAAGATAACTTTGCCGACTGCTTGAATTAAAGCCCTGAAGCATATAACTCAGTAGACTATGGTGGGACTAAACTCTTGAACCCACAATGTATTCTCGCATTTACACTAGGCGTACTTTTTATTTTCTCCTAAAAATAAACATAATGAATTGTTTATTATTGTAAATTAACGTTCTTTATTTTAAATTTACATTTCTAACAGTTAAGCTTAAGCGTTACTGAAAATCAGTGCAATAAATTGTTTATACTTAAATTTCCCATGATACAGTAAGTGACTTCTACCATTTATTAAAACGGTAAATAACGTCGCAGTCTCTAATACTTGCATTTCATACAGCTTCAGTATTTTCAAAGATTTTTAAGCTTTAGCATTTATACAAATAATAAAAATATTTTTAAATTTAAATTCATATTGTGGAACATTTTAAGTTTATCATTTTTACAAATTATCTTATTGCTACGTAAGGACACAATCCCTTACATAGCAGTAGGTATACAATCATCATTACTTTCTAAAAATTTTAAACTTAATAATTATAAAAAAAAGAAGAATATTTTTATTGCATATGAACATCATACACAGCTTTCATATCACTGTTTCTTAAATTCCTAAATCCCGTCTTATTTTCTGTCGGCATAATAGAATTCTACACATTAATAAATAAAAAAATCTAATTTCACACAATGAGAGAAAATAAGATCAGGAAAACTACTACAAATCTGCAACACAAAGCATTGCTTCACACACACATACACACACACATATTATCAATGAACACGTTATCAAGTAAATTGCTATAGCAAACACAACGTAATAAAGTAATAAGATAAAAGGTACTTATAGGGCTTGAGTTTACACTTTTGCTACTGTTGAGTGAATCGTCAGACTACCGACATTTATCGTATCGTAAGTCGGAAAGCATTAGCAACGGCTGGCCGGCGCCCATAGTTTTGAAGGACAAAACCTGAAGGTACGGGACACATGGTCACCCATCCCTCTTCATAACCAATAACTTCTTGAGAAGAAGTATATTTTGTATGCCCTCTTGCCACCCCAAACGGGCCGGTTTTTTTTTTTTTTTTTTTCCATTTACACACATACACGTTTTGAGAGCATTTGGGTTAACGTCATATTGGGCTAAAATTTAAATTCCGATGGACAGTCTCGCTTGCTGGAAATAAAAAAATGTTTTATTCCCTACAATGTTGCCACTGCCCGCTTTGAAATTTTTGAATTGTTAATAAAAAGTTCGTTAAAGTTTTACAAAATATGAAGTAGACAATAAAAGAAATTCCAAATTCAGCCGTCCAGGTGCCCATGTTCGGGTGGAGGCATATCTTATTCAAAATTCGAAGACTCTAGGTACCGTTTTTTTTCACAGTGCGAGAAACATACATACATTCGTGTAGATTCTTCCTTTTTTAATTTCTTTAAATATAATATAGGGCGATAATATTTGGTGGCGACAATTTGAAAAATCCCTCGAGCGTTTAAAGTGATTTGACGCAAAATGCCTTTTCGAGACTAATAGCCCTTCTGGGCTAATAATTAAAGTTCAATAAAATGTAAAGCATTCGATAAAAATTAAACTAATATTAAATTAATGACACATAATTAAATAGCAAAATAAAATGCCGGACGTTGTCTTTATTTGTAGTTCCGGTTGGAACTAAAATTTTACAGAAACAGTTCAGCCGAGCTCCGCTGAATTTAAGCTCCTTAAAGCCGATGGAGTTTAATTCAATGATGAATATTAATTCAGAAGTCAAACAACAAAAATCAGCGTTATATTTACAAAATATTTATATAAAAAAATATAACGCTGATTTTTTTGTAAAAAATGTCATGTCATTTTTGCTGTTTGACTTCTGAATTAGTATTTATTCGGCGTGTTATTGTGTCTTAAATCAATGATGAATATACGGTGTATGACTTCAAGAGGTAATAGAAACAAAGATTATTCTTTTTTCTAGCCCAGCAACGACAAAATGTAAAATGTTTAAAACGTCATTAAGAGAATAAAGAGCAATGTCAGGACAGAAAGTAAGATAAACCTGAAACAGAAAGTAAAGTAAGTAAATACTATAGTATTTTTGCAAAAGAAATTCCAAAGAATTTTTAAATATTGACATCAAAGCCGAAGGTCTAAAATAATTAACCCATTTTTTTTTACCTGCTTTACATTAAAGCGACGAGCATTCGGAGAGAAATCTTTAATGTTTACAACGTTCCCTAAGAATGATGCTATAAATACTTTTAGGAACGTTTATGGATTAGACAAAATTAACTGATATTGTTGAAACTGACAATGACGCGGTCTGCAAGGAATGTTTTCAATTATACGTGTTTCTGAGATGAAAAATGGATTGCCCACGGTAACCAAGAATACCAGCTGCTGATTGGCTTGATGTTTTCTTTATTTTTATATCTCTAATTGATCCCGTGACAAGACTGCATTTGAGATTTTTAACATAAATTGTTCAGCTACGTATTTCTTTCAATTTATATAATTATATATATTTTTCATAATTATGCATATACATAATTATGCATTTCATTTTATACATTATACATAATTACGTTATTGTACAACTAAACCTTTACTGAGTATTTCCTGACATGTTTAAGGGGGGGGAAATCAGCTCGCAAGTGAAAACTTACAGTTTATTTAAAATCAATAAAAAATTGTATGAGTTGATGAATTTGTGTTAATAGAAATTTCTTATATTTTTATTAAATTCTAAGGAAACGACTGTGTTACCAAGACTCTCAAGATATAGTTAATTTAATTTATCCGTTCGTGTATCAAGCAGGAAAGTATATCAAATGCGTATGGATATCAATGAAGGAGCAATAGAATGGCTAGAAAACACAAGCTTATATTTTATTAGTTGCTTTTTGCCAAAAAATGGCTGTCTAATCTCCAAAACAGCCCTTTTTCGATTGTTGCATGAAAGAAGGTTATGCACATAAACATTGATAATAATTGGGGAATAATATTTACACCTATCTCGTATCGCTTATTCATGGAAAAAATATACTTATATGTAGGAATATGCTGCAGGAATATGATGTAGGAATATGCTGGATATTTATTTACACTATAATCCGTGGAACTTATATGAACTGACTATGTTCGTGGGCATGGCTATGCTCGAATTTTCTGAGATATTTAACAGTAATTTAGATATGACGTCTCTTTTTAAATTTTCTCCTTGTGTAACGTTGATAGCAGACAATTTGCCTTCGAATAAGGTCCCCGAAAGCATCCCTTCCCGTAGGGAAATAGCCCTCGTGTGCTTTGCTATAATCAGATAAGCTACTCCTTAAATATCGCAAAAGAGCATAATTTAGAAAGTTAATGGACTAAATTGAAGAAGTGCTATTATTAATCGATTCATTATTCATCATGTTAAATAAAGGAGTTTTCTAATATATTTGTGAAGTTCCTTTATGTTAATTATCCAGTTATTTTCTGTTTTGGATCTGTACTGTTATGTCTCCCTTTCCGTTTTTCTCACAGAATGCAAATTTAGTTCGTGTGTACTTAAAGGAAGGTTTCCGGAGTTTAAGTCAGAGCGCTTTCTGCCTCTCGTGACCCGGCTATTATGTTGCTGTCTTAGATAAGAGTTGTTGTGTTGGCCTTGCATAATAATTGCCGATAACTGATCTACACGCTGGTTAAATTTTGAGCCAACTTCGCACTGAATTGATTGTGTAGCCTTCGCCTACTAGTTTATTTGAATTTAAATTTTACATTTGACTTTATATTACTTTAAATTTTCTCGCCACTGGTGGTTAGCTGAGTTGTAACCACAAGTTCTGTTCTTATTATAATTTTTAGTAAAGGGTCTTTGACACCCTACCCATTGTGATGCTTCTTTGGCGATATGAAGCAACTCGAATGATGGAACACAGCAATAACTTTTATTTAACACTCAAAAATGGCGACATAAAAACAAGAAGAGAAAACATATTCTAACATTTAAAAATAAATTACATTCTTCGTGCAAGAGTCGCACGTGGCACTCGAGTCTGGTTTCAAATATTGCCATTCACAAATACCTTAATGTTCATCTATTTAAATTATTTAAACTATAAGATTTTAATATTATTTAAAGCTGTTACACCATGTTTCAGTTGTTATTCTAAAATTTGCAATAAGTCGTTTAGCGTCTTCTAAGAATTTAGATACTTTGGATAATTGCCAAGCATACTAAATTCTATATATTTTCAAAATAGCATTTGGACCAAGAGCCGTTTATTTGTAGGTTGGCTTTCATAAACACAAATAATTCAAAGAATAGAATGAATATTATGAAACTACTAAGACCAGATTCACAGAATTCAATTTAATATGATGTTTGTTTTTTTGTTTAGTTAATCATGGCATAGTATACTGTGACTATTTAGTTCGGAAGAGGTCTTCCTTGTTGGAGGACATGCTATGCGAAATCGGCTGATATTCACGTAACGCATGGGAAAAATCAGGAAAATTACCCTGTCGTCCACCAAAATTCGAATCCAAGTCAAATTACCAGTGATCAGCCGTCTTATCCACTCGACTACTGATGGATTAAATTCAAACAGAAAGCACAAATTTTTAGATGACAGGTGAAAGGAGGTTGTAGTTTCATCACGATGAACCTTCCTAAATTCTGAAATATGATTATTAAGAAGTGAGAATTGTCAACAATTACCTTTCGATAACTCTATTGAAGTGTGAGAACATATAATAAGAATAGTATCAAATGCGCCATATCAACATGCAATCCATGCACACTGCGGGGGAAAAAATGGGACAGTTCCAATACCTCCCGTTCTACTGGGCCGACTGACGAAATTCAAGTTGCATTTCCCATGTCTTGAAAGCACGACTTAAGATATATATTAGATTTATATATAGCTTTGTTCTAACATAGGTATTTTGACACAAATGGGACTTTTCCTGAAATAATCACACAATTCTAACGTATGTACCTAAATGGAAGGGGAGACGAAAATTGTCCTCTTCTAATCTCATATATTACGTTTTCAGAGCACGGTAATTCCTCAGAATTGCACTCACTACATAAGGGGTGTAAAAATGTCAGTGGTTGACCACAGCTATCAATGGTCAAAACATCTGATTCTTCTCCTTTATCTACGTACAAAAATTTTGCTGTTAACTTTCTTTCATCTCTGCTTTATCAAACTTCCTATTACAATTAAATGAAATTCTATCGCAATTTTCAAAATTTTTATTTATGCTTCAATGGCTTAGAAATAGTGATAGAATAGTGATTCGCAAAGCAAGCTTAAGAATTCTGATGTTACTAGTGCTCCTAAAATAAAGCGAAGCCTTGACATCGTATCCGTTAGATAGAAAGCAAGAATTTTAGAGAATAAATGTTGCATTATTGTGCTAAAAGTAAAATATATGAAATGATACAGCTCACAATATATTTCATTATTACTTATTAACTAGCGGAAGTACCCTATTAGGATGAGAATAATGTATTTAACAACAGAGCGAAAGATACTGCTGTAATCCTTCTCTAAAAACGATGCAGAAAAGTAAGATTCATAGTCATACATTTTTTTAATCTCATGCGATATGGAAACCACATAAAAAATTTTCATAGAAAAATAAGCTTATCCTCTCTTATTATATCAGCAACAGTGGCTCGCAGATTTTAATGATTTTCATCTTTCTAATCAAATGGTCGTAAATACTCAAATTCCATCTAAAATGTCATTATATACAATTTTAGTCGATTAAATGTGGCAAAAAATGGATCATAGTTGATTAGAAATCAGTAACGCGAACAAACATACAAACAGACATTTTTCCTTATATATATAGTTTTTGTAAAACTTACAAATTTTTAATAACAAATTCTACGATTTGAAAGAGAGCAGTAGCAACACTTATCGAAATAAAGCAATTTTATCTCCAACGCGCGAGACCGTTGCCACTCGGAAAAATGAGTACGAAATTAGCGCTTTCAGGGTTTTTAATTAATATCTTGGCTGATTAAAGTCGTACGAAGATGGGAATCGCCGAAATGGCTTCCCTTGAATTTTTGGAATCGGGAATAATGTATTTAATGTTTGGCATTGCTATTTTTGTTTCATCGCAAAACTTAGAAAATTTTTATTAAGAAAATCTAGGATTTGAAAGCGATCAGTGGCAGCAACTTTCGAATTAAAGCAGATTTTCATCTCCAACTTGCGAGACTGTTGCCACTCGGAAAAATGAGGGCGAAAATTATCGTTTTTTCGAGTTTTTATTAATATCTCTGATTTTAACAATTTGGTTTTGAAAAAAAGTGAACGTCGACCTTTTCCACGACCCAGAAAAGAATTGTAGAAAGTTTGGTGACGATAGCTATAGAGGACAAACAAACATACTTTCTTCTTTGTATATATAGATATTGATAATGCCTTACTGTGTTAGATTTATGAATTAAAATTCATCGAATTTACGTATGCTACCCTCGGTATGTCCTAGAACGAAATACCTACTCATGCAGGAGGGAGGTACTGTTGCATATGTTTCTCAAACTAAGAGCAGCCTCATACATATGCCTTCGAAACTTTTCTAAAAATAGATAAAGCCACTTCTTGCAGCATACGTATCTGTTCTGCATTTATGGATGTGTTCCATTGCTGAAGTATCATTAGAAAAATCTCTTGACATTTATATATTAATTTTCTTCTTTAAATATACGTATATTTTGATGTACTTAATGAGTTTATTATAAGTTTAACTCATGCTCGTTTAAGATAATTGGAATTGTTAATAATGGTAGGAGAAGAAGTAGTTTTGTTTTAAAATGGATGTATCTACCAATAGGGAACAACATATGATGTTTTTAGCTCACAGGTAGAAGTGCCTATCTTCTCTTAATTTCTTCATGACGATCTCTTGCTGTGGGGGTATTTTCATCAAAATTCCCATAATGGACTAATATTAGATCACAGGAAAGTACTAAGTTACAGTAGAAATCGTTATAACCATTCTCGTATGAAGGAATCAAAGGAGCTGAAGCTAAATTTAAAAATGTTTTTGTCGATATATCACACAGCTATTAGCATCTCATTTTATGAAAAGGCTTTTGATTTCCATCATCAAATAAAGAGGAAGGCAATCATTAAATACATTTCTAGCCCAAAATGGTAAAGATTCAGCCTTGAACGCCTGGCTAATTCTAAACAATCAGTTTGTTTGTAGTTCTCCAAGTTCACAGGTTACATCATCGAGATAGCTTCCCCTATACCCAATTACCCCCTACCCTTTCTGAAGTTTTTGATGAATGCAGATGGGAATGCGACTGTAATTTCAAAGGTAAGAGGTTGCTGCTGCTTTTTCTTTCTTTTTCTTTTTTTCCTTTCTTTTTTCTTTCTTTTTTTAAATTTTTTAATTGTATTTTTTTCTGAGAAGGCAGTTGGGATTTCCTCCAAGGTGGATGCAAACGTCATTCAGTGGATGGCGAAAAACGAACCAACTTCATCAGCCAAATGTCAAGGCCAGTCCCTTAGGCTGGGGATGAAGGAAAGGATACAGTGACCTTTTGAAATTCACAAAGCACATCATCTTTCGTGGAAAGCTGTTTCTTAGTATTTCCTCTGATGGGAAGCCCACTATCACCTGTGAAAAGGCACACGCAAAACACGATCATATTCTCAAATGTCTGTTTGCCTTCAATTCCCCCCCCCTCCCTAAAGTTGGGAAATTTCCAGCGCTATTCTGCTTCTTATCATACAAAATCGAGTGCTTCTCTTATAATAATTGATCATGAACGACGTAAAGCTATTGTTTCATAAAGTGTTTCTCTTGAAGTTTCGTTGCATCTTAAGTCTTCAGTAGGATAAACTTCACGAGCAAAAAAAACTCTTCGAAATCCAAATTTTGACCTCTGTGTGTCATTTTACGGAAAACCTACCTTTATATTATTATCTGACTATATATTCCAAAATAAGGTAAATATGGGTTTGTGTAAAATTACATAGAACAGATAAAAGTGGCTGCAGCACAGATTAGATTTGAGCTTCTCAAAATGAAATAATAAAATAATCTTTTTAATAATTTTTTTAGTTGCAGGTGTAAAAATAAAAAATAGGCAGCTATATGTATTAAACATATTAACAAATATCCTATTGATAGACATTGATAATATAATAGATAATATCCTATTGATAATATAAAGTAGTGATTATTACGACAATTTTTAATTTATTAGCAATTAGTAATGTCTCATAGTATGCTCATGCAATTAGTAATGTCTCATGATATGTCTTATGGTATGCTGTGCTGGAAAAGATTTCCGTGTTCTGAGCAGAAGGCGTTTTTAGAGCTCTTTTATAAAATACTTTTAACTCCCTATTCTCTAAAGCAGGGTTTCTTAAACGTTTTTCAGCCGCGACCCCTTTTAATCACTGAGAAGTTTTCGCGACCCCCAGGACCCCATAATATTTACAAAAATTTTGTGGGACCCCATAAGTATTGAGCAAATCCGACACACGCGTGAGTGAAACTGTCATTTTTTTTTCACTTTACTGTAATATACTACTGCAGTTTTATGTCATTAATTTCTAATTTTACGACATAAAACAAACTCCAGATTCGAGCCATTCTTCGAACACTGCATTGTATGTTTCAAATTTATCTTTCAACATGAGCTTCTTTGTCGTAGAAATCAATCACTTTTCAGCAACTTCTCTGTTACTTGGTAAAGCTTCTTTATCGTTGATCCTAGGTAAACTGACTTCATAGCGATCATCCACCCTCTTCAGAGTCTTATGAAAGTGATCTCACACTGCTTCTTCTAACTCTGAGTCAGTTTTACTTTCTTTGGCATCTGTAATTCCCAGTGCTTCTAGCTTCCACAAGTTTTCTATGTCACTGCTGTGAGTCAACATCGACGTTATGTTTGAAGACATGGACAAGGAGTTTCTTTCTGAAACGTTATCTTTTATCTTTCCCATGAGAAGAATCCATCCAAGTAGTGATTCCACAGCATCCAGCCCATTTTCTAATTTCTGAATTCTTCCGGTTAACAGAACACCTGCGTAGTCAGCTCCAATAAGAACTTCTATTTTCAAATCCTTTTTTCCTACATCAGATGCATGGATATTCTTCTGTCTTAATTCTTCTATCCATGGTCCAGGCTGTAAACTGACTACTGGTCCACAAATCATCGACTGTTCCAACAAGATTAGTCGTCTACAAAAATCACCTCTTAGGCTTCCTAACGTTCACTTCATAGCGTTTGTGAATTTCTCTCTTTGTTGTTACTCCTCCAAAAAGCGCATGGATTAAAGATTCAGATCCAATTGCGTGGCACCCTATGTCTACAGCAGTCTCCTTTAATATGTATGAACGTTGCGATCCTGTATCGATAAGTGCCCTTACTGTCTTCTGCTTTTTGTTTGCGTCTATATTAATTAATAGCGTTAGAAGAAACACTTCATCTAGGAAATTAGTGCTCGCAAGTGATACGTTTTGTGTTTCCTCCTCTTTATTCTTTTCAACATCATTGCTCTTTTGATTGGTGGTCAAATCCGGACACATGACACCCCAATGTCTTTTCGAGCATATCATCGTACATTTGTCTTACATTGCTTGGCCCTGCGTCCAATTTTGAAGCAGAAGAAGCAACCCTTCTTTTTCTTAATTTCATCATTCTTTTGACTCAGAGGCATCTTCTGAGCAACAAAGCAATCTCGACTTTCATGAAATTTTTCACAAAATATGCAAGAATTCTTCTCACTATAATTGGTTGCTTTATTATGGCCTGAGAATAAATCATTTGCTGTAGGCACGAAATGTTCACTCTAGTACCTTTTATCTCTTCTACTTTCTCTCTTGGCACCCGAATCAATTAATTTAAATCCAGCTTTTGACAAAGAAATTCTCTGCTCTCCTTCCACCACATTCTTTAAAAACAATAAAAATTGTTCCAATTTCTCAGAGTGACAATTTTCTGCTGTAATTATTGATGCATAATTTCTGATCCAAACTCGTAAAATTTCCTCGGGAATGCAAGATTCCACGGGCGTAAACTGCATTGCAGCGTATTTATCGCTTGTCATTCCTATTGACTCCAACGAACGTAAATACGAGTCTAATTTGTCATACAATTCAGATATACTGCATTTTCCCTTTTGATCAGTGACATTTTTAATAATCAAACCTAATAATTCCCGAATATAGAATTCTACCAACGATTCTTCCCTGCCGAACCTATTTTTTAAGCTTTCTATAACTTTTTCATAATTTTCGGCAGTTGCAGGGAAGCTATTTACAATATCACGGGTTCTCGTACCGGGTACGGTCGCTTGAACGAGATAATGCATCTTATCCTCGTTTTGAATTTCTTTATCTTCACGTATTCGCCGAATTTGCCCCCAAAACAGTAACCAATCTTTAATTTCGCCACCGAAATGTTTTAACTCTATTTTAGGTAATTTCAGTTTCCGTTTGTTCGAATTCGGCGGAACACTGCCAATGGATAGTGTCGTTTGGCGATTGAAGAATAATTCCGTTTTTACTCGCATTAAATCTAATTTTTCTTTGTATTCTTCAACTTTCGCCCATTCATTTTCAAACTGATCATTTGAAGAAAATTCTGAATTTAATATTTGAGTATCAAATGCATTAACAGTTATGCATTATTTGAGTATCAAATGCATTTCTTTCTGAAACGTTATCTTTGCATTAATGCATTAATCAGATAAACTTTCTAAAGTAACAAGTTTCGTTTTTATAAATTCTTCATCAGGAATTTCCTTTTCTAATTCCTGCAAAATTGCACTAATTGTTCTCGTAAAAGACGCTCTGACAGGTTTTCGTTTCTCAATTAACGATTCCATTTCAGTAAAAATAAATTCAATAAAGTCAAATAGAATTAAATTCGATAAAACCAATAAAATTACCTTGACTTGTATTACCGATCACTTCCGTCGTCACCAAAATTGTTCGAGATTTGCAAGAACTAACCGTTCTCCTTTCTTAATAACTTTACAAATAAAATAAAATAACTTTACAAATAAAATTCCAAAGCATCGTATTTATTTTCAAAATCCGTAGAACTACAAGAAACTACAACAAAAATCAGATGGTTGCCACTCTTACAGTGACAAACTAGGAAAAGAAAAATAACAACTGAGGCTGGGTTCTAACATCTAGAATTTTATTCGTATATTATCAATTTACTTGTATATTATCTTTTTCAATTTTTAGTCTGTAATTAGTAATAATTATTTCAACATTCAGTGGCTTGGACAACTGAAAGAAGTGGGGAAAAGAGGCAAATTCAATGAGACAGTTCATTTGTTTTGGTACTTTTATAAACTTAAGTTCGATTTGCCGTTAGAAGTCTCAGTGGATTTGTTGGAACGAAACTTGTCTCTGTTTCAAGACTGTTCTAAAGTGAAACTTTTACGAAAATTCTAGTCAAGATAATAGCAGAGTTTTAGGAAATAAAGCTTCTTCAAAAAAGATCTCCGGTCGAAAGAAAAACAGTAGAATGACGTAATTAAGAACGTGTTAAACGGAAAAAAAGACAGGATTTAACAGGGAACAATACAAAAACCTCACTGAAACGTTTGGTTCGGAATTTTTCTGTGCGAATGCTGAATTTAACCTCTATAGTTCTATTCTGCTTGTAGCATACAGCAGGAGGGTGATCCTCGGAGCGAAATTTGACATTTCTGAATTTCATTTCTTTTCAAGAATTTCTTTACTTGAAATCTTATATTGTACAGGTATCCTTCTCGTAACCCGGTTTCCTACAACACACACGTGCTCTTACACGATAAAATGTTTTTAAAAAATCCTCGTATGGCGAGGTAAGACGTTCCCACTCTAGCACGTTAAAGGATATGCGTAAATCCGCTTATAACACTTTACGAATGTACATATTTGCATAACACGACCTTAATCCCAAATATTTACAAAATTAAATTATGTATAATGCTATCATATATACTACACAATTACAAGCTATTTGCATATATACACACGAAACTAAAAGAAATTCTGGAAATAACCGCATTTTCTTACATTGAAATTCTTTCGAAATTAAGTCCTCCCAATCCTTTATACAGCGCGTATTATCTTGTGCTCCAAGTGTTCATTTGGGTACCTTGTATAAATTATGTGACTGTGATTTGGGTAAATTCTTTTAAATAAGTGTTACTAACTACCTTTGTCGGATTTAGGAATATTTATTGCGAAATTTTATTTCAGTCCCGAACTACGTCTGAAGGTAAAAAACCAACATTTAAATTAAAATTTATATCTTTAGAGATGAAAATACAAATTTTGTATTGATTGATAAGGAGACTTGGTACCCCCAAATCGATGAAATTACCGATTTTTCCATTTTTTGCTAGAAAAATACCTTAATATTCTTACTATACTGAAGACAAGTTTTTAAATGATCTGACGATGATGTTAATATAATTTTGTGACACCACCTTCAGTGTTTATTTTTTTATTTCTTAATTGTTTTAGTAACTTATTAAATATTATAACAGAAGAACATGCAACTATCAGTAACTTCCTTTATACATATAAACTGATTTATTTAAATAGTAACTGAAAGAGGAAATTTTTTTTTTCACTTTTATACCGGCAGGTTTATCTATTTAGCACAGCAAATATTTCTATGTACATTATCAATCAATTTTTCTATGCTCCTTCAGAAATTGAAATTATTTGTGATAAGACACAACAGAAAGATGTGGCGTAATGAAATTGATTAAATTCCTACTGCAACATTATTGAAAACCGTGCTGAAACAGACAGTAAACTAATTAAAATACACCTAAATTAAAATATACGAGACTAAATGGCTAAAAGAAGAGAAGAAATCAAAATATGCTGCTGAGAGGTTTTAAGTCAAATGTCGTATATCTGTACAAATTTCAAATTTTGCGTTTTTAAAAAAGTGAATAAAACGAAAAATTAATATTATTAATACTGATTATAAGTGCTTTAATATCGATTATAAATGTTTCACAAAATATATTATAATTACTTCATGTATTAAAATAGTTCTAAACATGCTTTACAAAACAAAAACAGGTAAAGGAAAATTGTACTTGCATTTTATAATTTTTCTGCAATATTTCTGGGGAGATATTTAAATAAATGCTTGTAATTTACGTTTATATTAACCAATTAAATCGTACTAGATTTTTAGTATACATCTGTGTATTGAAATTCTGAAATAAAATTTAAAAAAAAATTGAAATGATTTCATGACCATTTAGAGAGTTTAGGTTTTCTAAACTGCAATTTCTCAGTTTGCATTTTTTCGATAAATCCTTTTACATAATGTCCTAATTACATAATTACATTGTCTAATTACATAATGTTCAATATTTTTACTGCATGTTTATAATTATATATCTTATAGAGACAAGGATGGGTTTTGGAAAATACTGAAATGAAAAGTTATTGGAAGTGAAAATGTGATTAAGATCATATTTTTTCCCAAAGTTTTTACATAAAATGTGCTTTTATTATTATTTTTTTTGAAAAAAATACATTAATTTCAAAATTGATCCTTAACGTTATTAAGAACCCTCCAATAAATAGAATAAAAAACATTTGAGAAAACCCCTTGAATGTTTAAGAAGAAAGTTATTTTAATTGTTAAATTTTTTTTCAAAAACTTTTATATAAACAATTACAGGCAAAAAAACATTTTTTTAGCTTAAAATCATTACCGAATACCCTTAAAAGGAGAAAAAGCAGCTGAAGTCGCAAAATATCAAAATTTAAATGAGGCAATAGTGAAAAACCATTAAAAAATGTTTTGCTTTTTAAAAGTTATCGGGACGCATCCCTCATTTTGTATTAATGTTAGGTTACTATAACAGGCTTTCACAAAACACGGTATTTTCTGGGAACCTGTTTACAGTATTATAGAAGTATAGGAGGGTTACCTGTTTTTAAATGCTAAAAAAATCCTCCGAGTCATTTTAAATTTAAATTAAAAGTGGAAATATTGATTATGTAGCCAATTCTTAATTTAAAATCAAACTTCATCATTTAGAGTTTATCTATACGAAAAGTATAATAGTCGATAGTATACTAAAGTACATGTCTATCAATAGGAAAAGACTGAGAGTATATGGTAAGGAAAATATTTAGTTTTGTTTTGATTTATATCCCTTGTCTGACAGTAACATGAGAACAAGCCCACAAAATTCATCGTGGCCAAGTAGTGCAAGACTGCGCCTGTTATCATTAGTTCGGAATTGAATTGCTATTCCAAAATTATTTTATTTAAAATCGTATTTTGTGGTTACATGTAAAGAAGTTGTTTAAAGTTTGAATTAAAGCTAGACACATTTAATATATAATTAACTCTTAATTTAGAATTAAGAACCAAACATTCATGCAATGTTTGTTAAATGAAGCACTTAATAATGATATTAAATGATAAACGAATAAGTAACTCAATACAAATAAAAAGAAGAGAAAAATAAAATTTTCAATAAAAGACAAAAGCAGTAATTTTGTAATTCATTTTAATTTTGAATAAAAGCCTAAAGATTATATTATCCATGAATAAAATTTTAACAAAATGCCGAATGTATT
This sequence comes from Stegodyphus dumicola, assembly GCF_044657685.1. Lineage (NCBI taxonomy): Eukaryota > Metazoa > Arthropoda > Arachnida > Araneae > Eresidae > Stegodyphus > Stegodyphus dumicola. The sequence goes on along the minus strand of NC_140771.1, from coordinate 259,460,961 downwards.
AATTGTACAATTCATTTTAATTTTGAATAAAGGCCTAAACGTCATATCAGCAATGAAAAGTTTGGACATGAACATAATAATAAAAAAGGGTTAAATATAACAAAGATATAAGAATTAAACATAAAATAATAAAATGGTAATTTGAGTAGAAGAAAAATAAGAAAATAAAAAATCAAAATATAGTATAGTAAAATAGCAACAATATGCTCTCAAGAGTAGTCCAAGACCAAAACAGACGTAGACTTAATATCTAACTTGGACAATTTATAAAAAGTGTCAAAATATGAAGTCTTATATCCAGGACCAAAAATTTCTGGCGTAGACAAATTAAAAGTTTTCTTAAAATATGAAGTATTCTAATAATTCATGACCATATTTGTCTGGCGTAATCAAATTAAAAATATTGTAAAAATGTGAAGTCCTCTGGTTTAGTTCTGGACCAAAATCTACTGGGATAGCCAGCGTATAAAATGTGTCTAAATATCAAGTCTTCTGGTATAGTCCAGGCCCAAGATCTTCTGGCGTAACTGTCAACTTATTAAAAAAACGGTCAATTTATTAAATCTTCTGGCGTAGTCTGGATCCAAAATTTCCTAGTGTAATCAAATTAGAAAATCGTCCAATAATATAAAGTCTTTTAGTTTAGTCCATGTTGAAAAATTTTCGCGGAATCAAATAAAAAAAAATTGTCAAAATGTCAAGTCTTTTGGTGTAGTCCAGGACCAGAATGTTCTGGCTTAGTCAAATTGAAAAATCTCTCAAAACATTAAGCCTTCTGGCGTAGCTCATGATTAAAAATTTTCTGGCTTAGTGAAATTATAAAATTTGTCAAATCATTAAGTCTTCTGCAGTAGCCAAGGCTCAAGCTCTTCTGGCTGGAGCAAATTTTAAATGTGTGGAAATATGAAGTCTTTCAGAATATGATTAAAATCTTCTGGCTTATTCAAGTTATAAAATTTACAATATATTAAATCATCTGGCATGAATAATCCAGGGTAAAACTTTTCTGCTGTAATCAAATTATAAACATTATCAAAATGCGTCAGCGGTAGCGGAGAACGAAAATTTTTCACGTAGTTAAATTACGAAATTTTTTTATAATATTCAGTCATTTGGTGTAATCCAGGACCAAAATCTTTTGTAGTTGTCAAATAAACATATTTGATGAAATATTAAGTCTTCTGCCGTAGACCAGGACCAAAACTGTTTGGCGCAGTCCACTTGTAAATTTCATCAAAACATAAAGTTTTCTGGCTTACTCCAGGACTAAAATCCTCTGCGTAGTCAAATTATAAGTTTGGCAAAATATTAAGTCTTCTGGCATAGCGAATGCCGAAAAATCTTCTGTGTAATAAAATGAAAAAGTTGTCATAATGTTAACACTTCTGGCGTATTCCAGGATCAGAATATTCGGGCGTAACGAAATAAAAAAGTTTAAAAATATTAAATCTTCTGTCGTACCCAGAACCAAAACTCTATTCGGGTAATCAAAGTATAAAATTTGCCTAAATATTCAGTGTTCTAGCATATTTCACGATAAAAATATTCTGCCGAAATCAAATTATAAAAGTTATCAAAACAGTAAGACTTCTTGCGTAGTGAAATTATAATAATTGTCTAAGAATTAAGTCATAAAGTGTAGTCCAGGACCAAAACATTCTGAAATAGACAAGTTATAGAAATTGTCAATATATTAAATTAATATAATAGTTCAGGAATAAATATTTCTGGAATGCTCAAAGTAATGTATTTGTCGAAATATGAAGTCCTCTGAAGTCTCTCTAGTCCATGACTGTGATTTTCTGGCGTAATCAGATAACAGAATTTGTCAAATATGAAGTCTTCTGGCGTAGTCCCGAAGCAAAATGATCTGGCGTGGCCAAATTAAAAATATTATCAATGTATTAGGCTTTTGGCATAGTCCAGAACTAAACTTTACTGACGTTGTTACATTAAAAAATATTGCTAAAATATTAAGTCATGTTGCGTATTCCTGCACCAAGACCTACAAGCGTAGTCCAATTATAAAATGTGTCAAAATAGTGAGGCTTTTGACGTAGTCCAGGCCGTTAATCGTCCGGAGTGTTGTTATTAAAAAATTTGTCAAAATATCAAATCTTCTGTCCTAGTCCAGAATCGAAATTATCTGATGTAATCAAATTAGAAATTTTCAAAATATAATGTCCTCTGATGTAGTTCAGGATTAAAATCTTCTGGCGTAATCAAATTATAAAATTTATCAAGATATTAAGCCTTTAGACGTAATCCAGACTCGAAACCTCCTGGCGTAGTCAAATTATTAAAGTCTTTTGCTTAGTCCAGGAAGAAAGTCTTTTGGTTTAGTGAAATTAAAAATTTTCAAAATATTAGAGCTTCTGGCGTATAAAAGTTTCCAAAATATTAAGAGGTCTAGCGCTATCTAGAAACAAAATCTACTGGTATACTAGAACTTAGAAAATTTTCCAAAATATTGAGTATTCTAGTGTTATCCAGAAACCAAATCTACTGGTATAGTCAAATTGAAATCAGCGTCAAAATATTAAGTCTCCTGCCGCAGTTCTAGAAAACACAGTACTGTCGTAGTGACATTGAAAAATTTGTCAAATATTAAATCTTCTCTTATAGTTCAAGATCAAAATCTTTAGGCTGCTTATTCGAATTGTAAAAGTTGCAAAATATTAAGTCTTCTGGCGTTGTTCAGAATCAATATCTTCTGCCGTAGTCAAATTAAATATTTTTGCAGATTATTTAGTCTTCTAGCTTAGTCCAGGACCAAAACCTTCTGGCGTAGTCAAATTATGATATTTATTGAATTATGAAGTCTTCTGCCGTAGTTCTGGACCGGAATATTTTCGCACATTATAAATATATCACATTATAAAATTTGTCAAATATTAAGTCTTCTCTTATAGTTCAAGATAAAAATCTTCAGGCTTAATCAAAGTGTAAAATTTGGAATATATTATGTCTTCTGGTGTAGTTCAAGATCAATATCTTCTGCCGAATTAAAATGAAATACTTTTGCAAATTATTTAGTAGTCTGGCGTAGTCCAGTTATCGTCTGACGTTAAAATCGTTAAAATCGTCTGACGTAGTCAAGTTAAGATATTAGTTAAAGTATGAAGTCCTCTTGCGCAGTCCAGAACCAAAATGTACTGGCGTATTCAAATTATAAAGTTTGCCCTAATGTTAAGTCTTCGCGCGGAGTCTAGGATCAAAATCTTCAGGCGTAGTGAAATTATAAAATTCCTCAAAATATTAAGTCTTCTGGTGTAGTCCAATATTCAGATTTTACATATATAAATATGTGTATTATATATATAGTCAGTTTATTTTTGATGATGTTAGTGATGGAAATAATGGTAATCACACACAGAAGTAAAACCTTTCTGATTTTCGTTTTCAAATTTCATAGTATGCCAATATAGAACAATTTTTGCGATGTATGTTCTCCTTAATTATGAATGTCTTGTCATATATTTGAATCATTCACTGAAATTCTGAGAACGATAAGATTCAAGAAGCGTCCAGGACCTAAACTTATATAATAAACAGATTGCAGCCTAAACAGTATTCATCTTGGCATAATTTCTTCTTTCTTAATGATGAAACCTCTTTTCATCTTTCTATTTTGTATATCTGCGGCTTCTTATCCAAATTTTGTGGCCGAAAATGAGAAAAGAAGACTGAACAACAAAATTAGTGATTCGGAAATGTCACCGAAATTTAAATGAAAAATGTTTGCTATCGAAACTCAAAAAGAATAATGTTAGGGCATAAATCGTCTGGATTTCACTTGAGAGATATAAATATATTCTTTGTCCCTCTGAATGATAGCGCGATAACATTTTCAAAATTATGAGAAAACATTTGGATTAGTTTTCCATGTTCCATTCCCTCATGTTATTCTTGGAATAAAACTGGTTCGTGATGCTATTATGGGAATCTATACCTTCCTCAAGATCAAGGCAATTTATACTTGTAGTAGAAAGCATTGTCTTGAAAATATTAGGCAAGTGTGATATATACAAAGCATTTGTAAATGTTTAGTATTCATTTACTTGCAAGGCAGTAATTTCATCATTTGTTTTTGCAAGCCAGTAATTCGATGCTGTGCTGTCTTCAGCATTTGCTTTACTTGGTGCATGAAACGTATCATATTTAAATTAATGTGCTTTCACCAATATTAAACACCATCAATTATTTGCTATTAAAATAAATGATACAGCATTTGCACTTGAGTTCAATCGTATAGATACACAGCGATTTTCCACATTCCACATTCTTTAAACAAAACTAACTAGTTAAAGGAACCAACATATTTCCATATGTGATGTTGGTGACTTGAAGAAATAGTTTTTGATAAACTTTTCCACACGAAAGGTCTGCTCATAATAGTTAATTGAATGACTATTATGGGTATTTAATGATAGTCTCTGAATTTAAAACTATAAATTTATAGAAGAATTCTTCTCTGATAGATGTATACCTTTTATATTAATAATTTCGCTTATCCATACTTGCTTTTGCAAAAGAATGAGTGCAGCTGTTTCATACTTATTTTTCATGTGAGAAACGGAAAGAACTATCTGAAAGTTTCGCAATGCATTCATAAATCTTTGTTTTATCACATCAAATTTCCTTTTTCAAATTAAAAGCGAATTGGTGAACATGAGTAGTATCAAACGGACAGTTCAGCCCCAGGATTCGGTGCGTGGTACAAGGCAGTATTCGAAACACTCAGACTCATTGTTGATGAGCCAGCTAGCTAATAAAGTGGACGAAGGAGATAAGAGTTCCAATTTGATAATAAAATCTGTTATTTATTTCGCAGCGGCAATATCTATGTATCTATGTAATTATGTTAATCAATTGTCAGCCGTTCAAAGTAATATTTTTCTTTGTGTATGTTATCCCATCCCGTAATTCGCATTCGTATGTACCCATATTATCTCTTATTATCTGGAAATTGCACCTTGTTATCACTAATGTTCAAAGGAAAAGTTACCTTTTGTGGCACATTCGTGTGGAGCAAGGCCTGACGCCAGCCTTAGCAAAACGAAGAAATCAAGCTTGACGCCAGCCTATCAATGCACGTCAACTTGTTAAAATCACAAATCTCAATGGTATGTTCCCAGTCGAGATTATTTTCTCAAACGCAAAGAATGTTCGAGACTTTGATGTCTTTTTGGAACACATAAAACCTCTACTTGCAAAAAAGCTAATTGATAGCATAGCTACGTATTACTCTCTGAAATGGTATGCAGTTGTTGAAGTGAGTCATAAATTGATTCACGCCACGTTTTCGTAGCAAATGATTGAAATTAAATAAAGCATATGATGATATATGTATTAAGACAGTGAATGTGGATCTCTATGGGGTTCTAAGCATAAATGAAAGTATTGTTACGAAATGTCCAGGCGCGGGAAGATAGCTGCCCCGAGAAGCAGGTCTAGGTTTGCCAGAAATGGCAAGGGAATTGCAGGATTGCCACATTTGGCGAGAAATCGCGTCGGATGGAGAACCTTCTGGAACGAATTCTTACCGGTTTAGCCCAGAATGTCATAGAACACAAGCCAAAAGCTATATAAACCCTGCTGGTAGGCGGAGAGTCAGTCCGTGCGGTGTCCCTTGAGTTGATAGTCAGTCAGTGAGTGCCTAGTGCCGAGTTGGTTGTCGTGCACATTGAGAGAGTCTCTTAGAGGATTTCGAGTTATTGCATCGTCGAGTTGGATCTTAGAGTGTGTTGAGTTCCGGGAACGACAGAAGCGAGGAGTCCGGAGCTGTACTCTAGTGTATCGTCCAGTGCATCGCGAGTTGTAGCGTGGAGAGTCTCGAGAGTACGTAGAGTTCCGAGAACGACCGAGGACAGTCGGGAGCTCTAATCTGGTGCTTTGTCGAGAAGCTATCTCCACCGTTATCGCCTAAACGCCTGGAGGCTGTGCCGCGGATTGTGTCAGCGTGTTTATAGTGTTCTTCGACGACTTTAAACGTGATTTTGGAGCTGTCTTGAATAATACTGGCTAATAAAGTGTGCTTTCATACTTCATCAAGTGTCGTCGTTATTCACCCCTAATCCACGGACCCGTGCGAACGCAAAGGAAGAAAACAACAGAACAACTGGTATCAGAATTAGGATTTGCGAGTGAATATCAGTGACCCGCCTATAAAGGAAAGCCATTTCGGAGAAAACGAAGACTCTGATGGACGTTTTAGCCAATCTAAAAGATTGATATGATAAGATAGGTGCTGAGATTAAAGCTGGACTGAAAGAGATAAATGCTGGATATGACGAGATGAGGGCTGAGATCAAAGCCGGACTGAAAGAGATGAAAGCTGAACTGAAAGAGAAGAAAGCTTGACGAGAAGAAATAAACGTCGGCCAAGAAAAGGTGCGAGAGCAACTCTAACAGGTGAAAGTGAAGCTTACAGAAGAAACTAGAACCATAAAAGAGGATGCAGAAATAAAAGAAGTGGTTTCTGAAGAATCAAAGGATGAAGAAATGAAGGAAGTAGATAACGAACTGTCTGAGAAAGATCAAGAAATGACGGATGAAACATCTAACGGCATTAAAGAAAAAGAACGAAAACATGAAGAAATAAAAGACAGGATAGAAGCTTGTGATTCTCAGGTGCCTGAAGTGAAAGTGGAAGAAAGTGAAAATACGACTGTTAGGTTCTTCGAAACTGATAGTGAAATGACGAAGTCTCAGTTAGCAAGGATTGAACCATCTGAAACTTCATGTGATGCAGAAATGGGAAAAGCTTATATACAGCTTAAGCAGTGTGCTCCAGTATTGCAAGGAATTTCACCCACCTCAACTACTGGGTGTGTGCCTCATGGTGCTGATTTTGCAGACAAGGACTTGATTCTAAACCTGAAACTTCTGTTTGTAAAGGATCGGATTCTATTCATGACCCTGGTGCAACATCGGAACTGGCTTTAGGAAATAAAGGTAAATGAACATGTACAAGCAACTGCAATTACAGAGGTGAGCTTATATACATGATGAGAATGAACTACAGAGAGGTGAAAGAACTGTTTTAGATTTTCCTGTGGATAAAACGTCTTGACGAACTGAATCTCCAGACTGTGATATGCAAAACAGGAATATATCTGAGAATTGTAGTGGAAAAGTATTTGACTCGGGTATAACTTAATGAAAAGCCTGAGACTGAAATTCATTCTGAACATTTAATTTTATTCAAATTTAAATTTTTATGTCGCTAACCTGTGTATAAAACTTGTGTATAGTGTGAATATTTTTTTCTTTAGTTATATGTTATTTGTTTGTTATATTGCCTTTTACTAATTCAGAAGTCAAATAACAAAAATCAGCGTTATATTTTCAAAATTTTCACAGGACTACTTTCGATGGTTTTACCGAACCACCATCCTCAGCTGAAAACCGCAAATGAACAAGATAGGATATACTGATTAGATATGATAAGAAAGCCTGTACAAGAATAAGCAAGTGGTGCCATTTGGTGGTGAAACCAGAACTAAAACATAATTTCTTTAAAGGGCAAATGCAAAGATGGATTAGAATTAGGATCGTTAACTAGAACACAAAGATTTTTGTGAATGTGAAATACCTCTAGAAAATCCAGTTCTCCAATGGAAGATGTTTTTTGAATAATTTTGGCAGCAGAAAAATGGAAAGTGTGATTTTCGGACCAACAATGTTGAGTAACAGAAGACTTCCGTGTTTCCTTTTTTTCGGCGTGTTATTGTGTTTTAATGTTACCTTTTGTTTGTACTGAATTATGCTTCAGGTCAAGGATTGTACTGCCCGGGACGTGCAGTCCTTGGGAACTGGCAGTGTTACGAAATGTCCAGGTACAGTAAGATAGCTTCCATATAGATATTCAGACGGCGTGATTAACGGTCGTCTGAATTCTTTTCCCAGCAGGCCTTTTAAAATTCATATTAATACTTACAAGAATACGCACCCTCTTGCATATGAAATGTTGAATAGTTCTATTTATGTGGATAATCTTTTTCATGGAAGTTCCACTGTTTAAGAAGCTTATGAGTTATCTTGTGATGCTGTTTTGATTTTTTAAATGATGCAAACATGAATATGAGAAAATCTAACACTAACTCTAAAGAACTGAAAGATTTATGGAAGAATTCTAATCCATTAATCGAAACAAATGAATATTCTGATTTACATTTAAAAGTACTAGGTCTCAGTTGGAATAATATTGAAGACACATTAAGTCAGGACTTAAGGTCATTGTTATCCACGTTGGATATTAATGAATGCACGAAACGAAACATACTACACACAGCCGCAAAAATATTTGATCCATCTGGACTTATGTCTCCTTTTCTAGTTCGAGTGAAGTGTATGTTACAAGAGCTGTGGCAGTTAGGTGTAGAATGGGATGAGATGTCTTCCGGAGAAATTAAAGAAAAATGGCAAGCATGATGTAATGAAATTCAAGAACTTCAAATTTTGAAAATTCCTCGACATTATTTTCCTGGCACAAATCTGAAGAGGGAAGAAGATTTACAGATCCATATATTATCTGATGCTTCAATAAAAGCTTTTGGTGCGGTTGCATACTTTAGGTACATAACATCGCATGGCACTTTTAAAACTAGCTTTATAGCTTCCAAACCACGAGTTGCACCAATTAAAAATGTGACGTTGCCCGACTAGAATTAATGGGTGCAGTCATTGCAGCAAGATTAGCCAAATATTGTAAAAATCTTTTTAAAAATTTAGAAAAGACTATTCTATGGAGTGATTCAATAATTGTGCTACACTGGATAAAAAGGCACGGCATCTAAGTGAAAGCAGTTTGTTTCAGAGTATTAGAAATTCATGAAAATACAAATCCCAGTGTATGGAGACACTGTATAAGTAAGGAAAATTGTGAACGAGAGGATTAACTAGAAATGATTTGCTATCTTAAAAAAAAAAAAAATGTCAGGACCCAAAACGGTTATTATACACGTAGGCCCCAACCGAAGAGATTGGAATATGACTCAATAGACCAGGAAATTGAAGCTGAATACAAATTTTCTGCTATAATTAGTTTCGCAATTGTTTCTAAACAGATAATTGATGTTAATAAGTTTAGTTGATTACGCAAACTACTGAAGGTGACTTATTGGGTATTGCCGATTGTTGATGTTCTTAGGAGGAAAACTAGTACAATGAGCTCTCTTACTACTGAAGAATATAATCGTGCTGAACAGTTTTGGGTTAAAGCTGTTCAAAGGGACGTTTTCTCTGAGGAAATTAATTGTTTGAAGAATGGCAAGCCTTTACAAAAAAACTCTAAGTTGTTGTACTTAAACCCATTTTTGGATTATGAAGATGTATTGCGAGTGACAGGAAGGCTTGAGAAAACTCATTTATCTTCGAATGAAAAACACCCTATTATACTAGGGTCAAAATCTAAACTCACTGAATTACTGATTTGGGAACCTCATAATAAAGTATTTCATTCCGGCGTGTCTCATACGCTAGTGCAGGTGAGAGAGAAAATACTGAATATTAAATGCCCTACAAGTTAAGAAATCGTTTCTAGGTAAATGTGTTATTTGAAAGATTCAGCATTTCTCCACGAGACAAGATGGTTGCTAAATTACCAGCTCTTCGATTGGGGCAATCAGCCCAATTGACAGTAATTGGGATCGATTATGCTGGTCCGTTATTTGTGAAAGAGAGTAAAAACAAACAATATCTATTGATAACCAGTGCTGTTACAAGAAGTGTTCACAAGAACTAGTTAGTAATATCACCCCAGATGCATTTTTTGCTTGCCTTCTTATATTTTTTATCTCGAAGATGGCTCGCAAGGTAAAAACTGAGTCATGGGTTATTAGACGTATTTATACAACTTTTGTACAATTTAGAACTTTAGAACTAAAGTGTTTATCTTCAGTTTTAATTTACAAATATGGTATTGTGAGTATATCTTTTTATAGCTGTTTAATATTTTTTTAATTATTCTGATAAAATTAATAATTCTAATAACTTCCATGCGCAAATTTTATAGTTTAAAATGTACTTAATTTAACAGAGTTATGGTCTGCTCCCTTAGGGGGACAATAAATAATCTTCTGAAAAGGTGAATATTGCTTTTTTGAATTTGATAATGTTATATTTAAGTTGCTTAATTTTTCATTTGAATTTCCATTTATTTAGATGATTTATATTTTTTTCTTGTGACTAGAACTCGAATGTTTTTTGTAGTGTGTATGTATACTGTTTATATACAAGTTTGCTGAACTCCTGTGGTTCATGGGGGGGAAGATGTTAAAAAACAGAATGATCATGTGATCAAACAGCGTGATTAACGGTCGTCTGAAGTCTTTTCCCAGCAGGCCTTGCGGCAAAAGTTCATGAAAATTAGACTTTGGAATTTGGCTGTAACCTTTTTCTTGCTTACTATGTGAGATATTAATTCCCGTTCTCGGATTAATTACGCAATATTGTTAATCTCAGATTAATTACTCTTGGATTTATCAGTCTAATATGCTTTTTTGTGTTTGATGTGAATAAAAATAAGAAATTACTAGACAACATGGTCTTCATTCAAGAATCTCGTTTAATTTTCTAGTGATGATATTGTGAGTTTATTTTTCAAAAACAATCTTATCGCGTCTGCACATTTTGTAACACTCCCCCCTCCCACGCACTGCACGTCTTGGGCTGTACAATCCTTCTTGCGTTGTTTTATTCCTTTACGTTCGTGCGGGGCTTGGGTTTGGAGTGAATAACGACGACACTTGACCACACTTTATTGGCCATTATTCTTCAAGACAGCTCCAAAATCACTTTTACAGCCGTCGAAGAACTACTATAATTACGCTGAGTCAATCAGCGACACAGCGTGCAAGCTATCAGGCGATAAAGGTGAAGACAGCTTCACGGCAAAAGCCCAGAGAAGAGCTCTCGAGTCTCCTCGGTTGTTCTCGGAACTCTACGTACTCTCGAGACTCTCCACGCTACAACTCGCGATGCACTCAACGATACACTAGAGTTCAGCTCCCGACTCCTCGCTTCTGTCGCTCCTGGATCTCAACTCACTCTAAGATCGAACTCGACGATGCACTTCCTCGAAATCCTCTAAGAGACTCTCTCGATGCACACGGCCACCAACTCGGCACTAGGCACTCACTGACTGACTATCAACTCGAGAGACTCCGCACGGACTGACTTTCCGCCTACCAGCAGGGTTTAAATGGCTTTTGGCTTGTGTTCTAGAACATTCTGGGCTAAACCAGTAAGAATTCGTTCCAGTAGGTTCTCCACCCGGGGGGATTTCTCGCCAAATGTGGCAACCCTGCAATTCCCTTGTCATTTTCTGGCAGCCCTAAACCTGCTTGTGGGGACAGCTATCCTCCCGCGACTGGACATTTCGTAACAATATTTTCAGTAATGCTTAGAACTCCATAGAGGTCCACATTCCCTGTATTAATACATATCATCAGTTAATTATATTAATCAATGTCGTCATTTAATAGATGCATGTAACTTTATTTTACATTTTTATTTCTTAATTACTTTTTTCCTTTCAATTTAGTTTGCAAGTTAATATTTTTACTTTTACTACAACAAAATAATTAAGTTTTACAATAAAAGGTTGAGAAAGGTTGAAAATCCGGGTTAAGTTCATTGCAGTATCTAAGTGATGTAAAATAGTAGAATTTGTAATGGCAATACTATTACAAAATGAGATATCTGTAACACGTAGATAGAAACGGAATTTTAAAATGTAGATTAAAATAGGACTATTAAATGAATTTAACTGAATAATAATTAGCATTAAATTTATGAAAGAAGTTACAAATTGAACCGAATCTTATATAAAATCATGCATACAGTTAGAAAATATGAGAAATAAATAAATTGAAGAGCGTATTGGTTAGGAAGTATGAAAAAAAAAATCTGTGTAAAATGAAATAAAACAATAAAAAATTTGTAGTAGTAAGTATAAACATTATGGAAAATAAAAATCATGAATAAATAATGTAGGAAATAAGGTAAAATTAAGTGCATATTAAACTGTAAAAGCTTAAAATCTGCGGATGACGTTTCAAGTTTACACATGAATTTAAATAAAGGCTTTACGTATGAGCAATGAATGCCTATAACAAGAGATATTGAAGGTGTATATAAGTAAGAATTACGGGATACGACATACAAAGAAACATATCAGTTTGGACGGGTGAAAACTATTTAACCTAAACTAAATTATAGAAATTAGGGCAGTGGAAAAAATAATCATTTACCAGAATGGAAGGCTTATCTCCATGAATCACTGTATACGTTAGCTGGGTCATCCGCAATCTGCCCGTGCGTTTCGCCTAAGGGCTTGCACCGCGCACCTCCTCCTGGCGTTGAACTGTCCGCTTCATACTACTCACATGCATTATTAAATAAGAAGGATTTCATTTCTTCTAAAAATAGTAAAGCAATATTAAACGAAAACTTATGAAAACTTAAATGAATAATATGAAAGGCAAAATTATGTAAATATCCATTATATTCTCTTTTGAAACGTTGATGACTTTTAATTTTTTTTAATGCAAAAACATTGCAGTAATCGTTTCCTCAGTTTTGATATGCTGAAGCGTCTACGTGATTTCGGTAGAGGAGCGGGTGTCCAGTCTTCAGCTAAAGAAGTAGCTTCAACGAGTCGCTTTTGAACTAGAATGTCTGGAATTGGTTTCAGGTACACGTTGGAATATTTACGGGAAGTTTCAAGCATATTTGTATCAAAATCAGCAGCGAAATCGTAATATTGGGAACTAAATTGTTTATCAATGTCATCTAGTCTGACTTCGCTCAGTTTAAAGGTTTGTTCTCCAGCATTATTGTCTGCTTGACTTTTGGCACTTACAGTACTATGGAATTCATTATTCAGTTCTGTTCTAAGATCAAACTCATCAGCATTCGTTTTTTCATCCCTACAATCTAAATCATTGTCAACTGGATTTTTATCAATAACGGAATCAGAACAGCCTATATCATTATCAACTAAATTTGTATCAATATGTGAGTCATTATCGTCTAATTCGTAACCAACTATATTTGTACAAATAGGGAAGCCATTATGATGTAATTCGGGATCAACTACAGTTGTATAAATAGGGGAATCAGTGTAATTTATGCCGTGATGAGTCATAATTGCATCAATGTCATCTAAATCGTGATCAACTAAATTTTTTTCAATAAGGAAATCATTATGATCTAAATCTTGATCAACTCTATTTGTAACAATATGAGAATCAGTACAATCCAAATCGTGATCTATATTTGTATCTATAACGGAATGGATAAAGTCAGTACTAAATTGTTTACTACGATCATCCAAAGTGTGTTTATCCAGTTTAAGTATTTGTTCGCCAGATATATTGTCTGCTGTACTATTTGCACTGGGAGGGTTAGATAAATCATCACCTATTTGTGTTTTACAACTGCGGTCGACAGATACAATTCCTTTATCAGCGCAGTCAGTTGAATCGTTATTATAAGCTTTATTTTCAGTATGGCTATCAATGGGGTTAATATCCAGTGCATTTCTGTCATTATCTGAAACTTCAAAATCATAATTTAAAGCTTTCTTACCCGAATTAACATTGATTACTTCCTGTTCAACGCTATTTTCTCCGTCAGTTGTTTGATTGTGGTTTGTCTCCTCGGAAAGAAAGATTATAATTATGACGCATATAAAAACTACTAAAAAATTGAAAACTGGAGTTTGAAGTATAAAATACGCTAGTTTTGCGAGAAAAACGAAGAACATTTTTATATAGCAAACTCAGTGAAACCAAAAGAAATCAATTTAACGCACCATCAGATTCAATGTCTCTAATGATTATGACTTAGTAACATTGTTAAAAGTTGATATTCTGTCTATCTCTGTTATAATATTCGGAACACAACACAAGTTTAAAAGAAAGTTAGATTGTTGTGGTTATTACTGACACGGATTTCCTGAAAAATGGAGAACAAATAAAACAAGAACACCTTTCCGATATATTGTTAACAAGAAAATTAATTATCTGCATTGTTTGAATTTTTAAACTGTAAATATAACAGCTTTAAATTTCAGTGTTGTCTGAAAAATTTATGTGCAGTCATTTGATTTATGAAAGCTGATATCCTTTTATTGTTGTCCAACTGCAATTTCTAAAATAATAAGTCAAAATTCGTGTAGTGAATTTTTATGTTTTGAGTTATAAAAATTGAAACATTATCCCGAAGTAACAAAAGAAAGACACTTATGTTCATGTAGGTAACTCAACGAATTTGTTTTACACTTAGATCTATGCGCAACCACTTTTTCCTAAAGCACACCGATCCGTATGCATATACATGCACGCACATAAAAGGAGTGTTTGCTAGGTAATAAAAGCATTGTCAAAAAAAAAAAAAAAAAAAAAAAGGCAGAATTCTATCAAATGTATTTTTTAGCAATTTGTTTCAGTTGTTTCAAGAATAGTTCACTTGGCAAACTTTTTAATATATGACAATCTATTTTCCTTTCCCTTTCATTGTGAGTGAGCGGAGGAAAAAAGTCCTACTTTAAAATAAATTTAACAAAGTGCATAAACCACATTCGATGTTATTATCGCTTTCAACATATATGGGAAATTCCAAAACACGCCAATATATAAGTATAAATTCATGTATAATCTTCGGAAAGTTAGAATAAAAAACTGTAATTTTTTACAGGTGCGCTGAGAAATACATCTACTTTAAAATGATGGTAAAATGTTTATAGATTATTGTTGAAAATATTTTTGAAAAATTTATAAAAAAATTATTTAAAAATAAATCAGAAAAAATGGGCGAATATTATTTGGTATGAACCTAAATTTCGAAATGTGAAAGTAAGAATCAAATAAATTAAAACTCATGTTTTAAATTCATCCTCATATTCTTTTGTCTACAAGAACTTTTGCTTGATCTTTGTCAGTTTCTTTAGGGATCTTGCGATGGAAGAAATGCCCTTCACAAATCTTTTATAGTATGTGCAAATCCCGAGGAAACTTATCAAACTTGTTGACATTTTCGAGTTCTCTCTAGCCTTAAACTGCCGTCACGTTTCCGGATACGTCAAGTTTTCTTGATACGTACACAAACCTTCCGCAGAGATAATGTTGTAAGGATCTTAAGTTTTACTAACGTTTATTTTTATTTTAAATCTTTACTATCACTTCTTATTTTCTACTTCCGGCCACAATTAAAAGCTTTAACTTATTTATGCAAATTTGTCTGGCGAACGCCAAGTACTTATGTTGTGGCTTTTTGCCAAGCGAGAGAGAGGAAGGAGTTAGTCGAAGCAGGCCGCTTACCTTAGCAGTTTTACTCGGTTGCTGGTTGCCTTCCAGGCCAGAGGTTTAATCCTCGTGATAATTTTAAACGTATTGTAGTGTTAACAGTTCTCTGTACTACATATGGCTTCCTGTTAATATACGGCCAATCTTCCATGTAGGCCCTTGTTTATTATTCAAAAGTTAAGTTAGAGTTTAGTTAAATATTTTTATATTCTTACGTTCAGACCACAAGTGGTTGGTCTCTGTATTCCGAAGTACGGAAATTATTGTAAAAAGTGAAAAATAAAGGGTTTCGTATACCTTTCCTGTCTATCTTGTCTACTTCCCACATTTATTGAACATAGTTTTAGTAAGCTCCCTGTTCCGAGTCAGGGTCTTTGCATGTTCCCAAAGAAAGTAAGGCGGAACATTGAACCTGATAGTGGCGCCCAACGAAGAAGAATAACCCTGGCAGAGTTTCAAGAAGAACCTGTGCTGCCTGCAGAAACGGCTCAGAATCCAGAAATGCCAGCTGCCGCCCTGGAAGGATTTGGTTACATCGTCCAGACCATGCGCGCTTCGATGAAATCAGAAGCAACATTTAATGGAAACTCACCGGTTACCAGTTTTTTGGAAAATCTAGATGACCACTTCATGCTCTACCCCGTGCACGAGTTTCAGAAAGTTACCTTAGCTACCAGTGCTTTGAGGGGCCAAGCGCTTAATTGGTTCAAATGTATAGGCAGAAGTCTCTTGGGTCAAGCAGGAAGTCCCATCTATACTTAGTCTTCAAACTCCTGTATGGAAACCGTCCGGATCCTGAGATAATTCAAGTGATTTTGCCGAGGTTACTTCCCCAAGTACAAGACTTTATTGAATTAAGGAATCCGACTACACTGGAAAAGTTATTTGAGCTAGCACTCCAGTTTGAAAGTAGAAGAACGGCGGACATTGAAAGAAGACGCCAATATCAACAACGAAACCAATTTGGTGAGCCAAGACCACAGCAAAGTCAAGCACACGGCTACGGAAGCAAAGCGAATCAATGGGCAAGGAAACCCGAGCATCCAAAAACAGCCGGCGAACGTCGACAGTTCAATAGCAATCCAGGAAAAAAGTCTCAAGGCCAGTGGAAAAAAAAGGAAAGCATTGAAATGGAAAATGATTTAAACTAAAACGGATTTCTGCTGACGGGAGGGTGCGGAAATCCGAAGGCCAAGCAAACCTCTCTTCCTTCAAGTTAAATACAGTAATGGTGAAAAATTTGACTCTTCCGAAAATTGAAGTGTTGGTGAATAATATCCCAGCCACCGCACTCCTGGATACAGGCGCGCAGTGTTCCTGTGTGGCAGAGGATTTTTTTAGGAAGTATTTTCGTAAATATCGTATATATAATTCGGATAATACGACAGTGTTAGCTGCGCAAGGAGAAAGATGTAAGTGCATAGGTAAATTACCGCTATACGTCCGTATCAAGGACGAACAAGAAAAGGTTATGTTTTTTATAGTAAAGAATCTGCAAGCACATATTATCTTAGGAATAGATTTTCTTTCAGAGGCACAAGCAACGCTGGATTTTAGTGAAGCGTCCCTTAAGCTGACGATGAAACCAGTTCGAGAAGAAAAATCGGAGCCGCCGATGTTAAACCTTGATCACCTGCCTAATGAAGAGCAACAAAGAATCCGACAAGTGGTAAGTGAATTTGCTTCGTTATTTAGTGATATTCCAGGATTTACTCAAGTTACTAACCATAGTATTGACACCGGAGATTCAATGCCAGTTCGTCGCAAAGCATACCGGTATGATAAGAATAAAGAAAAAATTATAGAATGGCACATTGGCGATATGCTACGTAAAAAGATCATAACGCCCATCTCAAGTATTTATGCTAGCCCGGTGGTTTTATGTAAGAAAAATAATGACTATCCATTAACACATCCAAAAATGTGGCGTTTCGCGATTGACTACCGTAAATTAAACTCCATAATTAAATATCCGGTATATCCGTTACCTATTATTGAAGAAATTCTAAGGAACATAACGTCGACCAAATATATGACGACTTTAGACTTAACGACTGGTTATTTTCAAATAGGGGTTAGACCAGAGGACGTGCCTAAGACTGCTTTTATAACCAAGTCTGGCACTTATGCATTCCTGCGTATGCCGTTTGGCCTTTCAGGGGCACCGGCAACATTTCAGCGATGTATGGACATTGTGTTAAGGCCTGTTCTTGGAAAGTCCACATTTATCTATTTAGACGATATCATTATTACTAGTGATAATCTCGACCAACATGTACAGGATTTAAGACAGCTGTTTTCTTTATTAAATGAGGCCGGTCTAGAAGTTAATGTCGAAAAGTGCAAATTTGCAGCCCCTGAATTAAAATATTTAGCTTACAAAATATCTTAGAAAGGAATCGAGACAGACGAATCAAAAATAATCGCTGTGCGAAAGTATCCGCCACCACATACGGCGAAGAAGCTCTCTTCTTTTCTAGGACTTTGTTCATATTATAGGTCCTTTATAAAAGATTTTACAGCTGTTGCTGAACCATTGTTAAAATTAAAAAGGAGAAAGGCAAGATTCTCGTAGACGGCCGAAGCCAATAGTGCTTTCGAAAAATTAAAGCAAGCATAAACGCAAGCCCCTGTGTTGAAATTTCCTGAAAAGAATGAGAATTTAGAAATTTCAGCGGATGCTTCGGATTATGCGGTAGGAGCGGTACTTTCGCAAAATCAGCAGCCCGTGCCATTTTTTAGTCGAACTTTAAATCAAACACAAAGAAACTATTCCGCGACTGAGAGAGGCACTTGCAGTTCTGTTAGCAGTGCAAAAGTTCCGAGACTATTTTGGAAAGGCGCCAATAACAGTGTATTCTGATCATGCGGCGGTAACTAGATTGTACTCAGGGAAAAACTTATCCCCAAGGTTAATAAGATGGGCATTCAAGCTACAAGAATATAATCTGGTAATCAAGCATACCCCCGGAAAGGAAAATATCGTAGCAGATGCCCTATTTAGAATAAAAGTAGATGAAGAATATAACACTGTAAAGGTGGCAATGCTCACAGCATGTACAATAAATTCCCGAGAAACTGTAATAACCGAACTGGGTAAGGATCCTGAGTTTGGAAGCATTTATGAGTATTTAAAGGATCCTGAAAGTTTTAGCCACCAAGATATTGAGGCGATAAGAAATAGGGCGGCCCATTACGAACTAATAGATGGTCTATTATTTTATACAAAAACTACAAATTCCAACAACGAATTTCGACCTGTTATCCCAGCTAGTCTTAGATTAAATATCCTGCAGGAGTTACATGACAGCCCTTTAGCTTCTCATGCTGGTATTCAAAACACTATCCGACGCGTACGCGAGGCAGTCTATTTTCCTGAACTGCAAAAGTTAACAAGGGCGTATGTCCAGTCCTGCCCAACATGTCAAGCAGTTAATTATATTAATTTCCAACCGGCCGGGTTTCTAAATAGTATTAAATCCGAATTTCGAAATGAAATAATTGGCTCCGATTTATTGGGCCCTTTCCCAAAAAGTCAGTTAAATAAACGTCGCTATCTCCTTGTTATGGTTGATCATTTTAGTAAGTGGACCGACATTGTTCCCTTAAAACGAGCCTCCGCGAAATTAGTTACGGATTCTATTTTAAATAAATATATTTTAAAATACGAGGCACCCCTAAAAGTTATATCGGATAATGGTCTTCAATTTGTAAGTAATATATTTGAAGACATGTGCCAAAAACTGGGCATACGTCATTTAAAAATGGTCCCGTATCGGCCGAAATCAAATATAGCGGAACGGGTCAATAGAAATATAGTGAAAATTATCCGTAGTTATGTTAAAAATTTTCATAAAAGCTGGGATAACTATGTCAATGAATTTGCTTTCGCCCTTACTACCGCAAAACATGATAAAACGGGTAAAACTCCTGCTGAGTTATTTTTAGGCAGAAAGATTATAACGCCGTTAGATAAATTATTTTATGTGCAACAAAGAGCCCCAGAATTTAAAATGGGTGATATAGAAAAATTAATTAGCAAAAAAGAATACTGAAGTAGCACAGAGAAAACAAAAACTTTATTATGACATGAAACGACGGGGAGTAAGTTATAAAGTAGGAGATGAAGTTTAAGAAATAAGCATTCACTTTCTTCAGCACCAGAAGATAAACCGCCAAATTTTTTCCACGATTTGAAGGACCATATATCATAGAAAAAATAACTCACCCTGTAGTGGTGTTAAAAGCCAGGAATGGTGAAACATGCTCCGCAAACTTTGATCAAATAAAACCCTACTATGACCGTAATAAAATGCAAATATTTACAGATCTTTTGCAGGATCCGGCACGGCAGGCACAAGCTCCAGAGGTTGAACAACGACAAGTACAAGGGCAAGCCATTAGGAGGCAGGAGCAATTGAAAAGAAAGTTTCCCCGTTGGAAATATGAAGGTAACAAGAAAAAGAAGCCGTTCCACAGTCCAGAAAAGAGAGCTCACGACCACCCCCAGAATGAAGAAGGGAGAAGTACGACGAATGCAAAGAAAGCCAGGAGAAATAACGGCAACTATAACCCCGCTCCCATACGGAAGATCTACTCATCGGACAGGACTCTCCGCAGCAAATGTCGCCGAACTGCGGAAGGGCCACTAGCGGCGGAGGAAAAGATACAAGGAAAATTTGAACGGCCAGCAACGAGGTCCAAGCAGGAACGAGACAGAAGTGTCCCGGTTCCGCCAAGACCAGCTGCCATCAAACGGCCAAGACCACAGGCAGAGGCGAAAAAGAAGGTATTCAAGGGTGCCCGAATTGGAGGGAAAAGAAAGCTTCTAGAGGAAGGTACTGAAGGGCGAGCCCGCACAAGAAGGAGGATAAATCAAACTAGAATCTTCGCTACCTTCCAGGACTGGGCTGAGAAAAGAATGTCCGAATATCACAAAGATAAGTAAAATTTTATGTTACTTTGCAAACTTAAGTTAATCTTTCATTCTTACTGCAAGTGGCAGATTTCAAGAAGTTTTACCTCATGTGAGGTCTACCTTTATCGCCAAAAAGGCGAGAAATGAGTTGTTACCTATTTTGGTATTATGTTTTTCAATTACTCGCGAGTAAAACTAAAGTTGATGTATAATAGGAATGTGTAAATACTTGAATATTGTAAAAGTTATTGTATAAATTTTATTTAAAAGATTCTGGCAAGAAAGAAGTTTTAGTCTGAAAGACTTTTGAAATGTAGTATTTCAATGTAGAAGAATTGGCACTTGCTTGGAAAAGAATAGAAGTTAACAATGTACTACTAATGTAAGTTTTAAAATGCGTAAAATTAACGGCATGATAATATGTTCTTATATACAATGTGAACTGTTATTTTAAATGTTAAGAAATACTGTGATATGGTAAAAGTAAAAGTAATGCAAAAAAAAAAAAAAAAAAAAAAAAATTAAACTTATTCGTGTGACTGTAAAAAGACCAAATTATGGTGAATATGTGTTAAAGGTTGAATGAATGTAGTTAGGCTCTCTGACGCTACACTTCAGAGTTAGCCACTTTCAGAATAGTACCTCAGGGTTTTGAGTTGAAGATAGGGTGTGTTACGAGGTCTTGTTATGTTGAATTTTAACACGTTAGTGTTTTGATTGTAGGCGGCAGTGTTGAACACGTATACATAAACACATTCGTGTTTGGTGTTTTCTTTTACAACACATGACAGAGAGCACGGGGAGAGATAATTAAAATAAAGTCATGAATGAAATAAGAATGTTAAGAGAAATATAAATATGCATGTTACTTGCCATTTCATTGTGTAACATTTCATTAAACTAGTTTTCCTTCCAGATCTCTGGAAGGAACCAGATTTGAATAAAAGTTTAGATGCAGCACAGATGAAAAATTGGTTGTCCATGGAGCTGATATTGTAAAAACAAATTCTTTTTAAAATTTCTAGTTTCTAGTGAGAAATGTTTGTAAAAGATTGACCTCGCGTTAGATTCTAGAGCTAAAAGTTTTCAACAAGGTCGTTTTAGACCTCAGTTTCAAACTAATTAACTCTGGCGGGAAGTATGTAAGGATCTTAAGTTTTACTAACGTTTATTTTTATTTTAAATCTTTACTATCACTTCTTATTTTCTACTTCCGGCCAGAATTAAAAGCTTTAACTTATTTATGCAAATTTGTCTGGCGAACGCCAAGTACTTAAGTTGTGGCTTTTTGCCAAGCGAGAGAGAGGAAGGAGTTAGTCGAAGCAGGCAGCTTACCTTAGCAGTTTTACTCGGTTGCTGGTTGCCTTCCAGGCCAGAGGTTTAATCCTCGTGATAATTTTAAACGTATTGTAGTGTTAACAGTTCTCTGTACTACATACGGCTTCCTGTTAATATACGGCCAATCTTCCACGTAGGCCTTTGTTTATTATTCAAAAGTTAAGTTAGAGTTTAGTTAAATATTTTTATATTCTTACGTTCAGAACACAAGTGGTTGTTCTCTGTATTCCGAAGTACGGAAATTATTGTAAAGAGTGAAAAATAAAGGGTTTCGTATACCCTTCCTGTGTATCTTGTCTACTTCCCACATTTATTGAACATAGCTTTAGTAAGCTCCCTGTTCCGAGTCAGGGTCTTTGCATGTTCCCGAAGAAAGTAAGGCGGAACATTGAACCTGATAATGTGACCAAGTTAAGTCACTTCCTGTCTGAACAATTTACATTATGGACTACTTTAGATAGGCTTCCTTGGATTTCTATAGCAGATTCCTAATATTTTCTAAATGTCTTCCAAAACTGCTCCCTACGATGATGATATCATCGAGGTATATCAGACAGACGTCGTAACAAAGACCTCTCAACACGGTCTTCATGAGGGGTTCGGACGTTGCCGGAGCATTACATATTCCAAACAGAATCACTTTAAGCTTCCAAAGAAAATGCCGTCTTTTTTCGGTCATCAGCGTGTATATCAACCTGCCAATACCCACTCTATAAATCAAGAATCAAAAACAGTTTACTTCAGGAAAGAGTGTCTAGAATGCTCTAAATTCTAATAAGAGGGTAGCTTTCTTTGTGATGTCGTTCAAAAGGTATTGTCACCGCAAAATCTAATTTAACAAGCGTTCTTTCTGACCAGGACGATTGGATAGGACCAAGTCCTTACCGAAGGCTTGATAACGTAGCTTTCTTGCATGTCCTTTAGAAGTTTTCTGACCTCTTAGCAATCGGTAGATGTCTTGGAACAGAACAAACAGGCTCTTAGCTTACTTTGCCATAAAAAGTACGCTAAGAGCCTGTTTGTCCGCAATTGAACCGAGTTTGAACTGTCCGCGTTCAGCGACTTTATCGCTCACCCGCTGAGGAGTCTAGAGCAGGCATCGGCAAGCTTTTTCGGCTGCGCCTCAAAATCAACCAAATGTGTATCTTAAGAGGTCGCTTTGGGTCAGTGATATTTTCATTTTAGAGCAGCCTTTCTTGGTGAACAATAAGAAAGAATTTATTGAGAAAGTAATTAAAATAAGCTTTAAATATAAAAATTAAAATTCTAGTTTTTATTATAAGAGCAAATATAACTGAATGAATTTTATTTTTCTCTTCGACATCAATGTCTTCCCTAATACCGAATTTGTGACTTCAATTTAATCCAGCTTATAGTTAGCGCTCTTAAAACGAATTACAAGCATCTAAAATTTTGTTTGTTAAGCTTCTCTTGTTCTTGCTCAAAATAAATTTCATGCGTGAAAACATTTGCTCGCATTTATAAGTGGAACCAAATGTGGAAAAATGGCAAAGCCAATTATTTGGAATTATGGATCAGCGTTAACAAACTAACCGATTTTCTTCTAAATTATGTTGCAATTTCAATTTTTTAAAAAAATAAATATGCATGTTCATTATTGCTACTTTCTAATTAAATAAAGATGCTGTTTTTATTATTTTTTTAATTTTTGTAATGTATTCTTCAAGTGCTCGTTTGATATCTATGATGTTTTATAATTTATATATTGTACTTTACTTTCGGAACTCATGTGGGTCACTTGAAATTATGAAATGGGCCGCTCGGTGACATGAGGGTCATAGGATGCCGAGGCCGCGTCAAGAAGCACAGATTACCCACAAGTCATGACTAATAAAGTTTTGTGTTAAATTTTAACGAGTGTTATCTTGCATTTTAATACAAACAGTTGTGGTGTTGCGTGGCTCCAACTTGCCCGCAAAAGTAGTAGTGACTGCTATGAACTGGTAATTACACAAACTCTTAAGTAGGGTTTAACTCCCTTTTTATTCCACTTTAGAAGTTACAGATGCGTTCACTTAACGCTCACAAACTACGACGACCCGGCGGTTAAATAAAAATAAGAAAGTACAACTAAAAATGAATAACAGGATGAATAAATAACAAGTCACTACCTACGAGGCTCTATAAACGTGACTAACTTAACCGCGTTCTAAGATACAGCTGAGATTTCAGCAAACTTTCTGAATAAGAAGTTGAAAGATTCAACTAACTGCCGAAGTAGGCACACAGGCCGAAACGCGCGGTCCTTAAATTTCTACTTAGCAACCTTCACGCTTGTGAATCAAGAAAGCACACCTACAAACTCGTTTCCGTTCTATTTAACTCAAATTACTTCTGCTAAAAATTTGAATACTCTGCGCGTTCTACTAAAAATTACATACTCTGGCATTGGCAATTCCAGGGGAAAGTAAAGGCTTGACAGGAAAGATAGCTTAAACTTAAAATAAATGTTAGTTAAAATAAATATAAACCCTACACAGTAGCAGAGGCAATAACTCGCCAGCCATTAGATATAACTTCTAAAGGCTTAGTTTAATGTTTTAAAAGTTATATATGTTTTAATTCTAGTTAATATGTAATGAGTTAAAGTTATATATGTTAATGAGTAAAATCATATGAGTTGAAACATAGTCACCAGAAAATTTAAAACTTTATATGCTTATTGAATAGGCTACTAAGGCTTAATTACCAAAATTAGAAGTGACAGAAGGCCATCCGGAAAGAAGAACAAAGATAAATAAATAAAAATAACAATAATTAAAAAAAAATTTAAAATACATAAAATAATTCTGAAAGCTTTCAGATTTTATATTATTCCCAAACGGGCCGTTTTTTTTTTTTTTCGTTTTTTTTCTTTTCCATTTACACACATACACGTTTTGAGAGCATTTGGGTTAATGTCATATTGGGCTAAAATTTAAATTCCGATGGACAGTCTCGCTTGCTGGAAATAAAAAATGTTTTATTCCCTACAATGTTGCCACTGCCCGCTTTTGAATTGTTAATAAAAAATTCGTTAAAGTTTTACAAAATATGAAGTAGACAATAAACGAAATTCCAAATTCAGCCGTCCAGGTGCCCATGTTCGGGTGGAGGCATATCTTATTCAAAATTCGAAGACTCTAGGTACCGTTGTTTTTTCACAGTGCGAGAAACATACATACATTCGTGTAGATTCTTCCTTTTTTAATTTCTTTAAATATAATATAGGGCGATAATATTTGGTGGCGACAATTTGAAAAATCCCTCGAGCGTTTAAAGTGATTTGACGCAAAATGCCTTTTCGAGACTAATAGCCCTTCTGGGCTAATAATTAAAGTTCAATAAAATGTAAAGCATTCAATAAAAATTAAACTAATATTAAATTAATGATACATAATTAAATAGCAAAATAAAATACCGGACGTCTTTATTTACAGTTCCGGTTGGAACTAAAATTTTACTGAAACAGCTCAGCCGAGCTCCGCTGAATTTAAGCTCAGTGTTGAATTTAAGCTCCTTAAAGCCGATGGAGTTTAATTCAATGATGAATACTAATTCAGAAGTCAAACAACAAAAATCAGCGTTATATTTACAAAATATTTATATAAAAAATATAACGCTGATTTTTTTGTAAAAAATGTCATGTCATTTTTGTTGTTTGACTTCTGAATTAGTATTTATTCGGCGTGTTATTGTGTCGTAAATCAATGATGAATATACGGTGTATGACTTCAAGAGATAATAGAAACAAAGATTATTCTTTTTTCTAGCCCAGCAATGACAAAATGTAAAATATTTAAAACGTCATTAAGAGAATAAAGAGCAATGTCAGGACAGAAAGTAAGATAAAGCTGAAAGAGAAAGTAAAGTAAGTAAATACTATAGTATTTTTGCAAAAGAAATTCCAAAGAATTTTTAAATATTGACATCAAAGCCGAAGGTCTAAAATAATTAACCCATTTTTTTTACCTTCTCTACATTAAAGCGACGAGCATTCGGAGAGAAATCTTTAATGTTTACAACGTTCCCTAAGAATGATGCTATAATTACTTTTATGGAATAGACAATATTAACTGATATTGTTGAAACTGACAATGACGCGGTCTGCAAGGAATGTTTTCAATTATACGTGTTTCTGAGATGAAAAATGGATTGCCCACGGCATCCAAGAATACCAGCTGCTGATTGGCTTGATGTTTTCTTTATTTTTATATCTCTAATTTATCCCGTGACAAGACTGCATTTCAGATTTTTAACATAAATTGTTCAGCTACGTATTTCTTTCAATTTATATAATTATATATATATTCCATAATTATGCATATACATAATTATGCATTTCATTTTATACATTATACATAATTACATTATTATACAACTAAACCTTTACTGAGTATTTCCTGACATGTTTAAGGGGGGGGGAAATCAGCTCGCAAGTGAAAACTTGCAGTTTATTTAAAATCAATAAAAAATTGTATGAGTTGATGAATTTGTGTTAATAGAAATTTCTTATATTTTTATTAAATTCTAAGGAAAAGACTGTGTTACCAAGACTCTCAAGATATAGTTAATTTAATTTATCCGTTCGTGTATCAAGCAGGGAAGTATATCAAATGCGTATGGATATCAATGAAGGAGCAATAGAATGGCTAGAAACACAAGCTTATATTTTATTAGTTGCTTTTTGTCAAAAAATGGCTGTCTAATCTCCAAAACAGCCCTTTTTCGATGGTTGCATGAAAGAAGGTTATGCACATAAAGATTGATAATAATTGGGGAATAATATTTACACCTATCTCGTATCGCTTATCCATGGAAAAAATATGCTGATAAATAATAATATGCTGCAGGAATATGATGTAGGAATATACTGGATATTTATTTACACTATAATCCGTGGAACTTATATGAACTGACTATGTTCGTGGGCATGGCTATGCTCGAATTTTCTGAGATATTTAACAGTAATTTAGATATGACGTATCTTTTTAAATTTTCTCCTTGTGTAACGTTGATAGCAGGCAATTTGCCTTCGAATAATGTCCCCGAAAGCATCCCTTCCCTTAGGGAAATAGCCCTCGTGTGCTTTGCTATAATCAGATAAGCTACTCCTTAAATATCGCAAAGGAGCATAATTTAGAAAGTTAATGGAATAAATTGAAGAAGTGCTATTATTAATCGATTCATTATTCATCATGTTAAATAAAGGAGTTTTCTAATATATTTGTGAAGTTCCTTTGTGTTAATTATCCAGTTATTTTCTGTTTTGGATCTGTACTGTTACGTCTCCCTTTCCGTTTTTCTCAGAGAATGCAAATTTAGTTCGTGTGTACTTAAAGGAAGGTTTCCGGAGTTAAACTCAGAGCGCTTTCTGCCTCTCGTGACCCGGCTATTATGTTGCTGTCTTAGATAAGAGTTGTTGTGTTGGCCTTGCATAATAATTGCCGATAACTGATCTACACGCTGGTTAAATTCTGAGCCAACCTCGCACTGAATTGATCGTGTAGCCTTAGCCTACTAGTTTATTTGAATTTAAATTTTACATTTCACTTTATATTACTTTAAGTTTTCTCGCCA
Source organism: Stegodyphus dumicola (assembly GCF_044657685.1). Lineage (NCBI taxonomy): Eukaryota > Metazoa > Arthropoda > Arachnida > Araneae > Eresidae > Stegodyphus > Stegodyphus dumicola. Next base: position 259,433,811 of record NC_140771.1, on the reverse strand, counting down.
CTGGTGGTTAGCTGAGTTGTAACCACAAGTTCTGTTCTTATTATAATTTTTAGTAAAGGGTCTTTGACACCCTACCCTTTGTGATGCTTCTTTGGCGATATGAAGCAACTCCAATGATGAAACACAGCAATAACTTTTATTTAACACTCAAAAATGGCGACATAAAAACAAGAAGAGAAAACATATTCTAACATTTAAAAATAAATTACATTCTTCGTGCAAGAGTCGCACGTAGCACTCGAGTCTGGTTTCAAATATTGCCATTCACAAATACCTTAATGTTCATCTATTTAAATTATTTAAACTATAAGATTTTAATATTATTTAAAGCTGTTACACCATGTTTCAGTTGTTATTCTAAAATTTGCAATAAGTCCTTTAGCGTCTTCTAAGAATTTAGATACTTTGGATAATTGCTAAGCATACTAATTTCTATATATTTTCAAAATAGCATTTGGACCAAGAGCCCTTTATTTGTAGGTTGGCTTTCATAAACACAAGTAATTCAAAGAATAGAATGAATATTATGAAACTACTAAGACCAGATTCACAGAATTCAATTTAATATGATGTTTGTTTTTTTGTTTAGTTAATCATGGCATAGTATACTGTGACTATTTAGTTCGGAAGAGGTCTTCCTTGTTGGAGGACATGCTATGCGAAATCGGCTGATATTCACGTAACGCATGGGAAAAATCAGGAAAATTACCCTGTCGTCCACCAAAATTAAAATCCAAGTCAAATTACCAGTGATCAGCCGTCTTATCCACTCGACCACTAAAGGATTAAATTCAAACAGAAAGCACAAATTTTTAGATGACAGTATGAAAGGAGGTTGTATTTTCATCACGATGAACCTTCCTAAATTCTGAAATATGATTATAAAGAAGTGAGAATTGTCAACAATTACCTTTCGATAACTCTATTGAAGTGTGAGAACATATAATAAGAATAGCATTAAATGCGCCATATCAACATGCAATCCATGCACACTGCGGGGGAAAAAATGGGACAGTTCCTATACCTCCCGTTCTACTGGGCCGACTGACGAAATTCAAGTTGCATTTCCCATGTTTTCAAAGCACGACTTAAGATATATATTAGATTTATATATAGCTTTGTTCTAATATAGGTATTTTGACACAAAATGGGACTTTTTCTGAAATAATCACACAATTCTAACGTATGTAACTAAATGGAAGGGGAGACGAAAATTGTCCTCTTCGAATCTCATATATTACGTTTTCAGAGCACGGTAATTCCTCAGAATTGCACTCACTACGTAAGGGGTGTAAAAATGTCAGTGGGTGACCACAGCTATCAATGGTCAAAACATCTGATTCTTCTCCTTTATCTACGTACAAAAATTTTGCTGTTAAACTACTTTCATCTCTGCTTTATCAAACTTCCTATTACAATTAAATGAAATTCTATCGCAATTTTCAAGATTTTTATTTATGCTTCAATGGCTTAGAAATAGTGATAGAATATTGATTCGCAAAGCAAGCTTAAGAATTCTTATGTTACTAGTGCTCCTAAAATAAAGCGAAGCCTTGACATAGTATCCATTAGATAGAAAGCAAACATTTTAGAGAATAAATCTTGCATTATTGTGCTAAAAGTAAAATATATGAAATGATACAGCTCACAATATATTTCATTATTACTTATTAACTAGCGGAAGTACCCTATTAGGATGAGAATAATGTATTTAACAACAGAGCGAACGATACCGCTGTAATCCTGCTCTAAAAACGATACAGAAAAGTAAGATTCATAGTCATACATTTTTCAGTCTCATGCGATATGGAAACCACATAAAAAATGTTCATAGAAAAATAAGCTTATCCTCTCTTATTATATCAGCAACAATGGCTCGCAGATTTTAATGATTTTCATCTTTGTAATCAAATGGTCGTAAATACTCAAATTCCATCTAAAATTTCATTATATACAATTTTAGTCGATTAAATGTGGCAAAAAATGGATCATAGTTGATTAGAAATCAGTAACGCGAACAAACATACAAACAGACATTCTTCCTTATATATATAGATTTTTAAAACTTACAAATTTTTCAATAACAAACTCTACGATTTGAAAGAGAGCAGTAGCAACACTTTTCGAAATAAAGCAATTTTATCTCCAACGCGCGAGACCGTTGCCACTCGGAAAAATGAGTACGAAATTAGCGCTTTCAGGGTTTTTAATTAATATCTCGGCTGATTAAACTCGTACGAAGATGGGAATCGCCGAAATGGCTTCCCTTGAATTTTTGGAATCGGGAATAATGTATTTAATGTTTGGCAATGCTATTTTTATTTCATCGCAAAACTTAGAAAATTTTAATTAAGAAAATCTAGGATTTGAAAGCGATCAGTGGCAGCAACTTTCGAATTAAAGCAGATTTTCATCTCCAGCTTTCGAGACTGTTGCGACTCGGAAAAATGAGGGCGAAAATTATCGTTTTTTCGAGTTTTTATTAATATCTCTGATTTTAACAATTTGGTTTTGAAAAAAAGTGAACGTCGACCTTTTCCACGACCCAGAAAAGAATTGTAGAAAGTTTGGTGACGATAGCTATAGAGGACAAACAAACATACTTTCTTCTTTGTATATATAGATATTGATAATGCCTTACTGTGTTAGATTTATGAATTAAAATTCATCGAATTTACGTATGCTACCCTCGGTATGTCCTAGAACGAAATACCTACTCATGCAGGAGGGAGGTACTGTTGCATATGTTTCTCAAACTAAGAGCAGCCTCATACATATGCCTTCGAAACTTTTCTAAAAATAGATAAAGCCACTTCTTGCAGCATACGTATCTGTTCTGCATTTATGGATGTGTTCCATTGCTGAAGTATCATTAGAAAAATCTCTTGACATTTATATATTAATTTTGTTCTTTAAATATTTGTATATTTTGATGTACTTAATGAGTTTATTATAAGTTTAACTCATGCTCGTTTAAGATAATTGGAATTGTTAATAATGGTAGGAGAAGAAGTAGTTTTGTTTTAAAATGGATGTATCTACCAATAGGGAACAACATATGATGTTTTTAGCTCACAAGTAGACTTCTCTTAAATTCTTCATGACGATCTCTTGCTGTGGGGTATTTTCATCAAAATTCCCATAATGGACTAATATTAGATCACAGGAAAGTACTAAGTTAAAACCATTTTCGTGTGAAGGAATCAAAGGAGCTGAAGCTAAATTTAAAAATGTTTTTGTCGATATATCACACAGCTATTAGCATCTCATTTTATGAAAAGGCTTTTGATTTCCATCTTCAAATAAAGAGGAAGGCAATCATTAAATACATTTCTAGCCCAAAATGGTAAAGATTCAGCCTTGAACGCCTGGCTAATTTTAAACAATCAGTTTGTTTGTAGTTCTCCAAGTTCACAGGTTACATCATCGAGATAGCTTCCCCTATACCCAGTTACCCCCCTACACTTTCTGAAGTTTTTGATGAATGCAGATGGGAATGCGACTGTAATTTCAAAGGTAAGAGGTTGCTGCTGCTTTTTCTTTCTTTTTCTTTTTTTCCTTTCTTTTTTCTTTCTTTTTTAAATTTTTTTATTGTATTTTTTTCTGAGAAGGCAGTTGGGATTTCCTCCAAGGTGGATGCAAACGTCATTCAGTGGATGGCGAAAAACGAACCAACTTCATCAGCCAAATGTCAAGGCCAGTCCTTTAGGCTGGGTATGAAGGAAAGGATACAGTGACCTTTTGAAATTCACAAAGCACATCATCTTTCGTGGAAAGCTGTTTCTTAGTATTTCCTCTGATGGGAAGCCCACTATCACCTGTGAAAAGGCACACGCAAAACACGATCATATTCTCAAATGTCTGTCTGCCTTCAATTCCCCCCCGCTCCCTAAAGTTGGGAAATTTCCAGCGCTATTCTGCTTCTTATCATACAAAATCAAGTGCTTCTCTTATAATAATTGATCATGAACGACGTAAAGCTATTGTTTCATAAAGTGTTTCTCTTGAAGTTTCGTTGCATCTTAAGTCTTCAGTAGGATAAACTTCACGAGCAAAAAAAACTCTTCGAAATCCAAATTTTGACCTCTGTGTGTCATTTTACGGAAAACCTACCTTTGCATTATTATCTGACTATATATTCCAAAATAAGGTAAATATGGGTTTGTGTAAAATTACATAGAACAGATAAAAGTGGCTGCAGCACAGATTAGATTTGAGCTTCTCAAAATGAAATAATAAAATAATCTTTTTAATAATTTTTTCAGTTGCAGGTGTAAAAATAAAAAATAGGCAACTATATGTATTAAAAATATTAACAAATGTCCTTAAAGTAGTGATTATTACGACAATTTTTAATTTATTAGCAATTAGTAATGTCTCATAGTATGCTCATGCAATTAGTAATGTCTCATGATATGTCTTATGGTATGCTGTGCTGGAAACGATTTCCGTGTTCTGAGCAGAAGGCGTTTTTAGTGCTCTTTTATAAAATACTTTTAACTCCCTATTCTCTAAAGCAGGGTTTCTTAAACGTTTTTCAACCGCGACCCCTTTTAGTCACTGAGAAGTTTTCGCGACCCCCAGGACCCCATAATATTTACAAAAATTTTGTGGGACCCCATAAGTATTGAGCAAATCCGACACACGCGTGAGTGAAACTGTCAATTTTTTTCACTTTACTGTAATATACTATTGCAGTTTTAGGTCATTAATTTCTAATTTTACGTCATAAAACAAACTCCAGATTCGAGCCATTCTTCGAACACTGCATTGTATGTTTCAAATTTATCTTTCAACATGAGCTTCTTTGTCGTAGAAATCAATCGCTTTTCAGCAAATTCTCTGTTACTTGGTAAAGCTTCTTTATCGTTGATCCTAGGTAAACTGACTTCATAGCGATCATCCACCCTCTTCAGAGTCTTATGAAAGTGATCTCACACTGCTTCTTCTAACTCTGAGTCAGTTTTACTTTCTTTGGCATCTGTAATTCCCAGTGCTTCTAGCTTCCACAAGTTTTCTATGTCACTGCTGTGAGTCAACATCGACGTTATGTTTGAAGACATGGACAAGGAGTTTCTTTCTGAAACGTTATCTTTTATCTTTCCCATGAGAAGAATCCATCCAAGTAGTGATTCCACAGCATCCAGCCCATTTTCTAATTTCTGAATTCTTCCGGTTAACAGAACACCTGCGTAGTCAGCTCCAATAAGAACTTCTATATTCTTCTGTCTTAATTCTTCTATCCATGGTCCAGGCTGTAAACTGACTACTGGTCCACAAATCATCGACTGTTCCAACAAGATTAGTCGTCTACAAAAATCACCTCTTAGGCTTCCTAACGTTCACTTCATAGCGTTTGTGAATTTCTCTCTTTGTTGTTACTCCTCCAAAAAGCGCATGGATTAAAGATTCAGATCCAATTGCGTGGCACCCTATGTCTACAGCAGTCTCCTTTAATATGTATGAACGTTGCGATCCTGTATCGATAAGTGCCCTTACTGTCTTCTGCTTTTTGTTTGCGTCTATATTAATTAATAGCGTTAGAAGAAACACTTCATCTAGGAAATTAGTGCTCGCAAGTGATACGTTTTGTGTTTCCTCCTCTTTATTCTTTTCAACATCATTGCTCTTTTGATTGGTGGTCAAATCCGGACACATGACACCCCAATGTCTTTTCGAGCATATCATCGTACATTTGTCTTACATTGCTTGGCCCTGCGTCCAATTTTGAAGCAGAAGAAGCAACCCTTCTTTTTCTTAATTTCATCATTCTTTTGACTCAGAGGCATCTTCTGAGCAACAAAGCAATCTCGACTTTCATGAAATTTTTCACAAAATATGCAAGAATTCTTCTCACTATAATTGGTTGCTTTATTATGGCCTGAGAATAAATCATTTGCTGTAGGCACGAAATGTTCACTCTAGTACCTTTTATCTCTTCTACTTTCTCTCTTGGCACCCGAATCAATTAATTTAAATCCAGCTTTTGACAAAGAAATTCTCTGCTCTCCTTCCACCACATTCTTTAAAAACAATAAAAATTGTTCCAATTTCTCAGAGTGACAATTTTCTGCTGTAATTATTGATGCATAATTTCTGATCCAAACTCGTAAAATTTCCTCGGGAATGCAAGATTCCACGGGCGTAAACTGCATTGCAGCGTATTTATCGCTTGTCATTCCTATTGACTCCAACGAACGTAAATACGAGTCTAATTTGTCATACAATTCAGATATACTGCATTTTCCCTTTTGATCAGTGACATTTTTAATAATCAAACCTAATAATTCCCGAATATAGAATTCTACCAACGATTCTTCCCTGCCGAACCTATTTTTTAAGCTTTCTATAACTTTTTCATAATTTTCGGCAGTTGCAGGGAAGCTATTTACAATATCACGGGTTCTCGTACCGGGTACGGTCGCTTGAACGAGATAATGCATCTTATCCTCGTTTTGAATTTCTTTATCTTCACGTATTCGCCGAATTTGCCCCCAAAACAGTAACCAATCTTTAATTTCGCCACCGAAATGTTTTAACTCTATTTTAGGTAATTTCAGTTTCCGTTTGTTCGAATTCGGCGGAACACTGCCAATGGATAGTGTCGTTTGGCGATTGAAGAATAATTCCGTTTTTACTCGCATTAAATCTAATTTTTCTTTGTATTCTTCAACTTTCGCCCATTCATTTTCAAACTGATCATTTGAAGAAAATTCTGAATTTAATATTTGAGTATCAAATGCATTAACAGTTATGCATTATTTGAGTATCAAATGCATTTCTTTCTGAAACGTTATCTTTGCATTAATGCATTAATCAGATAAACTTTCTAAAGTAACAAGTTTCGTTTTTATAAATTCTTCATCAGGAATTTCCTTTTCTAATTCCTGCAAAATTGCACTAATTGTTCTCGTAAAAGACGCTCTGACAGGTTTTCGTTTCTCAATTAACGATTCCATTTCAGTAAAAATAAATTCAATAAAGTCAAATAGAATTAAATTCGATAAAACCAATAAAATTACCTTGACTTGTATTACCGATCACTTCCGTCGTCACCAAAATTGTTCGAGATTTGCAAGAACTAACCGTTCTCCTTTCTTAATAACTTTACAAATAAAATAAAATAACTTTACAAATAAAATTCCAAAGCATCGTATTTATTTTCAAAATCCGTAGAACTACAAGAAACTACAACAAAAATCAGATGGTTGCCACTCTTACAGTGACAAACTAGGAAAAGAAAAATAACAACTGAGGCTGGGTTCTAACATCTAGAATTTTATTCGTATATTATCAATTTACTTGTATATTATCTTTTTCAATTTTTAGTCTGTAATTAGTAATAATTATTTCAACATTCAGTGGCTTGGACAACTGAAAGAAGTGGGGAAAAGAGGCAAATTCAATGAGACAGTTCATTTGTTTTGGTACTTTTATAAACTTAAGTTCGATTTGCCGTTAGAAGTCTCAGTGGATTTGTTGGAACGAAACTTGTCTCTGTTTCAAGACTGTTCTAAAGTGAAACTTTTACGAAAATTCTAGTCAAGATAATAGCAGAGTTTTAGGAAATAAAGCTTCTTCAAAAAAGATCTCCGGTCGAAAGAAAAACAGTAGAATGACGTAATTAAGAACGTGTTAAACGGAAAAAAAGACAGGATTTAACAGGGAACAATACAAAAACCTCACTGAAACGTTTGGTTCGGAATTTTTCTGTGCGAATGCTGAATTTAACCTCTATAGTTCTATTCTGCTTGTAGCATACAGCAGGAGGGTGATCCTCGGAGCGAAATTTGACATTTCTGAATTTCATTTCTTTTCAAGAATTTCTTTACTTGAAATCTTATATTGTACAGGTATCCTTCTCGTAACCCGGTTTCCTACAACACACACGTGCTCTTACACGATAAAATGTTTTTAAAAAATCCTCGTATGGCGAGGTAAGACGTTCCCACTCTAGCACGTTAAAGGATATGCGTAAATCCGCTTATAACACTTTACGAATGTACATATTTGCATAACACGACCTTAATCCCAAATATTTACAAAATTAAATTATGTATAATGCTATCATATATACTACACAATTACAAGCTATTTGCATATATACACACGAAACTAAAAGAAATTCTGGAAATAACCGCATTTTCTTACATTGAAATTCTTTCGAAATTAAGTCCTCCCAATCCTTTATACAGCGCGTATTATCTTGTGCTCCAAGTGTTCATTTGGGTACCTTGTATAAATTATGTGACTGTGATTTGGGTAAATTCTTTTAAATAAGTGTTACTAACTACCTTTGTCGGATTTAGGAATATTTATTGCGAAATTTTATTTCAGTCCCGAACTACGTCTGAAGGTAAAAAACCAACATTTAAATTAAAATTTATATCTTTAGAGATGAAAATACAAATTTTGTATTGATTGATAAGGAGACTTGGTACCCCCAAATCGATGAAATTACCGATTTTTCCATTTTTTGCTAGAAAAATACCTTAATATTCTTACTATACTGAAGACAAGTTTTTAAATGATCTGACGATGATGTTAATATAATTTTGTGACGATAATGTCACAAAATTATCGTATATATAATAATGAAAGGCTTTAAAAATTTTGACAGCCCTTTAAATGCCACCACCTTCAGTGTTTATTTTTTTATTTCTTAATTGTTTCAGTAACTTATTAAATATTATAACAGAAGAACATGCAACTATCAGTAACTTCCTTTATACATATAAACTGATTTATTTAAATAGTAACTGAAGGAGGAAATTTTTTTTCACTTTTATACCGGCAGGTTTATCTATTTAGCACAGCAAATATTTCTATGTACATTATCAATCAATTTTTCTATGCTCCTTCAGAAATTGAAATTATTTGTGATAAGACACAACAGAAAGATGTGGCGTAATGAAATTGATTAAATTCCTACTGCAACATTATTGAAAACCGTGCTGAAACAGACAGTAAACTAATTAAAATACACCTAAATTAAAATATACGAGACTAAATGGCTAAAAGAAGAGAAGAAATCAAAATATGCTGCTGAGAGGTTTTAAGTCAAATGTCGTATATCTGTACAAATTTCAAATTTTGCGTTTTTAAAAAAGTGAATAAAACGAAAAATTAATATTATTAATACTGATTATAAGTGCTTTAATATCGATTATAAATGTTTCACAAAATATATTATAATTACTTCATGTATTAAAATAGTTCTAAACATGCTTTACAAAACAAAAACAGGTAAAGGAAAATTGTAGTTGCATTTTATAATTTTTCTGCAATATTTCTGGGGAGATATTTAAATAAATGCTTGTAATTTACGTTTATATTAACCAATTAAATCGTACTAGATTTTTAGTATACATCTGTGTATTGAAATTCTGAAATAAAATTTTAAAAAAAATTGAAATGATTTCATGACCATTTAGAGAGTTTAGGTTTTCTAAACTGCGATTTCTCAGTTTGCATTTTTTCGATAAATCCTTTTACATAATGTCCTAATTACATAATTACATTGTCTAATTACATAATGTTCAATATTTTTACTGCATGTTTATAATTATATATCTTATAGAGACAAGGATGGGTTTTGGAAAATACTGAAATGAAAAGTTATTGGAAGTGAAAATGTGATTAAGATCATATTTTTTCCCAAAGTTTTTACATAAAATGTGCTTTTATTATTATTTTTTTTGAAAAAAATACATTAATTTCAAAATTGATCCTTAACGTTATTAAGAACCCTCCAATAAATAGAATAAAAAAATTTTGAGAAAACCCCTTGAATGTTTAAGAAGAAAGTTATTTTAATTGTTAAATTTTTCTTCAAAAACTTTTATTTAAACAATTACAGGCAAAAAAACATTTTTTTAGCTTAAAATCATTACCGAATACCCTTAAAAGGAGAAAAAGCAGCTGAAGTCGCAAAATATCAAAATTTAAATGAGGCAATAGTGAAAAACCATTAAAAAATGTTTTGATTTTTAAAAGTTATCGGGACGCATCCCTCATTTTGTATTAATGTTAGGTTACTATAACAGGCTTTCACAAAACACGGTATTTTCTGGGAACCTGTTTACAGTATTATAGAAATATAGGAGGGTTACCTGTTTTTAAATGCTAAAAAAATCCTCCGAGTCATTTTAAATTTAAATTAAAAGTGGAAATATTGATTATGTAGCCAATTCTTAATTTAAAATCAAACTTCATCATTTAGAGTTTATCTATACGAAAAGTATAATAGTCGATAGTATACTAAAGTACATGTCTATCAATAGGAAAAGACTGAGAGTATATGGTAAGGAAAATATTTAGTTTTGTTTTGATTTATATCCCTTGTCTGACAGTAACATGAGAACAAGCCCACAAAATTCATCGTGGCCAAGTAGTGCAAGACTGCGCCTGTTATCATTAGTTCGGAATTGAATTGCTATTCCAAAATTATTTTATTTAAAATCGTATTTTGTGGTTACATGTAAAGAAGTTGTTTAAAGTTTGAATTAAAGCTAGACACATTTAATATATAATTAACTCTTAATTTAGAATTAAGAACCAAACATTCATGCAATGTTTGTTAAATGAAGCACTTAATAATGATATTAAATGATAAACGAATAAGTAACTCAATACAAATAAAAAGAAGAGAAAAATAAAATTTTCAATAAAAGACAAAAGCAGTAATTTTGTAATTCATTTTAATTTTGAATAAAAGCCTAAAGATTATATTATCCATGAATAAAATTTTAACATAATGCCGAATGTATTAATTGTACAATTCATTTTAATTTTGAATAAAGGCCTAAACGTCATATCAGCAATGAAAAGTTTGGACATGAACATAATAATAAAAAAGGGTTAAATATAACAAAGATATAAGAATTAAACATAAAATAATAAAATGGTAATTTGAGTAGAAGAAAAATAAGAAAATAAAAAATCAAAATATAGTATAGTAAAATAGCAACAATATGCTCTCAAGAGTAGTCCAAGACCAAAACAGACGTAGACTTAATATCTAACTTGGACAATTTATAAAAAGTGTCAAAATATGAAGTCTTATATCCAGGACCAAAAATTTCTGGCGTAGACAAATTAAAAGTTTTGTTAAAATATGAAGTATTCTAATAATTCATGACCATATTTGTCTGGCGTAATCAAATTAAAAATATTGTAAAAATGTGAAGTCCTCTGGTTTAGTTCTGGACCAAAATCTACTGGGATAGCCAGCGTATAAAATGTGTCTAAATATCAAGTCTTCTGGTATAGTCCAGGCCCAAGATCTTCTGGCGTAACTGTCAACTTATTAAAAAAAACGGTCAATTTATTAAATCTTCTGGCGTAGTCTGGATCCAAAATTTCCTAGTGTAATCAAATTAGAAAATCGTCCAATAATATAAAGTCTTTTAGTTTAGTCCATGTTGAAAAATTTTCGCGGAATCAAATAAAAAAAAATTGTCAAAATGTCAAGTCTTTTGGTGTAGTCCAGGACCAGAATGTTCTGGCTTAGTCAAATTGAAAAATCTCTCAAAACATTAAGCCTTCTGGCGTAGCTCATGATTAAAAATTTTCTGGCTTAGTGAAATTATAAAATTTGTCAAATCATTAAGTCTTCTGCAGTAGCCAAGGCTCAAGCTCTTCTGGCTGGAGCAAATTTTAAATGTGTGGAAATATGAAGTCTTTCAGAATATGATTAAAATCTTCTGGCTTATTCAAGTTATAAAATTTACAATATATTAAATCATCTGGCATGAATAATCCAGGGTAAAACTTTTCTGCTGTAATCAAATTATAAACATTATCAAAATGCGTCAGCGGTAGCGGGGAACGAAAATTTTTGACGTAGTTAAATTACGAATTTTTTTTATAATATTCAGTCATTTGGTGTAATCCAGGACCAAAATCTTTTGTAGTTGTCAAATAAACATATTTGATGAAATATTAAGTCTTCTGCCGTAGACCAGGACCAAAACTGTTTGGCGCAGTCCACTTGTAAATTTCATCAAAACATAAAGTTTTCTGGCTTATTCCAGGACTAAAATCCTCTGCGTAGTCAAATTATAAGTTTGGCAAAATATTAAGTCTTCTGGCATAGCGAATGCTGAAAAATCTTCTGTGTAATAAAATGAAAAAGTTGTCATAATGTTAACATTATGGCGTATTCCAGGATCAGAATATTCGGGCGTAACGAAATAAAAAGGTTTAAAAATATTAAATCTTCTGTCGTACCCAGAACCAAAACTCTATTCGGATAATCAAAGTATAAAATTTGCCTAAATATTCAGTGTTCTAGCATATTTCACGATAAAAATATTCTGTCGAAATCAAATTATAAAAGTTATCAAAACAGTAAGACTTCTTGCGTAGTGAAATTATAATAATTGTCTAAGAATTAAGTCATAAAGTGTAGTCCAGGACCAAAACATTCTGAAATAGACAAGTTATAGAAATTGTCAATATATTAAATTTATATAATAGTCCAGGAATAAATATTTCTGGAATGCTCAAAGTAACGTATTTGTCGAAATATGAAGTCCTCTGAAGTCTCTCTAGTCCATGACTGTGATTTTCTGGCGTAATCAGATAACAGAATTTGTCAAATATGAAGTCTTCTGGCGTAGTCCCGAAGCAAAATGATCTGGCGTGGCCAAATTAAAAATATTATCAATATATTAGGGCTTTTGGCATAGTCCAGAACTAAACTTTACTGACGTTGTTACATTAAAAAATATTGCTAAAATATTAAGTCATGTTGCGTATTCCTGCACCAAGACCTACAAGCGTAGTCCAGTTATAAAATGTGTCAAAATAGTGAGGCTTTTGTCGTAGTCCAGGCCGTTAATCGTCTCGTCCGGAGTGTTGTTATTAAAAAATTTGTCAAAATATCAAATCTTCTGTCCTAGTCCAGAATCGAAATTATCTGATGTAATCAAATTAGAAATTTTCAAAATATAATGTCCTCTGATGTAGTTCAGGATTAAAATCTTCTGGCGTAATCAAATTATAAAATTTATCAAGATATTAAGCCTTTAGACGTAATCCAGACTCGAAACCTCCTGGCGTAGTCAAATTATTAAAGTCTTTTGCTTAGGCCAGGAAGAAAGTCTTTTGGTTTAGTGAAAATCTTCTGCCGTAGTCAAATTAAATATTTTTGCAGATTATTTAGTCTTCTAGCTTAGTCCAGGACCAAAACCTTCTGGCGTAGTCAAATTATGATATTTATTGAATTATGAAGTCTTCTGCCGTAGTTCTGGACCGGAATATTTTCGCACATTATAAATATATCACATTATAAAATTTGTCAAATATTAAGTCTTCTCTTATAGTTCAAGATAAAAATCTTCAGGCTTAATCAAAGTGTAAAATTTGGAATACAATTATGTCTTCTGGTATAGTTCAGGATCAATATCTTCTGCCGAATTAAAATGAAATACTTTTGCAAATTATTTAGTAGTCTGGCGTAGTCCAGTTATCGTCTGACGTTAAAATCGTTAAAATCGTCTGACGTAGTCAAGTTAAGATATTAGTTAAAGTATGAAGTCCTCTTGCGCAGTCCAGAACCAAAATGTACTGGCGTATTCAAATTATAAAGTTTGCCCTAATGTTAAGTCTTCGCGCGGAGTCTAGGATCAAAATCTTCAGGCGTAGTGAAATTATAAAATTCCTCAAAATATTAAGTCTTCTGGTGTAGTCCAATATTCAGATTTTACATATATAAATATGTGTATTATATATATAGTCAGTTTATTTTTGATGATGTTAGTGATGGAAATAATGGTAATCACACACAGAAGTAAAACCTTTCTGATTTTCGTTTTCAAATTTCATAGTATGCCAATATAGAACAATTTTTGCGATGTATGTTCTCCTTAATTATGAATGTCTTGTCATATATTTGAATCATTCACTGAAATTCTGAGAACGATAAGATTCAAGAAGCGTCCAGGACCTAAACTTATATAATAAACAGATTGCAGCCTAAACAGTATTCATCTTGGCATAATTTCTTCTTTCTTAATGATGAAACCTCTTTTCATCTTTCTATTTTGTATATCCGCGGCTTCTTATCCAAATTTTGTGGCCGAAAATGAGAAAAGAAGACTGAACAACAAAATTAGTGATTCGGAAATGTCACCGAAATTTAAAAGAAAAATGTTTGCTATCGAAACTCAAAAAGAATAATGTTAGGGCATAAATCGTCTGGATTTCACTTGAGAGATATAAATATTTTCTTTGTTCCTCTGAATGATAGCGCGATAACATTTTCAAAATTATGAGAAAACATTTGGATTAGTTTTCCATGTTCCATTCCCTCATGTTATTCTTGGAATAAAACTGGTTCGTGATGCTATTATGGGAATCTATACCTTCCTCAAGATCAAGGCAATTTATACTTGTAGTAGAAAGCATTGTCTTGAAAATATTAGGCAAGTGTGATATATACAAAGCATTTGTAAATGTTTAGTATTCATTTACTTGCAAGGCAGTAATTTCATCATTTGTTTTTGCAAGCCAGTAATTCGATGCTGTGCTGTCTTCAGCATTTGCTTTACTTGGTGCATGAAACGTATCATATTTAAATTAATGTGCTTTCACCAATATTAAACACCATCAATTATTTGCTATTAAAATAAATGATACACCATTTGCACTTGAGTTCAATCGTATAGATACACAGCGATTTTCTACATTCCACATTCTTTAAACAAAACTAACTAGTTAAAGGAACCAACATATTTCCATATGTGATGTTGGTGACTTGAAGAAATAGTTTTTGATAAACTTTTCCACACGAAAGGTCTGCTCATAATAGTTAATTGAATGACTATTATGGGTATTTATTGATAGTCTCTGAATTTAAAACTATAAATTTATAGAAGAATTCTTCTCTGATAGATGTATATCTTTTATATTAATAATTTCGCTTATCCATACTTGCTTTTGAAAAAGAATGAGTGCAGCCGTTTCATACTTATTTTTCATGTGAGAAACGGAAAGAACTATCTGAAAGTTTCGCAATGCATTCATAAATCTTTGTTTTATCACATCAAATTTCCTTTTTCAAATTAAAAGCGAAGTGGTGAACATGAGTAGTATCAAACGGACAGTTCAGCCCCAGGAGGCGGTGCGTGGTACAAGCCAGTATTCGAAACACTCAGACTCATTGTTGATGAGCCAGCTAGCTAATAAAGTGGACGAAGGAGATAAGAGTTCCAATTTGATAATAAAATCTGTTATTTATTTCGCAGCGGCAATATCTATGTATCTATGTAATTATGTTAATCAATTGTCAGCCGTTCAAAGTAATATTTTTCTTTGTGTATGTTATCCCGTAATTCGCATTCGTATGTACCCATATTATCTCTTATTATCTGGAAATTGCACCTTGTTATCACTAATGTTCAAAGGAAAAGTTACCTTTTGTGGCACATTCGTGTGGAGCAAGGCCTGACGCCAGCCTTAGCAAAACGAAGAAATCAAGCTTGACGCCAGCCTATCAATGCACGTCAACTTGTTAAAATCACAAATCTCAATGGTATGTTCCCAGTCGAGATTATTTTCTCAAACGCAAAGAATGTTCGAGACTTTGATGTCTTTTTGGAACACATAAAACCTCTACTTGCAAAAACGCTAATTGATAGCATAGCTACGTATTACTCTCTGAAATGGTATGCAGTTGTTGAAGTGAGTCATAAATTGATTCACGCCACGTTTTCGTAGCAAATGATTGAAATTAAATAAAGCATATGATGATATATGTATTAACACAGTGAATGTGGATCTCTATGGAGTTCTAAGCATAAATGAAAGTATTGTTACGAAATGTCCAGGCGCGGGAAGATAGCTGCCCCGAGAAGCAGGTCTAGGTTTGCCAGAAAATGGCAAGGGAATTGCAGGGTTGCCACATTTGGCGAGAAATCGCCTCGGATGGAGAACCTTCTGGAACGAATTCTTACTGGTTTAGCCCAGAATGTCCTAGAACACAAGCCAAAAGCTATATAAACCCTGCTGGTAGGCGGAGAGTCAGTCCGTGCGGAGTCCCTCGAGTTGATTGTCAGTCAGTGAGTGCCTAGTGCCGAGTTGGTTGTCGTGCACATTGAGAGAGTCTCTTAGAGGATTTCGAGTTATTGCATCGTCGAGTTGGATCTTAGAGTGTGTTGAGTTCCGGGAACGACAGAAGCGAGGAGTCCGGAGCTGTACTCTAGTGTATCGTCCAGTGCATCGCGAGTTGTAGCGTGGAGAGTCTCGAGAGTACGTAGAGTTCCGAGAACGACCGAGGAGAGTCGGGAGCTCTAATCTGGTGCTTTGTCGAGAAGCTATCTCCACCGTTATCGCCTAAAAGCCTGGAGGCTGTGCCGCGGATTGTGTCAGCGTGTTTATAGTGTTCTTCAACGACTTTAAACGTGATTTTGGAGCTGTCTTGAATAATACTGGCTAATAAAGTGTGCTTTCATACTTCATCAAGTGTCGTCGTTATTCACCCCTAATCCACGGACCCGTGCGAACGCAAAGGAA
Source organism: Stegodyphus dumicola (assembly GCF_044657685.1). Classification (NCBI taxonomy): domain Eukaryota; kingdom Metazoa; phylum Arthropoda; class Arachnida; order Araneae; family Eresidae; genus Stegodyphus; species Stegodyphus dumicola. The sequence continues at coordinate 259,417,293 of NC_140771.1, read as the reverse complement.
GAAAACAACAGAACAACTGGTATCAGAATTAGGATTTGCGAGTGAATATCAGTGACCCGCCTATAAAGGAAAGCCATTTCGGAGAAAACGAAGACTCTGATGGACGTTTTAGCCAATCTAAAAGATTGATATGATAAGATAGGTGCTGAGATTAAAGCTGGACTGAAAGAGATAAATGCTGGATATGACGAGATGAGGGCTGAGATCAAAGCCGGACTGAAAGAGATGAAATCTGGACTGAAAGAGAAGAAAGCTTGACGAGAAGAAATAAACGTCGGCCAAGAAAAGGTGCGAGAGCATCTCCAACAGGTGAAAGTGAAGCTTACAGAAGAAACTAGAACCATAAAAGAGGATGCAGAAATAAAAGAAGTGGTTTCTGAAGAATCAAAGGATGAAGAAATGAAGGAAGTAGATAACGAACTGTCTGAGAAAGATCAAGAAATGACGGATGAAACATCTAACGGCATTAAAGAAAAAGGACGAAAACATGAAGAAATAAAAGACGGGAAAGAAACTTGTGATTCTCAGGTGCCTGAAGTGAAAGTGGAAGAAAGTGAAAATACGACTGTTAGGTTCTTCGAAACTGATAGTGAAATGACGAAGTCTCAGTTAGCAAGGATTGAACCATCTGAAACTTCATGTGATGCAGAAATGGGAAAAGCTTATATACAGTTTAAGCAGTGTGCTCCAGTATTGCAAGGAATTTCACCCACCTCAACTACTGGGTGTGTGCCTCATGGTGCTGATTTTGCAGACAAGGACTTGATTCTAAACCTGAAACTTCTGTTTGTAAAGGATCGGATTCTATTCATGACCCTGGTGCAACATCGGAACTGGCTTTAGGAAATAAAGGTAAATGAACATGTACAAGCAACTGCAATTACAGACGTGAGCTTATATACATGATGAGAATGAACTACAGAGAGGTGAAAGAACTGTTTTAGATTTTCCTGTGGATAAAAAGTCTTGAAGAACTGAATCTCCAGACTGTGATATGCAAAACAGGAATATATCTGAGAATTGTAGTGGAAAAGTATTTGACTCGGGTATAACTTAATGAAAAGACTGAGACTGAAATTCATTCTGAACATTTAATTTTATTCAAATTTAAATTTTTTTGTCGCTAACCTGTGTATAAAACTTGTGTATAGTGTAAATATTTTTTTCTTTAGTTATATGTTATTTGTTTGTTATATTGCCTTTTACTAATTCAGAAGTCAAATAGCAAAATTCAGCGTTATATTTTCAAAATTTTCACAGGACTACTTTCAATGGTTTTACCGAACCACCATCCTCAGCTGAAAAACCGCAAATGAACAAGATAGGATATACTGATTAGATAAGATAAGAAAGCCTGTACAAGAATAAGCAAGTGGCGCCATTTGGTGGTGAAACCAGAACTAAAACATAACTTCTTTAAAGGGCAAAGGCAAAGATGGATTAGAATTAGGATCGTTAACTAGAACACAAAGATTTTTGTGAATGTGAAATACCTCTAGAAAATCCAGTTCTAAAATGGAAGATGTTTTTTGAATAATTTTGGCAGCAGAAAAATGGAAAGTGTGATTTTCGGACCAACAATGTTGAGTAACAGAAGACTTCCGTGTTTCCTTTTTTTCGGCGTGTTATTGTGTTTTAATATTACCTTTTGTTTGTATTGAATTATGCTTCAGGTCAAGGATTGTACTGCCCGGGACGTGCAGTCCTTGGGAACTGGCAGTGTTACGAAATGTCCAGGTACAGTAAGATAGCTTCCATATAGATATTCAGACGGCGTGATTAACGGTCGTCTGAATTCTTTTCCCAGCAGGCCTTTTAAAATTCATATTAATACTTACAAGAATACGCACCCTCTTGCATATGAAATGTTGAATAGTTCTATTTATGTGGATAATCTTTTTCATGGAAGTTCCACTGTTTAAGAAGCTTATGAGTTATCTTGTGATGCTGTTTTGATTTTTTAAAGGATGCAAACATGAATATGAGAAAATCTAACACTAACTCTAAAGAACTGAAAGATTTATGGAAGAATTCTAATCCATTAATCGAAACAAATGAATATTCTGATTTACATTTAAAAGTACTAGGTCTCAGTTGGAATAATATTGAAGACACATTAAGTCAGGACTTAAGGTCATTGTTATCCACGTTGGATATTAATGAATGCACGAAACGAAACATACTACACACAGCCGCAAAAATATTTGATCCATCTGGACTTATGTCTCCTTTTCTAGTTCGAGTGAAGTGTATGTTACAAGAGCTGTGGCAGTTGGGTGTAGAACGGGATGAGATGTCTTCCGGAGAAATTAAAGAAAAATGGCAAGCATGATGTAATGAAATTCAAGAACTTCAAATTTTGAAAATTCCTCGACATTATTTTCCTGGCACAAATCTGAAGAGGGAAGAAGATTTACAGATCCATATATTATCTGATGCTTCAATAAAAGCTTTTGGTGCGGTTGCATACTTTAGGTACATAACATCGCATGGCACTTTTAAAACTAGCTTTATAGCTTCCAAACCACGAGTTGCACCAATTAAAAAGGTGACGTTGCCCGACTAGAATTAATGGGTGCAGTCATTGCAGCAAGATTAGCCAAATATTGTAAAAATCTTTTTAAAAATTTAGAAAAGACTATTCTATGGAGTGATTCAATAATTGTGCTACACTGGATAAAAGGCACGGCATCTAAGTGAAAGCAGTTTGTTTCAGAATATTAGAAATTCATGAAAATACATATCCCAGTGTATGGAGACACTGTATAAGTAAGGAAAATTGTGAACGAGAGGATTAACTAGAAAAGATTTGCTATCTTAAAAAAAAAAAAAAAAAAAAAAGTCAGGACCCAAAACGGTTATTATACACGTAAGCCCCAACCGAAGAGATTGGAATATGACTCAATAGACCAGGAAATTGAAGCTGAATACAAATTTTCTGCTATAATTAGTTCCGCAATTGTTTCTAAACAGATAATTGATGTTAATAAGTTTAGTTGATTACGCAAACTACTGAAGGTGACTTATTGGGTATTGCCGATTGTTGATGTTCTTAGGAGGAAAACTAGTACAATGGGTTCTCTTACTACTGAAGAATATAATCGTGCTGAACAGTTTTGGGTTAAAGCTGTTCAAAGGGACGTTTTCTCTGAGGAAATTAATTGTTTGAAGAATGGCAAGCCTTTACAAAAAAACTCTAAGTTGTTGTACTTAAACCCATTTTTGGATTATGAAGATGTATTGCGAGTGACAGGAAGGCTTGAGAAAACTCATTTATCTTCGAATGAAAAACACCCTATTATACTAGGGTCAAAATCTAAACTCACTGAATTACTGATTTGGGAACCCCATAATAAAGTATTTCATTCCGGCGTGTCTCATACGCTAGTGCAGGTGAGAGAGAAAATACTGAATATTAAATGCCCTACAAGTTAAGAAATCGTTTCTAGGTAAATGTGTTATTTGAAAGATTCAGCATTTCTCCACGAGACAAGATGGTTGCTAAATTACCAGCTCTTCGATTGGGGCAATCAGCCCAATTGACAGTAATGGGGATCGATTATGCTGGTCCGTTATTTGTGAAAGAGAGTAAAAACAAACAATATCTATTGATAACCAGTGCTGTTAGAAGAAGTGTTCACAAGAACTAGTTAGTAATATCACCCCAGATGCATTTTTTGCTTGCCTTCTTATATTTTTTATCTCGAAGATGGCTCGCAAGGTAAAAACTGAGTCATGGGTTATTAGACGTATTTATACAACTTTTGTACAATTTAGAACTTCAGAACTAAAGTGTTTATCTTCAGTTTTAATTTACAAATATGGTATTGTGAGTATATCTTTTTATAGCTGTTTAATATTTTTTTAATTATTCTGATAAAATTAATAATTCTAATAACTTCCATGCGCAAATTTTATAGTTTAAAATGTACTTAATTTAACAGAGTTATGGTCTGCTCCCTTAGGGGGACAATAAATAATCTTCTGAAAAGGTGAATATTGCTTTTTTGAATTTGATAATGTTATATTTAAGCTGCTTAATTTTTCATTTGAATTTCCATTTATTTAGATGATTTATATTTTTTTCTTGTGACTAGAACTCGAATGTTTTTTGTAGTGTGTATGTATACTGTTTATATACAAGTTTGCTGAACTCCTGTGGTTCATGGGGGGGAAGATGTTAAAAAACAGAATGATCATGTGATTAACGGTCGTCTGAAGTCTTTTCCCAGCAGGCCTTGCGGCAAAAGTTCATGAAAATTAGACTTTGGAATTTGGCTGTAACCTTTTTCTTGCTTACTATGTGAGATATTAATTCCCGTTCTCGGATTAATTACGCAATATTTTTAATCTCAGATTAATTACTCTTGGATTTATCAATCTAATATGCTTTTTTGTGTTTGATGTGAATAAAAATAAGAAATTACTAGACAACATGGTCTTCATTCAAGAATCTCGTTTAATTTTCTAGTAATGATATTGGGAGTTTATTTTTCAAAAACAATCTTATCGCGTTGCCACATTTTGTAACACTCCCCCCTCCCACGGACTGCACGTCTTGGGCTGTATAATCCTTCTTGCGTTGTTTTATTCCTTTACGTTCGTGCGGGGCTTGGGTTTGGAGTGAATAACGACGACACTTGACCACACTTTATTGGCCAGTATTCTTCAAGACAGCTCCAAAATCACTTTTACAGCCGTCGAAGAACTACTATAATTACGCTGACTCAATCAGCGACACAGCGTACAAGCTATCAGGCGATAACGGTGAAGACAGCTTCACGGCAAAAGCCCAGAGAAGAGCTCTCGAGTCTCCTCGGTTGTTCTCGGAACTCTACGTACTCTCGAGACTCTTCACGCTACAACTCGCGATGCACTCAACGATACACTAGAGTTCAGCTCCCGACTCCTCGCTTCTGTCGCTCCTGGAGCTCAACTCACTCTAAGATCGAACTCGACGATGCACTTCCTCGAAATCCTCTAAGAGACTCTCTCGATGCACACGGCCACCAACTCGGCACTAGGCACTCACTGACTGACTATCAACTCGAGAGACTCCGCACGGACTGACTTTCCGCCTACCAGCAGGGTTTAAATGGCTTTTGGCTTGTGTTCTAGAACATTCTGGGCTAAACCAGTAAGAATTCGTTCCAGGAGGTTCTCCACCCGGGGGGATTTCTCGCCAAATGTGGCAACCCTGCAATTCCCTAGTCATTTTCTGGCAGCCCTAAACCTGCTTGTTGGGACAGCTATCCTTCCGCGACTGGACATTTCGTAACAATATTTTCAGTAGAACTCCATAGAGGTCCACATTCCCTGTATTAATACATATCATCAGTTAATTAAGTTACTCGTATTAATCAATGTCGTATCATCATTTAATAGATGCATGTAACTTTATTTTACATTTTTATTACTTAATTACTTTTTTCCTTTCAATTTAGTTTGCAAGTTAATATTTTAACTTTTACTACAACAGAATAATTAAGTTTTACAATAAAAGGTTGAGAAAGGTTGAAAATCCGGGTTAAGTTAATTGCAGTATCTAAGTGATGTAAAATAGTAGAATTTGTAATGGCAATACTATTACAAAATGAGATATCTGTAATACGTAGATAGAAACGGAATTTTAAAATGTAGATTAAAATAGGACTATTAAATGAATTTAACTGAATAATAATTAGCATTAAATTTATGAAAGAAGTTACAAATTGAACCGAATCTTATATAAAATCATGCATACAGTTAGAAAATATGAGAAATAAATAAATTGAAGAGCGTATTGGTTAGGAAGTATGAAAAAAAAAATCTGTGTAAAATGAAATAAAACAATAAAAAATTTGTAGTAGTAAGTATAAACATTATGGAAAATAAATATCATGAATAGAAAATGTAGGAAATAGGGTAAAATTAAGTGCATATTAAACTGTAAAAGCTTAAAATCTGCGGATGACGTTTCAAGTTTACACATGAATTTAAATAAAGGCTTTACGTATGAGCAATGAATGCCTATAACAAGAGATATTGAAGGTGTATATAAGTAAGAATTACGGGATACGACATACAAAGAAACATATCAGTTTGGACGGGTGAAAACTATTTAACCTAAACTAAATTATAGAAATTAGGGCAGTGGAAAAAATAATCATTTACCAGAATGGAAGGCTTATCTCCATGAATCACTGTATACGTTAGCTGGGTCATCAGCAATCTGCCCGTGCGTTTCGCCTAAGGGCTTGCACCGCGCACCACCTCCTGGCGTTGAACTGTCCGCTTCATACTACTCACATGCATTATTAAATAAGAAGGATTTCATTTCTTCTAAAAATAGTAAAGCAATATTAAACGAAAACTTATGAAAACTTAAATGAATAATATGAAAGGAAAAATTATGTAAATATCCATTATATTCTCTTTTGAAACGTTGATGACATTTAATTTTTTTTAATGCAAAAACATTGCAGTAATCGTTTTCTCAGTTTTGATATGCTGAAGCGTCTATGTGATTTCGGTAGAGGAACGGGTGTCCAGTCTTCAGCTAAAGAAGTAGCTTCAACGAGTCGCTTTTGAACTAGAATGTCTGGAATTGGTTTCAGGTACACGTTGGAATATTTACGGGAAGTTTCAAGCATATTTGTATCAAAATCAGCAGCGAAATCGTAAAATTGGGAACTAAATTGTTTATCAATGTCATCTAGTCTGACTTCGCTCAGTTTAAAGGTTTGTTCTCCAGCATTATTGTCTGCTTGACGTTTGGCACTTACAGTACTATGGAATTCATTATTCAGTTCTGTTCTAAGATCAAAATCATCAGCATTCGTTTTTTCATCCCTACAATCTAAATCATTGTCAACTGGATTTTTATCAATAACGGAATCAGAACAGCCTAAATCATTATCAACTAAATTTGTATCAATATGTGAGTCATTATCATCTAATTCGTAACCAACTATATTTGTACAAATAGGGAAGCCATTATAATCTAATTCGGGATCAACTACAGTTGTATAAATAGGGGAATCAGTGTAATTTATGTCGTGATGAGTCATAATTGCATCAATGTCATCTAAATCGTGATCAACTAAATTTTTTTCAATAAGGAAATCATTATGATCTAAATCTTGATCAACTCTATTTGTAACAATATGAGAATCAGTACAATCCAAATCGTGATCTATATTTGTATCTATAACGGAATGGATAAAGTCAGTACTAAATTGTTTACTACGATCATCCAAAGTGTGTTTATCCAGTTTAAGTATTTGTTCGCCAGATATATTGTCTGCTGTACTATTTGCACTGGGAGGGTTAGATAAATCATCACCTATTTGTGTTTTACAACTGCGGTCGACAGATACAATTCCTTTATCAGCGCAGTCAGTTGAATCGTTATTATAAGCTTTATTTTCAGTATGGCTATCAATGGGGTTAATATCCAGTGCATATCTGTCATTATCTGAAACTTCAAAATCATCATTTAAAGCTCTCTTACCCGAATTAACATTGATTTCTTCCTGTTCAACGCTATTTTCTCCGTCAGTTGTTTGATTGTGGTTTGTCTCCTCGGAAAGAAAGATTATAATTATGACGCATATAAAAACTACTAAAAAATTGAAAACTGGAGTTTGAAGTATAAAATACACTAGTTTTGCGAGAAAAACGAAGAACATTTTTATATAGCAAACTCAGTGAAACCAAAAGAAATCAGTTTAACGCACCATCAGATTCAATGTCTCTAATGATTATGACTTAGTAACATTGTTAAAAGTTGATATTCTGTCTATCTCTGTTATAATATTCGGAACACAGCACAAGTTTAAAAGAAAGTTAGATTGTTGTGGTTATTACTGAAACGGATTTCCTGAAAAATGGAGAACAAATAAAACAAAATAAACAAATAAACACCTTTTCGATATATTGTTAACAAGAAAATTAATTATCTGCATTGTTTGAATTTTTAAACTGTAAATATAACAGATTTAAATTTCAGTGTTGTCTGAAAAATTTATGTGCAGTCATTTGATTTATGAAAGCTGATTTCCTTTTATTGTTGTCCAACTGCAATTTCTAAAATAATAAGTCAAAATTCGTGTAGTGAATGTTTATGTTTTGAATTATAAAAATTGAAACATTATCCCGAAGTAACAAAAGAAAGACACTTATGTTCATGTAGGTAACTCAACGAATTTGTTTTACACTTAGATTTGTGCGCAACCACTTTTTCCTAAAGCACACCAATCCGTATGCATATACATGCACGCACATAAAAGGAGTGTTTGCTAGGTAATAAAAGTATTGTCAAAAAAAAAAAAAAAAAAAAGGCAGAATTCTATCAAATGTATTTTTTAGCAATTTGTTTCAGTTGTTTCAAGAATAGTTCACTTGGCAAAATTTTAATATATGACAATCTATTTTCCTTTCCCTTCCATTGTGAGTGAGCGGAGGAAAAAAGTCCTACTTTAAAATAAATTTAACAAAGTGCATAAACCACATTCGATGTTATTATCGCTTTCAACATATATGCTAAATTCCAAAACACGCCAATATATAAGTATAAATTCATGTATAATCTTCGGAAAGTTAGAATAAAAAACTGTAATTTTTTACAGCTGCGCTGGGAAATACATCTACTTTAAAATGATGGTAAAATGTTTATAGATTATTGTTGAAAATATTTTTGAAAAATTTATAAAAAAATTATTTAAAAATAAATCAGAAAAAATGGGTGAATATTATTTGGTATGAACCTAAATTTCGAAATGTGAAAGTAAGAATCAAATAAATTAAAACTCATGTACTAAATTCATCCTCATATTCTTTTGTCTACAAGAACTTTTGCTTGATCTTTGTCAGTTTCTTTAGGGATCTTGCGATGGAAGAAATGCCCTTCACAAATCGTTTATAGTAAGTGCAAATCCCGAGGAAACTTATCAAACTTGTTGACATTTTCGAGTTGTCTCTAGCCTTAAACTGCCGTCACGTTTCCTGATACGTCAAGTTTTCTTGATACGTACACAAACCTTCCGCAGAGATATTGTTGTAAGGATCTTAAGTTTTACTAACGTTTATTTTTATTTTAAATCTTTACTATCACTTCTTATTTTCTACTTCCGGCCAGAATTAAAAGCTTTAACTTATTTATGCAAATTTGTCTGGCGAACGCCAAGTACTTATGTTGTGGCTTTTTGCCAAGCGAGAGAGAGGAAGGAGTTAGTCGAAGCAGGCCGCTTACCTTAGCAGTTTTACTCGGTTGCTGGTTGCCTTCCAGGCCAGAGGTTTAATCCTCGTGATAATTTTAAACGTATTGTAGTGTTAACAGTTCTCTGTACTACATATGGCTTCCTGTTAATATACGGCCAATCTTCCATGTAGGCCCTTGTTTATTATTCAAAAGTTAAGTTAGAGTTTAGTTACATATTTTTATATTCTTACGTTCAGACCACAAGTGGTTGGTCTCTGTATTCCGAAGTACGGAAATTATTGTAAAGAGTGAAAAATAAAGGGTTTCGTATACCCTTCCTGTCTACCTTGTCTACTTCCCACATTTATTGAACATAGTTTTAGTAAGCTCCCTGTTCCGAGTCAGGGTCTTTGCATGTTCCCAAAGAAAGTAAGGCGAAACATTGAGCCTGATAGTGGCGCCCAACGAAGAAGAATAACCATGGCAGAGTTTCAAGAAGAACCTGTGCTGCCTGCAGAAACGGCTCAGAATCCAGAAATGCCAGCTGCCGCCCTGGAAGGATTTGGTTACATCGTCCAGACCATGCGCGCTTCGATGAAATCAGAAGCAACATTTAATGGAAACTCACCGGTTACCAGTTTTTTGGAAAATCTAGATGAACCCTTCATGCTCTACCCCGTGCACGAGTTTCAGAAAGTTACCTTAGCTACCAGTGCTTTGAGGGGCCAAGCGCTTAATTGGTTCAAGTGTATAGGCAGAAGTCTCTTGGGTCAAGCAGGAAGTCCCATCTATACTTACGAAAATTTCAAGATTGCCCTAGTAAAAGCCTTCCCTGTCGTAAGGGATCGTGCGAAATTAGAAACGGAACGTTTCAGCATATATCAGCAAAGAATCGAAAATCTTTCCACCTTTATTTTAAGAAAAATTCACGTCTTCAAACTCTTGTATGGAAACCGTCCGGATCCTGAGATAATTCAAGTGATTTTGCCGAGGTTACTTCCCCAAGTACAAGACTTTATTGAATTAAGGAATCCGACTACACTGGAAAAGTTATTTGAGCTAGCAATCCAGTTTGAAAGTAGAAGAACGGCGGAAATTGAAAGAAGACGCGAATATCAACAACGAAACCAATTTGGTGAGCCAAGACCACAGCAAAGTCAAGCACACGGCTACGGAAGCAAAGCGAATCAGTGGGCAAGGAAACCCGAGCATCCAAAAACAGCCGGCGAACGTCGACAGTTCAATAGCAATCCAGGAAAAAAGTCTCAAGGCCAGTGGAAAAAGAAGGAAAGCATGGAAATGGAAAATGATTTAAACTAAAACGGATTTCTGCTGACGGGAGGGTGCGGAAATCCGAAGGCCAAAAAAACCTCTCTTCCTTCAAGTTAAATACAGTAATGGTGAAAAATTTGACTCTTCCGAAGATTGAAGTGTTGGTGAATAATATCCCAGCCACCGCACTCCTGGATACAGGCGCGCAGTGTTCCTGTGTGGCAGAAGATTTTTTTAGGAAGTATTTTCGTAAATATCGTATATATAATTCGGATAATACGACAGTGTTAGCTGCGCAAGGAGAAAGATGTAAGTGCATAGGTAAATTACCGCTATACGTCCGTATCAAGGACGAACAAGAAAAGGTTATGTTTTTTATAGTAAAGAATCTGCAAGCACATATTATCTTAGGAATAGATTTTCTTTCAGAGGCACAAGCAACGCTGGATTTTAATGAAGCGTCCCTTAAGCTGACGATGAAACCAGTTCGAGAAGAAAAATCGGAGCCGCCGATGTTAAACCTTGACCACCTGCCTAATGAAGAATAACAAAGAATCCGACAAGTGGTAAGTGAGTTTCCTTCGTTATATAGTGATATTCCAGGATTTACTCAAGTTACTAACCATAGTATTGACACCGGAGATTCAATGCCAGTTCGTCACAAAGCATACCGGTATGATAAGAATAAAGAAAAAATTATAGAATGGCACATTGGCGATATGCTACGTAAAAAGATCATAACGCGCATCTCAAGTAGTTATGCTAGCCCGGTGGTTTTATGTAAGAAAAATAATGACTATCCATTAACACATCCGAAAAGGTGGCGTTTCGCGATTGACTACCGTAAATTAAACTCCATAACTAAATATCCGGTATATCCGTTACCTATTATTGAAGAAATTCTAAGGAACATAACGTCGACCAAATATATGACGACTTCAGACTTAACGACTGGTTATTTTCAAATAGGGGTTAGACCGGAGGACGTGCCTAAGACTGCTTTTATAACCAAGTCTGGCACTTATGCATTCCTGCGTATGCCGTTTGGCCTTTCAGGGGCACCGGCAACATTTCAGCGATGTATGGACATTGTGTTAAGGCCTGTTCTTGGAAAGTCCACATTTATCTATTTAGACGATATCATTATTACTAGTGATAATCTCGACCAACATGTACAGGATTTAAGACAGCTGTTTTCTTTATTAAATGAGGCCGGTCTAAAAGTTAATGTCGAAAAGTGCAAATTTGCAGCCCCTGAATTAAAATATTTAGCTTACAAAATATCTTAGAAAGGAATCGAGACAGACGAATCAAAAATAATCGCTGTGCGAAAGTATCCGCCACCACATACGGCGAAGAAGCTCTCTTCTTTTCTAGGACTTTGTTCATATTATAGGTCCTTTATAAAAGATTTTACAGCTGTTGCTGAACCATTGTTAAAATTAAAAAGGAGAAAGGCAAGATTCTCGTAGACGGCCGAAGCCAATAGTGCTTTCGAAAAATTAAAGCAAGCATAAACGCAAGCCCCTGTGTTGAAATTTCCTGAAAAGAATGAGAATTTAGAAATTTCAGCGGATGCTTCGGATTATGCGGTAGGAGCGGTACTTTCGCAAAATCAGCAGCCCGTGCCATTTTTTAGTCGAACTTTAAATCAAACACAAAGAAACTATTCCGCGACTGAGAGAGGCACTTGCAGTTCTGTTAGCAGTGCAAAAGTTCCGAGACTATTTTGGAAAGGCGCCAATAACAGTGTATTCTGATCATGCGGCGGTAACTAGATTGTACTCAGGGAAAAACTTATCCCCAAGGTTAATAAGATGGGCATTCAAGCTACAAGAATATAATCTGGTAATCAAGCATACCCCCGGAAAGGAAAATATCGTAGCAGATGCCCTATTTAGAATAAAAATAGATGAAGAATATAACACTGTAAAGGTGGCAATGCTCACAGCATGTACAATAAATTCCCGAGAAACTGTAATAACCGAACTGGGTAAGGATCCTGAGTTTGGAAGTATTTATGAGTATTTGAAGGATCCTGAAAATTTTAGCCACCAAGATATTGTGGCGATAAGAAATAGGGCGGCCCATTACGAACTAATAGATGGTCTATTATTCTACACAAAAACTACAAATTCCAACAACGAATTTCGACCTGTTATCCCAGCTAGTCTTAGATTAAATATCCTGCAGGAGTTACATGACAGCCCTTTAGCTTCTCATGCTGGTATTCAAAACACTATCCGACGCGTACGCGAGGCAGTCTATTTTCCTGAACTGCAAAAGTTAACAAGGGCGTATGTCCAGTCCTGCCCAACATGTCAAGCAGTTAATTATATTAATTTCCAACCGGCCGGGTTTCTAAATAGTATTAAATCCGAATTTCGAAATGAAATAATTGGCTCCGATTTATTGGGCCCTTTCCCAAAAAGTCAGTTAAATAAACGTCGCTATCTCCTTGTTATGGTTGATCATTTTAGTAAGTGGACCGACATTGTTCCCTTAAAACGAGCCTCCGCGAAATTAGTTACGGATTCTATTTTAAATAAATATATTTTAAAATACGAGGCACCCCTAAAAGTTATATCGGATAATGGTCTTCAATTTGTAAGTAATATATTTGAAGACATGTGCCAAAAACTGGGCATACGTCATTTAAAAATGGTCCCGTATCGGCCGAAATCAAATATAGCGGAACGGGTCAATAGAAATATAGTGAAAATTATCCGTAGTTATGTTAAAAATTTTCATAAAAGCTGGGATAACTATGTCAATGAATTTGCTTTCGCCCTTACTACCGCAAAACATGATAAAACGGGTAAAACTCCTGCTGAGTTATTTTTAGGCAGAAAGATTATAACGCCGTTAGATAAATTATTTTATGTGCAACAAAGAGCCCCAGAATTTAAAATGGGTGATATAGAAAAATTAATTAGCAAAAAAGAATACTGAAGTAGCACAGAGAAAACAAAAACTTTATTATGACATGAAACGACGGGGAGTAAGTTATAAAGTAGGAGATGAAGTTTAAGAAATAAGCATTCACTTTCTTCAGCACCAGAAGATAAAACCGCCAAATTTTTTCTACGATTTGAAGGACCATATATCATAGAAAAAATAACTCACGCTGTAGTGGTGTTAAAAGCCAGGAATGGTGAAACATGCTCCGCAAACTTTGATCAAATAAAACCCTACTATGACCGTAATAAAATGCAAATATTTACAGATCTTTTGCAGGATCCGACACGGCAGGCACAAGCTCCAGAGGTGGAACAACGACAAGTACAAGGGCAAGCCATTAGGAGGCAGGAGCAATTGAAAAGAAAGTTTCCCCGTTGGAAATATGAAGGTAACAAGAAAAAGAAGCCGTTCCACCGTCCAGAAAAGAGAGCTCACGACCATCCCCAGAATGAAGAAGGGAGAAGTACGACGAATGCAAAGAAAGCCAGGAGAAATAACGGCAACTATAACCCGGCTCCCATACGGAAGATCTACTCATCGGACAGGACTCTCCGCAGCAAATGTCGCCGAACTGCGGAAGGGCCACTAGCGGCGGAGGAAAAGATACAAGGAAAATTTGAACGGCCAGCAACGAGGTCCAAGCAGGAACGAGAGAGAAGTGTCCCGGTTCCGCCAAGACCAGCTGCCATCAAACGGCCAAGACCACAGGCAGAGGCGAAAAAGAAGGTATTCAAGGGTGACCGAACTGGAGGGAAAAGAAAGCTTCTAGAGGAAGGTACTGAAGGGCGAGCCCGCACAAGAAGGAGGATAAATCAAACTAGAATCTTCGCTACCTTCCAGGACTGGGCTGAGAAAAGAATGTCCGAATATCACAAAGATAAGTAAAATTTTATGTTACTTTGCAAACTTAAGTTAATCTTTCATTCTTACTGCAAGTGGCAGATTTCAAGAAGTTTTACCTCATGTGAGGTCTACCTTTATCGCCAAAAAGGCGAGAAATGAGTTGTTACCTATTTTGGTATTATGTTTTTCAATTACTCGCGAGTAAAACTAAAGTTGATGTATAATAGGAATGTGTAAATACTTGAATATTGTAAAAGTTATTGTATAAATTTTATTTAAAAGATTCTGGCAAGAAAGAAGTTTTAGTCTGAAAGACTTTTGAAATGTAGTATTTCAATGTAGAAGAATTGGCACTTGCTTGGAAAAGAATAGAAGTTAACAATGTACTACTAATGTAAGTTTTAAAATGCGTAAAATTAACGGCATGATAATATGTTCTTATATACAATGTGAACTGTTATTTTAAATGTTAAGAAATACTGTGATATGGTAAAAGTAAAAGTAATGCAAAAAAAAAAAAAAAAAATTAAACTTATTCGTGTGACTGTAAAAAGACCAAATTATGGTGAATATGTGTTAAAGGTTGAATGAATGTAGTTAGGCTCTCTGACGCTACACTTCAGAGTTAGCCACTTTCAGAATAGTACCTCAGGGTTTTGAGTTGAAGATAGGGTGTGTTACGAGGTCTTGTTATGTTGAATTTTAACACGTTAGTGTTTTGATTGTAGGCGGCAGTGTTGAACACGTATACATAAACACATTCGTGTTTGGTGTTTTCTTTTACAACACATGTCAGAGAGCACGGGGAGAGATAATTAAAATAAAGTCATGAATGAAATAAGAATGTTAAGAGAAATATAAATATGCATGTTACTTGCCATTTCATTGCGTAACATTTCATTAAACTAGTTTTCCTTCCAGATCTCTGGAAGGAACCAGATTTGAATAAAAGTTTAGATGCAGCACAGATGAAAAATTGGTTGTCCATGGAGCTGATATTGTGAAAACAAATTTGTTTTTTAAATTTCTAGTTTCTAGTGAGAAATGTTTGTAAAAGATTGACCTCGCGTTAGATTCTAGAGCTAAAAGTTTTCAACAAGGTCGTATTAGACTTCAGTTTCAAACTAATTAACTCTGGCGGGAAGTATGTAAGGATCTTAAATTTTACTAACGTTTATTTTTATTTTAAATCTTTACTATCACTTCTTATTTTCTACTTCCGGCCAGAATTAAAAGCTTTAACTTATTTATGCAAATTTGTCTGGCGAACGCGAAGTACTTAAGTTGTGGCTTTTTGCCAAGCGAGAGAGAGGAAGGAGTTAGTCGAAGCAGGCCGCTTACCTTAGCAGTTTTACTCGGTTGCTGGTTGCCTTCCAGGCCAGAGGTTTAATCCTCGTGATAATTTTAAACGTATTGTAGTGTTAACAGTTCTCTGTACTACATACGGCTTCCTGTTAATATACGGCCAATCTTCCACGTAGGCCTTTGTTTATTATTCAAAAGTTAAGTTAGAGTTTAGTTAAATATTTTTATATTCTTACGTTCAGAACACAAGTGGTTGTTCTCTGTATTCCGAAGTACGGAAATTATTGTAAAGAGTGAAAAATAAAGGGTTTCGTATACCCTTCCTGTGTATCTTGTCTACTTCCCACATTTATTGAACATAGCTTTAGTAAGCTCCCTGTTCCGAGTCAGGGTCTTTGCATGTTCCCGAAGAAAGTAAGGCGGAACATTGAACCTGATAATGTGACCAAGTTAAGTCACTTCCTGTCTGAACAATTTACATTATGGACTACTTTAGATAGGCTTCCTTGGATTTCTATAGCAGATTCCTAATATTTTCTAAATGTCTTCCAAAACTGCTCCCTACGATGATGATATCATCGAGGTATATCAGACAGACGTCGTAACAAAGACCTCTCAACACGGTCTTCATGAGGGGTTCGGACGTTGCCGGAGCATTACATATTCCAAACAGAATCACTTTAAGCTTCCAAAGAAAATGCCGTCTTTTTTCGGTCATCAGCGTGTATATCAACCTGCCAATACCCACTCTATAAATCAAGAATCAAAAACAGTTTACTTCAGGAAAGAGTGTCTAGAATGCTCTAAATTCTAATAAGAGGGTAGCTTTCTTTGTGATGTCGTTCAAAAGGTATTGTCACCGCAAAATCTAATTTAACAAGCGTTCTTTCTGACCAGGACGATTGGATAGGACCAAGTCCTTACCGAAGGCTTGATAACGTAGCTTTCTTGCATGTCCTTTAGAAGTTTTCTGACCTCTTAGCAATCGGTAGATGTCTTGGAACAGAACAAACAGGCTCTTAGCTTACTTTGCCATAAAAAGTACGCTAAGAGCCTGTTTGTCCGCAATTGAACCGAGTTTGAACTGTCCGCGTTCAGCGACTTTATCGCTCACCCGCTGAGGAGTCTAGAGCAGGCATCGGCAAGCTTTTTCGGCTGCGCCTCAAAATCAACCAAATGTGTATCTTAAGAGGTCGCTTTGGGTCAGTGATATTTTCATTTTAGAGCAGCCTTTCTTGGTGAACAATAAGAAAGAATTTATTGAGAAAGTAATTAAAATAAGCTTTAAATATAAAAATTAAAATTCTAGTTTTTATTATAAGAGCAAATATAACTGAATGAATTTTATTTTTCTCTTCGACATCAATGTCTTCCCTAATACCGAATTTGTGACTTCAATTTAATCCAGCTTATAGTTAGCGCTCTTAAAACGAATTACAAGCATCTAAAATTTTGTTTGTTAAGCTTCTCTTGTTCTTGCTCAAAATAAATTTCATGCGTGAAAACATTTGCTCGCATTTATAAGTGGAACCAAATGTGGAAAAATGGCAAAGCCAATTATTTGGAATTATGGATCAGCGTTAACAAACTAACTGATTTTCTTCTAAATTATGTAATAAAAATTTCAATTTTTTTTTAAAAAAATATGCATGTTCATTATTGCTACTTTCTAATCAAACAAAAATGCTCTTTTTATTATTTTTTTAATTTTTGTAATGTATTCTTCAAGTGCTCGTTTGATATCTATGATGTTTTATAATTTATATATTGTACTTTACTTTCGGAACTCATGTGGGTCACTTGAAATTATGAAATGGGCCGCTCGGTGACATGAGGGTCATAGGATGCCGAGGCCGCGTCAAGAAGCACAGATTACCCACAAGTCATGACTAATAAAGTTTTGTGTTAAATTTTAACGAGTGTTATCTTGCATTTTAATACAAACAGTTGTGGTGTTGCGTGGCCCCAACTTGCCCGCAACAGTAGTAGTGACTGCTATGAACTGGTAATTACACAAACTCTTAAGTAGGGTTTAACTCCCTTTTTATTCCACTTTAGAAGTTACAGATGCGTTCACTTAACGCTCACAAACTACGACGACCCGGCGGTTAAATAAAAATAAGAAAGTACAACTAAAAATGAATAACAGGATGAATAAATAACAAGTCATTACCTACGAGGCTCTATAAACGTGACTAACTTAACCGCGTTCTAAGATACAGCTGAGATTTCAGCAAACTTTCTGAATAAGAAGTTGAAAGATTCAACTAACTGCCGAAGTAGGCACACAGGCCGAAACGCGCGGTCCTTAAATTTCTACTTAGCAACCTTCACGCTTGTGAATCAAGAAAGCACACCTACAAACTCGTTTCCGTTCTATTTAACTCAAATTACTTCTGCTAAAAATTTGAATACTCTGCGCGTTCTACTAAAAATTACATACTCTGGCATTGGCAATTCCAGGGGAAAGTAAAGGCTTGACAGGAAAGATAGCTTAAACTTAAAATAAATGTTAGTTAAAATAAATATAAACCCTACACAGTAGCAGAGGCAATAACTCGCCAGCCATTAGATATAACTTCTAAAGGCTTAGTTTAATGTTTTAAAAGTTATATATGTTTTAATTCTAGTTAATATGTAATGAGTTAAAGTTATATATGTTAATGAGTAAAATCATATGAGTTGAAACATAGTCACCAGAAAATTTAAAACTTTATATGCTTATTGAATAGGCTACTAAGGCTTAATTACCAAAATTAGAAGTGACAGAAGGCCATCCGGAAAGAAGAACAAAGATAAATAAATAAAAATAACAATAATTAAAAAAAATTTTAAAATACATAAAATAATTCTGAAAGCTTTCAGATTTTATATTATTCCCAAACGGGCCGTTTTTTTTTTTTTTTTTTTTTTTTTTTCGTTTTTTTTCTTTTCCATTTACACACATACACGTTTTGAGAGCATTTGGGTTAACGTCATATTGGGCTAAAATTTAAATTCCGATGGAGAGTCTCGCTTGCTGGAAATAAAAAATGTTTTATTCCCTGCAATGTTGCCACTGCCCGCTTTGAAATTTTTGAATTGTTAATAAAAAATTCGTTAAAGTTTTACAAAATATGAAGTAGACAATAAAAGAAATTAAAAATTCAGCCGTCCAGGTGCCCATGTTCGGGTGGAGGCATATCTTATTCAAAATTCGAAGACTCTAGGTACCGTTGTTTTTTCACAGTGCGAGAAACATACATACATTCGTGTAGATTCTTCCTTTTTTAATTTCTTTAAATATAATATAGGGCGATAATATTTGGTGGCGACAATTTGAAAAATCCCTCGAGCGTTTAAAGTGATTTGACGCAAAATGCCTTTTCGAGACTAATAGCCCTTCTGGGCTAATAATTAAAGTTCAATAAAATGTAAAGCATTCAATAAAAATTAAACTAATATTAAATTAATGATACATAATTAAATAGCAAAATAAAATACCGGACGTTGTCTTTATTTACATTTCCGGTTGGAACTAAAATTTTACTGAAACAGCTCAGCCGAGCTCCGCTGAATTTAAGCTCAGTGTTGAATATAAGCTCCTTAAAGCCGATGGAGTTTAATTCAATGATGAATACTAATTCAGAAGTCAAACAACAAAAATCAGCGTTATATTTACAAAATATTTATATAAAAAATATAACGCTGATTTTTTTGTAAAAAATGTCATGTCATTTTTGTTGTTTGACTTCTGAATTAGTATTTATTCGGCGTGTTATTGTGTCGTAAATCAATGATGAATATACGGTGTATGACTTCAAGAGATAATAGAAACAAAGATTATTCTTTTTTCTAGCCCAGCAACGACAAAATGTAAAATGTTTAAAACGTCATTAAGAGAATAAAGAGCAATGTCAGGACAGAAAGTAAGATAAAGCTGAAACAGAAAGTAAAGTAAGTAAATACTATAGTATTTTTGCAAAAGAAATTCCAAAGAATTTTTAAATATTGACATCAAAGCCGAAGGTCTAAAATAATTAACCCATTTTTTTTACCTTCTCTACATTAAAGCGACGAGCATTCGGAGAGAAATCTTTAATGTTTACAACGTTCCCTAAGAATGATGCTATAATTACTTTTACGAACGTTTATGGATTAGACAATATTAACTGATATTGTTGAAACTGACAATGACGCGATCTGCAAGGAATGTTTTCAATTTTACGTGTTTCTGAGATGAAAAATGGATTGCCCACGGCAACCAAGAATACCAGCTGCTGAAATTTTTCACAAAATATGCAAGAATTCTTCTCACTATAATTGGTTGCTTTATTATGGCCTGAGAATAAATCATTTGCTGTAGGCACAAAATGTTCACTCTAGTACCTTTTATCTCTTCTACTTTCTCTCTTGGCACCCGAATCAATTAATTTAAATCCAGCTTTTGACAAAGAAATTCTCTGCTCTCCTTCCACCTCATTCTTTAAAAACAATAAAAATTGTTCCAATTTCTCAGAGTGAGAATTTTCTGCTGTAATTATTGATGCATAATTTCTGATCCAAACGCGTAAAATTTCCTCGGGAATGCAAGATTCCACGAGCGTAAACAGCATTGCAGCGTATTTATCGCTTGTCATTCCTATTGACTCCAACGAACGTAAATACGAGTCTAATTTGTCATACAATTCAGATATACTGCATTTTCCCTTTTGATCAGTGACATTTTTAATAATCAAACCTAATAATTCCCGAATATAGAATTCTACCAACGATTCTTCCCTGCCGAACCTATTTTTTAAGCTTTCTATAACTTTTTCATAATTTTCGGCAGTTGCAGGAAAGCTATTTACAATATCACGGGTTCTCGTACCGGGTACGGTCGCTTGAACGAGATAATGCATCTTATCCTCGTTTTGAATTTCTTTATCTTCACGTATTCACCGAATTTGGCCCCAAAACAGTAACCAATCTTTAATTTCGCCACCGAATTTTTTTAACTCTATTTTAGGTAATTTCAGTTTCCGTCTGTTCGAATTCGGCGGAACACTGCTAATGGATAGTGTCGTTTGGCGATTGAAGAATAATTCCGTTTTTACTCGCATTAAATCTAATTTTTCTTTGTATTCTTCAACTTTCGCCCATTCATTTTCAAACTGATCATTTAAAGACAATTCTGAATTTAATATTTGAGTATCAAATGCATTAAGTTCAACAGATAAACTTTCTAAAGTAACAAATTTCGTTTTTATAAATTCTTCATCAGGAATTTCCTTTTCTAATTCCTGCAAAATTGCACTAATTGTTCTCGTAAAAGACGCTCTGACAGGTTTTCGTTTCTCAATTAACGATTCCATTTCAGTAAAAATAAATTCAATAAAGTCAAATAGAATTAAATTCGATAAAACCAATAAAATTACCTTGACTTGTATTACCGATCACTTCCGTCGTCACCAAAATTGTTCGAGATTTGCAAGAACTAACCGTTCTCCTTTCTTAATAACTTTACAAATAAAATAAAATAACTTTACAAATAAAATTCCAAAGCATCGTATTTATTTTCAAAATCCGTAGAACTACAAGAAACTACAACAAAAATCAGATGGTTGCCACTCTTACAGTGACAAACTATGAAAAGAAAAATAACAACTGAGGCTGAGTTCTAACATCTAGAATTTTATTCGTATATTATCAATTTACTTGTATATTATCTTTTTCAATTTTTAGTCTGTAATTAGTAATAATTATTTCAACATTCAGTGGCTTGGACAACTGAAAGAAGTGGGGAAAAGAGACAAATTCAATGAGACAGTTCATTTGTTTTGGTACTTTTATAAACTTAAGTTCGATTTGCCGTTCGAAGTCTCAGTGGATTTGTTGGGACGAAACTTGTTCTAGTTTCAAGACTGTTCTAAAGGGAAACTTTTACGAAAATTCTAGTCAAGATAATAGCAGAGTTTTAGGAAATAAAGCTTCTTCAAATAAGATCTCCGGTCGAAAGAAAAACAGTAGAATGACGTAATTAAGAACGTGTTAAAGGGAAAAAAAGATAGGATTTAACAGGGAACAATACAAAAACCTCACTGAAACGTTTGGTTCGGAATTTTTCTGTGCGAATGCTGAATTTAACCTCTATAGTTCTATTCTGCTTGTAGCATACAGCAGGAGGGTGATCCTCGGAGCGAAATTTGACATTTCTGAATTTCATTTCTTTTCAAGAATTTCTTTACTTGAAATCTTATATTGTACAGGTTCCTAGGAACCCTGTCTTTTATTCCCTTTCCAGAATTTCTTTACTTGAAATCTTATATTGTACAGGTATCCTTCTTGTAACCCGGTTTCCTACAACACACACTTGCTCTTACACGATAAAATGTTTCTAAAGAAATCCTCGC
Organism: Stegodyphus dumicola; assembly: GCF_044657685.1. NCBI lineage: Eukaryota > Metazoa > Arthropoda > Arachnida > Araneae > Eresidae > Stegodyphus > Stegodyphus dumicola. Next base: position 259,395,357 of record NC_140771.1, on the reverse strand, counting down.
GTAGCAAGGAAAGACGTTCCCACTCTAGCACGTTAAAGGATATGCGTAAATCCGCTTATAACACTTTACGAATGTACATATTTGCATAACACGACCTTAATCCCAAATATTTACAAAATTAAATTATGTATAATGCTATCATATATACTACACAGTTACAAGCTATTTACATATATACACACGAAACTAAAAGAAATTCTGGAAATAACCGCATTTTCTTACATTGAAATTCTTTCGAAATTAAGTCCTCCCAATCCTTTATACAGCGCGTATTATCTTGTGCTCCAAGTGTTCATTTGGGTACCTTGTATAAATTATGTGACTGTGATTTGGGTAAATTCTTTTAAATAAGTGTTACTAACTACCTTTGTCGGATTTAGGAATATTTATTGCGAAATTTTATTTCAGTCCCGAACTACGTCTGAAGGTAAAAAACCAACATTTAAATTAAAATTTATATCTTTAGAGATGAAAATACAAATTTTGTATTGATTGTTAAGGAGACTTGGTACCCCCAAATCGATGAAATTACCGATTTTTCCATTTTTTGCTAGAAAAATACCTTAATATTCTTACTATACTGAAGACAAGTTTTTAAATGATCTGACGATGATGTTAATATAATTTTGTAAACTTAAGCGACTTCTCGTTATGTTTTGGAAATTACAACAGAGGTTTGGAATAGCTGTAAAAAAACCCTTTTATAGACCTGGACAAATTAACAGAGTGCACAGCTTGTTCATACAGAATCAGCTAGCATTTATGGCGTAAATCAAAAGTAACGAAATGAATTCACCTCATTTGAATACACTTAAAATTAGCATCCTGGCAGGAAAATGGAAAGGAAGAAAGAAAAGCTAAATATCATAAAATAGCTGGTTAATAAAAATAAATGAGAACTCTACAACCTCAATTCACTATTTTAATTTAGCCATTTTCATTTTTATGCAGCCTTTATATCGAAGTATGCATTTGTTTTGGTGTCAATAAACTTAATTCTTTCATTTTTTACCCGATTACATAACATCACATGCAACAGCTGTAAATATGAAAAACACATGCATATATACAGCAGCATGTTAATTTCTTTTGAATATATGGTGTCTGTCATCTACAAAAGAAAACTGTAAATTCAAAATATAAGATGTGAACATAGGTCTCCTGTTGGATAATATAAGAACGTCACACTTTCTGGTATTACTATTATTTTTTATTATTTGTAGGACCTAAGGTCCTACAAATAATAAAACATAATAATTAAAAATTAAACATTGTGTAGAGAGTAAAAAGCATAACGCAGAAACTTGTTGAAAAATTAACATGTATATCACTTTGCCTGAGTGTTATGGTCAGAATCCCATTCTGTATAATATATGCATTTGACATTATTAGGTATTGCTAATTAAATTAACATTTAAATACTTCAATGAAATATTAAGAAAATGAGAAAAATTATGAATACTACTTACTATATGATATGAATTTTTTAAAAGTGAGCTAATTAATAAACAAAGAGCAAAATATATAGTTCCATATTCCTTACGCTGAAGTCTACTTCATGCTGATTATATCATCCTTAGTTATGAGGGCAGAACATTTGTGGTCTTCACCTTGCAAAATCATGAGGAAAATTTTAATAATATAGGAAAATTTCATATAATGGCTAGTAGCTGAACTGAATGAAATGAGTATTTTAAATTCACTAGAAATTTAGGGTCGTGTAATGTTTAAATATTTCAAGTGTTGGAAGAAACTATTTAAAATGTCTTCTTTTTTGGAGGTGAGTTGCTTTAGCTGCTTTTGGGCTACAGATTCCAGCCATATAATCTCATAAATAGGATTTAAAGATTAATTTTTTACCCAGGCAGATCATATTTCCTCATATGAAATTATTGTTCAAAATTTATTCACTGCCTTACTTATTCATTACACACAGTATATTCATATACTACTTAATAATATATTAATACAATATTCAAATACTAATAATTAAATCCTTAAAAAATGTTCCTCTATTAAAAGGAAAAACATTTTAAAATGTTCAATTGAGCAGTATTTATTTTACCTCAAAATATGTCACTATTGTATTATTTTTCAAATTCGTTATTAATACATGAATTAAGTAAACTCATGTATTATTTAGAATTGAGGATTAGTGATATGGGATGTTTAGAATGTTCAGGGTTTTATGGAAAAGTACTACTGAATGGTAAAAAGGTTTATTAAAATTCAAATACAGTAATTCAATGAAGTAATATACACATATAATTAATATGCACAACAAACAATTAGTATGAAATGCATGACAGAGCAAGAATGAAAACATACATGAATTTACAATAACATAAGTTGCAAAATAAACAGAATACAGGAAAACTCGCATAAATTTACAATAATACGAAACAATTAAGTGCTATGAGTAATAATATTAGTCAGATTTTTCTTTATAGTTAAATCTTCATTTTCATTGCTCTTTTAATATCTTGTGTTGGTGGTTGGCCTGCACGCATTCTTTAAGCGATAATCTCTGTGGCACTTCATCAAACCCTAAATTGTTGAAACAAACATTATCAAATGCTAACTTGTAATGACATTAATACATGCATCATAACAAATACACAATGAATATTAAGAAAATGTTAATGTACCAATATTTCTTGTTTCAGTAGTATCAATTATTGAAATATCATAAAAGAGGAATTAGACATTTTGATTAAACATTCAATTATACATCTATCAATTTCAGTGTTATAGTGTGGCACCAGGGTAACTATGCGAGACACACTAATCCCCTCGAAGATTTCTGATTTACAAAATAATTTTGGCAGTAACTTGTAAAGGCTAAATAATATTATCAAAAAGATACAATTCTTAAGTAATGATGTATATTTTGCAGAAATACTTTGGAACTGTTTGAGCTGGTATTCGTGAGAATCCTTGAGTAATTTTTTGAATGCAGAATAGTTTAACTGAGAAACAACAGAATGCAGCCAAATGATATCCCTAAGTATTATTTCATTTCACTTTCTAATGCATGCATAATAGCATTAATTAAGAATTTAATAAAAACATTAAAAATAATTACATGAAGCAAGATCTCTAAAATTTCAAAATTGCATATAAAAATCTAGTTTAATATCTGCAATACATTTTTAACTCATCATATTTTCATAAATTTAACTTTACAATCTAAGACTAATTACAATAAAGCATACTTTATGACACAAGAATATGAACTTCCAGATAATGTGTATCATTTAGTTTGAGATTAAAAACTATGCTAGGAAACATTCTGGAAAACCATATTTAATACGTTTTAAACTATTTTACTTTCCTAGATAATCTCATCAAAATTATTAAATATTCATCAATCTTTTGATCGTCAGTTTCTGTTACCTGCCAGCGAGGTAGAATGTATTCACCAAGACACAAAGAATATGTATTATATATATGTAAAATATAGAAAATACAGTGGCTTTGCTCTGCGCGAGCATGCAACCTATAATTAACTTACTACAGTTTCAGGATCTTATCCTAGACCAGTACTTTCGAGAACATTCTGGCATGTTATATAACCGCTAGTACACATACTGAATACGTGCCATTTTTCGTCAGACTGCTTTCTTCTACCGCTGCTCCTCCCATCTTGTTCTTTCCTTTGTTAAAGCAGATATGACGTAAAGTCTAAATTTAATCTTACTCAGTTTAAATCAATATTAAATATATAATTTTGAGAATTTCATCTAAAGGCAAAATGATCTGCTGAGAGAATTGAATAAAGATGTGGGATCTAAAAAGCTAAATCCTTCTTTGTCGTCATTTTGCAACCTTCTATCCAGCCATAACAATGCCTGGCCTATGATGTAGTTATATTGTCAAGCTTTGGTCATTCCTGTGCCTGCCAAAATATTACATATACACGTATGAAAATGATTAATATAAGCTACATAATGTAATATTAATAATTTTCATACGTGTATAATTTTCTAATGATTGTCACAGTAATTACAATAAAAGTCTGAAATATTGCCATGTCTTGCAAAATATCAACTAAATCTGTACACAAGATAAGAAATATCAACTAAATCTATACACAAGAATTTTCCATTAAAAATTTCTGTACAGACCTGATAATCATTATATATACTGCTCTTTGTATAATGTACTGAACTGTAAAGCTCCAGGTATACAAAACATTTCAAGACACTCGATATTTATTCTGTTGCAGAAGCAAACTGTTTATTTTCAATATATATAATAATAAGCAAAGATGATACGTGACAAATCTTTCAGTTCTATAATTCTTATATCTAATATTCAGTGCACTATTATGCTAATAAGCAATCTTTATTCTCAAATCCTTGCAGCCCACCAGCGGCCGAGCGGTAAAGTCGCTGAACAATGGTAGTTCGGTCCGAGGTTCGAGTCCCGCGAACGGGCTGGCTGCATGGGCGTTTTCGTGGTTTTCCCCATGTGTAACGTGTATACGAGCCAGTTTCCCTTAGAAAGTCCTCCACGAAGGCATCCCTCCTCTTAGGCAGATAGCCTTCGAGGCTTTGCCATAATCACACACACACACACACAAATCCTTGCATTATATGTTGGTGATTATGGGTGGTCTATTATTCATCTGTTTTCTTATCCGTCATGGCGACTACACTAAGTCTGTTAATCAAAGCTCAAATGTATGCCTGTCTCGTGTAATTTTAAAGAAATATTTGAAGGAAAGATAGGTTAAATTACATAATTATACATACTTTGCCTGTGTGTTTACAGTCAGACATAATATTCAACAACTAATATGCTTGAAAATGCCCAAGTGGGATTTGAATGGCTTCAATAACATATACTGGAAAATTAAATAAAAGTATTATAAAAATATTGCGCCCATTTGGATGGCTTAAATAATAGTTGTGTAATAAAAGAACATTTTAGGTTTGATATTAACTAATTAATTGTTTTTTTATTTTATCTCTTTGACCTTTAAAATGAAGAGGTAATGTTTCTAGTTGATATTATGTGAAAACCTGAAAAGCAAACAAAAACTACACTAAATCTAAAAATGTTTCCAAAGTTCACACATCTGCAAGAAACTAATAAGGTCAACAATGCCTGATTAACTGAATTTGTTGGCAGATGATGATTCAAATCTGAATATAGAAGACATGAGAACAGTATAAAAGCATACCAAGTTTATATCAGTGTAAGAGTCATCATATGTGTGAATGAGCCCCTACTATAAATTAAGTACAAGTCTTACTCAGAACTACTTAGTATGCTCATACACTAATTTTTCCATTTTCTTAATTCATATTTTTAATTAGCATTATTACAAAATTAAATAATATCTGTAATAATTGTAACTGAAACAACTGTATTTGAAATTTCACCTCTTTCATAATAACCACAATTGCCTAGTACATATTCATTAGCAAAGCATACAATTAAGTGCTTCACAGTATTATTAACAGTAAGGATGCTATCACACGTCGGTTTGTTTTGGAAGAACAACTGTTTGGAACAATTTTTCTGCTTTGTCACAACAGCCAATTTTCATAGATCACTTTAGGGTTAACATGGGAAACTGGTTCCCCATTACGAACAAGCTGATAGCTGATTGATTGAAAACGAACAATTTGCATTTTTTTTAGAAAGGAAGGAAAAAGTTGCATGTCTTTCTTTCAATAGTAAACCAGGCAGAAAAATTGTCCGAAACAAGTTATTCATGTTCATGTGTGATAAGGGTCTCAGACATCATTACTTACATCTAACATTTCACTTCCAGAAACAAGGGTCAAAATTTTTCAGATGCCATTCACTGTGCCAATGCCTGAAATTAAAAAAAAAAAATCCTTTTATAAAAATCTTTAAAAGGATGATTCAAGTATTGAAAAATCTTAGATCATAACTTGGTCATACACACAAAATATATTATTTTGTATACCAATAAAATAATATGTTGTTCAGTGCTGAATGAATTATTTAACAATAGGAGAGGTCAATGGTTGTGAAATCACATCATAATAATAAGAGAATTTATAAAAAATGAAATATGGGGTTTTATTTTTATTTTATTTAAATTTTACTATTTAGTTAAGAATAATTATCCTACTAACTTTAATTCATATATTCAACTCTGAAACACACTTTCTACATCTTATCTTTGGCTACTATAGTCTGTGTAGTCAGCTTGACAGATACAGTCAGCATGATGATTGACAGCCATAATTGTTATCTTGTCTTCCTGGTACATGTGCAGTACACGTACATGTTTTCCTACAACTTGCATGATCGCATACATACTTTTTCACTGCAGAAATATACAATTTTATGAAGAACTAATTTGCAATAATATATAGCACACATGAAAACAAGCCAAGCATACTTTACATTAAAGTGCAATGTTATGTAATCATTGATGAAAATTCAATACATTAAAATATACTTTATTGTTGACTTTACTATTACTTTAGAATTATTAAAAATCATCATCAATTCCTACATGCTAAAAATAGAACATGTTACATTTAATATTTCAACAGGTTTTTCTATTCAATAGATATTTGATAATATAAGGAGTTAAGTAAATTTGAACTAATTATATTTTATTTTTACCAATTCTTTACAGTTATACCACAATTCATTACATTACGAGTTCATTACATTATTTTATATCATATTAACTTCAACCAAAACATTTCAACACATTTGGAGATAAAAGACTCAAGTATCTTGCATCAGTTTTAGCTGTAATAAAATTACGCTGTACATACTAATAACTTTCTTCTTGAAGTTTCTTGAAAATGATGTTTCTTTTCGAAAAAATTAAAACAGTAAAGAAACAAATTATTTCTTAAAACATCTTTCTTAATGCTACATTATATAGAAATTTAGGAAATGTTAATGAACTGTATATGTGTTAAAATACAATATATCACATATTGCACATATAACATATCAAATTTACTGAAATGGGAAAATATATACATACCTGAAAGCAATCTCGCAATAGCATTTGGTTTGAAGCTCGCGCTATCCACTGGAGCATCTGCATTTACGCTACTTCCTTTACCCATTTTGTGCACTCTTCAATCAAATTGAAACTTGATCGTATCGTTCAACTTTTCAGTTGTTGGAGCAGTACAGGAAAAAAATCTAATTTTACACAGTAATTACTTTACATTGCACATATACTTTACGAAGGCTTAAACGTCGGATTTGTTTACAATCAGATGGCGGTACATCTACCACATACCGTATTTATCCTCTTTTCAAATCGCGCCAACATAATAATTACGCCAAATTTGTTTCTGGGCATGCGCAGTATGCGACATTCGTTTAACACTGCTCAACTCAATGTGCGGTTTGCCATTACGCACCCCGGGCCCAGTTGGCGTGTTTATAGTCATCCTTGTGTGGTTGTCTCTGGTTTGATACCAGACCCCGAATGTGATCCAGTTCACGGGCGGCGGTATAAATTAGTTAGTTACCACAAGACCGGAGATCACACTCTTTGAAACGTTTATTTCGCTACTACTACATCCAACTGAAAACCTTAATAAATCCAATAATCACATCCCCCACGGAAAGCGCTTTTTCTACACTTTTATTTGAAGTACAACAATATAATAATAATATTAATGACAATAATAAAAATAATATAATAATATTAATACTATTAACTACAGTGATTTTGAGGATTCTCAAATCCTCTAAATTACTGGTATGTTTATAAATAATTTTACTCGGGGAATAAAGGCCTGGGGAATACATAGAATACTTATCCGTAAGGTAAATACCTATTTTATGAAATCAAGCAAAACCTCAAATGCGTTAATAAAAAGCATGTTTAAAACGTGAAAAACCGGTGAATTAAATTCAATTTCTTATGTACAGAGTGTTGTATTTCGTGTTCCAGAATAACGCACCTGTTATGATAAATTTAAAAAATATTTCTTGAGTAATTTAGGAAGGTTTAGTTTTAGCTGGGATACATCCTTTGCAAAGAATTCCGAGTATTTTGTTTGTTTAGTTTTCCAAAGGAGGGAGATATTTTAAATTTCTAAAATTGTCTTTCTCTAAAATTAAAAATATTCAGCATGCATGTGCCCGGTAATAGTACTCGTAATTGCTTTCACATTTTTCTATGTTAAAGCCTGCATTTTTGTATGTGCATCTATCTAATAAGTTATCTATTTATCTATCTCTGTCTCTTTCTACATATGCATATACATTATTATTAGTAGTAGTTAGTAGTGTTAATATTATTATATTGTTTGTATTATTATCATTAATATTATTATTATATTATTGCTAATATTATTAGTATTATTATTACTGTTATTATTATTATTATTATTATTATTATTATTAATATTATTATTATTATTATATTTTTATTGTAGGTCTTATACTTTTTTTGAGTTTGTTCCCGCTCAAAAGGTCAAGCTGAACGAAACGCGAGGTCAGAAGAACATATTTGTACCAATTTTAATGTTTTAAATTATTACCCCTTGCTGAGCAAATTTGAAATAATATAAATAATTGTTTACTTTGAAATATCTATAATTATTTCTCATTTTATTTTAAAATATTTATAGAAAATTTCAATGTATTCTAACATTTCAGTTTACATTTTACTTGGCGCTAAAATTTGACAATACGTAAATTTTTTTAAACCATTTAAATTTTTTTATTATACTGTATTCTTTTTTCTTCTTTTCCTCTAATTTTAAATTATATATTTACATATATATACATAAATTGCAGCGTATGGATTTTAATTACTAATATTTAACGAAACAGAAGCAAGCTTATACGGTTTCCTGAAAGCAAAACTGGGCAGATTTATTCTTTGCGTTTTAAGCCAAGATACTGATTTTCACTTTGGATGAAAATCGAAAATCAAATTTTTCAAAACAAGCTTTGATTCGCAAAGAAGTAATGGATTTTAAAATGTAACGTAAGCCAATCTAATAGATGATATAAAGCACTGCCAAATTTCTAACCATCAGTTTTTTCGTTCCCTTTTGTGGTATAAATATTTAAAAACAATTCCACCTAACATTCGATGTGTCACTTGTCGGTTCGCTTTTTTAAATGATACCGCTCTGCTTATTTTAGGCCAGTGGTACGCAAACGTTTTTCGACTGCGACCCCTTTTGTAGAGAGAAAATTTTTGGCGACCCCTAGAGAAAAATGTTCACAAATACGATGTATATTTCGCGCATATTTTTCGTTTCATCGAATAAAAATACCATCATATCTGACTCATATTAATTTTATTTATATTTTTAAGAAAATATAACACAAAAATCAGTAAATTGCCTTTAATTAGATGTATGTGCCTGCAAGTTTCTAATTATCTCATCGATGTTTGACATTTTACATATATTGGTTTTCCACGGATAGCCAAAATTTTTGGCAAGGCGGAGTCTTAAATTGATTTCGAAGAGTATAATCACTAATTAGATCTATCAATTGCTCTTTCTCACTAATTTGAAGAGTTGAACTGCATATGTCAAAAGGAACTGGATCACGAATCCAACCAAGATCGTTTTCAGGAAAATCCTCGAATCTTCTCGAAAAATTTTCCTTTAACTTTTTAATGTGATTGGAAATGATGTTTTTAAATGTAAATATATCTATATTATTTTTCTTGATAAAATCGTTAAAGAAAGGGAACATGTCGGTGTTGTTTTTATTCAGTTCAGTTTGCCAGAGACTAAGCTTGTTCTTAAAAGCTTGAATTTTACTGGTTGAAGTTATGATAGTTGAATTCTCACCCTGCAGGCTCAAATTTAAGTCGTTAAGTTTTTCGAAAATATCAACTAAATAGCTCAGTTTACCTAGCCAAACTTCATTGATATAATAACTTGCCAATCTATGTTTCTTTTCGATTAAAAACATGTACACTTCATTTCTCAAATTAAATATTTTCCCATGTGAAAGCCATCTGACTTCGGTGTGTAACAGTAATCTCTCATACGTTGAGCCCATCTCATTGCAAAGTATTGAAAAGAGACGGCTGTTGCAATTAACTACATTAAAATGTAGTTAATTGAACTAACAGCGTCTTGTAATATGTTGTGCAACTCTTCATCCATATCTTTTGCAAAAAGAGCTTGCCGATGAATCATACAGTGATTAAATACCATATGAGGCGCCACCTTCTGAATTAAGCCTCTGAGCCCTTTATTCGAACCTGTTAATGCTGCAGCACCATTAGTACAAACCGCAACACAGTTTGCTCAGGTAAGGGACTTTGTTTCAAAATATTCATTTATTACTTCGAATATTTTTTCTCCGGTTGTTTTTTCTTCCAAACTTTTGCAACATAAAAACGTTTCTGTTATATCTTCATTAAAAATAACGTAAATAATTAGTTGTGACATTTCAGTAATATCGGTAGTCTCGTCCAGTTTTAAAGCAAATACAGATGACTTTTGCATGCGTTTTATGACTTCTGACTCGATATTTCGTGACATTTCGGAAATCCGCCGAGACACGGTATCTCTTGATAATGGTATTGTTTTTAGTTCACTTCCATATTTATCGCCATACGTAATTGATGTCATCTTAGTTGCTGTAGGAAGGATAAGGGATTCTCCAACTGTATGGGGTTTCATTGTTTTTCCTATTAGATAAGAAACTTCTAAAGAAGCTCGTAATGCTTTCTGAGGTATTGTTGTAAATTTCTTTAAATGTGCACTTTGAATTTTCAGATTTTCAGCTCGTCTTTAAAAAAAATCGGCATGTTTATTTTGAAGTTCTTTATGTTAGTTTCCAGGTGCCTTTTTAATTTAGCTGGTTTCATGCTCTCATTTGCTAATTTTTCGTTGCAAATGACACATATCGGGAGTTCTTCATCATCAACAACACAAAATGTAAAACCATACTTAATAAATTCCTCATTGTATATTCTTATTTTTTTAGATCGGGCATTTAGTTCAGTATTTTGCGACTCCTCATCAACATTTGTTCGCTTGTTAGCTGAAGATGTACCCATTTATCCATTATGAAGATAGGAGTTAAATTATTTAAACTAAAACAAATAATATATACAATTTTATAATTTTTTTCGAGAAATTCAATAAAATTAACAGAGATCTTTCTTTAATGATAGTGCATACCTGATAACAAAGAGTAACAAAGGCCGATAAAAATATAAAAAAATCATAATTACACAACGTCACATAATAAAACTCGAGGACTAAAACTAAAACTGTATTGAGTAAACTAAAACAATTGCAGGCCAACTGCTACATGCTACAACTTCATGCGAACACTTCACGTCTTCACTGTGACCATCAGATACACCGCGTACCTCGCCATCTGATTGGCTGATCACGGAAGCGAATTTTTCTCCTTTCCCTGCGGTTAACGTCTAGTCAAATAGGCGCTTATCAGTAAAACTGGCGAATTACCGCGAAGAGGGCGCTATCTACCGGAGTGAAAAACTTGCGTCTTCACACTTTACATACATTACGCATTACGGTCAAAGAAAGAGCGGACAGCAGGAAATTGAAATTAAACAGTGAGTGACGGCGCTTCACTCTTTATACGTACACTGCATGGTATGCAGCATGCAGGCATAATGCATTTCATAAAAATTTGGCGACCCCCCAAAAAACTTCTGGCGACCCCCACAGGCGTCGCGACCCCTAGTTTGCGCACCACTGTTTTAGGCAAAGTAGTGGTTTTCAAAATAATTAGATTATTATTTGCTTTGTAGTTTGTTTTAGGATGGTGTTGGCTGCTGAATGCCGTCCGCGACATTTCATTTGTAATGTCAGTTAATTTGAAATTGTAACAAAAGTCGAAAATCCTAATCTACACTTTTTTTTAATCAAAACGTGAATTAAGTTGGGTACGAAACTGAGTTACGATTACCTTCAGGAATTTATCAAATCGAAATCGAAATCGAGTCAATGGCTAGGCGGCAATTAGTAGCCAACCGCTACTTTAACCGTCTCTGTTGATAAATTGCCCTAAGGCGTTGGTACTTAAGTTTTTAATTAAGGCAATTTACGCCGCGCCAACTAGTCGAAACTTGTCAAATTTTGTGAAATGTAGGTGGAGTGAGGGAGATGATTGGCAGGAGCCTGTCACGTGGGTGGTCACCAGCTTACGCGTACAATGAGAAATATTGGAAATATTAATAATTATCAAGTTTTGAAACAGGTTATCTAGATTGGAATAATTAAACTAATATCGCGATCTTAATGAAGACAAATGGCACAACTAAGTGCAACAGATTAGCTAAACAAAATATTCAAATTCATCCTTTCTGTAAAACACAGATTGGACAGTGGTAGTCACGTGGGAGTCACCCTCCCGTGAACTGTCCACAGCCCAATGCATCTTGAATGGAATTTATTTAAAGCTAAATGGAATGATTCATCAAAGCAGCATTAAATACCGGTGGATATTATTATTATTCATTTTTCCCAAATCTAAATTCGGATTTCTGATAGAACTTTCTATATTTACTGTGCTTGCGTATTTCGGCATTTTAATTAACAAGTGTTAAATGTTATTGAAAGGCTGATTGATAATGCCAAGAATCTTCAATTATATTCGAATTCCCTAGACTAGCTTGAAAATAAAGCTAGAAGCAGAAGCAGTGCATAAATTATCTCTCAAAATTTACCTCTCAGGATTACTTTCAGTATCAAGTATTCCCAAACCTTTAGCCAATGGACGAAGTGTCGCATATGGTAAATAAAAATAACTCCACTTACGGAAAACATCTCATTTAAAGAAAGACTCAGCTTTGTTATTTATTTTTAAAAAATAAATCAAAATTTTCGAAACAAGATTTAAATAACTGTGCTAAAAATGGGGGTGTATAAAAAATGAGTTAAGCAACGTAGTTCAGTTTGCTTAACAGTGAGAAATTAATATTGCTATTTTAATATTTTTACAAAATCGGTTCAAAATAAGTATAATAAAAAAAATGCAGAACCAATGGAGCTTCTTTATTTTCCAGGTCCCATTAAAAATAAGCAAATGTCCGAAGTAATACAAATTTACTACATCTAAGTGCTAATTTTGATCCGTAATGTTATATGAAAATGTAATACTTGATATAATATAGTGTTTGACCTGTAATGTTATATGAATTTCTTCAGGTGTTGGGCAGTTAATTGTTTTACCTACTATATATTATGAAGAGTAATACGTTAGAAGTTTCCTTCGAATATTTAAGTAAGCAATTACGAATTAAAATCTGCTCTTAGGACATTATATTTGTTTCAGAGGCTCATAATATGGACACTTTCATAACTAAAATAGGTCATTCATATGAGCACACAAGACGATTCAATATTTGAAAGAGAAACTTAGCTCTTGTTTACTATAGGGAAGTAATTAGTATCATATGGCGGTGCCAAAAACTTCTTATCTGCTTAACATTATACAATGAAAACTGGTGTAAATTCAGATTGTAGTTCTGTTTATACTGTACGTTAAAGTATTGCACCAAATCAGCACTGCTACCTTTTTAATGGCAGGCACAAAATATGCACTAATAACTTCTAGTCAAAAGGAGATTTAAAGATTGGTATCCTTCTGTACAGAAGACATTATTCGATGTAACTCTTTCTATAACTGTTTATAATAACTCATATGAACAAAACTTCTGGTACGAAAGTAGTTTGAAGTTTTACAAAAAACAAATTTGCACCCTATTTTATTTTGAAAAGAGATTAAGATTTCAAATACTTGCTACACGTACTTCTAAAATTTGGCTAAGGTTCAGGCTAAGGTTAAAATGGCTCAGGTTCAAAATGGACGAAGAGAGTAACACATATTTATGTCGTATGCAATTTGCAATACAAAGTACATATTATTGTAAACAACTACTTATTTATATGCTCGTGGGAGAATATTCCCTTAATTTCACTTCTGATTATGTTCACTATAGAAAACAGTTCTGTAGAAACATACAAATACATTGTATATCTAAGGAATTTCTTAAAATTTTTTTCAATTACCTCGTGCATTCACCACGTGTATAGCTTCTACTAAGCCATGTTCTACCATATATTCTAAACGGATTAGCTATTGTACTCAATCTAAGTAACGTGCACTAACATATACGCGATTTGAAGTCTTTGGTGCCATCAAAATATGACTAAAAACAAAACTATTGCGACTCAATATTAAGTTCTGATCTTGAAATCGGAAACGTAAATTAATCACAAGTTCTGTATGTATTATCACTACTACTGCATGGAATATTTATCAGTATCCTCATTTATCAGTTAAATTCGTTGTTCGATTCTTAAAGATCCCAACCCTGATTTTAATTCTTATAGAATTTTAGAATATCCTAAGGGGAGGTTTGACATATGCAAACTAAATGGAAATATTTTTGAAATTTCTCGTTAAGGAATATAAATCGTATTTTCGAAAAGTACAAAAAACCAATTTTTGACAGCTAGCCACACTTGTTCAACGCAAATGAACAAACATCAGCCTTTTGAACAATAATAATAGTGTTTGTATCAGAATGTAGTTCATACAAAGCCGTTGTTCTTTTAACGCTGATATGGCAATGCGACGTACCTCAGGTTTTGAAAATAGCTAAATAAACATTTGCCAAATCAGTCCCATGCAGCTTTGCATTCAAGTTTCAAAAATTTTAATTCCATACCTAAAACTATGCGCAATTTTCTGATTCCCAAATTCTGCAGTTGTGAGTATTCAGTGCACCGTCCAAATGAAAATGCTGTTCATCTGTCGAGAGGGTATTCCAAAGTCATTCCGTATCGACTTCAAAGCGAGCAAAAACCTGAGGTGAAAATCGGAGCCAAGCGTCAAAATCATGTGGAAGCACCCGATGCAGTAGTGAACGTTTGTAAGAATAATCTCGATTATATTCCAAAGATCTTATAGACAGCATAAAGGGGTCTTTCCAGCGTCGCTGTTATATACCAGACACTGATGCTAGCCTAAAAATTTGAAGCTGTGTAATCTACGAACTAAAGTGCAACCTCCTATACTGCTTTTGCAGACAGGATTAATTCCTCTTCCAGGACGAACAGAAAGCTATTCTCTTCCTTTTTCGTTTGCATTTTCCGAATGGTTTAACAGCCATTGAACCTCTTAGAATCCTTTTCAAATTCCAAAATTTCCGTGCAGTAACTTCTGCGAAATTACTGTTTTGGTAGAATAGTTATCTTAACAAATCGCGATCTCGTACGCATATAGTCATTGTGAGCAACAAGCACATTGAAAACAGTCTCTGAGAGTGTTTCAAGGTTTTTACAACAGCTGCTGCATGGCGTCGACAATCATTCACATTTTTACCAGGTTTTTCAAAGTAAAACGCCCACTGGCGACGCTATTTGTAAGTGATGGTTTTTCGCTGTAGGAAATTCTCAGCCCTCCATTAAGTCCGCCACAACATTTCACGATTTTCTGATCAATGGTTTCGCTTGTAGACAGCTTTGAAATAGGGACTTTAATTACACACACCCTGCAATTTATTAATTTGAATTGTATCTAACACATTTTCCATGGAAAGCTAACCCTGCAGAACGCTATTAAATCCTACGCGCAGTGTAGTATTGAAGAAACGCCGCACTTGGGAATCATTTACTGTATTAATGGCACATAGAATCGGCGTAAAAAGAATTTCAAAACTGTTTTAACAAAAAACAAAAACGGTGTTAAAGAAGACGGTTTCCACCAGTCGCCGAGTGGTAGAGACCGCCAAATACTGGTAGTGTGACAAGAGTCCAGGCTAAAGGGCTCTCTCTGTGTGATCTTAATTTTTGCGCTATATTTTTGTTTCTTGCACAACATGAAGACGAATCAGATAGTCTGAGAAAAGCCTTTCCGAAGGCATCCTTCCCCGAAAGGATAGTGTTCATAAACAACAAAACTATGTAGGAGTGATACGTGCCGACTGTTGTTAATATTTACGAGAGAAATATTGCAAAGAATTCGTAAGTTTTAACTTGAAAACAAAATGCATAAATAATAATGCAGCTTTGTTTTCTTCAGTGAATAAAATGTTTCAGAAAGCGAAGTTATTATTTTTTGCTATATAGTATATCACCTTCATTGGATAAAGGTTTCAAAAATACTGCTGTTGAAAGGGATGTTGAAAAGTAAATTTTGTATAATTATTTACCGACGCTTTATTTGCAGTGCTGGTCTTCAGCGTTTGAATCCTGTTGATGATTCTTAGCATTATTAATCATCATTTCAATAATTACCGGTATTTGCTAATTAAACGCCGAAAGTCGCCTGCAAGTTTAATACATCAAATCCTGTTAGAAATCCCAATTTATATTTTCAGAAAATAAATAATAATGCCTACTTCTATTTGAGTGGGTTGAATGATAAATCATTCCGTTTAGTGTTATATAAATTCCAGAATAAAAACATAACACGGTATCTGGCCTAACTTCATTTTCCTTAAAGCTTCCAACTCTCAAATTGCTTATTGTTTGTTAATTGAAAAAACGTACTGCTTTAAGCATACTTCTTTGGGAAAATGTCTATGTTATAGGTTTTTGTTACAATTTCCGTCAACTTTAAATTAATTTAATTGTCGTCACTCACGTTCCATATCAAAAATCCGAAATATAGCGGGAATGCATTCGTAAGCTAAAAGCAGTCTAAATACCATCAGCAAGACGCGCGATGTAAAGACAATCTAATTACAAAGCAAATAATGAGCTAACCTATATTCTATAACCAACGCTTTGCTTCAAAAACAAAAGCAGTATCTTTAAAAAAAATACCTGAAGAAGAACGTTATTTTATTATTAGAAGTAATTTCAAATTATTTATATCACAAGAGGTTACGAAAAAACTGGTGGTCAGCAAATTCTTGGAATATATTTGATTGTAAAATTCTTTACCTCTTCAAATCAAAACTTATGTTGAAAAATTCAATTTCACATTCTTCACCCAAGGTAAGACCGCATAACTAGACTTAAAAAATACTTTTGCCCTATTTTCCATTCACGAAATAATATAAGCAGGCTTCTCTTTCGTTATATAATTAATACTAAATAAATTATATTCCTTACGCCTTTTATATATATATATGCGAAAGCTTCCATGAATATACTCCCGCAGTCCGTAGAAGCCAGTGTCTTTTAATTGGGAATCCAAACATTTCATCAGTATTGATGTTTTGCTGCACATTCAAGTGTTCAAGCAATAGAAATTAATATACCTTTGATAACGAAGATAGAAGATTGCTACGTCTGTAATTTTGAGCGTTCGAGCGGCACTGGACAGGTTTGGAATAGGCTTAATTAATTTGCGTTTCTGTCTTTCTGGAAAATAGCAATGTACTTAATAAGCAATTAATTATGGAAATAATAATTTTCTAATGTGTACATAAAGTTAATTAGAAATTATCATGATTATGGAGGGGAAAAACAAATTTATTTTGACCATACGACTGGAGAAAGAGTGCAGTCAACGTGCATTTTTAGGCTTATATTTAGCAATATATATGCTAACCTCAAAAAGTGAAGTTACTAAACTCGCTTTCGAGAACTGTTAGCAATAAGCTCAACTTTCTCCGAGTCTGTGTGAGCTACTACTGCATCGATAGCAAAGAATGCAATCAGTGCTTTCTGTTTGCGTATTCCGGCAGCGTTACGGCAAAGACTGCTGTCATTACTCATTAGAGACTTTATATGTTCTGAATATTGTGATTGCAAGGACTGATCACATGATGTCTTGATCTCATTCTGGAAAATAAGACGTTGCATTTTAAAACTTAAGTGACTAGCTCCATGCCAAATTCCTCGTAGTTTAGTTTAAGGTACAGGCTAGGTAATCAAATGTGGAATCAATATCTTTACTGGATATAATTTCATGCGTGGAATACTTTTATCGTTAAATTTAAAACAAAAATTGACCAAATTAGATGATTCATAACGAGCTTATGTTATATTTACAAACAGATTTTACTAGAATAACCCCACATACGATTCCTCAAGAAATTGCTTGTAGCATCAAAAAATTAAATGTTAAAAAATCTAAAGATTTTGTGAAATTACCAACAGGGCTATCAAAGAGGCACCAAGAAATTTAAAAGTACTTATTAGTACATCATAAATGCTTACCTGCGTTTGGCTTACTTTCTAGCTCAATGGAAGCATGCTGTGAATGTTTCTGTTTTAAGACCTGGAAAATTTTCTAGTTCTAGGCTGCCAGCCAGTTATTGCCAGTCAATTTGCTTCTGTGCTTCGGAAAAATACTCGAAAGGATTTTTCTTGAAAGACAATGAATTTCTAGTATATCACAATAATATTAATAACGATCCATTCTACTTCAGGCGTGGTCACTGTACAACGTTACAAATTCTCAACGTTGTAGAGATTATTGCGGAGGCTTTCACTAAAAGTAATATATAACAACTTGCGTTCTTGACGTAGAGAAACCTTTGACCAAATATGGCATAAAGTACTCTAATATAAAATTTTCATCTTCAGGCTTTCTCCTATCATGATCAACTTCTTGAATCATATTTGCATTGTAGAAAGTTCCAAGTTTGTGTGGGAGACGCGCTATTTAGTAGAAAAAGTATATATCGAGTTCCTGGAGGACATATTCTTTTTAACACTCACATCGATGATTTGCCGGAACCTATCAAGCAGCAAGATTGCAATCTATGCCGACAACACAGTTCTTCTGACTAAATCAATCTCTCTCTGGTACCAACTATGGAAATTCAAATTAAATACAAATAAATACAGTATAATTCTATTTAGAAGGTACAAGATAAACCACTCAATTAACCTAAACATGCAGACTGAAAACCAAATGTTTCCAGTTGTAAATTTACAATATATCCGGGTTTAATCTTAGATAACCAGCTAACTTTCAAAGACATGTTAATTATGTTTTAAGCAAGGCTAATGCCGCTTTTATGGCGTAATAGAGCCTCTGGGGAGACGTTCAAAGCTTACCCTCAAAGTTAAAAGGACCGTCTATATTTCAATGATTCGCTCAGTTCACTTTTTTGCTATACCAGATTGGGGCTAGGCAACGAAATCTTATCGGATGAAACTTTAGGTTTTCAAAATAAACTAATTAGCAATCTTACGAATGCATCCTGGTTTGCGCGTAACGAGATTATTCATAATATTGCCGACATTTTCCCAGACAAGTCCTCCGAACATTTCCAGCTGAAAGGCCGAAATTTGAATTTCGAATTTGTTAACACAAAAACGCAGTGGCCTGAATGGGCTATTAGTCTCGAAACGGGATTTTGGGTCTTCCACTATAAATGGCGGATCATGCTTTAAATTTTTGCCACGAAATATATAGTCCTGTATCTTTTTAATGAAATTACATAATGAATGCAGCATGTATGCATATTTCTGGGGTTGTGAAAAAATTATGGTACCTAGGACCCTCCAGTTTTGTATTAAGTAGTCCTTCTCCGGAACATGTGCCCCTGGAAGCCGGGATATTGAATTTCGTCTTTTACATCTCCTATGATGTAAACTTTTACTAAATTTTTTATTAACAAACTGAACTGTTTGGAAACCAGCAGCGGCGAAACTTGTACGGAATAAAACATGTTTATCTCCAACACGCGAGACGAAAAAAATTCGTAAATTCTAATTGCGATATTGCTGTTGAAATGAATTTTATGGAGCTTAGTGTGAAGAACATGATTAGTGTGAAGCTTAGTGTGAAGAACAAAATATTAATTTTAACTCACAAAACATTAATAATAAAAAGACAAAGGAAGCGTTTTGCGAGCCATCCTGCTGAGCCCGTAAGACTACTGAACATTAATGTGATACACTGAGAAAAGACCGAAGGGAATAGAAAAGTATATGCCGACACTTAATACTGCATCGGTTATCCTGGACGTATGCTGCTATGCTGCGTTTCTGTAATTTTACTGTTGAATTGCATATGGCGTAACTAAAAAGGAAATGATACTTAATAATAGGAAAAAGAGGAAACGAAATGTATTAGCAGAAGTGAGCGCAACCAGCAGACTGGTAGACTGCAAGCTCAGCGATAGTTTAGAAAACCTTCAAAAATCCTTTTGGGGCAACCGTTAAAATCTGAACCCATTCAGATTTTTCTTTTCTTTTTTCTTTTTGTATTGTTAATTTCATATTTTGTAAGCGTTTAATGAATTTTTGATTAATTACTCAACTATTTTCGACGAGCTATTGCAATACTCTTTGAAATAAACCATTTTTATCTCCAACGCGCGATGCTATTGCCATACTGAAAAATAGGAGATATTAATCTATCATTTATTTGTGGTAAATACTTCAGATGTCGTCTAAAACATTTATTCTTCGACATTTCACACTTATGTGGCCATTCGACGTCGCTTAAACTGAGCTGTGACCTTCAGCGAACATCCAGAATCCAGAAACTCCCGCATCATGTCTAGCTTGATATATGCGCATGTGCTAATGTGCCTGACCCTAGTCGATCTCTTGAGTAGTCTTTCAAACCGCTCTGCTTTTTCCTTACACTGATAGGCTAATTTTTCAACTTCGTACTTCATTTTTGTTCATCAGTGTATGTATGCAACCTTTAACCCTCTATCGCGATACCTAAAAATATGCTGTGTTTAAATATTTTGTGATTTTGCTGATGAACTGAAATTTACATTGCGTAATTTCGAGGAACACTGATATTTAATAAATAAAGTTAGCACATAAAGTTTTTCGCAATCAATGCAGGACGAAATGCAAACTCCGGAACGTCGACACTTCAGTTTTTATTTTAAGAACTTCTTTTCTATTTCGTTACCACCGGGCAGCTATATTTCCCGTACTTAAAAGAATAGTAGAATGTACCATTACTTGACCGACGACTGGAGTTTTGGCACTGCAGAAAAAATTTTTAATATATCAACTTCACTTATTATTAGAAAGATAACCTAGTATTTTTATACCCTCTCTGTTTGTATTATTTACTATTAAAATAACCCATCTATAATGAACTAAAATGTAAAACACAATCAGGTTATCGATTAGTAATGCAGAGCTTTTGAATCCGACCTTTGTATAAAAAAAATAGAGAAAACAACAGTTTGAATGAAGCGAAGGCTCTGAATAAAGCGCAATGGATTTCGAGGTAGTATAACACGGACACTTTTCTTCAGGAAAAACAATGACGAACATTTCTATTCTCATTTCAATATTAAAGTTGCTTTTTCACTACTCCTGTCCCCCCCCCAAAAAAAACTGACTAAGAAGAGGAACTGAAATCTGTCACAGACATCGGAATGAAGCAACATATGAACGGGAAAACCTACAAAGCGGAAAATCATCAACGGAAAGTCAATTCAAAAATCAAAATATATATCAATGGAAAATCAGCATCAAAATGAGAAATAGAAAATAATAATAAATAATAAAAAAGAAAAAACCGTAATGATTTGAAAGATTTTTATAGCATAATTTAATCGTACGTAAGCATTTTATAGCATAAATTAACTGTACTACGTAATGTAAAACATACGAATGTTATTAAATCACACAGTCAAACTAAATTGCTGAATCCCAAATTAATATTAAATCTACGGCTATTAATCTTTCAATTTTGCATTGAATCCTATCGAAATATAAAAGTAGGGTAAATTAAAGTTATCGCTTTCTTCTTTGAAAGGTGTTCTTTCTTAATGCTGTTCGAGTTTCCATAAAACATTAATTTATCCTCCAAATTTGCTTATTAAAATGTCGTTGAATTGTTTACAATATTCTATTAGTTATAATGTACTTTAATGGGCCATTCTGCATCTTATTAAATTTCTGTTCGTATAAATTTTAATTTGGCTAAACGTGGATGCCTTGTTTCCTTAATCGGAAATCTATTGCATATGAATTTGTGGAATGTTACCTATTCTAACTAGTTATAAATATAGTAACACGGAATATTTTCTTGTATACTGTCGCCGAAGTATTAAGAGGATTCATCATCGAAGGCGAATTTTTCTCAGAAACAATCTACTCTTTTTACCTAAGTTTATAATAAGTCAGCAAATCAGCTAGCAATGCCAGCCATTACACTGATTTTGACGGCGGTTTTAATTCTACACGCCGTAAAGTGTTTTTCAGCTTCGAATTATTTTACAAAATTATTTGTTGAAATAACTTGCATAATTTTCAAAAATAGGGTAATCAGTTGTGATTTTTCATTTTAGCGCTCAATAGCTCTGCTGGTTGTGGACAGCACAAACAACTTCGAAATCAGGGCTATTTGATTTTGAAATGCCTCCTATCCGTCATTAAAATCCTGAATATAAATTGTCGTAATATTTTTAATAGTAAAATAAAGTGCAATTTCTGTTTTAGCCTGCCGCTCTAAAATGTGCATAGAAAAGAAAGTACTAAAGAAAGAAAAGAAGTGTTCTATAAGATTTGAAACAAAGATTCGACACTTCTGTTTTTGTTTTCTAATAGTTTTAGGAATTTTCTTATTAATCCATTTATTTATTGTAGTAATAAAGTGTGCTATGGATTTTCCGTCGTCTAGGTTTCCTCTGTCCCTCCTGAAAGTTTACAACCGATTTGCTGAATCTCCCTGTATGTAAATATGTCTAAGATGTAAGACATGCATTTTAATTATAAATGTATAACGAAAGTAAAGCAAGCTTATACAGCTTTCTAGGTACAATTTCTTGTTTCAACTTTCAATTCGGATGAAGGATGATAAATCGATTTTTTTAAACAAGCTTCGAGCATGTATTGGATTTAAAAAATCATAGTACACTACTTAAATTGAGTTATTTCAGAATTGCTGACCACCAGGTTTTTCGTAACTTTTTGTGGTAAAAAATATTTAAAATTACTCCGCTCAACGAAATAAATATCCTTTCTCTATATTCTGTTTAAACAAAACTGCTTTGTCTCATTAATATAAAGTGGTGGTTTTGGAGTAGGTTTTTTATTAACGTGCGGTTCGCTGTCAAATGTTTTCGCTATATGTTTCGGAACTTTGATTTGCCATTTGAATGACGTTAATTGAATTAATTTAATATTCACGAAAATTTTAACAAAATTCAAAATTCTTAATCTAATTTTTCCCCAAATATATGCTTAAATATGAACGGTTTTAAATTGATGTAAAATTAATAATGTGACAGTTTTTGTAAGCTTTTACGAAAACAAAGTTAGGCAAGATATAAAACCGAGCTACGTTTCACTGAGGAGATCGGACATCATCACTTTGTAAAGCAGGTTTCAACATAGTGTTGTCTTTACTTCATCTGTCCCCTGTTTCCTGGATCTATCAGATGTAAAGTCTAAAATTCCGGTCGGTACGGCAGGTCCTGTACTAAGAATTAAATAAACTGGGAAGAGTACATGAAAGAAAAAAGCATTTCTTGTAGCTGCTAAGTGGCGGTAATTAGCATAAATGTTGCGATAAAAATTTTCAGTTATAATAGCATTTCACACATAAAATACCAATACAGTAAAATGCAAGGAAAGTAGTTCATAATATATATAAGTTTCATTTCTAAATGCGTTCGAAGTGAACGCGAACTACATGTTCATATCCGTGAAACGTACAGCGTAATGTGATCTGGGAATTATGAAATTTAATCCGTAAATTTGTTTTTTAACCACCAGACGTCGAGCCGTAGAGTCGGTAAACACTGGTAGTTTCTGACTTGGGCTCGATTCCAGACGAACGGCCTGTTTTTATGGGCATTTTCGCGGTTTCCACAAAGAGTACTGTGTATACGAGACAGTTTTGCTCCGAAAATCCTCCGCGAAGATATCCTCTAGGAAGATAGCATGCTTTGCCATAGTAGTGCCTTGCATGCTTTGCCATAGCTAAATACACCATACCAAACCATCTGTTATTTTTTACTGTTTTTATTTTTAAAATATTTAACTTTTTGTGAACCGGTTATTATAACACAAGGCTTACAAAGGTACGTGGAACGAAAGGATGTTCACGATACGCACAAACGCAAAAGAAACAAATATTACTGATGATTTAACGTAAGAAATAACAAAACGTATGGAAGAGAATGCCATTTTGTCTTGACCGAACAAATAAAGCGTGGAAAGAAAATCAATGCTTTCCAATTAAAACTGCGAAATGAGTTCGTTTCTTTCCCAGGTGAACTTTGAACAGTAAAACAACACGTGTTCGACATTCTGCATTTCCCCGAAGCTACAGGAACTCAATTCTCTACGAGATAGCCCAAATGAATTACCTAAGATGCAAAAGAAATGTACCTGGGACAGAAACGTACTCATGTGAAACTGAAATTTAACTTAGGCAGAAAAGAGAAATTCGATTGGAATGGCAAGCGACACAGACAATATTTTATAATGGCATCTTTGTGGCTGGTAAGATCATTTTTGTATAAAACAACGGAATGTGGGAATAATTGATAATTGATTTATTCAAAACCGGTGCTTATAGAAATCTTACATGAAGAGAAATTTCTTTTGCTATGGAGATAGCAAGTGTTCTTAAAATAAGAAAAGTTAGACTGGTAGAAATAAAAGTAAGGAAAGAAAACATTTTTCGCTAAAGTGTGTTTTATTAAATTTTAGTTACTAAGGAGTTAAAATGCTTATTACCATTATGCATTACCATTCGCAAAATTAATATTCTCACTTCACTATCTAAAATTTTGAAATCTGCATATTATTTATTGACAGTGGCAATTAACCGATTTCCCCGAGTATTTTTCTTTCCAGTTAACGCTTTGTACCTTCATATAATTCCCCGTAATTCATTTATAAATATCTTAGTTATAAAACGAATTGCTTCGTTTGGGACCCAGGTGTGCAAGGATACAGCATTCTACTCCGAATAGGCTGATAGAGAGGTCGTTTCCCAGCTTTTGACATTCAAGGTAACTTGCTAACTTTAATTCAGGACTCAAAGGTTTTAGATCTCCAAACTAAATTGAAGCCGTTTTCCAGAAAGATAGAAAGTGCCAGATAGAAAGTGCCAGTCGAAAATACAAATTGGATTTGGAATAGATGAACTGCTGGAAGAAAGGGATTAAAATTGCGCAATTAAAATTGTTTTGCACTTCTCATCCCGATAGTCTTAGTGCTGACGAAGGACCACTTTTCAAAATTTGCTTTGTTTTTTTTCAAATTCTAACCGCCCATTTGTTGGTTCTTTTTAGCGCTTTTCACCAGATTCGTAGGCGCGCACGAGCTCTGGGAGGGGAGCGCTTTTTCGCAGTATATTCGCCCATGCATTTTAAATTTAGCACGTATTTTAGATTTCAGTACGCATTTTAGAATGAAAGGTTTTTATTTTTCTAAATGGAAGTAGATGAGACAGAACCAGTTATTTCAAACAATGATATGCAAAATCCGTTACTTTTCGTTGTTGAGCCGTACTTCAGAGCGTGGATAACGCATTTTCAGGTAAATTTATTTTTCTTTACAGAAGTGTTTGTAGGTACTCATAATGGATCAAATGACATTAGTTTTGTTGAAAAATGTGAATCAATGCATGCTGAAGTATGCTGAGTTTTCTGAAATATTTTTGCCTAATTTAGGATAGAAAACTGCATTAGAATGGCATATGGGAAAGGGTTTCTTTAAATAGTCGCATGCAAGTCTGAAATGTGGGAAAAGTACAAAAATTGAGTGAAAAGAAGGGTAAAAAGACAATAAATGAGGGCCTTTGAATTGTTTTGTAGTAATCAGTCTAGTGTGAAAGGGGGAAGGCAGTGATGCGTATAGGAGAGAAATAAAAATCCCTTGGTTTTGTTTGAATATGTATGCAGCTTTATTAGTGATACGAAAATGTTTTGCAAGTTCCCCCAGAAATATGAAATAGAAGATCTGAATTTTTTTAATCACACAGTAGTCGACTGGTATAATTTCTGCGGATAAAGATGCATTTCTGTATGGTGAGAGATATTTGCCAGAATTGGGTGAGTCCTTAAGATAATTGAAGAAGATAAACGTAAATTTGGGGAGTATGGAAGAGGCAGGCCAGTGAAAAGGTTTCGGTTTAGTTTAGTATGGCAAGGAGTACTAGGACTATCACTCTTAAGGAGGAACGCTTTCGTAGAGGACTTTCTAAAAGAAACTGGCTCGTATACACAATACACATGGGAAAAATCCGGAACACGCTCATGCAGCCAGGCCGTTCGATTGTATTCAAAACCAAGTCGGAACTACAAGTGTTCAGCGATTTTAGAGCTCGGTCGCTTTCGGACCTCGTGAAAGGAAGATGGATGTTTGGAAGAATTGTAAGAGATACCCAAAAATTTCTTTAGAGTGGTTAAAAATCGATTGAGTGCCTGCTTGCTTGATGTAATCACTGAATGGGTGTTGCCAGGGCCACAATCATTCCCTACTTTTTGGGCTGCCTATAAATGTCTGGAAGACGAAATATTTCGTTCGTGTTTTGCAGGTGCGCATTTATTAACACTGGGGCAGGTGTATGGTCGAAGAAGTTCTTCAAAATTTTACTAATCGAATATCTATATGAATGTATATGTCTATATGTCTGTATGAATTTATGTGGAGGAAAGGACAGTACCACTTGATTGAGAATGATTTATTTAAAGCTTTCTTGCTGACGTTGCAAACATTTACTCCCGCCACTTTACGTTATACAACCCCCGAAGAAGAATTTTTTTAATGCTTCTGATGATGATGATGACTTTGATGTGCCTGGAGCATACTCATCTTAATTGAAGAAAAATAAATGAAGGGATTTTTTGGAGACAGGCTTTTTTTAAATGAAAGTGAGTGAATGTATTTTAATTTTTCGTTGTTGTGTAACGATTTTAAGTCTTAAAACTTACTATGCTTTTGAAAATGTTATCAGATTTTTAATTTCTTTCAACTGCTTCTTTGAATTTATTTTAGGTTTTCACCATACTAAATGTCCCGATTTTACATAGTGTCTTCTGGAGAGACTGCAACTCCAGGAGACAAGATGCGAGAGCTCGCCGAGGGCAATTTCGAAAGGTTTGTGCAAAACAATGGCAATTTTTCGCTTCTGCCTTCCAACCTTGTATTTGTTCTGTTTTGGAAATTTCATTTGAATGAATTGTTACGTGAAGGGCCTTAACTTCAGTATTTTTAGTGGGGGTAGCACATTTTAATTTTGCAATATTCGAAGCATAACGTGAGCAAACGAACGTTATGCCTAAAGTACTAGTAACAATCAAGATATAACGCAGATTTGAAAGGATATTACCTGAAGAAGTAGAATGTTATATGACGCTCTGCAATCACACAACTTATCCACTGAAGATACGTTTTCTTTCAAGATTCCATTTTGGAATGCGCGTGTGACGAAAAATCATACGTTATTAGTTTTAAGTTACCAGCGGCATAGCTACTACTTTTGAATTTCTTAAAATAAAAGGTTTTAGTTTCTTCAAAACTAGTCAGCAGTGCTATAAAAAAATTCTAAAATGTATTAAAATTGTAAAGTATGCTTACAATTAACTGCTTTCAGAACTGTAACACTAGTTTGAATAATACATACACTAAATGAAATGCTAAATCAATAAATAAAGTCACGAAGTTACAAATTTATATGCACTATGACTGCCTCGAATTTCGTGGAATATGAAAGAAGAATTTTAGATGCTTCACATTTGCCATCAGGGCGTTCTATGTCTGAGGATCCCAGATGCCAACGATGAAGTACACCATAGAATTGATTTCCCTTGTTTCCGTTGGGCAAGATGAGAGATGAGGCAATTTTTCATATCGTGGAAGATTGGAAGCTGGTACTATTTTAATGAAGCTTGTTAAAGTCTCTTAAACACTTTTCGTCAAAGCGCTGCTCCATCGCGCGGGATTGAATTTGGAAGTGTAGCTTTTTATTTTCGGGAAGACTCGGGATAAAGGATATCCGTTACGCGTGTTCTCCGACAAGCAATTATATGGCAGGACTTAGCTGCAGAATCCCACCCACTTGCGTTCGTAACTACGAAGTACTGAGTTACTTGTGCTTAACAAGAGGTTTTCACATCATGTGTGGATAGGTGTGGAAAAGCACAAGAAAACATAGCTAGGCATTTAAAAGGCCTCAAAATCATTTCCTGCTTCAACTTTGGATATTTTTAAGCTGTCAACTTCATTGCTGGCGCGAGTATAAACTATCTAATAGATTTGCAATAAGAGCATAAACTCAATTTTTCCGTTTGTTGTTTAACAGCAGAAACTGTTTGTCAGATTTATTTTTTGACAGCAGAAACGCTTTCTCAAGGCTTGTAGTTGGAAAGAAGGAACTCTTAGTTTATTGTCTCGAATTCTATTTTCTACCCTGTCTGTTCTGCCTTCTATAGCTTCGAATTTATTTTCCATTGTGGCAGTAATTTCTGTTTTCCCTTGAATTACAAAGACTGACCATAGTTGTCTTAAGTTGCTCCCCACCACTCTTTCCTTTGCCATTCAGTCGCACATCTGACACTAAAAGCTGTTTCGAATGTAGGATTTCGTTACGGATTCAGATATTTTCTACTTGACACTAAGAATGTGTAACACACCACGCCGCAAAGCCCAAGTAAAAGCAAAGCTCGCACCGAGAACTATCAATACTCCTAATTCAGCTCTGCGCTAAATTGTCTGAACTCAAACTGAGAACTGATGCTATCTCAATTTATATACTAGTTTTCCCTCAGCCGGCGATAAATTTACAGTTTTTTTTTCAGTTCTGAAATTGTCGGGAATCATCTACTGTTACAGTTACGTATAACGGCTGAATACTGTTACAGTTACATAGTCATTGTGGCCAGTGTGGCCAGTGAATTTCTCCAGAGATCGGGAGAAAATGTCGTGCTATTTTTCGCCAAGCATCTCTGCAAAATTTTAATCGCGCAAACAATAGGCTATCTTGGCTATATCTCAACAATTTAGCGAGAATGCCGTCTACCTCAAAGTAATCTTCGCATTTGTACAGGCCGTTCGCCTCACATTGTCCAAGATAAGTAACAGTACATTTTTGTTTAAATGATCGGAAATTAAATTCATTGCCTGGTTCATAAATTTTACGTTTGTTTTTAGCGGAAACCGGCTATAACAGTTTAAAGACATTTTGCGTGGTCCACTGTACAGAGGGAGTTTACACATTTTTAAGGCGATTTCAATAGAGATTGTCAAAAAGCAAAATATTTATAAATAAAAGATTTTTGTATTTGCTTATTACTTCAGATAAGAAATATCGTCTTCTACTTTTAAATTTATTCTCTTTCAAAATGCGTACGTGTACAAATTGTGAATTAAAACAATACTTTTTGGCGCTTTCGGAGGAGAATAATTCGTCTTCGACAATTAATAAAACCTGCGTAAAACCGACGTCAAATAACATTAAACATTCTAAGAGCAAAATCAGCAACATTATCTGTCAAAAAGGAAAAAAACTGTCAATCCCTACTTTTATATAAAAAGAAGACTCCATACGAATACTGGAAAACGATAAGTATCCTTTCTAATGCTACCAAAGGTATACCGCTGTTAACAGAAGCAACTCAGTCCACATAGGCATCAGTTCGAAAACTTTTAAACACATGCGTAGCTGCAATAACTAAAATAATATGAAATTATTTGTTGAATAGTATACGGTAAATACTACTTTTATTACTTTACCAAAAGAGTGATATTTGAATGAATTCTCTCGTCTTACTTTTTGATACATTTAGAAATATTAGTCTTCAAACTTCTGTTTGAGGTGTGGAAGAAATTTAAGCTCACAAATATTTGAATGCGATCTGTATATTTGACGCAAAATGATATTATATATAAATGATACTATATTAGGCTAGATACTATATTAGGCTATGATACTGTATTAGGCTAGATATGATGTTCATAACGATCCATAACATTCTATAAGTAAAGATGTTATAAGTGTGGTCGATAAAGCGAACGTTTAGGTAATTGTAACAGGTGAATGGAATGCTCGTATCTTGGGAAAAATTCATGAATTCAAAAAGTCGAACAATAGCGTTTTTCTGGCCATTCGAATCGTTCGAAGCCTAAATTAAAATTATTATTCATTTAAGCACTAAACATTATAAATAAAAGAATGCTATTATCGCAACTTCAACCGGCCAGGATCTTCAATATATGACTTCTACTGTGCTGCGATTTAACCTTTCATCTTTTCTAGAGGGAATTGAGCTATCGATGATTAGGTCATATCAGTGTGGACCTTTCTCATTTCATACTCCTGCGAATTCAGATTAGCGCAAAATGTTAAATTTAAACTGTTTGCAAAATGTATTTGATGCCAAATGTATTAAAAGAAAAATTTCTAGATTGCCGATTTTTAATTTTGTTCTTCAATTGTGAAATTTCGAGTTTATTCTTATTTCGAGTTACCTGCAACTAATTACCATTAATATTAAAATATTTTCTCCTTTTTCTTTTATTTATTAAACTTCATCTAAAGCTTTTTAAATTTAGACGGTAGAATTCCCACCGGTTTTTATGTGAGCATAAAACATTAATAAAAAATTAAGTAAGTGTCAGCTAGTATAATAATACCAGGATTATCGTTTGTGAAAGCTTTCTCGAAAAGCCAATTTTTGGCTAGTAATAAAAGAGTGGTGGATAACCCACAATTAGCATATCAAACGTAACAGTGCAAGGAATTGTCGAAGACATTTAATTATGAATGATGATCTATTATGACAACTATTTTTAAAAACTCGAATATCTTTCTTTATACAATGTGACTCTGAGACATAGCGTTCAA
Organism: Stegodyphus dumicola; assembly: GCF_044657685.1. Taxonomy (NCBI): domain Eukaryota; kingdom Metazoa; phylum Arthropoda; class Arachnida; order Araneae; family Eresidae; genus Stegodyphus; species Stegodyphus dumicola. Next base: position 259,364,676 of record NC_140771.1, on the reverse strand, counting down.
TTTTTGGATATATGAAAGGCTTATCTCAGTTAGATCTAATGGACTACGACCATTAGTCCGCGCCTGCTCCTAAGAGTTTAATTAAACTTTTATGCAGAACATCTTCATCTACTCTGACACTTTTTAAATATTTTGACATACCCGATCTATTTTATGTTTAAAAAAAGAAATATTTAAAAGAAATCCAGTTCCAATTTTGTTCAACAGCAGACATTAGTACCAGAAGTCGTTAGAGGAAAAGAATTAACTTTACTCAGCAAAGAAAAGGCAACTATATCAAAGTATTTTCATGTCTTATTGGCCGTTAATCAAATGGCGACAATGCTGAACGAGAAGTTTCATTTTTAATACTTTTTTTTATTAAGTCCAAATACTCTCAGTTTACACACATGTAACCGTGAACGCAGAATAATTAAATGTTGAGACATAAACCACGAATAATAATCCGATAACATAGTTCAATGAAAAATAAGTATTAAATTGTTACTTGATTGGCTACTTTTCCACTAACACCCGGATATAGTTCAATAATTCGTCCACGAGGCCATCTTAATGGAGGCAAATTGTCGTACTTTATTATAACTAAGTCACTGAGGTTTAAATTCAATGAACTAGTACGGGAGATTGGAACTACTGTCCTGGAATTCAAACACGTCTCGATGTGAGTAACTAGGGTGTGAAACGTTTCGTGAGTTAATATCCGTGTTCCAATAATATCCGTGTTTAAGTGAATCTTCATTTGCTTCACAGCAGCCTCACAAATGCCGCCAAAGTGAGGCGCTGCAGGAGGGTTGAAGAACCAGTGAATATTTTCATCAGTCAGGTAGTTTTGAAAAGATTCCTCAGAAGAAAGTTTAGTCAGGTATCTTTTTAATTCACCGTCATCGCCAACAAAGTATCTGAAAATATTTTCTGGATTTTTCGTCTGCGTGATGCAAATATTTTGAGAGATGCTATAAATGCCTCTATTGTTAGATGTATAGCTTTTCTCGTTATACGCATGTAAAGGCAAACGTAGCATTTATATGTCTTTCCACCTCTTCTTTTTCTCTCCTTAATCAGGAAATGCTCTATCCGGTACTACACAAGATGCTGGCACGTCGCCTGTTATTTATACAGTATTCAAATTTTAAAACACATTATACATTTACAGATTATTTTTCTTATAATTGCTTTGCGGTTAACAATCCAATATTTTTGTCGCAGAGCTAATAATGCTAATGCAGCTCTTTTATACAGGTTGAATTCGTGAACGTGTCTGCCGATCAATTCAGTACCTGATGTTTGTTGGGAAGAATGATTGGATACTTTCTGTTTTTCGAAAGATTCGACTTTCTGAGTCTACCCCCCGACCCTGAGGATTTCTTTTATATCAAGAAAAGTGTTTAGCTTCAGGAGTTTACTGCTGATATTCAATTTCTTTCCTTCTTCAAAAGTATAATTTCTTGTCTAAATTCGAAATTTTGTATAATTTTAAAAATGAAATTGCTTGCCTTGGTGGACCGTAGAACAGAAATTCATTTTCTATAAGATCTATGAACTTTTCTCCTCATGATACGACATCTGCAGGATTTTCAGTTCCTTTGCAAAATTGAAATTTAGATCGAGCGATTAAACTCTGTATCTCTTGAACAGGATTTACTACGAAAAATTTCCAGTTATTGGCAGAGCCCTTTACACAGTGAAGCACTATCTGAGAGTCACTAAAGAAATTAATATTGGATTTATTGATATTGAGTGTTTTCAGACAGTCAGCTATTCTTTCAGCAATAGGAACTGCCATCAGGTCCAAGCGAGACGTTGTAAGCTCCTTTAGCGGAGCTGCTCTGCTTTTAGTTAGTCCATAGTATGTCGCCAAAATAGTGGAATTTTGGAGATACGCTATACCACCGTATGCTTAGATACTAACATCGGCGAAAATAATTAAGATCATATCTTCTGCATTAATTGCTGAACCCCAGAAGAAATATCTTCTAGGAATATTAATGTTAACAAGATCGTCGATTTCAGAATACCATGTCAAAAAGATCCTCCTGAACTCATCAAATACTTGGAAATCTAATCACGACCAAATTCTCATAATTCTTGAATTATAAACTTAGCTCTAATTACATATGCAGGGATTAGTCCAATTGGATCATAAATTAGAGCTACACTTTTCAAAATGAGTTTGTTTCGCTAATGTTTGTTCATTTAGCGATTCTCTTAATTGTATTACATCTAAATTTGAATTGTCTTGATCTGCACTTCCTAGAACGTAGATCTGTACTTGATCTCTTCAAGCCTAAAACGTTTGACGAGTATTTACTTAAAATACATTATTCGATATCGATTCAGTTCTTTCACCATAGTTCTCTTAAAATTCCGGAATTGCTTTTCATTTTACGAAGATGCATGTTTGCATCTCTCAGAATATTCACCGCAGTGGTCGACAGCTAAAATGCCTATATTTCTTTACATGATATTTAATAGTTGCAATAGCGTAAAAGCAAACAAATAAATTTTAAATTATTTTTCGATTCTTCAACAAACAAAATAGATAGAAGCGCCCTTTTTTTATCTGCCCCTAAAGCTAACTTGTTTAACCGGAATTTTAGAATGATATCTAATAAATTTCTATACAAGCTGGGTCTTTGGATTAGACACTCGTTTAGAGATTTTGCACCATTCTCTTTATCGAACAGTCATAGTCGATACGCACCGTAGTATTTACCTTCTCAGGGCGAATGACGGGACTATGAGGTGTAATATAGCTGTCCCTCTCAAGTTCACAATTAACAGCATTAGTACCTTTTTTTTTTCAGTTATTCCTGTCTCATTGTTCATTAATTAATTTCTTTTTTAAGTAAATAAGCCTTCATTATGTTTCAGTTTGTTTTCTAGCTTTAAAAACCTCTGCTCAGCAATTAGGGAATTATTATTAATTCCAATTTTCTTTCGTTAAATAATATCTTAATAGTGTATTTTCCATTCTCGCAACATAAGTTCTTTTTAAACAGTTCAATAACCTCTAAATCATACCGCGATAAGGAGTCTCTGTCTCTCATGAAAATGTACTCTAGAAAACACCAAAACGATTGAATGTAGAACATAATTGTTGAATCAGTATCTATTTCTTTAAGTAAAGTGTAACATGTATTAATATTTGAAATGCGTTGATATGATGAAGAATTTTGTCCATAAATCGCTTCTTCAAGCAATGTCGGAATTAGGAATAATTCATCCGATATTTTTCTTTTTAGGCCTGTTTGTATAGATCAGAAATAATTCATTCCGACTGAAATGCTTATTTCTGTTTCACTGGGATCATCTGCTAGCTGCCATCTGTTCTTTCCCATAATTTCTAAAACAGTTGACCTTGAATCATGTGATATTTTATCCGTTATGTATACCTCAATAAATATGCTTTTTGACGGATAAGTTCTATATTTGAGAGTTATGAAATTAACTGAAAATTCCTTTTCTTCTTAATTGTCTTCAAATTGTCAATTTTTCTATTATTTTTAAAGCCAAATATAATTTTTTGCTAAATATTTTAAACAATAGCTCCACTCTAAACCTGAATCAATTAACATTCGACAAATCGTTTTGTTTTGTTTATATTGAGCGATGACCGAACATGTTTGCAATAATACGGATTTTTCATTCAGTTGCGAAGTAGAGACTATAGTTTTGTTTTCATTCGCACTCGTTTCAGTTTTAGAATTATCAACTTCCGGGATGATTTTAGATAAATAATACAGTTTATTACGGGATGATTTCTTACAAATTTTACAAGCTTCTTTGAACGTTCTACAGTAAACTATCCTTTGTTTCTTAAAGCAGAGGTAATACAAATTGGATGTTTTTATATACCTTACATTCTGTTCGTCAGTGTACTTCATACATTCAAGAGAATCATGTTCATTATAAATATTATGAAAAATACAAATTCTTTTAACAGAATTATTATATGTAGAATTTGATGATTTTTTTAATAATTTTTAACCCTTGTTTTGGATTAGCCCTTATATATTTATTATCTTTTGAGGTATGAATTAACATAGTGACTTTTTGCATTCAGTTTGTATTTTAATGAACTCTATAAATTCTCTCCTTTCAATATTTTTGTTAGATGATACTTTCCTATGAAACAGGAGATCTAAATCTTCAGGTAAAAATTTAAGAAATATTGGGTTCAATAACTGGCCGTATGAACAAGTAGTAACATCCTTACTACTCAAATTTCTAACACAAATTTGTAACTGATCATAGAGTGTGGTTAACTGAAAAACATTTGAAGAGCTTTTTAAGTTCCAATCGCAAGAGCATTTGAACACCTCTCTTCTAAACTTTTAATAACTTGTAACCCGCTACACATTTATACGCAGAACCAGATAATAAAATTCTCAGATATGTATATTTGTCTATTTTGAATAGACCAGGGTTAGAGTAAATTGCATTATCATATGAATTAAAAAATTCCAGCCATATACTGGGAACACCAAAGAATTTTTCTATGCTCAATTTAGGTAACTTTACTGAAGCACTACTTTCAACAACATTGTTATCGTTCAGATTATTACTAATATCATTACTAGCTGCAAGTACACTTCTGTCATCGACTTCACCATTTACGTTTCTGTATTTTACCAGTAATCTTAGCTTTACACGTTATTAGTTTTTCATCATACTCATCACATGCAAGTAGTTCGTTATCATATTCTTTTCATCAGTTATTAGAACATCGATCTTTGAGTCCAGGTTTAAGTTTCTCATGGTATTCGATTAAAAACTCATGTGATGAATATAAAACTCCTATATGCTCTTTGTTTAATTCTGCCGATAATAGTTTCTCAAGTTTATTTAAAAGTGTACTAACTTCACTACGCGCAATAGCAAGTTCCTTTTTCGTTTTTCCTAGATTATCCGTATTGTTTTGTTTCAGAGTTCGATATCAAGAAATAAATAATTCAGAACATTACCGACCAAATTCTATGTGGCAAGGTCCTCACTGTTGTTCCTCCAGACAATGAATGGTCATGATGTACCTCAAAGTTTCCCAGAGGTCTGGGGTTACATGGGGTTGATTGTTTCCAAGGAGTTTAATTAATAATGTTAACAAGCAACATTTATTACGATGATAAGCACAATACACAACACTATAGGGACATACTGATGATATATATTCAAGACTGGCGTTACAAGGTTTTTGTCCTTTCGAGGCTTCAAGATATGCGTTTTAACATGTTGAGTTACAAAAACTAACTGAAGCATTTTTGCGCGATGATAGCGCTATCTATCTACTAAGGGCAGAACAACTCTAATTAATTAACTTTTTCTTTGCTTATATGAGAAATGTTTTGGAACTACGATTTCATATGCAGACATTTGCGAGAATACACATACATACACACATAAAATGAATTTTCTCCTGAAACTTATTTAAGGTAATTTAATTTAAATTTTAAACCTTATATTTTGTTTGCTATGATATGAGCCATTGTGGAAATAAAATTCGAAATTCAAACGTTTTTGTGAGCACGCACAAACAGAAGACTAAATTTTGCCCTGAGATTTATATAAGGTAATTTGTCGTGATGGCATTTATCTAAATGATGATTATTTAAATGCAAAAGAACTTGTCCTGCACATGTAGAAGTTCAAATGAATTTTCGCAAACTACTCCTCCCCAAATGTATGAATATTACGCCTGAAGCGCCACTTGTTAACCTTTTCTCGTCCTTAGTTGGCAACAAATGAAGAAATCGGAATTCATAATAATGCTTTCGTTGGAAAGAACATCTCTACAAACAACACATTCAGGTTCTGTATTCTTCTGATTGTGGCCAAAGGACAAAAGCATATTTCAAATAGTCTGCGATATAGTAGTGTTTTACAAAGCTTTTTCTTTTCTTTTCTTTTTTTTTTTTTTTTTTTTTTCAGATTGTAGACTATATTCACCTTCATCTGTATCGGAAGGGGCGGACGACGTACTTGGTTTTGGAGAATCCTTTCTTTGCACGAAATTTAGTAACGTACCTTTCGTTTCCTTCTTGCTCATCCTGGTAATTGATTTTTAATCTGCCTAATGTTAAAGAAATAGAAGTTGTAGCACAGTATTGAATTCAGTGGTTATTAAAAACTTACGCTGATGTATAGTTTTCAGTTATCCAAGCGTGCAGAAGAATGTAAGCAAGATAAAATGTGAAACCTAACCTAAGACGCATTAAGCACTACGATAGAGATGCGGCGCTCTAGTAATCAGCGATACTCAAGGCAGACAGGGGCACACTAATTGGTGTACTAAGTGTACGGCACGGGAATTTATGAAAAGTTATTAGGTACACAGTAGCCAGTTTGTTGTATTTTTCTTCATCAATCATATTATTTTCTAAACTAGTAAAGTATTGTTAATGTAATGTAGGTGCTGTTGTAATATCGGTTGTCGGCCGATGACACTTCGGGTTTCTAACAGATAACTGGATTTTTCGCGGACCGGTACTAGTCCGCGTACGTTCGGTTGAGAAGCACTGCTCTAAGTGATCCTTAATGTCTTAAAAATCACGAGATTGTGCTTCAAAAATCACGATTTGGAAGCCCCATGAAAAAGAGGCAACGAATGAAACTGTGACGCTGAAAACTGTTGAGCTTCATTTATAAATCATAATAATCAATAGAAGAGAATATCGTGAGCGTTCTCCTACATGTAACTTTAAAAATAATGCTTTTTTGAGTTGTAGCAGCGTAGAATTTTGAGTGCATACTATATTTTGTAAAACGCTGTAATTGCGCCTGTCACTATAATTGCTTTATTCAATGGTTTCAAAAAATTAGATCCTTGTTGTGAATTCTGATTATTCCGAGATTTTAGCAAAGCTATTTTATCATTCATGGATTCGTTTATTAAAAACAGAAAAGAAACCTCAAGGCGAGTGCTCTCCGTTTTTTTTATTGAACATTTTGGAAAAGCTAGATTTTCAGCAATTACGATCAAATACAAGCATATTGTGGGGAGGTATCTTTTGATTTTTTCTACTATTATTAACTGGAAGGCTATTTTACTCCTAGTTTAAGACACTTTAGAAATATCTTTAAAAAATAACCGAAAAATATATCATTAGTCACCGTTTTACTAGGAAATTTTGAATAAGCTCTGGTAAGAGCAGGATATATTCCCGCTGAACACCAGAATACGCAACTAAAACATCAAACTGAATAACATCCAAGTAAACGACAGTTTGTATCCAGGCAAAAGCACACATTGCGTCTCGACTTTATGTCAAAATCAGTTTTCAGAGTGCCGTGCGCAATTTCCTACCCATAAATCATTACATTTTGCGCCAAACTCAGTTAATGAATTATTATACGCTAAACTAGATTATTCTGTCAAGGCAAAGCACACAAAGTCCACTATTCTAAGGGAAGAGGTTTCGTCGAGGACGAATTCCTAATACCAACGGTTCCTTATTGTACTCGTTACACATTGGGAAAACCGACAACAAACCTGGATGTTACGCATGGGAGACATTAGCCTGGATTCGAACGCGGGCCAAATTACTAGTATTTTACGGTCTTTATCACTCGACAGGGAGTGAAAACTACTTGCCAGCAACTCCTTTTTTCATATACAGCAATTCTTGTTAATTTTTACCGATCAAAGTCACAATATGGTAAATAATTTCAAAATCATGAAACTGCACATCGGAAAAATATCCAAACAATAACCTTAAATAAGAAAATTTAAAAAGATTATTTCCTTTTAGTAAATAGCGGTGGAAATACAAGATATTCAAACCAATATTCATTAGACACGCTACGTACATAGAACAGATGATAGATTCATAAAATTTATTTTACAAAAAAAAATACCTTAGTGTTCTCGAAGTTTTTACAAAAATACTGGTAAGTCTCATTTAATATCGCAAACCAGAAGAGCAGTTACACTTGAGACTACTAAGAACATTAAGCATAGCGCGATGGAAAGCGGATCTAAAAGGCGAAATTTTGTCGTATATCTCAACACTCCGAATTCAGACTATGACTAAAACTACGACTCATAAAAAAAGTCACAAAGTTTTCATCCGGCAGCCGTGAAATCTCTGGTAAATTCCATTTCTCGAAATTACTGAAGGGTATATTCGGTTAAAGTTACGTCTACAGCTGCATACAGGATCAATTACAGTTATTCACTTACAATGTCCCATTAGAGCTATACAGCGGTGGGACCAAAATCTCTCCAAATCGTCGCCAGTTTTGGCGACTATTGACGATTTCGCCGGAAATTTAACGACAAAAATTGACTTCCAAAACCATCGTGAGCTTGGCGATATCTCACCAATTTAGGGAGAAAAGCATTTACTCAATGTTAAATAGAATTGCCCCGTATTCTTATTTTTCCGGCAGAGCACCTTCGCTTTTGAACATTTCATGTTGCATTACACAACAAATATGAAAATTCACATATAATTTCAATAAAAATACTTACATATCTAAAAAAATCGCAAAAATTTTGTCTTTAAAGCTATATGTAAGGTGTAATCCGATCCCCTGGACACCGATGTAATACGTTGTGTTAATCAACAATGATATTTGCAACACTTATAAGCACAAACTGAAATACGATCTTAAAACACACATGTGTGAGAATGGAAGTATCGAATTGTTCTTTACTGTGAACAACTGTGATTCCTGAAAAAAGAGAAGTTCGCAAACATGCGAATAGGATACAATTTACATATAATTTCTCCCGTGTAATTAATAAGATGCAGCTAAAAAAGCGCTTTCTTCATGCACGCGAAAATTTTCTTCAAGCCTCTAGCTAGAATTCTTGCTCCTGCGAACACGATAATTTTCCAGAGCACCCAGTAAGATTTGGGACACTTTGTCGGGAAGAGGTTAATTGAAGGATTCCCTTTTAAATTGCATTAAACGTGTGGAAAATGAAACTGCGTTTACTGCAGAAACATTTTGCGGCGAACGGCAAACTGAAAAACACAGCTACGATTCTAAAAGTTACATATAATATTCTCAATAACCACCGCTTTACCTGAAATTGGTAAAACAGTTATTTAATAATATTTCTATAATATCCGTTACATTTACGTTTTGTGTAGAAAAATTAAATCTTTTATAAGACACATTTATGCTTTGTGCTGGAAAAATTAAATCTTTTATAAGACATTTGCTTAAGAAGAAACTGGTAGATAAAATTTCGATAGTATTTTTTTCTAAAATAAATATATTTGATCACTTTAAGACGCATTTTTCTTCGAATCAATGCCTGTTACCAAAAATACGGCGAACAAATAGAAAACCCAAAAGAAAGGGCCAAACTTGATCTAAAACTGAAATTATAAATGTCTCAGTTTCTGCTGCGTACAACAACTGTAAACTATCTTCTCATTTATTACAACTTTTTTCAAGGTTATCAGACATATATTTTGGAGCTACCAACTATCAATGATTATTTTATGAATGGTAATCATCGGAATATTACATATTTCTTTAGATAGAAAAGCAAAGTATTTGTAAGATTCTCTATTGTGCAGGCGGATAAGTTCTTCTTTAATATTTTCATATTTACCTAAATAACTTAGACTCAATTTATCTGTCATCATATGGTACGGATAAATGGTTGTGATGTGATAAATCGCTCTGTACTTTGTTGATTCACATTTAATACTCTTATTGAATTTAATTATTACTTAGTTCCCGAAGTTTATGCAGTTTTATTTCAGTTCACATCAGGGATCCCCCATTCCTGGATTATTCTATTTAAATCTAGTTTAATCAATTGACAAAGGGACGTATAATATTTTCCCTACAAAAATATGACATTTGTGATTTTTCGTCATTAATTGAACAGCGAGCTAAGCTTTAAAGCTAAGCCGTATTTTTGTTTAGAATGTTTCGATGCATTTCATTAAAGTTAAATTTGATCACATTTCATTGAGACTATATTTATTTTTTAACTTATACTGTCGGTCCCGTGGAACGACGCCAGGCAAACGAAAATTCCAGTGCCGGTCCCCAGGAACCGACCCGGCCACACCGAAAGTTCACTGTCGGTCCCCAGAGACCGGCGCCGCGCTCAACGTGTTAAGAAAATTTCGGGTCGGTAAGTAAATATGTATTTAATTCAAATATATGAATTGGTATGTAATCTATATAGATGATTGATTGCATTTGAGTTCCATTTCGAATACTCAAAACTTAAACACAAAGAACTAGAGCCAGCAGATACAGAAATCAGTTTATTGAACGCAATTTAACAGAATCGTTACAGGTGATGAGATGTGGGTCGCTCACTTCACCACAGAAACCAGCAACTCACGATTGATTGCCGTCACAGGGATCCACGCACCGGACGATCTTCAGTCAGTCTATGCACGGAAAATGATGTACACGGTATTCTGGGATTGTAAAGGCATTCTGCTCATTGACGTATTGGCGAGTGGTGCTCCGGTGAAAACTGATCTTTATTGCGCTTTACTAGAGAACATCTGAAGAGCCATTCAGAACAAATGGTTTGGGATGCTCAGTGCTGGTGTTGTGGTGTCCTACGACAACATCTGACGCATTCGGGGAATTCCACAAAATATATGTTGCAGACGTTTCGCTGAGAGATGTCTGACCATCCATCCTATGGCTCCGATCTTGCTGTCAAGTGTTTCCACGTGTTATTGCACCTGAAGACGTTCTTGTCCGGGCACACTTTCCCACAAGTGAAATGTTGCAGACAACTGTGACGGGCTGCCTTTCTTCCCAGGCGACAGACTTCTACGACACCCTAATGGTAACCGACGCTATGACAATTGGTACAGTTCCGATATTTCTTATTCTGAGAAGTAGCAGAAATATAGCTGTATCTTTTGCAATAGGTCTTTCCAGGTAATAAGACTTTGTTTTTTATGGTATGCGGCAAAGTAATTTTTCGGACGACCCTCGTATTGTTTAAATAATCATTATCAAATGAATTAACCTTCATCTAAATCAATATCTAACTCATTGAAATCATCATATATATAAATTTCCTTGTAAATCCAATCAACTTCCTCTGCTAAATTTTAATAATCATCTAAGACATCTAACTAAGCATAACTACCCAAAACACATCTTCATGTTAAACCATCATATATATATTATCATCATCATCGTCATTGAAAACACCGCTAAATTAAGATAAATCAGCATCTCTCAAATCAAGTAAATAAAAAGCAGTATTATCTAAATCACCACCATCAACAATATTATTCTCATTTGACCATCATATTCATCACCTCAACCGTCTAAATCACCATCAAAATTGTTATCTGAATAACCAAGAAAGAAATTATAAAATTATCACCAGATAATTCAAAACCATCATTTAAATAATCATCATGATCGAAATCATATCATCAGTTTAAACCGTCGTATATGTCATCGTCACCATTATCATCCTCGTGATAGATAAATCATTATCCTCCAGATCGCCTAAATAGAAAGCAATATCAACTAAATCATCATCTTCTTCATCCTCATTTAATCATCGTCTTCATTGTCTAACTCCTCTAAATTATTATATAAATCACTCTCACATCATGTATAAAATCGTCATCAGTCAAAACTATGTCACCATCAAATTCATCTAAATATTTATTATCACTTAATACACATCGTCATTTTAACCATCATGAATATCGCGTCACCATGACCATCGTCAAAATAAGATAAACCATCATCCCCCAAATCACATCAGTCATTCTAAACCATCCTATGTATCATCTTCATCATCATCACTGAAGTCCACGTCAAAATAAAAGAACTTCTCCTAAATACAAAGCCCAATCACCTAAAGATTTATTATCATTATACTGAATTATTCATACCCTTCATCACTAAACCATATACTCACGATCACCTAAATAAAAAATCATCAGCAGTTAATCTAAATTCTCGTCCTTAAAATACCAGTTAAATTATTTAAATCATGATCTTTTAGTGTTTCGCTAGTGTGGCGTCAAAAAGAGCCAGTTTCATTCAGGTACAGACAGAAGGATATCACCGAAAGTTCACTATCGTTGGTACAGGTGTAGTAACCAACCGCCCTCGGAAGATGCCAGAGGCTTGGGTACGTAGCCGAAACCTATGCCTTCTTAGATAACGTGGCACTCGGAAGTGACGTAAGAGTTTGAATAACGTTATGTTTCAAAAAGTTTTGTTTTTGTTACAACGAAAATATTTTTAAAGTTTCATGTCTTCCGGAAACGACGAATTGTTTTCTTTTTTTTAGGCAACGGCCTCTTGAACCTCTTGAAATCTTGTTTGTAATGACATTAAAAATTTCCCTTTTATCATTAAATCTCTGTTTGTTTTTAATATTTGTTCATTTTGCATAATTTTAATATAATAATAATAAGCAAAATGCAAAATGCTAATCGTTAAAGAAAAATGCGACAAGAGATATAAAATTAAAAATGAAAAGAGAAAGAATTAAATTTATATATCAAGTTTTACCAGAATAGAAAAAAAGAGAAAGGAATTTAAAGAATAGAATAGTTGAAGGGGTGTTGAAAGCCTAAAAACTTTCATAAAATGAGGATTTCTGATATTTGCATTTTCAAATTCTCTAAAATTTTAGCTTTCTTAAAACACCATTCTTTAATCTCTATGAAAATTAGAACTATACAAAATCTAGATTTAATTTGTCATTGAATGCTTTGATAATTGAGAATTTTTACATAAAAACGCGTTTTTCTACGAACGTGATTTTTTTATACTAGATGTAGTACCTGTTCTCAAGAACTACTGCTCACAGGTATCTGAAATTTTTATACCTTATTTACTACGTTTCCAAATATTTGCCGAAATGAGCTTTTGATTATAATCAGTGCTAAATTTTACTATGCGTAACAAAATATACTGTAAAATACTCTAAAATTTAAAATGATAAAAAAGCTCGTTTCAGGATATTCAGCTAGGTATTGTGATGTTCCTTCCCTTAGCGAAAGACGTTTCCAGAACATTTTATCCGCGAGGGGCGAAAGACGGTTAAAGGAAGGGACGTAGTTACGCCGGAAAACAGAGTGGAGGCAAGCTGGTGGGAAGAATACGAGACTTGTGACTTTTGCGGTTGGACCGGCAGTCATGCCGTGTGCAAAGAGATAACTTAAGCTAAATGTATAGTAGTGGTATTTTTTTTATTGTGTATTGTGTAATAAATTAGTGGATAAAATTTCAAAGCTGATGGAGATTATTTTCCTATTATGGCGAGTGCATGAGAAATAGACGAAGCCGCCTCGGAGTTGAAACGGCGCGAGGTGCAAATCGGCGCAGTCGATAGGATAAGATTGTGAAAAAGGAAATCACTAAATAGTGAAAATAATAAATAAATGTGGTCGTAAAAAGTTACTGAAAGTTATAAAATGAAATTCGGGGATAGTTCACGAATGGATCTACGATGTGAGAAGATTTTTATGACGAAAGAAAATGGCGCGTTTAAGGCCATGTGTGCGAATAAATTCATCTGATTTGTGAAAGCGTGATGTGATAAAAAGTTAACAGCCAGTGTGTGGTAAAATGTGATCATCAATGTTCATCATCCTAGTGAAATCGTGAAAAGTTAAATCAGGGGTAACGTGAATTACCGTGTTGTAATCATGTCAAGTTACGTGCCAGTGCAGTGTGCTCATGATTAAAGTTCACAGCGTGAAGCTGTGCTCTTCGTTCGACATTTCCACTATCGGGATCAAAAGTAAGTCCTTCTTAATTTATATATTAACCATATTAACTGAGAAAATTAATTTGGTTTTATGTCTGTTAATAATTAGAATGTCTGTTAATGATTAGAATGTCAGGCGTTACATTCAGTAGACACTGAGAAAGTATATTTTATACAGCCAGTAGACACTGAGAAAGTATATTTTATATGCAAATAAGAAATTATGGTTCTTTTTTTTATCAAGATATAGGAGATATTGCATGTTAAATGAAAGTTAAAATAGTTTAAAAATATGATATCAGAAGTGATTCTGAAGCATTTGATTGTTTACTCAGGTTACTAAGCAAGGTCGAACGGACTTGTTTGTTGTCTTGTTTTACCAAAATGTTTTAGTCACTGAAGTTAATAAGTAGATTAAAAAATATTCGTTTAACCATTTGAAACAATACGTTTAATATGTCTGTCAATAAAGGAATGCGTAAATACGTTATGGCGCAATGCCGATGTATTCAAAACATTTTATTTTCAGGCTAATTTAAAAGATTAGCATATTTCTTTTTGTATTTATGTGTTTAACAATATATGGTTAAATATATGTTAAAAGTTTAATATGAGAATCTATTATTCATTATTGTGTTCCCTAACGATAGTGTATGCTAAGTGAATAAGTGTAGTATTCAGTAGTAATGAAATATGTATGTTTGCCTGTAAAATCAAGTGTTATTATTGTATTGCATGTGTTAACCTGTAAAACGGAAATATCACAGATTAATAAGGGTCTTAAAAGGAGAAATAGGGTGTCAGAAGAATCAGACGAAGTCATAAAATCCATGCAGACTTAAATTAAGTTAAAGGAAATGGGGCTACAGCTAGAAAAGTGTAAGTTGGAGGCAGATGCGGCTAAAAACCGGTTAAAACAGATGGGATTTAGGGAAACACAATTAGAGAGAGAGCGAGATAAAAATTAAAGAAATAGAGCGTAGGAAAATAGATAAAGAAGGAAGCGTATCGAAATCAGAGGAGGATGGGGTTTCAGATTCTAAGAGCAAGGGAAACGATTATTGAAACATTTGAAAATAATGAAAGGAGTTATGATTGACCCACCATCGAAAGCTGAGGAATGGCCGTTCTTTTTACATCATGCTGAAGTGATGTTTAATCTCTATAAAATTTCTGAAGAAGGGAAAATTATTTTGCAGACTTTAAAAACAAAAGTTCAAAGTTTGATCGCGACTCTCGATGAAATGGATTTAAATAACTATATTATTATTAAAGACACCGCAATAAAAAAATTCCAGATTCCTCGGAAAAACCGATCGAGGCAGTCTGGTGGGGTGAATACGAGACATGGTACTTTAGCGATTGGACCGGCAGCCATGCCGTGCGTAAAGAGATTACTTAAAACATATTTTGCGCGCCTTATATTACGTATATAGTTGATATTATTTAAAACATGTTTTGCACGCCTTATATTATGTATATAGTTGAATGTATACTATACTAGTGATATGTGTTTTATTGTGTATTGTGTACCGTTATGTGTAATAAATTAGAGGATAAAATTTCAAAGATAGAGATTATTTTCCTACTATGGCGAGTGCATAGACGAACCTGCCTCGTGGTTGAAAGAGCGCGAGGTGATAGATGTACTTTAATTACGTAAAAACCTTCAAGCCTGTGAAAGCAGCAGATTTTCAGGAAAGGTAATCCAAAAATAGCCAATTTAACATTGTCGCTATAGGGTTTCCAACACCCCTTAATAAAAAGGAGTAAAATATTTTTAAAAAAATGGCATTTATGGAAATACAAAAAGGAAATATATTTAGCTTATAAGAGTATATAATATTTCTGTAAAATAAATAAAGTGAGCATTTAAAAACAATTTTTTAAAATAAAAAGCCAAAACGAAATAGTTATAGTTTTTAAAATAAGTATTACTTTTGTAAAATGAAGGAAGTTAAAATCTTTTTAAAGTAAAAATAGCGAAAAGAAAAATTTAAATTAAAGTTTCACGTTATTAAAGTTAAATACTGAAGAGAAAAACATTTTTGACAAGAGAAAGGGAAAATAAAAGAATTTTAAAGTCAAAATTGCAACTTTGATAAAGATTCGCGTTCCTTTAAGCCTCGGGCGTCTCCCTATGACGGTCGGTTACTATTAAGCTTGTTATTGTAAACTGGCTATTCAAATTACAGTCCGTATGCGCAAAGGGGGCCTGAATCTTCATCCTGAAAAATAAACAAAATTATTGTTACACATCACATAAAAATATCAGTTAAAATGATAATTCAATTCTGAGTCACAAGCATGAGAATATTTGAGAAGGTTACATGGCATACGCAAATAACCAAAATGAAAGGTACTCGAAACGGATGACTGTGCACTGTCTGCAAAAGTTCAGGCCGTATCTTGGTCGTTTGTGGTAGGCAGTGAATTCTAAATACAAAAGTGTTTTGAAAAACGTAAATGTTTGCGCTTTGTTACTTTTAAATTTAAAGTCATTTGTTTTGTAAAAATTACCAAGCCTAGCTCTTCATATGTATTTTCCCACACTCATAATTTTATGAGGAAAAAGTTTGCACCCGTTATGAAATAATTTTGAACATAAGTATCTCCGTCTGATTTCGATGGACATCAGTCAATTGTTTTGTGATTTATTTCTAATAACCAAAACGGAAATTTCCGAAACAGAAGTCTAGGTACTGGAGGAAAAAATTATTAGTCAGATTTCGTACTTTGTGCAATATTAACCGTTTATTATTCGAAAAGACAAAACGTTGCGTCATTTAAAACAGATTATTAATTGAAGTATATCCACGGTTGCACAAATAAAGAGCGAGTGAATATTTTGTGGACAGAGCGTGTACTATTTTATGAAATGCATATGCAGTAGAAAAGTGCTCAAAATGGCGTAAATGGATAAAACGGCTTTTGTGGGAGTAAAATCTTGTTTATGATTAAATTTTAAATTATTAAGTTATTTATTATGATATAAATAGTAAAATATAGATAACTAGTACTTTTATTTTCAGCTTTTTTGAAATAAACTCATTATGCAGCGTGCCAAAAGAAAATAAAAAGACTTCTTTCAAAATTTAATGCTTAACGTTCTTTTTTGGAAATGAAAATATCAATTAACAATAGACAAAACTCTTCCTTGACCTTGTAAATTATTCTAGAAATCCTTGACTTCCTTTAGCTGGTAAAAACCTGAAATCTCTTACTAAATTTGGCATGGAATATGCCAATAAATTTCAAACGTAAAAATGTGCGCCATTTGTTTTTACATAAAAATTTCTCATATAAAATCTACAAATATCTACAAATATCTACAAATATCTGACCGTACGAAATTAAAATCCCATCGATATGTTTAAAAGAAAGACTTTGCTGAAGTACAGTTTCCCGATAGTGTTTTCATCCGTATTCACGAGAAAGGATCTGCGGAGAAAATTGTCGTGAAACTGTGGATAAGAAATATTTGGCAAAAGCTTCCTTTTGTCTCAGATAATAAAGAAAGTCCAATACTTTGGGACATGTTCAGCCTCCATCTAACGGATATGTTGTTGACACAAATATGTTGTTGAAAGAGTGTTATACAGATATGAGAGTTTATACAGGCGGATTATTGCCATTAGTTCAGATTATAGACATATATGTCAATAAATCATCGATAGAATATTTTTAACGTCAGTGGAATACTCGAGCAAACGTAAAGGTGAAAAAAACAATTAGAAATGGAGACCAAATACGTCATGCCAGTCCATAAATAGTGTGTCAGTAAATAATAAAAGCACGGAATAAAATTAAACCCATTTAATATATGTGGTATATCTGACGGTCTAGTTGAAACGGAAGATGATTATTTATCTGTGGATCAGAGAAAAAGTGACGGCGAAAATGAAACAAAATTCGATGATGTGCTTGAAGATATAACTTAAGCCGAATATGAGGAACTTGGATCTATGGAAGTATGGATCAGATGTGAAGTGAAAATGAAACAGAATTTTTATAACGAAAATTTTTAAATACATAAACTGTGTTATTTCTTTTAAATAAAAAAAATTTAATTACACCATATATTGTTTATTACCCATTAATTTAATTAAACACACACAAAATTTAATTACATCTAATTTTCGTATGCTCACTTTTTCCATATTTCCAAACATAACATTTTTATAGCTGGCGTACAGCGCGCACCCATAAATTTCCATCTTACATTTTGTTTTAAAAGTGTGTCTTATACGCCTGAATATACTATAACAAACAAAGCTGAAACTTAAGTGATAGAGATATTTACATGCTTGCTGAACCATTATATTCTGTTTTTTCCCTTCTATTAGTTTACAAATGTTTTCAAAATGTCGATGTTACGTTTTTCGATCTTTGTGTTGAGAAAAGAGATAAGGAATTAAAATTTTTATCTCGGAAAACAAAATTCCAAATCAGATTTCTAATGAAGAAGTGAAATTTTCTATAGCTTTACTTTCCGGATTATTTAAAATTAAGAAAAAGATGAGAGGAAAAAAAAAAGAATTGATTTGGGTAACCAGAATATTTAGCCATTCAGTTTCTATTGATGGGAATGTATATAACTCTAATGAATAGTACAGAAATAAGATAAAGTTTACGTTTCGGTTTGTAGGCCTTACGTTTCAAAATGGTTTTATACATCTTAAAGCGCATAGCAAAAGATTAGGCTCTCAACCGCTTTTTGTGTAATAACGTCAGAGAATAATTCTTACAGTTACAAGGTTTTCAAATAATCCATTCCTTCAAAAGTAATCTATTGTATTAAGATAATATGTTTTCGAAGGGGAAGAAAATGAAACAAAACGGCGAGATCCTTCAGAGTATGATCCTGTAATGCTTTAACAAATCTTTCGCAGTCTAAAGTAATAGAGAAATATGGTAGAGCTTCATCTTACACTATAGTAATGTAGTCAGATGTTTTATATTATGTGACTATGTGTCTCTATTCGATGTGTGGGAAAAAAATCTCCAACAGGTTTATATATACGATACCATTCAGATAAACGCAAAGGAAACCAACATTTCCATCTAATAATATTTATTTTATTTTAGTTATACCATTTTCTAGTTAGATAACCAATTTGTGAGCAAGAATTTGTATCGTAACAGTGAAACATATTGCTGCCAAATTCCAAATATAAAAAACTAAAGCTCACCAATCATAAACCGAGAGTTTCTGTGAGATTTGTGAGGTGCGAAGGAATCTCTATTTTGAAAGAAATCGAAATTGATATAAATTCGCTTTATAACATATTATTCAGTTTATTTCTCTAATTATATTATGATTCTGATTTAATGTATACACACATTTTAAAAGTTATTTTTTTCACTCATTTCAATTTGTAATCTTGAATTTTTACACTAGCAAAATCCTGAGTAGAGACGGAAACTGTGGTATGTCAAACTACATTTAAACAATGTGAAAGCAAATTAAAAGCTAATGTACATACTACAATAGCTTTTAATTTGTTTAGAATTATAATCTTAGTAATGCAACTCAAGATGATTAACACATAATTAAAAGCGGATAAACATTCCTTTTTGAACGTTTCTTTGAATCTTGATATAAAGTTCTACAAATATCTGCATTTGGATAAGACAGCTCTCAGGGTCAAACAAATTTTAAAAAGAATGATTATTTAGAATATCACTAGTGGGTGTATGAATGAAATTTGTATAAATTAATTTCATGAGTTCAATTCTGAAATATAAGCCGTGCAATATTTATTTGCACAATTTAAAGCCAGTAGCATAACATAAATTTATTGTTGAAAAATACTGTCATGTGTAAAGCTATGTGTTAAAAAAGTCAAAACACTGTGACTTTCCAGGTAAAACCGGAAGACCTCGCAGCCATGAAACGCACTGAAAACATAGATCTGAACTACGAAAGAGTGTACTTAGTTGCTGCTAAAATAATGCTGATATCTTAAAGTTAGCATGACTAATTACTAGCTAATAATATATCAGTAGTTACACTTACCGAGCAAAATATTCTCAAATGCTGTCCATATGCTAAGAATACCATAAAGTTCTTCATAATAAAAATGTTATTGATAATAAATGTTGCAATCGTTCTACGGTCGTTATCGAGTTCTGGCTCTTTTCGCAGTTCATCCGGTTTCCTTTTCGGGTTTGACAGTTCTTTTCCGGTTCCAGCTTGTTTTTCAGATTAGGATTCTTTTTTTCCAGGTATTGCGTCTTTTCTGACTCGTCTATATTTTCCAGTTCTGGCATCTTTTCCGGCTCTTGCTTCTTTTCCAGTTTTTGCTTTTTTTCCAGTTTCTTATTCTTTTTCAGTTTTTCTTTGTTTGTTGTTTTTTGCATTTTTTCCAGTTTCTTCTTCTTTTTCAGTTCTTCTTTGTTTTTTAGTTTTTGCATTTTTTCCAGTTTCTTCTGCCTTTTCAGTTCTTCTTTGTTTACTAGTTTTTGTATCTCTTTCAGTTGTTTCTCCATTTTCAGTTCTTCTTTCTTTTCTAGTTTTAGTATCTCTTCCCGTTTTTTCTTCTTTTTCAGTTCTTCTTTCTTTTCTAGTTTTTGAATCCATTCTAGTGTTTGCTTCTCTTTCAGTTCTTGCTTCTTTTCTAGTTTCTGTTGCTTTTCCAGCTTTTGTTTGTTTTTCAGTTCTTCCTTCTTTTCCAGTTTTTGCTTCTTTTTCTGCTCTTGTTTCATTTTCAGTTCTTGCTTCTTTTCCAGTTTTTGCTCATTTTTCTGCTCTTGCTTCTTTTTCAGTTCTTGCTTCTTTTCTAATTCTTGTATGTTTTCCTGCTCTTGCTTCTTTTCTAGTTTTTGTATCTTTTCCAGCTTTTGTTTCTTTTTCAGTTCTTGCTTCTTTTCTAGTTTTTGTGTCAATTCCAGTTTTTTCTTGTTTTTCAGTTCTTGCTTCTTTTCCAGTTTCTCCTTCTTTTCCTGTTCTTCCTTTTTATTCAGTTCTTGATTCTTTTCCAGTTTTTGCATCTTTTCGGGTTCTCGCTTCTTTTCCAGTTCTTTCTCGTTTCCCAGTTTTTGCTCCTTTTCATGATCACAAGGAGGGTTTTCCAATCTACAAAATAATCAGTATATCTTTATTTCAGTAGTAAAAAAGTGAAAGTAATGCAACGACTATCACGTTTAACATGTATAACACTTCCATATTTAGATACTATATAACACTTTTGGCTCAGTTTCATAGGGAAAAATCTCCCCGTAGATTTATTGCCTGACAGAATGTTTTTCTACAAAGGGCGAATTTGTTGCTTTTGTTGTTCTGACCTAAAGCCAAGCAGAAAAGTTAAAGCATTTGGCGTGATTTTTATGCAATAAACGACCTCCATGAATCTCACGTAGAGCGTAATAATTTGCAAAGTTTCAATGTCTACAAAATTAGACACTTATGGACCTCAAAGAAGGTGTTCGAAATTACGACCTGCACCCTAATGCAGGTATCACATCTCTCGCACATCGAACATAAGATATTCTGGAAAATACCGTGCATCCCCAGGACTTTCCCAGCAGCTGCCACGATATGTGCCACAAGTTCCTGTTGGACTTCTAACAGGGGTTTCGTGAACTAATGTGTTGACGTACCCCGAGAGGAAGTGTAATGCAAGTGAGGTCTCGGGATCTTTCTGAACAATGCACTGGACTACCCCTGCCAAACCCATGTTTAGGATACTTTCCGAAGGAACTTTCGAATACTTTCTTTGATGACGATCCCCTGATTTTGTTCTTATTTCTTAGTTTCCGCTGCGCTAAGAATAATAAACAAATACCTTTACACTGTTCGTACCCTTTTTTCTTATGTTGTCTCTCGTCACTATGGCGCGAGGAAAGCGTTTCCGATCATGAATTGCAATAAACGATTATATATATACGGGAGTTGGTTTGTTCCCCTTGAAAAGTCAACTAATTTCCGATCAATGACAATGATTACATGTTTTTAATTTAATTTTTCCTTTTACAATTGAAATTTTGTTCTTGATGATGATTTAATTCCAGTCCCTGTTAAAACATTATTAACAATGTACTTTCAAGTTACTTCAAAACATCTTTCAATTTATAACTTACCAGTATGGATTCACTATTTTAAAATAATTCTACTTTAATTAAACTTAGGAGATAATATAATCAATTAATCAATATTGTTTAGGAAATAAATTATATATACATATATATATATATATATATATATATAATCGTATATATATATGTTATCGTGAAAGGTCGATATTGGAGAATGTCGACTTTCACCGGAGAATGTCAACATTCACCAAATACGTCGGTGAAAGATCGAATATTGCATTACATTCTTGTACATTCGGACCCTCACCGGTGTATGTCGACAATCACAGATATGCTATGGTGTAGGTCGAAAAGAGAGGAGTATATGTACACGCTCTCATTGCAAAAGGAAGCGTTCCACAAATAAATGCAGTTGTAAAAGCAAGGGCCTCTTGGGCAATTGAAAGTGTCCTAATAGTTTACGTTGTTGCAATAAATAAGATTTGAATCACGTAAATTAGTAAGTTTTTAACTTCTATTATTTTCCTTTCTCATTTTGAATGTACAGTGTGTTTCAAATTCTTATATTCTTAAGTTCTTATTTTAAGTTTCAAGTGCGTTTTTTCGCGACCGAATTACGGAGAAGAAAATATAATATTCTTATGTGTTCAACATTCACCATTAGTAGATGGTGAATGTCGACATTTACCGGTATTTGGAAAAGTCTGAAATAAGAGCATTTGGAAAATATTTCGGACATACAACAAGCGACTATGTGAATGTTGACATTCACCCGTGAAAGCCGACATTCTCCAGATTTCGGTGTTTCACCGTAACATATATACGATAAACGTATATATATATATATATATATATATATGTGTGTGTGTGTGAAATAATGTTAGGAATTCTGATCGCACATATTGATCTATAATACAGAGCAAATTTGGCAGATGAATGAGATAAAATATTCAGACTTATTTCAATTCACATTTGCGGCCCCAATTCATTTGAAATTCTAAACTTACCTATGTCTAGAATATTTATATTTCTCATATTGTTGGAATAGGAATAAAGTAGCACGACGCCGTGTTAGCGGTGACAGAGATAGGAAAAATGTGCATAGTTCTACATTATTGTGGTTTAGTAAGAGAAATATTTGATTCAGGAAATTTTATATTCCCACTTAGCTATGTCATCATCTTTAACTGAAATCATGTGATATATATATATACATAAACATATATTTTAATTAATTAATTTTTATTTTTTAATTTGTTATTAATTGAAAATTATTTAATATTATATTGTAGGGTTTATAGTATTTATTTTAAGTAACATTTATTTTAAGTTTAAACTATCTTTCCTGTCAAGCCTTACTTTCCCCTGGAATTGCCAATGCCAGAGTATGTAAATTTTAGTAGAACGCGCAAAGTATTCAAATTGTCAGCGGAAGTATTTGAGTTAAATAGAAGGGAAACGAGTTCGAAAGTGTTTTTCTTGCTTCACGAGCGTGAAGGTGGCTAGGTAGAAATTGAAGAACCGCGCGTTTCGGCCTGTGTGCTTGCCTCGGCAGATAGTTGAATCTTTCAACTTAATATTCAGAAGTTTGCTGAAATATCAGCTGTATCTTAGAACGCGGTTAGGTTAGTTACGTTTAAAAGCCTCGTAGGTAGTAACTTGTTATTATTCATTTTTAGTTTCTTATTTTTATTTTACCGCCGGGTCAAAGTCGTTTGTGAGCGTCAAAGAGCACGCATCTGTAATTTCTTAAGTTGAATAAAAAGGGATTTAAACCCTTCTCAAGACTTTGTGTACTTTCCAGTTCATAGCAGTCACCACTATTGTTGCGTGCAGGTTGGGGCCGCGGAACATTACAATACATTAAAAAAATAATTGCAATGAAAAGTTAGAATCTCGAGATTTTTATTATGTTTGATGAGTACATTCTCAAAACTCGAGCTAAATAAAATTATAAATCTCTGTAAATCTAGAAATATATAGTCTAACAGAAACAGGCGAAGAGAACAATTTATATTAGTTTTGTTCCGAATAGAGTATGGGATGGATTTCACTGTTTACTTAATTTGTTTTACATACATATATATATGTATATTATTTATAAACATAAAGTCCTTTTTGTATTTGTTACTCTAATTATATCAACTATTTGACACGTACTTCTCATTCACAAATTTTGCAAACTGGCCCTTTAAACACGTGTATTTTGTATATTAGTTTTTTGTTTAGATATTTCATTAGTTAATGCAATAAAGTTTCCTCATAATCAAAAGGTATTACAATAAATTTGAATTCTTCACAATGTGATTTTCCAACTTAAACATTTTTAATCTATTTTTGTAATGAAGGAATGAAAAAAACATTACGCATTATAAATCTGAAAACGTATTATTTTCCAGTCCAGCGTTTTTTCAAAAAATTATTCAATGTATAATTAAACTGGACCTGAAACATTACGTTTTGTTTTATTATTTTTTCCGAAATGACTTACGTCTCCGACACGTATTGCAATCTTAAACATTGGGGATCCAATTCTTCGAGTAATTGTTCGCTGTAGTTTATTTCTGCTTCTCCTTCTTCTTCTTCAAATATACGTCGATAATTATTGGCGCTGAAATATTTTTATTTTATTAAATATATATGTTCATATGTTTGAAGTCATTAATTTAATAAATCATTACTTATACCTTTTTTGTCAAAAGTAGTAAGTTACAGTTTGCGAGCATTTTTACAGATTGTCAAAGATTTTTAAACGCTGAATGTTCCACGAAGAAAATATCTTTACTTATTCAAAATCTTTTAAAAACAATAAATATGGAAATGAATATTCCTCTTATTAGCCTAAATTCCATTATGAGGATATACAGGTATAATAGGAAATGAAGCTGCTGGCACCAACAGCTCAGGATGCCATATTAAAAGGTCTGATTGACATCTATCATCTCAAATCAAACCATGCAATCAGGAAAAAATTTTCCAAACACGTTTTAATAAAATAACAAACAGGATGGGACGAGACAGATACAAGAAGATTGCTCGACGGTTACCTCCGGCAAGTATCCCTATAAAGAATAATTTTTTTTTCTCCAATTAGATTGGCAACAAATCATGGAAAGTTCCCATTTTATTACCAGAGAATTTTAAGAAGCACGTAAAATGCGAGCGCGAAAAACCTTCAAATCTAGAAAACCTAAGCTTTATAAATGGCACTCTCCCTTACTTTCCCTTCTTAGAAAAAATAACCAGGATTTGCATCAAAAATTCCAGAGAAACGTGTTTCTACAATATGAAGTGTGTGTCTGCACTTCAACAATTTATGAAATATATTATTGAAAGTGAAGGAACTGTGATTATAAGTATCTAATCATATTACAAGAGTGAATAAGCATATATTTAAGAACAAGAAAATTTTTTAAACGGTTTCTTCGGTTGACCATGCTGATGAAATTTCCAGTCGAGCGCGATTAATCAATGTTTGGGATCTCAACCTGATGGCTGCGTATGCTGAGTCGATGACTGATCATTCATTTGGACAATTTCCGCACAGGATTAAAAATTACCTTCCTACAGACTTCTTCACTTAACGGGCCATGCGTTCAAAACACAGATTTACACGTTAACTGAAATGTATAAAAAATTAGCGAAAACAAAAAAAGTATGTAAACGCACAATATCTCTTCGGATCTTCTTATGTTCCTGATTATTACATCTGCTGAAAACAATTTAATACGTTTAAATACAATTACATTTCATTGAAGTGATCTATTAATTGTTTAACAGTTTTCTGCTGTTGACTTTATTTATAATTTAATGACTTTATTTATAAATTAATGAATAAATTTAATGATGTTTGGTATTTCATTTGTTTCCAGCAACACCTAGTCTCTTTTGCAAAGAAAATTAATATTAACTTTTGTAATTAAGAAATGATTTAGATGAAAAATTAAATTGGACTGGAGATAATGTCTCGGTTGTTTTCGTTAAAAGAAGTTGGTGCTTTCCTAATTCAAAAAATATCTCCATATATATACATAACATACATGTAATTAATTTACACACTTAAAAAAAGTATTCTTCACATGGTATCTTCAAATGGGTAGATACGATAGCTGAAAAACAAGTGTCGGACTAAAGCGGAGCTGCAAAGAGCGATTTGTTTTACTGATACTTCCGTTTATATAATTCTTGTTATTCGATGCATGTAGTTTTGTTGAAATTCGTGTTACAAATTGCTTTATTCTCTGATGTAAAATGAATTATCCCAAATTTTATTCAGAAGATTTAAATAACGGTTTCGATCACAATACGCAGCAGTTACTAGTAAAATATCTGGATCAGTGACTTTTTAACGTCATTCAAAACGCTTAATTACAGGGCCGTAGTACAATTCCCAACCGGCCCCAACCCCAGGGGTATAGCGATATACAATAGTGACATGATCGAAAATTCTTTGGAAATAATCGCTGTCATCGAATGACATACATATTCTATTTAAGTAATCATAGTCATCAGCTTTTAATATTCGTTGCAAATAATCATTGTCATCGAATAATCATTGTAAAGAATTATTCTCATCGGATAATCATTGAAAATAATCTTTGTCGTTACATAAAGGGGCATAATAGCTGATGTATAAAGAATTGTACTCAAATTCTCAATAAAACAACGAATATGTATTGCAATTTATCATATGATCATTATTTACAGGAATGATTCTTAAATGATTTCGACCTACGGCTCCTAATAACGCCGAGGAAAACTTGCGCAACTGTGACAAAAAGAAGATTTTAAAATACAATAAAAGCTTGAAAGCTAGGAAAAATGTCTGAATTTAATTTCCTTTTGTTTAAATGAAGCTTAATATTTTTAAAGGAAACTGAATATAACGTCATTGTATGTCGAAAATCTTTCGTTAATATCAGTATTTTAAATGAATAGCTGCTTTTGGCAACTTTTATGTTTCACCTTTGGATACGTGACACGATATGCTATCGCTACGTTAATTCCTTTATTGAGATTTTGAAATTTTGTTATATTAAAATAAATTTAAATCATAAATTCTAATGTATTACCTGAAGTGTCAAAGATCTTTGTTTCCTGAGTTGGCAAGAAAAATTTATTTACGAATCGCTGGTTGCTTGGAAAGAATGAATACATTTTCTTCATAATGAAATGTTTCTATGCAGTTTATGCTATTCTAATTTTATTTATAAAAATTTAATTTCTTTTATTGTATAGTTCCTTTCTGAGTAGAAGTTTAAACTTCTGTAGGTATTTAACGTAATTTAGATGCAATGTTACTTTACTACAGTTACATAATTTTTTTTTCAATTTACTAAAATGCCTGAACGCAAGAAGACAGCACAAATGTTACAGCGAGATACATAAAAATGAAGTAAGAAACACTAGGAAACTCAGCAGGCAAGTACAAGAAAACTTGCGAGCTTCAAAAATGAATGAAGATACAACTAGAAACTCAGCAGGCAAGCATAGTGACAAGAAAGCTTACACATTCAAGAAAGTGAAGAAGAAACGAATAGGAGTTCCAGCAGACAAGCAGCAACTCAAGAAACTTCGCGTGCTAAAACTGTATGAGAAACTAGTAGAACACACAAAAGACATTCAGAAAACCAAGAAACACTGCGTGCTCCGGAAAGGGAAGCCGAAGCGAAACGGTAGATAAGTGGAACGTCAACAGAATATGCGCGATGAAGAGAAGCGATGAAGATAAGTTGCGCGATGAAGATACGTTGCAAGTAAACGAAGGATACAAGACTCTCCGCGTCACCGTAAGATTCGACAGGAAATACCAGAACAGCTCAAGAACCTGCATAAACAACTCAAGACGCTGCAGATTACGAACAATTTCGGTTCGAAGAGGCAGAGCTTGTACGAGAAAACAAGCTTCGCAAGAACGCATTAAGACATACACGTAGTACTCTTCACAATGCAGGAAGTTTACTTTGAGCAACACACTGTATACATAGAACTGGTAGACATATATAGTAAAGATTTTGCTTTGGCAACAGCCCCCTAGTAAAATGTATGAAGTTTATATTGGTATCTCACAATACCTGAACGAAATTTTTCTATTTACTTCTTCATTTACTATTTTCTTAAATTTTTTATCAGTAATCCTGTGTATATATTATAGATATCTAAATCAGAAAAATTTAATTAATTATCTTTAAATGTATCTAAGTAATGAAAACTTCGCCCCTGTTCATACCGAAACAACACGATGTAATTGTAGATAGCTAGAAAGTAAAATGTATTCAGCAGGCTCTACAGCAAGCGACATGTATAAATGGTGATAACACAAGAATGGTATTTAATGTTATATACTGGCAGAGTTTTAAAATAAGAACATATACATCAGTGTTTTAAAAATACGAATTTTGCATCAAATTGCAAAACAAATATCTTAAAATCTGCCTTTTCATGCATAAGAGTTCAGCATTCGGAAAATTATATTTTCGTAAACGGTTTAGCAAAAATAACAAAAATTATTGCCTTGAGAAATGGATAATCTTGGTATGAATCCGAATTACGCCAAGACTACCCGTCAATGGTTGTTTTGAACACGCCCTTAATGTATATATAGATAACCCTTAAAAACGTAAAGTGAGTGAATCTACTATCCGAGTGTGTAATAGTATGATAATGCTATGTCGTATGAACATAACTTCTTGCATTGTAAATAATCTGTAATATTATGATAATGCTATGTCGTATGAACATAACGTTTTGCATTGTAAATAATCTGTAATAGTATGATAATGCTATGTCCTATGAATATAACTTCTTGCATTGTAAATAATCTGTAATAGTATGATAATGGTATGTCCTATGAACATAACTTCTTGCATTGTAAATAATCTGTAATAGTATGATAATGCTATGTCCTATGTGTTGAAGTATGTTGTAACAGTATGTTGCGCTATGTCCTAAACGTTGTTAGTGCTATGTCCTATGTTTACTGTAATCAGGTCCCCTGTTTCCAGAGAACTAGTACATGGGGGCTATACCATTTTTGTCAATGGCGATGGCGTGGTGCCCCCTGTACTTGTTCCTGTCCTGTCCTGTCCTATCCGAGTGTGTCTTTATATCTTGAGAATTTAAGAAATAAGAAATGCATTTATCAATCTGGATAAAGCTAACGCTATTG
The DNA here is from genome assembly GCF_044657685.1 of Stegodyphus dumicola. NCBI lineage: Eukaryota > Metazoa > Arthropoda > Arachnida > Araneae > Eresidae > Stegodyphus > Stegodyphus dumicola. Next base: position 259,335,787 of record NC_140771.1, on the reverse strand, counting down.
CCCGAATAAAAACGTTTATTTAACACTTGATATAACCAATTTCATATACATCTTGAAAGAAAAACATAAATTTCCTAATCAGATTCTACCAATTGCAGAAAAAAGACAGAAATAATGGAATTTCTAATAACACTACAAGTAACATACCGAGGAATAAATTGCGCGGCAAAACTGATGCAATCTACAATATGTAAACCAAAAAATTTAGGTTCCGCTATAGAAATGCAATAGAATGAGAAATGAAACTATGATGAGATTTATAATGAAAAATTTACCATAGAGTATTAATATATGATATTAGTAAATATATACTTTTAATACTACTCATTTAAATATGCTGAAACTTTCATAATATTCATTACTTACAAACGCTTTTTCATCCATCGAAGCATAGCACAAGCCATTCTCAATTCAGTGCTGGTGCACGTCAATAAAATAAGGATAAATCCAAATTTTCACAAAAAAAAAAAAAAACGCTTTGACTCGTTTCTCAAATACGTTTACCTACAAATGCAGTATTAATATATCACATCAATATAATTCTGGATCATAAAATCTCCAAACAACGCATTAAACGCAAAAAATCGCATTAAGGCAGAATGAAGAATTTTCACTCTTACAATGGCTTTTACAACAATATACAATAGAATCTAATTTCTAAACTAAGTGTTCATTGTTACACCATATTTCATTCTTGAGGAATCTTTCATGGTTGTTCAGTAATTCTAACTGTTAACTGGTTTAAATCGAATTATGATTTCATATATATGCACAGACTTATATATGTATATATTAATACGTATCTGTAGTAACATACATCATCTTATTATATGTAGGCGCATAATTCTAAATTAATTATACTAGTCAACATAATTTATATATTGATAGCATCAGACTTTAAAAATTATTTATTACTATCTGCTTGCTAACTATTATATAATTACGTACAGTGGTACCTCGACATACGAGTTTAATTCGTTTCGTAACCTTGCTCGTATCTCAAAGCAATTTTCCCCATTGAAATAATTCGAAATGCCATTAATCTGTGCCAGCTCTCAAATCACGACCTCAGTTGTTTTTGTTAAGTGTTTTCGAATAAGGAAAATGTATTTTCTTATTCAAAAACAAGAAGAAACAATTATTTATAAATAACAAATACATATTCTATAAAAACATAATTAAAAGAAAAAGTGGAGTGCCTACGGAAGCGCTTAATTTTTGTCTCTGGTCTTCGCTTTTTTCGTCATGCTCTGCTCATTTTCACCCGCAGATCGTTTAAAAAAACTGTCGAAGGAGGTTTGTTTCTTCCTCCGTGTCAAGGATGCACGACTAGTTGCAACTTTTTCGCGTTGATTTTTATCCACGCACTCTACAACTTTCTCCCACATTCCCAAGACCTAAGATCACGCTCTCTAGAAGAATTTCGGCTCGACAGCAGTTGTCGCCCAACAGTGGCGGAGGGGTAAAATCGCTGAGCACTGGTAGTTTCAAACTGGTTTCGATTCTAGGCGAATAGGTTGACTGCATGGGAGGTTTCGGAGTTTTTCCTATGTGTAACGTGTATATTAGCCAGATTCCCTTAGAATGTTCTCCACGAAGGCATCCTTCATCCTAGGCAGATAGCGCAAGTGTGCTTCGTTATAATCAACTAAATCAAACCAAACACCAGAATTGCCTGTGTGGCACAGACAGACTAAACACTTGTCGAGCACCGAAGCTAGAATCCTAAGATTCGAGGACGAATACGAAGGTTGTGGAAACCGGCTTTCCTATCTCCATGCCAGAAAACCGCTAAGCGGAAAATATTTTCAAGTTTTTTGTGATGAGTAGGCGAAATAAAGCAGGATTACGATTATCGTAGGATTTACGTTATAATCATGATGGTAAAGTGATGTAATTATATTAAAATCATGACCAGTATATGAAATTATTCGTCAAAGTTTTGGACTGATTTTGGTATATATGGTTCGAAGGTAGCATTTATGACATTGAATCATCCTTTTTGAATATTTATATAAATATGTCGCGAGACTGCTCAACTAAGGTGAGATCGTTATAGTCAAGGTCGATTATGCTGACATTTTCTCAAGTCAGTAAATTGACCAAAGTATTATACTTTGGTACTTTAGTTTTACACTAATGTTGAGAGGAAATAAATGTTTCTTTGCTCTTATCTGTTCCGTAATAGAGTTCCAGGTAGAGTGTGATATATGTAGGGATTATAGCGATGTTCAAAGTAAAAGGTATACAGGAAAGAAAAGTGACAAAAAGAAAAATGTGCCTTAAGTTATAGTTGATTTCTTTCTTTCAGCAAATCATGTATATTCTAAACGCGATCGTCTAATACTATAACCAAAATTTATCAAAACATCGCGGCATAAAAATACATAGCAATGAATTTTCAAGCATAATTTTTTTTTATAAACTGACTAACATATTTACATTTTTGTGAAGTAGCATATTTACATGTATACGAAATGAAAAATAGATATGAGGTAATAATAAAAAACTAAATAAAATATGCTCCCAAATAAAGACGTTAAGGCAATAATTGCTGCACAAAGACAGAAAGTTGGTAAATAAACTGAGAACTTTTGCGGCGAAGACATTTATTAGTTCAAAAATCTATAAATATGTCAAAATAGAATAAATTCTATGTAGAAATGTTAGCAAAGATACTGTTACGAATTTGGTATTTAAAAAGCTAATGTTAGTTCAATTATAAATTAAATGGTTTTATTTCTCGCGCAGTGCAGCGCGTGACGAATATTAAAAAAAAACTAAGCAGGAAAATTGAAAATACAAGAGCGCGTGCATTAAATAAATAAATCTCTTTTTGATTTCGAGAAAGTACTGGAAAATTCTAGCGCGTGATTTTAAAATCTTATAAAAGGAGGAAAACATCTCAGTTCGCAGTAGTTGCTTAGTTTGTTGTTGTTTAGAAAACTGCTCTTGTTGATTGTAGCGAATTCGCGGATTAGCGTTCTTTAGCTGTTTTGAATTACGTTCTATTGGACATTTGAGTAGTTAAAAGATAACTACTGTGAGATATTGTAATACTGCATGATAATTTGAGAAAATTTAAGCATTTTTGTTGTGATAATAATAAATTTTTGTTCATTTTCCATCGGACTTGTGCATTCATTTCATAACGAACTCGTACGCACGCAACAATTTTTGGTGTCAGAAGTGGGATTTGAATGCCAATAACAAGAGCGATAGAAGAGCAATTAAGGCAGTTGATCTCAGCCTTTGCCTCGTTGAAAGAAGATATGAAATCTAATCAGGAAAGGATTGAAGCGGGACAAGAATCCGTTAAGGAAGAGATAAAGGCCATTCAACCTGGTCAATTAACTTAATTAAGTCGAAATAAAAGCCGTACAAGTAAAGATTGAAGAAAGTCAATACGAAATGAAAAGAGAAATTGCCTGCATAATGGAAACCAAATTCGATGCTATGGAAGGCAGAATAGATGTGGTTGAAAATAAAGTTGGGCAAATTGAAGAAAAAGTTTCTTCCGTAAAAGGTCAAATTGAAGAAAGAGTTTCTTCGGTGAAAGAAGAAATAGAAGAAAGAGTTTCTTCTGTAAAAGACCATATAGAAGAGCGAGTTTCTGCCGTCGAGCAACAAATTGATGATAGGGTTTCAGCCGTTGCGAAAGAAGTTGACACTTTAAAGAAGAGCATAGCGAACGAATAAAGCAATTCTGAGGGTTTTAAATTCTTACCGATGCCTGCTCGTCCATCTCTGAAGATATCCACATATGATGGGAAGACATCCTGGCAAGTGTATAAAACACAATTTTCTATCGTTTAGGATGCGAATGGATGGGATTCCCAAACTAAGGCCTGCCATCTCGCCGCTTCTCTGAGAGCAGACGCAGCGGATATCCTGCAGACGCTTCCAGAAAACCAAAGACTTGACTTCGAAGCTTTATCCGGCGCATTGGAACTGCGCTTTGGCGAGAAATGTTTAAAAGACTACAGCAGGCTTCAATTAAAATCCCGTCAACAGAAGCCCACCGAATCACTCCAGGAACTCGCCACAGATGTTGAAAAGCTGTCCCACCTCGCCTTTACGGAGTGCCCGAGAGAAACGAGGGAAATCCTGTCCCTGCAGTACTTTATCGATGGCATCCGGGATCCCGAAATACAGAAGGCTCTACGAATGGCGGATGTTAAAGATTTGAAAAGCGCTTTAGTGTACGCCATGAAATTCGAGGCAGCCCAGCAAGCCACTCGTCGAGACCGCCACCCCGTGAGAGCTGCTCAAGTCCAGCAGCCAGAGAATCAAGTCACCGCTCGACTTGACGATTTAACTAGACAACTGAACGCCTTGAGACGGAATATTGGTGAGAAGAAACCGACCGTTAAGTGCTGGAACTGCGGTGCTGAAGGACACATACGACGAAACTGCAAAACACCCCAGGGCACGGATGTTAAGACCGCTCCTAGCAAGCAGCAGGGAAACTAATTAGTGGCCATCTCGTGGGGCGGAGGTTGCCAGGTAATGAAAAGCCCCAGTTAAAAGCGCTTCAGATTTCTGCAGTGAGAGGCGGCAGTAATGGACTTTTTGTAATAGGACATATTAATGGAGTTCCCTGCAATATGACAATAGATACAGGAGCCAACGTTACCATCATCCGAAAAGATTTGGCTCAACAATTGGGAAGCAAACTTATCTGGACGCCGCCCTGCGTTACCCTCCAGACTGTGTCCGGTGAGAAGATCGATATCGCGGGGAAAGTGAACGTTAATATCAGGTTTGGAAGTGCCGCTTACCATCACATAGCATATGTAGCAGACGTTACAGATCCTTGCATACTCGGATTAGACTTTTTAAGGGAATATAATTTTTCCTTGGACTTTAAAAATAATGAATTGCATTCTGCGTCTGAGGACATAACGTTATTTGGAATTAATAATGAAGAAGTTAAATCTGTCCACAGAATCATAGCACAAGACAATATCACAATACGGGCAAGAACAGAAATTTTACTCCCTGGATCTATAGCCGAAAACTGAGATTTTCGCTACGGCATCATAGAATATCCCAATAACTGTAATACCCCGAAAGGAGTACTAGTAGCCTCAACACTCGTCGACTTATCGAGAATGGTTATTCCTGTGAGAGTTGCCAATGTAACTGAGAAGGCGAGAGTTATTAAGAAAGGCGACGTGGTTGCAGCATGTACTCCAGTAACCAGCGTTGAAAGAAAGAGCAACATCCCAGAACCCGTGTCCTCAGAGAGCATTACATCGGAGTTATTGCAGAATGCGCAATTAAACGATGAAGAGAAGAATGCTGCCGATCGCGTCATTAAAGATCTTCAAGTTGTTTTCTCCCGCTCGTCTTCTGACGTGAGTCGAACTAGTTTGACGCAACATAGAACCGATACAGGCGATCATCACCCGATCAAGCAACATCCAAGACGCCTACCGTTTGCTAAACAGGAAGAGGTACGAACACTTTTAAAGGATATGGAAGAAAGCGATGTTATCGAGCCTTCAGCAAGTCCATGGGCATCTCCCATCGTTCTTGTCAGAAAGAAAGACGGCTCAACAAGATTTTCCGTTGACTATCGCCGGTTGAATGAGGTTACGAAGAAAGATAGTTACCCTCTTCCTAGAATTGACGACATTTTGGACACTCTTTCTGGAAGCAAGTGGTTCTCAACACTTGATTTAAAGAGTGGGTATTGGCAGGTAGAAATATACCCTGATGACCGAGAAAAGACGGCATTTACTACGGGACAAGGGCTTTGGCAATTCAAGGTGATGCCGTTTGGACTGTGTAATGCGCCGGCAACATTCGAACGTCTTATGGAGACTGTTTTGAAAGGCCTTTCCTACGAAGCCTGCCTGATATACCTGGACGAAATCATCATCGTCGGAAAGAGTTTTGAAGAACATTTAGAAAATTTTAGGAAGGTGCTTCAGAAACTGAAAGAAGCCAATCTGAAGCTGAGTCCGGCTAAATGCAAATTGTTCCGAAAGGAAGTGACTTATCTGGGACATGTCATCTCTGCAGAAGGTGTACGCACGGATCCTGAAAAGGTATCAGCGGTTAAATCCTGGACACGTCCCGAAAATGTCCATCAGCTGAGAAGCTTCCTAGGGCTTTGCACTTACTATAGGAGATTCGTGAAGGACTTTTCTTCCATCGCAAGACCCCTTCACAAGCTGACAGAGAGCAAGCAAACGTTCTTGTGGACAAAAGAATGCGAGGATGCATTTAATAACTTAAAGGAAGCTTTAACATCTGCTCCAATCCTGACGTATCCTCAGCTCGATAGACCATTTATTCTCGACACGGACGCGAGCAATGAAAGTGTCGGTGCGGTTTTGTCCCAAGAAATAGACGGCCAAGAACGTGTAGTAGCGTACTGGAGCAAGTGTCTGTCTAAATCGGAGAGGAATTACTGTGTCACCAGGAAAGAGTTGCTCGCCATAGTCAAAGCTGTAGAACATTTCCATCATTATCTATACGGCAGAAAATTCCTCCTCCGCACGGACCATGCCTCATTAGCCTGGCTTTTAAATTTCAAGAATCTTGAGGGTCAGATAGCCAGGTGGATACAGAGACTCCAAAAATATGACATCACTATCCGTCATCGAAAGGGATCATCACACGGGAACGCCGACGCCCTGTCTAGAAGACCTTGCCCAGAAAGCTGCCGATATTGTTCCAGGGTGGAAGCGAAATACGAGCTGCTGACTCCGGTCGCAAGACAAATTACAACATCAACATCGGCTGATCGAGACCCGTGGAGTGATGATGAAGTCAGGAAAGACCAGCTGGAAGACCGTGACATTAAACCCATACTTGATTTAATAGAGTCATCAAACAGAAAACCTACATGGCAGGACATTTCTATCTGTAGTCCTACAACAAAACAATACTGGGCACTCTGGGATTCACTTCACATTCGAAACGGCGTCTTATACCGGAAATTCGAGTCGGATGATGGGAAGACGTTCCGATGGCAACTGATACTTCCAAGATCCCGGATTCCTGATGTCCTCAAAGAACTGCATAACAGCCCTACAGGAGGTCACTTTGGAATTATGAAGACCTTACAGAGAGTTCGTGAGCGCTTTTACTGGAATAATGCAAAGGATGACGTGCAAAAGTGGTGCCAATCTTGCGATGCCTGTGCAGGTCGGAAAGGACCAAGGAAACGCAGCCGAGGCAAGCTGCAACGTTACAACGTAGGTGCGCCGTTTGAACGTATCGCCTTTGACATCTTGGGACCTCTGCCACGAACTGCTGATGGTAACAAATACATACTCGTTGTCATTGATTACTTCACCAAGTGGCCTGAAGCGTATCCTATTCCTGATCAAGAGGCTGTTACAGTAGCTGAGGTGATGATACAGCACTGGATTTCCAGGTTCGGGGTGCCTCTTCAGTTACATTCCGATCAGGGAAGGAATTTTACCTCGGTAGTAATCAAAGAACTATGCAAACTACTCGGCATTGACAAAACCCAAACGACTCCATTACATCCCCAGTCGGACGGCATGGTAGAGAGGTTCAATCGAACCATCCTTAATAACCTCTCATTAGTGGTTTCCAGAAACCAGCAGGACTGGGACAAGAAATTACCACTCTTTTTACTGGCTTACCGCAGTGCTGTTCACGAGACTACCGGCTATTCCCCATCACAGATGCTCTTCGGTCGTGACCTTCGTCTGCCTTGTGATCTATTGTTTGGTCGCCCTCCGGATTCTCCTTCATCGTCTGAGGAATATATTCAAGATCTCCAGGCCCGGTTTGAAGTGATGCACAACTTTGCACGAGAGAGAGTCAAATTGGCGACAGAGAAGATTAAGACCCGCTACGACACAAGAGCTACTGAACATCAATTCCACGAAGGAGACAAGGTGTGGTTGTGGAATCCGACTCGACGGAAAGGACTTCCGAAATTACAGTCACCTTGGGATGGCCCGTACACAGTCCTAAATAGGCTGAATGACGTCGTGGTTCGGATTCGTAAGTCTTCGAACTCTAAACCTAAAAAACCTTCGAACTCTAAAGTCGTTCATTACGACAGGTTAGCTCATTACTATGGCCATAGTACGTAATGTAAATAATTGTAAATAGTATAAGACCATGGTCCTTTTTGTTTTTAAATGTATATTTGATTTGATTTGTATTTAGTATTTGATTTGCATTTAGTATTTGATTTGTATTTGATAGCATTTGATTTGTTTTATTTATTGCATTTATTGTTCATGTTGTTCATTATTGTAATGTAATGCTTATTAATGCATGTATGCCACAGTTGTAAGTTTAGCTTCCTGTCCAGGGATTGTACTGCCCGGGACGTGCAGTCCTTGGGAAGGGGGCAGTGTTACGAATTTGGTATTTAAAAAGCTAATGTTAGTTCAATTATAAATTAAATGGTTTTATTTCTCGCGCAGTGCAGCGCGTGACGAATATTAAAAGAAAGCTAAGCCGGAAAATTGAAAATACAAGAGCGCGTGCATTAAATAAATAAATATCTCTTTTTGATTTCGAGAAAGTACTGGAAAATTCTAGCGCGTGATTTTAAAATCTTATAAAAGGAGGAAAACATCTCAGTTTGTAGTAGTTGCTTAGTTTGTTGTTGTTAAGAAAACTGCTCTTGTTGATTGTAGCGAATTCGCGGATTAGCGTTCTTTAGCTGTTTTGAATTGCGTTCTATTGGATATTTTAGTAGTTAAAAGATAACTACTGTGAAATATTGCAATACTGCATGATAATTTGAGACAATTTAAGCATTTTTGTTGTGATAATAATAAATTTTTGTTCATTTTTCATCGGACTTGTGCATTCATTTCATAACGAACCCGTACGCACGCAACAATATATTTAGTCTTTGCAGTCGGGATTTAAGATGGACGGACCGGCTTCCATACGCTTCGAACTGGACTGACATAAAATGCGTGCTGAATAGCCAGATAAAACTAGAGTGAAAAAATACATCTAATTTCAACAAGTTGGAAAAAAATAAACTTAAAAATAGGCAGCTTTCTGATTTGATAAAAGAATATGAAAATCAATTTTAAAATTTTCTGAAAAGAAATTCTTTTTTTTTATTTTTGAGGCTCTATTCACAGTCGATACTGCCATCAAATTATCAAACTGAATACGCAGAATTATTATCGGACATTCCGCTCAATGAAACATTAATGACGCTTCTTTGTTGGAATTTTATAAATCATGTTTACAGACATAACTGTATGTCACTGCATAGTCATGCGTTCCATATCGTGATCGGTATTTGACAGTACGTGTATTTTGTGAACAAATATTTTCAGTAGTGAACTAAAGGTAAAATTAGAACCCGAATATCGGAGGAACATTTTTAGAACTCCCTGAGAATTACAACCACTTCAATAGAACCATACATTACAGCAGTAGGTTCTCAAATTTCATTTGAATATTATAATTGTATAATTTATAATTACAACCAAAATTTACAATGAAATGGTACGTATAAAATATCAAATAGAATGTTGAAGTGACTCCATGTTGCTGTAATCATATAAACAGAATCATAAAATAATAAAAAGAGTCTAAAATTACTGAAATATATTTTTAAGTTTATCAGGTTCAATGTTTCTTCTTACCTTCTTCGGAAACATACAATGACCTGACTAGAACAGAGAGCTTACTAAAGCTATGTTCACTAATTGTAGTAAGTAGACAGGATACAGACGAAGGGTATACAAAACCCTTTATTTTTTCTTTATATACAATGACTTCCGTACTTCGGAATACAATGACCCTCCACTCGGGGTATAACGTAAAAGATATTAAAATAAAACTAAACTCAAATTTAACTTTAGAATAATACACGTGTAAGATTGGCCTTATAATAACAGGAAGCGTATGTAGCACAGAGACTGTGAACACTACAATACGTTTAATTTATCAAGAGGATTAAAACCTCGGGCCTGGAAGGCAAATAGCAACTGCGTAACTTCTAAGGTAAGCGGCCTGCTTCGAACTCATTGCTTCCTCTCTCTCTCTTGGCAAAAATGCCACACTTAAATACTTGGCGTTCGCCAGACAACTTTCCATAAACTCCTTCACGCTATAATTCTGGCCGGAAGTAGAAAATAAGAAGTGATAGTAAAGATTTAAAATAAAATAAACGTTAGTAAAACTTAAGATCCTTACATAATTCCCGCCAGAGTTAATTAGTTTGAAACTGAGGTCTAAAACGACCTTGTTGAAAACTTTTAGCTCTAAAATCTAACGCGAGGCCAACCTTTTACAAAAAAATGCTTCGCTAGAAACTAGAAAATTTAAAAGAAAGAAATTTGTTACAATAGCAGCTCCCAGGATCTACAACAATCTTTTTTTTTTTCATCTGTACTGCATCTAACCAGGAGCTTTATTCAATTCTGGTTCCTTCCAGAGATCTGGAAGGAAAACTAGTTTAATGAAATGTTACAGAATGACATTGCAAATAACATATACAATATACTTCTCTTAACATTCTTATTTCATTCATGACTATTTTAATTATCTCTCCCCGTGCTCTCTGACATGTGTTGTAAAAGAACACCAAACACGAATGTGTTTCTGTCTACGTGTGCCACACTTCCTCCTACAATCAAAACACTAACGTGTTAAAATTCAACATACGAGACCTCTTAACACACCCTACTTTCAACTCTAAACCCTGAGGTACTATTCTAAAAGTGGCTAACTCTAAAGTGTAGCGTCAGAGAGCCTAACTACATCATTCAACCTTTACCACATATTCACCATGATTTAATCTTTACAGTCACACGAATAACAAATTTTTAACATTACTTTCACTTTTACCATATCACGGTATTTCTTAACATTTAAAATAACAGTTCACATGTATATAAGAACATATCAACATGCCGTTAATTTTACACATTTGAAAACATGCATTAGTAGTACATTGTTAACTTCTATTCTTTTCAAAGCAAGTGCCAATTCTTTCTACATTGAAATAATACTACATTTCAAAAAGTCTTTCAGACTAAAACTTCTTTCTTGCTAGAATGTTTTAAATAAAATTTATACAATAACTTTTTACAATATTTAAGTCTTTACACAACGCTATTATACATCAACTTTAGTTTTACACGCGAGTAATTGAAAAACATAATAAGAAAATCGGTCGCAACTCATTTCTCGCCCTTTTGGCGATAAAGGTAGACCTCGCATGAGGTAAAACTTCTTGAAATCTGCCACTTGCAGTAAGAATGAAAGATTAACTTAAGTTTGTAAAGTAACATAAAATTTTACTTATCTTTGTAATATTCAGACATCCTTTTCTGGGCCCAGTCTTTAAAGGTGCTGCAGACCGTAGCTTGGTTGATCCTCCTTCTTGTACGGGCTCGCCCTTCAGTGCTTTCCTCTGGAAGCTTCCGTTTTTCACCACTACGGCCACCCTTGAACATCTTCCTTCTGTCCTCTGCTTGTGGTCTTGGCCGTTTGAAGGCAGCTGGTCTTGGTGGAACCGGGAAACTTCTGTCGTGATCCTGCTTGGACCTCGTTGTTGGCCGTTCAAATTTTTCTTGTACTTTTTCCTCCGCCGCTGATGGCCCTTCCGCAGTTCGGCGACTTTTGCTGCGGAGAGTTCTGTCGGATGAGTCAATCTTCCGTTTTAAAGTCGGGTTATAGTTGCCGTCCTTTCTCCCGGTCCTTTCCACATACGTCGTCCTTCTCCCTTCTTCATTCTGGGGGTGTTCGTGAACTCTGTTTTCTGGACGGTGGAACGGCTTCTTTTTCTTTTTACCTTCAATTTTTCCGCGGGGCAATTTTCTTTTCACTTGCTTCTGTCTCTCATTGGCTTGCCCTTGTACTTGTCGTTTTCCCACCTCTGGAACTTGTACCTGCGGTGTCTGCCGTACCGGATCCTGCAAAAGATCTGAAAAGATTTTCATTTTATTACGATCGAAGTAGGGTTTAATTTGATCAATATTTGCGGAACAGGTTTCACCATTTCTTGCCTTTAACACTACAACAGCGTGAGTTATTTTTTCTATAACATATGGTCCTTCAAAGCGTGGAAAAAATTTGGCAGTTTTATCTTCTGGTGCTGAAGAAAGTGAATGCTTAATTTTTAAAACTTCATCCCCTACTTTATAAGTTACTCCCCGTCGTTTCAGATCATAGTATAACTTCTGTTTTCTTTGTGCTATTTCCGTATTCTTTTTTGCTTCTTTTATTAGTTTTTCTGTATCACCCATTTTAAATTCTGGGGCTCTTTGTTGCACATAAAATAGTTTATCTAACGGTGTTATAACCTTTCTGCCTAGAAATAACTCAGCAGGAGTTTTTCCCGTTGTATCATGTTTTGCGGTCCTAAGGGCGAAAGCAAATTCATTGACATAGTTATCCCAGCTTTTATGAAAATTTTTAACATAACTACGGATAATTTTCACTATATTTCTGTTGACCCGTTCCGCTATATTTGATTGCGGGCGATACGGGACCATTTTTAAATGACGTATGCCCAGTTTTTGGCACATGTCTTCAAATATATTACTTACAAATTGAGGACCATTATCCGATATAACTTTTAGGGGCGCCCCGTATTTTAAAATATATTTATTTAAAATAGAATCAGTAACTAATTTCGCGGAGGCTCGTTTTAAGGGAACAATTTCGGTCCATTTACTAAAATGATCAACCATAACAAGGAGATAGCGATTTTTATTTAACTGACTTTTTGGGAAAGGGCCCAATAAATCGATGCCGATTATTTCATTTGGAAATTCGGATTTAATACTATTTAGAAACCCGGCCGGGCGGAAATTAATATAATTAACGGCTTGACATGTTGGGCAGGACTGGACATACGCCCTTGTTAAATTTGCAGTTCAGGAAAGTAGACTGCCTCGCGTACGCGTTGGATAGTTTTTCGAATACCAGCATGAGAAGCTAAAGGGCTGTCATGGAGCTCTTGCAGGATATTTAATCTAAGACTAGCTGGGATAACAGGTCGAAATTCGTTGTTGGAATTCGTAGTTTTTGTGTAGAATAATAGACCATCTATTAGTTCGTAATGGGCCGCCCTATTTCTTATCGCCACAATATCTTGGTGGCTAAAATTTTCAGGATCCTTCAAATACTCATAAATACTTCCAAACTCAGGATCCTTACCCAGTTCGGTTATTACAGTTTCTCGGGAATTTATTGTACACGCTGTCAGCATTGCAACTTTTACGGTATTACCCTGTTCGTCTAATTTAATTCGTGATAGGGCATCTGCTACGATATTTTCCTTTCCGGGGGTATGCTTGATTACCAGATTATATTCTTGCAGCTTGAGTGCCCATCTTATTAACCTTGGGGATAAATTTTTCCCTGAGTACAATCTAGTTACCGCCGCATGATCAGAATATACTGTTATCGGCGCCTTTCCAAAATAGACTCGGAACTTTTGCACTACTAACAGAACTGCAAGTGCCTCTCTGTCGGTCGCAGAATAGTTTCTTTGTGTTTGATTTAAAGTTCGGCTAAAAAATGCCACGGGCTGCTGATTTTGCGAAAGTACCGCTCCTACCGCATAATCCGAAGCATCCGCTGAAATTTCTAAATTTTCATCCTTTTCAGGAAATTTCAACACAGGGCTTGCGTTAATGCTTGTTTTAATTTTTCGAAAGCACTATTGGCTTCAGCCGTCCACGAGAATCTTGCCTTTTTCCTTTTTAATTTTAACAATGGCTCAGCGATAGCCGCAAAATCTTTTATAAAGGACCTATAATATGAACAAAGTCCTAGAAAAGAAGAGAGCTTCTTTGCCGTGTTTGGAGTCGGATACTTTTGTACAGCGATTATTTTTGATTCATCTGTCTCGATCCCTTTTTGCGATATTTTGTAACCTAAATATTTTAATTCAGGGGCTGCAAATTTGCACTTTTCGACATTAACTTTTAGACCGGCCTCATTTAATAAAGAAAACACCTGTCTTAAATCCTGTATATGTTGGTCGAGATTACCACTAGTAATAATGATATCATCTAAATAGATAAATGTGGACTTTCCAAGAACAGGTCTTAACACAATGTCCATGCATCGCTGAAATGTTGCTGGGGCGCCTGAAAGGCCAAACGGCATTCGCAAAAATGCATAAGTGCCAGACTTGGTTATAAAAGCAGTCTTAGGCACGTCCTCAGGCCTGACCCCTATTTGAAAATAACCATTCGTTAAGTCTAAAGTCGTCATAAATTTGGTTGATTTTATGTTCCTTAAAATTTCTTCTATGATCGGTAACGGATATACCGGATATTTCGTTATGGAATTTAATTTACGGTAATCAATAGCGAATCTCCACCATTTTGGATGCTCCAAAGGATAATCATTATTTTTCTTACATAAAACCACCGGACTAGCATAACTACTTGAGATAGGCGTTATGATCTTTTTACGTAGCATATCGGTAATATGCCATTCTATAATTTTTTCCTTATTCTTATCATACCGGTATGGTTTTTGACGAACCGGCAATGCATCTCCGGTGTCAATACTATGGTTAGTAACCTGCGTAAATCCTGGAATATCACTAAATAAGGAAGCAAATTCACTTACCACTTGTCGGATTCTATCTTGCTCGTCATTAGGCAGGTGGTCAAGATTTAACCTTGGCGGTTCAACCTTTTCTACACGCACAGGTTTCATCGTCAGCTTAAGGGACGCTTCATTAAAATCCAGTGTAGCTTGTGCGTCTGAAAGAAAGTCTATTCCTAGGATTAAATTTGCTTGCAAATTCTTTACTATAAAAAACATCACCTTTACTTGTTCGTCCTTGATACGGATGTACAAAGGTACTTTACCTACGCACTTACATTGTTCTCCTTGCGCCGCTAATACTGTTGTATTATCCGCATTATATATGCGGTATTTGCGAAAATACTTTCTAAAAAAGACTTCTGCCACACAGGAACACTGCGCGCCGGTATCCAGGAGTGCGGTGGCCGGGATATTATTTACCAAGACTTCAATCTTCGGAAGAGTTAAATTTTTCACCATTACCGTATTTAACTTGTAGGAAGAGGGATTTTCGTGGCCTTCGGATTTCCGCACCCTCTCGTCAGCAGAAATCCGTTTTAGTTTAAATTATTTTTCCTTTCCGTGCTTTCCTTCTTTCTCCACTGGCCTTGAGACTTTTTTCCTGGGTTGCTATTGAACTGTCGACGTTCGCCGGCTGTTTTTGAATGCTCGGGTTTCCTTGCCCACTGATTCGCTTTTTCTCCGTAGCCGTATGCTTGAGTTTGCTGTAGTCTTGGCGTACCAAATTGGTTTCGCTGTTGATATTGGTGTCTTCTTTCGACGTCCGCCGTTCTTCTACTTTCAAACTGGATTGCTAGCTCAAATAACTTTTCCAGTGTAGTCGGATTTCGTAATTCAATAAAGTCTTGCACTTGGGGTAGTAACCTCGGCAAAATCACTTGAATTATTTCAGGATCCGGACGGTTTCCATACAAGAGCTTGAAAACGTGAATTTTTCTTAAAATAAAGCTCGAGAGGTTTTCCATTCTTTGTTGATATATACTGAAAAGTTCTGTTTCTAATTTGGCACGATCCCTTACAACAGGGAAGGCTTTTAGTAGGGCAGTCTTGAAATTTTCGTAAGTATAGGTGGGACTTTCTGCTTGACCCAAGAGACTTCTGCCGATACATTTGAACCAGTTAAGCGCTTGGCCCCTCAAAGCGCTGGTAGCTAAGGTAACTTTCTGAAACTCGTGCACGGGGTAGAGCATGAAGTGGTCATCCAATTTTTCCAAAAAACTGGTTACCGGTGAGTTTCCGTTAAATGTTGCTTCTGGTTTCATCGAAGCGCGCATGGTCTGGACGATGTACCCAAATCCTTCCAGGGCGGCAGCTGGCATTTCTGGATTCTGAGCCGTTTCTGCAGGCAGCACTGGTTCTTCCTGAAACTCGGCCATGGTTATTCTTCGTCGGGCGCCACTATCAGGTTCAATGTTTCTTCTTACCTTCTTCGGAAACATACAATGACCTGACTAGAACAGAGAGCTTACTAAAGCTATGTTCACTAATTGTAGTAAGTAGACAGGATACAGACGAAGGGTATACAAAACCCTTTATTTTTTCTTTATATACAATGACTTCCGTACTTCGGAATACAATGACCCTCCACTCGGGGTATAACGTAAAAGATATTAAAATAAAATTAAACTCAAATTTAACTTTAGAATAATACACGTGTAAGATTGGCCTTATAATAACAGGAAGCGTATGTAGCACAGAGACTGTGAACACTACAATACGTTTAATTTATCAAGAGGATTAAAACCTCGGGCCTGGAAGGCAAATAGCAACTGCGTAACTACTAAGGTAAGCGGCCTGCTTCGAACTCACTGCTTCCTCTCTCTCTCTTGGCAAAAAGGCCACACTTAAATACTTGGCGTTCGCCAGACAACTTTGCATAAACTCCTTCACGCTATAATTCTGGCCGGAAGTAGAAAATAAGAAGTGATAGTAAAGATTTAAAATAAAATAAACGTTAGTAAAACTTAAGATCCTTACAAGTTATTTTTCGGCAGTTTCAGTTTGTATATGAATTTAGTAAATCACTGATTCACTTTAATGTTCTTATATATATGCTTCCTTATACGTAACAGACAGTGATTGTAATAACGCAGTGAAACCCGTACATTTCTCTCCTAGAGAAGAGATTCAAAAATTTCTTTCAGCAGTCAAACCTGAGCCAATCCATGAATTTTTCATGAACCCTACGTAATTATGTGATTTGTTTATTTGGGGTCTCATGAGTCGACACTGATATTAGATGCTTATTTCTGTAGGCCAAAATATCGCATCTGCTCCCTGTTTGGCTTAGGAAAGCTAAAAGGTTGGACTCCTCTTCTTTACAGCGTCAAAACGCCAACAGATCCACTATGCTGCGGAATGCTTGTATTCAAACGAGTGTCCGAGTATTTGAAGTTTGTGTTTCTTTGATTATTTTCCATGATAAATATACAACTTTATGTATTACTGGAGCAAGTGGAAAATTAAATATTAGGTCTTTTTTGCTGTACTGGCGGCCCTATTAAACACGAAAGTAAATGTTCACTATTTTGTCCATTCATAAACTCATTCCTACCTAAATAATCTCTGTAAACATTTAAACATAACAAAAGAAGTTTATTCTACAAAAATACAAATTTTACAACTGTTGCCACACAAAGCTCAAGGGAAAATAATACTACACTCTTGAAAACTAAACAAAATCTTAAGCTAGTCCAATAGCTAGACAGGAGTAATTAGCGCTAAGTTCGCTGAAACCTATATGGAGAGGAGAAGCACTATTGTCAAGAAAAAACAACGCTGAAGACAAGACGACTAACGTAGAATTTCAAACAGTAATGTGTCCTTCAGCAAGCCGGACACACTCCAGTCAAAAACCTCCTTTTAAATATTACCTTTTTCTACCTCATTTAAAAACTCACGAGCTAAAGTTTACATTCTGGAAGGGAAAAGCTAAGTGAGAAATCACAGTAAAGATGCTTAACATACAAGTGGTAAATTAAAATGAACAAATTCTTTACAATTTTCATCTATTCTATAGAATGCCATGTCGGCAAATTTACTACGTAAACAGATTGATATCCTTCATGTTTCAGGGCTTACCTTATACAGATTGGACCACTAAATACTTAGGAGAAAATCGTTCTTCAAATTTTATACTTCTTCATGAAATATATATGACATGGAAACAGGTTTCGATTCGATTTTACCATAGATTTTTTAAATTATATTTAATATTTGGGATTATTATTATTATGGAAAACTTATAGAACGAATATGTTACTTACTAATTTAGTTTCTTCGTACACTCTTGTGGTATACGAATTTTTAGCATGCAGAAACATACATGCTCTTCCCACTTCTCCCGCGTAATTTTAAATGAAACTGCCTCGCCTATTTTCGGCAGAGCGGTGGCTTTGGAATAAATTGTAGTTTTTTTTTAATCGTCTGCTTGGTTCTGTGCTAAAACTGTTTCTTCAGCTAGCTGTTGACTCCAAGAACTTTTTGAAATGTAATTGACAAGGTTGATTTACAGCGTGGAAAAGATTTTAGCATTTTCGAAAAATTAATTTATTTATGCTTTCAAAAACTGAATTATGTTTAACAGAGGAGTGCTTTAAAAAAGCTGCAGCAAAAGGTTTTATCAATTAAAATATTTAGTGGGCAAATGGCAGACTGCGATGATTTTTTTTTGTGGCTCTATAAGATGGTCAGAATATCCACAATGTTTCGAGATCTTTTTCACGTGCGTTATCGAAGATTCATCTCGCATTTCGCTGTGAATTTCCCACACTTACTCCGCTTAACCATCTCAAGGAAAGGGCTCTCTAAGTACTTTCCATTTGTTTCGATCCCTGTTCTTTTCATTTTGTGAGTCATCTCTTTGCTGTCTTTAAATGCTGCGATAGTTTTGGATTGCCATGGCTATTATTTCGGCCATAGATAGTGAATTTCCCTCTTTAAAACATTCTTCGATTAGTGTGTGAAAATGGCGTTAGGCCAACTTCGTACGCCCATGCTTCGTGCTCTTCGCATGAAGATGATATGTGGCTTGATGTGGAATCTTCTACTAATTTTCATCTGTGTGATAAGCCAGGCATTTTAGAATTCATGAGAAATAAGATGTTCGACGACAGTTATTAGGATAATGTGCTATGCCTGGATTTTTGAAATGTAATACTTCGGACTAAAAACATGTTAATTCGCTCATCGAAAATCTGAAAATTATTTCTCTCCCTATTGAAAAAAAAACGCTTGCCCGTCTAAGGATAGTATCGGTTCTGTATTGCATTACTAGAATTTACTGAATCTTATGAACTTCAGGCTTTTGAGCAACATTTTCACCAGGATAATTTCATGAAAATTAAGGAACTTGATGAATGTACAATGTAGATAATGGGTAAGTGCGATTGTCTTTTCTCAAGCAGAGGACGCTTATATTTATTCTAAATGCCAGTAACGAAAGCAAATAATTGTTAATGGTAATGAGTGTATTTCTAATGATGATGACTTCGATTTTAAAAACCCGGCTGAAACAACCAAAGGCATGAAATTAGTTAAACCTAAGTCGCACTTAATGTTACAAAATAGATTTGCTAATCTTAATGTGCACTATACTCCTATTAATACTGAAAAAAATTTCAATATTAGTACTGAAAATAACGCTAAAAATAACAATGTTAACGACAACCCTAATCCTAGTAAAAATGGCGTTTATAATGTAAATGTAAATATTGCTATTAGTAATAACCGTATAGGTCGAGGCGTGCAGCAGCAGCCGAATCAGTCTAAGATCCTCTAAAATGGCTACCCACAAGCTGTTCATTATCACGCCTTTCGCAAAGACTTATCTAGACTTATGGATGCCTTAGTGATGAATTCCTTAAGGTTAAGCCGGCTTCTTCAGATGATTATCGTACAATTAGTAGTTTTTTCTTAAATAAAAGTATTGAACATTATGTTATTATTCCTTGGCATAAAAAGCCTATAAAGGTTCTTTTAATGGGTCTACCCTCAATCTCAGATGTATATTTAGTACGGTAATCTCTTAGTGAAATTTGATATAATATAAGCATAAGAAAATACAGCTCACCAATTATAAGACCAGAGCTCCGATGTCATTATTTCAGGCGCAGACACATTCCTGACGATGATTTTGATAGTATATAAAATGTTATTCATTTTATGCTTTTTTGTATTAAATTTCAAAAGTATGTATCGCAAAATCAAGTACCCTAGTGCCACAATTTTCAGAAGTGCGACCAGTCTTCCGAGAATTGCCATGTGGCATCTAGATGTGTTAAATGTGGTTTTCTTCACAGAACTGGCAAATGTGACCACTACGAGAGTCTCAACAAGTCCAAGAAATTCTGCAATAAAACCAGGCGTTAACTATGCTGAGGCCCTTAAACCGGCCACTGCTAAAAGTCCTATTGCCCAAAATGTGGATACTGTTCCCAATGCTACAATTCCTGCCGTTTTTGTACCTTCCCAAATTAAGAAGTAGATTAATATACCATATACCTCAAACAAAAATGAACTTTAAGGTCTTCTGGAATTGTTTTAAAGTTATGAATCAATTTCACAAAGAGTCTGGCCTAAACATTGTCAGCACTTTTAAAATCTTTAAAAGTAAAATTCCGATTAGGTTACCGATTTTTGATAAGTTTGAGCATCTCTAATCTTTGGGGTTAACACAGAGTTTCATCTTTATTCTATTAAAAGCACTGAAATTTGGCTTAGTATTACATACACCTTTTCAAAATTATGTATAAATATGTAAATAAAAAAATAAGTAAATGTAAATTATAATTTAAATTAGCAGTAGATCCTTAATGTTTAATTTGGAGAGATAATTTCTTCTCTCTGTTCTAAGAAAAATATCCTTATTTGAACTACTTCATAGCAGTATTAATTACCTAGTCGAATGCATTAAGAAGGAAAGGTAACTCATTATGCAGTAAGGTTTTATCCTGAACACAACTGCGCGCGGTTTCTTCAGCCTAGCTCGAATGCTGCTGTCTTCTTACTGCGAAGCTATCGAAATGCAAAAACTTGAAATTAAACACAAATAATGTAAGAAGCTGTTTGTAGATGCAACATGGTTTTAAAATAGAGAGGGATACTTAAATTGCCTCGTCTGCCAGCTTTGCTTTCCTCATCATTATGTATCAACGTTTTACGCAATCAAAATCCTTGCTGTTCATTACGCATTTGATATCCTACATTCTGCCTTATATATGCTACATACTATTGCATTCTACGGGTTCTTGGATTGGGAGTGATTGATGACACCTTTTGATGAAGAATCAAAACCACAATTTATTTGTCAGTATTATACAGGAGAGTCCGAAAAGCACGTTTACAGCTGTCGAAAAAATACGATAAATACGTTGAAACAGCCTTCGGGCTATCAGGTTTTAACGTTGTTCTGTGTTTAAAAGGGGACAGTTTCATGGCAAAGCACTAAAGTACAGCTCCCAACTCGGCCGATCGCTCTCGAGTTAATGTCTGAACTCAAACCACTAATACTGAACTCAACACATTCAAGATACTCTTCACGATCAATCGCTACTCCGCGTACAGGCAGTGTATTTATAGCTTTTGACCTGCCTTCGAGAAGACCACTACGAGTGGATTGTCGGGAAGACCGGTAAGAATTCGTTCTAGAATGTTCTCTCTCCGTCTTTGGCATATCGACATTTCTGCCACCAAATGAGCGACTGCGAGGCAAATCCGGCAACCCTGTCCTTCCTTCCCACTTTCTGGCAACCCTTAACTCCTTTTGCGAGGAATCCAGCTTACCGCAGCTGGGCTTTGCTGAACAATGTGTATACATTGTTACAAATTTTGTATATAGATAAATGATTTTAATGCAATTACATGTAAAATTGTTATATTTCTTTTGCATAATGTAACATGAAATACCTAAAGTAGTAAGATATGCTGGAAAGGTAAAAATACAGTGCAAGTCCATTAACAATGAACAAATGGGCATCTTAGTAGTTTGGCTAGAAATCGTCAAAACTTGGTGAGCATTTAAGAACAATTTGGTCCGGTCCCTGTATTACCATAGTGGTTATTGTAATTTAATAAATGTAATTCATCAACATATTTGCTGCAACCGTAATTCCACTCTCATATTGCCTTCCAGTAATTTCGGGAACCAAAAAGAATTAGAAATATCTCGGTAGCCAGATACGAACTTTGTAAGGCTGGTGAAAGCATCTGCTCTTAGTTCTTGTTGTCAGCTGTCAGCTCAACACGAATTCCAAGAACTATCTCCGGCTTAGATTTGTCTTCAGAGATATACGAGCATTGCGTTTTATTTAACTGATTGTACTCTGTGATATTAGAAATAGTTGTAGGACTATTTCTGTGGAAAGATACAAATATCTAAAGTGTTTCTTTGATAGAAATAAATTTTATCAACTTAGACATGTGTTCATTCACTATATTGCAAACCGTACGCATGTAAAAATATCTTTATATCTGTATATCTATCAAAAGTATCTATCTCCCCTGCTAAAAATGCCCCATAGAAACCAGTAAAACTTTTTATGGGTACCCATAACATTTTATGGGTTTTTATTGACTTTTACTGGTTTCTGTTGGTCTCTGTGGGTTTTTTTTTTACTGGTTTCAAAATGACCCATAGAAACCAGTGAAACTTTCTACTGGTATCTATAGCATTTTTGATGGTCTCTACTGACTTTTACTGATTTCAATTGACACTCATACAACCAACATTTCAATGGCAGAACTTTGAACTGGTTTGTATAGGTTTATATTGACTTTTACTGGTTTTCTTACTGGTATCAATATAATAAATCTTCTGTTGGTTTATATGGGTTTATGCTATTTTTTATCTGACGTTAATAGACTTCTTGTAAACAATAAAATTAACAGAATGAAAATATGCTCTCTTTAAGACCATCAGAGTAACTTGGAAACGCAGGTGGTCGTTTTAGAGAGGGTTTTTACTAAATATGCTTATTTATTTGATTTAATTTTTTTTTTCGGAAACAATAACAGTAGTCATATACACCACACACAACGAGGTCTCTCTAAAGCGACCAGCCGCAAATAAAAATTCATCTTTGCAAGTGGTCGCCTTAGAGAGGTGATGCTCAATACCAATATATACTCACGTTCTCAGAGTACGTTTATCTTTTAGGGGTGGTCGTCTTAGGGAGATTGCATCTACGGAATGAATCTTTCTAAGGCGACCAGACACACTTGCAGAATTTTCTTTGTGAACGGTCGCCTTACAGAGGGAATATTCAATACCAAAATATACTTATGTTTTCAGAAATACTGGTTTCTTTCAGAGGCGGTCGTCTTAGGGAGTTAGTTTTAGCTACGAGTTGTTTCTCTGAATACACACACATAAGCATTTACATTTCTGGTATTACAAATAAACACCGGTATCAACCAACATCTGTTTAACGCGAACAAGTTCATTCACAATCGGAAAACTTTTCTCCCTGTTAACGCTGACGGGAAGAAAAAATTCCCCTCCCTCCCCCACTCCCAGAAGTTTCCCAAACAAGCAATATAGCGCCGCTCTAGTTATTGTTGTGCGATGATGGTGTTATTTTCTTCGTGGTTGTCGTAATGCAATATATTATTTACTGCATTACAAATTTTACTATGTTTTACTGTTTAGAAATTAGTAATAAATTATTAATAATTAGTAATAATGTCACACGATACAGCTAAATGTCTGAAGTGTTGCCAGTTTCATCAAAATAGCCTTTGCCCGAAAATTTCTATGAAGGGATGAGTGAGTGAGTGAGCGAGAGAGATTATGGCGCAAACACAAGATGGGGTGAGTACAATTGATGAAATTAAAATACAATAAATAAAAACAAGTAGACAAATGTATCAAATCCAGAGGATGAAGTCATATAAAAACAAGTTAAAACCACACATTTAAAATTCAAGACACAATCTTCAAAACAAATTACATTAGGTGATAAAAGTCAGACTCTTGTAAATAATAAAATAAATTACAATTGACCTCTCTTCCGATTAGACGGTCGAGAGGTAAGTCACAGCTATTAAAATATTTCTGGCGAAGACTATTAAAACATGGACACTCAATTAAAATATGACGAACAGATAAACAAACATTACAATTAAAACACACAGGCTCATTTTCAGCTTTGAGAAGATAGTTATGTGTCACTCTATTGTGGCCAATTCTGAGGCGAGTTAAAAGAACTTCCTCCTTACGATTTCCAGCAAAATCCCAATGCTCAATTCTAGACTTGACATTTCTCAACTTGTTGTGATGCTGAACATCCCAAATTTGCTGCCATTTTTTTCGGACCTTTCCCTTGATGACACAGCAGATATCTCTAAAAGGGGTAAGGCGACTGGACAGTTCAACAGCAGATTTGGCTGCGATATCTGCAAGCTCATTTCCCTTTATTCCAGCATGTCCAGTAACCCAGCAGTACAGGACTTCATATCCTCGAATAGTTAGGCTAAAATGAATTTTCAGAACATCCACTACCACAGGATTATGAGTGTTGGGATAAGCTTCCAAAGATTTAAGAGCACTATACGAGTCTTTATAAACTATGAACTTTTTGTGGCAGAGCTTTGAGATGTACAAAAGACTATAATATATTGCAGTTAGTTCAGATGTTAGGACTGAGAAAGCATGGTGCAGGCATCTGCCCTCTGTGTAATTTTCAGATACAAAAGCCATGCCGACATGATCATTTGACTTTGATCCATCTGTGTATATCGGATAATAACTAATATATTTGTGCCTGTGCTCAGCAAAGAGTTGTCTGTAAACGATCTCGTGAGTGCTTGCCTTCACGTGATGTTTGAAAACATCAAGAAGCTGAATCCGTGAATTTTCCCAAGGTGGGATTTCAAAGTTCTGTACTGCTTGGGGGCGCATATCAGAGAGGGAATGTTCCTCAATGATAGGGCGAACTCTTAAAGGAAAGGTAGGAACACAGGATGGACGTGTTTCAAATAAAGTGTTACATACATTATCAAGTAAGTACAGCTTATTGGGATGTTCAGGTTGTGATAGAATATTAAAATATTGGAAAAGGGACAATTGCTCACGCCTCAGATAAAGTGATGGTTCGTTAGAGTCAACATACAGGCTCTGGACAGGAGAAGTTCTGAAAGCTCCTGAACAAATCCGCAGAGCTTGATGGTGAACAGGATCGAGTTTTAACAAAACTGATGACCGAGCAAATCCATAAACAACTGACCCATAGTCCAGTCTAGAGCGAACAAGGGCTCTGTAAATGCGAAGCATGGAACAACGCTCTGCACCCCAGGAGGTGTTCGCCAACACTTTTAAAATATTTAGTGTTTTTAAACACTTCTTTTTCAAGTTTAAAATATGAGGAAGGAAAGTCAATTTCTGGTCGAACGTCACTCCTAAAAATTTTACTTCGGGCGCAACTGGAATAATTGATCCATTTAGATATAACTCAGGTTCAGGATTGAGACCTCGCTTCCTACAAAAGTGCACGCACACAGTTTTTTGTTTGGAAAAAGTAAATCCCTGTTTGTTTGACCATTCTTGGATCTTATTCAGAGCTATCTGCTACTGCCTCTCTACGTATCTCATGTCTGCCCCTCGACAGCTAATCTGCAGATCATCAACATATAGAGATCCCAAGATGGTGGAAGGAAGTTCTTTTAGTACTGAGTTTATTTTTAAACTAAACAGGGTTACACTAAGCACACAGCCTTGAGGCACACCCTCTTCCTGTTGAAAAAGATCCGAAAAAACAGACCCAATTCTTACTTGAAAAGTTCTAGCGTTCAGGATATTCTGAATGAACATTGGTAGGTTGCCGCGCAAGCCACTCTCGTGAAGATCGCGAAGTATACCGTATCTCCATGCCTTATCATAAGCTTTCTCCATATCGAAGAAAATGGAGACAAGGTGATTTTTTCTTACAAAAGCTTTTCGAATGGATGTCTCTATCGAATGGATGTTATCTACGGTTGTTCTGCCTTTTCGAAAACCGCTTTGATAAGGTGATATAATATTATTTTTTTCCAAGAAGTAGACTAGGCGGCTGTTTACCATCTTTTCAAACAGTTTGCGAACACAACTGGTAAGGGCAATTGGCCGATAGTTCGAGGGATTCCTCAGGTCTTTCCCTGGCTTCGCAATAGGAATGACAACAGCTCTCCTCCATGCACTGGGAAATGTACGTTCCTTCCACACTCTATTGTAAAGTGTGAGAAGGGCACTCAGTGACTTATAGGACAGATGCTTTAGCATTTCATAATACACGCCATACAGACCCGGACAAGACCTATGTGTCTGCAACAAAGTTCTCCTTAATTCAACCATAGTAAAGTCTCTATTGTACGGCTCAGATTTGGAAGAGTTGAATGCGATGGGATTTATTTCAGAGTGTTGTTTGATAGAGAGAAATGCAGGTGAATAGTTTCTGCTTGAAGAAACGGCAGCAAAGGTCTCACCAATAGTATTTGCAATTTCTTCTATGGAGCTAATCACTCGGCCATCTTTTTCCAGAAAGGAAAGTGAGTGGTCTTTATACATTCCGCATGCTTTTCGAACTCTTTCCCAAACCCGCTTACTAGGCGTAGAGGATGTTATTGAGGACACATATGAAATCCAGGAATCCCTCTGGCTCTGCCTTCTTACATTTCGTGCATTTGCTTTGGCTCTTTTAAAAGCTATGAGGTTTCCCAGGGTAGGATATCTACGAAAAATTCCCCATGCTTTTTTCTGTTTTTTCAGTGCTTTATGACAGTCGCGATTCCACCATGGTTTCGTATATTTGAGCATTTTTCCTGATGTTCTAGGAATGGACAGCATAGCTGCTTGAGTAATAGTATTAGTAACAGCTTCAACAGCAACATCGATATTCGCATCTTCTACCATTTCATCTGTCAGCTCTGCAACGGAAGAGAAAAGTTCCCAGTCTGCCCTGTCCAGTATAAACCGAGGGAGTCTCGACATGGGGTTTGCTCGTCTTCGTTCAAGAGACACAAAAATGGGATAATGATCGCTGTTGTACAGATCATTTCCGACACTAAACGTGCAAAATGGCAACAGAGATGGTGAACAGATGGCAAGATCGAGAGCGTGGAATGTCCTTGAAGGCTCATGGAAGTAAGTATCCTGCCCATCATTCAGGAGACAAAGGCTATGATCTTAGATCATCTGCTCTATTTGTCTTCCTCGGGAATTTGTATGTTTACTACCCCAGAGCGGATTATGGCCGTTAAAATCTCCTATTATGATATAAGGCTCAGGCAGCTGCTCTATTAGATTATTTAAATCTTGCTGATAAATGTGCTCATTTGGAGGCAAATACAAAGAAACAAATGAAACAACAATATCAAAATTTATTTGAGTAGCGACAATTTGGAGGGATGTCGTCAAAGAAAGAACATTTGAGGGATAATCCAGTGAGGAGAGGAGACCTACACCTCCACTGGCGCGTTCACCTGCAAGATTATCCTTCCTGACGAAAGAAAACCTCCGAAGCTTTGCCTGTTGTTCTGGTTTTAGATTTGTTACCTGTATTGCGAAGCATACAGGATGATACACATTAATTATAGATTTGATGTCTAGCAAATTTCGGTGGAAACCGCGACAGTTCCATGACACGAGGGTGGCCATTATGAATGGTTTTTGTTTATCCTGTGCTGTTTTGTTTTTCGTGGAACTAGATGCCTGGGAACTTCTAGACCCTCTTCCACTTCCATAAAGTCTGAATCCGCAGATTCAGAAATCATCTCATCAAGAGAGCTATTGCTGCGACTTCTATTTTTATTTGATGTTTTTTGTGTGGCAATTTTGGACTTACTTTGAATAACTGTTTCTTTTTTTTGTACTATGTGGGTTGCATTTTCATTTTTCTTGTTGGATGTAGACGGTTGGGTTTTATTTGGTAGGGTCTGTGTGCCTATTGATGTTTGGGTGGCAACTGTACGAGATGATTTAACAGCACTGGCGTATGATGTATTTGGTCGAAGCTGTGTGCTCTGGACTAGTCTTCTGGCTTCGGCGTAAGAGATGTTCCTTGTAACTTTTGTAGTCTGGATTTCTTTTTCCGATTTCCACTTTGGGCACAAGCGAGAAAATTCTGGGTGGTCGCCCTTGCAATTTATACACAAAGGCGCAGCGGTACAATTATCAGAATCGTGGCCAATCTGTGAGCATCGGGCGCATGTGAGGCTGCCACGACAAGACGTCTTAGAATGGCCGAAACGCTGGCATTGGAAACATCGCATAGGGTTTGGAATATAAGGTTTTACAGGAATATTTAGATATCCGGCCTTAATATTCTTAGGCAGATCAGGCGTGTTGAAGGTAAGGATCACGTGTTTCGTGTCTATCAACTTACCTTCTTTACGCATCTTGATCCGCCTTACACCGCAGACATTTTGTTCGGGTAGCTCAGAAGCGATCTCTTCTTCAGAAACATACAGAAGGTCGAATTCTGAGATTACACCACGACAATAGTTCAGTGACTTATGTGGTGTTACAGTGACATTCGCTTGTTCAAGTTTAGTTATCTGAAGTAAAGAAGCAGACTGGGTGGCTGAAGTTGTATCAATAAGCAAGTCTCCGGAGCGGAGACGCTTTATATTTCTCGGCTCACCAATACAAGACTGGATGTATTTGTTTATTACGAAAGGAGACATCTTACGCATTTCGCCAGAAGGACTAGAGATGACTAGGAAACGGGGACTATTGTTATGAATTTTTTCATTTGTATCTGTACGTAATTTTTTTGCAGTAGACTTTTTAGAACTAGGTTGAGTGACTGGTTTAGCAGTAGACGTTTCAGAAATAGGTGGAATGACTGGTTTAGCAGTAGACGTTTCAGAAATAGGTGGAATGACTGGTTTTGACTGGAGTGACAGGAGTGACCTCGAAATCTTTAATTAGGTATATATGTGAAGAAGCCATAGTGAAAGAAAAAATGATTCGGATCCGACGACCCCGCCCACCACGGAGCCCAACAAGGGAACACAGATTCCTGTGTTAGGGCTAGCCGGACCTATACGCAAACTGAAGCCCCACAGTCGGCTTTCCCGAAAGCAGGTACTCCCGAGAGCTTGACCCCAAGCCACTGACACATGGACTAGTGACCAGCCGATTGACACCCGTGAGGACGACTAAGGTGCCTCCCGTTTAGCTGAAGCAGAGGTCAAAGCAGTGTGTTGGGGACAGTACCTCGCCCCTCAACTACCAGGACCCTCCTTTCCAGCGACACGGGTCTCCACGCACGGCAAACACGTGGGCAGTTTTCTCGCCACTCGAGAACTAGAGACAAGGGCTGTTCCAGTTTCTTGTGACGAGCCCCAAACTCCGTAGAGAGAAACCACGAGGGAGAAGGGAAGGGGAAAAGTTCCAGCCAAGAGGAGAGGAGACGGAAAAGAGGATAGATCACTGGGGCTCCAGGATCGTGACACCCGTCTCACCAAGAAGATGATACCCTAAAGGGCTAGGGTACCTCGGGATTGCCACAACCGTACTCACAAAAGTGAGCTCCCTGAGGGGTCTATGAAGGGATGCAATTAACTTTCTGACTAACCTACGTGTATATAATATATATCTACGTGAATATTATTTTTTGGATTTGCATTTACGCAATAGCTAAGGTAGCCCACACACACAACAAACCTAAAATTTCTCTCAAAATTGCTGCTCGCATAGGGATTCGCAATACACTGAATGCAAACAGTTTCGTTGAGAGATTGATAAAATTTATTTTATGAAAAGAAAGATTTAAGAGTTCTCGAATTTTCCACGGAAATATTCGTGCAGGTATTCAGAGTAACACTGAGTACAATCAGTCGTTACACATTAGACTACTAAGAACGTCAGTAGATCATATAATTGTACTGAGGCATTGTTGATAGTGAAAAGTTTAATTTTTTTCACGTTGGATGGAAAATCGGAAGCTGTGCTATGAAGCATCACTCGGCTAACTTCAGACGACTCAGGCGAACTCGAAGCGGGCTCCCACGTGTCAGCGCAATCTCGGACTATGTCTTTAGTGATCTCCTAGCTGAAGTATGTCTGAGCATAAATGAGTCCGAATGTGTTGAACTAGAAAATAGCAAATATGACAATCAAAGTTGTTTAAGCAATTGTATGTGTGTTGATGCAGGTCTTTCGCATAACCAAGTAGAAAGATTCTCTGAGGAAATGTTGTTTCAAGTTCCGCACTGCATTGCCACCCATATGGGCGGAGAATCACTTGGGAAGCGTTCTGAATGGCTGAAAGAGAGCATCAAAGTAAAAACTATTTGCTCAGTCGGAAAGAAGTGTAAGTGACTGATAATTATTGAGCTGTCGAATATCTAAGTTTTAATTTAAACTGGACATTGAGTTTTTTTTAGTATTTTGTATGTAAGTATTTGAGGCTTGATCAGCCAATCGCAAAAAGTGATTAAAAGATATTATTCTCAGTGGGTGTACTAGTAGCTAATCTATAAGTAGATCACTGGGCGGTAACGTGAAAATTTCAAACTGCTTTTGCTGCAAAGAGAAAAGAGAAGACACAATGCGCAAGTTTTTTAAGTACAAAACGTAACAGAAAAACAAGAGAACTAGAATTTATTCCAAAGCCACCACTCAGCCTACAATAGGCGAGCAGTTTCCTTAAAAAGAACAAAGTACCAAAAAAACATCTATATATATATATACCATACCTTTGCAGTTACTATTCAAGAAAGATGAACTTTGCAAAATTAGGACTCTATTTTTCATCGATGAATTCTTCGTTTTACTACTTATTTAACCAAAATTTTTACTTTTATTTATTTTTACTTTTTATTTTTACTATTTCGTATCGTGTGTTTTAAAATCAAAGTTCGTGGTAACATCAAAGTTCGTGGTAACACCAAGTGCTTATTCTCACTCATTAGCCCTAGTGAGCTACATGACCTCATTTTCGCCTTTTACAATTTCCTATTCATTTAATGATTATATCGCAAGTTTAGAAGATTTTCAAGTGTTTCAAAAGACATAGGACTCTTAAATTCACAAATCGATGTTGCTTTTACTATGTTCGAACTTTATTTATTGCCAAAAACTACAAAAACTTCCTTTTTCGAACTCTGACTCCTCGACCAATCTAAATGCCGGACGCTGATCACGTGTTTCTGCTCTTCTTGACTCACGCAGAAGCTTAGACTTTCATTTCGCTTCTCGTCACCATTTATGTATATAATCACCCATGCTATGACATGATATGCAATTTAGCAAAACTTATTTTATGAGTTCTCTCATTTATTGATCTCGCCTTCGGGCGCGGTGTATTTTTAAATACAGATCTTAAATTTTTAACTTTATGGCCTATGGTAAAATGATAATATACTGGTAAGAGCTCCTAGTAGCTAAAGCCAGCAGTAAAGATATGATCCAAGATCCACAGAACAGTACACATATCACGTTCTTCTAATTTTAAAACACATCATATAACGCAGGACCATACGAAAAATCTAGTAATTAACAAATTGTATGTATAATTTTTGGTAATAGGTATCTCAAACTGCAATTACAATTTTAAAAATTCACACTAACCTCAGATCGAACCCAGTTTTCATGTCAGATGCATTTAATGAAAATTAATTAAAATATTATTGGAATTTGGAGAACTAAGTTTCCTAAGTATTTGACAGTCGAACCTATATAAGCTGCATTTATTGTTTTAGAATTAATAAACAGTTCTTACAAATTTTCTTAAAAAGTAATCAGATGTAAATGCTAATGTTGATCGGTATCAATGAACAAGAATGTCATGCATTTTTTTAGAAAATGAAAAGAAATATTTTTGAGATTTCCTGCGCAAGTAATCCCCAGTTTTAATATTTGGTACTAATCTACACATGTTTGATGTAATTTAGAAGACTCAACTAAATACGGAAAAATGGACTGTGAAAAACGTGATCTGCATTTCATGACTACATGTTTACTCTTAAATTTTTGGACTTAATTCATCATTATACAAGCTACAATATAGGTAAAGCAAAATTACGATTGTAAGATATGCTAGCAATGATTGTAATGCAAAGTCATGTAAATAATCAAATCTGTAACTTCACATCTTTTAATAAGATTTATATCAGAGTTTGTAAAAAATTACACATTTTCGTTTTTTAATGGCAATAAAATGATGTTAAAGTGGACTCGAAACCAGTAAAACCTTAAATTTCTCAAAATTCTTGCCATGCTAATTAAATCACAATAATGATAATTAACTGAAGGAAAAATGTATTCACTGGCGTCTTAAGATTGCTTCGACGGCCCCTAGTTTTCCAGACCACTGGATTATATATACGATTAGTGCTACTCGTACTATTAAATACTAATTCTTAATAGATTTTCAGTCTAGAATATCGTTGCTACTATGCTGAATCATCAGCTGGGAAAACACGTTCATTTTGTTAACCTGAGATAGCGCAAACAGCGTGGTAACCTTATTTGCAAAGTAATTTGTGTTTCATATTGGTGACCATACGACTTTCGTGAGTCCCACAGAAAATTTTAAAGGACAGCAACGTTGGGCGACAGGACTGAGGGTCTGCCACCTCTCTTCCACTACCAACTTTTCCTTGACAGAATTTTAAGCTCGCCGCATAATTAAAGCGCACATGCTAAGCAAGCAGCCCATGCTTTCTGCGGGATTCGAAAACGGGCACTCGGGTGCGGCAGCCAGCGTCGCTAGCTACTATCCCAGTTGGGGTGTGATAAAAATAAAAAGATCAAGGTCAGGCCGGTTTCTTATATAATTAAATATGTATAACTCATCTGACCCAAAATTTGGGCATGCGCAAAGAAGGATATAGCACTTCAAAATGCAACTGTTAGTGAAACGTTTGAAATGTTATTTTCTCTCTTGATTTTGTTTCACTTGAGGGATGTGCTGGTGTTGGTGTTGGTGTATTTAATTACGGCAAAGCACACTAGGGCTATCTGCCAAAGGGGAGGGATGCCTTTCGTGGAGGACTTTCTAAGGGAAACTGGCTCGTATACACGTTACACATGGGGAAAACCACGAAAACACCCATGCAGCCAGCCCGTTCGCGCGATTCGAACCTCGGACCGAACTACCAGTGTTCAGCGACTTTACCGCTCGGCCGCTGGTGGGCCCTGTTGAGTGATGTGCATTTACGTATATTCTTGAAAATGCATTCCTACACAATCATTCTAGAATTTCTTTAAAATTCCCTCAATTTTACATCAAGATATTTTAGAAGAAAAAATTAAAGTACGGAAACAAACAGTAGAAAAAAAAAAAAAAAAAAAAAACTATAATTTATTCCAAAGACCCCGCTCTTCCGAAAATAGACAACGCAGTTTCATTTAAAAAACTGTGAAAAATACTAATGGCATAGTTTGTAATCATAAGCTACATATACTGCAACTAGTAAGTTAAAATTTGGGGATGAATTTTTCATAAATTACAATCTTAATCGGTAAATGAAATTAAAAAAAAGAAATCCATGGCAGCATCGAAACGAAACCTCTTTCCATGTCAGATGCATTTCATGAAGAAATTAAAAATTTGAAAAGTAAAATTTCCGAATTGTTTGAGAGCCCAACCTGCATAAGGTGTATTCATTTGTTTAAAAGTTGCAAATTTTCTTAAAAACGTTCTCAGAGATAAGCGTTAACATTGATTGGTAGCAATGACCGAGAATACTAATCAATTTTAATTGGTATTACTTTTATATTAATCTCTACAAGTCTGGCATAATTTACATGACTCAACTGGGTACAGAGAATGGATTGCCACTGTGGAAAAAATTAATCTTCATATTCTTACAGGATGATTTTCTTAAATTTAATTATTAAATTAACATGTCTGTAATTAATGTGTGCTCTGGTTTAATGACCGAAGTTCCCTGATAATTCAGTCATCATTATACAAGCTGCAATTCAAGTAAAATATAATTCTGAAAATAAAGTTTTCTAAGAACGATTGTAATGTTAAGTCATATAAATAATCAAATCTATATATTTCGATCTTTTAATAAAATTTATATCACACTTTATGGATTTTCAGAGGTGTTAATCATGTTCGATTTTAAGGGCGATCAAGTAACATAAAACTTGGCTCAAACCAAGAGCCTCTAGGCAGCAGTTCCAGAATGCCTGCATTCCAGCGATTATCATAGTATGATAAGTTTGTTTCTTTGATTATTTGCCAGGACAAATACGCAACTTCGTGTACTATTGCAGCACCGCAAAAGTTAAACAATAGGACATTTTTCCTTGTAATGGGGGACCCCTTAGAAGCCGTGGGGTAAAAATGTTGAACATTGGTAGTTTGGTCCGGGTCGAATCACAAGAAGAAAAAGGAAAGATTTTCGTGAAGTTAAAAATGTAGAGAATTTACTGACAGAACCATTTTAATTTTTTTAACACGTTAGACATACAAAACGTTTTAACTATCGAAAGTTTATCAAAAAGTTTTTACTGGTATTTAAAAACTTAATGGATAAAACTTCATGTTGGTCTTTAGATAAGCATATCTGAATGAAACATAATTCAACATTTTGAAGCCTCAATCAATTTTGTTTTTTGAAAAAATTTAAAATTTACAAACTGTTATTTTTTTATTCACTTTAAGAATGAGCATTTATGCTTAATATTGGGACTATATCTCTAAATAAGGATTTAAGAATTAATTTCAAATTCTGCGAAGTTTACATCAAGAGTTGAATCATTTTCAAATACGCTCGAAACCAAATTCTCAATTACGTTCTGATAAACTTGGGATCGGCAAGCAGAAGAAACAATGTAACACCAGCATTACGGAGTTTTCCGTATACATATTGCTACGATCAGCCATCATTTTGGCCATTGCTCCGAATAGAAGCTCGTGTTTTGCTCATATTATGCAAATTTAATGCTCATAATGATACATTTTACTTGTAGTAGAGAAAGTAAATTGAATAATTACATGAAACGAAAGTTAATGCAACAAATCGATGGATAATTTAATTTAAGAAAGAGCTAAAAGAGAAAAAAATCACTCTAGAAAAAAGCGGAACTTCCTTTTTATAGCGAGGGTAACTCTGCACTTCTGGTGCTCCCTTGGCTGAGTTCTTGGTAATGAGACTGTTAAATGACCAATAGGTTCGACTGAAGTGCCAAAGTGCCTGGTAGATAAGGTAAGCGTCTTTTGAAATTTTGTAGAACATGAAAAAATTATTCATAAGATGATTACTAGAATAACAACTTTACTAATGAAATTCAGTTATTTACTTCATTGTCTCATCCATTTCATTTCACTTCATA
The DNA here is from genome assembly GCF_044657685.1 of Stegodyphus dumicola. Lineage (NCBI taxonomy): Eukaryota > Metazoa > Arthropoda > Arachnida > Araneae > Eresidae > Stegodyphus > Stegodyphus dumicola. The sequence continues at coordinate 259,300,962 of NC_140771.1, read as the reverse complement.
GGAGTTGCAAAAACATTTTTAAAAAAAGGTTTTTGAAAAACTAGCTTGCATGGGAATTCTATGGCTGTTAACACTTTTCTAAGCATCTGCGTTTAAACTGATTTAAGCGACTGTGAAATTAAGGATAATTTGATATAAGGTTTTAATAGGTTAATTATCAATCTCATTTTGAATGAAGAAGTACCATTTTACCAATTGTGTCGCTTTAGTTAAAGACTATAGATTCGGCCAATTCTAAAAAAAAAATCTTTAAAACCATATTGAAGTGTAGAAAAACTGTTCCGAGAAACAACCTCGAAAATTTCTCTTAAGCAAAATTATTGAGAGATTGTTTCGGAGTTTTTCGCAAATATCAGGACGATTCCTGACATTTCGCGTATACAATTTTTTTCGAGTTACAAAATAAATTCACAAATTTTAAATATAAACATTTACATTTACATTTACATATTAAACATTTACATTATTTATTTAACAAAAGTTAAAGAGCCAAAAAAGATGCTATATATTTGATATTATTAAAAAAATTAGCGATTTTTTCCCCTGGAGCAAATTGAAAAAAAAAAAAAAAAACCCTATTTACAAAAAAAACAATATTACATGGTTGGTATGATTGTTAATACATTGTATGGCTCCCAGACGATGCACTACAGTCCGTACAACGTCTAGGCATGCTGAGTATCAAATTATCGATCTGATCTTAGGGGATATTACACCACTCAAAAAGAAATGCTCTCCGAAGTTCCGGTAGACATGTAGGAGGAGGCTAACGGGCTGCAACTCGTCGGCCAAGCATGTCCCATACGTGCTCTACTGGATTCAAGTTCGGTGAGAATGCTGGCCAGTCCATACGGGTGATATCCTCCGACTGAAGGCATTCGCTTACGATTTTTGCACGGTGAGGACGAGCGTTGTCATCCATAAACACAAACTGTGCGCCCATGGCCCCCGAAACAAACGAACATGTTGTTTCAGAATGACGTCCCGATAGATTTGGCTTGTCATGGTTCCAATCTGAACATGCAGGTCAGTTCTGGAACCCAGAATAATTGCACCCCAAACGAGCACTCCTGCGCCACCGTAACGGTGTCGTTCAATGATGTTTTCTTGGTGGTAACGGGTACCTGGAGCTCTCCGTATGAAAGTCCGGCGAGAAGCAGACTGCAAGCTAAACCTGGACTCGTCGGAAAACATCACACAAAACCACTGTTGCGGTGTCCACAATGCATGCTCTCTACTCCAGAATAACCGCAGGGGACAGTGAGTTGCAGTAAGTGGAACGCATCTGACAGGTCTACGAGCATATAGACCAATCTGCCCTAAGCTTCTGTACACGGTCTGCCTTGAAATTGTCGTACCAGTCGCTGAAGAGAGCTAACGAGACAGGACTGAGGCTGTGCTCCGCCTGCTTCTTTCGGCAGTACCTGCCAAATACCGGTCCTTATTCGGCGTTGTAACTCTGGGGCGACCTGTGCTGTAACGTCTACTCACATTACCATCATCTTGGAATCGTTGCCAAAGCCTGGAGATGACACTATGGGCAATTCCAAGTTCGTCTGATACTTCCAGTTGGGTACGCCCACATTCCAGACGGCCGATAATTCTACCACGTAAAAAATCATCCAAATGCGTCCTTTGTGTTATGACTATTGGATTATTGCACTGAAATGCTTATAAAGCGCCTGCGAACAATTTTGCTTCTTTGCCGGTATTCCTTATATATCACTCTGTTACACTCTCGTCATTATGACGTACCATCGGTGTCATCTGGTTACTTTCAGAAATTTGCATATGATTCTTGAAGGTGTGTGTAGTGATTTTACAGGTGATATATTTATTTTAGAGTTCGATTTCCGCGTGACACAATTATCCTTAATTTATGGACATGAGTATAGTTACCCGAAGTGGACGTCGTGTTAATTTTCCTAAAAACTAATTACTGGAAAAATGATTAAAGTTTTCTCTTGTAATTTTCTGCAAATGTTACAATGTATAAATACTTGATTAATGTTTTTTTTTTTTTTTTTTTTTTTTTTTCATACGCATTGAGAGTTACATAAAATGCTTATCAACTTTTCATTACTTTTGTTTAACTAAATTATGCATTGTATGGGTATATATTCCAATCAGAATTGTAAATGTATTATTACTATTCATATATTTGTATTTCTTTTTGCACGTACAATTTTAAAGTATAACTGTTATTCGAATGTTATTCTTAACTATAACTATTACTATTATTAACTATAACTATTCTTAACTATATTCTATAACTGTTATTCTTAAATAGGAAATTTACAGCCAACCGCTTTTGTGTCGTGACTGTGTCACTGCGGGGGATACTCTGTGGCAATCTGATTTTCAACTGCATGCACAACCAATCCACGTCATGTGGTTTATGTAAAAACTGCTACGCGGCCGTGAACTAGCTCACTTCGCCCTTAGCTGGAGCATAGGATGTTTGAATTTTAGTTTAGTAGATTTTGTTATTTCGTTCTGTTATTTCAGTTGTGTTTAAAGTTATAGTGTGTGTGAATAAGGGTTATGTTTAAGGAAAAGGAGTCATGTGAATTCAAGAATATACACGAAGCCATAACCTCTACACCACTATAATGGAAACTACGAATTTTTAATTAATTCAAAAAGTGGAATGCACTGGTAATTTAATTTAAAGTTAAATAGTATTCTGCATTATTTTCTGTATGAAAATTATAAGATCATAAATCAAATTTACAAATTATAAATATTCCGCAAAGAAAAGTTCGGTAAGTAATAAATTTCACAAATGAAAAAAATTGAAAAACCTTTTGTTACTTTAATTCTCTTCCGATTGCACTGTTCACTGCAGCAGGGTTTGCAAAGTTGTACTGTCTTGTTCAGATGATTTTTGCAGGTAAACATAGAACACTTTATGGTAGTGTAATTATTCTTCATTCTCACACTCAGCGCGGCGTCCTTTCATTTTTTTTTTTTTCAGGTGGTTCCTCGTCCCTTTCGGCCGTCTTGTCCGCTTCTGTTGTTACCAGCCTTCTAATAATAGCTTTGGAATGCGACAGGAGAGTAGCATTTTCAGACGATTCTGAAGATATGGTTTCATCAAAGATGTAGCTAGATTTTTCAAAAAATATCTTCTAAACTTGATGGTTGCATCAGGTTTGGAGAAGTTCACGAGCACTTGCGAATTTATGCCCGTTACGTTTAGCAGTGCAAAAAATATTGCCGGTGTCCACGTCTTGGGTTTTCGAGTGACAGTGAAATTACTACGAAGTTGGTCTACGGTATCAACTCCACCTTTATATTTGTTATAATTCAGGATTATTTTAGGTTTATTCGTTTCCTGGTCAATTTTGTCATCATCGTGTAAAGTACTGAGCAGTATTACACACTTATTTTTTTTTCGTTGCATATGAAACAATTGTCATATCCTTTTGAAATCCAAACAGTGAACTGCCGACTTCTCTTGTTTTAGATGGCTGGAATTTATTTGGATTTTCTTTTTTGTTTTTTTTTTCAGCGTGCCCACAAGTGTTATACCTTTGGTAAGAAGATATTGAGCTAGCGGGTAGCTTGTATACCAATTACTGGTCGTCAGGTTACGGTTGGCACCTTCGTACGCACCAATTAGCCTTTTGACAATGTCAATACGTGAATTAGAAGCCTCGTAAGGTCCTGGGGGTTGATTGCCACAGTAAATTTCAAGCTTCAATGTATAAAACGTTCGTTAGTCAACAACTGGAAAAGTTTTCAGACCGTACTTTGCGGGCTTGTTGGGTATGAATTGAATAAAAGAGCATCTTCCGCGAAAGGTTCCAACTTCTCATCGATTGTGAGTTCGTCACCTGGTGTATAAAAGTTTTGACAGTTCTGATTGAAAGATTCAAAAAATTCTCTTAGTGCAGTAAGCTTATCACTTTTTCTTCATATACATTGTGCCTTTATCGTCGAATCTAATAGCAGCACACAGGTTTCTGAATCGCTTGAGACCCATGACTCCTTGCAAAATTTCAATTCGAGTACCGTCTTTTGCCAATGCTTCCTCCAAATTGAGTTTTGACATTTTTTTGCACCCTAATAAGAATAAAATTCCTAAAAAGGTCAAAATTTCTGCTCTATTAGTATCATACATGCTTCTCTTTGAAATATTTTGGAGATCATCTGCAGTTCTGTTACATTTGAGATAAATATTTATATTGTACGATAGCATCAATCATATTTGTATTTATGATTTTCTGGAAAGCAGAAAGCTCATCAATTATATCGTCACAAGTTTGGGCACTTGGACATATTTTTTTCATTAAATTTTATCGAGGCGTTCTGGCGAATTTGCTCTGGAGGGAAACTTTATTCCACTTATAAGTTTCCTTTCCTTCTTTCAGAAATTTTCCTCCAACTTTCTTCTTTTTGTAAACTGATTTTACAAAAAAGTCCTCATATTTTAAATCACTCATGTCATTTTCAACATCACTAAAATCGTCATTTGTTGGGGAAACATCATTTGAGGAAGGAAAATGAGGATGTTTAGAAACATTTCCCTCAATTTCTGAGCCACTCTTATGATCAGAAATAACAGATACTTCAGATTCCTCGACATCACATGCGTTATCTAAATCTTCATCAACCGAGACTTCTTCTAAAACGCGCAAATAATCTTCAGGAGGTACAATATTCTTTCTGCACATACTTGGAGGAGCGGCGTACTGCGTTCGCCTACGCGACATGTTCATAATAACTGCTTTCGGAAGGAAGGCGAAAACCAGACAGAGCAGAAATACCAGGTGCATTGCACTCATGAAATATTTCTAGCAGGGTAGAGGAAGGGAGGAAGCTCAGGAAGGGGTTGTCTAAAAATTACAGCCCAAAAGATGGCATTGGCGTACACTGTACGCCGGCTCCTCCAATGCAGGGATAAGGTCTGTGGTAAATACGCAATGACGAATGTCTGCTTAGGAAATATGCTGAACATAGAATAACTGTTGAATCTGTTCGAATCCAGACGTTAGAGCGCATGATACTGAAGTTTACGTTACGCTATTTAAAATCGGCAAAAGGATGAAGGGTAATTTTTCAAGAGAAGTGATCCATTAATTGGGGTTTCTTGAGAAAAGTCCAGCACCGCTACACAGAAAAATATTACAGATATCTCAGCGGCCGGATGGGGGACAGTAATACGATTGGAGAGAGCATTAGTTTCTCAATAGTTAGTTTAGCCTGGTTTGGAGTACTGAGATGTCTCCATCTTAGCTTCACCTGTTACATATGCTATGCATTGCGTTGAGATTAACATTCTTCGTTGTTTGAAGTGTCACTACTGATTGTACTCTGTGATATTGGGAAGAGTAGTACGACTATTTTTCTGAAAAATTCCAGAATTGTAAAATGTTTTTTTTTTTTTTTTTTTTTTTTTTTTTTTGTTTTGTTAAATAAATTTGATCAAGCTATCATCATTTCTGTGTGCAAAGCTATATGTTTAAGGTCTTCATATATTAAAATAATTTGCTATTTTTCTAAATTCATTTCATTATTGCTGCTTTTTATTACTGCGTTTATAACAACATCTGAACAAATGTATTTTTGCATCACATATAAACTTATAATTTATTTTGAATTAAAATAACAAGCGGAATTGCGATTATTGGAAGATAGAAAGCAACAAGAACGAGCGTAATATTCATAAATTTGCAGGAGTAGTTTCCAAAAATTCATTTGAACTTCTGAGTGTGCAGGACAAGTTCTTCTGCATTTATGACAGCACGTTAAATTACCTTATATAAATCTCAGGGCAAAATTTGGTCTTCTGAGTGTGTGCTCACAAAAACTTTAGTATTTCGAATTTTATTTCCACAATGGCTCTTATCATAGCAAATAAAATAGAAGCTTAAAATTGTAATTCTTAAATTACCTTAAATAAGTCTCAGGGAAAGATTAATTTTTCTCTGTGTATGTATGTGTATTTTTGCAAATCTCTGCATATTGAATCGTAGTTCCAAAACATTTCTCATAAAAGCAAAGAAAAAGTTAATTAATTAGAGCTGTTCGCCCTTAGCAAATAGATAGCGCTCTCATCGCGCCAAAACGGTTCAGTTAGTTCTTGTAGTTCAACATGTTCATATGCATATCTTGCAAAGTCAAAAGGACAAGAACCTTGTAATACCATCCTTGAATATATATATCATTATGTCCACATAGTGTTGTGTATTGTGCTTATCATCGTAATAAATGTTGCGTGTTAAAATTGTTAATTAAACTCCTTGGAAACAATCGACCGCATGTAACCCCAGACCTCTGGGAAACTTTGAGGTACATCATGACCATTCATTGTCTGGAGCAACAACAGTGAGGACCTTGCCAGCTAGAATTTGGTCGGTAAGGTTTTGAATTATTTATTTTTTGGTATCGAACTCTGAAACCAAACATAACGGATAACCTAGGAAAAACGAAAACGAAACGTGCTATTGCGCGTAGTAAAGTTAGTACACTTTTAAATAAACTTGAGAAACTATTATCGGCAGAATGAAACAAAGAGCATATAGGAGTTTTATATTCATCACGTGAGTTTTTAATCGAATACCATGAGAAACGTAAACCTTGACTCAAAGATCGATGATTTAATAACTGATGAAAACGAATATGATAACGAACTACTTGCATGTGATGAATATGATGAAAAAATAATAACGTGTAAAGCTAAGATTACTGATAAAATACAGAAACTTAATAGTGAAGTCGATGAAAGAAGTGTACGTGCAACTAGTAAAGCTATTAGTAGTACTCTGAACGATAACAATGTTGTTGAAAGTAGTGCTTCAGTAAAGTTACCTAAATTGAACATAGAAAAATTTTCTAGTGTTCCCAGTAAGTAGCTGAATTTTTTAATTCAAATGAGAATGCAATTTACTCTAATCCCGATCTATTCAAAATAGACAAGTTTACATATCTGAGAAGTTTATTATCTTGTTCTGCGTGTAAATGTGTAGCGAGTTAGAAATTTACTGAACAAAATTGTGATATACATATCAAAAGTTTAGAAGAAAGATATGCAAATGTTCTTGCAATTAGAACTTAAAAGCTGTTCAAAGGTTTTTGAGTTAACAATACTCCAAAAATAAGCGTTTCAATCGGAATGAATTATTTCTGGTCTGTACAAACAGACCTAAAGAGAAAAATATCGGATGAATTATTCCTAATTCCGACATTGCTTGAAGAAACGATTTGGGGACAAAAAGGATTTGTGGACAAAAATATTCATCACGTGTTGATAAACACGTGTCAAGTATTAATACTTGTTATACTTTATTTAGAGAAGTAGATACTAACTCAGCAATTCTGCTCTACATTCAGTCGTTTTGGTGTCTAGAGGAAATTTTTCACGAGAGACAGCACTCCTTATCGCGGTAAGATTTAGAGGTTATTGAACTGTTTAAAAAGAACTTCTGTTGCGAGAATGGAAAATACACTGTTAAGTTATTATTTAACGAAAGAAAATTGGAGCTTAATAATAATTTCCTAATTATTATTGCTGAGCAATAATAATTATATTGCTGAGCAGAGGTTTTTAAAGCTTCAAAACAAACGGAAACATAATGAATGGTTATTTAGTTATTACAAGAAATTAATTAATGAACAATGAGACAGGAATCATTGAAAAAGGAACTAATGGCTCTTAATTGCGAACTTTGAGAGGATTAGCTGTATTGCTCCTCATAGTCCCGTAATTCGCCTTTGAGAAGGCAAATACTACACTGGGTATGGACTATGGCTGTTCGATAAAGAGAAGGGTGCAAAATCTCTAAACGAGCGTCTAATCCAAGGACCTAGCTTGTATAGCAATTTATTAGATATCATTCTAAAATTCCGGTTACACAAGCTAGCTTTTGGGGCAGATATATGAAAGGTGAGCTTCATTCTATTTTGTTTGATGAAGAATCGAAAAATAATTTAAAATTTATTTGGTTGCTTTCCTGCTTGCTGCAACTATTAAAAATCGTATAAAAAAATATAAAGAGGACCATAGTGATGTTGTAGGAATGTAAGATACATTTTTGTATGTAGACGACCTTCTGCATGGGGTCGAAAATAACGATAAAGCATTTTAGCTGTCGACCATTTCGGTGAATATTGTGAGAGATGCATACGTGCATCTTATTAAAATAAAAAGCAATTCTAGATTTTAAGAGAAGTATGGATCAAGAACGGAATCGATATCGAGGAAAATATATTAAATAAAAACCCGTCAAACGTAGAGATCAAGTACAGATCTACGTTCTAGGAAGTACATATCAAGACAATTCAAATTTAGACGTAATACAATTCAGGGAATTGCTAAATGAACATACAATAACAAAAAAAAAAAATCTCTTTTTGCAAACTGTAGCCATAAGTTATGATACAATTGGACTAATTCCTGCATACGTAATCAGAGCTAAGTTTATGATTCAAAAATTATGAGAATTTGGTTGTGATCGGATATCCAAAGATTTGATGAGTTAAGAAGGAAGTTTTTGACATAGTATTCTGAAATCGACGGTATTGTTAACAGTAATATTCCTAGAAGATAATTTTTGTGGGGTTCAGAAATTAATGCAGGAGATATGATCTTAATTGTTTTCCCCGATGGATTCCCGATTAAGGATATTCTACAATAGCGTATCTTCAAAATACCACTTACACTTTCTTGCTTGGAACTGACTGACCTATTGCTGCAAGAAAATCTGACTGTCTGAAAACGGTCTTCAATATCAAGAAATGCAATATTTATTACTTTAGTGACTTTTAAATAGTGCTGTACTGGATAAAGGGTCCTACGAATATATGGAATACTTTCGTAACAAATCGTGTTAGAGAGATACAGAGTTTAATCTTTCCTTTTAAATGGCAATTTTGAAAAGAACTGAAAATCTTGCAAATGTTCTATTACGAAGTGCAAATTTGAGAGATCTTATTGAAAATTAATTTTTGTTTCACGGTCAACCTCGGCTAAGACAAAGTAACTTCAGTAATCAAAGAATTGAAACAATTTTCAGATCCTGAAGTAAAGAAACTTTCTCTTGAATAACAGCGAAAGACTGTGGTGTGCGTTGCATCCAATAATCAAAATGAAACTTGATCTTCTTAGTTTTCATTCTAGAATAAACTCAAACATGTAACTACATGGTAATTAAGGTTCGAAAACAATAGTAAAACTACATCTTTAAAACATAAGGGTTTTTAAGAATCCAAGAGCCGGATAAGGCAAGCAATTTGATTTTTATATTTATACGAAATTCCGAACTTATTAACTTCCGAGAAAAAATTAAACTTTTGAAAGCAGAGAAGAAATTCAATCTCAGCAGTAAAATCCTGTCCTTAATACAGAAAAAATCCAATTCGGATCTTTCAGAAAAAGTGTCCAATGATTCTTTAATCAATATAAGGTTACTGGACTGACCGGTCAGACAATTTCACGAATTGAACCCACATGGAGGAGCTACATGAAAAGTATCAGTTCTGCGACAAAAATATTCGTTAATTAACGGCCGCGAAATTGTAAGAAAAGTAATTTGGAAATGTATAAAGTTTGTTTAAAAAACGAACAACTACCGCCTGTCAGATAAGTGCTACGTTTATATTTACATGTAATTCACCACAAAAGCTATTTTTCTAGAAGTATCAGCGATCTAACAACAGAGGCATTTAAAACGTCTTCTCAAGGAATTTGTGTGACGCACAGGAAAACCCAAGAAAACCTTTTCAGATAGAGTAATCAACTTTATTGGCGCTGACCTTGAATTGAAAAGATACCTGACTAATCTTTCTTCTGAGGAAGCATTTCAAAACTACCTGTCGTTTTTTGCTTTACTGTTATTAATCCAGTATTTTGTTTTAAATTTAATGTATGGATTAACTGTGTTAGATTTATCGTGATTTAGCAGTTTCATTAAGTTTTAATATTTGTCTTGCACTCTGAAGAATTGTGAGTACACTTTACGTGTAATTTGTTGTGCAAAATTTAGTATTGCTATCTGAATTTAAATTTGTTGTATATGTGCTTGTTATTCTACGAGATTCCAGTTGCTGAACACTTTGCTATACATGTTTGAACCTAAATTAAAATGTTTTTGATATTAATATTATGTTGAACCAATTGTTCATCATGGCGGAGTTTGTTCTGCTCTCAGTAAATAGATGGCGCTATAATCGCGTGCCAGAATAAAATGGATAAGTTAAGCCTTGTACCCCACTATGTGTACAGACGCACATCTCGCAGCGTAAATCAGCGCAAATCTTCAAATGTATCAATCTTCCGTCCATATAATACCTTCCTAAAAATGCCCCGTAGAAACCCATAAAATGTTTTTACGGGGAATTGGCCTACGGGTACCCATACAGCTCTGCGGGTACCCGTAGGCCAAATCCCCGTAAAAACCCATAGAAAGAAACCCGTACGGTTGTACGGGTACCCGTAGTTTTACTCGCCAAGCTCGCGGCTCATCGAGGATGAACCGAGCCGTAAGCGTGATATTTTGTAAACGTGGTTTTTAGTGATGTAAATTCAAGTTAGCAGACAATGGTAGTAAAAATTCACAGATAATAAGTATGTAGATATAAAACTAACAGGTTAAACGTGATATACGAAAATAAATTTGTATTAAATTCAAGTTAGCACAGAAAACAATGTATTAAAAAAACATAACGGGAAGTAAAAATCCATTTAAAAAATAGCAATTAGTATTCTTATACTTACGTTTACAATATACTTATATGTATTTTCTCTAATTCATATAGAATACTAATATTTCTATTACAACTGTCTTTTTTCATTATTAAGTACTTTGCCTGTTGATTGATGTGTTTCGGTAAGAGCCATGCCCATGTAATAAATTAATGAATGCTTGACCTTTAATATATCCATTTTACATAGTTTTAAGTTTTTTTTTTTTTTTTTTCAAGTTACTTGCATACAGCTTAAAGCATTTTACGTTGAAACAAATACCTATCCTTTTTCATAATATATTTCACAATACAAATAACCATCAACAATAATCAAATTTTCTTCAGTAGCATTTTTAATAAAACTAGAACTTTATACATTTTAAAATTATTATAGGGGTTGGAAACCTTATGGTTCTGCTTGCTTACAGCTGTTAATAATTAAGAACATAACGTGAACAGCCATGTTACAAATGAGCATTCACCCCTCCCGCCATAATTTCTTCCTTTGATCCCGAACTGATGACCCGAGAACCGGCATCTTTCGATGAAAACTTCTTTAATTATGCGAAAATATTTCTATCTATTCGTTGTTAAAAAATTCAAAAAAAAAATAATAATAAATAAGAGAAAAATAATATAAATCTCCAAATGCGAACAACGACAACCTTCGCATAAGCGAATAGGATGAATTTGCTAGGTTACCAGGTTTGAACTATTATCGCCAAAGTTGGCGATGTTTACATTTACCGGGTTCTCTGCGGAAGTGCTTCTCAGTCTTTAAGCACATTGTTTTCCAGGTTAAAAGTAAAGATGGAAAATGAATTTCACGCACAGAAACTCCATTTCACAACTAGTCAGTTATCACCAACGTTCTCTCAAACATTTGACACGATTACACGTGCATGGCTTTAGTGGTATATTCATGGTCAGTGCTGGTATTTTATTATTTATTACTAATTTTTAAACAGTAAAACATAGTAAAATTTGTAATACAGTAAATAATATATTGCATTACTACAACCACGAAGAAAATAACACCACCATCGCACAACAATAACTAGAGCGGCGCCATATTGCTTGTTTGGGAAACTTCTGAGAACGGGGAGGGAGCAGGAATTTTTTTTTCTCACGTCAGCGTTAACCGGGAGAAAAGTTTTGCGATTGTGAATGAACTTGTTCGCGTTAAAGAGATGTTGGTTGATACCGGTGTTTATTTGTAATATCAAAAATGTAAGTGCTTATGTGTGTGTATTCAGAGAACCAACTCATAGCAAAAACCACCTCCCTAAGACGACCGCCTCTGAAAGAAACCAGTATTTCTGAAAACATAAGTATAATTTGGTATTGAATATTCCCTCTGTAAGGCGACCATTCACAAAGAAAATTCTGCTAGTTTGGCTGGTCGCCTTAGAGAGCTTCATTCCATAGATGCAATCTCCCTAAGACGACCACCTCTAAAAGATAACCGTATCTCTGAGAACGTGAGTATATATTTGGTATTGAACATCACCTCTCTAAGGCGACCACTTTCAAAGATGAATTTTTATTTGCGGCTGGTCGCCTTAGAGATACCTCGTTGTGTGTGGTGTATATGATTACTGTTATTGTTTCCGAAAAAAAAAATTAAATCAAATAAATAAGCATATTTCGTAAAAACCCTCTCTAAAACGACCACCTGCGTTTCCAGGTTACTCTGATGGTCTTAAAGAGATCATATTTTCATTCTGTTAATTTTATTGTTTACAAGAAGTCTATTAACGTCAGATAAAAAAATAGCATAAACCTATATAAACCAACAGAAGATTTATTATTATATTGATACCAGTAAGAAAACCAGTAAAAGTCAATATAAACCTATACAAACCAGTACAAAGTTTTGCCATTGAAAAAAAAAATGTTGGTTGTATGGGTCTCAAGTGATACCAGTAAGAAAAACCCACAGAGATCAATAGAAACCAGTAAAAGTCAGTAGAGACCATCAAACATTCTATAAGTACCAGTAGAAAGTTTTACTGGTTTCTATGGGTCATTTTGAAACCATTAAGAAAAACCCACAGAGACCAACAGTAACCAGTCAATAAAAACCCATAAAAAGTTTTAGTGGTTTCTATGGGGCATTTTTAGCAGGGTACTCTGTTGTGTTTGTCATCGTAATAAGTATTACACGTAAAGGTTGGGAACTAAGTACCTGAAATTTTATCAACACAGTACCGCCTGTAGCCAACCCCTACACTTTGAGGTAGGCCACTCTCTCTCAATATTCTTTCAAGTAAAATCCTAGGAGAGCCCAAGCCTGTGGCGACAAACTGGGAAAGTGCAGAATCACCCACTGCTTCGCGAGTTTCTCAAACTCGCCAACTTGGAAACAAGTTAAAAAATTGCACAAACTCGGTATCCATGTACACATCGACCTATTTTCACTTTAAAAAAATTCCAGAATTGCATAAACTTGGCATTTCACACTCCCTTCCTTGACTTTGCCCATGTACACATCGATACGCGCCATATAAATGGGCGTTCCAAGGGTGTGGGCACTGCTAGGATCCAACCTTCTTTTATTCTTCTAATTTTAAATTTTAGCTTTTACATATGTGATATGTAAGATGGACAACATATATTTTAATTATCAATATTTAATGAAAGTGAAGCAAGCTTACATTGTTTGGTAAATACAAAACTGCGTAAACGTTTTCGTTAAGTCACTATATGCATTTTTAATTTGGCTGATTGGAGCTTGAAATAGAAATTATCGAAACAATCTTTCATTCAAAAAAGTAGTGGATTTAAAATCAAAATAATCCAATACATAAAATGAATAACTGCAAATTACTGGTCACCACTATTTTATTCTCGTCTTGTGGTATTAAAATTCGGAAACATGGAGCTAAAAATCAGGATTTTCTATGTTTTTTTCAGCTTCTAAACGAAACTGCATTGCCTTTTATAGGCAAAGCGGTGGTTGTAGGGCATTTGTTAGAATCAGTTAATAGTTTATGTCAGGTGTATTGGAACCTATCATATTTTCTTTTTGATCGAAGTTTGAATCGATCTCGAATTTTTTTTTTATCGAATTTAAAAGAAAGTTCGTTTAGCTAATGTTTAAATATTATAAATACTTCACCCTCTGAAAGCAGAAATTGGACACTCATTCATATAGTATACCTGCATATCTCTAATATCTTGTTTTGATGTTCCACAACCAGGTTAAATCAAAAATAACAAAGACTACATAAATTAGAAATAGTGACTCCTAAGACAAAATTCTTAATAATGGAATTTAAATGCCATTGAATTAAAACTAAAATGCATCTTTGGCATGGTCTTTCTCAAAGATATGGGGGTTGCTTTAAATCACCACATTTGGCTCTTTATCACAAAGTAAATTTATTTAAAGCCAAAAAAAAAAAAAAAATTGTCGCCCAGACGGTATAGTGGTTATGAAGCCTGACTGCGATACCGAAGGGTCTGGGTTCGAATCCCGGATAGTATAGATTGATTAATGAACTCTGTTACAATGTAACTGTTTACAATCTGCCATTTGAAAAAAATTCTCTTCACCTGTTATTACTGTATTTGGATCTCTGGGGCCCCGCACACAACATCCACACCAGTTTGCTGATTCTTTTAACCGACTTTGCTTGACAGAGTAATTACTAGAAAGATGATATACGAAGACTTATCAATCTAACGCACTGAGATCTTAACCTCAGCTCGGTTTTATAACTACGTTAGGTCAAAGAAAAGTTATGCGCCGTGGAAATGATGTTAAACTTAGGATGAGGCTTTTGCCCATGCGCCTGTCATCAAGTGACTTAAAAGCAAAAAATGCGCGATTTTCAAACATATGAGAATAAAGTAACTGAGCTCACCGAAGCGAGTAACAGAGTGATATCCACTCTGTATATGTAAACGTGTATAAATATATATATATATTTATATACTTTTAGTGAGGTCGATTGCAACCAAAATACGAGGTGCACATTTGCATGTTATAGCAGTCCTACATACAAAATTTCAACGTTCTGAGGCTACTCGTTTTTGAAATATGCGAGATACGGACGTACGCACAGACGCCACGAAAAATTCTCTGTAGAATTCATTTAAAATCAGTTTTATAATTTTTTTGGGAGTGGGGAGAAGCGTCCTTTATTCTGTCCTTACGTACAGATGTCACACAAAAACATCGTTAAATTGCATTCGATAGCGGTCAATATGGATATTTTCGTTGAAATATGAGGCATGAAATTTTTTGCGATTACAATACTTCCTTTGTATTTCGTACAAGGAAGTAAAAACGCTCAAATACAAAGTTCACTTGCGCTGAAACTTAATAAAGCACTAGAATATGGTGGAACTTAAAAATATATGCAAATGTATAAAGATTTACTATTAATATATAGCATTGTGCTGAACTGTCTTAGGACTTTTAAACGAATGCGCAATGGTACGATCGTACTCCGCTACACAGGTTACATGGCTTGGACATAAAGAGAGTTTGCAATTCTTTCAAAAAAATTACTATGCGAGGATGTAATGGTGATCTGGGAAAATGTCGAGAACATTAGGAATAATCTGCGTGCGCACAAACCAGGATGAATTCGTAAGATTTCTAAGTAGTGTATTTTGAAACATTGAAGTTTCTTCCGCTAGGATTTGGGTGCGGTGGCTCAAGCTGTTATAGCATAAAAGAGAATTGGACGAATCGTTGTTTTAAGGTAGCGAGTCCTTTTAACTTTGAGGTTAAACATTGATCTTCGTCCCAAGAGTCTGTATGATGCCATAAAAGCCGTATTAACCTTCTTTAAGGCATAATTAACTTGCTCTTTGAACGTTAGGTACTTATCTAGGATTACACACAAATATTTCGTAGAATTTACAACTGGGAGAATTTGGTTGCTAGTTTGCATATTAAGGTTTCAATTGGGTGGTTTGTCTTCTACCTTCTATATAAAATTATACTGCATTTACTTGCACTCGATTTGAATTTCCATAAGTGGCACCTGAGAGAGATTATATTTAGGCCAAGTTGTAAATTTTCTATTGTATGATTTGGATTAATTGATTTGGTCATTACAACTTGTCGTTGCATACATTGCAATCTTTCTGATGATATATTGCGGAAAATAATTTATATAGGTGTTAAAAAGAGTAGGCCCTTGAGGAACTCCAGCATATATAATTTTTCTACTTAATTAGTGCGTCTCCCACATGAACTTGGAATGTTCGACAATGCATATATGATTCCATAAATGTAATCATGGTGCGAGGAAGCCTGAAGATTGAAATTTTATATTAGAGTCCTTGATGCCATATTTGGTCAAAGAATTTCTCCACGTCAAGAAAGTAAGCTGTTATCTATTATTTTTAGTGAAAGTCTTCGCAATAGTCTCCATAACATTGACAATTTGTAGCGTTTTACAGTGACCATGCCTGAAGCAGAATGGATCGTTATTAATAATATCGTGATATACTGGAAATTCATTGTCTTTTAAGAAAAATCCTTTGGAGTATTTTTCCAATGCACGAAGCAAATTGATAAGTGATAACTGACCGGCAGCCTAGAATCTCTTCTGTGTTTTAAAAAGCAATATTCACAGCTTGCTTCCATTGAGCTGGGAAGTAAGCAAAAATTTAATTTTTTGCAATCAAACCAAAAACAAATCCGAGACCCTTAACGCCGGGATATCGGCAGTTCCAAATTTCGGAAATTTTCGGATTTTTTTATGATCAATTTAAACTTATACAAATGACGTGTAAGCATCGTAAAATAAAAATAGGTTTGGTTTGGTTTATTTAATTATGGCAAAGCACACGAGGGCTATCTGTCTAAGGGGAGGGATGCCTTCGTGGATGACTTTCTAAGGGAAACTGACTCGTATACACAAAACAAAATAGAAAAAAAGAAAGATTGTTAATGAAATAATGAAGCCTTTTATATCCGTAGAACAAGATATTCGAAAAAGAGGCTAACTATTTATTTGTTTCTTTTAATAAAAATTCTTTCAAATTAATTTGTTTAAACTGCTTTGAATTTCTGGGAGGATAACACATTGACTGATATGATTTCTTGTTCAGTTCAAAATTCTATTGTTTAAGCCCTTAAGCGACATTTCTATAGTTACCATTAACCTAGCAGCCGAAGTCTTCAATTTCAACAACCTTTTTGCCACTTTCTTTACTACCGGTTGCGATATTTTGCTGGACTTAAAAGCGCATTACAACTGTCTAATCTAGAATACTAGAATTATGACTGGGATTTTGCCACTGCAGTAGAAACCTTCTGATAGATTATATTCACTTACTATCACTTTTCAACATTTCTCCTTAAATTCCATTAATTAGGCCATTTATAGCAATATTGCTAAACAATTCCCAGTAATGGATAAGCGTGTCGTCATAACGTCTCCTTTGGTGGACGTAGGCCACGAGCCACGGTTTCCTGGCTGAAGCTTTATACCAAAGACACACTTATAAGAACTCGAGCTTCTAACGAGAACAGTGCTTCCCATCAATTTTTAAATTTATAATGCTAAATATTTTGCCTCTTATATGTTACAGAATAAATACGATCGAGCAGGGCTTAGATATAAATGTAAGTGCAACGATAATTTGATATCTTAAGTTTATTTCAAAATAAAAAGTGTGCATATTTAGTTTTTGTAAAATGTCAAGCTACATTCTTTATAGAGTTTTTTAATATGATGTATTCTAACCAGTTATAGAAAGAGAACAGCGAATATTGTTGACAGAGTATAAAGTAAGAAATGAATCTTCCACGGTCATTTTTCCTAGAAGCATCTATACACATTTTGTCCTTACAATAATAAAGGGGACGGTGCTGATTTGATCCACTATCAATCTAACGTACAGTATCTTGGCGCTATAATCTAAATCAATACTTATTTGATAATATAAAGCTAAATCAGTTTGAAATTAATTGGCACCGCGAAATAAAACTAGTTATTTCGCTGTAATGAACAAGAGCTACAGCTTCGAATTCAAATATTCAACCTTCTTGGATGCCCATATGAAAGACCTATCTAATTCAATTATGTATATATCTGTATCATGTGTCTTTACAAAACAAATGTTATAGTCTAAAGGTAGCTTTTAATTCCCAAATTCTTATTTGAAGAAAACAGTTGATGTATGACTGTTCATAATATGATGTAGGTCAAAAGTATTTAAACCACCCAAAACTCAAGAAACTGGTTATTCATTGTAGTGATGTGCACTACTAGGAGTTGTAACAATGTGACAATCTATCTAAATATATATATCTAGAAGTCCTTAATCAATTTACATGTGCTCAATATTTACTGGCTTGAATTGACAGTGGTAGTACATTGCTAATTAAACCCTAGTATCAAGAATAATTAAATATTTTACTTTCCCAATAACCCACATGCATGAGACTTACGGAGACAAATTTCTTTCTCTTAATTCTCTGGATCCAATATATAACACTTATCACACAACACACAAAAACATCAAAATATCATAACTTAGAATACAAAATGTGAGAACCTAAAAATGAAATAGTAGACCGATGCCGAAAACGAGACTATTCGAAGATAAATCACAATCTGGTCTCATCGTTCATATAAGCAGTTGGAATTTTCTCATATTCATTACGTGCAGTGCGTACATCCTTATTATACACTTGCAAGATCTTTTTTTCACTTTTCATTTTATTTAACACACTTAAAGCACCACGTGGAGACACACCGCTGATAATACACTTTTTTGAGTCGAACACCTCTTGATAATCTGCTTGAGATGTTTCAGAACGTTATTCACGGCAGCCGGACATATTGATTTTTAAACTAAATATCATCATCTACAGTTTGCAATCTTTTAGCTCTGCTTCTGCAATCTTTTTAAGCAAAAGAACGACGACACTCCATTTGCGAATATTCAGGCACGACGAGACTCCATTAGCGAGATATGCAGGGGCAAAGCCCCGCACATCGTGCGGCGTCGCTGATGACCAAGCGAGAGCAGGAAGGACACGGGCGAAGAATGGAAGAAACTGCGATACTGCTGTGTTGTTCTGGGTATATATTGCCGTGGCAATACTTCCCAGACATTCAAAGTAGAAAGTCCTAAGCAGTGTAAAAACCTGAATATTTTTCCTCTGAGGGGAAGATATGATGAATACGAGAGAATACGGTCCCTCATGTATGTATGCTCAACGCTGACTCAGGAGGGGAAAAAACCAGTCTGACCGGTGCTTATATACACACGTGCAGTTCCGCGATTACGATTAATGTTCCCATGATGACGAACTGATTGGTGTGAGAAATTACTATTATCACATTCATATTATAACATTAAAAATCAAAGAAGATAAATTAGCATTTAGAGGATATAAATTAGTGTTTCTTGGGATATTCTTTTATTAATAATGAAATCGGGAAAATTTTCATTCAAGTTTATGGTTCAGGTTTTTTATAGTTATATTTATTTTTAACTCATTACTAAAAATGTAACATTAGTAATATTAATTTTAGAGTATTAAGTAAACTAAACAACATTTGTTTAATTCATTTTAAATACACATCCATTTTTACCACATTTAATTAAATATTGTGACTAAACATTTGATTCACTTAAAAATAGAGCTGTGTCTTTTTTCACCAAATTGAATGCTTTCAGAAACAAAAGTTATTATTTTTTACCACCTTACATTATATCCATTGCATAAGAATTTGGAGAATGTTTAATATATAAAAGTAAATTCTGCGTAATTTTTATGCACGCTTAATTTTTATGCTGCGTAATTTTTATGCATGCGTAATTTTTATGCATTTTTACGCATGCTTATTTGCAAAGTAGTGTTGAGGATATTAACCACATTGAAGATATTTGGCATTGTTTTTTATTATCTCAATAATGATTGGCACTTGTTAATTAAAGGTCGGAATTTGCCTGCAAAGAGTAAATATAGAAATTTCCATTAGAAACCCCAATTAATAACTGAAGAAATAAATAACAATCTCCAAACTTCATTTTCTTTAAAGATTTCAAGAACTGCCGACCTGCTGATTGTATGTCAATTGATGAAAAGTGTTGGTATCAGCATATTTTTTTAGGAGAAAAATCTACGTTACGGTTTTGGAATTTTGTTCCGGTTTTCTTCAAAGAATTTAACTGAATAGTCGTCAATCACATTACAAATCAATACTCCAAAACATACTGCCAACATCTCTCCAAAGAAAACGAGGCAAGTGATCTAAAACATTTCCAAAACCACCGCTTTGCCGCAAGGAGACAACGCAGTTTTATTTAAAGGCTCTTGGTTTAGACTTTTGGACGATTTCTCTGCTAATTTTCAGCTATTTTGTACTGCAAAATGGGACGAAGTAACTGGTGGCTAACAATTTATATTTAGTATTAAATTGAATCGAATCAAAGCTTATTTGGAAAAGTTCGATTTCCAATTTTTTATCAAAACTAAAATGTACATCTGAATAAATTAACCCAGTTTTGTATTCACAGAAGAACGTAAGCTCGATTCTCTTTCATTAAATATTAATAATTGAAATATATTTGTCACATATGATCTTCACGAAGTTTGAAAGTTAGAATGTCATGAAGGTCCAACCATAACATGGTGCAGAAAAATCTGAACATTTATCACCAAAACATTGATTTTTTTCTCTTTTTCTGCTTGTTTCGTTATATCTTTTCAGATCAGCTGTCTACTTTAACTAGCCGCGAACGTCTCGTGCTGTAGACTGATATTCCGTTTTTTATGATGTTATACGCAAAGTTGCTCTTTTTATTCCATTTTATTTTTTTGTATCATCTTTATGTGAATTACGTCTGTTTTTTGCGTGTTTTCGTAATTAAATTGCTAAATATTATTTTTGGAGCCTTGAGTAAAACTGTACTTGCAGCTCTAAAGTACAACAACATCCCCCTTCATATTTTTATATATGAAATGTAAGATATATATTTTAATTATTAATATGTAACGAATAAGAAGCAAGCTTACACTCTTTCGTGAATTTGAAACTGGGCAAATTTATTTTTTGAGATTTAATTCCAGCTCTGCATTTCCAGTTTGGATGAAAAATTTGACATTGGAACTTTTCGGAAAACTTTCATTCGAAATAGTAACTTATTTTAAATTCGAATAAAACTCAATCTAATACATAATATGAAACGTTGCTGTCCACCACTTTTTTCTACCCTTTTTATGATAAAGAATTCTGAAATGTTTGTTTGTCGTTACTGATTCATCGCGCTCACTAGCGGCCGAGCGGTAAAGACGCTGAACACTGGTAGTTCGGTCTGAGGTTCTAATCCCGCGAACGGGCTGGCTGCATGGGCGTTTTCGTGGTTTTCCCCATGTGTAACGTGTATACGAGCCAGTTTCCCTTAGAAAGTCCTCCACGAAAGGCATCCCTCCCTTTAGGCAGATAGCCCTCGTGTGCTTTGCCATAACTGAATAATACAATCCACTGATTCATCGCATTGGTCTTTAAAGAAACTGGGCTGTGTCTTGAGGCAAAGGTTAAATATGAAACTTGTCTGGATTGGATGTGATAGATCGTTTTTTTTTTTTTTTTTTTTTTTTTTTTTTTTTTTTGTACCTAGGGTGTGTTTACAATTTTTTGTAGCTAAGGTGTGTTCGCGATGCATATCCGAACTTTAAGTTGTAATGTGAGCGACGAATATTCACTTAACTAAAATTGGAGGGAATTGTAACAAAATTCAAAAATCATTAGAGTTTTTTCAAAAGAATATGCTTAAAACAAGCACGTCTTTTCAGTTGACATACGATTAGCAAGCGGAGAGTTTTGGAAGTCTTTACAGAAACTAAATTTAGGCTAGATATAAAACCCAGTTACGTTTCATTGAGGAATTCATTTAAAGCTTAACACTAAACGCACTGATTTAATCAGGCCTGTTTAGTAACAGCAGATATTATTATTTATATTTTCAGTTATAAGTTGGGGTTTGTAATGTAAATTTTTATATTTACAGGCAAATTTCGGCATTTCAGCTGAAAATGCCAATCGTTATTTCTATACGGATTGGCTTGATCGTTATTTCTATACCGATTGGTTGAAGGAATAAAAGCATAATATAAAGAAATACAAGAAAGTATAATAGCGTAATACAAAGAATCTTCGATAGTATTCAAATTCTTGAGACTAGCTTACAAATAATGTTGGAAGCTTGCATCAATAATAACGCAACATTTATCTTTATATATTAAGTATTCTCCAAACCGTTATCCAATGCAGGTAATGACCAAAAATAATATATCTGCATAATATATAGATCTAAGCATAATTAAAACTGATCTTTCTTGTGAGCATGCGAGAATGTTAAATATTTGATTACGAAGGTTTAGAGCTTCTTCACTGTAGAGAAATAAATAGTTTTATATCGCGGTGCCAAACAATTCCAATCTGCTCAAATTTAGATTATCAAAACAAGTATTAATTTAGGTTATAGCCCCTCATATTGCACGTTAGTCTGATCGTGAACCAAATCAGCAGTGTTTCCTTTATAATTGTAGCGACAAAAAATTCGATTATTACTTCTAGGAAAAGAGACCTCTGACGATTTATCTCCTAATTTACACTCTGTGAACAAACACTGAGTAAATGCAGAAGACAATATTCGATGTACTCTATCTATAATTGGTTAGAATCTCTCATTTTACAAAAATTCTATTACGAACGTACCCAGGCAGCACGTCTCCAAAAATATACGTATAATTTTGGTGAAATAAGGGTATGGTATTTTTTGCACGTTACTTTTACGAAATTTATACGAATGAAAAAGGCTGAAGTTACTGTTGACTCTTTATCGTTATTTTCCACACGTTATTTTTACGAAAATTAAACGAATCTGAATGTACTAAAAAAACTACCGCCATAATGGTATATTTTATTCGTCACTTTTACGCATATTATACGAATCCAAATGTTCTGAAAGAAACTACTGCCTTTATGGTATATTTCATTCGTCACTTTTACGGATATTATACGAAGTCTAAAAAGATTGAAAATGAATTCAAAATATTTAGTTCATTTTTGGCATTTCACTTTGTTTTCCTTTTCCACGAACATGAAAAAAGGGGCATTCATATATGAGGCTAAAATTTTTCTATAAATTTTGACGTGTGAGCTAAATCTTTACGTGCATTTTTGCAAAAAATTATATTTTCTTAATTTAAAGATCTTCAAAATAACTTATTTATTTTCTTATATCAAATTTGTTATTTTTATTCATATCAACACTTACATTAATTTACACAAATTAATTTCTTTTATGAAAATCCTATTACCCATTTAACTGGAATAAGCTTTATATTAAATTTGTGTACTTACTGAATTTGGTACAATACTCGACTTATTTTATTTAGCAAATGTGGGCAATTAAATTGGAATAAGACTAGCAAATTTTTCATGTCTAGGAATAGAATAATAAATAGAGCAGAAGATGCTTGAAAGTGTTTAACTTCTTTAACAATAGTTTAATGTAGACCAAAGGATCATTAAATATAATCAAAGATGTACTAATATTTTTATTTAATAATAATAATAATAACTCTACGAAATTGCAAGCTGAATCCTGATATTTTGCATTATATTTCAGTTCCTTTAATCTTTGTTATAAAAATCACATGAGGCTAACATTTTTTAATTTTGTTTAATGTACTGGAAAAATGATATAGCTATTTTAATAATTTTTATATGAGGAAAAAATAAATAAATAATGTAAATAAATAATAATATTATATTTTATATTTTTCCTGAAACAGTTAAAGACATTCTTAATATGGAGATCTACAAAATAAGTACAAGGGTCCAGTTAAATGAACTCAAAATTTACATAGTTAATTGTACGCTAACTTATAAAAATTAACCGGATTTACGATTATACACTGAGCAATGCGCATACACAGACATTTCTATTTTTCGTAGAAAAATTGAATTATTACCTTAATACAGAGATGCTGTGAATATAAATTTATATAATGCAAAAGTAAGTTTATTTCATATGCTAATTTAGAGGCTTTCTTAATATGTTTAATTATAAAGAAAAAAAAAAGCGTTGCAATTCTTGTTCACTGAACAATGGCAAAGCAGACACTTTCTACTTCCGGTTGTGGCGGGATATTTGTGAAGTCAGCAATGGTGGTCGAAAAGAATGGGAAATTGGCAAAGAATACTGTTTGTTCGTGGATTGGCGTTTGTGACTGAATCCATCGATGTTACTAATTATTTGAAGAACGTAAGTGAATATTTTATATTTTCAGTGTTTAATACTCGTACTTTCTTCACCTATATAAAATTTTATAAATAGCATCTGTGTAGGAAATGTGATTTTCCATGTGTTGTTCTTTTGTGTACGTGCCTAATGATTCATTTTCAGGATTTGGATTATGTTAATGACATAGAATACCAAATCAATAAATTGAAAAAATTTTGCACTAGTCTGTTTCTTACTGTTTGTGTCACTCCTGTTTGTATGTGTCTCACCTTTTTATAGTTATATTATTTTTACTCAAACGTTTTAATATTTATCTTAAAGCATACTGTAATTAAGCAGGAAATAGCTTTTAATGGAAAAAGAAAGGCAATATTAACATGACTAATTGTTCAGAAATCTTTTCTGGAAATATTATCTATTTTATGCCAAAAAATAAAGCATGTAACTTTCATTTATTTATGAAATTCAAAATTTTTTATTTGCTTAGTGTTTTCCCTAAAAATAATTTAATTTCTTATTTTTGAATTTAGTTTTATAAATTTGCTTTAATATATAATCTTTAACGCAAAGATATTGTGCTATTAAAACAGGAAATGTTTTGCGATAGAAACACAGGTACTTTGTTCCAAATCTTTGTTCATTTTATTTTATATATACTGAATTTTCATGTACTAGTAATTACTGAAATATATCCTTTCATGAATAATAAGTAAGTCCTAAGTCCTTTCATGAATGCATTTCTTTTTTGTTTGTTTGATTTTGTTGTTTTAAAAGATCTGCCATAGTTAAAGAAAGAAAATAAAGTAAGAATGCTTTACTTTCAGTTTTGAATAAATTTATTACTATTTACTGCAGCTTCAGGTTTCTCTAAACATAATTTTCGAAGTCAAAACTTGATAATTATGTTGATTATTAGACTTGCATGAAAAAATTTATTGAAAAGTTAGTATTTGATCTAAAATACCTTAAATCATTTGAATTATATTTTACTAAATCATGTATTTTGATAACTAGATAGTTAAAAAAATGTAAATTGTAAATGTGCAGAAATGCTGATATAAAACCAAGAAATTGTACATATTTTTGTTGCTTTTTCCCTTGTAAATTAAATATATATATATATATATATATATATATATATATATATATATTACAGTCTGGGGAGTCGGCACCCTGCTGAATTGTAGTGTAACGAGACGTCCAATCTACTAGACCATCAAAGACGCAGATTTGGATTTTCTATTTCATAGTTATTGAAATCATAATGGTATGTTTGTTTAAATTAGTACTGCTTATGAATGTGATAAAAATAAATTCTGATAAGCTAAGAAATGATTTATTTTCTATTAATTATGAACTGTAAATAATGTAGCCAGTTTTCTTCATAGTATTTACTAAATATTTTTTTTTTTTTTTTTTTTTTTTTTTTTTTTTTTTTTTAAAGGGAGGTAGTCTTATTTATACAATTCTTGCATAGTGAGATACAAGAAATAAAACATTTCAGGAATTTTCACTCAGTATATCTTGATGTGTAAAATGATGTTGTTCAACGCCATATTACTTTTTCACAGGAAAGTAATTTTATTGATCTAACATCTGCATAAATCAAACTTTTTAAGAATGATTACAGTTTCTAAGCTAACTTAAAATTTTCAGATTTAGAAAATATATGTTTAATGTAGCATTAGTTTTCCATGGAATAGAAAAGGTTTTAAAAATGTTTAGTTGTTAGAGGGAAATAATATAAATGAGATTGTCCTGATATAGTTTCAGCTGGAAATGAAACTGAATTTTTGGATAGTGAAGATGAAATTCTCTGCATTTAAGAATTCTATTAAAACTGATTAATGTAAATCCTCTGCATTTAAGAATTCTAATAACTGATTAATGTAAATCCTATGATTCATGTAGGTATTCTTCTGTTATCGGGACCAGATTCAGAAATGTGTGTCTATATGCATGCATTTTTAAATGTAGGTGCTCTTGTGTGCATGTGTATATTCTTTGTGTATGTATGTGTATACTCATACACATATATGCGCATACATGCATTTACACATGCTTACATATCTACAGTGGAACCTTGAGATACGAGTTTAATTCGTTCCAGCATTCAACTGGTATAGCGAATTTCTCATATCTAGAAACAAGCTTCCCCATTGAAAGTAATGGAAATTCAGTTAACCCGTTCCACACCCCAAAAAATATCAACATTTTAACATCAAGTCAATTTTTCCTAATAAATAACACTGGTAAATATTATAACCATAGTTTAACTTTCTTACCAACCTTTTAACTTCTCATTAATCCACACCAACAACAGCTTCTCAACATCTAGGAGTACTTTTATGGTGCTTGGAAGCAACGATAATTCCTTTGGCTAAATCAAGTTTCTTAATTTCTTCCTGCTTCTTCAGAATAGTGTAGATTTTCGATGTTGAAAGGCCGCAAGTCTTCGCCAATTCCGTCACCATGCTTATGTTTATCTATGATTTCTTTCTTGATATCGACGGCCATGGTCTCCTTATTTTTCTTTGAAGCACTATCTGAGGCAACAATCTTCTTGCGAGGCATCTTGAAATAATTATTTTCACGTTAAATGTCAAAACAATTAACTTGCAAGTGCACAAACACGTATATAAAAGAACACTGAATGATCTGACGAGGGGATTTCCTGAGTTGAGCCGGATAATGAAATGGTGCCACTCATACCAATAGCCTGGCTCATTGCTCGTTACTCGAGTCAATGCTCGTATTTTGCTCATACTTTCCTCGTATCTCGAGGTTTCATTGTACATTTCTGAATCCTGTCCTAATAACAGAGGAGTACCTTTGCCAGTATTGCAACAGAGCTAGAATGAATTCCACATATTGTTAAATATGTGGAAAATGCATGCTTAAAGTACTGTTATTTTCTAAAAATATTCTGTATGTCTATTTTTTACAAGAAGAAAAAATAGCTAAAACCTGTTAATTTATTTATTAGTCCAAAGGGGCTTTGTCTCTAAAGGACTATTGTTTTTGTTTTGCGTTGGTTCACTATAAATATCCGTTTCACTTTTCAAACTGTTCCCACCAAATGTTAAGAGTTCCTAGTGTGGATTAATACTTTCTATCTTAGTGCCCTCTGTGACCTATGTTAGGGTTAACCTGTATAACCTACAAGGATTGCCAGTTTAGGCGAGATATCTAGGTAGTCATCATAATACGTACGTTATTTTTTATTATTTTTAAATTAAATTGAAAGTAATAAACTGGTTTTCAAGAATGGAGTTAAACTAGATTTGCATTCAACTCTGGTTTATTGTGTTAATGATGTTTTTCTGTAACAAATATGAATTTTTTGTTTAAGTATAATAATTTAAAATGTTTTTTCTAGAGAATGAAGTATTGCCACTAAGTCCTATTGGATATGTTGCAAGGTAATTTTCTATTCTACATTAATTCAATCTTTATGTCCTGTTACAGATATATTGGCAGAAATAATGAAAACCTGACATTCAAAAAGAAAAATAATAACGTTGAATGTAGTATATTAGATGGTTAACTGCGATTTGGCAGCTCATTAATAATCTTACACATATTGAATATGAATAATTTTGACAATTACCGGTATTTTCAATAGTATAAAATTAGGCAAGAAAGCAGCTTTAGTTTAGCACCGATTTTAAATACAACTCTCTTAATTTCGAAGGTGATCCTGCACACACAGGTCCTGTGTAATAGAAGGCTCTCCAACGGTCCAGCGGTAAACTCGCTGAACACTGGTAGTTCGGTTCGACATTCGAATCCCGCGAACGGTTTGGCTGCATGGCCGTTTCCGTGATTTTACCCATGTGTAACATGTATACGAGCCAGTTTCCCTTAGAAAGTCCTTCACGAAGGCATTCCTCACCTTTGGCAGATAGCCCTATTGTGCTTTGCAGTAATCAAATAAACCTAAACCAAACCTGTTACAGATGTATTTTTATGTTACTAAAATAGTAAAACTTAAAACTAAACTGGATGGCACAAACAGCCCTTAGAGAGCCATGGCTGGCAATGCCTTGATATCTACTTTCTAGATGGTGAGCTCTGTGGTGTTTGTACATAAGTGGTCAGCTTGTTGCAGGCCTCCTGGTATTAAGTCTCAAATGGAACTTGGTACTAATTTTATCGACCCACTCAAGGGATGAAAGCCTACTTCAACCTTGCCCGGCATGGGAATCAAACGCCGGACCTCTGGTGCTGCTGCGTGATACACTAGCCAATGTGCTACCAATCCTCCCTAAAATAGTAAATTTATGAAAATTGTAAAAAAAATTCAAAATATCAGGGTACTTTTCCGTTTCGCCGGAGCAAATCTTGTCAAGCAGACTTTATTGGCGACAACACACAGTATACACATAAAAAATGTTAAGAAATGTTAGTTCTAAGAAATCTTTATTTTAAAAGCATAAACATTTTAATATCGTTTAAAATTTTGTAAAATGATAATAAATAAAGACAATGAATTTGTAGAAAGACATTAATTTGTATTTGTAAAAAGAGATTAAATTAAGAATATACTATGCTTTCATGGTACAACATTCTGATTCGCCGTTTCATATCACGTGACCCCAAGTAATCTCATCTCATGTTAAACTACGCTAATGCTCTGAGTAATTACCTACACTAATTTCAAATTAAATCTTAATTTGGAATACAAGTTTAAATGCAAGAATTATTTCATTTCGTATGAATAGTTTACTCGGAAATTACGTAAAACCGCAGTGCTTTACTTCGCCAGTGCATTCTCATTAGAATTGATGAATTTAACCCTTGATTTTGCCTTTTCTATACTTTCGGGTGAGCGTGTGATTGCATCCTATTGATTTAATTATCGCGAATGGCCTTAGAACATAAAATTGAACTATCTGGTAAACATTCTATGTAATTGTATCCCAGTATTGAAAGAAACATTCAATCTGATAGAAATAGCTACGACGTGTTTTGAAAATGAAACGTGAAAGGTTACCAGCGAGGATATTCTGTTTGGCATCGGTTGTACCATTTTGGGCGACTTTATCGCTTGCACCGGCAAAATGGAAAAGTACCAATATTGGTTTGACAAAGGTAAGATGTAACTGAATTTAATTAGTTGGAAATACTGTCTGACTTTCCATGAGTTAAAAAATAATTTCAAATAAAATTTCTTTTTTCAGTTTTTCATGTTATTTTTTTAATGTTATTGTAATCTGATTTATCATATTTAGTCATATATTCCATCCCTCTTTGCACTATAGTATATAATTCAAAGGACTTATCAGTTTCAGCAATATTTCTCTAACCAGTATACATTTTTACCATAAGTCTGTTTCTAAACCGTATCCTGAAAAATTAAGGAGTAAAGTACACAAAGAAGGAAAATATGCAAGTAAATAATGGCATTTAGTGTTGTTTATGTGTCTAATATTTGTACTAGATTGTAAAAGTTATAAAATTCTATTAGCTTTTATTCTTTTTTAAATTGAGATGCTTCTTTGCACCCAAATGGTTAAAGCCTTCCAGAACTGGTATTTTGATCTAACTTCTATTCCTAATAAATAATCCAGCTGCATACAGTTTACTCAATTTCTGCCATGTGTAAGGTAAACAGTATTAGCTTTATTTAAATATATCTTTTACAACTATTCCATCAGGTAGATTGTTTTCATATTTTGCCTTAATTGAGTCAACCTGCTAATTAAGAATTTATTAAAGTTAATATGTTAAGTTTTTGTGTATATAATTCATTTTAAGTATGTGCAAGCAAATGCATACATTAACAGTTACGTAGAATTATGTTTTGGGTATCAAATTTAGAAATTTTTTAGCTGTTTTTAGAAGAGTTATTAATGATTTATACCATATTAATATTGGTAAAAAAATTTCTGTGGCTTTTATATGAGAGTATATATTTTAAAATAACTGCATGATATGGTAGAGGTAAAAAGCTTCATGTGAATCATAAATTAATATTACGTGGGAATTTTTCATTTATTTAATAAATAAAATATTTAAGCCACAATAAAATTTTTTTCACTGGATTATTTGCATGCAAAGTTTGCAGCAAATATTTCCTGCAACAGAAGTGACAATTTTTATTTTGCCAAGATAGGAAATTTAGTTAGTGAAAGCAGTAACCCTATTTTGAGATGTTAAATAGGAAGGCAAATTTTTGAATTTAAATTGATTTTTGAAGGAAGACTTCATTTAGTCGTGCTATCATTCTACGTGGCTTTTAACTTTTTTATGGTATTTATAATTTTATTGTTATTCAGCTTTCTGTTTGCTTAGAATGCACATGAATGTAGACTTGAAATATTTTATATTGCAAACTGAGATGCCATTCTTATCATAATTAAGGATTTGTGTTCTGATTTCTGGAGGAATTTACTGATAATACTTTTGATTGTGTATTGGTTTCTGGTTTATTGAAATGTGTAAAATAGCCTGTTAATGCATATACGTATGTTAATGACATGTATATGTTTATGAAGTATTCTGTTATATGTATATAGTATTGTGATTAGTTTTCTGCTTACTCTTTATTTAAGAAAAAGTTATCTGTAAGAAAGCGAATAGTCTTTACTAAATGTAGGAGTCAAATTGGAAAGGCTAATGCAATATAATTAATACAAAATTAAGCTTTTTCTCGTGTTCTTAAATACAAACATAGCCATTAAAGACTTTCTTAACCTTGCAGTTCTAAACAAATCTTTAGGTATTTTTTACTTGAAATTATAGGCATTGTGTCAGGTATATAATTGAAGTTTACTTCATAGTGTGAACAATGTAACTGTTTGCTACAGTTGTTTACTAAATTTAAATTTAAGAAATGAATTTAGTAAACAAAAATGTAAATGAACGATAGCATTAATTGATTTAAAACATAGAATTGATTTTTATGAAATGTATTGCATATTTTATAGTCACTTTGAAATGAAATATTAAAAGTGATTTTCAGCCTTTAAGTGTTACGTAATTTTTAAATAGAATTTTTTTTTTCATTTACTAGTGCATTTAAATTTTCCAGTTATATATATTTCATATTGCTGTACATAACTAAAAGGCAGATATGTAAGAATTTGATATAAAAATTATATTTTACCTTTTCATCATAGCATGCAGAAAGTTTTTGCATAGATTTTTATAAAAAATATGCGATTAAAAAAGGTACATTTTACGAAAAATGCAGTGAAAAGGTAACTGGAGATTTATGCAATTTTTTTATCAAAAAATGTGCATTTATACACAGTAAAGTGGAAAAGACATCGGATTAAATTTTTACCAGTCATTCGCATATGCAAAGAAAACAAAGGGAAGATTTAGGTCGATTACTATCAAATATATACGTTTTTGTACCGTAAAATACGGGAAATATATAGGTTTTTGTACCGTAAAATACGGGGAATATCTACCTTAATTTTGACCTAATATATACGTTTATATACAGTAAAAAATCGGGGAAACCTACGTAAATTTTTACTAAATATATACGCATACGTGAAGCAAAAAATTGAGATTTACGTATATGCGATAAATATACGTAAAGTTTTACTAAAAATATACGTAAATCCCTGAAATTTACGTATATTATACGTAAAAGTTGCGAATGAACAGCAGTCTCTCGCTTAAATATACCTAAATTTTACGTAAAAGTTACGTATAGTATAACGTAAAAATATACGTAAATATCTAGTAATTGCCACTGGACACTTTTTATGATATTTTTACGTTCAACTTGAACGTGTTTTATACAAAAGGCCATTCCTAAATTGCGCGTATTTTTCTCGTGCAATTTACGAATGCTTGCTGCCTGGGTCTACGCCGCCCTAAAATGTTCGTCTTGGTTATATGATGATTACATGCGTATAAATGAAAAAAAAAGCTAACATGGGTATATGATATTTTTATTATATGCATTTCATATTTACAATTTCGTCTATTTTTTCATGGTGGTACTTTTCAAAGAAAGTGACACCACCTTTGAAAAAACACAACAAAAGAAATGGTCAAACCTCTCCAATACATTTGGAAAATAATTAAAAATATGAAAAAATAAACTAATAATGTATTTACAATTAGAAATTATAAGCTATAATGTAAAATTAAATAAACGTCCACAATCCAAAACTATCAAAACGTGGCACTAACAAAACTTCTTTGAACAAGCGAAATTGCTCGCCAGGTTCGATGAACGAAGCATATCGTACAATCATTAATAAAAACATTTCTGGATAAAACATTTATCGAGGATGTGAGGTAAAAGTGGGGACACCGTTTTCTCCTGCACTGCATATGTGCCAATCAGATTAAAAGCGACGAGAGATAAAAGTAACGCAGCGAAGAAAGTTAAATGAAAATCGGCAGTCAAAACTAGGTTACGAAGTTCCAGTCGTTAAGTTAGTGTGTTAGTAGGAATTCTGATCCAATCATTTTCTGGAATGACTTGGTAACTAAGGTATTCTGAAACATTTGCATCATTACAGCTAGTCCTGTTTTGAATAAACGCTCATTTATTGTGTTCCACCATAGAGTCGAATTGTAAATCAGCATTTATCAGTTTGTTTCTCTCAGAATCTTATTCTGTACTACATGAAGTTTGTGGAATTCTGCATTTGAGTCTGACGGCTGCAGACGCGTTTGAACTTTGAACCTCATTTTTCTGCTGGTGCACAACTCTCTGAGAATCTTAACCAGTAAATGCCTTTAGCTTCCCTAGGCCTTTTGCGGTAGTAAAATAAGAAATGGTGTAATAACACTAACACTCGGAGGAGAGAATCATTCTTGACTTATGTTACAATAAAAATTCTTAAATGGTTAATTAGTTTGTTTTGTAGTCACAACAATCCATAGATATATATATAATGTTAGAATACAAATGTATGTTCCCTGAAGGGAAAAAATATGATTAGAAAAATTTACCCAGAATGACGATAACTAAAATATTTCACAAGAGAATCAATTATTTCTTATTTTTTAGCATCACTTCTTCAGAATAAGCATTAAGGAATTTTAAATATGGTGTTCGCAAGACAAACTAAACTGAACAAACTGGTACTTATACGTCATTGACACCAGATCTACATTACACGTGACTTCATGAATATCGCGAAAAACTGCTGAACTCATCGGCACAAGTAAATCATTGTCCATCTGTTCAAATTAAAAGTTCTGAAAAAACTCAATCGTGAGAAATTCTTGTAGTCGATCAGCATAAAGGGTAGGAAACTTATTTTTTGAACCAGAGAGGAAGCGCGTTCACGCTGAACTGAAAATGAGGATTCACGAGGCCGATGAACAAGGAAGCACCAGTGGATACGTAATTCGTGTCTATATGTTGCTAGACGGTAGAAAACATATCAGCAGCAATCTTATACGTATTAGGAGTATCAGTCATCTTACGATTTACCTGCAAGTTGAATTAATCTCACTAAAATTTGCATGTTTTTTTCGGGCAGCATTCGATGACAAGAAAAATGGCACATGACGTCGGCAGGGAAGAAGAAACAGGCCAGAAGACCGTCCGTCACAAAGAATCTCTAAGGAGAAGAAGTAAAGGTTACCCGGGGCAAATGTGGCTCCGTCAGACCGAAGAGACACATTATGTATATCCCTGAAGCTTACTTTAAAGGGGCAAACCATTCCAAAGCTATCCACCCTCCGTATCTCACTGCGCATGTGCGAAATAACATCAGGAGGCAACAAAGCAGCATCAAAGAATGCAGCATGCCGTCGGCCATGTTAGCAATCTTTTACTACGTTGTTCGAAAACGTTCTTTGTTGTTGTAGTCAGAGGTACTTGGTTTTAGCTATGTGAAATTCTTTTAAAGACTTTTAAAATGTAATGCTGTAAGTGAAATGGTTTTGGCTATTGGGTGAAAACTTTGCTCTTGGTTTTCACAATGGTCATTCCAAATAATTGTCTAAACGTTTTCATGGTAATTTGTTTCTAAAGTTGTTGTCGGATAATTATAATGTATTTCAGTGTTTTCAATTTATTTAGGGGTGCCTTTAATTGTCTTTAAATATTTTTTTCTGTTTCAGTTAGTTATTGCAAATTTTGCTTTTAAAATTTCACTGTAAAATTTTAACTATGGATCCATAAAAATTTATTGTATTTATATTATTATTATATATTATTTTATGTGTTTTCCCCCCCTTTTTAAGTTTACAGAAGAAAAGAATTAAGAAATTTATTTCATTTAAATTTTGTCTTCGTACGGCTCGCTGTTTAAATTGAAAGTAAAAATTGGACAGGATTTCTATAATTCGCCCCAAAATTCCAACTAACATCCTTTTGCTCATTAAACTCCAGAAATGTATGAAAATAAAACATTTTGAGTTATTTCAAAGTAAAAAATTTACTATCTCCTCGAACTGCGGCTGTTTAAATTTCACCCTGCGCTGGTGTTTCACTGCATAGCCGTGGCTCTTCGGTACAGCGGCGCAGAGGCGAAACAGGTTTACATTGCGTCTATGAAAGCTTTCATTCTTCTTCTTAGAGATTCTTTGGTCCGTCACCCCCATACTCCAGCAGCAGAAAAAAAGAAAGACAGGGAGAAACCGGTTGTCAGACAGACAAACAGACAGAGAAAGTAGACAGATGTCTTGTTTTGCACCCGCTAAGTCTTTCTGCACTGATGGGAGAAAAATCAAGCATAGTTATGAAGGAAAGGTATATAGAAAGAGGGGAAATTTCGTATTTGAGGAGAGTAAAAAGGAACTTCGTATATTTTTTACGAGTTCAAAAGGCCAGAAAGAAAAGATGGGACAAAATAAAATTTAAAATAAATGGCCCAAAAATAATAGAGGAGAAAAAAACCCGTCAGGCGTTGTCTTCGTACGGTAGCGATTAACAAAAACGATGCCTAAATAATGCGGAGGCTTGCCTGCACAACTGAGTCAGGCACTTACTTAAACCATAGCAATTTTACACAAAGTCCGTAGAAGCAATTTTGAAAAGCAACTTCAGGTGAATCGTTGATTCATAGTAATTATACGCAAGTCACAGAAGCGTAACATAGAGTTGGCCTTAAAATGCATGTATCCTTAACTCGTTTTTGAAAAAAAAAATTCTTGCGAGCATCGAAAGTTTGCTGGCAATAATACAGGCTTTCCGTATGATGTGCGAATATTGATTTAAGTGAAATGGAAGCATAAAATATGAAAGTATGTTACACATTATGGTGGTGTGTGGTGGTGTATTTAATTATGGAAAAGCACACTAGGGCTATCTGCCTAAGAGAAGGGATGCCTTCGCGGAGGACTATTTAAGGGAAACTGGCTCGTATACACGTTACACTTGGGGAAAACCACGAAAACACCCATGCAGCCAGCCCGTTCGCGGGATTCGAACCTCGGAACGAACTGCCAGTGTTCAGCGACTTTACCGCTCGGCCGCTGGTGGGCCGTTTTTTACACATTATGTATTGAGCAATAATAAAAAAAGAGTACTTTACATAGATAACAAGAGATATTTTAATAACTATACCATTTTATTCAGGAATTTATTTAATGCTAAAAGGCGTTGTGTAAATCCTAGAATAAAATGCAACTCGGTATTGTATCTGGCCTAACTTCATTTTTCGCTAAAGCTTCCAATCTCTCAAATTGCTTATTGTTTGTCAATTGAAGAACCGTGCTGGTTTAAGCATATTTCTTCAGATAAATGTTAAGGTTAGAATTTTTTGTTTTTCATACAATTTTCGTCAATTTTATATTAATGAAATTGTTGGCACTCACGTTGCAAATCAAAGTTACAAAACGCAACGTGAATACGTTTGGCAGACAAAATCATTCTAAAAACAACCTAACTAGAAAGCAAACTATGAGCTAATATATTTTCTAAACCACCACTTTGATTCAAAGAAACAAAGCAGTTTTATTCAAAAAAAAAATCATCAGAATCCACACATGTCACCAGAAGTTAATTTTAAAATTCTTATACCGCAAGATAGTATAAAAAAACTGGTGGTCAGCAAACTTGGATTAAATTTGATTATGAAATTGTTGAATTCTTTGAATTAAAACTGGGTCGGAAAAATTCAATTTTACATTACTCATTCAAAGTAAGGAAGCATAAATTAAAAATAATTTTGCCAGTTCTTCATTCACCAAACAGAGCTAGCTCGCTTCTCTTTCGTTATATATTAATAAATAAATTATATTTTTTAAATCTTATGTATATATAGTATATACAAAAATTGAAACTTAAAGCATTTTATTGCTGAAGCCTACGTGAAAGTACTCCACTGTTCGTAGAAGCTGGTGAGTTGCACAGTATTTTTTTCGAATCCAAACTTTTTATTAATATTGATATTTTCGTTTCGGAGGAAAACATTCATGTGTTCAGGAAACATAAATTCGTATTGCATTTGATAACGACGATAAGAGTTAGTTAATTTTGAGGGTTTGAATGGTACTGGTCCGGTTTCGAATAGGCAATATTAATTCACGTTTCTGGTTTTCTTTAAATATAGCGATGTAGTTAATTAGCAATGAACATTATTATGGGAATAATAATGTTCATCGCTAATCTGCACATAAAGTTAATTAGCAATTACCATTATTCTAAGAAAAAACAAATTTGGACTGAGCGTTTTTGATCATACGATTGGAGGTAGAGTTCACTCAAGTTGCATATTTAGGATAGTGGTTTAGCAATATAAGTGCTAACCTCAAAAGAGTGAAATTAGCTACTAGTCACCTTGAAAGATGGGTTTAAGAAACTTTCAACATCTTGTGGGGAGTTATCAGTGTTGTTGGCGAATATTCTATCTTCGCTACGGAGTGCTAATTGGGTTTGGAGACTGTTAACAATAAGCTCAGCTTTCTTCGTGTCTGTGTGAGCTATCACTACATCTACAAAAAGAACGGAATCAGTGTTTTCTGTTTTGCGTTATCCGGCAGATTCACGCGAAAGACTGTTGCCACTGGCCGTTAGAGATTTTATATATTTTGAATATTGTGATTAGAAGAACTGGTCGCGTGATGTCTTCATCCTATTTTGGAAAATAAGACGAATTTTGAATTTTTATAACGCCCCAAACTGATTATGAAAATTTAAATCACCAGCAATAATGATATTGTTGGGAGTTTTGAGCAGTTTGTTAAAATATTCCTCAGTGATTTTTAAACCTTTTCCCACTCCCTTATGTGGAAGAGATCCCAATTACTGAATTTGAATCTGGAAAAAAGTTCGATATACTAGCTTCAGGTTTGTTCAAACTCGGTGTATCCATCCTTCTGTGAAGGGTATGGTCTTTAATATCGATACATGTGCCACAATGATACATTTCCAGCGGACTGAGGCATGGGCGTTTTCGTGGTTTTCCCCATGTGTAACGTGTATACGAGCCAGTTTCCCTTAGAAAGTCCTCCACGAAGGCATCCCTCCTCTTAGGCAGATAGCCCTCGAGGCTTTGCCATACTCACACACACACACTCACACTCCAGCGGACTGACAGTTTGTCTGCCATGAAGCAAAATTGTAATTTGCAAGCTTGAGAACTGCACCTGGCTGGAGTTTGGGCTGGAGTCTTTTGCATAAGAATAAGGTGAAAACGCTTTTCATACAGATTTTCTCTGAATTCCGGAAGCTTAGGTATTATATCATTGGTATTCCATAAACAAAGTTTTATGAAGTCGTTAAAAGTATTGAATTTTCATGTTGAGCGGAATCGGAAAATTGGAGCGTAATATGGTTCTTAGAGTTATAGTAGGCTGTGTCAGCACCAGAGTGAGCCACTCTAAGATGTGGCGGAGCAGCTTTGAGAGTTATAGCAGCACTTTCTGGTCAAAACCAGACTGATTAGAAATTTGTATGATTCCCGAAAGAATATCGTTACAATTTAGAATAAAATTTCGTTATTTGGATACCGATAAATTTATAAGAGAGGGGAGAGCAATATGTTGTTCCCCTGTTAAAACATTGGATTTGAGACTCCGGAAGGTATATTACTAGCGTTAAGAGCAGCGGCTGGTCTGCTGTTAATATTGATGTCTTTAAGTCCAAATGGCGAATTTCCCCTGAAGGGCTATTGTTTTCGTTTTCAGATTTTGCGACGAAACCTTTAAAATGCTGTATCACGTTTCAAATCGTTACCACCAAATATTATCGCCCTGTCTTTTATTTGAAGAAATTAAATAATGAAGAATCTGCATAAATAAATGTATGTTTCTTGCGTTGTGATAAAACAACGGTACCTAGATCCATCAAAATTTGAATAACGTAATCTTCCACAGAGTATGGGGATGTGGAAGACCTAATTTAATTTGAAATTTATTTTGTTATCGATTTCATATTTTGTAACAATTTAACGAATTTTTGATTAAAAAACTAAACAAAGTTCAAAGGGATAAATGGTAACGCTTACCGATAAAAGCATTTTTTATCTCTAGCGTGTGAGACTGCGTAGGGAATTCTAAAGATATGGTCAATTTAAAATTATTTTATCATATTATCATATCATTATTTATGAACTGAATTTTATGGTTTAAGTGCGAAGAGACATGGAATTTAACAAATAAAGGTAACACGCAAAATGTTGAAAAAAAAAAAAAAAACTCATGTTTGGACGTAATTTAAAATCTGAAAACCTTTCATTTTTTTTTTTTTTTTTTTTTTTTTTTTTTTTTTTTTTTTTTTTTTTAGTTTTGGTTATTTTGGTGTTGGTGATGGTAGAAATGAAATTTGGCGTGGGATTTCCTTAGGCTCGTTTTGGTTCCTTAGGTTCAATTTGTGGATTCATGACATAACAATTATTGTGTCATCTACATACTGTATACTTTAAATCACATCTACATACTTACATCTACATACTTTCATCTACATACTTTTCCTACGCCTCAATTTAATTCGAATCCAAGCAAAAGATTTGCGGTCATTCGGGAGGGACCTTTACCATCAAAGGAAAAAATTCTCGTATCTGCACACTTTTAGTGGACATAAGAAACAAACTGATACTTTTCCTTTCATTTTGTTTCTTCTTCACACTTGGAAAAGTTTCTTTTCACTCAGGTATATACTGCAAGAAGTGGAAAAATAATTATAACCTCGATTTCTATCCCCTCATTACAGTCCTCACAGTTCTTCAATTGAAAAATACCAAGCCAATAAGATATTTCATAAGGGGAATAAAGTAATCTTTTAAATCGTCTGTACTATCGCAATAAAGGACTAATTCCATCACAAAACGCAGTGCTTGAACGTTTAAAAGGTCGAAAAGAGAAATGAAGCAAGCTATTACTAGGATATCATAAGACGTCCGCAGCTGCTTTTGCACCGAGTGTATTTTAAAAAGTTTGTGAAATTATCTTAAAGGAATCATAAATATGAGTCCAGAAACGGTTACTTTATCGAAATATCAAGTTTATTTTTATACTTAAATATCTATTTTAGGTTGAAAAAGAGACTTTAAATTTTATTCAAAAAATATCAACTCATATAACAAGATCAAACCCTGCAGTCCAAAAGGAAAAAAAAGAAGGTAAAATTCTCCTTCACAGAGGAATGCGTAGATACTCAATTCATCTTAGAACAAAACAGTATTTAAGGAATCATATACTCCGCAGCCAAAAAATGAAAGATTCTCAGTTAACTAAATGCAGCTAACAGGTTCTTACTTATCGTGTTGTGCAAACAAAAGTCTTATCAGTTACATTATGGAGCGAAGGAGTACTTCTATGTTTAGCCACCTCTTTCACACTTGTGATTATTCTTTCAGAGGATGAAGATTGATTAAGAAAAGTCTAAAGTCGGATTAAAATCGAAATTAAAGTACAATTTAGAGCAAAAAAAATAAATGACTTACGTTTCACACATTTATCAGGGTGAACAATTAGGCATCTGAAATTTTAAGCGATACAATAAATAATATTTCACATTCTAGATCTTTAACTTCCACCTTTAGAAATATATTTTACTCCGGAGGAAATGGTGCTGGTTACCAAATGGTTGGAATTCCGCGCAGTGTATTCAGAACCTAAAGCAACTGGTACTAAACATTTTACTCTACACGAATATTTATTTAATGGCCGAGAGCTTAGTTTAATAGCCATTAGCCTTGCGCCACTACAAGGGACGGATCCGTGGCCTCTTTTGAAGGGACGGGCAGCTGGAATCATGCCTTCTTCGGGATTCGAACTCGGACCCATCGTTACGGCAGTCAGAATCACTAACCGCTATACCGGCGGAATATGTTTGCCATTAAATTAAATTAAGATCTTCACTTGAGTTCAAAGAACGTAGCACACCATCATCTTGTTATGCGATCTATTTTGTATGTTTTATGTCTCGAGCAATAGGACATTATTCAGATCTGTCATATATCTTAATATTCGATTCATTATCTAAGATCTTGCATCTGAGAAACTCAAAAAAAATGTTTTCGAGTAAGTTGCTATGCATATTATGGCGCATATGGAATTTGTGAAACGCTTGGAGGCATAGAAAAGAATTATATTTTTTATGTATGAGGTGTATATTTAGTTCTTTTCCGAAATGTAGTAACAAAACAATAGACTCCAGTTATAACCTTATCTACTAAAAAATAAAATGTATGTCAATTTTAACTTGTTGCTCACAGTGTAAAAAAAAGATTTATCTCATGTGAAGTCCTAATAATGTGTTTAATTCTTTCTTTCAAATTAAAAAAATTCCATAATAAATGTCGATCGATCCTGATAGATGACCTAATTATAAATGCATCTTTGTGAATTTATCTGCACATAAATTAAATATGGTACTAATTTATTTCCTTTCAGTACTTTAGGGAGTACTTTATACTTAAGTAGTATTTCTCTTGCTTGACACCTTTGTAAAATGACATTCTGCATCTCTTTGTGGTAGTATAACGGAAATTTTAATTCCGCTGGATGTTTCTCTTCAAAAGCATGGGAAATTTGAAATATTTGATCATACTCTTTTCTTTGAAAACCGTGATTATAAATATAATTTTCTATAACCAGAAAATATCTTATCATTTGTTAATAATAGCTTGACATAATTAGGAAATATTTATTCTAAACCGGGTAGGATTATTAATTCGAGAAAAATTGTAATTATAATGCATCGCTTTAGCCCTTTATTCTAAATGCGAAAATATATGAAATCTTCTGAAATCGTCACTATAATGGAAATGCTTTCATTTGAGATATAAAGAGAAAAACTCTATTTTATTATTTCCGACTTTCTTTCTGAATTT
Source organism: Stegodyphus dumicola (assembly GCF_044657685.1). Lineage (NCBI taxonomy): Eukaryota > Metazoa > Arthropoda > Arachnida > Araneae > Eresidae > Stegodyphus > Stegodyphus dumicola. The sequence goes on along the minus strand of NC_140771.1, from coordinate 259,259,824 downwards.
GAAGCGGAACCCGTTGTTAAATTTAATAGACGGATATTAGATAAAATACAGGTTTGGGAATGTGATATAATATCCGTTTGGAAATAGGTATGTGAGAAAATATCCATTAATAATTTAGGAATAGCTGCAATGCGTTGGCAATGGTTCTTTCCATTGTAATAACCGTGAAGGCTTTATTGCGTAAATGGATTGATGAATTTCCAAACAGACGTGGCCGGGTTCAACATATTTTTATTGTTGGATAAAGAAATTCTGAAGACGCAATATTCGATTCACATATTTTTACGAGAACAATATTCATTCCCACAGTTTATAAAAGCTTGACCACTCTAAAGGCAATAGGCGATATACAGCAGCCAGCTACTTAAAATAATAACCGCTTTTATTAAGTCCCTAAATTTATTTCAGTGCTAAACACATCGTTGAAAGACTTTCATCTTTAAAACAGGAAAATGCTACAACAGTCACTAATTATGAAACTTTACTACTACTATTTCGGGGTGCTGTGTTAAAACTTCTTTTTGACTGTGCATGGCTTCAATTTGATGTTTGACAATGCCATTTGAAAATGCCTACTATAGTAGCTTTATCTTCTACAAACCTATCAAACTGAGTAAAAGTTTTAAAATTAATTAAACTCGCAAAATAAAATTAACTAAACTTTAAAATTCCCTCTCATTACAAAGGTCCAACCGCATTGGGAACGTAAATAGCAAACAACAATGGCAGCTCAGCAACTAAGGAAAATGTGATCTTAAATATATGTTTACAACCACCGCTAAGCCTCAATGAGACAATGCGGTTTCATTTAAAGATAATGAAGCATTGACGGTAAGTAGCGAAAGTTCCTAAAATTTTCAGAATTTATACTACGGAAGGGGATGAAAAAACTGGTGATCATCAATTTTGAATTAGTAATTCATATTAGGTACGTGATTGGATTATATTTGAATTTAAATTTATTACTTCTTTGAAGCAAAGCTTGCTTCCAATAGTTCGATTTCAAATTTTTGAACTAAACTAAAAACGCATATCTCGACTTAAATTTCAAAGAATAAATTACAAAATGTGAAATTGACAATAAAACAATTTCTAAATTCGGGCTTCCACGTGCCCATATTCAGAGGAAAGTCTACGCTATTCAAAATTCGATGGTTTTAGATACCTTTGTTTTTTCAGTGTCAGAACATACAGAAATTCATGCAGGCCCTTCCTTATTTAATTTCTTCAAATATAATTCATGGCAATAATATTTGGTGGCAACAATTTGAAAAGTGAAACGGACATTTATACTTCTACATATAAGTTTATGTTATCAAAAGAAAACTTCAGATTTCTGGAATATTCCACAAAAATAGTCGTACCACATTTTCCCAGCATTACAGAGTGGAGTCAGTCGTCACTTGAAACTACAGTGGCAGCCTTTTGATAAGGAATTCGATACACTCCAGGCCACTTGGAGAGGAAATCAATGACAAAGATGATGCATTTGTTGTCATCAGCTATTCGTGGCAGAGTTCCCAGGATGTCAGAGACAAATGTGTTCAAAAGGCGATACTACACTGTAACGTTGCCGCTTCCCTCGGCTGCGTTTCAATGGTCCTTTCCGACCCGCGCGCATATTGCATGATAGACACCCATTTTGCTCGTCAGCCCTTGCATTACTCCAATAGAACGGTTTTCGAACTATGTACAAAGTTTTCATTATTCCGAAGTGACCTCCTGTTGGACTGCTATGCAATTTGTAAACACGTTAGTGTTCCGGGATCTTGGAAGCATCAGCCGCATCGGTATGCCTTCCCATCATCTAACTCAAATTTCCGGTACAAAACACCATTTTCAATATGGAGTGAGTCCCAGAGAGCGCAATATCGTTTTATTATATATATATATTATTAGTATATACTATTAAAAATCATTTTAAAAAAAACCGCTATTTTGCACATATTCCTTTTTTTTTTTTTTTTTCGTTCAAAGGGGAAAAACAAACTGCAAAATGAGAAATAAAACAATAAGTACTCTGAATAATAGATTTTTTAAAAGGTGTTTAGATAGAAATGTGCTGCCCGATAGGTATTATATTTAAAGATTCCATTAAATCGATTATGAGTTTAATGCCGCCTGCTTCCAGCTTGTCTTTCTTGACTTCTTCATCCCTCCATTGGTCTCGGTCACGTGATTTTAAATTTGTAACTTGACGTACAACCGGATTAAGCAGCTCCTATTTCGCTTCGACCCTCGAAAAACATCGGCCGTTTTCTGGGCAGGGTCTTTTAGACAAGGCATCGACCTTTCCATGTGATGATCCCTTCCGATGATGGATATTTATGTCATACTCTTGGATTCTCCACATCCACATGGCTACTTGGCTGTTAGATTCGGGATTCTTGAAATTTAAGAGCCAGGTCAACGATGCATGATCTGTTTCGGGGCAAGAATTTCTTCCGCAATAAAATGCAAATTTGAAACTTTCCTTTTTTTACTTACATGCATTTCACCTTGAGATGTGCTCCTTTAATCTTCTGATTTCACTCAATCGATATCTTTATTGAAAATATTGTTCTTAGAAAATATAACAATAGATTAAAATCAGATTAAAAAGAGACAGATGAGAACCAGTCATCACCGCCGCTCGGATTTTCTAGGCAATTTGTAAGCGCTTAATTTGTAAGTGCATTACAACAGACGGAAATCAATACATCAATTCGTATTTCATTGTTACAAAAATGTAACGTGTAACACTTCTAAGAAGAAAATGCATTAATATTTTTCTTATAAGAGAAAATTTCTCTCAAATTTGTTCTTGCAGAGTTTTCTTTGAATTTGTTCTGGTAGGTGTTGTAGTTCCGTCGATTAGATCTGGAACACCACTTTTTACTCAAACACATTACAACATTCACTTAAAGTCGACAGTCACTGAGCATAACGGTTTATTTAAAAGCTATGCGAAGCATCCATCTCATGCATGTTGGATGAGCTATAAAACATAATCGTCTCATAATGTTTTACAGGTTTCGTAGGTCTTCTAATGTAAATTGAGATTTGCGTTTCGAGACCGCACGTCATTTTTATGGTTTTATATGCTTTTTGCAAAAATCTGCATAATGACTACTAACCTTTTTTCTAAATTCCCTGCAAAAAAGTATCAACAAATTGCTTTTATACTGTATTTCTGCAACTCCGTTGAAGATATTTAGAACCAATATAAAGTATTTCATTGTGTAAAGATCAAGTGGATTCATTTTGTATTAAGCTAAAAAAATCATTCTCAATGTAGCAATTAAATATGCAACTCAGTCTGAATTACGATTTCATCCTAAACATAAGACACTCGCTTTCTACTCTTCCGCGTAGATGGTTTGCTATCTGCTGCTCTCTTCTAATTGCAAATCTATCAAAAATACAAATATTTTTAAATAGGCACAAATAATGTTCCAAGTTGTTTGCGGCCGTAATATATTTACTGAAAATAAAATGAAGATGTAATCTGCCTCGGCTGCCAGTTTTCTATTAATTATAAATTAGCATTTTACTCAACTAAAATTCTTGCTCTTCTTTACGAAATCAATTTTCGACGTTCAATACCATCAGTATGGGAAAGTCCTTTTTTATTATATATATATGTTGTCATTATATATACATATGTAGAGAGCAAAAGAGAAGGAGAGAGAGGGGGGAATGATTAGCATGTACACAAATATCCTCTGTTCGAGCAGCAACACGTACCCATAAATCCTGAGAAAGGAATTTTGAGGTATCAATAGTAAAATAATAGAGACGTGATACTGATGTAATAGAGATGAACGCGTGTAACGTTAAATAAATTTTTTCAGACATTTTGAACATTACAAAAGATAAAATTAACTTTTACTTCGAAATCGCAGTCATTTCATAAAATATTGCACAAGAACAAAGAAGCATTATTTTATCTTACATTTCAAACATAATTAACACATAACTCACACATGATTGATACAGTGAAATCACAATTCAAATATAATTAACAGCTGATTAACATATTGATCTCAAGATCCAAGTATAATTTAGTTAAAGCATAATTAATATTGCTCAAAAGCATTCAACTATGTTTTACATATTGTTTTCTTCTAATAGTATATTGTTGCGTGATATATATTTTCGTTGTTGTAAATATTGTTTCTGATAATATAATGTTGTTGTTGGTTCGTAATAGATTGAATACACACAGGTCTGATAATAGGTTGAAAAAATTTATTTTACCAAAAGACACACCTCAGTATCCTTTAAATTTCCAAAAAACATAGTTGTACATCTCTTCACGGTATCACAGAGTATAATCAGTATCTAAACTAAGAATGTTAAACACAATGTAATGCAAAGCTCATTTAACATAAAATCTACAGTCACCGAGAATAGCGGTTTCTTTAAAAGCTATGCGAAGTATCCATCTCTTGCACGTTGAATGAGCTATGAAACATAGCCCTGAGCTATCTCAGTAGTATGAGTTGACTCTTACATATCCACCCTTCAAAGAGAAACAGGCTTGGAACCAGAAAATATTTTTATCGAAAGCATTAATGCAGTAACAAGGAGGTTTTATGTGTAAGATTAAAAAAATATGTAAATAAAAATTATGAGATAGAAATATGTAAATGAAAATCATAATAATAATTAGCAATAATTTTAAATTTCCTCTCTCTATTCTGGCCCACCAGCGGCCGAGCAGTAAAGTCGCTGAACACTGGTAGTTCGGCCCGAGGTTCGAATCCCGCGAACGGGCTGGCTGCGTGGGTGTTTTCGTGGTTTTCCCCATGTGTAACGTGTATACGAGCCAGTTTCCCTTAGAAAGTCCTCCACGAAAGGCACCCCTCCCCTTTGGCAGATAGCCTTAGTGTGCTTTGCCGTAATTAAATACACCACACCACACCACCTCTCTCTATTCTAAAATACGTAGTAGTTTTTTAGGCTGCGTCATTTGTAAATGAATCCATATCGTATGGCTTGCGTAACACTGAAGACGTAGCTGATTCGGAACTTGAACTCAAATTTCAAGAACTGAGACCTTTTGCTTCTCTTAGCTACTGATATTGGAGAAGTTTGTTGTCGTAGGGAAAATTACCAGTACGACGCAGTAAAATTGCTTAAAATGGAAAGCTAATATAATGTAACCACATTAACCGGTGATACCAATAAAAAAAAAAAAAAAAAAAACTTTTAGTCACTGAAGGAGTAAGGTTGAATTTTTGCTTCTCGCTTTCAGAATTGTTCGCTTCAAGAGTCACTGCATTTTAATTCACAGGAAATGGATGGCTAATCTAAAACTAAAAAAGGTAATTGATTGCCAATGGTAGTGATATGCCAGTTTCAAATTTCGGAGTGACTTGGATTTTAGAGTTCAAATCAAGAAGATTTTTGATAGAGAATGTCGCATAATGACTTTTCCTGTCGAAGCAACTAAAAGTTAATAAAACCATATTGTAGTGAATTAGCTCTTTTCTTTTTTTTTATTAATTCTATTAACTGCGAGTAATTTCATTCCTAGTTTAAGTGCGTATCTTTCAAAATAAATGCACGTGTAATATATCAACAATCACCTCTATAGGAATAAAATTCGTTAACTTAAGATTTTCCGGCCTGGGTTTGATTTTTTGGCTCGTATCGAAATAGTGGTGGTGAGAATGCGAAATTGCTTTTGGTTGTTTTTTCAGAAAATTTTCGTCATCCCATTCTGTCTAACTAACCGCGTAGGGCATCTGCTTTCGACAGCCAGAATGAGTCTTCCGGAACGCATGGTAATCGCGCCGATCAGCGAAAGGTGGAGAACGAAAACTCAGTTCTGATGCTTTGGTTGCATGTTCTGGTTTATAGCTGCAATTAATTCTGCTCTTACTACAGCTTATCACGGAATCCCAAGAAGGGCCTCACACATAAGGGCTCATCAAATTAGTCCACCATAAAGGTGTGTACCTTAGGATAAAATACACAAAAAATAAGAAAACTTTGTGTGTGTGTGTGATTATGGCAAAGCCTCGAAGGCTATCTGCCTAAGGGAAGGGATGCCTTCGTGGAGGACTTTCTAAGGGGAACTGGCTCGTATACACGTTTACACATGGGGAAAACCACGAAACCGCCCATGCAGCCACTCCGTTTGCGGGATTCGAACCTCAGACCGAACAACCAGTGTTCAGCGACTTTACCGCTCGGCCGCTGGTGGGCCTAAGAAAACTTTGAGACGCATTATGTCTGAATCAGTTCTGTTTAATTCTTGTTCTTACGTCACGAGAAACGCGATCACAAATTTGTGGCTGAGTTGATTATCATGTTAAAATATGCACTCAGAATATATTGCACAGTTACTCCTGCTATTTTAAAGCGTGTGACGCATAGTTTTCAAAGTTAAATTACATTCTTTTAACAAGAAAAAGCACAGAAGATCTCTCAGTCTACAGAAAAATCTGCCCTGAGTGAGGGGGCTTCTAATACCATCCAGGGCGTATTAATGCTATACATCGGTAAAACCAACAAGTAAGCCTGGATTTGAAATCATGTCCAGTTACCAGCATTTGAAGGTGTTTTAAGCGCTCGGTAACTGACAGATACGGAGTATCTAAACGTTATTTGCCACCAGTTCGTATTTATACGTATAGCTATATCTGATGTTAAAGTTTATGAATAAAAAAACATATTTAGCGTTATAGTTACATATTCACCAGAAAATTGTAGCAATAAGTGTTGAACTCTCTGTATTTATACTGAGGACGTTAATTTAAAGGAAACACTCGAACATTTCATTACAGCATTTATAATATAAGAATGATATTACACTAAATCAGTAAAACAATTCCATTTCTTTAAACTTACTATACGCGAATACTGACCACTCTGGAAACAAAGATATTATCCAATTCACTACTTCTCCTACAATTCAGATTCGGGTCTGCAAAGGGAAAAAAATTGTTATGCAAAAAATTGTTAGCTTTTTAAATTACGAAGCAAAAACGGTTTTAACATATTACATAACGATGATGGCGATAATAATTCTCATACATGCTTCGCCTATTCCGCACTACGCGGAGCGGTCACAGGTGAGAAGTCCTTATATTAGGCAGATGGTAGGTGACCACTCGAGAATCTGTGAGAGGTAAATTTAAGCTCATCCGAGACAGGAGACTTAAAAATGTTCTCTATAACCACTACTACCACGGAACGCGTGGGCTCAACACTACCAGTTTTCAGGGAGAACAATGGCGGGAATTATCCACGCTACAAGTATTTGACTAATCCTGAATAATGCTACCTACCAATACCACTACCGTCTGCCGTATTTTGGTGAACAGGACTTAACGCCAAAGCGCCCAGACATGGCCACATGTGACATCTGGTCAATTCAAAAACGAGCGGACAAAACGTGTTTTTTCATATTTGACTTTTGGAAAATTCTAAATCCAACCCCTTTTCGCATAATATTTGCAGAAATAGATCTTCCGTACTGACAACAAATTTTAGTATGCTGTATTTATAAATTTAGAAGTCGAACAACAAAAATCAGCGTTATATTTTCAAATTCTCATAGGACTAGTTTCGATGGTTTTACCGAACCATCATTCTCAGCTGCAAAAGCGCAAATGAACGAGATAAGGTATAATGATTAGGTGAGATAAGAAAGCCTGGACAGGCTTAATATAGGTATAATGATTAGGTGAGATAAGAAAACCACTGGCGCCATCTGTTTATGAAAACAGAACTAACATATAATTTCTTTAAAGGCTGAAGGCAAAAATGGATTAGAATTAAGGTCGTTAACTAGAACAGAAAGATTTTTTTGAATGTGAAATGCCTCTAGAATATGCAGCTCAACAATAGAAGATGTTTTTTGAATATTTTTGGAAGCAGAAAAATTGATAGTGGGATTTTCGGACCAACAATGTTGTGCAACAGAAGACTTTTTTCTAACATATGTCTCATGTTCCTTAACGCGAAAGTTTAAGGCTCTCTTAGTTTGGCCAATGTAAATTAAGCCACACTGGCAAGGAATCCTGCAAATACCCCAGGAATTCATGTTCGGAATGGGGTCCTTGAGTATGGAACTCGGAATTTTATTGATGGGAGAATAAACGAACCGAAAGTTAAATTTCTGCAAAATACCTGCAACATTATAGCTAATTGATAGAAAGAAGTGAATGACAACGTAATTATTATAATTTCTCATCTCAACACAACAAAAGAAACGAAGACAGTTCGAAGCTGTTAATGGTATAAGAGTTCAAAGTCCTTCAGAAGTATGCAGTAGCTAGATAGGCCATAATGAAACATAAAAATCTTGAATAAAATAAGTTTTTAATTAACATAAGTATAAGATGTAACACAAATAATGGGATAGAGTCCAATTTCTCGATCGGAGAAAGTTAAGCAAAGTTAATGACCTGTGGTCAGTGCGAAAAACATTCAGAGTTCAAGTAAATTTTAAAATTAAAATTTACAAGTTACAACCATGACGAATTGTGATGAATTGTCCTTGGGCGTTTGACAGTGTATTCAATGGTTGGATCATAATCCAACATTTGTTTAATTGCGTTATACTGACTATCTTTCATCTTCTCGAAGATGTGAGCTGTCATCAGTATAAAGTTATGCACAGATGCAATATCCAGGCCGTTATGAATTACAGATTTTCTCACGTACCAAGGTGCATTCACAATGCTACGTAGAATTTTATTTTGAAGTATATCCAGTTTTTTGCGCTCAGTTTTGTTGGAGATTGCCAAGGTCGGCACTGCATATAGCATGATCGGTCGAATTAGAGATATGTAAAGCATTTTCTTTATTTTTAGATTGTGCTTTGATTTTTTGCCGATAATAGAATAAATTGCCATGTAGGCTGAATTTGCTTTGTTTAAGATGTAAGAAATATGATCTTTGAAGTTGAAGGACTTATCTATGTAAACATCTAAACATTTATAGGAATTAGCTATAGGGTTCTATCTAAGTACATATCATTGTTGACTTTTAATCTTGTTTTGTATCTCCGATAATTCAGGGATGATACATGTACTACCATTTCATGCAAATTTTTTTAATGCTAGAAATGGTATTTAATAATATTTTTAAGTTTCAGTTTTTTATTTGATTTAATAATTAATATCGGATAATGCAGGGTTAATGAATGTTATTACGATTTAAGAGGAAGATGACGTTCTAAAACGTTTCAGTGCTTATGATTGGCATAAATATAGCAGGAATAAATTATCACGTTATAATTATCTCAGTAACCAAATTAACCCCCTGAACGGTTCGGCGTTTTTAGGAAACGGCATAATTAATCGTGTGTACTCACCAGGTCTGTTGCAAAATGTTAAAAATTTTGTAAAAGGATTATAAAAACTAATATTTTATTTTATCAATTGTTTATATTTATCTCTATCCCTAACCTTTGTCGAGCATATGTGGCTCCCTCTAGCTTGCATCAAGTAAACTAACTTATGCAAATTTCTTATTTCTGGTCACTTTATTTAATTCTGATTAGGAGGTAAATGGGTTTAAACCATAGGCACTCCGTAATTTGAAATCATTGGCATTGGAGCGAGCTCCCCTTACCATGTAGATATAATTAGGCTAATTTTCCTTTCCGTTGAATTTAGCAAGCAAAATTAGTTTTTCTCCCTATGCTATCTTCGTCACATCTCCTATTTGGCTACTTTATAATTTGCATACTAACAGATATGCTGTATATTACTCGTACCTTAAATCTGAGGATAGACTTATGCATTACAACATCTAACACCAAAGGAAGAATATAAGATTCTTTAGTGAAAATTCACTTTTCAGTACTACAAGCAGACTTTGATTAACATAATCACAAAACAAGAGAAACAATTACATTACTTTACAGCTTGCTGAAAAGTTCAGTACTGAACGCTGAAATTTCATATCACTGTTACCGAAAAACAGTGACTAAAGATCGACTCATAGGCAGACGAAGACGTGAGAAACTTAAGTTTTGATGCAACTAAATTTTATTCAACTCCAATAGGTCTAACAGCTGTCATTTCGAAGAGACCTTTACAATTGTAGAAAATATTTCTCGCACCCGCACACTTTCAGTGGAAATAACGAATTATTTGACGCTTTCGTTTCATTTTTACCCTCCAAACTGTTTGTTCCTTATGTTCATAATGGCACGTATTACGGGAAATGGGGAAGTAGTTATACCTGGATTGCACGTGCCTCACCTCAAAGTCGTCTGCAGTTCTTCAGTAGCGGCATAACACGTTCACAAGCTATATCATAAAGGAGATAAAGTAATCGTTTGAATAGATTTTACTATCTAATTCTAATTACTTAGAACGCATCGCCTGAACGTTTAAATTTGAAGAGAATTAAAGCAAGCTAATTTTAGATGAAAAGACGACCGCAGTTGCCTTTTCACAGAGCGTATTTTGCAAAAGTCGCAGAAACGTGCTTTAAAGGAATCATAAATCTGCGTGTTAAAATGGTTAATTTATCGAAATGCGAAGTTTAGCCTTAAAATTAAATATGAATTTTAGGTTAAACGGAAGACTTTAAATTGCACGGTCAAATTATCAGCTCATATGGTAAGACCAAAACCTGCAGTCCAAAAGGAAAAAAAAGAAACAGAAGTAAGATAAAATTCTCCTTTACACAGGAGGAATAAGTAGATATCCAAATCATTCTTAGAACAAGATTGTATTTAAAGAATCGTATATTTCTGTAGCCAAAAAATGAAAGCCTCAGAGAATTATAAATGCAGCTAACAGGCTCTTACCGTGCTGTGCAAGCAAATGTCCTATCAGTTACGTTATGGAGCGAAGGAGTACTTCTGTATTTAGCCACTTCTTTCACATTTGTGACTATTGCTTGGGAGGATGAAGGTTGATTAAGAAAAGTGGGAAGTAGGATTAAAATCGAAATAAACGTACAATTTAATGAAAAAAAAAATTAAATTTCTTACCTTCCACACATTTATCAGGGTGAACAATGGGGAGTCCGAAATTTCTAGCGATCCAATAAATACTTCACATTTTAGATCTTTATATTTTCCTTCCACCTTTAGAAATACATTTTGCTCCGGAAGAAATGGGCCAGATTACTAAATGGCTTAGAATTCCGTACAGATTATTCGAAATCTAAACAAACCGGTACTAAACATTTAAATTTTACACGAATGTTTTTTTAATGACGAGAGCTTTATTTAATAGCCTTTAGTCTTTAGTCACTACAAGGGACGGAACCTTTGTCTCCTTCGAAGGGATGGGCGATTAGAATCATGCCTTCTCCGGGATTCGAACTCGGGCGCATCGTTACGGTAGTCAGAATGCCTAACCACTATACCGGCGGAATATGTTTGTCTTTAAATTAAATTAAGATCTTTTTAAATTAAGATAATTTAGCACACAAGCATCTGGTTAAACAATCTGTTTCGCATGTTTTCTGCATCGAGCAATTGAATATTATTTAAATCTATTATATATTTGAATATTTGATTCATTTTCTACGATCCTTCTTGGAGAAATTCGAAAAACACGTTTTCAAAGAAGCTGCTATGCATATTACGGCGCATGTGGAAAATTATGGAAGTTCTTATATACGCTTGCAGGCATGGAAACGAGTTGTATTTTTTGATATGCTAGATATATATTCAGTTCCTTTCCAAAATGCAGTAGCAAAACAAAGGCTGCAGTTATTACCTTACAACTAAAAAAAATGTCTGTCATTTGTTAAACTTGTTGCTCACAGTGTGAAAAAATTTTCAACTAATGTTAAGTACTATTTATATAATTTAAGTAATATATTTAATTCTTTCGGTAAGGGTTTGTTCTACAGCTGCCCCAGACATAGCTTGCTGATCACCGAAGTTCAGGTCTTCATCTGTCTGTTGCTTTTGCAAGGCTATCGAAACTGGAAAAGCTTCATTTTTGGGCTTTCACTTACGTTCAGCAATCTGTAAAGAGCGAGAATAGTGCATCTACCGCTGTGTGCCAGAATAACCAATCAAAGTACAAGGGTATAAATATTCTTAATAAACTTCAACCCGTTCCGTTAGTTGCCATGATTATAAATCTACCTTTGTGAATTTAGTGGCACGTAACTTAGATACGACACTGTCTACTCGAATGATGTTTACGAAGCATCTACTACACAAAGGCTGCCTTCGAGCACTCTGAGGTAACGAAATGTGTAACCCGAAAACAATTAAGTAGACTTTTTTTTTTTTTTTTTTTAATTCTCGACATGTAGCTAAGAACAGATATTTAGGTTTAAGCAAAAATCTAAAGTCTTATTGATTAAACTGTTGCCATATGTACCTGCCTTCGATACTCATACGGATATTTATTTTAATCTCCAAATACAAAATTTTCCTTTTCTTTGTATTTGAATGATTCTTGATTTTGATTGATGTATTTCTTGCAAAAAGAACACTTTTAAAACCTTTATTCACTTGAAATATTTATTTAAACATCAAAGATCTTGAAAATTCAAAAATAATTAAGTAATTAAAAAAGCTTTAAAATTTGCTTTTAAGTAGTAATCCTAATTAAGTACTCATTTATTTTCTTTAATAGTTTTGTAATTTTATAGTAGTACTTTAATGTTTAGTAATTTATATTTAAGTAGTAATTATCTTGCTTAGCACCTCTGTGATATGATCATAGTCTACATCTCTTTGTGAACTGAAATTTTAATTCCACTTAATATTTTTATTTAAGTGCATTAGGAATTTTGAAATATTTAATCATAAATATCAAAATTATTTCAGAGGAAACCGTGATAAGAAATATAATTCTCCATAACCAGAAATTATCTTACCATTTTCGAGTTGATAGTTGCGTTCATAAAATTAGGCAGTATTTATTCTGAACCGAGTAAGATTATTAATTCGAGAAATTGTAATTATATTGCATTGCAATTCAGCCCTTTATTCTAAATACGAAAATATGTGAGTTCGCTGAAATCATCACTATTGTTTTGTATTAGCTGAGAAATACTTGGCGACAGAGGAAATTCTTGTCAAATAGCGCATGCGGCACCAGAATCGGCGCTGAATTAGAGTCCGTGAGAAACTTGATTTTTGTTCCACAATCGAAGTTGCAATTCATATGTTACGCTGTAAAAAAGAAACCTAGCGCTAGAGTGTCGTTATGGAAAATAAATGTATTGAAAGTTAGATTTCGTTGTTTCTATAATATGTGTGGTATTATTTTATCGTGGTTTGCAGCTATCGACGAGAAATAGAATAATTCGATTCAACTATAATGGAAATTATTTCATTTCAAATATAAAAAGAAAACGTCTATATTATAATTTCAATGTTTGTTTCTGAATTTGAAGCGGAACCCGTTCTTGAATTTAATAAACGGATATTAGATAAAATACCCGTTTGGGAATAGGTAAGTGAGAAAATATCCGTTACGAAATAATTTTGGAATAGCTGGAATGCTTTGTTGATGGTTCTTTCCATTGAACTGTGAAGGCTTTATTGCGTAGATGAAATGATGGACATCCAAACAGACGTGGCCGAGGTCAACATAATTTTATTGTCGAATAAAGAAATTCTGAAGACGCAATATTTGATTGACACATCATTATGGGTGCAATATTCATCCCACAGTTTACAAAAGATTGACTACTTTTAAGACAATAGGCGATGTACAGCAGCAAGCTACTTAAACTAATAGCCACTTTTAATAATGTCCTAAATTTATTTCAGTGCTAAAAACATAGTTGAATGACCTTCATCTTTAAAGTAGGAAAATGCACAACAGTTACGAATTAGGAAAGCTTTACTACTACTATTCGCGCGGAGCTGTATTATAACTTCAATTAGATGCTTGTTAACGTCATTTGAAAATGCCCACTATAGTTATTTTATCTTCTACAAACCGATCAAACTGAGTGAAAGTTTCAACATTAACTGAACTGCCTTCAGTCGCATTACAAATCTAAATTCCGAAAAACACCGACAACGCAATGGCAAACAGTGATCTTATACTTGTTAATAACCACCGCTTTGCCTCAAAGAGACAGCGCAGTTTTATTTAACATATGTTTAGTTATCGAAGTATTTTGTCGACGTTCTGACTGACTGACTGATAACTTATAGGCAGAATACCACTGAGATCAGTAGTTTATCTGGCTCAATCAAATTTATGCCGGATGGGCACAATAACATAGAACTATCTTCACATAATAAAATGTTCAACCATTTATACCACAGAAAGAGATGGAAAAACTGGTGATCAGCCATTTCCCAATAATTCATACTTGGTACTAGATTGGATTATATTTGGATTAAAATTCATTACTTCTCTGAAGCAAACCTTGTTTCAAGAAATTCGATTTAAAATTTTTCAGCTTACCTGAAAATGCATATCTCTACTTAAAACTCAAAGAATAAATTTTTTCAGTTTCGCATTCACCAAACTCTTTCACTAAATATTGATAGTTCTTACGTCTTATAAGCTACAATTTAAAATCAGAATATAATTGAATATGATATCCTAGAAAACGTGTTTAAAATGAATTTAAAAGTTAAATATTAGGACTAGTAAATTTTAGAAAGAAGTAAAATGGAAATTAAAAGTTTAGTAAATAATGAAATTTTTTAAAACATTTGAAATTAAAACTATGAAAATGCAAATTAATTATTCATACTTTAATGCTTCAAATCGACTCGTCAAGAGACAATAATTTAAAACATTAAAGTTCAAAGGAGTACTTCCTAACATTTTCTTCCGTTTGACATTTTGAGCACCAACAATTTATAACAAAAGTAAAAAAAAGAGTTAAAATAATCTGAAAGCGTCCAGATTTTATATTACACTAAGTGTACTTTTTTTTATTTACGCACACATACAACTTTCGAGAGTATTTCGGCTAATGTTCCTTTGGGCAAAAAATATTTACAAACAGCATATATTGAGGAATTCTGATAGACATTCTCGCGAACTGGAGATAGCGGAATCACAGGATGTTAAATTTGTAACTTGACGTACAACCGGATTAAGCAGCTCGTATTTTGCTTCGATCCTGGATAAGATGCCGATAATATCGGCAGTTTTCTGGGCAGGGTTTTTCAAGACAAAGCGACGGCGATTCCATGTGATGATTCATTCCGGTGACGAATATTTATGCCATAATCTTGCACTCTCCACATGCACATGGCTACTTGCCACCTCACTCTCGTATTTCGCTTCGATCCTGGAATAATATCGGCAGTTTTCTAGGAAGGGTTTTCTAGACAAAGTGACGGCGATTCGATGTGATGATCCATTCCAGTGACGAATATTTATGCCATAAACTTGCACTCTCCACATGCGCACGGCTACTTGCCACCTGGCTCTCGTATTTCGCTTCGATTCTGGAATAATATCGGCAGTTTTCTAGGCAGGGTTTTCTATACAAAGTGACGGCGATTCCATGTGATGATCCATTCCGGTGACGGATATTTATGCCATACTTTTGGACTCTCCACATGCACACAGACACTTTCCACCTGGCTATTAGATTCGAGATACTTGAAATTTAAGAACCAGGTCAACAATGCATGGTCTGTCCCGGAGCAGGAATTTTCAGCCGCAGAGATAACGATGGAAATATTCTACGGCTTTAATTATGGCGAGCAAATCGTTCCCATTGACACGGCAATTCCTCTCCTGCTTAGACCAGCATTTATTCCAGTATTGTATGATATTTTCTTGACCCTTTATTTCTTGGAAAAAATAGCTCCGATTCTGTCGTTCCTCACATCTGTGTGAAGGTTAAATGATTTGTCGAGATGATGATGCGGCAGGATTGTCAGATATAATGCTTCCTTTAGTTTGTCAAATACATCCTCACTTACATTTATAGAAGAATTTTTGCTTGCTCTCTGTTAGTTTCTAAAAGCTGCTTGCGATGGAAGAAAACTCCTTCACAAATCTCCTATAATATGTGCATAGCCACAAGAAACGTCTCTGCTATCGAATTCCAGGCGTCTTCAATCTTTAACTGCTGACACGTTTTCTGGATCCATACTCTTATCTTTGGCAGAGACGGTATGTCAAAGGTAAGTCATTGCCTATCTGAATAGTGTACATTTGTCGGAACGTAACATTAGATCTTTTGTGGATCATTTGGATGTATACCTACTTTCCAATACGCACTCTTTACGCCAAATAAATGTGACCAAAGCAATCAAAACGCAACGATAATTTGCACTTAAAGGGAAAAAATCGCCAGCAGCTGCGGACCTACGGCATACATGTGATTCGAAATTCTAATCTTCTGCTTGATAATGTGTTTACCAATTCGTTTCGCCTCCCCAATTTCAAAGATCGAAGTGCTCGCAAAACGCAGCCTGCGGTGAAATTTTCCAACTTTCATGTTCCCCAGAAAACACCATACTAATTCTTCCTAAAATGGGACAACGCCCTCGAGGGAAAAGTTCCCGCGAAATAATTAGAGGTGTTAAATTATCTCGTCTTTAATGCGGGAAATTTGGTTATTTTAGCTTTAAGCATTTGTCTTGTCACTACCAAACAATTAAAAAGACAACCTTCCTATAACAATTTTCGGTTTCCCTTAATCTTGCGGTCTTAGTCCACATTATTATATAGAACTTTGAAAGGAGTAATAAATCATTTATAAATTAAATGTGTAGTACAATGAAAATCTTAAGACACAACACTTGACTCTAACGTACTGAAACAGTGATAAATTGCTTTAAATTCAATGTTGAACTATGGAATATTCTCTTCTTACAGCTATGATGCGACAGCATGGTAAAAAGTGAATTTTTTCCAGTTCCTTGCTGTGCGGGGGAAGATGACCTTCGCTCTGCGCCATTTTAAATATTCCATTGCCTAAATGCTGATGATCTTCAGCATGCAGAATCGTTTTACCATGAGGAATGGATAGAAAGATATGAAGTTTAATTCTTCGCAACTCGTTTCGCTTTCAATACCTGGCTTTTAAGAATGACTAAAGACTTATCTCACCCTTGTACAGTGATCAGTGCACAAGTACAGATTAAAAGTACTTAATAAGGATTTTATTACATGACAGAGTGAATAATAATTATTTTCCTCAGTATAACATTTATAGGAATGCGCTGCATTAAACAAACGCCATAAGGCGAGTGCCCTCAACAGTAATGAACATTTTAATATATTTGTTAATTTCTAATACCTAATACACAAAATGAAGCAAACGCGCCAAGCTTGTTGCGTAAGTATTTACACCAGAGATTGCTGCGAATATGAAAATGAGGAGTTGGCTACTTGTTACCTGAGAGAGGTCCCAAAAGGTTCGGGTCGATAAATAAGTATCTCGAGCTGTCGTATATAGGACATAAAAATCGAAAGTGGCCGAGTCTCTAGGACTGGTGAATACTGATCCGATCATGGCCCGAAGCAAAGAGAAATAATGGCTGCTTGGTAGATTTTCTCTTATGCAGGGAGAATGCCAGAAAGTTTTCGTTAGAAGGTCCGCCAGGAAGGCATCACTCCCTCTTATGCAAATTGCCGTCCTTTGCTTAGCCGTATTCAAATAACCTAACTCCGAATACTGCAGGCCAAACACGCCTCAAACACTGACAGAAATAGCCCAGCAAACGCCTAAACATTCCTTAACACACTAATAAAATGCAAACAGCTGAACAACTAAAACGAACAACCTATCTCTTGAACAAACTGTTTATAAAAGAACAATTTATACACGAGGAATATTTTTGGAGGGATCAGCGTCTAATCAACAGAAAGAACAGTTAATCATATGTCAACACAGTTTCGGTCTGTCAACACAGTTTCGGTCAAATCTGTCTTAAATATTGGTTTAATAATTTAACTAACATAAGCTTCTGTTATACCGTTAAAGATGAAATCTTCATTTTTCATCAAAGGCCAGCGCTCAAAGTTACGGATTCTTTACGCATTTATTTAAAGCATACTTTTACTACAGATTTACATTATTGGACAAAACTGCGTGAAAGATGCAGAAGTCACCATTTAAATTTTTTTTCTAACAATAAGTATTTTAAAATTATTTGTAAAGATATGACAAAAGTTTGCTTTGATATTTGAAAGCTATTGTATTTTCCTGCAAGAGTGTCTGATTAAATGAAACTGTAATCCTTTATATTATGTATAAAAATCGGAAGAATTGATCCTTAAAATGTTGCATTTCTAACATATATTAATTTGCATGTAAAGCAAAATCTGAAAATTATAAACAGATAGTTAAAGATAGAAAAGAAAGATAAAAAGTTTATATTTTATTTTTAGCGGAAATTTTGATACAGCACCAAAGAATAAATTCACTATTAAATGCCACAGCTGTAAATATGTTTAGAAAGATTTCATTTTAATAAACAGTCCAATTAATTAACACATTTCTTTTAATAAATTTAGATTTAGAAGATACGTTAGCGAACAGGGGGAAAGAATTTGTTTCATCGGTTTAAGTACTTAGAACATGCTAAAATATTTTTCAATACCGAAGATCTATTTGTGCAAATATTATTATTTTGCACCAAATGTACGAAATATATACGAAATATTGTACGAAAAGGGGTTATATTCAGATTTATCAAAAGTTAAACATGAAAAAAACACCTTCTCCGCTCGTTCTCGAGTTTCCAACACGAACCACTCTATTAGTCAGAGACAGCATTCTCCACTCGTGCACTGAGGAGAGCATTAAAGCTTTCCAGATTTCGTTCTTACCATTAATATTTATGGCAAAATAAATTCCAAATATTTCGTAAAATGAAAATTCAGAAGTATTTAACAGAAAACATGTTTGGAAGGATGGAGATTGTGTAAGAAAAATCTTACCTCGAATCAAAATTGAAACAAAAGTGCAACTGAAAGTAGTAATAAAAATGCTAAGTTTTTTTACTTTCGCCTAATACTAAACCTTTTAATTCTACACGAGAATGTTTCGCTTTAAATTACCTAAAGATGTATACTGAGTTTGTACTAAATGTACGACTTGAACGTTAGTGTTTAGGCATATTCTTGGGGGTTTATACACCCAGAGCATATGTAAACAGGGAACAAGTATTTCATAATGCTTAAAAGTCAAGGACGGTTATGTTAAAATAAATACGAGTTTAGGTTAACGTAATTGATCAATAGTGACTTTATTTTTACGTTTAAAACCTTCAAACTGTTGCTTTTGTTTCACTTGAATAATATGCCTTTACGTATATTTTTAAGCATGCGACCCTGGATAAGGATTTTAGAATTTCTTTAAAATTCTATCAGCTTTACATGATGGGTTACGTCATCGTCACGCACACTTCTAAATAAAATTTCTCAACTACTTAAAAGCAATGGTGGTGATCAGAAAACAAAAAATACGTAAGCACAAAAACCAAACAAAGTGAACATTAAAACTTAAATTTATTCCAAAGCCACCGCTCCGCCTAAAATTGTCAATGCCATTTCATTTGAAAAAAATCTGAGAAAAGTTTATATGTATATCGCTTCTTAATTTTAAAATGTATGTAGCAGAGTGGTATACGAATAAACGAGTAAGCAAAAAATTGGTTAAATTGTTTTTATAATAATTCTAATCTAATACTGTAATTTTAAAAATCCATGGCATCATCGAATCGAAACTTATTTTCATGTAAGATCCAGTTCATGAAGAAATCTGAAATAAATAAATCTGTAAAATCACTACACACATCTTTAAGAATCATATGCAAATTTCAGGAAGTAACCAGATGACTCCGATGGTACGTCACAATGACGAGAGTGTAAGAGAGGGATATATAAGAAATACATGCAAAGAAGTAAAATTGTTCGCAGGCGCTTTATAAGAATTTCAGTGCAATAACCGAATAGTTATGACACAAAGGACGCATTTGGATGATTTTTTACGTGGTAGAATTATCGGCCGTCTGGAATGTGGGCGTACCCAACTGGAAGTATCAGACGGACTTGGAATTCCTCAGAGTGTCATCTCCAGGCTTTGGCAACGACTCCAAGATGATGGTAATGTGAGTAGACCTTACAGCACAGGTCGCCCCAGAGTTACAACGCCGAATGAGGACCGGTATTTGGCAGTTACTGCCAAAAGAAACAGGCGGAGCACAGCCTCAGACCTGTCTCGTCAGCTCTCTTCAGCCACTGGTACGACAATTTCAAGGCAGACGTGTACAAACGCTTAGGGCAGATTGGTCTATATATGCCCGTAGACCTGTCAGATGCGTTCCACTTACTGCAACTCACTGTCCCCTGCGGTTATTCTGGAGTAGAGAGCATGCATTGTGGACACCGCAACAGTGGTTTTGTGTGATGTTTTCCGACGAGTCCAGGTTTAGCTTGCAGTCTGCTTCTCGCCGGACTTTCATACGGAGAGCTCCAGGTACCCGTTACCACCAAGAAAACATCATTGAACGACACCGTTACGGTGGCGCAGGAGTGCTCGTTTGGGGTGCAATTATTCTGGGTTCCAGAACTGACCTGCATGTTCAGATTGGAACCATGACAAGCCAAATCTATCGGGACGTCATTCTGAAACAACATGTTCGTTTGTTTCGGGGGCCATGGGCGCACAGTTTGTGTTTATGGATGACAACGCTCGTCCTCACCGTGCAAAAATCGTAAGCGAATGCCTTCAGTCGGAGGATATCACCCGTATGGACTGGCCAGCATTCTCACCGAACTTGAATCCAGTAGAGCACGTATGGGACATGCTTGGCCGACGAGTTGCAGCCCGTTAGCCTCCTCCTACATGTCTACCGGAACTTCGGAGAGCATTGCTTTTTGAGTGGTGTAATATCCCCCAAGATCAGATCGATAATTTGATACTCAGCATGCCTAGGCGCTGTACGGACAGTATTGCATCGTCTGGGAGACATACAATGTATTAACAATCATACCAACCATGTAATATTGGTTTTTCGTAAATAGTTTTTTTTTTTTTTTTTTTTTTTTTTTTTTTTTTGTAATTTGCTCCAGGGAGAATATATAGCATCTTGTTTTGTTGTTTACCTTTTGTTTAATAATTAAGCTTTACAAATAAGTCAAATTTGTTTTGCTTCTAACTCTTCCTTTGCCTGATTTTGCATTATCCTTAATGATGGACAATCCTTGTGGACATGAGTGTTTTTCATATTGTGTAAAACTTTAATAATGACTTTTTCATTTGCGAACTCAACGATTTCAAAGCGAGCTGTGTGGAAAACACTGTATGGAGTACAACATTTTTATCTGCATCTCACTAGTCTGTCTATCGAAAATCCTAAATATGTGCTGTTTTTAAATATTTTGTGATTTTAGTGTTGAATGGCATTTTATGCGGCGTGATATTTAATAAATAAAGTGAATACACAGAACGTTAATAATTAAAAGACAAAAAAGAGTTTCGTGAAGCCGAATTCATATGATCAACTGAGAAAAGACTGAAAAGAACAGAAAAATGTACGTCAATACTTACGGCGCATCGTGAATTCAAACATGCACGACTATGGTGCTTTTGAAATTTATATGACAGTCCTTTCAAGAGCATTCTGGCTAACGCCGTTTGGGCTAAAATATTTAAAAAACAACATAGTTTTGAAATCAACTTCCCTACGAGGTGGAGATTAAAATATTTTATTCTGTACAGTATTGCCTCGACTCGCTTTGAAATTGTTGAGTAATTTTTAGCGCTCGAGACTGTGTATCAGAAATTCTAAAGACTCTTTTTATTAAATTATTTTGTGAAATTGCTGTTAAATTGAATTTTATGGTTTAAGAGCGAAGAACATGAAATAAATAAGGTAACTCACAAAACGTGAAGAAAACGCCCCTTTGGGCGTAATATAAAATCTGAAAGCTTTCTGATTTTTTTTACCTTATTTTCTTTATTAGACCACAGGAGAGTTTGCTCAGAAGTGTTATTAGTCTGGAAACTGGATTTTGCGTCGGATCACTGTAAAAGACTGAATCAGTTTTGAAATTGTTGCCACCAAGTGTTATCGCTCTATATTATTTTAAAAGAAAAACATATAATTTATTTTCAAACATTCTTCAAAGATTTTCCACATCACTACATTACGGACTCGAATAAGCAAACCGGAATTCATCTACGACGTAATACATTTCTGATACAATACAAAAAAACAAGGCCAGAGGATGTTAGTTTTGTAAGCGAATAAATTATTCTAGTGGAACAAAAGAAGGGCGAATGACAAGCGAGCCATGGTACGAATACATTAAACAGATTACAGTCCGGGATCATACTGCAAGAATGTTTACATTAAGAGAATTAAAATTCAGATACCTAACAGTCTAATATTAGGATGCTGGGTTAAGGTTTCATCGCATTCCAGGAGCTGCCCTACCGAAAGGCCCGGGTCTCGAATCCCGGAGAAAGCATGGATGTTTGTTAAGTGTATATGTGGAATGGGGCACTCTAAATAGGCAAACCAAATGTCCTCTTGAGACGACGATGGTAGGGGAAGGAGGTGTTGGAGACTTTCCGACCCGTCACCCCGGGCAAGCTGTCTATCAAAATTGCGTGGAAACTGAGCACAGTCCTACTGTTCTCTGCATGGTGCTCAAGGCTCTTGCCAACGACAGACGCAATCTTGCACTTCTTGCCCCGATGAATTTCGTGGGCCTGTCCTGATGTTACTCTCAGACAATTGAGATAAGTCACAACAACAGCAACAGACTTTTCGTCTATTAAACAGATGTTGTGCTTTGTTTTCGCTAGGTACCACCTTAGATATTTTATTTCATTTAAGTTTGGTATTTCAGTTAGGAATAATTTATGTATTTTCAAACAATTTTTAACTATAAATTTTTAGACACTTATATTGTTTTGTAAATATTTTTAAGCTGTCAACTTTTGCAGGTTTTGTACTTATTTCCGTCATTTTCTATTTACTAAATTTAGCGGCGTCTTATTTTTTTAATGCAATTTGAAGTCTTTATGGTTTTTTCCTAACATGCTAATTTTTTTTAACTGCAGTTCATTCACGTTTAGCCACTAACTTTTCAGGAATGACTCTCGAAGGAGAGATGTACTTGGACCATGCAAATCTTGGTATAACTTTCGGTTTATTTCTAGCAACACATAGCGTTTCCAAACACGATATTTTCTTTTAAATGCTTTGTGTAAAACAGAAGTAAAAAATACCTTGAATAATTGAACATTTTAAGGTAATTAGGTACTTAACGGTATTCCAAGTTTTATAACTGACAGCCTCTGGCAATGTATCTAAGATTGAATTTTAGCGACTTCGTTTATGATTACATACTTCTGTATCTTCAGTTAATGAAGATATCAAAGTTGTACTTTACTAAAGTTGTAATCTAAATCAATTGGAAAGTCAAAGCCGTAAACATAGGTTCTGTCAAGATATTTTAACATATTATGCACAGAAACGAAATGGAACAGTGTTGTAAAATGTTTAGGAATGATTTTAGCCACGAAAAGAATTTTGCAACCTAATCGCTGAATCGAATTTATATGATAAATTAGTCTACGCTTAGTAAAGATAAATTAATAGCTTAAAAATGTTTAATTGTTGCTTGCCTTAAAAATAGCTGTGCATTTATATTCAGAATTGAAAATATGACTCTATAATTTTCTTATCGTATTGGATATTTTAGTTTTACTGCGAAATTAAATCTTGCGTCATTGCTGGAAGGAATGAAATTTGAATTTAACAAACATTCTCTATTCGTAAAAAGCAAATTTAAAGTTAATTAAACTTTAAATGAATTACAAATAAATGATTTATTATTGCTGCAAACTAAAATGAACTTTAAATTTGCTTTTTACGAATAGAGAATGTTTGTTAAATATATATATATATATTTTGAAGACCGCGATATATTTGACATATGTATATATATATATATACATATAATAGTCTCTACCGATGTAGAAAGGGATAGCTCAGAGCGTACTTTTGTAATTAGTAGTACTTATGTTTATTTACATTCTAGAAATACTAATGACTTTCAGAAGTTGTTTTCATAAATAAATGATTATGAGTACATAATTATTTAAAAATTGATAGTTACATTTGAGAAGGTCACTTAAATTTAAATTTAAAGCTAGAATATTCATAGAGATTTCTTTTAAATATTCCAGGAACTCCAGGTATCCCACTACACGTAAAAATGACATAGTGAGATAAAATTTAATGACGAATTTTGAGTTACTTAAATGATAAATTTATTCATTGCTTGTCTGCTGTATAAAAAGATATTTGAATTTCCAACGTTAAGCTCTCAAATTAATTTTTTCGTTGGGGTTGCTTTACTGTTATAAGCACGTAATTATAAATAATCTATATTAGAACAGTTCGTATTCTGATTAATGATTGTTTCGCTGTCTTTTATTGAAACATTTCTTGTATGAAAAGAAAATTTAATATAAATGTACGTTAAGTTTTCTTTCTTGTTTACTCTTTATTACGTTACAAGCAAAACGAAAAGTGCTAGAAAGAATTCAAGAGCATAAAATGGGAATAATTAGCCTATTGACTCATGCATCCACTCCCTTTTTTAAGAAAATAGAGAGGGAAACATTTTGAGAATAATTTAATTTTCCGAATAACGTGGTTAAACGGTGGTAGCAGTTACAGTAAAAACAAAGTAAAAGAAAAGCGCTCTTGAATACATTATCTGTAACTATCACAATATTATTAATTTAAATTAATACTATTTTTCAATAAGAACTCATAATAAAATTAAAATTAATAAACTATCTTCATTTCTACTTCCCCGTATTTCACTCGCTCTTATTGTTGTTTACTGTGAATGTCTAAGCTTTGAATTATTTAATGCTATTGGAAGTAGTGTCTGTGTGGTCTGTGTGTGTAAAGATATATTCACATTTATTCCTTCACCTTTATTCAACCATTCACCTTTATTCCTTGAGCAAATCAGTAAAATGGAAACATTCATTGCGAGGTCAAATACATTCTAAAATTTAGGCGAGCTCGATTATTGAACTTGAATTGATAATGGGAAAACTGGGTGAACAATTTTAAAATTTCAGAGCCTGATGAGAAGAAAAATGCGCCACTAAATACGATAATTAATATTATGAATCAATTCAAGGAAAAAACACTAAATTCATAGTTTCCTAAAAAATTCAGAATTTATTAAAACTGTTTCTTTTACAGTTGTTTAGTTTTACTCTTTTCTCAATATCAAAAAGTACATATAAAAAAGCTTAAAATTTACAAATCATATGATTTACATCTGTTAAAATAACGTTTTTAAAACCAACTCGTACAAGTGAAATAGCGATGAAAACGATAAAATGTGTAACTCTGTTCTAGCTGACTAGTAGATATATGCTGAAACAGAATACTCTGAGATCGGTGGTTATTGTGATATCATACTAGAAAATTCTTTACCATGCATTCGTATTCCTTCATCTGGATTTCTTTCATCCGGAATAATGGGCCAGTGCTAATAAAAATGTCATCAAATATGCAAACGTCTCGGTGCCAAAATTAGCCTTATACTACAGGAATTCATAAACGGATAGGTATCTGTACAATGGTTTATTTTCCACTTATGTTCAACTATAAAACTAAAATATTTTGTGAACATTTCCTTATCATAATCTTGATTGTCATCGTTATCAGGAACATAAATTCTAATATCACCATTGTCAAGATCAGCGTCTTCGTCGATGCGTAATTCCCTCGTAAGTATTTTTCGTTTTATTCTGCTACTTAATTTGTGCCAAGAAAACAAAACTGCCGCTAGATTTGACTCGTTAAGGGCTTTTTGAAACAAATTAAGAAAAAAACATTCCTGGCATACGAACGATTCGGGATCTTTCATATATTTAGACCACAGATGGACTACTGATGATCTTGTAAAATTATGATGAATACCTGCAACTAGTGAATCTTTCTTTTCCGATGACATTTGATTCCATAACTGAATAACGGATTCTTCTATACCGTATATGCATGATAATCTATACCGCTGATCATTTGAAATTCTGTTGTCTCGAATCAAGCGTTCCGCGATTTTCTTCTCATCTAAATGGCCGTTTGTCCAATCTGCCGGCGTCCAAAACTGTGCAGTGAAGTCGCAAGGGATGTTAAACATTGTCTTCCATTCTCCACTCCAAACTAATAGCTCTTGTGCAGTTGCTTGAATGCTATCAATTAAGCATTTCTGCACTGTGCATGGCAGAAAAAGTTCCTTGCACACTTCTGTAGAGCGCTTCGAAATAGATTCTTCCCAATCCATTGTTACGAGCTGAACAGAATAAAAATGTGCCCGATTCAGTTTAATGGAAAAAATATGTTTCTTGAGTTCAAAGTTATGACACATTTGCAAAACAATTTTTTAAAGCGCCTGTTCCTTTAACAATGTTGGGGTTTTGGAAGAACCCTCTGTCATGAGTCCATCAACGTACGCTTTGTTGAAGATCATTTTTAGCTTGTTTTCCTCTTGTTACTTTCTATTAACAAATTCTTTTCCCAAAAAAGTCCGCTTGCAGTCGTAAAAGAAGCTTTCTCCGAACAATACTTCTTTGACAATTTTCTTCGCCTAAAAATTAAAATAAAATAATTATTTATATAAAGTACTTATTTGAATACCTCTGAACAAAATGAACTAAAAGAAACAAATTCAGCAATTTTGAACTTATATTTGAACGTTATTAAAAACATTATTTTCTAAAGAACATGTAATATTACATTTTATCTGACTTTTGTGATAATAAAACTCATTCCTAGTACTACATGGAACAGAGTTAAATTTTTTATATTAATGAATTAAAGGGCAACACTTTTTAATCAGAAAATAGCCTAATTATACACAAATCTATTGTTATTTTTTATGGGAAGAAAACTGTCTCATAAACCCTTAAAATGTAATTCGTATGTTACCTCGTAGAGACATAGAGTTCGTCGCTACGGGACACAGGAAAAGTGTGCACTGCCCTCGCTGTGATTCGAACTCCGAATCTCTCGATTGCGCGTCGCGCGTCCTTCCAGTTACTCCATGAAGGCACGGGCCAAATTCTGGCGGTGACAAAATATCATCCACCACCTTGTAGTTAAGACTACTTGTACAGTCTCTCTCTCTCTTTGTTTTTTAAAGAATTTTTTGAACTAAGAACATCAAAGAAATCCGCAGTGCCATCAACGGGATTCGAACTTTTTACTTCCCGATTATCTGTGGGACGTGCTTCCAGTTACGTCACAAAGGCAGCGGAAAGGTTGGGAGAAAATACCTTACAACCTTTTATTTCGTTAAAGCAATTCAAATCACATAATTTTTTTTTTTTTTTTTTTTTTTTTTTTTTTTTTTTTTTTTTTTAGTTTTGCCTATGAAAACAACTGTGAAAAAGGTTTTATTAAGGTGAAGAACATTTAATAAAGCCTTATTTTTTAGGCCTTACCCCATCTAAAATCTAAAAAAAAAAAAAAAAAAAAAGATTCAATTTTTTAAAATTATAAGTAACTTTGTAAACAGGAAAATTCACATTATGAAATACATAAAATTTTAAAACATCACGGCTACAATTAAAAGAACAAATTTCGAAAGTTTCTTGTAACACCACTCCGTTTCTTCCAATTATAATTAATGCAAACACTGAAAAATATGAATAATGTATTACTGATTTAAAGCGAAATTTATCCGATTAAATTAATAATTTCAGTCAGCGTTCACAATATCATTAGACACTTAAAAAACTTACGACTATGGGAAAAAGCATCATTAAACTTAAATTTATGGCATTCTTTATAAAATGTAACTTCTGATAATTTTTCTGTACTTATTTATTCCCAAAAGCTTATTACTTCATTCGTAATAAAAGAATAATATAAAAAATTCAATGTAATATCTAAAGCAAAAATATATTTCATACCTGTAAGAATTTATTTATTCCTTCCCCCCCCCACTCTAAATCCTTTTAATCCATTTTTTTCAGCTTTCCCTTCGTTTTTAGTTTCCTAATGCACTTATAATAATGCAATGCATTTGTATATATTGAATCCCAATGCACTTGTATATATTGAAAACACCAGCTTTTTATTCTAAAACTTTGCGAGTATGTGCTAAATTATTGTAATCAGTTTCCGTTTAGATTCTGCGCATTCTGCCTTAAATTTGAATATGAAAATAAGGCGTAAAATTTAAGCGAATGTAACTTATCTAGAGATATACGTATATGCCGCCTTTAGTTTAAGTACTAAAGGTCTAGTTCAAAGGAACTGTATGTGCTACGAATTTAAGGTCTAGCTGCCCAACCGGTATTGTGGTTAGCGTCGCTGACTGCCATGCCGAAGAGCCCGGATTTGAATCCTGGAGAAGGCATGGTTGTTTGTAAATATATAGTGTCGGTGTGGCATGGCGGAACTCTAAATATGCCGCGAGCCGAAAGTCTTCTCGTGTGGTTTGGTGGAAGGCGAGAGGAGTGGAAGACCCCCCCCCCCCGCGTGCTGTCCATTAAAATTGGATGGACTGTAAGAATCGAATCGGAATATCGAAACTTTGAGGAAGTTAAACCCATCTGGATATTAAAATAAGGTTCGATAGTCGGGTAATCTCTTTTTTATAAGCCAAATATATATTTATTTTAATGCTAGTGAGAAAAATATATTCCTTCGTGTACATTTTTATTTTATTTCAACAAGATTACGTAATTAAAAAAATTAATGCTTTTATTTTCAGAACAAAAATGATATACCCCTCACGATAATAAACATATTAAAATTAAATTTTATTTACTCCAGCAGAAAACTTATTCCTAATTTCTCAACATTTAATGCGGTAGAAAATCTAAAACCCGCCAGCACCTCAAATCGGTGAAATCCCTCAGATGTCAACAATAAAATGCAAATTGTTTTGGAGATTTTTTTATGTCATTTGAACGCTTTTTTGGCGATAGGTTTTTCTCATTCAATATTGTAGTTAGCTACGGTTCATGGGTTATCATTTTATAGTTGTCGTTGAATAAATATTCTGCCAAAAGTCACTAAACTTATGCTTCTAACTGAAGATTAATCATATGTCCTTTAAACAATGCATGTGGGATCGCGTACGTTACTTTCTCAGTCAGCAGATGGACTTATTATCGTATTCTTGGAGTGTTGGAAATCTTCCTGTCAGAACAGAGACAGCAGATTGGCGGAAAGATGCTGAAACTTAAAAGTAGGACAAGTCTGGACATTTATAGCAGGTAGCTTCAATAATTTTCCGTATCCGTCTGTAATTTAATGGTACGAGCAGATGTTTAACTTCTTATGCGGCTTCAACGTATGTAATATCTTCATGTTCATTTCTTCAATTAACCTTAATTATAGTTATTGTCTAAAAATAAATGTATGAATCTACAGTACTGGGGGGGGGATTATTTCCGAGCTACGGAGACACCACATACATGCATGCAAGACTGCAGTAGTTGGTATTTTTGTACTTTTCCATTAATGAAGCGATCCACCGATGGCTGTGTGGTTGGTTTTCGTGACTTTCTCCATGTGACTGATAATTACATTAATCAGTCAGTCTACCTTAAAAAGTCCTTTACAAAAGCATCCCTGGTCTTAGGCTAACAACTCTTGCGTGCTTTGCCGTGCTCTAATAACCTAACCATTAAATGAGCAGCAGCCAAAATATAGGCAAGCACGTTATTTACAGCAGCCTTACACGATTAACCACCCAAAACATTATGACTCATTACGTTTCGATCCAGACACGTGGTTCGTACGAAATTTTAAGGATGACTAAAGATGGATTTTACGATCTGACTTTGCCAAATAATAAAGACTCTGTATCTGATTTCTTACAAGAAAAGGAAAAATTTACTTTATTTCCAAGTGCTAAATGCAAGTTCGAAATGGACGATCATGCCAAGAGAAAAAAGACTACAAAAACACAAAATTCGTTGAATGGAATTTTTCATTTCACAAAACTCTGTAATTTTTTCACCTAATATCCAGGTACGACTTGAATGTATCTTCAGCATTCTCCTAATTATTTCAATCCAAATTTTGTGCCAACATTTATATTTGGCGACAGCTGCTGCCTTGTAAATGTATATATATTAATCGATTGACACAAAGTAACTCGAGGGTTATCTGCTAATGAGAGGGATGCGTTCGTGGAAGGCTTTCTGGGAATATTTTGGTCTAGTATATAAAAGATCAACTTGTAAAAGTTGAGAAACTACATGAAGTAAAAATGAACTGGGTGAAAGCCCATATTGGTGTTTTAGGTAACGAGAGGGTAGACATGCTGGCCAAAGAGGCTGCTATGGGTAATGTCGAGGATGTGTAATATGAATATGAGGAAGTTTCCTTTGTAAATCCTCCACGACAGCATAACTTGCCTTTGGCAGACAGTCATCTTGTGTTTTGCTAAATTCAAATAAATTAACCTACCTAATTTGCTATTTTGTTTATTTCAAGTTCAAATTTTAATTTTATTTCCCATTTAGTTCCGTTCAGTGTGTAACTTCACACATATACCTATTATCATGTGCAGATTAAATGGAATTTTTATTGTATATTTTTAATAGAATCTTTAATATATTCCTAAATCAATAAATGAAATGCATGGAAATAGTAGCTCAATAGTTTTAAAAATATTATATATCTGAGAATATTTAAGGGAATTCTCCGAGAGTCTTAATATTTTATTCATTTTATTCTTATTAATCTTCCATTATAGTTCAATATTTTATTCTGATCATAGTTTTTCATTTTCTAACAAATAAATTTGAATCTTTTTAGCATTAGAAAAAATCCTCTCCAAAAGCAATTCTAAAGGTCATTATTAAGCAACTAATTAGATATGTATTAAAGAAACAGAATTAAGAGAGAAGTAGAAATTCCTCATGATGCCCATACCTTTCTTTAATAGCAATTTTTACTGCTACATCTACTAATCCAAATCTTACTGAAATGTGTTAGATTAATTAACAGTATACTGTATTTCTAGATTTCAAGCTTTGAAATAAAGAATCAAATTGTTGTTTGGTTTGCAAATTGTCAATCAATTGTCAAAATTGTCCATTTTGTTTAGTCTGGATTGTTAAACAATCTAGGTCAGTTTAACAATCTAGACTAAACCAAATGAACTCTACTTTATATGGGACTAAATAATTTAAGAAACCAGAAGAGTGACAAAATTGGTTTTAAAAAATACATAAAAAGACATATTTTCAAAACTAAGGTATTAAATTTAAATAGTATTTAATACCTGGAAGACCAATTTTTAATTTTTAATGCAAATTGTTCAAACATGTAGAAAAGATATTTCATACACTGTATCCTTTAAAAGCAGTATTGTAATTAATTTTAGTACAAATGCTAACAGCAGGGTCAGATTTTGTACACGTAAGTTAGCACATATGCTAATAAAAATGTGTATCTTGTAAAATTTATATCATACTGTTAATAAAAATTTGTACTATCATTAACAAGGGGGCTAATTTCAATCTTTGGTTTAGAAATAAAACTAAAAAAATCTTTCCCTTTTGCGTTACTATGGGAAATTATTAGGATAGCCAGTTATAGTTTTAAGCAATATTATTGTATTTTGAATTTCCATTATCCGAGATATCTAATTATACATTGCAAAATTGCCACTGCAGTTTATTCTTTGAAACATCAGTATCGCCACATTTCAAAATGACAAGAATTAAATTTGATCTGAGGGGGGGGGGGAATATTTTCTCGAGTTGAATTATGTGCTACGTTAGAATATAAAATCATTTCCTTGCTAAACTGGAAATCTGAGTATTACTACAACATTATTATATAATTTCTTGCTCCGAAACTTCGATTTGACGAATATGGCAGCCTCCATATTATGAAACTCAAGAGTAACTTTAGACATATGAGGAGCGTAGCTCGTTATTGTCATGAAACCAGATGACGAGCTATGCTCGTCACAGGATTAAATTACTGTTAAATCTGATAATAATAATAGGGGGCTACCCTATTCCTTGAAACGAAACTAGTACCCCAGTTAAACTGAAAGCCAAAAGATGGGGACATTTTCAGAGCACATTCCTACAACTCAAATGAAAATAAAACATTTTAAAAGGAGACGTAGTGTTACAAGAATAAAATTAGAAGTGAGACACCTTGACAGTATAAATAAGGGAGGACTCCTTTGCACCTACCGGAACGTTTTCAAAAGTATCACACGCTTGAAGACTATTGGGTATATCTTATTTAAGATTAACTTTACTTTTTTGTCATTTTTGATATTACGCAAGAAATTATAATTCTAATTAACAATGTAGCCGAGCTATAAAATTAAACTTTTTTTTCAATAATAATTAAACGGTTAATTTAGAAATCAAACAACAAAAATGAGCGTTATATGTTCAGATTTAATAATATAACTTTTTGTGATTGAAATTTGAAAATATAACGCTGCTTTTTGTTGTTTGACTTCTAAGTTAATACTTGTTCGGCGTGTTATTGTATCTTAATTAAACGGTTATTTCACGCAAAATTTTTCGTTCATAAATCTTACAGCAGAGAATTAATGAAACGTATAAATTGCACAGTTGTAAAAAATAACATTTTGTGGCCGTAGTACTGATAGGAGGAAAAAAATATTGAAAGACAAATCAAACTGAAGTCTGTAGTTTAAAGTAATCAGATATTCGAAAATAATCCAAGGTTAATTATTGCATTAACAACATTCTTTTTCGTCTTCTACGGCACAAAAGTCCAGGGTGAGTTTGGTTTTCTTCTCCCCTCGTTCCTCCGCCTTCGCAGTACAACTGGAAACATACACAACGTGTATTCGGAGGTCTGGAGTTCGAATCCGGCGGGGGCATTGAACATTTTTCACGTCTCCAGCATCGAAAGATCTTAACAGTTCTGCAAGTCACACCCGAACTAAAAGGGGGTGGATGATAATTCACAATCACCAGTATTTGACGACTGGTTCCCCTAATCACCAGTCGTCCTTTAAAAGGGGGAGGATGCAAGGTATTTTCTTCCTCCTTTCCGCATGCCTTCGTGGTGTTAATTGGAAGCCTACAACCAAGCCATACTCGGCTTTCCTGCTATTCTGATTGTTTTTTAATTGTTTTATTGTTAAATAATGTAATGTTAAAAATATTCAGATTGCTTCAGCAAATTAACAATATTAATTAATTAAAAATTTCTTGAAATTTAACTTAAGAGAAAATAGGTTTCGAAAATAATAATACATCACCATTCACCGCTTTTTCCCATACCTTACAACTGCTATGCATTTATATTATTATATATACAATATAATTTATATTAGTATATTGTACAATGTGTACATGGTATATGCTTTACAGATAGCATTTCCAATGCTACATGATAATAAAATAAAAACATCCTTAATGTATATCGGAAAACAGTTATATATAAAATTTGGAGTCCTGTGTTAACTATATGAATTTTTCAAAAAGTTAATAATATTCTAAAGAAGCAAACATCTTTTCAGATCACTCAGTTCGTTATAAGTATTGCTATATTACTGTTATAATTTGCAAACAAATTAAAAATATGTTATTTCATGGAATGTTAGCAACTCGTAACACGGACAGTCGGTCAGACTTTAAATGAGTTATTGGAAACAAAACTTTGCCATAAATATATAATAGTCTCTTAAAAATGTGCTTGCACCATATGCATAATTAAAGCTAAAGTTCTGCCAAATTCAGGTGCTCGAATTCTGTTTCGGCAAAAACATATAAATTCATTTGAATAAGTAACCTAAATCTAAATTTTCTTGAATTTGAGCTCTGAACAATTCGCGAATCCATCAAATAAGAATTCGAGAAACACAAATAAAGAAAAATATCACTCAATTTCTAAAAGTTGCTTAATAATAAAAAAAAAAAAATAAAAAAAAAAAAAACTTAAAAACCTGCATTTAATGAAATATAAGTTCAAGAAAATGATTTAAAAAATATTTCTGCATTTGTTAAAACACAAATTAGAAAAATAAAACGTATAATTTAATCTTTTGAATCCTGGGACTCATTCCCTCGTTAAAATTTGATAAAGAATTCGAACAGCAATTCAGATTTTAATGAACATTTCAAAATTCAGCAGCCGTGATTGAGCTGTTTATCTGGTAAACAACACGAATCGTACGGGATGCAGCACTTTCTATGCTACTTATGCCTTAGCGTGAGTTGTTGAAACCATTCAGAATTTATTTGTTGATAGATTATTGATGTCCAGAATTATCGTCAAGATTTAAATTTAGTTTCGAGCAAGGGCAGCGCACCGATTGCTTGGAAATTCTCATGCATTTCATAATATTGCAGACTCATATACAATCAAACTGCAAAGGGCCGTTACCACTGGGGTTTATCTGAGTTAACGGAGACAGTTGATGTAACCGACGCATCTCCAAAACCAGTTTTTTTTTTTTCCGTAGGGCCTCAAGTTGAAAAATCTGAACTGCAGGCATAGCGGAGCTAGTCCAAAAAATATGTATTGTCAATTATTGAATTAAACATACACGTTCTTCGGCTAGTCGACACATGGAACTGACTTCGTTAGCTCAGATAAACCCCAGTGGGAACGGCCGTGACGTTAGAGAGGGAGAAGGCCGTGACACTTAATAACATGGCGGAGCTTTCCGTCCGATGTTATCGTCGGAAAGTCGTCTGAATTCTTAAATTTTCGTCGGAAATATAACTTTATCATGTTGCTTAGCTAATTAAAATAGCTGAAAGAAAGGAGGCTTTATATACATACACACTTTTTAAGCTTTTTACAGATATTTTAATTAACTTTGTGCATAAATATAATTGAAAGAACCGAAAAACAAACGAACATTTTACAAAAATTTAAACGCTAATTGAAAATTGCCACTGTCATGATAAATTGGGAAGAGGCTCTTAAGATAATAATTAATATTTTACCTAGGGTCAAGTATTTAATTATTCGCGTTTCAGAGCAAAATATATGACCATCAACTTCAGCGTATGTAAAGGAAATACTTTGACATATTTAGTGAATGTGGCAATATTTTAAAAAGCACATAAATTATGCAGTGTTTGAAAGTTACCAGAAAAAAGAAACAGAACTACTATTTCCATTTAATATATAAAAAATCATTTAATGTTTTTTAAATAGCAAGCTGTTAAAAGTACAATAATTAGTAGCAATGCTGATGATTTTTAACATAATTTCTTTCGATCATATGTAAATATATTTATATACACTAAATTTAGACAATGGCAGATTCTCACGGTCATTTTACTCCTTTTTCCAAATCTATAACATTCCTTTGGGTACTTTACCTTGGATACTGGACAGAAATGATTTGAATAATATACACAATAGTAAGAACTGCACATTTAAATCTGCTCTTCTTCAAATAGCACACAACAAAATGTTTTTTCTCATTTGTCTTGAGTCCCACCAGCGGCCGAGCGGTAAAGTCGCTGAACACTGGTAGTTCGGTCCGAGGTTCGAATCCCGCGAACGGGCTGGCTGCATGGGTATTTTCGTGATTTTCCCCATGTGTAACGTGTATACGAGCCAGTTTTCCTTAGAAAGTCTTCCACGAAGGCATCCTTTCCCTTAGGCGGATAGCCCTAGTGTGCTTTGCCATAATTAAATACACCACCAACACACCACCCATTTATCTTGAATTTTTTTTGCTATCACAAGCATGTACAAAAATTAAAAATGAAAATGGAATCTATTCAAATGTAATAATTAAAAAACATAACTTGCAACATTCGTATTCATACTAAGAGATATACTACAAATTCCAAGAGAAAAATAACAGAACTGTAAAATTCAGTTAATGTAAATGCAGTTAATGTAAAATTTAATGTTTTTAAAAATTGTATTAAAAATGAAATAATTATGGGTTACAATATTTAGTAGTAATGCTGATGTTTCTTAGCACCATTTCTTTCAATCATATACATATTTTTAGCTTCTAAATTTTAGGATAATGCGAATTATGATTGTCGTGTATATGCTTTTTATTGCCAGTTGTGTATGTTGTTTGTTAGGTTATTTCATTTCAAATATGAATGTTGGAAGGCTTTTTTGTTATAAGATTTAGGTATGTTTCTTGTATGAAATATTTTTATCACATTTATTAGCTAATTTATATAGCATTTCATTTACATATGCTAGAGATATAGAAGTTGATGGTTATATATTTTGCTCTGAAACGCGAATAAATTAATACTTGAGCTTAGGTAAAATATTAATTATCATCTTAAGAACCCCTTCCCAATTTATCATGACAGTGGTAATTTTTAATTAGCGTTTAAATTTTTGTAAAATGTTCGTTTGTTTTTCGGTTCTTTCAATTATATTTATGCACAAAGTTAATTAAACTATCTGTAAAAAGCTTAAAAATTGTGTATGTATATAAAGCCTCCTTTCTTTCAGCTGTTTTGATTAACTAAGCAACATGATAAAGTTATATTTCCGACGAAAATTTAAAAATTCAGACGACTTTCCGAAGATAACGTCGGACGGAAAGCTCCGCCATGTTTATTAAATGTCATGGCCTTCTACCTCTCGAAGGTCACGGAACGGCCCTGTACAGCGAACCCAGTTTATACTAAACCCCCAGATCTAACAAACTATCTGGTCCCGTCCAATTTCCTATACATTTTACACTTAATGTTACTTTATACGGTTATCTACGGTTTCAGTTGTTCAAAAATCAGATAACACACTTTGTGGAAATCTTGGACTGAAAAATTTTGTATAAAACATTTTTGCGGTCTTTCTGCAACTTTCAACTGGAAAATTATTAACTCTTAAATTCCCCTCTTTTCGGTTAGAATAGGAAAAACTACGTTTGGATTACTTCACCTTTGGCTGTGTTCTAAACAAAAGGCTATGAGAGAAAAATATAACACACCTTCTCGGAAAATCAAAATACACAATATATCTTAGGAAAACCTATTGTGTCACGCACCAAGCCAAAGAAACTTTGATCCATTGAGACAAAATGCTTTTAATTTCATTCTAGTTCTCTGAGTAATCAAACAGCACTCTGTTCGAGCTCGATGTTTATTTATAATTATAAATACTCGTTTTAAATGGAAAAGTGTAATCGGAAAGACACGTTTTTATGCTAAGTAATGTTTCGTGTAAGATTATTAATCTTTTTTTTTTTTTTTTTTTTTTTTTCCTTTGAGAACATACAGACTCCCCGTGCACCACATATGTACAACACGGGGCTTACAGAAGTAAGTTAACTAGAACATTAAAGGTTACATGTATAGATAAACATTAAAAATTACATGCATAAATAAAGCGAACAAAAGCAGAGAACAGCAGTCTGGACTTCACGAAAACAGATAAGTTCACTGGCCAAGTCACTCCGAACATTTTCAAATCGTTCTGTAAGCATAATCTAGGGCCATCAAATGTAGGGCACGAGAAAATCAAATGTTCCACGTCCTGAGGAACTCTTTTTGAACATTCACATAAATTGTTTGATCGTAGATTAAAACGAAACAGATAACTTGCAAATTTACCGTGACCAGATAAAAACTGAGACACTTTAAAATTTAACGAGAGGAAAGACTCGGAATTCAGTCTATGGTAAATAGAAGGAAGGAACTTTTTGGTGACTTCAGCATTACAAGAAGAAATGTATTCCTCATTCCACATAGCTAAAAGCTTTTTATAATGAAAAGACTTCCAATAACTCTTTGGAATGCTAATGTTGATATCAATGGGTAAATTTAAGGCATCTTTAGCTAAGAAATCAGCTCTTTCATTTCCGTAGAAACCATGATGAGCACGCACATAAGCAAAGCAGATATCAATTGTGTTGAAACCGAAAAACAACTAACCAGAAATTTAGCTGTTTTGCATAATAATAATTAACTTTTAATGCATTTTTTAATTAAAGTTACTATTAACATTTGTTAGGAGATATGACAATAATAATTATAAAGAAGCAGACGTTCTTATGTAATTTATCAATCAACTTCGACCCTTCAGATCGGATAGAGTGAACCAAATTCTCGGCACCTTGAAGTTTGTTAAAGAGGAGTTCGACACCAATATAGCTTTCATGGTCGCTAATGAGATGACATGTAGTAGTACTGAAATTGTAACAATCTCGTTTGTTTAATAATAAAACTCAGTTTTTCAAAATTCTGCGTTGAAACATATAATGGTTTTTCAACTTAAGATATGGAATGATCTCAATGCCCCCCCCCCAAAAAAAAGGCTCGAATCTTGAATCCTTTTTAAGATTTGCGGTATTCAAAACATCCCATCTCTATCATGCACTATTAGTTCTGACACAAAAGAAAATATATATCCTACATTGCTAAAACTCTATGCTATTTTTGTCTGTAATATTCAAACTAAGAACTTCCGCATTACGCTTTTAAAGCATTAAATTATGAACTATGAAAAATTAAATTTGAGAAAATGTGCTTAGAGAGGTTGCACATCTCTTAACACTCTTGCTAGTGATACATTCAATTCTACAAATGGACAGGAAAGTGTAAGCTTTAAATTTAGCCAAACGTTTCACTTAAAATTTTAAACGCAAGTTTTTGTAAGGATCTGTATCTTTAATTAGTGGGAAGAAAAAGAGGGAAAAAGAACATAGCTTTATGCGGTTAAAATATTCCGAGGATATAGTAATTAATATTTTCAATAGATAATTAAAATTACATAAATTTCTATAGAATAAGTTTACGAGGGTTGAACGTTTTTTGTAGAATACTATTTAAATTAGAGAAAGTTTATT
The DNA here is from genome assembly GCF_044657685.1 of Stegodyphus dumicola. NCBI lineage: Eukaryota > Metazoa > Arthropoda > Arachnida > Araneae > Eresidae > Stegodyphus > Stegodyphus dumicola. The sequence continues at coordinate 259,221,146 of NC_140771.1, read as the reverse complement.
TCTATAAATTTTATGATTATCTTAAGTCTTACGAAATTTAATTTCTATGCAACCTCTTAAATATATGTTATCACTGTTTCATTTAGTGGTTTAAACTATGCAATTTTGAGATTCTTCATGTAAAATCAACAGGCCAAATTTTTTTTTATCAAAGTGAAGAATTTAAGTAAGAAATTGTATAGAAAACGATCGTATGAAATTTAGGTTTACAGTATTTTGCCTGTAATTTATAATAAGCTTGAAATTGCCGTAGTAATAGTTTACCTTAATGGTTCACTAATTATACTGGAATCACGGATTTATAGCCAATAATTGAAACAATGCTTAATCTTTCGAATGTTTTAAAATATCGAATAACTAGATATCAATTACGTTCAGATAGCTTTGAACTTTGTTCTGAACGTGAAACAAAAATTTTGTAGCTACACATAAATTTCATGCTATCTAGTGATTAAAGGATATAATAGTTAACAATAATAACAATGCTGTAACAATTTATTGTAATATCTAGAATCACATGTTATTTATTTGGAAAGAAAGAAGGCCTTTTGCCACACATTATAAAATGCATAAAATTTATTCTTCCATTAAATTTGTGCTGCAGGAAGTCATGTTCTAAATTAGTAAAATGTATTGCCAACTAAAACTTTTAACATGCAACAAATAAAACACTTGATAGTAAGGAACTTAAGTGAATTTTCCGAAATAAAAGATAATTTCATACAGCGGATACATAACATCTTGGCCGAGAATTTTATATGTCCTATTATTTGTAATAGTTAACACTTTTTGTTTTTCTCTCGATAAAATGTAGGTATTACTGGGTTTCGAAAAAAATGTGTGCCTTTATCCAACATTTGTATATTATACTTACAAATTTAAATCCAACTACAAAATCTAGTGCAGAAATTCTTCCAAGGCTAAAAATTTTGATAAGACGCGCAGGAATTCCTAAAATTACATGAATAACCTCGCAAAAAGTAGGCATAATCATTTCTGCTAGATTATTAAATGCTTATTAGATTACTTAGAATAAAAAATGTTTTATACTTACCACGGGTGAAGAGATTCTGCTACTCCCTGAAGGATTCTGCTAGGAAATTAAACACGTTTGGGCAGCAAAACACACAAAACTCCAACACGGCTGAGAGCAAATGCTTTTTTGCATTGAGGGATTGGATATTTCATGAAGGTTGCATTTCCTCCGATTTCTGAGGAAGTCAGAGAAAATGATTGCATTAGTGGAAACCAATACTATCCAACAAAGGCATTGTTACTTGACCTTGTCACAAAGGAGACAGGTGTTTGCTAAATGTCAAAGAGTAGAACGGGCTTAGAATCCTGAAGACCCTACCCCAAGTCGAAAACATTTTTTCAATAGGTTGCGAAACAATAACTTTTATAAGGCGCATAAGTGAAGCGCCACACCCGATAAGAATTTTGCCCCTAGGAAATTGTCGAACTGGCGACGAAAAAAAAAAAAAAAAATAGGAAACGCAGCTTTCAGAAATTAGTTTCGACGAGGCAAACAGCTTTTTACGAGAATCGAAATATCCTTTTATTGAATAAGAATCTAAAATATTATTGCTGTTAATAAGAACGTAAACATTATTGATGATTATAAACGTTAATGAATATGCCAGTTCTGATGAAAAATTGAGCTTTTGGCCCTAGATATGGAATGTTCCATAATAGGTAAATCCACATAAATGGGAGGTTGAATGGGTAGAAAAGAAGAAAGTGATCCATTGTTATGGTGTTTCAGATTATTCTTGCCAAAGCTGGAAAGGGGGCTGAGATGTGACCTTCGGGAACTTAGATTTCCTGGTCAGCTGCAAATTCATGTGATATGAGGTCACGAAAGGCATCTGAACCCTTTTCCTAACATTACGTCATTCGGAGTGGGGACACTGAGGAAAGCAAGGTTTAGCACAATTTCGATTTCAACAAAATAAATCCTGGATTAAAATATGATTTTTCCAAGTTTCATCTTGTTATCGATTTCTTAAAATTACATTTTATGAATAATTCATTAAATATTTTACATAGAATAGCACATTTTGCATAGTGTAACAAACCCACAAATCTGAAAGTTTGCCGCTTGAGTATTCTTAAACTGTATTTCTCGTTCTTGTCTCCATCCAAATTGTGCAATATTAAAATATTGAGATTCTTAATTTATACTTTCGTAAAATTGTAAAGTTATTGTTGACCTTTCTTATTCTTTCCCAGATTATCATGTTTACATAAAATCACTAAATACTAATTCAGAATTCTGCTTTCAGTACTGATCGCCCACTTTTTCTGAATTTTGGACTGTAAATGGTTTCCCAGCCTTATTCCAATTAAAATAATTTTCAATGAAAATATCCACTATAAAACAAATACTCATTGCGTAAATTGTTGAGCTTTACTGTCTAAATATCCGTAATAAATTTTCTGAACAAAGTTTCAGCATCATATGCTGATCTCTTTCCATATTAATAATTATATAACAGCAGTAACATTTCTAATTGATCAAAAACAATATTCGTACAAGGAGTGCACTTATTCATTTCTTCAAAGAGAAAACAGATCATCGTGAACTATACTAGAAAAATCTATTAAGTATACACAGTGTGTCTCAGATACGAAGCTTTAGCTGTATTATGAACAAATTCTGCTTTTTAAGTATATAAATGTATAAACAATTAAAATTTATAATAAGACATACACAGTTTTTTAGTTTTGCTTCAAATAATCTTCTAGACAATCGCTCAAAACCAAAATACAGATAATTCAATCGAGATTAAACTTAAAACTCTTCTACAACTTCTATTTTAAAAAATCTGAAGCAAATTTTAAAAAATTCCGTTTTAAATTTTTCAAATGAAATTTGTGAAATTTTAGATCTTTAAAAAATAAGAAAACTTTATCATTTTGAAATCTATACACAGTTATACCAGTTTTGGAAATTACAATAATTTACTTTTTTTTTTTTAATTTATTCTTGCGACTTACAACTTGAGACTTAGTTAATCCAAATTCAAAATACTGCTTGTGTTATTTAATGGTTATTTAATGAGAATGATTACAAATAAGGTGAAATTCTTGATGTTTCCTGAACATTTTATAATATAATTAACATTGTACAGTTTTATATGCAGAATCTGAAGTACTGTTCAGTTACTGAGAATTATTCTTGGTGGCAAGTATTGTATGATTATTTCCACCATACGTAAATTTCATTCTCATTGTGCATAAATTTGTATCTGCAATTCGATTCAACATTTAATTTAAAAACTGAAAGGAGTATCTAAAGTATAGTCATCAGAATGCAACAGAATATTATAAATGTAGTTTCATGATAGAAATTTATTTTAAAAACCAAAATCTGTTTTTCATATTTCGTATTATTTTATAATAGCACCAATCAAAAATGTTTTGAAATGCTTTTAGAAATTTAACGCTTTTGGAATAAGATAGCTCAAATATTTTTTATCCATTTTTAGTGTAGACTATACCTTTTAGAATATAAAATCATAAGAATTCCAAACCTTTACTCTAAAATATTTCCAAAATTAATTAAAATCTTTATTCATCTACTTTTTAAAATTTTTATGTTTTGAATGCGCACTCATCGTTCAGTGGATAATACTTTTAATGGATGGACAACAAGAGGTCATCCGAAACTCTAAAACGAACGACGTGGATGGAAGTTAATTTTTCTTAAAAGGTCCTCCATGAAGGCATCCCTTCCCTTAGGTATGTAGCCTTTGTGTGCATCAAATCCAATTAAGCGAACAATCAAGAATGAAAAAACATTTCTGTTTCGTTAAATCACGTGATCTGTGAAGTAGGGGCTCCACTTGTGGTCGAGAAGTAAACAGTTGTATACTGGTAGTTCGATCTAGGTTATTGCGCAGAAGAGCGGGTTGTTATTATATAGAGCATTTTGTGGCTTTCTGCTTGTGTAATGTGAATACGACCTAGTTTCGCTGAGCAAGTCGTCCTCGAAAATATACCTTCCCTTAGGACAGCCGTCGTGTGCTTTGTCATATCCAAATACCCTGACCTGATAACCCACTAGCTACATTTCAAACCGAGGCGTCCTATGACGTTCTGAAAACTGAGTAATTAAAAAGATTTTTTAATACGTTTCATTTTGCATCTTTTAATTTCCTACACTTTTGTTCGTTTTGTAATTTGAAGCACCTCCATGTCTTTTTAAATCTAATAATGTGGTTAGAAACACAAAGAAAAATTTGAACCTTATGGACCCACACTGAATTTTCTGTCAGAATAAAAATACCAAATGGAAAAACTCGTATTCGGTGAAATATTGTACTAGCGTTTCAGAAACGACTCTGCAGAAGCAACTGAAATTGGCAAAGCAAATCAGAAATTTATTTCAAAATTTGACTCAGTCAAAAAAGTTCTTAACTGCATAATTCTTAACCTTGAGCTCTTAACTACACATTAGACAAATAATTTAATGGAATTCGATAAATATACCTCAAAAAGGGAGGACTCTCGAACGATGTACTTTTCTAGCTTTCTTTTTGAGTAAGTAAAGAAGAAAACGAGAACTTTACTATGGAAATGATATATATAAGGAATGGATATTTAATAATTGAAAATGCTCGATTGATTGAGCGAAAATTGCACACATGGAGTTCATGATTACCATGAATTTACTTGCAACGCTGAATGAGAATGATTACAAATAAAGTGAAATTCTTGATGTTTCCTGAACATTTTATAATATAACTAACATTGTACAGCTTTATATGCAGAACCTGAAGTACTGTTCTGTTACATAGAATTATTCTTGGTGGCAAGTATTGTATGATTATTTCCACCATACGTAAATTTCAATCTCATTGTGCATAAATTTATATCTGCAATTCTATTCAACATTTAATTTAAAAACTGGAAGGAGTATCTAAAGTATGGTCATCAGAATGCAACAGAATATTATAAATGTAGTTTCATGATAGTAATTTATTTCAAAAACCAAAATCTGCTTTTGGTATTTCGTATTATTTTATCATAGCAACAATAAAAAATGTTTTGAAATGCTTTTAGAAATTTAACGCTTTTGGAATAAGATAGCTCAAATATTTGTTATCCATTTTTAGTGTAGACTATATCTATTTCCAAAATTAATTAAAATCTTTATTCATCTACTTTTTTAAAATTTTTATGTTTTGAATGCGCACTCATCGTTTAGTGGATAATACTTTTAATGGATGGACAACAAGAGGTCATCCGAAACTCTAAAACGAACGACGTAAAAATTTTAAAATATGCCATTATACGAATGATTGATATTTTATCGTAAATTATTATTCAGTGATTTAAGAAAATAATAATTTTAATATGATTAAATTTGATTGAAATTGAACTAAGGATTTACATTTTCTGTATTACACACTTTTAGACAACAGATAGGAAATACAAAATATCAGAATTTTTCTTTAATGTGAAAGCTTAAAAAATCCTTCAAAAGGAAAAAAAAAAGGGGGGGACCAAAACGTTACAATTATTGCAACGTAATTTAGATGAAGGGACAACTTCTCCAGCAGCGCGGGAAATTTTATTACCCTCAGTCACAATGAAACAGACAGAATGGGAAAGAAGAAAAGGCAGGGACAACCTACTGCAGGGTTGTCCCTGCCTTTCCTTCTGTTCCCCCCCCGCCCCCGCCGCATTCAAGCAATTTTGACCTGGCCCTGTATCGAAAAGGAAAGATGCAGACGATATATATCTTTGATTTTCGGAATCGTGAGAAAGTATCTGTCATTTCATTTGAAGATTTTTTTCAAGCTTTCATTCATGTTTCAAGTTAGAATTACGTTTCAAGAAGAAAACTACAGTTTGTTGCAACAATTTTTAGAAACAAAACAAAAAACTAAAAACAAAACAAACAAAAAAAGGATAGTAAAGATTTTTAACACTGTATGATAAGTGAAACTCTTACGTTATTCCCTAAATTCTCTCAAAGGTTAATCTAACGAATAATGCTTAACAATTTAAAGAATAATGTCCAAGTCTTTTCATTAATATTCTTTTTAGTCCAAAGGGGCTTTGTCCTTGGAGCCTGTTGTTTTCGTTTTGCGATTTCGCGTTGGTTCACTATAAATGTCAGTTTGAATTTTCAAACTGTTGCCACCCAATGTTAGAGTCCTGCATTATATTTGAAAAAATTAAATGATGAAAAATCTGCATAAATGTATGTATATTTCTCGCATTGTGATAAAACATTGGTACATACAGCCATCGAATTTTGAATGACGTAATCCTACTGCGGATATGGGTATGTGGAAGTCCAAATTTGAAATTTGGAATTTGTTTTGTGATCGATTTGATATTTTGTAAAACTTTAACGAATTTTTGAGTAGCAAACTAAACGATTTAAAGGCGAGCAATGGCAATGTTGTACAGAAAAAACCTTTTTATCTCCAGCGCGCGGAACTGTGTATCGGAAATTCTAAAGATATGCTCAATTTAAAACTACTTTGCGATGTTGCTCTTGAACTGAATTTTATTGTTTAAGTGCAAAGAACGTGATATTTAATAAATAAAGGTAACACACAAAATGTTAAAAAAGTCCCTTTGGACGTAATTTAAAATCTGAAACTTTTCAGATTTTTCTTTTATTCTGGAAATGTAAATAACTTGGATAAATTAAAAAAAAAATCATTTTGTGTAGTTTCATTTTAGCCCAAAGGGCATTAGCCCAGAAAGGATATTAATTTCGTTTTGGCATTTTGCGTCCATTCACTTTCTGTGTTGATTCACTTTTCTGGAAGCCCTAATTTGGAGTTTGGTTTACTATATTATGTCAGACATATTTTGTCAGACATTAAAGAATTTTTGATTAACAAACTCAACAATTTCAAAGCGAGAAATGACAACATTGTAAGGGATTTAAAAAAAAAAAAATCACCTTCAGCGCGCGAGACTGAATCGGAAATTCTAAAGATCTGTTTATTTTTAAATTATTTTGCGATATTGCTGTTGAATTGAATTTTATGGTTAAGTGCGAAGAGCATGATATTTAATAAATAAAGGTAACGCACAAAACATTAAAAAAAACGCCCCTTATTGCATAATTTATTATTTTAATAATATATATTATTAATAACTATTTAATAATATATATTATTAAATAATTATTAATAATATATATAATATTTTATAATTTATTATTTAAATATTATTTTATTATTATTATTATTATTACTGTTTTATCAGTAATGTTCACAATTTTGAAATTCTAAGTTCCATAACCGACAAAATAATTCAAGCTTATGATATTTGTTATTCTTTTACAAAATCGCTTATCCTATGCGCTTTTTAATTGCAATTCCACACCTGCGTCGTTAGATATCGTTTTCAAGTCCCTAATGAAGGAAGTGCTTTTAATCTTATATAAATCCGTGAATTCCATTATATAATCAATGCATTCATCTTTGATGTATTCCCAGAGATTATATGCATTGATTGCAGATAACTGAAGTGAGTTCTAATTTGTTCATTGTTTTCATGTATATTTGATATGATAAATTATGTTTTTTTTTCCTAGTACATTGATCTCAGTAAACAGTAGATCGTTTATTTTCATAAAAGAAAAAAAAATTCTTTAAAATAACTATATTTTCAAACGAGGAAAACTCAAAATTGATTACAATCAAAGGACATAATATTTCAGTAGTTTGTTTTCCTTTACTTCGAGAATAAGAGTTACTGCAGAGCAACTTTCTTCAATGCCTTGCTTAGAATAGAATAGCAGAGTTTGAACACTATGATAGTTAGTTTAATTAATAAGGTATTTTTCCTCTCCTTTACGTAATCCATCGCGGTGTAATTAGAAGCATACTCGACGCGTATTCGAGAGCTCCAGGGTTCGAATCCCGGCAAAGGGCAATGTACATTTTTCCCGTCTGCAGCATCAAAAGCCGTAATGACTCAAAGTCCGTAGAAGAACAGGTTAGCTCACTTGCGTACCAATGATTATGCTATATAAATTTAATAATATTTGTGACATAAAAAAATTAATTTTACAGTCACGTTCAACTTTACATTAAACTTAAATCAATGCAAAAGTCTATAAGAGCCAATATAGAGCGAGAACTCACTTTCGTTTGTTTACGCAAGTGAGGTAACCTACGATTCTTCTTAACTAAGAGACTAAAAATATCTGCCTATGAACAAGGATGCTTTCGTGAAGACTTCTGAAGGGAAAATATCTCATATTCACGCTACAGAAAAGGAAACCATTAAAACTCCCATGCAGTCCACCCCTTCACTAGGATTTCAACCTAGGTCAAACTACCAGTTCAGCGACATTACCGCTAGGTCGATACTATGAAATTGAAAAATTCTTAAAGCATACGAAAAATTTACTGCATTTTTCTACTTCTTCACAATCAAATTGAAATATTTTCCTCTTTTGATCTTGTTTTTGTTATAAATACGTATTTTTTAATTAAAGATTTGTCCATAACATGTTGAAATGAATGATAATTTGGAATTAATTGTTTTTCTTTAATGCATAGCCAATAGATTGCAATTTTCTTGATCTAATTTAATCCTATCAAAAATTCTGTTCTAGTAATAAAATAGTAGTAGTCTGTTCTACTAACAAAAGGCACTATTAGTATGTTTTTTTAAGTCTTGAATAACTTCTGAAACATCCATAAACAGTATTATTGGGTTTGATTGCTTTTTTATTTAACTATAATGAAAGAACATAAACTTTCCCGAGTTTGCAGCGCACCTGATATAGCATTGGAGGGCTATTTCCCTAAGGCAAAAGACGCATACGAGGAGGATTTTTCAAGGGCAACTAGCTCGTGTTCGCATTGCTCATGGGGAAAAAAAAATACAAAAACGACTAAGTAGCCACCTCATTCTCTGGGATTTTAACGCCGGCTTAACACAATTACAGTACTCTTATTCACTCTGCCAGTGGTTGGCCTTTTACTAAGGCTGAGAATTTTAATAATATTAGTATTTAGTATTGCAAAACATTTACAAATGAAATTGATGCTTTCAAGGAAAAGTTTAATTGAATTACATATTCAATCTATTAATACCGAGAAGAAGATAAAACTGAAAGCATATTGATCAAATATCAGGTCTGTCTTCTAAATTAGGTATTAAAAATCATTCATGTGATTGTTATAGATTTGTGCATATTGTATGGAATTTTTTAAAATTCGCAAACCTAAATTGCGGTAACACCATTAATTTCTTTCGACATATTTCATCCTCTGAAAATTCTTTATTCTGAAAATTTCGTTCTCTGTTTGAAAACAAAATAATGATCCTGTTAACAGCTGTACAGAAAGTGACAAGCTCTTTTTTTTTTTTTTTTTTTCTTCTTCTCATTCAGTGCTTTATGACAGTGTCTAAGCAATACTTTTTACAATACACTGTAATAAAATATATATAACATTTTTTTTTACGCATAAGTATTAAACGACTACGTTTTTATACTGATTAGATAATCACTAGACGTCTGTGTTTATAGACAGATTTGATAAAGTTATATGGAAATGCACGGAAAAGCTATTTACCTTGAGGTAGACATCTTTATAGAGAGACTTTGTAGGAAAAATTGCTGGTATTCATGTCACAACTGCAGTTTTAATGAGAAGAAAAAATAGATAAAATATGAAAACATTACATTTACATTACGCTTAATTTTAAGGTTTTGTGTGTTACTTTCATTTATTAAATATCATGTTCTTCGCACTTAAACCATAGAATTCAATTCAACGGCAATATCGCAAAATAATTTTAAAATGAGCGTATCAGATAATTCCCCCCCCCCGTACAATATTATCATTGCTCACTTTGAAATCGTTGAGTTTGTTTATCAAGAATTCCTTACAGTGTTCCAAAATATGAAATCGATAATAAAACAAATTCCAAATTAGGGCTTCCAGATGTCCATATTTGGTGGAAGACGTTATTCAAAATCTGATGGCTCTAAGTACCGTTGTTTTATCACAATACGAGAAACATATACATTTATGAAGATTCTTCATTATTTAATTTCTTTAAATATAATACAGGGCTGTAATATTCGATGGCAACAGTTTGAAAAGTGAATCAACGCAGAAAGTGAATCGACGCAAAATGCCAAAACGAAATTAATAGGCCTTCTGGGCTAACGCCCTTTAGAATAATAAATTTTTTTTATTCGGATTTAAATTGCTTATTTTTTGTAAGATTGCTGTTATGAAAATTAGTCCATTTTCTCAAACATATACGAAACAATAAGCTATTTAAATATATGTTTATTATACTATAGATTACTGCGGGAGATGAATTCAGCTATCGCCTGTAAAATATGTAGTGAAAGATCTATAAGTAGCTGGTATTGGTATAATAATAACAATAATTTTAATAATAAATGAAGTTAAGGGAAAGTTGTATAGAAAAGAATGATAATATTTATTTTATTACTCGTTTACTTTTATATTTAATAAAAATCACTTCGCTCATTACTGTGATTATTTAATAAAGTTCAGAACCTCTAACATATGATAGCATACGTCGAGGCGTTGCAACCATGGCCGGCGCTAGGCATTTTGCCGATCGGCGTAACTTTTGAAGGTTTTAAATTTTGCTTTCCGGTGCATTACTAAATTAAAAAACATTTTCAGCTTCTAAATGCCTCTGCCTTGTATATTACCTAAATTCCAAAATTTTTGCCATCCCTAAATTTTGCTGCTCAGTGTTTTTCTAAATTCTAAAAATTTTCCCGCCTTTTAATTCTGCCGCGAATTGCTGCCGCTCCTGCTGTGACGTCAGCCCTGGTTTCAACGAGTATCAGTTTAAAGCTTACGATTATTTAAAATTCTTGTAACATGTTTATTATTCTAGTATTTCCGAAAATAAAGATGTTTCTATGTTTATAACGTTAATATCAGTCTTATGCTGTCAAAAGTAGATAGAAAATGCGGGTTCTGCTGCACGTGGTGGGGGGTGTGGGCGTGGCCAATGACGTCACACAGAGGGCGGGACCAAAGGCAACGTCATCACACTAGGAGGCGTGGTCACGAGTGGAGTTGAGGTGTTGGTAGATTGCTGATTGAGTTGTAGACCTCCTGCTTTTCATTTAAAGTTAGTTTTTTTTAAATTGGCAACGGGGTCATGGCGTCCTCTAGGGACGAAAAAAGAAAATAATTTATTTAGAAGTTTCTTTTATTAAAAAAATGTTCTATGATTCAAAATATAGGATCGAACCCTGAAACAAAATATATTTATCTTCCTCTGAAGGCATTTTAATATGCTGCGGTGAGTGTTCTTTGCAGAACGTTATATGATTTTTTAAATTTCGCTCCTCTGAAAATCTGTGGAGACAGCGATAGCAGTAAAAGGTGTATGCCTTATGACGTGTTAAATCTCCCATTAACCGCGAAAAATTTCTAATGAGGCAATAATGACTGCCTCCTTCATTAGAAATGTAGAGCAAATTAATACAGTCCTCATTTTCTTGAGGGGATAAATACAGGGGGAACACTTCATCATCTTCATATCCGAAGACGTTAATACGGATATTATTCAGTCTTTCAATGACTGATATTTTCGTGAATGGAACGGGGCACTGAATCTCGCCTAATTTAATATCTGCTTCATAGGGTATGTAATGACTAACTCGTTCAGGGTTGTTAAGTCATTAAGACTATTTAACTGTAAGATTACGTCATTTTTTCTCTTCTTGGCGCCTTGCATGGCGCAGATGTTCATTACAGCAACCCTGTAAACGCTTACTCAGTTTTTTTTTATTGCTGTTGTTGTTAGTAGTAAGTCATCGCTTGAAAGATGGCACGCATTTGATTAAAGTTGTTGAATAAAATATTTAGTACAGTCCACTTCTAGTTAATTTGAAATTGTTGTATAACAACGCACGCATCGCATGAACACTTTATGGTCCGTCGAGCCGGAGGTAAAAGACATCGTTGCTAAAATTAACCTTTTAGAACATTTGGAATACTTTCGTTTGGTTGTATTACGCATAACTTCATATAGAGTGTTTGGAATGCTTTCGTTTTCGTGTGGATTACGCAATTAAGATTGGATACTGTGTCATCGTTCATTTCCGGTGTTGCTGTCGAGAAATCTGCAATCACGGTAAGTGATAAATTATTTATTTGTTCATGATGAGTGAATTGAAAGCGATTAAAGCTAACAAAAAAAGTTTAAAATGCAGTATCAGAAAGTTTGAAAATAAGGTAAATTCTACAGTGGATGAAGCAGATATTTCCTTATTGGGGTTATACGAATCAAAAATATTAGAATTTAAAAAGGAATTAAGTAACATTTTCGATTCTTTATTTGCACATTGTGAAGAAAAGGACACTGACGAATTCATTAAGGAAAAGGAAAATGTAGTAGATAATCTCGATGAAATTCATTTGAAAATTAAAAGAAAAATTTCCGAGATCCGTTCTCAAAGGAATAGCTACTCAAATAAAAACGGTTCGAGTAAAGACATAATTGTTTCGGATATAAAATTGCCTAAATTGTCTCTTCCAATATTTAGTGGGAAAATTGAAGAATGGATTGAATTTGAGGATTTATTTTCCGCAGCTGTGCATAAAAATAGCAAATTAACTAATGCGCAAAAATTGCAATATTTAAAGAGTTCGTGTAAGGCAGACGCTTTAAATATTATTCAGTCCATTCCAATTTCAGATTCGAATTATGACATAGCATGGAATCTGTTGGTTGAGCGCTATTGCAACAAAAAAGATTTGATCAATTCTATCATAAAGAAATTAATTTCTATACCTCAAACGAGTGATTCTACTTCGTCGCTTTTAAAATTTATCGATAAGTTGCATGAATGTTTACGATCCTTGGAAGCATTGGAGCAAAAGGTGGAAGAATTTTCAGACACGTTAATTGTTTATTTATTAGTTGAAAAGTTGGATAGAAATACTCGGTGTTGGTGGGAAAGGTCACTTAAAAAAGACGAGATAGGAACGGTTAAACAACTGACATGTTTTTTGAAGGAACACGCTCGCACCCTATCACATTACAAACCTCCGCATGGGGAATCGAAACGTTCATTTAATACCAAAGCTCTTACATCACTTTCGGAAAATTCAAAAAATTGTCCTTATTGTAAAGCTGATCATTTATTGTTGAAATGTGCGCAATTCTTAAATCTAACTGTCAAGAAACGATTTGAATTTGTAAAGACAAAAAAACTATGTTTCAATTGTTTATCTTCGATCCACACAATCAAGGACTGTAAAAGTTCTAATACATGTAGAAAATGTCAGAAATTTCACAATTCGCTCTTACATTTTGATCGAAATGAAGAAAATTTCGATAAAGCAAATGGCACATCGAATCAAATCACAAATAAGACTAATAAATTAAGCAGTAATCTTTCTCCAAATGCTGATACAAACAGCCAAAAGGTTAGTGACAGTAATGAAACCAACCAAGCAAAGTCCATTAACGGTACTGCGCTGAATATTTCCAGTTCTTTTAATAAACAAGTTCTACTTTCAACTGCAATTATTTTCGTTAAGGGTAATGATGGAAAATTTATCTCGCTGAGAGACTTGCTGGATTCCGGTTCTCAAAATAATTTCATTACTAAAGAAGGTGCTGAGTTATTGAATTTGAAGAAAAGAAAAATAAACGCTTCTATTTCAGGTATCAATGGTACAGTTATGAGTGTTGAGGAAAAAGCTATAGCAACCATCGCTAACGCTACTAGAGATTTTATTCGTACCTTACAATTTTTTGTTGTTCCAAAAATAACTCGCGTAATGCCTGCTAGATATATAAACATTCCTGGTGTTAAGCAGTTGCAACTCATTGGTTTAGCTGATCCAGAGTTTTATAAACCTGGTCAAATACATGTTTTATTATCTAACGAAATATTTTTTGATTTACTGGGAACAAATAGAATAAATATGCAAGACCTGATTCTCCATCAGTCAGTTTTTGGATACATTGTTAGCGGGTCAGTGCGCATGCCGCAGCAAGGCAGTGTTGATAATTATTGTGGGTTTGTGGAAAATGGGGATAATTTATCTGACAACATGAGAAGGTTTTGGAAGATTGAAAGTATTAATGAAGCAAAAAAAGTGAAAAGTCAGGAAGAGGAATTTTGTGAACAGCACTTTCTTCGTACACACACGAGGCAAGATGATGGCAAATATGTTGTGGAAATGCCAATTAAGGAGGAAGGACTTAGCCTTTTAGGGGAATCGAGAGAAAACGCTAGCAAAAGACTGAATTATCTACTTAAACGCTTCACTCGCAATCCCGCAATGAAACACTTATACGAAGATTTCATTAAGGAATATAATAAATTAGGCCATTCCGAAGAAATTGATGAAGGGGATAGCTCTAGTTTCTCATATTATCTTCCTCACCATGGAGTTTTCAGACCCGAGAAACCTAGCACTAAACTTAGGGTAGTGTTCGATGCCACTGCTCCTACGACTACTGGAATTTCGTTAAACGATATTCTGCTGAATATAGGGTTAGTTCAAGACGAACTATTTGATATTATTTGCAGATTTCGAACGCATAAAATTGCCTTCACAGCAGACATTGTAAAAATGTATCGTCAGATTTTGATTAAAGAACATCAAAGAGATTTATTACGCATCTTATGGAAGAGTAGTGAAGAAGAACCAGTTAAGGTCTATAGACTGAAGACTATAACTTACGGTACTTCCAACGCACCATATCTAGCAACACGCACACTTAATCAATTAGCAGAAGACGAGAAAAATAATTTTTCGTTAGCAGCGCCAATAGTACAAAGGGATTTTTATGTCGATGACGTACTCACAGAGCCCATACTCTAATAGAGGCTAAAGAATTACAGTCGCAATTGATTAACCTATTATCACGTGGAGGAATGCGTCTGCACAGATGGTGTGCTAATCATCCTGATATTTTGGAGTTTCCGGATGGACAAGAGGAATATTCTTTCAGTAATTTCGATGACGATCAGAGCATTAAAACTTTAGGATTATTATGGAATCCAAGGATAGATTGTTTTTCGTACAAATCAACGATCAAGAAACCAACTACTTACACAAAGAGAACAGTGTTGTCTGATATTGCTCGCATTTATGATCCATTAGGACTGCTTGGTCCAGGGATAACAAAAGCAAAAATCTTCATCCAAAGACTTTGGTTATTGAAGCTTGATTGGAACGATCCGCTACCCGAAAGGATAATTAAGGATTGGCAACTTTTTATTGATTCAATGCAATCTATCAACAATTTGAAAGTCAGTAGATATGTTTTACAGGATAGTTTTTCTGATATACAAATTCATGGATTTTCAGATGCATCAGAACACGCATACGGAGTAGCCATCTATTTACGCTGTAGAAGTGACAATAATTTATCTTCACATTTGCTTTGCAGCAAGTCCAGAGTAGCTCCACTAAAACCGCTGACAGTACCTCGACTGGAACTCTGCGCAGCTGTACTGCTAGCACAGCTTGTTGCAAAGGTGGTGCCTTTATTGAAATTGGACATCAGTAAAATATGTCTGTGGTGTGACTCAACCATAGTGTTAGCATGGCTTCAGAATCCCCCGCATGTACTAAAAAATTTTGTTGCTAATCGAGTGTTGCAGATCCAAGAGCTAACACATACATGCCAATGGAATTATGTGCGTTCAGAGGAGAACCCGGCAGACCTTATTTCCCGAGGACTGAATTTTGACAAACTGCATGATGCTGATCTGTGGTGGAAAGGTCCTCCATTCTTGAGTGAAGGTGTCATACCTAACAAGAACATTGACTTTGAACAATTAGAAAAAACAGAGACATTTTCTAATGAACTGAGAAAAAGAACTGACATTGCTTGTTTATGCACTTTGCCTTCAAAATTTATTGATAATGTCCTAGATATCACTAACAATTATTTAAAATTATTACGTGTTGTTAGTTATATTTTCAGGTTCATTTGGAACTCTAGGTGTGCAAAACAGAAAGGAGCACAGAGAAGAACAGGAGGAGTAAGTTCAAAGGAGTTAAATGAGGCAGAATCCTTTTTAGTAAGAGAGGTTCAAAAATGTAGTTTTTATTCAGAATACAACTCCCTCGCACAAGGTAAACCCATTAATAATAAAAGTAATTTACTTTCTTTGAACCCTTTTTTGGATGCAAATAATGTAATGAGAGTAGGAGGCCGATTACAAGGGGCCAATGTAATGTTTTCACAAAAACATCAAATAATTTTGCCTGTTAAATGCAAACTAACTAAGCTGATTGCTGAGCATTATCATCGGAAATATTTACACGTAGGTTCGCAAGCATTATTGTGTTTTATAAGACAGAAATTTTGGCCATTACAAGGTAGGAATTTAACTAGAAAGATTACCCATGAATGTATAATTTGTAGTAAAAATAAACCAGTCACTATCGAACAAATTATGGGGTCATTACCTGCAGAGCGCGTAAATCCAAGCTCACCCTTTAATCATGTCGGCACCGATTTTTGCGGTCCATTTCTTATTAGGTACAAGGGACAGAGGAAAGGAACTCTTCATAAGGTATATTTAGCTCTTTTCATTTGCCTTATAACAAAGGCAGTGCATCTCGAACTAGTGAGTGAACTCACCACTGACGCATTTATTGCCACCTTAAAGAGATTTATTGCTAGGCGCGGAAAATGCTCAATCATTTTCTCAGACAATGCAAAAAACTTCGTTGGCGCAAATGCCGAATTGCAAAGAATTAACAATTTAATTAGAAATCCTGACAAAAAATTAGCAGATTATTTAGGTGAAGAAGGAATAGTATGGAAGTTTATTCCCCCACGGACACCTAATTTTGGTGGACTATGGGAATCTGGAATAAAATCCGTGAAATATCACTTAAAGCGGATTGTAGGTAATGCAAGGTTGACTTTCGAGGAGTTATTAACTGTAGTAACTCAGATAGAGTCTGTTTTAAATTCTCGCCCTATTACTCCCTTATCTTCCGATGTAAATGATTTAGAGGCATTAACACCAGGTCATTTTCTCATTGGAAGACCCTTGAATGCTATAGTAGAACCCGAATTACTTGATATACCTGAAAACAGACTCTTAAGATGGAAACGAACTACCAGATTTGTCCAGTTGATATGGAATCGTTGGCATAAAGACTATTTAAACACACTACAACAGCGTTCAAAATGGAAGGTAGAACAAACGAATATTAAAATAGGTATGCTAGTACTAGTTAAGGAGGATGAGCTTCCTGTCTGTAGATGGGTGTTAGGGCGCATTACAAGAATTTTTCCTGGAGTTGACGGTAAGGTTAGAGTAGTAGAAATACAGACAGCAAAGAGCATCATTAAGCGTGGAATTACAAAAATTGCAATTTTACCCCAAGAAGAAGCTTCCTAAGTTAGTTAAGTGTTAGCTTATTATTATAAAACTTGTATTGTACATTGTATTGTGCACAAAATTTTGTATTGAAAATTGAATATTATTATATTGAATTAAGAGATATTATTCGTATTGCTTTATTGTATAAGGTAGTAATTGTACAATTTTGTAGGTTATTATGAGTATTATTGCACGAAATTATTGAAGTAACCCTTCAATGCCGGGGGGTATGTTAAGTCATTAAGACTATTTAACTGTAAGATTACGTCATTTTTTCTCTTCTTGGCGCCTTGCATGGCGCAGATGTTCATTACAGCAACCCTGTAAACGCTTACTCAGTTTTTTTTTATTGCTGTTGTTGTTAGTAGTAAGTCATCGCTTGAAAGATGGCACGCATTTGATTAAAGTTGTTGAATAAAATATTTAGTACAGTCCACTTCTAGTTAATTTGAAATTGTTGTATAACAACGCACGCATCGCATGAACAAGGGTTATTTTTCCGGTCAATCTTCATTTTATGTGCTAGTAGGCACCATACGAAGCATTTTAAGTCCATGTTCTGGATATTTAAAATGGTTTTCTTATCAGCCAGCTTTTTGGGAAGGGGGATGTAACTACTGGGGGCGAGCGGATGATATTTTGCCACACATAAATCTAATTGATTTATTTTATCGAGAATCCATCCCGATCCCCGCTGAGTAAATGCTTCGAAGGATTTCAGAATTTTTTGAAATCCCTCTTCCACATGACCTTAAACAGTTTCCTCCATTAATTCAATAGCACATTTAAATCGGAAATGGGAAGCAATAGCATCTAATTCTCCATCCCGTGTTGTGCGTGTTAAATGAACTTTTGCCACGACATACCATTTAATAGCGGATTTGTCGGCTAATTCTTCTTGTAATTTTGATGTAATTTGGGGGCGCATCTCTTCAAAACATAACAAAAAGTCGGACGCATTTTCCTCAGAGGGTGTAAACATATGTACACTAAGTACGTTTAAAGCACCTTCTTTCCTCATTTTTTTCACGGGACGATAGAGCGCATCGACCTTCCTTTTAGTGCAGTGAGCCGTGCGCACATGTTGCAGCAATTCACTCTTTTGAGTGAACACTTGGTCGCAAATATTACAAGAGTGTTCTTTAGAAGGCTTGATATGGGTCAAAGCATGACGTTTCAAATGTCCATTTCTTGCAAATGCTTTCTAACAAACATCGCAAGTAAAACTTTTTTCTCCGGTATGAGTTTTCATATGTCTGGTTAAACTCTCCTTGCGGGAAAAGAATTTAGAGCAGATGGTACAGACCTAGGAAAATTAAAGGGGAACCCTATAAGTATACATCTTTTCAAGGTGTATGTTACATATTATATAAATATGCGTCACGCAAAGTGTAATAAAAATTTCTCATCTACCCCAACTATTTCACATAACGCGCTTAAACATAACAGATATAACTAGTTTCCTCAAGATTTTAATCGTTTCGCATTTAACTCAAAGATACGGAAAAACATG
Organism: Stegodyphus dumicola; assembly: GCF_044657685.1. Lineage (NCBI taxonomy): Eukaryota > Metazoa > Arthropoda > Arachnida > Araneae > Eresidae > Stegodyphus > Stegodyphus dumicola. Next base: position 259,202,265 of record NC_140771.1, on the reverse strand, counting down.
AAGTGAATAATACCCTGAAAGCGAGCAGTTAAGTGAGAATCTTTACAAATACGGAAACGATCGCTGATAATGATCAGGTAGAAACTCTTCACAAAAGGGTCACGTGTGCAAAGCTGGTTAAAGTCACAAAGCAAGATTGCCAATTGTATCGTTACTTAAAAGATAAAAAATAGAATTCTTCTACCCCAAAACAAGAATATATTTTCAATAGAAAGTGTGTATCTAAAATATTTAACTAACTACCGATATTTTTTCTTTTCTAACATTTAATGTATACATGGATTTACGTTGCATTTCAAGTACTGAGAAACATAGTTATTTCAGAATTTAAGAGTCATTCATGTCTTAAGCGTGTAACGGAGAAGGATTATTGTTAACATACTACATTTGCTGATACCGTACCGCTACCTTTCTTAAAACACAACAACTTTACAAATTATATGCAATACATAAAACTGAAAATATAATATAAAAAATCACAACTATACACATGTAATTAAATATCAATACCTCTTCAAGAAACATTTATCAGCGTTAACTAAGTTCACGTTATAAGTTTAAACTTTCGAATGAGGTACTAAAACTTCAAAATATACACTGATACTAAAAATTCACACCGTAAATCATGTAAAACATACCTAACAAAATGAAAAACTTAATCTGTAATAATCCATTTTAAAACTTTTCCCTCACATAAGAGGTCCTGAAAGAATGATCCACCCTAAAATAATTTTTGCAAAATAAAATATTTTATATAAAAAAAAAAAAAAAAAAAAAAAAAAAACCTTACATGTTCCGGAACCATACTGATTATCAGATCTCCAGCAACATCATTTTCAAAAGTTGACATTTTCAGTTTAGAAAATATTAATCAGGAAGACTTGCTCTATCCGAGATTGTCGAGCGAACTGACTTCTTCCATTTCTGACACAGCGTTTTATAGGGATTAAAGAATATTCTCCAACATTCGAGATTTGTGTAATCTGAACCAGGATAACCCTTTCTTTCGAATACGATTTCAACTTCCATTAACCCTTATCATGATAACGTGAAGTCTACAACGCTTATCAAGGATCTTCCTTCACTTCTGTATGTACTGTCAAACTTGGAATAGCAACAACAACCTTAAGATAATACATTCTTTCGCATATGATTATCAGAGTTTTAGAAATTTTTCATTACTCTATCATGATAAGTAGATGATGCTTTTAAGATTACCCTTATGCATATATGTAATGTCAAACTTAAGAATAACAACTCTTTCAAATAAGTTTTCAGTGATTATCAGAGTTTTCCATTAACCTATCTTACCATGATAACGTAATATACATATGACGCCGGACAGACTGTCCTTCCCAAACAAGACAAGACAAGAATGTATTACTATAAGTGTTGATGAATTATATTGGTGAAGATATATTTTTATGTATTTATTTTAAAAATATAAGAGATTCTTTAAGGCAGGAAAAAATTTTTCATTTATTTTGTGATAGGTTTTTTGAATCGAAATGTTATGAAGATTATAAAAATGCATTGATATAAGTACAGCTATTCTATTTAAATTTCTGTGTTTGGTTGATGTTATGACTATTTTTTTTCCTTATGTTTTTAATAGAAATATATTGAAATTTTAGTTTTAATTCTAAAGCAAACGTGTATATCAAATGTCAGTAAATGGATATTGATGTTAATTTGATATTAACTAATGAAAGAAAATTCCAAGTATATTTTATGTATAATACAGAAATTTATTCTTTGAAAATAAATGTATTGAAAGGTAAAAGCTTCTTTGTGAAATGAATGTTTTTCATAACATTTAAAAACGATGTAAAACAAATATTGATTGTAGAGAGAAGAAAGAGTCTATATGTAAAAATAATAATTTTATTCATTTAATAAGGTTCCCATTTTCGTGTAGAACGTATATGTTTTACAGATTTAACATGCAATATTTTTTTTTTTTCATATTAACATCATGATTCTGTAAATTTTCATTTTTGATATAGTCCATTGGCATGTTGATTTCCGTCAAGGCTTTTAAAAATTCGCTTTTAGCAGGAATATTAATCTTTTTCTTTTTGGTTGTAAAAAGGATATTGAATAAGTCTATAATATTTGAATGCTTAATTTTTTCCTTATGATAAAGTACCTCGCCTTTATCATTCCACTTAAGAATATCAGGATGTCGCTTTAAAATAGCTAATGCATTTTGTGCTTTTCTTCTCATTCGTAAAGGTACACTGTCTAAGATAACAGTAGAATAATCAGTCATCTGTTTGTCGCCGTCTGTCACAGATGAGGGGGCTTCTTCTTCCTCTTTCACTTTCTTCATCTCAGCTGAATCGTCTAAAGAATTTTGTGAGTCGTCTTTAGGAGGTTTAAAGGGTGAATTGTATTCCTTTAAGTTCAATTTCTTTTGTAAAAGTTCATAATAACGCACTAATTTCTCACGATCGTCAACTGAACTGTTTAAAATATGCATCATGGCTTTATCCAATTCTCTTAACTGTTTATCAGAAATGGTATGCTTTGTCATCATCTCTTCTGGAACTAACACATATTTCTTAGTGAACTCCATTGATTAGTCCTGTAAGAACACTGAGAGCAGCAGGAATCAAAACGTTTAGAAAACCTCCTTTTTGTAAAATTAATTTTCGTTTCTTCACAAGAGAAATCTTACGATTTCCTAATTTTCGTAAAGTTGTTTTATGCTTACAGAGAGACTTCTTTTGTTGGTCTGACAATGGAACGTTTCCTTTGAGTATGTTTAAACTACATTCGCATATAGCTTTTATGCAATTGATATTAATTTTCTTTAATAGCTGTTTCCGTAACTTTAACGGACAAATGTTTAACAGCTGTAACTGTCTTAGCTGTTTCTTAACCAGCGTCATTTTATAAAATGATGATGCATTTTATAAAGCTGTTGTTTTTATTATTTTTTAATAATGTTTCATTTGATAAACATACTGTACTTGGTTAGGTAAAATTTGGGTGCGTCAACGTAATTCTTCCGGAGTTTCACTGCGCAGATCAATGAATAAATAAGAAAAAGGTTTCTTGGTTGCATCTTCATATACTTCTTGAAAAAACTTTAAATGACGCGGAAAGAGCTGTTTTCCTAAATGTACGATTTGACTGACATCTCTTCTGTTTTTACACAAAATCAAATAGTGTGCATTTAAAGTCACTTCACGCATTTCTTTTCCCTTGTGAAAAACGTTTTGTGTGATAAAAATAACGCTTAAATTTAAATGATGACTTCCTTTTGTAAATAAGTTAGTCAGACGTTTATCATTCCCACATTCGCTCATCAAATCGTCTATGATGAATAATGTGTTGGAACCTAAATATTCTTGATATTTAATTGGTAAACCTTCGACAAAAGTAACATTCGGTATATCATTATACAGAGTTTGGTAAATTCCATAACACCATACTACTTTATCGGGAATCGTTGAAAACATTTCCTCTTTATACTTTAACAGTTCTCGTACAAAATAGGTTTTCCCACATCCAGTGGGTCCCGAAATCACCATTGTGAAAGGATGTTGTAGCTTTGGAAATTCCATATTAAATGAGACAAGACATATAATGTATAAAGTTTAAATGTATTTATTGATAGAAAGAAGATCTTACATGAAATTTCTTGATTACAAAATTATATACTTTAATATCATTAGATATATGTTGAGGTATGAGAGATAACAATATATCATTGAGAGATTGTCCACGACATTTACAATGTAAATAGTATATGCAATATTGACCACATACTGCCGTTACATTAGTTTGGAGAGTCATCGAATTAAAGTCCATCTGTGGAAATCGTTCTGCATACTTGGCTATCGGTCCAGGAAAATAGGATGGGTCATGTCCATAGGAATCGAAAAATTCTAAATGCTGTGGGGATGAAATGTAAAAGGCTAACCAGTGACTGCCGGATTCAGATGCACGATCTACATTAGCTATAAAGCAACTTGGATATTTCTTGATCTCGATAGGGAGTCGATCACTTGCAAAAACTCCCAGAAATGCTTTTCGTGTCTTTGCATTCTGAGAGAGTGCTCTGTTTATTTCAAGGCTGTCCATTGCTTAATTAGCAAAATCGCATAGTACATGGCAAGATTTTGTTATTTCAATCACGTTTTGAAATTCTGCATAGACTAGCACCGAGAGAGTCACAGAGAGAGCTTTAGCAAATTTAATTTCTACTCGCAAATTACCTTGATGCTGTAAGTTAAAATGAGATCCATCACACATATCTGGAGTTAAATCGAAAGCATATAACACATGTCCTTTCACAAATTCTTCTCGAGATAAATAGATGCCTTTGTCGCGATTAAATCCAGAAAATAAACTGTGGTAAGCACGCACATAATGATTAGATTCGAAATCAAGGTCCATTGGTTTACATGGAACGGGTTGTCCATCTACATAAATCGATATAAAGTTGACATGATGATGGGCAAACACAAAGGGATTCATGGAATATTGTCCATTCATTGCAGCATTTTCTACACAAGTAATAATGACTCGCTTGGGCATCAATCCTAAAAATACATTATCTTGCATAAAAGACCAACTTCCCTTAGATACTGAATATGTTTTGCATAATACTCGATCTATAGGGTATTTAGCAGAACTTTTTTCCAACGCTTTTACATGTCCGAGAGAGATTCCAGGGTTTACTTTTACTTTTCTGATAAACAAAGAAGCATGATCCAAGATCACTTTATAATCGGCATCTTTCTCAGTAGAAACTAGACAGAAAGCAGATTTACTACGCACCATTTTAATTTTCACATCAACTAAATTTAACATGAGTCGATTTTGTTGAAAAATGTCACAATGTAATTGTCCTATCAAATCCACACTTTGACTGTTTTTTATAAGTTCACCGCGAGCTTTTAGTCCAGCATCCGCATCTTGAGCTAAGACATCTATTTTATTAGGTGAAGTGTCTTGGAAAAATCCTTCGCAGGTGAGTAAACTTTTCTTTGCATCTTCCCCATAATTCAATAATGTTTCGATGAAGGCTCTATAGGGATAGGTATCTGTCGCAGATGAAATGTTTCTTTCATTTAAACTTACATCTACTTGCGAAAAGAGAGAATGTAAAAATAACTTTACAGGGGCAACCGGTTCTTTGCCTGTTAGATTGGATCCGTCTGCCTTAACTACTTTAACTTTCACGTGTATATAAGAAGCAGCTAGATCAATATAGTCTTCACCACTGCCAGAAATATTAAATTCGATAGGTCCTCCATCTCGTATATTTGCGAGAGGGTGATATTCCACAAACTGTCCTTTTTCTATAGCTGTTTGCGTAGGAGGAATGGTAAATAAATCTAATTCAGATTTGACGCAAACGGGAGAGTCTCGATGTATATACGAAGTCATACTTTTTTTTTAAGAGAAAATATCCTGTGATTTCACCTTCTTTGATCGGTGAGAAATGGTACGCTTTTTCCTACGTTTCTGCTTTTTATTGACTCGTCCAGAACCAATCATGTTCTTCACTTTAGTAGCAGCTTTATCCGTTAATATATTTCCGGCTTCTTTCAGTCGACGCTTAGCAGCCTCTTTTACATCTTGTCCTTGTGATACATCATTTAACAAATTCAGTCCACTATGCCATACTTGTTTTCCAATTGCTTTGGCTCCTGATTTAATAAGAGGTACGGCAGCGCGAAAGAAGGATCTGAATAGACCCCCTAATCCGTATCCTCTCTGATAAAGATTACCTTGATAATAATTCAGTCCATGTCCTGTTTGTTGTACATAATAATCTTCAAAAGATTTTTGACAACACTGATAAGGTACATACATTATGACAAGTATTTTTGACGGAAATGAAGTTTCACGTATGACCTTCCTCGTTCAAATGGCGTAAATGCTCCCATATGCGTTCTTATATCGATTTCCAAAGTGTCTATCATTTTCCGATTCACAGGTAAATAATGAGGTCTATCAAATAGTGCACTCACCACTTCTCCATCGCTACCAGTTACTCTTACAATTCGAAGTAGAGGAGCTAAAACATCTCCTACGATTTGAGGTTCTACAATATCCGTATATATCATTAATACACGATAATGTGCACAGGGGTCGGCTGCAAAAGGACTTTCTACAACAGTTTCGGAACTATCATCTGTAGATGTAATTTCCATAGGTTCAAAACCTAACATTTGTGCTAACCCATCATGTAAAATCACTTTAGCGTTGCTTTTCACTTTGATTTTCACTCGTTTTGTTACTGGGTTATAATTAAAAATTATTTTGTTTTGATGTTCTTTAATATAAATAGCTTTTAAAATATCAGGTACTATTTCATAACATCCTGGAGGTAATCTACGACCTAACATTTCACCATCTTTCTCTAAAACAAATCCAATTAAGTTATTGTCTGCATTCACATTGTGCCATGTGTGCGGATATAGCAATTCAATCAAACCAACTTCCCACATACCTTTTAATTCAATGGGAACAGGTAAACGTGTTATAAAATGTGAAATTTTATTTTCGGGGAAATAATTCATAGAGCTATCGCTCGGAAGTGTTACGTAGAAACTCATTTTCACAAATGATTCGGATATAATATTTTCTCACACTTTATATCGAGAGTAAATTAGAAGCTGGAATCCATTGATTGAATTTGTCGGGATAACCGCGATATTTTACAAAGTATTCTGTCTGTTTCTTACGCATACGTTTCTTTAAAATTTTTTCAATGCGATATTCCTCTTTCAGTCTCACTTTCTACAACTCTTGTGCATAAAACGTTCCTTTTACTGAGTCTCCAAGTAAATCCTTAATTCTATACACGGCTGGATGTCTTTTAACACACTCTGTCACCACAAATAGTTCTTCCGTCCAATTGGTTTCATAACCTTTTTCGAAAGTAAGCTTTAGTTTGGAAACACGTACCACATCTCCTACAGCGAATATACATTTAGAAACGTTAGAAGGATGATCTTCATACAAGGTAAACCATACATCACTCTCATTTTCTGAATTCTATGGGAGCTCGCTTTATACTTGAATGAAAAGTAGCATTATAACTTTCTATTAATTTGTCCAAGACTTCTACATATTTATATGTATTTCGAGTCGTAAAGTATTTCCACATTTTTGTTTTCAAAGTGCAATTAAACCTTTCCACCACGGATGCTTTAGTAGTATTGAATGTATTGAAAAGTTTAACTTGATTTCTTTTTAAAAATTTTATAAACACTTTATTTTTAAATTCGGTGCCCTGATCCGTTTGAAGTAATTTTGGTTTACGTTGGCTCATTATTTTTTGAAAAGCTTTCACAATATCTTCTCCTCTCTTTTGTTTCAGAGGAATAGCCCATGCATATTTGGATAATATGTCAATACAGGTTAATATATATCGATAACCATCATTATGATCACGTAAATGTGAAACATCCACTAAATCAGCTTGCCATTGTTGATCTATAGAACACACGATTACTCTATTCGTTGGAAATTTTCGGCGAATCGGCTTGTGAAGCGTGTACGCATCTACTCCCTCTAACCATGTTTGAATCTCTTTCCTGGAAACTTTACCTCCTGCAGCACGATGTAAAGCTTCAACACCACCAAAACTTGCAACATGAGCCGGATCCTGATACAATAAATTCATATTCATAACCTTTTGAATTATTCTTCATATGGATAATGATAAATTCCCACTGTCGTTAAGACGTAGCGTAAAATCAATAGGAATTTTATGAAATTCTGTAAAAATATAGATGGATGATAAAATAACACATAAAACAGTGTATAAACACACCGCAACGGTGGCTTCTCCTGGGGCAGGCATAATTGTAATTGATGAGCTGATTCAAATTCCATTTTCTTTTATATAGGCTTTTTTACCTGAATCTGAATGTATCCCGTCAGCTTAGTGGTTAAAATCTTCAAACTACTGAGCTGGTGAGATATTTTGTTTGAGAGTTCAATTCTATATTTTGAATCATAGAATATTTTTTAATAAAAGAAACTTCTAAATAAATTATTTTCTTTTTTCGTCCCTAGAGGACGCCATGACCCCGTTGCCAATTAAAAAAACTAACTTTAAATGAAAAGCTGGAGGTCTACAACTCAATCAGCAATCTACCAACACCTCAACTCCACTCGTGACCACGTCTCCTAGTGTGATGACGTTGCCTTTGGTCCCGCCCTCTGTGTGACGTCATTGGCCACGCCCACACCCCACACCGCGTGTAGCAGAACTCGCATTTTCTATCTACTGTCAAACGTCTGTCATTAAAACGTCTCTTGCATATATAAATTTTCAATACAATACCGATATGCTTCTATTAAAACAAATCTTCATTAAATGTTAAGGTACGTTAAATCATTAACATTTTGAAATTTATTTTAATGATTCTGTTCAACTTATTGTGTTGCGGATAGTCGATTCTGATTAAAATATAGGAACTTTGAATAAGTACTCTGGATTTATATATTAGCTTCAAACTGTCAAACCAGATTTTAGTTGAAGAGCGGTTATAATTCAATTATTTTTATTCTCCATTTTAGATATTAGATGAAGAAATAAATTCCATTTCAGTACGTGTTGAAAGTATTTCTGCTGTCTTGGCTAATTCGATAGCAGTATTAAAAATTCGAACAAAACATAGATTTTTGGCGACTCAAAAGTTATATGCAGCAACTCCAAAATAACAAGCTAAATTTCAGAAAAGCGAAACCCTTCCCAGCAGGGAGCCTATTAGTGCAATTACTCCCGTCGAAATTACCGGGGGAAAGAAATCCTAACGCGAGCGTATATATGCTTGCTGGCCGCTTAGAGCAAGATTTTGGTTGGACGTATATATGCTTGCCGGGCGCTTAGAAGAGGATTTTGGTTGGACGTATACATGCTTGCTGGCCACTTAGAGCACAATTTTGGTTGAACGTATATATACGGCTCGGCCACTTGGAGGGCTAAAGTAAACGTAATTAGCCGTGTCAATTGCACATGCGTAACAGATTTATGACATATCAATCATATGCCAGCCAGACAGGTTCTGCCTCGTGCCAGTAGCATGGTTGCAGTGGTCCGAAATGGAAGCTCTTATTCCTTCTCCTGCCGCCTGCGAGGTTGTGTCGGTGATAAAGTTCTTGAATGCAAGTATTGCGCCAATTGAAATTTATTGTCAGGTCTATGAGACAAACATCATGAGTAAAGCAGATGATGCATCGTTGGTGTAGGCAATTTTCAGAAGGTCGTCAAAGTGCTCATAATGAAGAATGCAGTGGCAAACAGTCCCTCATCAATGATGATCTTGTGATGGAGAACCGTCTCTTCACGATTACGAAGCTGAGCAGCCATTTTCTGCAGATATCACAATCCTTGTTGCAAGAGATTGTCACTAAGCACCTGCTGTTCAAAAAATTGTGTGCCAGGTGGGTGTCGGAAAACCCGACATCTGAACACAAAATTGAACGCTTAGGAGCAGCACTGACATTTCTGTAAAGGTATCCCGATGACGGCAACTAGTTCCTCGATGGGATCGTCACAGGCAATCAGACTTGGATTCTGCACTTGGCCGCGGAAACCAAGCAGCAGTCAATGCATTGGCAGCGTAGTGGGTCTCCAGTCGGGATGAAGTTCAAACAGACGCTATCGGTACGCAAAGTGATGTGCACAGTGTTCTGGGACAGGAAGGGCATTCTGCTCATTGAGTTCCTTCCACGTGGTGAAATAGTAAACACTGACCGTTACTGTGAAACACTGTGTAAATTGTGACGAGCCATTTGAAACAAGAGGCGTGGGATGCTTACTGCAGGTTTTGTGCTCCTGCATGACAATGCTCGTCCACATCCGACTCAACGCACAGCAGCGGTTTTGACGGAATATCTGAATGAAGTGTTACCGTTACAGAAAAGTAACACTTTATTCAGATATATATATTCAAATAAACTACAGACAATAAATAACAGTGACTAAATAATATATAAACAAAACAGCCGCTGATTCATAATTAGCCATTTAAAGATTTTTTAATTCCATATGCCTGGGCAAATATTTCCTCCACAATATCTTTAATTTTTGCTTTTCTATGTTCATCAATGGTAATGACTTCAAATTAGCTTGCTTCATTGCACTCCTTAATCTACTTTTTACAATTTTTTATTTTGAAAACGTTCTTTCGTATTCATCGTTATAGATAGGGCGAGTACAAACGTATAAGCAAAAAAGATATTGGCATACACAATACTACATAAATTATATTTCAAGAGTAATTTATACGCACACAAGAAATTGCATTTAGCTTTGGATGAATGCTCATGAATAGATAGAGCTCTTTCTCTTTCTGACTCAATATTAGATTCAGAATAATGATTTTCAATTGAATTTTTTATTATTTCACATTTAATTACTAGGTCCTGATATTCGTCCTTAAGAATTTTAACCAGCTGTTACACCTGCATAATGTCCTAATAATATAGAAAAATAGTAGAAAGCGTTCGGCGACAATGGCTTCAAAACGTTTTGGGGATCGAGAAGTGATATGTCTTCATACAATTTCCTATGTCCTTTAAACCTACTATTCATCGATTAAATGGCATTATCCAATATAAAATTAAAGACAATAACTTGTTTGATGGAGAAATTTAAATTATAGTCGGCCGATTCTTGATCGTCTATTTGTTTCACTTTTTGTATCTTCTAACAGTAGCTCTTCTTTTATAATTATATCACAACCCAGCCTTTCTAGTTTATTATTGTAATCCGTTGCAAACAATTTTGATGTCTTAAATGTTAAATTGAAGTTTCTAGAATTGGCTTTTAAAGAGCTTGCAGCCTCCCTAACTATATTATATGCTAGGATGTAATCTAATCCTTTAGTCTGCAAATACTTCATACTGGCTCAGTATATTGAAATATTTTCAAATATACATGAGCAGACAAAATTATTCTAAAAGTTGATATTTTATCCAGAATAGATTTTGCCATTTGTCGTATCTGTGCATCCATTGGAAGATATACTTTTCAGAGTAAGTATTAATTCTACACACATACCCTCCCTCGCAGGGTTGTCTCGCCGAGTCATCTGTGTCAATTCGATTTTTCAAATTTCTTGATCAGCCCGTAACCGCACCAACCCACCAGCCTTATCCACCACTGAATCTTACGAATATCTAAAGTGTGAAGAAATATGTGAAAAACATGTTTTGCCCTGTGGCGACTTGCCTATTACAACGCTGCCAGTCTGGTAACCCATAACAATGAAAGACAAAATAATATTTATTCTATTCTATTGTTATGATTATTAAGGATCTATCTCAATTATTGTACTACCTTAATAAAAATTGTATTACCACAGCCCCCTATCCCCTTGGGGCCGAATTCTCAAGGGTAGGAGTCCTTGGGGAGGGGGTCGAACTGCTGAAACTGGTTTTTAACTATTCATGTTCCATACATTTTAAAGCAAGACTCTTGTGTACATCTGTTTCTCCCTTATATGAGAAAACGTAAAAACATGTTTTGCCCTCCCCCCCTTGGGTGCCGAATTTTCAAAAGTCTCTTCTTAAATGACGCCTTCAGTAGACAAGCAATGAGCTCCTAGCTTTTGATATTTGCATCTGTAATAGCTTTGGGCGATGATGTATAGATGAATGAATGAATGAATAAATATTAGGAATTCGTTTATATATAGATTTATAATTAAACAACTAAACAAAACGGTGCAAACGTATAAGCAAAAAAGATATTGGCATACACAATACTACATAAATTATATTTCAAGAGTAATTTATACGCACACAAGAAATTGCATTTAGCTTTGGATGAATGCTCATGAATAGATAGAGCTCTTTCTCTTTCTGACTCAATATTAGATTCAGAATAATGATTTTCAATTGAATAAATAAACACAAATTGAATAAATAAGGAAAAACACAAATCAAAATAATATATTATTTCATAGAAAATGGGAAACAACCAAAAATCAATATCAAACATGTAAATATGTATCCGACTTAAAAAGAAAAATAGTGTAGAAAACTAATAAAAGAAATTAATTTGCACTGAGTAATGTGCAGCACTTTCGTAACTTAACGGCATGGCGTCGGTGCCAGATGATTCTTTTCTGCATGCCGAGCTCCCTGACATAAACACGCTGCGCATGAATCTGCGCAAATGATCAGCGAGGAATCAGGAAGAAACTAGCATCTGAGGGACTAGACCAAAGAATTTGTAAGGGACACAAATTCTTTGGCTAGACGCTTGTGGAATCGCGAATCGAGTAGAAAGAGTACCCCGACTAGTGCTGTAGAAGTAACGAGAAATTGTGTACCCGTATGTATTCGTTACTCGGTGAACCAGTACTCGTTACTATCGTATCGTTACTCGTTACTTTCGGTAAAATCGATCGGTATCCGTATCCTGAGCCTATTTTATCGGTCTACGGCCGATTTATTTACGGCCCTAAAAAGGGCCTAGAAACGTCGCATTGCATTGAATCACGTGAGCTATTCTACCCCGCGGGAATAGGGTAGTGCTGCGATAGGGAGTTTTGCGTCGCATTTTTGGGTAGAAATAATTCACTTTATTTTGGCTATTATTTTTTGGTGCACTAGATATGATTCATTATTAAATTTTCTATTGCTGTCAGGGCTTAGTTTCTAAAGTCAGAAGGGCCTACGGAAGGCCGTCAGGAAAACAGGAAAAAATAAAATAAAAAAGAAAGAAAGAAAGGAAATAAATATTACAATAATAACCTTAATTAGTAATTAAAATAACAAAAAAATTACTTATTAAAAAACTTAATAATTAAAATAATAAAAAATAGTGATTAAAATAATGAATAATTAAAGTAACATAATAATTAGCAACCGAAATATAAAATACTTATATAATAAAAATGTAAAAACAAATAAAAATTAAAATAATTTTTAAATTTATGATGACTAATTAAATAATAAAGTAAAATACTAGATCTTGTCTTATTGGCTTAGTATCGTTTCGTCCTTTCTCATTTCATCCCCAGCTCGAAAAAGTGTTATTTCGTTCGCTGCCTTCCCCCATCAATTCCCTCTTTCCCGTTTCATCCGCTGTTTGAAAAATAGGTGTTTACTTTACGATAAAGCGAACGTCTGTTTACTTCAATTAGAATTGTTTAGAAGAGATGACTGTTTCTACTTCGACTTAGCTTTTGAATTTTTAATATTATTTAATATTTTATGCAGACAAATTATGTTGAGCAGAATAATGAATTTCAGACGTGTTCAAAAGGTGTGTATCTGAATATAATAACATTTTTGTTGTATAGTATTCATTTTTTTAATTTCACACATTTCTAAAGCAACAGAAGTACGTTATCACTATTTTGGCACACACATAAAAAATATGTATAATTAAGATTAATGTTACATTCCTTATTAAAAGTAATGGGTCCTCATTAAATGCAACCATTCATGCTTTTAGAGGATTTTACATGTGGTGGTCTTAAAAAGATGATGTTTACTACCAATGTTTTGTTTATGTTCACAAAAATAGAGATCTCTTAAAAGATGACCTCTTAGAGATGTCGTAAATAGATGATTTGCTATAATTATTTTCCGATAGATAATGGAATTAATGTAATTTAATGTCAATAACTCGAGGATGCAAGTTTAAATACGGTGCAACAAAAATACAGAAGTATTTTAAATGACGAAAATATTCATATTTTGTCAATGTGAAATTTAAAAAAGAATTAATTTTGGACAAATTATGAAATCTAACTTTTAATGTCGTCTTCTGGTTTCTATATTTATATTTGGCAAAGTTTTATACTCGTTATGAAAAAATAAAAGTACAAGAAGTTTGAGTCCCGTAGGACAAAGATTGATCAGGAAATTTAGTTTCAAAATTTGCAATGTTTGATGCCATTTGTAACTTGCCTTTGGGTATCGCTTAATTGAGTTAGAATAATTCGAGGAAATAAGTTTAAATGAAGTGCAGAAAAAATAAGCATAATTTAAATAGTCGTAGAAGGAAGTCATGCGGAATCCATATCAAATTTTCACTTTTTCATAATGACCATAAAACTTTCCCAAATACAAATACAGAAACTGGGAGACCGCATTTAAGATTAGCTTTCGTTTGCTGCTTCCCCCATTCCCTTCATCAGAACCGCTAATGACCGAAAAGGTGAAATTTCCCTCTCCAAAAACTCCTTGTTGAGACTGTTATTTGTTGAGACAAGGAATGCTATATTATAAATGTCAACTTGCTTTTTACACTTAACAATATGATTGTTAAAAACATTCGCACATGTACAGGTTAAGTACGAATTAAGAAAGAACTTAAAAGAAATTTAGAAATCTATAAAAGGTAAGGAAAGTTTTATGTTACTTTATTAGAGATAATAGTGAAGCACTAAATATCTCAATCAGTGTTGTTTCATAATGCTATGAGTATACCTTTATTCATTTAAAAAATGGCCCACCAGCGGTCGAGCGGTAAAATCGCTGAACACTGGTAGTTTCGACCTGAGTTCGATCTCAGGCAAACGGGTTGGCTTCATAAGCGTTTCGTGGATTTTTTTCCCGTACCAGCTTACAAGCTAGCTTACCAGCTTACCAGCTACCACGTACCATACGAGCCAGCTTTCCTAAGAAAGTGCTCTACGAACGCATTTTTCCTTTTAGGCACATAGTCCCAGTGTGTTTTGTCATAATCAACTAAACCAAATCATTTAAGAAATATATCAGTTGATCACTGCTCAGTGTACATCTGCTGTTTGCTTATAAAAACACTTTGTAATGACGTTTCCACTATTTTGCTAATAATTCTGGAAGGCTCATAGAATCCGAAATTATGTTACACTAACATCCGAAATTATGTTACACTAGCTAACAGAGAACTTAAGTCTGCTTAATACAACAAAAATCTGCTTGACTTGCTTTCGTGTCTTTGGGAAACGTAAGTATATGCAGAAATAAATATTAAAATCTATCACGTATATTTGTAAGGATGTAAAGCATACTGTTTTGGTTCACGATAATGATAAATATGCATCATGTTACGACAGTTTTAAAAGATCACAAATAACTATACATATGCTAGACTTCTAACAAAATTTCTGTTACAATATGAATATGCATTTATTATTATATGAGTCGTAAAACGGCCTACCAGCGGCCGAGCGGTAAAGTCTCTGAACACTGATAGTTCTTTCCGAGGTCCGAGTCCCGCGAACGGTCCGGCTACATGGGTGTTTTCGTGGTTTTCCCCAAGTGTAACGTGTATACGAGCCAGTTTCTCGTAGAAAGTCCTCGACGAAGGCATCTCCCCTTAGGCAGATAGCCATAGTGTGCCTTGCCATAATTAAATACACCCATACACACGTGAGTCGTAAAATTCAGTGTTCGTCATTCTTAGATTCTAGGTATATGACAATTTTTTTTTTTTTATTTCGTTTTGTTTTTAAAAATTAATTCACTTTATAGCTTTTCTTCAATTTATTATAAAGAAATAGGAGTTTAAATTTTGATTTATATATAATATGATGTAAATTCATCATTCATTAATAATATTTTATGTATAACAAAAAAATTATCGTTAATGTTCCAAATTTTAATTCTTTTAATGATTTGTCTTACATTTGTTGTATATTTGTTGAATGCATAGCTAAATATTTCAATTATACACAATAAAGGTTATGCAGAAAACAATTCAGCTGGCATGATAGCTAATTGCGAAAGAAAAATTAGAGTCTTATTGCTCTTAACTCTTAGTACAAGCAGCCATTTTTAAATTGACGTTAAAATAAATTTATTCTATGGTCTATTAGAAAATAACTATACTGAATCATTTATTGACGACTTCTAAGAGGTCGCTTTCTAAAAGAGACCTGTATTTTTGAGAACATAAACATACGTTGATATTGAACATCACTTTTTTAAGATGCCAGAGCAAATGCACAGAGCTCCAAAAATCCTGTAAAAGCATAGACGGTCACGTTTTAAAAGGCTGACTACTTTTAATAAAGCTTGTATATTAATGTTCATTATACATTTCTCACATTTTTACTTTCTTTCAAAACAGCGATGCTGTGGTTCAAATGCTTTAGAACTATGTGAAACTAATAAAATGGGCCCTATGTTATAAAAACCTAATTATATTCAGATACACACCTTTTGAACATGTTTGAAATCTATTATACTAATCAGAATACTTTGTCTACAGAAAACATTGAATCAATATTAGAAATCAAAAGCTAAGTGAGATTAAAGTAGGAAGAGCCATATCATCTAACCCATTTTAATTGAAGTAAACAGGTGCTTACTTTATCGTAAAGTGAACACCCGTTTTTCAAACAGCGAATGAAAAGAAAAAAAAGAGCCCACCAGAGCTTGAGCGATAAAGTTCACTAATAGTTCGGTCCGAGGTTCAATTCCCCGCTAACGGCTAGCTGCACGGGCGTTTTCATTGTTATTCCCGTGTGTAACTTGCATATGAGTCAGTTTCCTTTAAAAAATCCTCCACTAAGGCCTCCCTCCCCGTAGGCAATAGCCCTAGTGTGCTTTGCTGTAACGGAATAAACCGAAACCGGAAAAAAAAAGGGGGGGAATTGGTGGTGGAAGGCAGCTACGAAACGTCGTTTTAGAAGAATGGGCTACATAACCAAATTTCTCTCTATACTCTGGTAAACAGTACATTATTTGCTCTTCAAAAGCCTAAATTTAGCTAATGCTCGGCTTAGTTCTTAAATTGCAATTTTAGCCACAGCCCCCAAACAAGACGATGTCTGGTATTTTATTTCATTACTTAGTTATTCATCATTAATTTAAGAATTAATTAAATTTTCATTTGTCTTTAAATGTTTATTGAATTATAATAATAATCATTTAATATTCCAGTTGCTATTTATTTTATTATTGTAATAGCTATTTTATTTTTATTTATTTATTTATTTATTTATTTATTCATCTTTCCTGATGGTCTTCCATTGAGCTCCAGCACTTCTAATTTTAAAAATTAAGTCCTGACTAAAACCAATGATTGCGAAAATAAAAGTCAAGTAACTTATTTAGTGATAATTAAATAAAATAGAAGCCAAAACTTTTATTTTCGCCTTACTTGTCTTTTATTGTATATATATATGTGTGTGTGTGTGTACTTTACATTTAATTATAATTTATTTGATATATATATACATATTTACGTTTGGTAGTATTACCGATTGCAATAAAAAGGGAGGTGCACATCTAGATGTTATAACGGACCCATATACAAAATTTCAACGTTCTACAACTAATCGTTTTTGAGTTATGCGAATTGCATACATACGTACTTACACATCACGAAAAAAATGCCTTTCAAGTATCAACTTAGAGTCATAATCATTAGTCATAAGTATCAGCTTAGAGTAAATGGGATTATATTTAACAATAAGTTTTTTTGAAAAAAAAGAGAGAGAGAGAGAGAGTCTTTCATTGTGTTCGTACGTACAGGCGTCAGCCCAAAAAATAATTCACATGGATTCCGTAATCGTCAAAAACGGATATTTCCGTTAAAATATGATACCCAAAAGTTTTCTCGATTACAATAATTACTACCATTTTCTTTGATATAAGGAAGTAAAGAACCTATATTAACCTACATATTCTTTTATATAACAATACCCTAAGTGCAGTATATAAATATTTCAAATCAATAAAATCTGACTATGGCACGCTCAAGGAAAAAAAAAAAAAAAAAAGAAGAATCATCTAAATTTTCAAATTACAAACATATAGTAAATAGCAATAGTAAAAAGCAAGTACAAAATAACGCTTCACGCTATCAAAATTGCTCATTTTCTTAAATATCAACAACTAAATAGTATTTCAACTAAAACACATAATGTAAACAAGAGTTTGCCCGATGCCCAAAAAAATTCAAAATTATCTATGAAAAATATGAGTGCATTGTGACGCAACCGTATCATTCGTATTCGAACAGAAACCGGGGTGAGACTAAATTTCAACTTGGCAGGAAATTTTGATTGGTTGGCTTTGGTTACGTCATTTTGACGTATTTAAACTCCGCCTCTCATGTGGTTTACAATCAAAACTCATCATGCGCCATGTTTGGTCATGACCAAAGATGGGTTCTTCTCTTCCTTTACCAAGATATCCGTATAGCCAGGGCTTAAATTGCGTCGGAGCCCACCGGAGGCTGGCTCCGATACTTCTTAGTTTTAGGAAAAATTCATAATTTTAGCCGGAGCCCTAAATAAGAAGGCTTTAGCACTTCTTTTATGTAACTGAACAATAATTTCAGTAGAAATCTGGTCTTGGAAACTTTATTTTTAATAATAAAATTATATTAAAAATTGCTTATTAAATTCTAATTTATCACTTTGCATACTATTAAATTTTAATTATTTAATTACTTTAACCATTAATTTTTTTAATAATGAATTATTTAATTTTTTAATTGTTAATGATTTGATTAGTCATCTTATTCTCTTATTTATTCTTGTTCCTCTTTCCTGAAACTCTTCTATAGGGCTCTGGTACTTCTAATTTTTGAAATTAAACCCTGCGTATAGCTGACCGTTTTGTTTTTCTAATATGCTTCCTTAGGGATTATGACAGCCATATACTGGTAAAAGGCCTTAGACCATTTACCAAAGCAAAGATCCGAAATGGTTTATATGGTAAATAAGAGAGTTCGTAAGGAAGGTTATATTGTAAGAAGTTCGTTTGGTATGAAAACTTCAGTTTTCATAAAGCAAATGGATTAAATGCAGATATTTTTTCCCCATGAGAGAAAAGTCCTAAAACAACTTCAACTGTTTTATTTTGTAAATGAAGATAAAATAGCGCCTGATATGTGTATGTACTAAAGAGGACTTTAATTATTTAGTGAAATAAATAAGGACAAAATACAAAATTTGATATTGTAGTATAAAAATATGTTTTTATTTGATTAAAACACTCGAGAGCTAACTGCCTACAAGGAAGGATGGCTTCCTGGAGAACTTTCTAAGGGAAACTGGCTCATATACACATTACACATGAGGAAAAACACGAAAACGCCTATGCAACCACCCCAAATCATGTTTAGAATAAAAATTAATTTGTTATTTATTATCATTTGCGATTATTAGTGGTAAATATGTATTGAAATCCATTTAGAGCAAGATCTGCAAAGAAATGAATGCGGAAGAATCTAAATTCTCAGAAGAGATATGCAATTATCTGATTATAATCAGTAGAATTTGCTTTGAGTTAATCCATATTATGTAACGTTATGAAGTTGCTAAAAGTATAAAACACTGGTAATTAATTCTCCTTTCCTTGATTTGTAGTAGTTGAATGAAATGATCATAAGATAATTTCATGACAAAGAAGCACTTAAAAGTCTATCATGCCTGAAATCTGCTTGAATGTTGAGTCATAAGGGTACAAGATCTCAAAATATATGTTAGAATGTGTCTGCGGTCAAAAAAGGGTTGGAGTAACTCCTATACATTTTGTGTTCATTAAATAATCTTGTACAAATGATTAGGTAAAGTTTTTTAAGTCTTTTGCCATTAGTTGATCCATTAGCATGCTAATATAGTCTAACTTCATGCTTATTTTTACCCTATGTATCAATGATTTCTTATTATATACAGATAATTTTAAGTTTTGGTCATTATTCATACTGTCAATAAATCAATATGAAGAATACATTTGTGATTTAAATTGATTTGGTATGTTTACAGATTCATGTGATGTAATGAAAGTTTATAATAAAATTAAGAATATTCTATGGTTTATTTTCTTAACCCGCGAGCACACGCAATGGGTATGTCATACCCATGGGCATTTTTCTTTTTGTATATTTATCACTTATTCTTTCATAAAAGGACGAAACTTGGTGTAGCTGAGTTCAAGGGCACATACTTAAATGCGGGAAATTCCTAAGGTGACAGGTGCAACGGTTTTTTAGGAACAGCATTGTTTGGGCATCTCATACCCGCGCGTGTACTCATGTTTCTCAGTGAGTCACTTCGCACTTCTCGTTTTCAAGCTTTTTTTTTTCCATGTATAGGTTTTTCTTGAGTTGTAACCATGGCGCCGTATATTCCTTACGATGAAGAGATGAAAAGATTGAGAAATATTCTTAAAACAGTTTCTTCTGATGAGGATTCATTTAGTAAAGACGATGAATATGTTGATGACGAAGAATATAATAGTCATCATGATTCATTCATAGAGAGTAGTGATTCAGATACAGAAACAGAAAAGGAAATTTTGCAATGTAGCAATGAGTTTTATGTTGGAAAAAATGGAGTAAAATGGAACAAAAATAAATTCCGGACTAATGTTAGAATTGGAGCCAAAAATATTATAACTAAACTCCCTAGAAATACGAAGTATTCTAAAGACGTCTCAACACCTTTGAATTCCTGGTCACTGCTTATCGATGAAGATATGTTAAAACATGTAGTCGACAATACAAATATTTATATTGATTGTACGTGGAAATTTCACTCATGAACGGGATGCGAAAGCAACAATTGAGTTGGAAATCAAAGCTTTAATTGGATTGCTGTATTTATGTGGAGTTTATAAATCATCCCATGTGAACGTAAGAGATTTGTGGGCAACAGGCAGAACGGGAATGGACATAGTTCGGGAATAAATGTCAATGAACCGATTCCTCTTTCTTTTACGATGCCCCCGTTTTGATGACATTAGAGATCGTCCCAGTAGAAGAGACGTTGATAAATTAGCTTCGATCAGAGAATTTTTTGGAAATTTTGTCACAAATTGCCAAAAGGCTTATACTTTAGGAGAGTATGTGATCATTGATGAGAAGTTGGAATCATTCAGAGGTCGTTGTTCCTTCAAACAAAATATGCCCAACAAGCCAGCAAAGTATGGCATAAAAATATTTGCTCTTGTAGACGCAAGGGTATTTTATACCTGGAGTATGGAAATTTATGCTGGTAAACAACCAGATGGGCCATTTCAAGTTGAAAATGGTGCAAGCGAAGTTTTCGAACGTTTAATAAGGCCCTTATACAACTCTGGTGGAAATTTAACAGTTGATAATTGGTATATGGGATTTGAATTATCTCAAGATCTCCTAAAGAAGAAAATTACGATAGTAGGTACAATGCGTAAAAATGAGAGAGAAATCCCACCTGAGTTTCTGGCAGAGAAAAGAGAAGTATATTCTTCAATTTTCGGTTTTCAGAAAGAAGCAACACTTGTATCTTATGTGCCGAAAAAAAATAAGAGTGTGATCCTGTTATCCACAATGCATTCCGGCGATCAAATCGATGAATCTACTGGGGAATCTAAAAGGCCTGAAATCATTACATTATATAACATGACAAAAGGAGCAGTCGATGTTGTAGATGAGATGGCAGCTGCGTATTCTACAGCAAGAGTAGCACGTCGATGGCCTATGGTGATTTTCTTTTCAGTGTTAAACGTGGCTGCCATTAATGGAAGAATAATTCTACTATCAAAGAAGGAACCACCAACGGAATACCATACCAGGCGTACTTTTCTCAAAGCCTTAGGGATGCAGTTAATAGAAAGTGTTCAAAATGAACGACGACGAGCATCTGTAGTTCCTGATTCTAGACAAACACTGACCACCGATGAACATGTTAACAATGAACCACCCCCCAAAAAACCTAAAATTACTTACAAGAGGTGTACAGAGTGCCCCAAGAAAAAAGATAGAAAGACTAGATACATTTGTGAAAATTGTAGCAAAAGTACGAGTATATGTATGGAACATATGACCTCATTTTGTAAACAATGTTCAAAATATTGTAAGTAAATAATTTTACCTCTCCTTATTCTTTCATATTTTGTCTAAAATGAAATATTAACTTTGTTTTACATTTTAATTTCTTTTAAAAATCGATTAATTTTATTCGGCAAATTTTTAATTACAAACGTTTTATTCGGGTATGACATACCCGGCGCGTGTTCTAGTGTTCGTCGGATCGGTGCGTGTGCCCGCAGGTTAAATGAAACTGTTTTTCCTCTGAAAAAAAATCCAAATAGCTTTATGTAAGAATCATTAAAGAGATCTTCATCAATAACAATGTGTTAATTAATGAAAACTATATACTTGTGTCTATATCAATAATAATAAGGCCCTTATACAACTTTACAAACTCTTTCCTTTGAAATCTGTGTATAAGCCTTAGTAATCTCAAGGTGTGAGATTTATAATGTTGTAATATTCTGAAAAGTCGCTTGACTTTAATATGTATGCAAGTTTCATGAAAAATTAAAAGCTGTATAATTTGCATCCATACATAAAAGCAAGAGCTATGTATACATAAATTCTACAGTTTTACTGTGTGGAGCAAATCAACAAAAGCATTATCAAAGCATCACTATCAACAGTTTCATCACAAAACAACTACATTGCAGAGCATGTTTCCAAAGTATATCGGTTTTTTAAAGTACTGATTCTACTGAAAATGTATTGTTTACAAGATAAATAAATAGCTCTTGCATGCTTCGCCACTTTATAAAATTTTTAAAGATTTTATTTTTATTTCTGTTATTGGTTGTCATATATCTGCATACTTTTGCAGCCCAATGATTTATTTACTGTATGAAATTTATTAATCAATTCTCTTGGAATAATTTAAGTTTTCACTATTCATAAATTGTTATTGTAATCACTAGCGATTCAAAAATGCTCGATAACAAAATACAGTAGCATTTTCAAAAACACTAAGATTTACACTTATATGAATTTAAGAATTTTAAAGCACTTATTATATTTTTGTGGCATTTTTAATCATTTATTTAAAGAAATACCAGCATACTCTGATTTGTCAGCAGATACTGAATTATGATTTTCCTTTGTAATAATCAAGTGCGATTGTTATTCCTATTATGTTCTCTATCTGTATATGATGTTACTATCTATATTTGACTGAATCTGTAACTGCATATTTCATGCTGAAACTTTTAGTTCTTTTGCACATATTGTTGTGATACGTCCTAATAAACACATTATATGTCGATGTTTTGTAAAATGATGTTGCTAACTGTACTGTATGTGTACCATCAACTGGAGAACTTTACACTAATAATTTAGTAGTGAAATACTGCGACAGAATATGAGATCAAAAACTGATTAATAAATTACTTGTGTAACTAGCAAGGATGAAGTAGTGACAAGATTAAGAGCATTTTAAATTTATATACTGTTTTTAATTCATCATATTTTAATTTATAAACTATTTAGAGAATATTTTATATACAATATATTTACATGATGAGATATCAATATATATGATCAAAAGAATCATGAATTATAAGAGTTTCATTATTTCCAATGGCATCTATAGCAGCTTTCTTGTATGAAGTTGTTGCAATATTTTCAGTACTGCATGGACTTTTTCTTTTCTTTCTCGTAAAAAAGAAATTCTTTTGTTTCTCTGCTTTTTTATTTGTAGGTTCATAGTTCACCATTTTCAATTTCGGCTTTTCGTTCTTTAATTTTGTAATCACTTTATTCACTGTGTTTTCAATATCTCCCAAAGTTATATTATTTACTGTTGTTGATGTTACAAGTTTTGATATGATACTCAGTTGATTTATAATATGGTACTTGGTTCCTGATTTTTTTAATTTTTGTGCTGATAGATCAAGAAAGGGATTTACATCATTTGTTTCTTTAGTTTTAACTGACTGTTCTCTATTAAGTAATCTTGTCTTTAAAATTATTGCATGTATATGTTTACAGACACTTCCTTTAATCGTGGCATCTGTGCATGTGCATACAAATGCATCGTTACAAATTTTGCACCATTTACAAACAATGTTACAATTAATGCATTGTGTATGTATTTGAGTAACAGTATATTCAAGAGTAGGGTCACTTTCTGAAATCACATGGCAAGAAAATTCATTGATTTCTGTGATATTATTAGCTGGAAAATTTATTGCTCTGTTGTGTCGTAAATTTGTTTGGTTGATCTTTAATGTGTTTGGCCCTTTTGTTGTTTTGATAAATCTCTGGAACCATTTATCTTGCACCATATTAATAAGCTTCGCAATGCACCTATCAACCCTCTTATTTTTCAATCCATCAAGATAAGAATATTTTAAAACTCGATGCAGTGCTTCAAGATGATTGTTAGTTGTGATGCTACATCTTTTTCTATAACATTTAGCCCACAACTCGCATTTGTTTGCATAATTTGAAGCAAAATAATTAGCAAACTTGTCTGTATCTCTATCAGCAAAGAGTTTGCTGAGGAAATCACATATCAGTGTTTCAAATTCTTTTATATCATGACATTCAGATACTACATTTAAAAATTTCAAAACTTCCTTTCGCTTTGAGGGGATAATTGAATTTGCTGCTTGCAGCCATGCCTTTTTAACGTGCCAGGTGCATAGAATCCTAAATTTGGCATCACACATTACTGATGTCCATGCAGTATAATATACTGGTGCATCATCACTCATAAAGCAGTTTACGGACAGCATTCCAACTTTGTCCCTAATACACTGAAAAAATTTTTGCATTGAACCTAAATTTACTCTATTGCTTAGGCAAAAAGCAGCAGGAAATCCTGAATTAAACTCGTCTATGACTAAAACTGTCGATAATTGAAAATCGTAAGCATTAGTCCCATGTGTGCTATCGATGCATATGCTATCGGATCCAAACTTTAAAAGCATATGCTTTTGAACATTTGTCATTATGATGATGCAGAAGTCACTAATTTCCAAGTGCTGATCTGCTGCTTCTCCTTGGAATTTTACAAAAAGAACTGAATTATCATCTAAACATTTCATTTTTTTCTATCCAGATCCTTAAACTGACAGCATCAGTTGGATGATATTGTTCATCATTACCAATACAGTAAGAATTAGAAATGTTATGTATGTCTTTTTTTGTCAATAAATGCTCCCTGTAAATGTCTTCTTTAATACTATTCCTTGTGGAATCTAATATTTTCTGTGGTGGAATGCCTTCATTTAAATTACCTGAAAATATTGCATTTATATGATAATGTTGTATAATAATGTCTGTTTTATATTGAATTTCACAATCAAGTTCATAAAGAAACTTACCTGCATTCACTTCTCGCAAATCTTTTGTTAACGGCAAATGTTCTAGATCTACTGTGTGTCCCACGTGTGTTTGGAAATACAAAATCTTAATAATGCCATTACTGGTAACTTCAATAGTAGATGGACAGTGCCCCTCTATTTTGCAGGTACCTTGTGATTTTATAGCTCTTACACCTTTACTTTTAGAATTATAAAATCCAGATCAATTACAAAGGAAGTAACTCTTTTTCCCACCTTCTTTAAGAGTTATTGTACTTCTCAAAAAGTAAGAAATTTTTTCCCTTCTTTCTTCCTCATATTTCCATTGTAAGAAATCTAAATTTGAAGGGTAAACATTAGCCTACATACAATATAAAAGCCCATTATAATTGTGAACTAGTGAATTTTTAAAACAAAATTACTAATTTAAAACTAACCAAAATCTTATTTTGGCACTGATTGTAAATAGATACTGGTCACTTTAGCAGAATTTCTTTTCTCTTCAAGAAGAGGGACCTGCGTCTAATTGCTCTCAAAACTGATAGTTTTATTTAAAATCTACTCTGAAATAAAGTTGCCTAATTTTAAGTCAGGGGCGTAGCTAGAGGAGGGCATCTGTCCCCGGGCGCAGATTCGAAGGGGCACCAAACTGATGTTACGACATTTTAGAATTAAATGTTTTCCATCCTTGGCAAGCAGTAGAGGGTGCGAAACCTTCAGTTGTCCCTGGGCGCTGAAAACCCTAGCTACGACTCTATTTTAAGTTGTACATTGGCATATTTTTCTTCCTATTTGACAGTTACTAGTACTCATGTTCCAGCTAAACTAGACTTAAAACATATTCCCCAAAGTTGTATAATAATGCAAGAAATTTATTCTTAAGAGACAAATTGTCATCAGACATTTTCCATAGCATGAGTGTCATCTGGCCTATGTCTAAAGTAAAAAAACATTGTAGCCTGTTTCTTGATAACTGATACAATGTGTATAGGTTATTAAAATTTTAAGACATTGAATAAATTTCTTTAAGTAGTTTTAAAATAACATATAATAAATTTTAAGCCTCATTTACATATAATAAAATAAGTGTCTATCATTATGATACTAAACTTACGATTGAAGGTTGCCACTTTAATAAAGATTTTAACAATTTTTTTATTAGGTCCACATTATTTTTGATATCTTCATCATACATATGCATTAAGAGATCCGTTTGTGTAATAACAGGATAGTCTTTTTTTTTTTTTTTAATGAAGCACTGAATTACATGTATAAATAATTATGTAGCAGTACATCTCTATATATGTTTTTATTATTTAGAAAATGTTTACTTCATATTTCAAATAGTTGAGGAAGAGAAATATTACTTAATCTTAATATTATTAATAATAATTATTATTTGAAATATTTTTACTGAAGAATAATGGGGGTTTATCAGGCTAACAGAAAAAAGCAAGATGCTAAGGAAATTATTCTGTTATCAATTATACTCACAAAAATAGATGTATTTTATTCCCCAACTTGATGAATGAATTTGCAAAAATAATAATTTGTACTCAGTTTGGGGTAATTCAAATTAAAAACGTTTATCGCAGAAAATGCAAATTTCTAATATCTTACCTTCATATGTATTAAATGTCATTTCAACGGAGTTAAGAGTGTATCCATGTTGATCTCTTGCGTGATTTCTTAACTCTTCAAACGTTCTACATGAAAAATTGCAGGCATTAATAGGACATTTCAAATTTCCTTCAGCCACAACAGGTACTTTATGTACTTCCCGAATGTGTTCATATAAAACCTTTTTCTTTTTGTACTTTTTGCAGCAGTACATACATTCAAATACTGCTATCTTTTCATATTCCATTGTTATAACAAAAAGTTATGTACTACAATAGAAAATAAAAAACTTATTTTGTCATCAGAAATATTAAAAAATGAATAAAAACTGTAGCATATATTAAAATATTTAATGTTTGACACAAAAAAATGGTAGCATATGATATTAAAATATTTAATGTTTGACACAAAAAATGGTAGCATATGATATTAAAATATTTAATGTTTGACACAAAAAATGGTATAAAATATTTAATGTTTGACTGAAACTAACACGGTTTGCTATTCTGAAACATTTTTCATTTTCCTTTGTTCAACAAAGGAAATTTCCGCTAAATTTATCTGTTCTCAAAAGGCAATATATGAAAAATAAATAGATTACAAAAAGTTTGTCTCAAAAATAAATACTTTACAATAATTTGTAATCACGTGTTTAATTACAAGCAAACAATATCTAAATTACCAATTAAAATATTTTATCAAAAAATTCTTTTAGCTCGCCAAAAAATATCACTGCAGAGCTCAGAAAACAAGCAACCGAAAATGGCAGGTAATCCTGTGGGGTAAATCTAAAACACCCCGCTTTTGACGTCACATGTGACGTGTACCGTTGACCAATCAAATTTTCCTGCCGAGTTGAAATTTAGTCGCTCCCCAGAAACCGCATCATTTGGGGAGCGACTAAATTTCAACTCGGCAGGAAAATTTGATTGGTCAACGGTACACGTCACATGTGACGTCAAAAGCGGGGTGTTTTAGATTTACCCCACAGGATTACCTGCCATTTTCGGTTGCTTGTTTTCTGAGCTCTGCAGTGATATTTTTTGGCGAGCTAAAAGAATTTTTTGATAAAATATTTTAATTGGTAATTTAGATATTGTTTGCTTGTAATTAAACACGTGATTACAAATTATTGTAAAGTATTTATTTTTGAGACAAACTTTTTGTAATCTATTTATTTTTCATATATTGCCTTTTGAGAACAGATAAATTTAGCGGAAATTTCCTTTGTTGAACAAAGGAAAATGAAAAATGTTTCAGAATAGCAAACCGTGTTAGTTTCAGTCAAACATTAAATATTTTATACCATTTTTTGTGTCAAACATTAAATATTTTAATATCATATGCTACCATTTTTTGTGTCAAACATTAAATATTTTAATATCATATGCTACCATTTTTTTGTGTCAAACATTAAATATTTTAATATATGCTACAGTTTTTATTCATTTTTTAATATTTCTGATGACAAAATAAGTTTTTTATTTTCTATTGTAGTACATAACTTTTTGTTATAACAATGGAATATGAAAAGATAGCAGTATTTGAATGTATGTACTGCTGCAAAAAGTACAAAAAGAAAAAGGTTTTATATGAACACATTCGGGAAGTACATAAAGTACCTGTTGTGGCTGAAGGAAATTTGAAATGTCCTATTAATGCCTGCAATTTTTCATGTAGAACGTTTGAAGAGTTAAGAAATCACGCAAGAGATCAACATGGATACACTCTTAACTCCGTTGAAATGACATTTAATACATATGAAGGTAAGATATTAGAAATTTGCATTTTCTGCGATAAACGTTTTTAATTTGAATTACCCCAAACTGAGTACAAATTATTATTTTTGCAAATTCATTCATCAAGTTGGGGAATAAAATACATCTATTTTTGTGAGTATAATTGATAACAGAATAATTTCCTTAGCATCTTGCTTTTTTCTGTTAGCCTGATAAACCCCCATTATTCTTCAGTAAAAATATTTCAAATAATTATTATTATTAATAATATTAAGATTAAGTAATATTTCTCTTCCTCAACTATTTGAAATATGAAGTAAACATTTTCTAAATAATAAAAACATATATAGAGATGTACTGCTACATAATTATTTATACATGTAATTCAGTGCTTCATTAAAAAAAAAAGACTATTCTGTTATTACACAAACGGATCTCTTAATGCATATGTATGATGAAGATATCAAAAATAATGTGGACCTAATAAAAAAATTGTTAAAATCTTTATTAAAGTGGCAACCTTCAATCGTAAGTTTAGTATCATAATGATAGACACTTATTTTATTATATGTAAATGAGGCTTAAAATTTATTATATGTTATTTTAAAACTACTTAAAGAAATTTATTCAATGTCTTAAAATTTTAATAACCTATACACATTGTGTTGTGTCTCTCTTCATGAGTCATAAATTCATAGATCGTTTCGTTTCAGGAGTCAAGGTTGGGAGAGCATTAGAATTTCAAATCAAAATTTTAGGAGTTCACAGAACATAGAAATAACATTTATTAACGATAAACTTATATTAATTCCGCTTCTAGCGGCCATGAAACATAATCAAGCATCAAATAAATATGACATGCGTCATTCTTCATGTTCAAGCGTCAAGTGAAATATTTTTCATCGGCGCGCATCAAGAGCGCCACCTATCTACCAAAAAGACGGAACATACTCCGCCCCGATGAACATTGGTTCATTACAACATTATTATAAAGATCTTCAATTTTAGATTTAAACAAATTTTCCAAAGTTCAACAGTATATCATATAAAATAAAAATGCATAATGACAAATTTAAATTGAATAACAACATTAAATTTAGCACAAAATTTTACAAATAAAACATACTTACAATCTCTAGAAGGAAAACAAAGTAATGAAACTGCTAAATTACCATAATCCACAATTGTGGTCCATTCTCTGAATCTGAAACATAATTGAATTAATAATAATAATAAATATACAAATTATGAATATACAATTAATGTTTTTTTTAGTCTTATTCACTCAATGGTAAGCGGGAAAGTTTATGTATAGGACGCTTCATTTCGCCCAATAAAGTTTTTAGTTTCACAACACGAACTTTTCCGTCAGCACCAGGATATAATTCAATTACTCGTCCAAGTCGCCACTTTAATGGAGGCAAATTTTCGTCCTTTATCAAGATTAAGTCTTTGAGGGCTAAATTTGGTTTATCCCTCAACCATTTGGTACGCCCTTGTAATTGTGAAAGATAATCTCTATACCAACGTTTCCAAAAGCTCTGGAAAATTTGCTGTGTCAATTTCCATCTTTCAGCAGGGGTTAGCTTATTATTTGTAAGATCAGGTTCAGGAATTGCTGTTAATGTAGTCCCAATTAGGAAATGTCCAGGTGTTAAAGGATTAAAATCTTCAGGGTCAGATGAGATGGAAACTATTGGCCTTGAATTCAAACACGCCTCGATCTGTGTAATTAAGGTGTGAAATTCTTCGTATGTCAGAACCTGGGTACCAATAGTCCGCTTTAAGTGAATCTTCATTTGTTTCACTCCAGCCTCCCAAAGGCCTCCAAAGTGAGGGGCAGTAGGAGGATTGAAGATCCATTGAATATTTTCACCGCTCAGGTAGTTTTGAAATGCTTCGTCAGAGGAAAGTGTAGCTAGGTATCTTCTTAATTCTCGATCAGCCCCAACAAAGTTGGTGCCTTTATCGGAAAAGATTTTCTTGGGTTTTCCTCTGCGTGACACAAATCTTTTCAGAGATGCTAGGAATGCTTCAGTTGTTAGATCACTGACCACTTCTAGGTGAATGGCCTTTGTGGTGAAACATATGTAAAGGCAAACATAACATTTATATTTCGTTCCTCCTCTTCCTTTCCTAGCTTTAATTAAAAAGGGGCCTGCAAAATCTAGTCCTGTATTCGAGAATGTTCTATCCGGCAATACGCGAGAAGCAGGTAGGTCACCCATTATCTGACTGGATGTGCTTGTTCGATTTTTAAAACATTTTATACATTTCCAAATAATTTTTCTTACAATTTCTCGGTCATTAACGATCCAATATTTCTGTCGCAGAGCAGATAATGTTAATGTGGCTCCTCCGTGAAGGTTCACTTCGTGAAAGTGTTTGACTATCAATTCAGTAACTTGGTGACTTTTGGGAAGAATGATTGGATACTTTGTGTTTTCTGAAAGATTCGAGTTACAGAGTCTACCACCGACTCTAAGGATTTCTTCTCTATCAAGAAAAGGATTTAATTTCAGGATTTTACTGCTGAGATTCAATTTCTTCCCTGCTTTCAAAAGTCTAATTTCTTCTCTAAATTCGGAATTTTGCATGATTTTAAAAATCAAATTGCTTGCCTTATCCAATTCTTGAACTGTTAAAAAACCCTTGAGTTTTAAAGATGTAGGTTTAATATTGTGGCAGAATCTTAAACACCATGCATTTACGCGTTTCAATTTTTTCCAGGATGAAAACCTGGATGTCAATTCAAATTCAGCCTCTTGGCTAATAACAGAACATACAGTAGTTTGACGCTGTTCTACCTGTACCTCTTCCACCATAGGCTCGATCAAAGGATCAAAAGATGATGAAGGTAAAATTTTCTCTTTTAACCACACTGGTCCATTGAACCAAAGTTTATTTTCCACTAGATCAGAAGCTCTTAATCCACGTGAAACTATGTCAGCCGGATTGTCATTTCCCTTACAGTATTTCCATTGCGAAGGTGATATAACATCTTGTATTTCCCGTACACGATTAGCAACAAAGGGTTTCCATTTATCAGCGGTACCCCTGATCCAGTGAAGAACAATTTTAGAGTCACTAAAACAAAAAACATTATCTTCTTGGATATTAAATAATTTCCTTAAATATTTAACTATTCTTGCGGCAATAATGGCTCCCATAAGTTCTAAACGAGGCAAGATTAATCTTTTAAGTGGGGATACACGGCTCTTTGAAAGAACAAAAGACGTACAGACAAAAGACAAGAATCAGGATCACGAAAATATGCAACAGCTCCATATCCCTTGAGGCTGGCGTCACAAAAGACATAAAGCTCTATTTTATCGAAATTTACACATTCATCATTTAATATGTAGTATTTTCTAGGAATACACAAGTTGAGAATAACTTCAAGTTCAAAGTACCAAGTTTTAAATTTTTCACTCAAATAACTGGGCAAAATTGTGTCCCAATCAATACCCAATTCCCATAACTCTTGTAATAAGAATTTTATTCTGATAACAAAGGGTGCAATGAATCCAACTGGATCAAAAATTTTTGCCACAATCTGTAATACCTTTCGCTTCGTAACGTGTTTCCAGTCAACTGGTTGTAAAAGTTCTTGTACATCTAATTTCAATGTGTCCTCATCCAAATCCCAAATTATTCCCAGCACCTTTAACGTTTTCTTATCAAAATTATCTTCCTTATTAATTAAACCAATATCTTGCCAATGATTTTTTAAAGATACGGAATTTGATTCAACTTTTCTTAAGTTCATACCAGCGTCTTGAAGAATTTTAACTGCATCAGTTGATAATGAGAAAACTTCTTCAACGGAGTTTGCTCCATGGATAAGGTCATCAACATATAAGAACTTATTTAACATGTCAACAGCTTTGCTATATTTCTTTTCATAACCCTTAATATGATGTTTGATAGTGGCGGACAAAATAAACGGACTTGTTGTCATTCCAAACGGCACTCGGCACATTCGGAAAACCTTAAAGCCTAAACTATTGTCACTATCGTCGTAAGAATGATCAAACCACAAGAACCTTAAAAAATTTCTATCTTCACTATCAATTTGAATTTGGTGAAAAGCCTTCTCTATGTCTGCACAAAATGCAACTTTATGTACGCGAAATTTTAAAATTATATCCAACAAGTTAGGATTTAAATTAGGGTCTGATATCAAACATTCATTTAACGATTTAGCTCCTTCAGACTTAGAAGAGGCATCATAAACTATTCTTATTCTTGTTGTTACTTTTCCTTCACGTATAACGGGCCTATGAGGCATATAATAACAGTTAGGTTCATTTTCAACAAACTTACATTGTTCAACAATCCCCCTTTCAACTTGTTCTCTAATTATATTATCATATTCATTATATAGGAAATCATTTCCCTTTAATTTATGCTTAAGTCCTAGAAATCGTTGTTTAGCAACGAAAAAATTATCAGCGAGTTGTGATTTATTGTCCTTCCAAAAGAGTTTTGTTTCGTACCTGCCGTTATTAAATTTTAAACTGTCGTTAAAATGCTTAATAGTATCCAAATCAGTTTCCGAAAATGTTTTGTTTTCATTTTCAATTCCTATCGAATCCAATTTCCAAAATGACTGCAAATCAAATGTGTTTCCTTCAACGGCACATAAAAACAACGCATTAATTCGAGTATTATTATTTTTTACTTTACCCATCACTGTGTATCCAAATATGGTCGGTACTATAAACAAACCATCATTTATCATTGAATTACTTCCTGTTTGTATATACCAGAAATGCTCCGCGCCAAGCAGAATATTTATGTTCTCATTAACGGGACTTGTATCCGAAAGTTCCAAGCCCTTTTTAGTCATAAATTCTTTAATGTTTTGACATGTTGATGGCGCCTGGAATTCTATTGATGATATTAATTCTATCCCTATAGCTTCTACAACAAGGCAGCGATCATCGTTTTTATTTTTTATTTTTAGACTATATACATCAAATTCTTGCGAGTTACCGCGCTGATTTCCAAACGAATAAATTGTTAGAAATTCTTTTCTAATGACTTGCAATTCTAAATCGCGCGCTAACTTGTGGGTGATGAAGTTTCGTTCACTACCTGAATCAATTAATAATCTTACGATTCTCGATTTATTTTTGCTTTGAGCAATAACAGAACATGTCTGTAAAAGCACACTATTTTCAGGTTTTAGAGTGTTACAGTGGGAAGTAGATACTAAAGTTTTATTTTGCGTATCTGCGGAGTTAACATCTTCCATTTCTTTCGATTTCAAACGGCAGAAAAGTTTATTATGATTTTTCTCGTTACAATGTTCGCATGGTTGTATTTTTGATCGACAAAACGCCCGCAAATGTGATCTCAGAAAGCATCTGTAACAGCGACCTTCATGTTTCAATTTGTTTCGTTTTTGTTCGTCGGAAAATTTCAAACATCCGGCAGATGTATGTTCGTTTGATTTGCAGAATATGCAAAACATTTTTACCGATGTGTTAAAAGCAGAAGCTTGTGATTTGACTTTATAATTTTTTAACCCTTGTTTAGGATTAACCCCTGTGTATTTATTACCTTTTGAGCTATTAATTAAAATACTTGCTTCTCGGCATTCAGTTTCTATTTTAATGAACTCTATTAATTCACTTACTTCTTTCTATATTTTGGTTAGATGTTCTTTTTCTATGGAATTCAAGAGCTAAATCTTCAGGTAACAATTTAAGAATTATTGGGTTCAATTACTGTCCGTATGAACCGCTAGTAACATCTAAACTACTTAAATTTCTAACGCAGATTTGTAACTGATCATAGAGCTTTCTTAACCCAAAAACATTTGAAGAACTTTTAACTGGTTCTAACTGTAACAACATCTGCATGAATTTTGATATAATAACATCTTTACGACCAAACCTCTCTTCTAAACTTTTAATGCATAGATCATAATTTTCTTCAGATAAAGCATAACCAGAAACACAATTATATGCTGAACCAGATAATAAACTTTTCAAATATGTAAACTTATCTATTTTAGATAAACTTGGATTAGAATGAATAGCATTATCATACGAATTAAAGAACTCGAGCCATTTACTGGGATCACCAGCAAATTTTTCAATACTTAATTTAGGTAACTTTACTGAAGCACTACTTGTAACAACATTATTACCATTCAGAGTACTACTAATACCATTACTAGTTGTAATTATACTTCTTTCAACAACTTCATTACTGTTAATTTTCTTTCCTTTACTAACAATCTTAGCTTTAAACGTTATAATTTTTTCATCATACTCTTCACATACAAGTAGTTCGTTATCATATTCTTTTTCATCAATTATGAGAGCATCGATCTTTGAGTCAAGAGTTTTAAGTTTATCATGGTATTCAATTAACAATTCATATGATGAATTTAAATCTTCTAGATGTTCTTTACTTAATTCTTCCGATAATAATTTCTCAAGTTTATTTAGAAGTGTAGTAACTTTACTACGTACAATAGCACGTTTCTTTTTCTCTTTTGCTAAATCATCCATTATGTTTCGTTTTCAAAGATCGATACCAAGAACAAATAAATCAAATTTCTTACCTTTCAAAAGGTAATTCCCCTTGTCGCGGGTTTCAGACACCAGAAAAATATATGTTGTGTCTCTCTTCATGAGTCATAAATTCATAGATCGTTTCGTTTCAGGAGTCAAGGTTGGGAGAGCATTAGAATTTCAAATCAAAATTTCAAGAGTTCACAGAACATAGAAATAACATTTATTAACGATAAACTTATATTAATTCCGCTTATAGCGGCCATGAAACATAATCAAGCATCAAATAAATATTACATGCGTCATTCTTCATGTTCAAGCGTCAAGTGAAATATTTTTCATCGGCGCGCATCAAGAGCGCCACCTATCTACCAAAAAGACGGAACACATTGTATCAGTTATCAAGAAACAGGCTACAATGTTTTTTTACTTTAGACATAGGCCAGATGACACTCATGCTATGGAAAATGTCTGATGACAATTTGTCTCTTAAGAATAAATTTCTTGCATTATTATACAACTTTGGGGAATATGTTTTAAGTCTAGTTTAGCTGGAACATGAGTACTAGTAACTGTCAAATAGGAAGAAAAATATGCCAATGTACAACTTAAAATAGAGTCGTAGCTAGGGTTTTCAGCGCCCAGGGACAACTGAAGGTTTCGCACCCTCTACTGCTTGCCAAGGATGGAAAACATTTAATTCTAAAATGTCGTAACATCAGTTTGGCGCCCCTTGGATCCTGCGCCCAGGGACAGATGCCCTCCTCTAGCTACGCCCCTGACTTAAAAGTAGGCAACTTTATTTCAGTGTAGATTTTAAGTAAAACTATCGGTTTTGAGAATAATTAGACACAGGTCCCTCTTCTTGAAGAGAGAAAAAATTCTGCTAAAGTGACCAGTATCTATTTACAATCAGTGCCAAAATAAGATTTTGGTTAGCTTTAAATTAGTAATTTTGTTTTAAAGATTAACTAGTTCACAATTATAATGGGCTTTTATATTGTATGTAGGCTAATGTTTACCCTTCAAATTTAGATTTCTTACAATGGAAAAGTGAGGAAGAACGAAGGGAAAAAATTTCTTACTTTTTGAGAAGTACAATAACTCTTAAAGAAGGTGGGAAAAAGAGTTACTTCCTTTGTAATTGATCTGGATTTTATAATTCTAAAAGTAAAGGTGTAACAGCTATAAAATCACAAGGTACCTGCAAAATAGAGGGGCACTGTCCATCTACTATTGAAGTTACCAGTAATGGCATTATTAAGATTTTATATTTCCAAACACACGTGGGACACACAGTAGATCTAGAACATTTGCCGTTAACAAAAGATTTGCGAGAAGTGATTGCAGGTAAGTTTCTTTATGAACTTGATTGTGAAATTCAATATAAAACAGACATTATTATACAACATTATCATATAAATGCAATATTTTCAGGTAAGTTAAATGAAGGCATTCCACCACAGAAAATATTAGATTCCACAAGGAATAGTATTAAAGAAGACATTTACAGGGAGCATTTATTGACAAAAAAAGACATACATAACATTTCTAATTCTTACTGTATTGGTAATGATGAACAATATCATCCAACTGATGCTGTCAGTTTAAGGATCTGGATAGAAAAAAATGAAATGTTTAGATGATAATTCAGTTCTTTTTGTAAAATTCCAAGGAGAAGCAGCAGATCAGCACTTGGAAATTAGTGACTTCTGCATCATCATAATGACAAATGTTCAAAAGCATATGCTTTTAAAGTTTGGATCCGATAGCATATGCATCGATAGCACACATGGGACTAATGCTTAGGATTTTCAATTATCGACAGTTTTAGTCATAGACAAGTTTAATTCAGGATTTCCTGCTGCTTTTTGCCTAAGCAATAGAGTAAATTTCGGTTCAATGCAAAAATTTTTTCAGTGTATTAGGGACAAAGTTGGACTGCTGTCTGTAAACCGCTTTATGAGTGATGATGCACCAGTATATTATACTGCATGGACATCAGTAATGTGTGATGCCAAATTTAGGATTCTATGCACCTGGCACGTTAAAAAGGCATGGCTGCAAGCAGCAAATTCAATTATCCTCTCAAAGCGAAAGGAAGTTTTGAAATTTTTAAATGTAGTATCTGAATGTCATGATATAAAAGAATTTGAAGCACTGATATGTGATTTCCTCAGCAAACTCTTTGCTGATAGAGATACAGACAAGTTTGCTAATTATTTTGCTTCAAATTATGCAAACAGATGCGAGTTGTGGGCTAAATGTTATAGAAAAAGATGTAACATCACAACTAACAATCATCTTGAATCACTGCATCGAGTTTTAAAATATTCTTATCTTGATGGATTGAAAAACAAGAAGGTTGAAAGGCGCATTGCGAAGCTTATTAATATGGTGCAAGATAAATGGTTCCAGAGATTTATCAAAACAACAAAAGGGCCAAACACATCAAAGATCAACCAAACAAATTTAAGCCACAACAGAGCAATAAATTTTCCAGCTAATAATATCACAGAAATCAATGAGTTTTCTTGCCATGTGATTTCAGAAAGTGACCCTACTCTTGAATATACTGTTACTCAAATACATACACAATGCATTAATTGTAACATTGTTTGTAAATGGTGCAAAATTTGTAACGATGCATTTGTATGCACATGCACAGATGCCACGATTAAAGGAAGTGTCTGTAAACATATACATGCAATAATTTTAAAGACAAGATTACTTAATAGAGAACAGTCAGCTAAAACTAAAGAATCAAATGATGTAAAACCCTTTCTTGATCTACCAGCACAAAAATTAAAAAAATCAGGAACCAAGTACCATATTATAAATCAACTGAGTATCATATCAAAACTTGTAACATCAATAACAGTAAATAATATAACTTTGGGAGATATTGAAAACACACTGAATAAAGTGATTACAAAATTAAAGAACGAAAAGCCGAAATTGAAAATGGTGAACTATGAACCTACAAATAAAAAAGCAGAGAAACAAAAGAATTTCTTTTTTACGAGAAAGAAAAGAAAAAGTCCATGCAGTACTGAAAATATTGCAACAACTTCATACAAGAAAGCTGCTATAGATGCCATTGGAAATAATGAAACTCTTATAATTCATGATTCTTTTGATCATATATATTGATATCTCATCATGTAAATATATTGTATATAAAATAATCTCTAAATAGTTTATAAATTAAAATATGATGAATTAAAAACAGTATATAAATTTAAAATGCTCTTAATCTTGTCACTACTTCATCCTTGCTAGTTACACAAGTAATTTATTAATCAGTTTTTGATCCCATATTCTGTCGCAGTATTTCACTACTAAATTATTAGTGTAAAGTTCTCCAGTTGATGGTACACATACAGTACAGTTAGCAACATCATTTTACAAAACATCGACATATAATGTGTTTATTAGGACGTATCACAACAATATGTGCAAAAGAACTAAAAGTTTCAGCATGAAATATGCAGTTACAGATTCAGTCAAATATAGATTGTAACATCATATACAGATAGAGAACATAATAGGAATAACAATCGCACTTGATTATTACAAAGGAAAATCATAATTCAGTATCTGCTGACAAATCAGAGTATGTTGGTATTTCTTTAAATAAATGATTAAAAATGCCACAAAAATATAATAAGTGCTTTAAAATTCTTAAATTCATATAACTGTAAATCTTAGTGTTTTTGAAAATGCTACTGTATTTTGTTATCGAGCATTTTTGAATCTCTAGTCATTACAATAACAATTTATTAATAGTGAAAACTTAAATTATTCCAAGAGAATTGATTAATAAATTTCATACAGTAAATAAATCATTGGGCTGCAAAAGTATGCAGATATATGGCAACCAATAACAGAAGTAAAAATAAAATCTTTAAAAATTTTATTAAAGTGGCGAAGCATGCAAGAGCTATTTATTTATCTTGTAAACAATACATTTTCAGTAGAATCAGTACTTTAAAAAACCGATATACTTTGGAAACATGCTCTGCAATGTAGTTGTTTTGTGATGAAACTGTTGATAGTGATGCTTTGATAATGCTTTTGTTGATTTGCTCCACACAGTAAAACTGTAGAATTTATGTATACATAGCTCTTGCTTTTATGTATGGATGCAAATTATACAGCTTTTAATTTTTCATGAAACTTGCATACATATTAAAGTCAAGCGACTTTTCAGAATATTACAACATTATAAATCTCACACCTTGAGATTACTAAGGCTTATACACAGATTTCAAATGAAAGAGTTTGTAAAGTTGTATAAGGGCCTTATTATTATTGATATAGACACAAGTATATAGTTTTCATTAATTAACACATTGTTATTGATGAAGATCTCTTTAATGATTCTTACATAAAGCTATTTGGATTTTTTTCCAGAGGAAAAACAAAGTTTCATTTAACCTGCGAGCACACGCACCGATACGACGAACACTAGAACACGCGCCGGGTATGTCATACCCGAATAAAACGTTTGTAATTAAAAATTTGCCGAATAAAATTAATCGATTTTTAAAAGAAATTAAAATGTAAATCCAAGTTAATACTTCATTTTAGACAAAATATGAAAGAATAAGGAGAGGTAAAATTATTTACATACAATATTTTGAACATTGTTTACAAAATGAGGTCATATGTTCCATACATATACTCGTACTTTTGCTACAATTTTCACAAATGTATCTAGTCTTTCTATCTTTTTTCTTGGGGCACTCTGTACACCTCTTGTAAGTAATTTTAGGTTTTTTGGGGGGTGGTTCATTGTTAACATGTTCATCGGTGGTCAGTGTTTGTCTAGAATCAGGAACTACAGATGCTCGTCGTCGTTCATTTTGAACACTTTCTATTAACTGCATCCCTAAGGCTTTGAGAAAAGTACGCCTGGTATGGTATTCCGTTGGTGGTTCCTTCTTTGATAGTAGAATTATTCTTCCATTAATGGCAGCCACGTTTAACACTGAAAAGAAAATCACCATAGGCCATCGACGTGCTACTCTTGCTGTAGAATACGCAGCTGCCATCTCATCTACAACATCGACTGCTCCTTTTGTCATGTTATATAATGTAATGATTTCAGGCCTTTTAGATTCCCCAGTAGATTCATCGATTTGATCGCCGGAATGCATTGTGGATAACAGGATCACACTCTTATTTTTTTTCGGCACATAAGATACAAGTGTTGCTTCTTTCTGAAAACCGAAAATTGAAGAATATACTTCTCTTTTCTCTGCCAGAAACTCAGGTGGGATTTCTCTCTCATTTTTACGCATTGTACCTACTATCGTAATTTTCTTCTTTAGGAGATCTTGAGATAATTCAAATCTCATATACCAATTATCAACTGTTAAATTTCCACCAGAGTTGTATAAGGGCCTTATTAAACGTTCGAAAACTTCGCTTGCACCATTTTCAACTTGAAATGGCCCATCTGGTTGTTTACCAGCATAAATTTCCATACTCCAGGTATAAAATACCCTTGCGTCTACAAGAGCAAATATTTTTATGCCATACTTTGCTGGCTTGTTGGGCATATTTTGTTTGAAGGAACAACGACCTCTGAATGATTCCAACTTCTCATCAATGATCACATACTCTCCTAAAGTATAAGCCTTTTGGCAATTTGTGACAAAATTTCCAAAAAATTCTCTGATCGAAGCTAATTTATCAACGTCTCTTCTACTGGGACGATCTCTAATGTCATCAAAACGGGGGCATCGTAAAAGAAAGAGGAATCGGTTCATTGACATTTATTCCCGAACTATGTCCATTCCCGTTCTGCCTGTTGCCCACAAATCTCTTACGTTCACATGGGATGATTTATAAACTCCACATAAATACAGCAATCCAATTAAAGCTTTGATTTCCAACTCAATTGTTGCTTTCGCATCCCGTTCATGAGTGAAATTTCCACGTACAATCAATATAAATATTTGTATTGTCGACTACATGTTTTAACATATCTTCATCGATAAGCAGTGACCAGGAATCGAAAGGTGTTGAGACGTCTTTAGAATACTTCGTATTTCTAGGGAGTTTAGTTATAATATTTTTGGCTCCAATTCTAACATTAGTCCGGAATTTATTTTTGTTCCATTTTACTCCATTTTTTCCAACATAAAACTCATTGCTACATTGCAAAATTTCCTTTTCTGTTTCTGTATCTGAATCACTACTCTCTATGGATGAATCATGATGACTATTATATTCTTCGTCATCAACATCTTCATCGTCTTCACTAAATGAATCCTCATCAGAAGAAACTGTTTTAAGAATATTTCTCAATCTTTTCATCTCTTCATCGTAAGGAATATACGGCGCCATGGTTACAACTCAAGAAAAACCTATACTTGGAAAAAAAAAAGCTTGAAAACGAGAAGTGCGAAGTGACTCACTGAGAAACATGAGTACACGCGCGGGTATGAGATGCCCAAACAATGCTGTTCCTAAAAAACCGTTGCACCTGTCACCTTAGGAATTTCCCGCATTTAAGTATGTGGCCTTGAACTCAGCTACACCAAGTTTCGTCCTTTTATGAAAGAATAAGTGATAAATATACAAAAAGAAAAATGCCCATGGGTATGACATACCCATTGCGTGTGCTCGCGGGTTAAGAAAATAAACCATAGAATATTCTTAATTTTATTATAAACTTTCATTACATCACATGAATCTGTAAACATACCAAATCAATTTAAATCACAAATGTATTCTTCATATTGATTTATTGATAGTATGAATAATGACCAAAACTTAATATTATCTGTATATAATAAAAAATCATTGATACATAGGGTAAAAATAAGCATGAAGTTAGACTATATTAGCATGCTAATGGATCAACTAATGGCAAAAGACTTAAAAAACTTTACCTAATCATTTTTACAAGATTATTTAATGAACACAAAATGTATAGGAGTTACTCCAACCCTTTTTTGACCGCAGACACATTCTAACATATATTTTGAGATCTTGTACCCTTATGACTCAACATTCAAGCAGATTTCAGGCATGATAGACTTTTAAGTGCTTCTTTGTCATGAAATTATCTTATGATCATTTCATTCAATTACTACAAATCAAGGAAAGGAGAATTAATTACCAGTGTTTTATACTTTTAGCAACTTCATAACGTTACATAATATGGATTAACTCAAAGCAAATTCTACTGATTATAATCAGATAATTGCATATCTCTTCTGAGAATTTAGATTCTTCCGCATTCATTTCTTTGCAGATCTTGCTCTAAATGGATTTCAATACATATTTACCACTAATAATCGCAAATGATAATAAATAACAAATTAATTTTTATTCTAAACATGATTTGAGGTGGTTGCATAGGCGTTTTCGTGTTTTTCCTCATGTGTAATGTGTATATGAGCCAGTTTCCCTTAGAAAGTTCTCCAGGAAGCCATCCTTCCTTGTAGGCAGTTAGCTCTCGAGTGTTTTAATCAAATAAAAACATATTTTTAAACTACAATTTCAAATTTTGTATTTTGTCCTTATTTATTTCACTAAATAATTAAAGTCCTCTTTAGTACATACACATATCAGGCGCTATTTTATCTTCATTTACAAAATAAAACAGTTGAAGTAGTTTTAGGACTTTTCTCTCATGGGGAAAAAATATCTGCATTTAATCCATTTCCTTTATGAAAACTGAAGTTTTCATACCAAACGAACTTTTTACAATATAACCTTCCTTACGAACTCTCTTATTTACCATATAAACCATTTCGGATTTTTGCTTTGGTAAATGGTCTAAGGCCTTTTACCAGTATATGGCTGTCATAATCCCTAAGGAAGCATATTAGAAAAACAAAACGGTCAGCTATACGCAGGGTTTAATTTCAAAATTTAGAAGTACCAGAGCCCTATAGAAGACCTTTAGGAAAGAGGAACAAGAATAAATAAGAGAATAAGATGACTAATCAAATCATTAACAATTAAAAAATTAAATAATTCATTATTAAAAAAATTAATGGTTAAAGTAATTAAATAATTAAAATTTAATAGTATGCAAAGTGATAAATTAGAATTTAATAAGCAATTTTTAATATAATTTTATTATTAAAAATAAAGTTTCCAAGACCAGATTTCTACTGAAATTATTGTTCAGTTACATAAAAGAAGTGCTAAAGCCTTCTTTTTTAGGGCTCCGGCTAAAATTATGAATTTTTCCTAAAACTAAGAAGTATCGGAGCCAGCCTCCGGTGGGCTCCGACGCAATTTAAGCCCTGGCTATACGGATATCTTGGTAAAGCAAGAGAAGAATCCATCTTTGGTCATGACCAAACATGGCGCATGATGAGTTTTGATTGTAAACCACATGAGAGGCGGAGTTTAAATACGTCAAAATGACGTCACGAAAGCCAACTAATCAAAATTTCCTGCCAAGTTGAAATTTAGTTTCACCCCATCATTTGTGAGTACCGAATCGGTACTTCGAGTCAACCGATGTACCCGTTACTCAGTAACGAGGTTTTTCGACATCGATCTCGATAGGTGTCCAATTATAATTTATTATCAAAATCAAAATTTTTTTAATTTGTCATCAAATACAGCGTTTGTAACCAAACATTTATAATATATCATAATAATGTAACAAATGTTTTTAAACAAAACGCAAAATCGCTACTTTTGATTATAATTTGTAATCAAAAGTTGGGAGGATGTTAATAATGCAT
Source organism: Stegodyphus dumicola (assembly GCF_044657685.1). Taxonomy (NCBI): domain Eukaryota; kingdom Metazoa; phylum Arthropoda; class Arachnida; order Araneae; family Eresidae; genus Stegodyphus; species Stegodyphus dumicola. Next base: position 259,158,615 of record NC_140771.1, on the reverse strand, counting down.
TATTTATTTTAATGTTTATTATTCTGTATTCTAAATTTCTTGGCTCATCAGCAAGCCTCACTTAGATTTTGCAGGTAAAGTTTAGTAATTAGTGCTCGGCAATAATAATTGATATTAAGTTTTATAGAGTATAGCAATTGTCTTACGTGGTAATAAGGTTTGTTTTCGTAGAAACTGATTTTATTATTTGAATAATTACCGCAGTTATAGTTTTTTTTTTAATAATAGTAGCGGCTGCTTTAAAACTATAATGTGACTCTTTAATTAAAGTTTACTTCATGCTGAAGTGTGATTCGTACTGCTTAGTATTCAAATCTTGAAAGCCGGTTACTTTTTTCCGTGTAAGCTTTAAGAGTTGTTACTAAATTTCTAACGTGACATGTAACTTCTTCGAGTTATAAATCATTGGGTAGCTACTGTACAAATGTTTCAAGTAGCATAACATACCATATGTGACCCAGTTTTACAAATTCCTGTTTAAACATGTATATGTGATCGGGCAAGAAGTGTAATTTTTGTGAACTATTAGAAATTAATTTTCAATTAAACATTATTGGAAATCAAGGCATTCTTAAGGTGTCCTAATAGCAAGCAGCTGATACGTCACATGAATAATTTGTGTTGATCCTTTTACAAAAAAAGAAAAAAGCCTGTTTACATGAGACATTAAATGCTAGAATAAACTAACTTAAAACTACTTTTACTGAAATTTCTGTTTAGCAGCCAGTTTTACACTTCAGAAGGTGAAATTCATCACGAGATGTGTAGCAAGTTATATTAAGAATGTCAGATACAGTTATCAGGAAAGTGCAGAAATTGCATATTTTAGGAGAAGGATGTTCTAGGTTCAGGGTTTGTAACAAGGTAACAAATAATGTTCAAGAGGTAATATTTAAAACAGCACATGCATATCCATACTGAACAAAAACCTCATATGTATGAAATTTGTAGCATGTCATGTAGTCGAAAAAGCACTTTAAAGGTGCATATGCTAATTCACATTGGAGAGAAAGCTCTTAGATGTCAGGTATGTAGACATTTAGTTAAAAGACTAATTCAGACAATCATCTGCTTATTCTCACAGGAGAATAACCTCATCTATGTGAAGTATTTAAGAAATCATTAAGTAAAAAGATCGGTTTAAACATGTATGTGCTTACTCACGCAGGAGAGAAACCTTATATATGTGAAATATGTAAGAGGATATTTCACTAGAAGGGTAATTAAAACATACATATGCTTACTCACACGAGGGAGAAACCTCATGTAAGAAGTCATTTAAAAAAAGGAGGATTTAAACAAGCATATGCTTTTTCACACAGGAGAGAAACCTCATATGTGTGAAGTATGTAAGAAGTCCTTTAGTCAGAACTCTACTTTAAACAGCCATATGCTTATTCACACAGGAGAGAAACCTCGTGTGTGAGTTATGCAAGAACTCATTTAATCAGAAGAGAGCTTTAAACTGCCATATGCTTATTCATACAGGAAAGAAACCTCATGTTTGTGAAGTATGTAAGAAGTCATTTAAACGGAAAGAAGTTTTAAAGAAGCATATGCATACTCACAAAGGAGAGAAACCTCATGTGTGTGAAGTATGTAAGAAATTTTTTAGTCAGCAGTCTACATTAAGCAGCCATATGCTTATTCACAGAGGAGAGAAACCTCATGTGTGTGAAGTATGTAAGAAGTCATTTAAACGAAATTATCAATTAAACGAGCATATGCTTAGTCACACAGGAGAGAAACCTCATGTGTGTGAAGTATGTAAGAAGGTATTTAAACGAAAATATGATTTAAACAAGCATATGCTTAGTCACACAGGAGAGAAACCTTGTATGTGTGAAGTATGTAAGAAATCATTAAGTCTGAAAAGTAATTTAAACAGGCATATGCTTATTCACACAGGAGAGATACCTCATGTGTGTCAAGTATGTATGAAGTCATTTAGTCTAAAGTCTACTTTAAACACCCATATGCTTATTCACACAGGAGAGAAACCTCTGTGTGAAGTATGTAAGAAGGCCTTTAGTCAGAAGTCTGATCTAAGCAGGCATATGCTTATTCACACAGGAGAGAAACCTCATGTGTGTGAAGTATGTAAGAAGTCATTTAAGCGGAAGGATCAATTAAACGAGCATATGCTTAGTCACACAGGAGAGAAACCTCATGTGTGTGAAGTATGTAAGAAATCCTTTAGTCAGAAGTCTACTTTAAACAGCCATATGCTTATTCACACAGGAGAGATACCTCATGTGTGTCCAGTATGTATGAAGTCATTTAGTCTAAAGTCTACTTTAAACACCCATATGCTTATTCACACAGGAGAGAAACCTCATGTGTGTGAAGTATGTAAGAAGGCCTTTAGTCAGAAGTCTGATCTAAGCAGGCATATGCTTATTCACACAGGAGAGAAACCTCATGTGTGTGAAGTATGTAAGAAGGCCTTTAGTCAGAAGTCTGATCTAAGCAGGCATATGCTTATTCACACAGGAGAGAAACCTCATGTGTGTGAAGTATGTAAGAAGGCCTTTAGTCAGAAGTCTGATCTAAGCAGGCATATTCTTATTCACACAGCAGAGAAACCTCATGTGTGTGAAGTATGTAAGGAGTCCTTTAGTCAGAAGTCTCATCAAAGAAGGCACATGCTTATTCACACAGGAGAGAAACCTCATGTGTGTGAAGTATGTAAGAAGTCATTTAAACGGAAGGATAAATTAAACGAGCATATGCTTAGTCACACAGGAGAGAAACCTCATGTGTGTGAAGTATGTAAGAAATCCTTTAGTCAGAAGTCTACTTTAAACAGCCATATGCTTATTCACACAAGAGAGAAACCTCATGTGTGTGAAGTATGTAAGAAATCCTTTAGTCAGAAGTCTACTTTAAACAGCCATATGCTTATTCACACAGGAGAGAAACCTCATGTGTGTGAAGTATGTAAGAAGTCATGTAAACGGAAGTCTACTTTAAACAGCCATATGCTTATTCACACAGGAGAGAAACCTCATGTGTGTGAAGTATGTAAGAAATCCTTTAGTCATAAGTCTACTTTAAACAGCCATATGCTTATTCACACAGGAGAGAAACCTCATGTGTGTGAAGTATGTAAGAAGTCATTTAAACGGAAGTCTACTTTAAACAGCCATATGCTTATTCACACAGGAGAGAAACCTCATATGTGTGAAGTATGTAAGAAATCCTTTAGTCATAAGTCTACTTTAAACAGCCATATGCTTATTCACACAGGAGAGAAACCTCATGTGTGTGAAGTATGTAAGAGGTCATTCAGTCTGAAGTCTTATTTAAGCCGCCATATGCGTATTCACACAGGAGAGAAGCCTCATGTGTGTGAAGTATGTAAAAAGTCATTTAGTCTGAAGTGTAATTTAAACACTCATGCACGTATTCACACAGGCGAGAAACCTAATGTGTGTGAAGTATGCACGAAGTTATTTAAACAAAAGGGTAATTTAAAGAAGCACATGCTTAGTCACATAGGAGAGAAACCTCATGTGTGTGAAGTATGTAAGAAGTCATTTAATCAGAAGAGTAGTTTAAACACTCATATACGTATTCACTCGAGAGAGAAGACTTGTGTATAAAATATGGATAAATTAATTTTTATTAAAGGATTTTTAAGATATGCGTATCGACAGAAGAGGGAAATCTGTCATGTATAGAAGAATTCATTTGGACAGCAGAATAATTCGAAAAAATATGCGTTGATCTAAGCAGAAGAGAAGCCTTCTGTCTTTTGAGGAGATGTTAAATTAGTATGTTGTCATAATTAATTGATGGGAAAATTCTTGGTAATAAAAGAGCCATTTAGTGGCAGAGTTTTAGATTTAAAAGTAAACTGGGTGCTGCTGATGCTGTAGAGAAGTTTTTGAATTGTCATTTGATATAAATAAATCATAATCTAATTATTTTTTAAAAAAAGCAAAAAACTACGTTTATGCAAGTTTTATCTCAATTGCATTTTTAACTAATGCTGACTTGAAGCTACATTTGCTTATCTATCCTACCTTAAAGACTCTAAAACTGCTTATACCGACCTTGATTGAAAAAGATGGGATTGTTGTTTTGTTCAGGATCTGCCATGATGTGTTTTGTGTTTCTTGCACCTTTTCGGAAATTTGAATTTTTGACCCTAGATATCACTTTTCACAGATTTTTGTATCATTCATATTCAGTGTTACATCTGTTACCTAGCAAAATGCACTGTTGTGATGATATGATTGTTACCAATTTGACCTACTTCTGAGATGCCATTCTGGAGCAGGGCGAAATGCTTCATCCCATATGTGTATTGTAACTTGTAGCTTCTTTGTGCTAAAGACATTTCAGAGTTTATCAATGAAAGCTATTGAATTAATGATAGAGATGCCTTTCTTGAACCTGTAATGAAATAATATATTAGATGATTTCTTTACTGTGTTAAAATATTAAAGACCTGCAGTCAAATTAGACAGTTCCATTTTTTTTACATATTTTTTATCTAATGAAATCTATTATCAGGAAATATTCTCAGTATGACTATCCAGCTGCAGTATCAAATGTCTCGAGTGTATAACATTCTAAAAGTGATATACGGTTATCACATTATACTGATAAAGGGAAATGAGGTCTTGTAAGATAAAATTCTTTCAAATCCTGGACATACCAAGTAGAGCAGTGCAATGTGTGTAAAGTACCTAAGATGACATTTGAAAAAATGAATCAGTATTGTGGTATTTTGATGCAGGTAAGAAACTCAAATATAGTACATATATATTCAAAAACTGGGTAGAAGTTAACAATTGTGTGTCCCTTGTTTTTTTTTTTTTTTTTTTTTTTTGTTTTTTGTTTTTGATTTCTTTTAAATGCTAAGATCGGTGCCAGGAAGGCACAATTTTAAGATGGTCGCTACACAAAACCAAAATAAGAAGTCGAAGAATTGCACAAACCTGGTGTCCATGTACATATTGCTCTATTTTCACTTAAAAGAATATTGGAGATTTGCACAAACTAGGCATTGTTTATTGCCTTAGCTTTGTCCATGTACACATTGATCTATTTTCATTTACAATAATCAGGAAACTAAAACAAAGTTAAAACTATCATGGTAAATTGAACAAAATTTGTTACTAATCGGAGGGCACTCAATTCTACTCTAGAGCCAGAAACTTCTACGTTCTTTATGCAGTGTTCAAAGAAACTTTGGTTAGTCTTTTGATTATGGTAACTTGGCAATTTTTTGGCGAAAATTTGGCGACCAACCCTGCTACAGCAACCTCTTAGTTTTTGTTTGGATGCCATTTTATTTTCACAAAGTAAAGGCATTTTTTTTTTTTTTTTTTTAACTCAACATTTTTTTCCAACAATCTGCTAGCCGAATTACGCTTATGCTAGAACTTTAATGAAACAAAAGTGCTTAATTATGATGAAGATTAGGTGCGAAATTGGGAGAAAGTGCAGAATCGCCCACTGCTTGCAGTGTTTTTAAGAATTGCACATGCACAGTATCATCCATGTACACGTTGACCTATTTTCACTTAAAAAAATATCCCAGAATTGCACAAAAATGGCATTGCACACACTCTTGACTTTATCCATGTTACAGTGCTAAAGTCCTAGCTACTAACCTTTATTGGCTAATCTTTGGAATATGGTAACAGGTAGTTTGGCGACATTTTGGAGGCAGTAAAATTTACTACCTAGGACTTTGGGAATAATGTGGGAAGTACTCAGTTCCGATTACGCATTATTTTGTGTGAGGGAAATAAGAGATCATGAGATGTGTCATGTGACATTAATGGACGAATTACAGTTCTTTAATCGGAAAAGGGGGGGGAATTTTGGAAAAATATCTGCAGTACTATAGTATTTTGTATTAAGCTTCATTGAAATTGTGTGAAAGAGTGTTGATTAATTTTTGGATTGCATGGCGCTATCTAAAGTGAATTCTAAATTTTTAATGCGTTTATCTGATAATCCAAAAGAATTGGTTGAATGGTGTATGAGTGTAATTTAAGTGCAGATAAGTATGAATGTCCAACATGTGGGAATGAAATGAGATTGTGTGAAAGGAAAGATATTACAGATAAGTTTGAATGGCGGTGCAAGAAATCTGGTGAAAATGGACATTTTGTGATCCGCCATGCACTCAAGATTCTGTAGAAGATTAGGTAAGTTAGTATTTTTATTCATTTAAGGATATTATTTTTATGCATTGTTCTAAATGTAAGGACTAAATAAATTAATATGGTATTATTGGAAAATTGTTATTAGCAATGATTTAGTTTAAAGTAATTAGGATTTTAAGCTAATTTTTATTAATTTAATGTATGTGCTTATTTATATTTTAAGTAGTGTTTTTAATTTAATTATATTTTAATTTAATGATCGTGATTTTGTGAGTTATATGTTTGTAGTATTTTGGAATACGTTTGTAAGTAAATGTGCATGGAAAGAATTTTAATATTTGACTCTAAGTATTTCGAACCATTTTTAATGTTTGCGTTATAAATTCGCAGGTGAGATTTATAATAGATAATTTAGAGGGAAAAGTTTTTGGATATTTTATTTATTTTATACGTGCAAATGTTCATCCTTGGGAAGGGTATATGCTTTTTCGCGATCAGGTAATTTCATATATGTCCTTTTTACCAAATTTAAAGATTCACAAAATTTTCATGCATTTTCGTGAAATTTTTCTAATTTATGAGAAAAAAGCAGTGTACATGGATATAGTGAAGAGTGTGCGCAATGCCATTTTGTGCAATTCTGGGATCTTTTTTTAAGTAAAAATAAGTCGACGTGTACATGGTTACTATGTATGTGCGATTCTGAAAAACGTGGCAAGGAGTTTGCGATTCTGCACTTTTTCCCAATTTTGCAGTTAATATTTGTATATTAAGCAGATTTGTTCCATAAAATTTCTAGCATAAGTGTAATTCGGCTAGCAGATTGTTGGAAAAAGTGTTCAGTAAATAAAAAGAAAAGAAACATGTCTTTACTTCGTGAAGACAAAATGGCGCCGAAAAAAAAAGTAGAAGGTTGCTGCAGCAGAGTTGGTCGCCAAGTTGTCGCCAAAAAATCGGCAAGTTACCATAATCCAAAGATCAACCCCTTTATCACCTTACCGAGATGTCGCAAAACTACCTGTTACAATATTCCAAAGATTAGCCGAAACTTGATTTTTGATTTGCAAGAATGCACACTTTATAAGCATGAACAGGTGTGTACAAGTAAAAAAAAAAAAAAAAATATCTTTTTCACTTGTAACTGTCTCATTGTTCTTGGCAAAAATCATCATTATAAGCATCTCAAGCATACAAAAGAAAGTGTCTTAAATGGTTCCCATAATAATGCAACTTTGGAAATGAATAGAAACTAGAAATATATATCGCACTTTGCCACCATTTTTATGGTTTTTAATTCAAGGAAAACCTTTTTCTGGAATCTAAGATGTGCTTGTAAAGCAGGAATCTCATAGAAATTTGCTGTGCTACTTTAAAATTTTATTTCATGGAACTTATTGAAGTAACTTTGCTGTTCTTCAACCTGTTTTTTAATAACCTGTATTTTTTTATAAAATTATAATCATAAATGCTTTTTTATAGTTTATTTAGTCTTAAGGGTAAAATGGTAAAAAATACTGAAATTATGAAGATATTAAATTTAAATTTGGAACTACTCTGATATGCGCCCTCAAGTCGCCAAATTTCTCGCCAAACATTTTTGGCGAGAAACTTCACGCTGCTGTATTACTATCTAAATTTTTTGTCTATATTTCGAACTTTAAGCCTAAAATGTCTCCAAAAACGCGGTTTTCCCACATGCAAAAACTACGTTTTGAACACACGATTTAAGCTAAAAATCCGAAACAAAAACAAAAAATTTAGATAGCAAAAACGTAAAGTTTCTAACCAAAAATATTTGACAAGAAGCCATGTACACAGCGACGTGTTTTAACTTAAAAAAAGTCTACGAATGGCACAATGTAGGCAATGAACGAATTTACAAGCTACGCACACCTCGTTTTAATAAATTAACATAACAATAAATTTCAAAGAATACCATGTACACAGCATCCTGTTTAAACTTAAAAAAAACATCTACGAATTGCAAAATTTAGGCAAGGAACGAATCTACGATCTACGCACACCTTGCTTTAGTAAAATAACATAATAACAATAAATTTCAAATAATACCATGTGCACAGTGTTTTGTTTAAAAAACGACAATAACGACAGAAATTCATACTAAGTAACCAATGAACATAACATTCTACAAAGTAAGAACAAGAATAAAATAAAATGCACTTACCATGAATTAATGCTTTTTCGAGCAGCAGAAATACCAATTTCATACCGCCTTTAACATGCCGCCACATAATTACTATCATATTTACGTGACAGCCAGACACACTCCAGAAAATTCATACTATGGTTCACAAATAAATAAAATCACAAATCCCTACTTCTATCATGCACAGCCATTAAAAATAATCTCCCAGACCCTTTTTCCACACCTCCAAATATCCACTACCTCTCAACAGGATGGCTACAATGTTATTTCCTTTTGCCGAACTTCAATTCAACAACTTCTACCATTTTATCTTTCCCTCCCATCTTCTCAGACACAGACGCGAATCAACGAGCTCCAGCTAAAGATTGTTCAACGTCAACAGGGTTGCCATAGAACACGCAATCGCACCAAAAACCAGTGCAGAACACATATCGCCACATTTGGTGAAATTAGGGCGTATATCAGAGTTGTACCTAAAATTTTTTTCAATATAAATATATCAAATTTTATATTTTAAATATTTTTCCCCCTTGATGTTAATTAATATATGTGTTTAATGGAAGTATGAGAGGAATTTTGTAAATTCTTCAGTTTCTTTCTTTCTTCTTTTTTTTTTTTTTTTTTTTTTTTTTTTTAATATTTAGCACTTCAAGCATAGATATTTAATATTTAGTCAGTAACTTCTTAAATTTATGCATGTAAGTTTTTGTTGCACAGACATAAGACATTTTTCATGATATGCTCATGAATTGAATGTAAAAAATACCTACACAGCATGCATTTAATTCAGCATTCTGTGCAACTTTGTATGCATAAAGTAAGATGCAACTCTTTAGATATAAATATTAGGTATTCATCAGGTACCGGGATCAGATTCAGAAATGTATGCATACATACATAAATTTCTAAATCCTGTCCCAGTAACAGAAAAGGGGAACCAAATATTAACTAAAATAGCATTAGTCTCATTTACGTCGTTAATGCTGAAACATTTTCCTTGCTTTTACTACCGTACACATCTCATTTGTGATATTGCATTTTTCAAGGTCACCAATGGCTAATCAGCAGGGTTCTAAGCATACTTGCAGCAGAAAGTACATGATATTGAGCATAAATGTGTCAATTGTTTCTTCTTAAACATGCTATTTGGCAACAGCAGTGTGGCATAAAGCATATGTAATTTATATTTATGCCAGAAAAGAAAAAAGAACATGATATTAAGCATAACATTAGCAGAAAATAATGATGTTAAACATGTGTAAGTCTCATTTAGCTCATTAAACATGCAACTTAGTGCATATGCACTAAAGCTAGGAGGGAAAGAATATTAAGTGTATGTAAATGAAATTTGCCTTGTTAAACATAATGTTTAATACAGTTCAGAGTCCGAAATCCGGACCTCAAAATTACCAACAACATTTAATTTCCCCCTCCGCACGTAATAAAACATCTGGAGAGTCGCAATTCTTCTTTTCACTTCGACACTAAATAAAATACCTTGATATTAAAGAAGCAATCATTTTAGCGTAAATTTGTATGCTACGCAGCAACTTGGCTTACATCTCGAACCAAAACATTCCACATAGATACATCATTGATCTGATGCCAACCAAAACATGACAACTTGAGTAATGACTCATGTAGCGATGCCTAAGCATTTTTTTGTGTTATTAATTGAATGATAAATGAGCCAGTTTCTCTTAGAAAGTCCTCCACAAAGGAACTCCCCCCCCATTAGGCAGATAGCCCTCGAGACTTTGCCATAATCACACACACACAATTGAATAATAAATGAGCATGGTAACCTTTTATGTTGACATTATGCGTGGCGATTATTACAGATTAAATTAAATGAGTTAAAAATTGTTGACGGTGAAAAATCTACCAAAAATTCTTTCCATATGCTAAAAATAGATTTGTTGATAATACTCATAGACACAAAGATTACATTTAGGAATATTTAAATTAAAAATAAAGGATTTGTTGTTCATGCAAATCCAAAACCAGCGGCAGGACTCGTATGGCCGCATCGAGTCGCAGAATTTAGGACCCACAGAGACTGCATCAGGCGGTAAGATAGCTAGCGCCGGCTCTCAGTAAGGTAACGTATATATGGGAATATGGCCTGTATATGTAGGAATTTATTTATTCAGAACTTTGATAAGCCTTAAGCATGTGCAAAAAATAGACATAAGTATAATAAATAACTAAAGTAATACAATTCAGGCTTAATTGTCTCAGTGTGCAATAGAAGCAAGATAAAATTTAACAGAACAACTTGTTTGTTATCAAGCTCATGATTGCATATGTAAGTATATAATGTGAAGGATAGCTAACTTTGATCTTCATAGCTGTTAATTGTAAAGGTTTTCAGATATCGCAAACAAAGTTGAAATATTTCAATTAACAGATTTTGTAAAGAAATGTGGAAAAGCGGAAATAAATGAAGATGATAAGAAAGAAGTTTTTCTTTGTGATGACAATGCTTCTCAATCATGAATCAATTAATGAATGGCAAAATCTGTAGTATGGTTCTAAATCACCAAAATACCGAAAGTGAAGAAAAGCGACAGAGAAGTTACTGAAAAAGAGAAAATTTCAATTGACAAGTTAGTCGGAATTTTTGAAATAGCAGCTACAGGACTTCAACAATGTAACTAAACAGGAGATATGTCCGTCTGCCTATAGAATTAAAGAGAATGTATTAGCACAAAAAATGAAGCAACTTACATTGAAAGAAATGTCTAATAAGGTAAACAAATAAATATTAAGCTTTTTTTGTAAATTTTGATACCCTTTACATCATAAATACTTCATTATTTTATAAATCATGATTTCGTATTTTTAATTGTATAATTTTTGCATGCTATCTCATCAGATTTAAATTAATCTAATATCCAGAAAAATTCCAAATCTGGAATTGCTGCAGTCCCGATGAGTCTGGATTTTGGACATTCTACTGTACATGTAAATTTATGTTAGAAAGAAAAGCAAAACAATATATAATTAAATATTAACATAAAAATAAATGCTATTTATGGAAATTGTTTTGAATTAATTCTGTATTTGTAAAACAGTTACAAATACTTGTATACATACAGCAATGCTTCATTTGCCTTTTATTAGATTTCTCTGGCCATTTTTCCGAAAACAAAACCGTTAAGAATAGTACATTTTCAGAGAACAATCATACTTAAAATTTCCTACAGTGAGTCTTGCACATTATGTTTAATTTCATGTACAAGTATTCAAATGAGTGATCTGTTACATTTTTAGAATATGGACCACTTTTTTACAGCTTCACTATGGAAAAAGATAATGTTGAAATCATGCAAAATAATAATAAATTAGTGAAGAATAAATTATGTGTAGGAAGTCAATGAGGATTGTGATATAATGTGCAAATTGTGCGTAGCAGTCAAAGAAAACAATGACAATACAAGAAAAATGGGGTAAAAGTTTACAATTGTGTACACCTTTTTTTTTTTTTTTTTTTGGTGATTTTTTTATGATGCCAATATCGGCAGCAGAAAAGCACAATTTCAAGATGGCCGCTACATGAAACCAAAATAACAAGTCAAAGAATTGTACAAACAGTATGTCCATGTACACATCAATCTATTTTCACTTTAAAAAAATCAGAGAATCGCACAAACTAGGCATTGTGCACTTCCTTAACTTTCCATGTGCGCATCAATCTATTTTCACTTAAATAAAGTTAGGAAGCTAAAAGTTAAAACTATCATGGTGACCAGAATGGGGGTTTTATCGCCAAAATCAATCAAAATTTCTCGCCAATTGAAAGAGAACCAAATGTACACTAGAGCCAAGAAATGGATGTGTAATGGAGTTACTAGTTTTTTTCTCTTTCTTTTTTTTTTTTTACTAAGTAAGGCATACAGACAAGATTTATTTGAAGTATTTCATATGGCATTTTTCAAAAGTATTGTGAAAATTGTCTTCACTATTTGCTGTAAATGCAGTACAAAGTGTGATGTTGGGACTTGTGCGATTCCGCATTTGGAATTTTTTCGAATATTAGAACATCTTCCTAAATCTAGTAAGAGGGCAGTTGGGAATTATAAAATTAAAAGTGTGAAATAATGACTTATCAAATAATAAAGCATTTATGATCTAAATGGTATAAAAATTTACAAAAAACAAAACTTTATATTTATTTGTTCACTTTATTAAGCATATTTTTCACTGTAAGTTGTTTTGTTTTTGTGTTGATAGAAAAAACTTATTTCGGGGCCCAACTTGATGAAAGTTGCGATTTTTTTTTTTTTTTTTTTTTTTTTTTTGGTGCTATTCCTGTTTCTGTGCAGTGCCCTCTCAAGTAAAATGTCATCCAAAACATAGCTAAAACAAAAAAGTATAATCTAAATAAACTGCATTTTAAATAAAAATAAAGCACGAATATACAGATTATCTAATCTGTGCAGTACGGAAAAGAAATATCGACTTACCTTTGTGTCTTTGGAAATTTGTCTTTGTGGATTGTTTTGTGCGAAATTCATTAACAGCATCCAAAAATGGTTTAAAATTATTTGAACTGGAATCTGTATACTGCCATCGGCACATAATTTCTCAAAAGTAAGAATAAAAATATCCTTTGCAGTGCCGGACTGTCAATGGCATTTCTTTTTAAAATCACTTTTTATTACTCTCTACATATGGTATGGTTCATCTTGGAGTGATCCTCAGTAAAACTCTCTCATGGCACCCACACATAACCCCTTAATTTCTTGAAACAGTGTACTTTCAATAGATAACAAGTTGCTTATTTATAAAACTGTATTGCGTCTTATACTATGCATATTAATGTAAATCATACAGGAAAAAGTTCCAGCAGGCACAAAATTGTGCCCTAAGACAGATCACCAACTTGGCCTGGTACGTTCGAAATCAAAAACTTCATGATGAATTAGGCAATTGAACAACTGAAATATATTTATGCTAACCTCTCAAGTGTGTATATGTTATATGCATCTCTAGACTCAGGTTAAAGCCAGCTTGTTCCGCTTTTCAGCTTTCCCAGATGGCATTTTTGGGTCTTGGAACTCTGCGCACACTTTATTTATTCTAGAATTACCAGTTATCTACTCTCCTTTTACTAAAAATCATAACATAATAATTTGAAAAAAAAAATATGTTAGTTACTCATGACAACATTCGAAACAACCTACATGTTCAACAAGGGGTACGGTCCTTGACCCAGGCACCCTGGTGCTACACCGCTTCCATGTGAGCGAGATATGATATGGTTCATTAGAGAAACATCTTCATATACGTACAGCAGAAAAAAACTGATTTGTAAGGCATGTAAGAGTTCGTTTAGATGGAAGGACATTTTAAATATGCATATACTTAATCGCACAGGAAAAAAAACCTCACGTGTGTGAGGTATGTAACAAGTCATTTGTTCCAACTAGTTATTTAAACAATCATATACTTATTCATAAATGCGAGAAACCTCATATATGTGAGATATGTAATCAGACATTTACTGAAAAGGGAACTTTAAAAAAGCCATTTGCTTAGTTACACAGGAGAAAAACCTCATGTGTGTGAGATATGTAATAAGTCATTTAAAAACCCATATGCGTATTCACACAGGAGAGAAACCTTATGCATGTGAGGAATGTAACAGGTCATTTACTGTAAAAGGTGATTTAAAAAGACATATACTTATTGACACAAGAAAGAAATGTTTTGTGTGTTAGTTATGTAACAAGTCACTTACTCAAAAAGGAAATTTAAAGAGACATATGCTTAATCACATAGGAGAGAGACCTCATGTGTGCAACAAGTCATTTACTCTAAAAGAAGGTATGTAACAAGTCATTACTCTAAAAGAGAATTTAAACAGATATATGCTAATTCACACAGGAGAGACACCTCATGAGTGTGAGATATGAAATAAGTTACTTGCTGACAAATGTAGTTTAAACAAACATGCACTTATCCACACCTGAGAGAAACCTTATGTGTATGATATATGTAATATGTCATTTACTCACAAACCCAGTTTAAACAAAAATATACTTATCCACACAGGAGAGAAACCTCATGTGTGTAATATATGTAAGGAGTCCTTAACTCACAAACATCTTTTAAACAACCATATACTTATTCGCAAGGAGAGAAACTCCATGAGTTACATATGTAAGAAATTGCTTAAATGTTATAAAAATTGAAACGTGGATGCCTACAAATAATAGAAGGCTAGTGTTTTTTTGTTAAAAAGCTAGATTAATAAGAAAGTTTACTCATCTGTGCAGTAATGACTTGTCCATGCTATAAAGAAATGTCTTTCTATGAGGCGTATTTAACTTGTCTTTTCATATCAATTCATAATAAATCATTTGCTTCTTTCCACAAGATTAAAACTTCATGTTTGAGAGATAATTCAGAAGTCAGTTTATCATCATGTTAGTGCAAAATACAACAGACTTATTTTTCATGAAATTTGTTCCTCGAAATCATGCCATTAGTATATCCCACTACATGTGTTTTCTGTGCGATATGTATTAGTATTTCATATCACATATGCAGGCTGATTAAAGTATTTCTAATTTAAAGCAATTCTTATTCTTGGTATTTAATTTGTAATGAAAGATTTAAAACGGCGTGTTCGAACTGTGAAAAGGTAATGACTGCTTATAATGTTTTGAATCAAGAAATTGTATTCATGTCACATTCCTCCCATTCAGGTAATGTCATGAAATGCTTGAAATGTTGAACATTTTCATTTGACTGGAAATTTCATTTACATTTTGCACTGTAATCCACTTTTCACTGCATTTTTGTAAAAAGTATGGAGTGTGAAATATCTTGTTTTGTGATAATTTTGGTATTCTAGGATTTAAGTAGTTCTATCTTCCTTGTTAACTTCTGGAACTGCTTTTTTAATGTTGAGAATGCTTAGAATTTAGATTTCAGTAAGCTTATGTGTTCAGTGTCATATATTTAAAATGTTAATTTTGGACTATGTGTTTGATGGTCCAATGCAGCCACTATGCAGCTTGTAGTGTCTTTGAACAAAGTCAGAATTTCTTGAGGTTTTTTTTTTTTTTTTCCTTTCTGTGGTAGTGCATAATCATTCATCCAGCAACCATGGGTATAATAATCCTTCAGTTAAGCAATTCTGCCATTTTGTGCGTTTCATTTTTGTTGGATTTCAAAGTCTAACAGTTTTTTTGCCTTAAACTTAGTCTTAAACTATGGCCTTGTAGCATTTGCAAGCAATGGAAAATACTGGTGTAAAATTTCTGCAAGAACACAAAATTTTGCTGAAAATTTTCTAAATAAAACAACGAGGAAATTCTTTTCCTCCATAGTCGAGTGTTGCACGAACCCAGTTTTGAGCAATTCCACCATTTTTTTATGCAAAAACAGATAGCTTTGTCCTTGAGGAGGAGAAAATTGCAAAAGAATAACGGAAAGATTTGAAGAAGCATGTATTTTATTTTTTTTATTCATTGCTTATTTAATAATTCAAATTTGTATTTTAAGGAATGTTTTGTTTTGCTATATTGATAATGTTGTACCAATTTATAATAAATATTGACAGTTTGGGTATCTTTCTGGAATAAAGGTGTGAAAACCACCAACTTGCACCCAATAAGTAACTTTTCATGTATAAAAAAATCAAAAAATTGTGCAAAGATTATTTCTTTATTATATTACTACCTTTTTTTGTTGCTCATGGGTCCATGCAAATGTTTCAGATACGCTTGTTCTAATATGTCTCTGTTTATTGTCTATTATTAAGTATTCAGTTTTGACATCCGATTCCTATGGAATTTGCTGACTTTCATTTTACCACCTTCAAATTCTTCGTGATCTGAAATTCTGAAGAACGGGTTAATATATCATAACCCTGTGCATGCTGTAGCTTTTAAGTTCATTTTATTAAACTTGGCTGTTCTTGTGTTAACAAAATATTTAATTATAGTTCTGAAATGATATATGAAAATGTTTCTCAGCTTCGATAATGATTGAATCAATTTACGCAACAGTGCTATAGAAAAATCCCATGTGCATATATAACTAAAAAGCATTTGGAAATATCTTTGCAATGTAAGAAACAGTTATTTACTAAATACGTTTTTAAGGAACATTTTTTTTAAGTCATATTATTTTTGAAAAATTTTCGAGCAAGAAGACATCATTTTTAATTTTCAAAGGCACACACTAGTTTTCGATATGCATTAACACTTATGTACCAAAGTAAACTCTCATATTTATCCTATAATTCCTGCTTTGTTTGGAAGTGTTTGTACAAATCAACCTTATGAGAAATGGGAGCTTAAATTTGTTATGAAATTCACCGAGGCAAAAAGAGACAACGCAGTATTATTAAAAGGAATATACTACAAATGTCTTGAAACTACAATTTAGTAATTTGTAAAATTATTTACCACAACAAGATACGGAAAAACGGGTGGTTAGGAATTGTAACATTAATTCATCGTATTGGTTAGGAATTGTAACAATAATTCATTGTACGCTATTTCATTTGAAAATCTATAGAATTTAAAATCCATCCTTATAGACTCAGTTAAGAAATAAAAATGGGTGTAGCTAGAGTTTCATATCCTAGCCTCTTTAAGGGCAAACTTAGTTTTTGGAAAAAAATTCAAGAAATGTCTTGCAAAATACTTGAAGTCAGTTTTTTTCCCTGAATTAATATTATGTAAGATTTTATTTATGTCAGTATTAACTTACCCCCAAAGCAGGGTTGGCCAAACGAATACCCCCCTGCCCGCAGAAAATTAAAGAAATAGAATACAGTATTTATATAATGTATTTACAATATTACTATACGGGTGACAGCAGAGAGCGACTCCGAAAACACGGCCGGCTTACAAGTACTACTCGAGTATCTTCCGAAATCCACAACCGTGCAACGACAGAATTCCATGGCGCCAAGGAGCTCGGCGTCGGACGTTTAAAAGAATTTTTACTGTAGACAGCTATAACAGGGCAAGGACGCATGTTCCTAAAACGTACTCGCCCAATGAGGTAGGAAAGGGAGGAGGGGCCATTCCGCGCTAGAAGTGAAGCACTGCTTTGAAGCTTGGGTCACCAGACGGGGTTGTTCTTTGTTTACATTCAGAAGCTCGCTTGACAAGATTCTGATAGTATTTCAACACACGACAGTTCCATAGAAATCGAAAAAGGGACACTTTCGCATGAAAGAAACATTTATAGTGGGATGGATAATAGCAATTTGTATAGTTTAGTGACATTTACGCAAAAATCACATCTTGGTTATTTTTCGATAACTAACAACAGCGATTTTGATTATGAATTTGTTTTATGAAATTATAAGCTGTTGCACTACAAAAATATAGATTTTAAGAAAATTGCTAAAAGAGATCTGCCAAAATTTATTTTCTAGAAGATTTGAAAAGTTTGAAACTTGATGGCTAAATGTAAATATAAAATTATGTATGTTAAAATATTTGTAATTAGGCACATAGGTCAGATAAGTTTTTATTAAATAGAGTAATGCATGCAAGGGCTATCTGCCTAAAGAGAGAGATGCCATCGTGGAGGAATTTTGAAGAAAAACTGACCTTTGAGTGGGTATTAAAAATAATACTTATAATTTTCATTCAAATTATATTCATGTATATTTTTATGTAAAACTTTCGGGTGTATGCTAAATTAGTGTAAATTACTTTACACGAAAAATATAGTGAATGCACAGAAATTAAAGATTTGCACATGCCGGAAATGATAAATAGGAAATATGTATGGGTATTTATGCATGTGCTTGCAAAAAGCATGTATCTGCCTTTGACAAAATACTTAAATATTCATTAAATTATTTATAAACGTATTTGAAATGAAGAATTTATTCACTTATAAACAACTGTAAAAGTACTGTGAAGAAATCTAATGATTAAATGTATCTAATTTATAATGATTATAAATGTTATCTAAATATATAATAACCTTAATATTGAATAGTAAACATAAATTGAAATCCTGTTGACAAATACGTTATAAAACTATTTAAGCAAGAATTGTTTGTATTGGAAAGCAATCTGTTAAAAGGTATTGTAAAGCAAATGCTATGAGATGCGCACTTAAGAACGTAATAAAGAGTTTTGGAATATGTATTGTTGAAATGAAGAAATGAAGGGTAAAAAAAAAAAAAAAAATCTGATAAGTATAATTAAAAGAATTATTCCCTTTACATTTTATAATAACTCAGTTACAAGTTTTAAATAATACTTAAAAAAAAACTTGTTTTATTCCCTTTCAGAAATGTTCAGAGAAAGTCAAATACTATTTAATACCTATTTAATTATTAGGAATTAGCGAAATACTTATTTAAAGTATTTTGCTAATTCCTAATTATTCTCTAATTTAAAATGAACCGAATAGAGCATTAATTATAAATTGACTTACATTTTTCTATTTAAAAGAAGCCAAAAAATCATGTCATATTTAAGAAAGTATTTTAGGAAGAAGCTCTATAAATAGAAAAGAAATAATGCATAATTTTAATATTAATAATACAACCCAGGCAGCATGCATTCGTAAATTGCACGAGAAAAATACGTGCAATTTACGAATGGCCTTTCATATAAAAAACGTTCAAGTTGAACGTAAAAATATCATAAAAAGTGTCCAGTGGCAATTACTAAATATTTACGTATATTTTTACGTTATACTATACGTAACTTTTACGTAAAATTTAGGTATATTTACGCGAGAGACTACTGTTCATTCGCTACTTTTACGTATAATATACGTAAATTTCAGGGATTTAGGTATATTTTTAGTAAAAATTTGCGTATATTTATCGCATATACGTAAATCTCAATTTTTTGCTTCACGTATACGTATATATTTAGTAAAAAATTACATAAATTTTCCCGATTTTTTACTGTATATAAACGTATATATTAGGTAAAATTAAGGAAGATATTCCCCGTATTTTACGGTACAAAAACGTATATATTTGATAGGAATTAACGTATATATTTCCCGTAATTTACGGTACAAAAACGTATATATTTGATAATAATTGACCTAAATCTTCCCTATGTTTTCTTTGCATATGCGAATGACGTAAAAATTTAATCCGATGTATTCTCCACTTTACTGTGTATAAATGCACATTTTTTGGTAAAAAATTTCCATAAATCTCCAATTACCTTTTCACTGCATTTTTCATAAAATGTACCCATTTTAATCTCATATTTTTTATATAAATCTATGCAAAAACTTTCTGTATGCTATGATTAAAAGGTAAAATAATTTTATATCAAATTCTTACATATCTGCCTTTTAGTTATGTACAGCAATATGGAATATATATAACTGGAAAATTTAAATGCACTAGTAAATGGGAAAAAAAAAAAAAAAAATTCTATTAAAAAATTACGTAACACTTAAAGGCTGAAAATGACTTTTAATATTTCATTTCAAAGTGACTACAAAATATGCAATAAATTTCGTAAACATCAATCTGTGTTTTACATCAATTAATGCTATCGTTCATTTGCATTTTTGTTTACTAAATTCATTTCATAAATTTAAATTTAGTAAAAAAACTGTAGCAAACAGTTGTTTACTAAATAACACTTGAAATAAATTATTTGCTTTTCCGAAGGACATTTTCTTATGCCATGTAAATGAACGATAGCATTAATTGATTTAAAACATAGAACTCAGGTTTACAAAATTTATTGCATATTTTGTAGTCACTTTTAAATGAAATATTAAAAGTGATTTTCAGCCTTTTAGTGTTATGTAATTTTTGAATAGAAATTAATTTTTTTGCATTTAAATTTTCCAGTTATATATATTCCATATTGCTGTACATACCTAAAAGGTGGATATGTAAAAATTTGATATTAAATTAATTTTATCTTTTAATCATAATATGCAGAACATTTTTGCATAGATTTATATAAAAAATAAGAGATTAAAATAAGCACATTTTACGAAAAATGCAGTAAATAGGTAATTGGAGATTTATGCAAATTTTTTACCAAAAATGTGCACTTATACACAGTAAAGAGAAGACATCAGACTAAATTTTTACCAAAGTCATTTGTATATGCAAAGAAAACATAGGGAAGATTTAGGTCAATTATTATCAAATATATAAGTTTTTATACCATAAAATACAAGGAATATCTACGTTAATTTCTATCTAAAGTACAATATAGTTAATTAACAAATTCAGTAAATGAATGTAGCACAAAAGAAAACATCATACGTTTAGATTATTTGAATGAGTGTGCTAAATTTTAAAATTGTTAAACATAGACCAGGAAATTGTATAAAACTTACCTTTTCCAATAGTTTACCAAGTTGACTTTGTTATTTTCCTTGAAGATGAATGTTTAATGTCACAAATATTTCATTCATATCTTCAGATAATACACAAATATATACATATTTATTTATTAAAATTCAGTTTATCCCAAACATGTTAAAGAAAATATTAATTTGCATGCAAGTTAATCGAGTAGCTTCTGTTTTAATTACACACATAATTATGATATGTAAAAATTTTACATTTATCAGTCAATCTTGCAATGTATGTAATGTATTGTAATCTATTATTGTTGTCTTTCTCAGTTGAAAATCTTATAAATATATTAGATCAGTACTCTAAAGTTAACCTCTACAAAAGAAATGTTTTATTGAAGTATTTTTAAAAAGTTCCCTTTTACAATGTAACTGTTAATTTCATAAATAAGTTCATAAAATTATGCAAATTCAAAATTACCTAAATATGTTCTTTATTTTATCTTATATACCAGATAAAATTTCAAAAAGTTAATTTGTTTAGGAATATTGAATTTTTTAATATTTATCTCATGTGACTTTTTCTATAACATCATTATAAATGTGCATGTTGATGTGGACATACCAATTTTTTTTTTTTTTTATCAAATAGCTTTATGGTATTAAATGATTTAAAAAGAGGCAACTGGACAAAAGAAAGCAATTAGAAGTTGGCTAATTTTTTTATTAATTTGTTGTCAAATGCTGTGCATTTTAGATTATGCTCATATGATGACAATGAGTTATTTAAATTATAAAATTATTATGAACATATCCCACATAAATTAACAAGTATAAAATTTCAAGTTGTTTGAAGTATTATGAACTGTAATACTTGCAAAAGAAATACACATGAAATTAATTTAAGAATTAGGTTTATTTTACAGGTATTCAAAAACTGCAATTACTGTTAAACAATAAAAACTAACATTAAATCTGAAGAGCATATTTTTTTCAATAATAAAATTCAACATAGACTTCATGCAGCTTCGCCATATTTGTTCTATAGTTCGCTGTCTTTAATATCCTGCTCGATTTTTGTAAAAGTGAATTCTTTGTCACCCAATGTTTTGAGAACAGCTCCTAAACAAGAAAGAAAAATTTGTAATAATTTCACACTTCAGATGTTTTCAGTTTTTAAATATAGTTGAAGTATTAAAAGATGCATATAAAATGCACTGAGTATTTCATATTTAAAAATTTACATTTTAGTAATTAAAATTTAATTTTATACTATCACAGTAAGCTTCAATTATATACCTTACACAATGCCTATAATTTCAAGTAAAAAATACTTAAGATTTGTTTAGAACTGCAAGGTTGAGAAAGTCTTTAATGGCTATGTTTGTATTTAAGTACATGAGAAAAAAAACTTAAATTTGTATTAATTATATTGCATTAGCCTTTTCAATTTTACTCCTACATATAGTAAAGAATATTCGCTTTCTTACAGATAACTTTTTCTTAAATAAAGAGTAAGCAGAAAACTAATCACAACACTATATACATATAACAGAATACTCCATAAACATATACATGTCATTAACATACGTATATGCATTAACAGGCTATTTTACACATTTCAATAAACCAGAAACCAATGCACAATCAAAAGTATTATCAGTAAATTCCTCCAAAATCAGAGCAAAAATCTTTAATTATGATAACAATGGCATATCAGTTTGCAATATAAAATATTTCAAGTTTACATTCATGTGCATTCTAAGCAAACAGAATGCTGAATAACAATAAAATTATAAATACCATAAAAAAGTTAAGAGCCACGTAGAATGATAGCAATACTAAATGAAGTCTTCCTTCAAAAATCAATTTAAATTCAAAAATTTGCCTTCCTGTTTAACATCTCAAAATAGGGTTACTGCTTTCACTAACTAAATTTCCTGTCTTGGCAAAATAAAAATTGTCACTTCTGTTGCAGGAAATATTTGCTGCAAACTTTGTATGCAAATAATCCAGTGAAAAAATTTCAGTTGTGGCTTGAATATTTTCTTTATTAAATAAATGAAAAATTGCCACATAATATTAATTTATGATCCACATGAAGCTTTTTACCTCTACCATATCATGCAGCTATTTTAAAATATATACTCTCATATAAAAGCCACAGAATTTTTTTACCAATATTAATGTAGTATAAATCATTAATAAATCTTCTAAAAACAGCTCCAAAATTTCTGAATTTGATACCCAAAACATAATTCTATGTAACTGTTAATGTATGCATTTGCTTGCACATACTTAAAATGAATTATACACACAAAAACTTAACATATTAACTTTAATAAATTCTTAATTAGCAGGATAACTCAATTAAGGCAAAATATGAAAGAAATCTACCTGATGGAATAGTTGTAAAAGATATATTTAAAAAAAGCTAATATTGTTTATCTTACACATGGCAGAAATTGAGTAAACTGTATGCAGCTGGATTATTTATTAGGAATAGAAGATCAAAGTACCAAAGTCACACTAGGGCTTTAACCATTTGGGTTCAAAGAAGCACCTCAATTTAAAAAAGAATAATTTAAAAAAGCTAATAGAATTTTATAACTTTTACAATCTAGTACAAATAATAGACACATAAACAACACTAAATGCCATTATTTACTTGCATATTTTCCTTCTTTGTGTACTTTACTCCTTAATTTTTCAGGATATGATTTAGAAACAGAGTTTTGGTAAAAATGTATACTGGTAAAAAAAAATATTGCTGAAACTGATAAGTCCTTTGAATTATATACTATAGTGCAAAGAGGGATGGAATATGTGACTAAATATGATAAATCAGATTACAATAACATTAAACAAATAACATGAAAAACTGAAAAAAGAAATTTTATTTGAAATTATTTTTTAACTCATGGAAAGACAGACAGTATTTCCAACTTATTAAATTCAATTATATTTTACCTTCGTCAAACCAATATTGGTAAGAGAGTTATATTTAAGCTCGGTGCTAAGCTAAAACTGCTTTCTTGCCTAATTTTATACTACTGAAAATACCGGTAATTGTCAAAGTTATTCGTACTCAATATGTGTAAGATTATTAATGAGTTGCCAAACCTCAGTTAACCATCTAATATACTACATTCAACATTATTATTTTTCTTTTTGAATGTCAGGTTTTCATTATTTCTGCCAATATATCTGTAACAGGACATAAAGATTGAGTTAATGTAGAATAGAAAATTACCTTGCAAGTTAGCACCTTTACCTTAGTGGCAGTACTTCATTCTCTAGAAAAAACATTTTAAATTATTATACTTAAACAAAAAATTCATATTTGTTACAGCAAAACATCATTAACACAATAAACCAGAGTTGAATGCAAATCTAGTTTAACTCCATTCTTGAAAACTAGTTTATTACTTTCAATTTAATTTTAAAATAATAAAAAATAAGGTACGTATTATGATGACTACCTAGATATCTCGCCTAAACTGGCAATCCTTGTAGGTTATACAGGTTAACCCTAACATAGGTTATAGAGGGCACTAAGATAGTATTAATCCCACACTAGGGACTCTTAACATTTGGTGGGAACAGTTTGAAAAGTGAAACAGATATTTATAGTGAACCAATGCAAAACAAAAACATTAGTTCTTTAGGGACAAAGCCCCTTTGGACTAATAAATACGAGTAAATTAAAAGCTTTTAGCTATTTTTTCTTCTTGTAAAAAATAGACATACATAATATTTTTAGAAAATAACAGTACTTTAACCATGCATTTTCCACATATTTAACACAATAATTCATTCTAGCTCTGTTGCAATACTGGCAAAGGTACTCCTCCGTTATTTAGGATGGGATTCAGAAATGTACAATGAAACCTCGAGATATGAGGAAAGTATGAGCAAAATACGAGCATTAATTTGAGTAACGAGCAATGAGCCAGGCTGTTGGTATGAGTGGTGCCATTTCCCTATCCGGCTCAACTCGGGGAATCCCCTCATCAGATCACTCAGTGTTCTTTTATATACGTGTTTGTGCACTTGCAAGTTAATTGTTTTGACATTTAAACATGAAAATAATTATTTCAAGATGCCCCGCAAGAAGATTGTTGCCTCAGATAGTGCTGCAAAGAAAAATAAGAAGGCCATGGAAGTTGATATCAAGAAAGAAATCGTAGATAAACATAAGCATGGTGACGGAATTGGCGAAGACTTGCGGCCTTTCAACATCGAAAATCTATACTATTCTGAAGAAGGAAGAAATTAAGAAACCTGATGTAGCCAAGGAATTATCGTTGCTTCCAAGCACCATAAAAGTACTCCTAGATGCTGAGAAGCTGTTGTTGGTGTGGATTAATGAGAATGAGTTAAAATGTTGGTAACAAAGTTAAACTATTGTTATATTATTTACCAGTGTTATTTATTAGGAAAAATTGACTTGATATTAAAATGTTGATATTTTTTGGGGGGTGGAACAGGTTAACTGAATTTCCATTATTTTCAATGGGGAAGCTTTTTTCTAGATACGAGAAATTCGCTATACCAGTTGAATGCTGGAACGAATTAAACTCGTATCTCGGGGTTCCACTGTAGATATGCAAGCATGTGTATATGCATGTATGCGCATATATGTGTATAAGTATACACATACATACATAAAGAATATACACATGCACACACGAGCACCTACATTTAAAAATGCATGCATATAAACACACATTTCTGAATCTCCTGATAGCAGAAGAATACCTACATGAATCACAGGATTTACATTATTCAGTTTCATTAGAATTCTTAAATGCAGAGGATTTACATTAATCAGTTTTATTCGAATTCTTAAATGCAGAGGATTTACATTAATCAGTTTTATTAGAATTCTTAAATGAAATCTTCACTATCCGAAAATTCAGTTTCATTTCCAGCTGAAACTGTATCATGACAATCTCATTTATATTATTTCCCTCTAACAACTGAACATTTTGAAAACCTTTTCTATTCCATGGAAAACTAATGCTACATTAAACATACATTTTCTAAATCTGAAAATTTTAAGTTAGCTTAGAAACTGTAATCATTCTTAAAAAAGTTTGATTTATGCACATGTTAGATCAATAAAATTATTTTCCTGTGAAAAAGTAATATGGCATTGAACAACACGATTTTACACATCAAGATATACTGAGTGAAAATTCCTGAAATGTTTTATTTCTTGGTATCTCTGCAAGAATTGTATAAATAAGACTACCTCCCTTTTATAAAAAAAAAAATGTTTAGTAAATACTATGAAGAAAATTGGTTACATTATTTACAGTTCATAATTAATAGAAAATAAATCATTTCTTATCTTATCAGAATTTATTTTTATCACATTCATAAACAGTACTAATTTAAACAAACATACCATTATGATTTCAATAACTATGAAATAGAAAATCCAAATCTGCATCTTTGATGGTCTAGTAGATTGGACGTCTCGTTTACTACAATTCAGCAGGGTGCCGACTCCCCAGACTGTAATATATATATATATAATTAATTTACAAGGGAAAAAGCAACAAAAATATAAACAATTTCTTGGTTTTATATAAGCATTTCTGCACATTTACAATTTAAATTTTTTTAACTATCTAGTTATATCAAAATACATGATTTAGTAAAATATAATTCAAATAATTTAAAGTATTTTAGATCAAATACTAATTTTTCAATAAATTTTTTCATGCAAGTCTAATAATCAACATAACTATCAAGTTTTGACTTCGAAAATTATGTTTAGAGAACTTGAAGCTGCAGTAAATAGTAATAAATTTATTCAAAACTGAAAGTAAAGCATTCTTACTTTATTTTCTTTCTTTAACTATGGCAGATCTTTTAAAACAACAAAATCAAACAAACAAAAAAGAAATGCATTCATGAAAGGACTTAGGACTTACTTATTATTCATGAAAGGATATATTTCAGTAATTACAAGTGCATAAAAATTCAGTATATATATAAAAAAAATGAACACAGATTTGGAACAAAGTACCTGTGTTTCTATGGCATAAAGTTTCCTTTTTTAATAGCACAATATCTTTGAGTTAAAGATTATATATTAAAGCAAATTTATAAAACTAAATTCAAAAATAAGAAATTAAATTATTTTTAGAGAAAACACTAAGCAAATAAAAAATTTTGAATTTCATAAATAAATGAAAGTTACATGCTTTATTTTTTGGCATAAGGTAGATAATATTTCCATAACAGATTTCTGAACAATTAGTCATGTTAATATTGCCTTTCTTTTTCCATTAAAAGCTATTTCCTGCTTAATTAGTAAGTAGTAAATATTAAAACGTTTGAGTAAAAATAATATAACTATAAAAAGGTGAGACACATACAAAAAGGAGTGACACAAACAGTAAGAAACAGACTAGTGCAAAATTTAACAGTACCAAATCCTGAAAATGAATCATTAGGCACGTACACAAAAGAATAACATATGGAAAATCACATTTCCTACACAGACTCTATTTATAAAATTTTATATAGGTGAAAAAAAGTACGAGTATTAAACACTGAAAATATAAAATATTCACTTACTTTCTTCAAATAATTAGTAACTTCGATGGATTCAGTCACAAACGCCAATCCACGAACAAACAGTATTGTTTGCGACTTTACCATTCATTTCGACCGCCATTGCTGAGTGCTGACTTCACAAATATCCCGCCACAACCGGAAGTAGAAAGTGTCTGCTTTGCCATTGGTCAGTGAACAAGAATTGCAACGCTTTTTTTTCTTTATAATTAAACATATTAAGAAAGCCTCTAAATAAGCATATGAAATAAACTTACTTTTGCATTATATAAATTTATATTCACAGCATCTCTGTATTAAGGTAATAATTAAATTTTTCTACGAGAAATAGAAATGTCTGTATATGCGCATGCTCAGTGTATAATCGTAAATCCGGTTAATTTTTATAGCATAAAATTAACTATGCAAATTTTGAGTTCATTTAACTGGACCCTTGTACTTATTCTGTTGATCTCCATATTAAGAATGTCTTTAACTGTTTCAGGAAAAATATAAAATATAATATAATTATTTATTTACATTATTTATTAATTTTTTCCTCATATAAAAATTATTAAAATCGCTATATCATTTTTTCCGTACATTAAACAAAATTTAAAAAAATTAGCCTCATATGATTTTTATAACAAAGATTAAAGGAACTGAAATATATGTAAAATATCAGGATTCAGCTTGCAATTTCATAGAGTTATTATTATTATTATTAAATAAAAATATTAGTATATCTTTGATTATAATTAATGATCCTTTGGTCTACATTAAACTATTGTTCAAGAAGTTAAACGTTTTCGAGCATCTTCTGCTGTATTTATTATTCTATTCCTCGACATGAAAGATTTGCTAGTCTTATTCCAATTCAATTGCCCGCATTTGCTAAATAAAATAAGGAGAGTATTGTACCAAACTCAGTAAGTACACAAATTTAATATACAGCTTATTCCAGTTAAATGGGTAATAGGATTTTCATAAAAGAAATTAAATTGTGTAAATTAATGTAAGTGTTGATATGAATAAAAATAACAAATTTGATATAAGAAAATAAATAAGTTATTTTGAAGATGTTTGAATTAAGAAAATATAATTTTTTGCAAAAATGCACGTAAAGATTTAGCTCACATGTTAAAATTTATAGAAAAATTTTAGCCTCATATATGAATGCCCCTTTTTTCATGTTCGTGGACGAGGAAAACAAAGTGAAATGCCAGAAATACACTAAATATTTTGAATTAATAAACTTCATTTTCAATCTTTTTAGACTTCGTATAATATCCGTAAAAGTGACGAATGAAATATACCATAAAGGCAGTAGTTTCTTTCAGAACATTAGGATTCGTATAATATGCGTAAAAGTGACGAATAAAATATACCATCATGGCGGTAGTTTTATCAGTACATTCGGATTCGTATAATTTTCGTAAAAATAACGTGTGGAAAATAACGATCAAGAGTTAACAGTAACTTCAGCCTTTTTCATTCGTATAAATTTCGTAAAAGTAACGTGCAAAAAATACCATCTCTTATTTGACCAAAATTATACGTATATTTTTGGAGACGTGCTGCCTGGGAATAAACTTTGATCTTAATTTTTGTACCTTAACCGAATAAAATCAAATTACCTTAATTTTTTTTCTAATGTAATTAACGAAAACTTGTGAAAATATTTCATTCAAATTAAACCATTCTGAGAAAACTGTCCTGTGAAAAGTATAGCATTTAATTCCGTTCAGAATGAAATGTTGTTTTCACATACTTAGGACTTTGAAGTGTTGTAAAAAAAAGAAAATATATACATTTATATGTATATTTGCGACGTAATTACAATATATTTACACCCAAACGCGTCAAATCCCATAGAACTCAATGATAAATGACCCAATGTTTTGGTCACCACATAGGGATCGCCGGTGCTTCAGAGCAGGGTACGGAGAAACTTGTTTAGGGCGACTCCTTCTTACTTCCTACCTCCATGTACTCGCCGTACCCCCTGCTGTGATAATGCGGAATCACTATTGGCTGATCGACTTGCTACGTAAAAACGTCACTTGTTTGGTCACGTGACAAGCCGATTGCATGTATTCTGAAGTGTCGTGGAACCATTGTAATTTGTAGTTTGCTCTATAAAACGTAATAAATTTTGTATGCATATACAATTCTGAATTAATAATAAACCACTAAAAGGTACAGCTGGTAAAGAATAAAGAACACAAACCTCTTCGGACATATCGCTTAAAGTATTTTATTTGGACGGCATAAGATATGTTTACTAGGAAGACAAATTCCGGCAAGCAAAATATATAATTATGTAAAAGAAATTTCGTTACCAGAGCATAAAAGTATCTAATCTTGTACTTTAGATTTTCAAATATCAGAAGTTGTGAAATAATGTAAGAGAATTTTGATTTAACATAAGAGATTCAATTTTGAGGAAGTTGGAGCTTGACATGAAGGAATTTTTTATTTATTTTTAATAAAACAAGATTGGTTTTGTATTTTTGAAAATTTTTGGCAGAAGAACAGTTTAATCTTTTAATATTTCATTGGTATGTTAATATTTTCTTGAACTAAAATTAAAAAAATGGAGGACTGTTAATATTTGCAGTAATAACCTATATTCTGAAAAATAATATTGTTTTTGATTATTTAAAAATATAGAGCAACTTCTGATGATGTCCGTCTTTTAAAAAGACAAACTAGAACACTACTTTGTCATTGTCACCAGTGATGCATCAAAAAACATTGTTTCAGTTTTGGATGTGGGTATTCAGTTGCATACTAAGTTATGTAAATCATAGGAAAAAAATAAGCATTCAAAAACTTGGAAACAGTCAAGTCAATGGTATTTCTAGGCACAGTTTGTCATGATGAATTAATAATTTCAAAAAGTTGTGGATTTGTCATTCGAAAAGCACTTTGTAAGGTTGGAATGTGCTCAAAATATCATGATATGCCTTGAATAATAAGAAGAAATGCTTACCATCAAGGGTCAGAATTCAATAGAGCCAGGATTGTTGCCTATAGAGAGTGTGGATTATCGACCGTTGCACTAGTCGACATCCAACCACTGTTAAGCGAATATGGCATGTATGGAATGCTGAGGATTATACTGAATGGCATGCAGGATCTCAATGCCATCCCATTATTAATACCCAAGAGGACAGGCATATTGTGAGGTCAGCCCTCCAAATTTACAACCACATCACAGTCCATTAGTCAGAAAATGGGCATGTTTGCAGCATGCCCAGTATCTGCTCGTACGGTGTGTCAACGTTTGCATCAGCATGGACTATCAGCACGGTGTCTATTACTTTAGCTTTCCTTGATAATGCAGCACAGAGCGATACGGCTACTGTGGTGTGTCCAACAACAAAGCTGGATATAGAAGGGGCACAATGTCGTCTTTTCAGATGAGTTCCGTTTCTGTGTGCATTATTGTGATGATCGTATAAGTGTCTAGAGGCTCCAAGGAGACCGCACATCGCCTGGTTGCATTCAGTATCGGCATAGAAACCCTAATGTGATGGTATGGGCAGCCACTGAGCACATGGCACACACATCTCTAGTTTCGATCGATGGTAATTTGAATGCCAGATCGGTACATTTCTGACATCTTACGTCCAGTGGTTGTGCCCTATCTTTGAGGCCTGCCAAATGCAATCTTCCAACAGGATAATACAAGACCACATGTTGCACGTTGTGTTCTGACCTTTCTCGATACGCAGTGCATTTGATTGCTGCCCTGGCCTGTACGGTCTCTAGATCTGTCACCCACCTGCTCATGGTTTGCTGAGGACTGGCCTAGCAACCCTCTCCATCTAATACTCTAATACGATTGAAGTGTGGCATAGACTTGAATCAGAATGGAATGAGATGCCGATTTCTGTCATTCAAGCGAAATTCTACTCAGTGCCTAACCAGATAAGGGCCGTTTTACCTGCCAGGTGGAGCAATTGTTTCGACTGATTTCGCACCCTTGTAAACCCCCAAACTGCTTACAAATTTAATCATTTTGTCTTCATGCCATACTATTTACGTACAACAAATATTTTTTTTTATTTGTTTTATTTCATGCTGTAGCAATTTTAATGGCTATTAGTGTATTATTGATTAACAGTTATCTAAGAGACTTCAAGAGTAGTTACTTTACATAGTTTATAAATTATTGCATATTTCTGTATAAAAAATTATTGATGCAGGATAGATAGCGCCTAAAGACTTCATGCAGCCATCAATGGAGTTGACAACACATTCATATTAGATCATTTTCTTTTATATGTTTCCCGGCCACCAGTAGATTGCAAATAAAAAACAAAGTGACTTACAATTACAACACAGCCTGACTGTCCTGAAGTAAACATTAACAATATATACAAAGCCAAAATAATTATATTCGCATAATATGTGCATGACACTTTGTTACTAATAAATATCGGAGTGTCTTGGATCCAATTAATATTTTAACAGATGAAAAATTAAGTTTGACACTATCATAAGTAACTGCAGTTTTTTATTATCATAGTGGCAGGGATATCTTTGAAGATATAATTAATGGCATCATTAAAACAAAAGTAAAACCACCCACTACTAGACAGTTACAGGATCGCTATATATGTGTACAGTGGTTCTCTACTTCGAAATCAGGAACTGTCTATTAATGGGGTATATCTGATAATGTGAAATGTCCATTGCTGGAGGCTCGACTTACATTATCATCATGTTGGGAAAATATTTTGCATCATGACATAATTTATGTGCATGATAAGATACATAAAACTGTTTTGAGTGATATCAGCTGTAAATTTAGAAAGACACTTGGTACACTCCCTATTAAAGTGGCTTTTACATAGGTCTCGGGCATTGTTTAAGATTACATAAAGCAGTCAAGTTGATTCGTGATGAATTACTAACTCTATCTCAGATTTTATTATACTTATGAAAGTTACAGATCTTATTTAATAAAAAGCACCAGAAATAACCACTGTCTTATTGACTAGCCATTTAGTCGCTCTCATACCATTTGCCATTGTGCATAATGATATAAAACTAATACCTTAGTAGCATTGCTCAGTCAACATCATGATATTCATGAAATTTTCTAAGGGATAAATCAAACAAAAATGTAAGCAAAAGTCTTCTAAAAGATTATCTTCCCTAGAAAATATCAGCCAGAATTAAGATAAAAATACAGCATGTCTTCTGAGAAGAAAATAATTACTTACAAAATCATGTTTCCAACACTAATAAAGCACCTAATTATATATTAAAATTTCAAAACAAGATTTACACAATTGATATTCAACTAAGTCTTGCATATCTATTATTTGGCTTCATAAAGTAATATATTGTCTAAAATGAAGCAGTAATATAAAAACATATTAAAAACAATATATTTTTCTTAATGATGATTATTTAAAATTTCTTAATAGAATGGTTTTTCTGAGTAAATGAATTAGAGTTTAAAACAATAAATCTAATAGTGCTATAATAAAGCTCCGTAGGAAGGCTATATTTCCTGCTAATTTGTACTTTAGATTTTTTTCTGCTTTGTGGAACTTTTCTCTTCTTCATAACATCATGCTTTTAATGTACCTTTAAAAGCTAATTAATTAATTTTGACAAGTATTTTGCTTGAGAGATGCTCTCATGGAAGCAGGGTTGCCACTCAAACAGGAGAATGAAATTCCCTGACTTTTCCAGGTTTTCCAGGTGTGTTTCAAGAAAATTCCAGTCTATTCGCGTAATGTACTTTGGCTATGCTAAGAGGTAAATTAATTATGGTATTACTTGTATTGTGTAGCAAATTCACTTTAATTATTCAATAAATCCCAAAGGACATTTATTCTTAATTATTTTTGGTATACTTTGTTTGATAATTTTGTTTACTTTTCCACTTAATAAACTTAATAAAATTTAAGATATATAAATTGGATAACAAATGTATGTTTTATTTAATTATTACTCATGATCATCACCAGTTCAACACGAGGCTAATCCGGTCCTTATAAATCACGATGCAATGCTAAATAGTTAGGTTAGATTTTAGGTAAATTTAATTTGTGTGAGGTATGTTCTTAAAAAGCACCTTAACACTTGAAAACACAAATTAAAATTATAATAGTTGTTGTTTTCTCCATTGAAGATTGAGATTAGAATCTTCCCAATCTGGAATAAAATAAGGCTTTTTTTGCAGACATTCTGCAGCTAAACGAAAGAAAGAAATCTATTTTAATAAATTGAGGTATTTTACATTTATTTCGCAGCATACATAAGGAAAAAATATGTGCATTAAATTTCGTGATGGTATGTCATCATGCTGCTAGAATTAATTTCAAGATTATGCCAGAGAAAATTTCCTGAAATTTGGAAATATTATTTACTAATAATAAATAAATTTAGAGGGAAGAAGCATCATTAAATTATACGAATAACATAAAAATAAAGATAATTACTTAAAAATTGAATTAGAATAATCAACGATATTTTAGCGAATATAGTTAGTTATATTACATGGTTAGCCTAGATGACAGATTACTATTTTTTTATTTTACTGCAAAATGGCAAGGTATTTATTAAAAAGAAAAAAAAAGTTTAAAAAGATTTTGCGATAAAATTCTAGTATACGGTAAGGCTTTGGCACGATTTTGAAAATTGTCGCCAAGACCAAAATGACCCGTTTACTGCGCATCATCATGTCGCCAAATCCCATTGTACCATACCTGGAGATTATTCTAACCAAAGAACGTCTATGCAAAGAATCTCTGATTCTTTGGTCTATGTAAAGAAGAAAAGGTTCCATACAAGTAAAATGCTATTACGCTGCTAGAATGCGGAGGGAAAATATGCCAAGGGATTTGGCGACGGAACCTACAAGCGCCTGGCCCCAGCCACCACCCCAAGCTCTTATTGGACACGACTTCTGATGTCATACAGTGACGAAAAGAATTCTCTGCAGCATTTTTGTGCGCCAAAAGCTTGAGCTTGAGATCATTTTAGCGCTGAAACAGGCGAAGCAATGGAATAATTTGTCATATTTGCGAAAAAATTACAAAAATAAAAAGCAGCTTCAGAAATATATTGTTAATGTACATAATATTAGAAAAAAGGTGCAATTCGATGTGCAGTCGATAACCGTTTAGCAGTATTTTGGTCATTAGACGAATATCGAAGTCATTTGACAATAAACACTTGTTATAAGATATAAAAGTTAAGAAACAAAACAATAATACATAAAAAAACAGAATGATAACTCCAATTGATAAAGTCAAATAAACGATATTATAAGTATTTTTCGATTTAAAAGTATCTTATCACTTTATCTTATTTTTAACCATAAATGAGGAGAAATTAATGCCTAGGATTTGAAAGTAAAAAATTGATCTGACTAACGAACAACTTTGATACCAAATAATCTCTATATAACAAGCAATAAATGAAAGGAAGGTTATTTAATTATCAAACAGTTCATTTTTATAAAGAAAGAACTAAATTTTACATTTATATCACTTTTAAAAACACTTTTCTGTAAAATAAACCGCTAATTCATGAAAACTGCGGCAGACATTATTTACACAGTAAGAGTTAAGTGCTATTTCTTGACATTGCTGACGAAGCAAATCTTGTTAATGGTCTCCTTTTATATGAAATTATAAAATACATTTCTTAAATATCAGTATAGCGCTATGAATTGCATTGAATACAGATTGCTTAGCCAAACACTATTTACGCATTATAAAGTTTTATCTATTCCATTAACATGATTAAACAATTTATATAAAAAGTGCCGATATATTTTCTTATACAGTTAGATTCGTTTAAATTGCAAATATTCTGTTACATTGCACAAATTCACATTAACACAGGAGAGAACCAAATCCCAAGTAGTTATAAGTTCCCCTTGACATAACTCAAACGAAACAGATAATGGAATCTTTTCAGCCTGACGTCATAAACGGCAACCAATAAGAACAGGGGTGGTGGCTGGGGCCAGGCGCTTGTACGGAACCTGGCGGCCAGAATTTCCCTCTCCGCGATGTGTACCGGAAATTGAGAAACGTGTTAAGAAGAAACGTTCTTTGACAAAAAGAAAGCTACGAAAATCCGTTTTTAAATTATTGCGAAAAGGAAATTTATAAAAGGAAAGAAAGGTTTTATCAAAGGACGTTTCTTCTTAGATTTGTCGCAATAATTTTAAAAACGGATGTTCGTAGTTTCCCCCCCCCCCTGAAAATTACTAACCCATGAATTAATTTACTTGCGCCAAAAATATTTTCTTTTCCTTTAGAGTTTAACCACTTGCGCTAAGACTAAACTTCACGGTTGCGGTGCCGTGCGCTACAATATAGCAAGCGGTAAAGTGTCTCATTTACGCCGCTCCGCATCTGCGAGTGCAATCCAGAGCTGTAACTCGAAAAATAAACAATCTCGTTGTTAGGCGACGTGTGCACCATGTTATTTTCATTTTTGCGATAAATGCTTATCGACGTGGTGTTCACGTCGCTCGCAGTTTGAGACAAAAACATCTCGACGTGCGTAGCACGTCTTTTTAGCGCAAGTGGTTAAAGAAATTTTAAAGGATATTCATTTAATGAACTCTTGATAACGTGACCTTCGAACTTCCACACCGGTTTCGAGCTTTGGCAGCAGATATATCACGCATGCACAGCTGTTTCCCTCTATGATGGAACGGAGCCACGTCTGTTGCAGAGAGGTTTTCCTTCTTTACAATACATATTCTTTGATTCTAACCTCCATGGTACCGTATACTAAGATTAAACCCATTTTGTTCTCGTATAATTTTGTTTTATACGAGAACAGGTACTTTCTGTAGTTCATGCACTGCACATGTTATTCTCGAGAATACTGGAAACCAAAAGTTGCGGGAAACTTGCTTTGCCTTTCTAAAAGACAATCAAATTGGAGCTGCGAAAATTGGCTCTATGCCAGCTGCCCGAATGACACTCACGTGATACGCAATTCGCCAAAAAAGTTATCTCTTCCGACGTCGGCGCAAAAATCGCTTTTTTTGGCGGGATCATTGTATGAACTTCCCTGACTTTTCCAGATTTTGACAAAAATACTTAAATTCCCTGACTTTTCCCTGAACTTTTTGGTCAATTTTCGAATTCCCTGACTTTTCCCGGTTCTCCCGGTTTTCCAGGTAGCGTGCAACCCTGTGGAAGCAACTAAATGATATTTGTCTCATAGCTGCTTTTCCGATTAGAAAATACATGATAGACCAAGCCAGCCATGACCTGCCTGAGATCAGCGTACAAATGTTTTGTGTCGTTAAATATGAAGCTAGGTTAAGTGATTAGTTTAGTAAAACTCTTAATCTTTATAATAAAATATATCATAAATATATTATACCTACGTAAATATCTATCACAGAACATTTGCTTAGATACAGCTAGGATAACTTCTCTTGTTGATGTTATTTTGCATAGACTTTTTAATCAACATTGTCTCTGAAGTAATGTGCTATAGCTCTGTTTTGAGATTTAGAATGATGTCAGACAAAACTGGACAAAATTTATATTTTCCAAGATCCAAATTTTCCTACTTAATGGAAATAATGCTTACTCATCACATGAAGTAAAATTCTGAGAAGAAAAAAAAAAAAAAAAAAAAAAAAAAAAACTTGAGAATGCATTTTAATGAAAATTAATAACAAACAGCAATACAGTCAAAAGTCGTTAATTCGGACACCCACAATACGGAATGATCTATAATCCGGACCTCAAAGTGTTAAATAAATCGATATCATATGAAGAAGCAAGTCGAAAAATAAGAAATGTATCTTTTCACATTTTTTATGTAAACTTAACAACACGTGCACAACATTACATCGGCATCCATAGCTCGCACACAGAGAAGAGAGAACTTGGTGTTGCCAATACGGTAAATATAAATGTACCAAACTAACACGCCTCCTTACATTTATACTTACTAATTACTAACAAACATAGATATAAGCAATCTTTTCATCTTTACCATTTACAATTAAGCATAGATATAAACAATAACATTCAAGACTTAACACAAATTATTTTTAAAAAAAGTTTCTTTCATTAACTTAAATGTTAAAATCAAAGTTAAACACAATTTAGTTTAGATAAGGACATTACCAAAATCTATTTCATTTCAAGCAAATATATTTAACTAAACATCACTCAAATAAACAGTATACAAAATTTATTTCAATTTCAAACCTTCTCTAAATTTCATAAATTTAATCTTTCCTAAAGACTTAGCAAAGATATCTGCAATATTTGATTCTGAATCAATCTTTACAATTTCAATTACTCCATTTTGAACATTTTCGTGAACATAGTGATATTGAACTTCTATGTGTTTTGAATTTTTAGTGAAGTTCCCATAATTAGCAATGGCCAAAGCTCCTGAATTATCTTCATAAATTTTAATGGGGTGAGTTATATCAGCAAAAACATCATTCACAACATTTTTCAAGAAATTAATTTCTGTCACAGCCTCAGATAGAGCAATATATTCGGCAACAGTGGAAGATTTTGTCTAACAATTTTGCTTTTTGGATTTCCAGTAAATTGGATTACCAAATAATTCAATAACAAACCCAGTAGTTGACTTTCTGTCAACAATATCACCTGCCCAATCAGCATCAACATAACAATTCATAATATCAGTTTTAAGATTTTTACTATAGGTTAATTTTAGATGTTTTGTTAAGTACAAATACTTTAAAACTCTCAAAGCATATTTGAAATGTGTCTCATCATAACAATTTTGAAATCTACTTAAATAATTTACGCTGAAAGATATGTCTGGTCTAGTACCATGACTAATATACAAGAGTGCTCCTATTAGATTTCTATATTTGAGATTTGATTTAAATTAGATTGGCTTAGTTTAAGATCTATTGGTGTATCATAAAGCTTTGAATTTTTAATACCATACAGTTTAGCTAAAGATTCAATATAATTTTCCTGACTCAGTGTTAAGATATTGCTTTTCTCATCATATTCAATATCAATTCCAATGTAGCTCTTTACTTTATTTAAATTTTTTATGTAGTTGTTCCTTAATATCATTAATTACCCGAGTATCTCTGCAACATATCAACAAATCATCAACAAATAAAAGAATATATACATCATTTTCAGATTTTACATAAAGACAATAATCATATTTACTTCTACGAAATCCTAGACTCTCAATATACTCGTTGAAGCACTCATACCAAGCACGAGGGCTTTCTTTTAACCCATGTAGTGCTTTCTTTAATTTATACACTCTATTCGAATTATCATTATAGCCTTGTGGCTGTTTAACATAAACCTCAGACACAACATAACCATTTAAAAAGGCAGTCTCAACATCCATTTGATGAATATTTAAATTATACTGACAGGAATATGAAAGTAACAATTTTAAGGTTTGCATCTTGATGACAGGGGAGTAAGTGTCCTCAATACTATCTTTTTGCTGAAAACCTCGAACCACTAATCTAGCTTTAAAAACATTACCTGGTTTTCTTTTGAATACCCACTTCACATCTAGAATTGCTTTATCCTCTGGTTTAGTCACTAGTGTCCAAGTGTTATTTTTAACAAGACTGTTCATTTCACTGTCCATTGCCTCTTTCCAATGTCCAGCCTCACTGCATGTTGTCGCCTCCTCAAAGTTACCTGGAACTGTAGCATCACAAAAATTTGCACTAACACAGTAGTACCCGAATTCTTCATGAAATCGAACTGGTGGTTTGATTTGCCTTCTTGGTCTCATTCCACTTTTTGTTTCATCTTCATTTATCATACTATCCTTGGAGTTATCATTACCCCTCGATTCACACAGTTCTTGAGGATCATTCTTTTTATTTGTATCATCATTCTTATCTTCATCATCACAACCTACACACATTATGTCTTCTTCAATAATGTCAACATGTCTGGCAACTATTATTCTGTTATTCATCAAAACTCTATATCCAACTTCTGTATACCCAAGTAAAATTCCAAATTCAGCCTTTTTATCCCACTTTGACTTTCTCTTTTCTTCTGGTATTCTTACATACACTCTACTTCCGTATAATTTCAATTCATTAGCAGATGGTTTCCTATTGAAAAATATTTCATATGGTGTCTTCTTTACAATAGTATTTGTTAATGTCCTGTTTTTCAAATAAGCAGCAGCTTTAATTACTTCAGGCCAGTAACGTCTGTCAACTTTTGCTTCGGCTAAAAGACATCTTGCCATATCCATTATAGTTCTGTTGTAACGCTCAGCAGTACCATTTAATTCGTGTACATATGGTGGGCATGACTTTATCTTGAAACCTTTTTCTCTTGCAAATTTGTATATCTTGCTATTCATATATTCACTACCATTATCACATCTTAGTTCTTTGATAGTCTTCCCTGTTAAATTTTGAATTTCATTTACATATTCAATTAAGCAATCAGAGACTTGATCCTTAGATTTGATACAATAAATTTTTGCCAACTTGCTATAATCATCAATAAAACTCACAAAGTATTTCTCACCATTACATCCAATTGTTCTGTGAGGTCCATTTACATCTGTATGTATAATCTCCAGAATATCTTCTGCTTTCTTCTATTATTCTTGAATGGTAAATTGTGCATTTTATTTTCAATACATATGGCACACTTCATATATTCGGTTTCTATTTCTTTAGGGATTCCTTCTAATAGCTGATCTTTGCACATAATATCCAGATATTTAAAATTTACATGTCCAAATGAACGGTGCAATTTTTCTTTTAACGTTAACTTATTGTTGGTCAAATTTGCAAATATTTTGCTATTTTTAACATAACTCTTTACTTTATATAATCTTTCTTCTTTCTTTGCTACTGCTACTAATGAACCATTGACATCATATATTTTAGAAAACTTTTCTTTTGAAACTATTTTATGATTATCAGTAATCTTCGAATAACTTAATAAATTTGCTTTCATTTCTTTTACATAAAATACATTCTTCAATGTTACAATAGATTCAGAGTTATATACAGGAAAAGAAACTATTATATTGCCAACCTTTGTAGCTTTCAAAATCCTTCCGTCACCGACTTTCACTTGAATAGGATCCTTCAAAGTGACTTGCTCTTTGAAATATTCATCACTGTTTATAATGTGATCTGTGCATCCGCTACCCAGTAACCAATCGATTTCATTTTTATTCGTCACAGTATTTGCACTGGAACTTGTCATGTTACTTTCAATAACAGTGGTGTGAAAACTATTGCCTTGACAAAGAATCTGTAAGGAAAAGAATGAAAGCTTCCATAGACGCAATGTAAACCTGTTTTGCCTCTGCGCCGCTATATCGAGGAGACACGGCTATGCAGTGAAACAGCAGCGCAGGGTGGAATTTAAATAGCGCAGTCCGAGGAGATAGTAATGTTTTTTACTTTGAAATTCCTCAAAATGCTTTATTTTCATACATTTCAGATAAATTGTGTAGCTGATCTTTTATCTTCTAATCTTTAATCGTCTAGATGTTTCGCATAGAACATCCTAAAATTCAAATGCAAAATAAATGAATAAATAAATAAATTTTATTATTTTTATATTCCTTTTTTTTCCCTTAACCCTTCTTTCTGTAAACTCACATAATTGTTATTCTTTTGATATAATATCTAGCATTAATTTATAACTAACATCAGAATTAATAGAAAACAAAATTAACTACTGCCGTGGTGTTAGATTTCTAACAAATCTGCAATTAATTACATAAATAACGCTATTTTCTTTTCATATTAAGCATATTATTAAATATTAAAACAAAGAATAACACATTTGAGGTAAAAAAATGATTTTTATTGACATTTCTCAAGTTTCAGAATATACATATGCAAAATAATTTTAAGCATCTTCACAAATACCAAGAAATTTTTTAGACAATTATTTGGAATGACCATTATGAAAACAACGAGCAAATTTTGCAGCCAAGAACCAAAAGCATTTCACTTAAATTAACAAATACAAAATTACACTTAAAAGGGCTTTTAAAGAATTTCACATAAATTATTAAAATAAGTGATTTCATTACTTTTTCATAAAATATTCAATACTTCTTACATTTATTAATATAAGATTAAATACTGAACTTGAAAATCGAACCTTACAGGTGTTATTAAAACCTGGGAAGAAATTTTATAAATAATCCACTGAATCAAATAAATACTGTTGCAGCTCATCCTGATGAAGATTATTTCAATTTATGAAATTAGAAACTGATTTTTTTAAATAGCAATTACAAAAATGACTATTTTCCATCTTTACTATACATATAATAATTCTAAAAATGCTGTAGCTTGGATTTTACATAAGTTTAATTTTGCAAAAATCTGTTTAATCCCGAATTATTCGAC
Organism: Stegodyphus dumicola; assembly: GCF_044657685.1. Lineage (NCBI taxonomy): Eukaryota > Metazoa > Arthropoda > Arachnida > Araneae > Eresidae > Stegodyphus > Stegodyphus dumicola. Next base: position 259,117,073 of record NC_140771.1, on the reverse strand, counting down.
CAATGAGTACATTTAATTCTGTAAGCTTAAAAAAGAAAAAACACATATCATACAATTCATAATAAATTTTTATAACTCCATATTTAAAATTTTATGAGCAAATTTGCATGATAACTAACTGAAACAAAAAAAAATAATTAAAAACAATTACAAGTATCCCTAAATAAATTGAAAACACTGAATTCATTATAATTATCTGACCTCAACTTAAAAAAAAAAAAAAAAAAAAAAAAAAAAATTAACCAAGAAATTTTAATTATTTGGAATGACCATTATGAAAACAAAGAGCCAAAAGCATTTCACTTAAATTAACAAATACAAGATTACATTTAAAATGTCTTATAAAAGTTGCACAAAAATTATTAAAATAACTAATTTCATTCTTTTGGTTCATAAAATATTCAATACTTCTCACATTTATTAATATAAGATTAAATACTTAACTTGAAAATCAAACCTATAGGTATTAAGAAGTTTTGTAAATAATCCACTGAATCAAATAAATATTGTTGCAGATCATCCTGATGAAGATTATTTCAAATTATGAAATTAGAACTTAATTCTTTTAAGTAGCAATTACAAAAAATGCCTACTTTCTACCTTCACTATACATATAATAATTCTAAAAATGCTGTATGCTTGGGCTTGGATTTTACATAATTTTAATTTTGCCAAAAATTTATTTAATAAAGAATTATTCGACCAATAAGTACATTTAATTCTGTAAGCTTAAAAAAGAAGAAAACACATACCATGCAGCACATAATGAATTTTTATGAATCCATATTTAAAATTTTACAAGCAAAATTTGCATATAACTAACCAAAACAGAAAAAATAATTAAAAACAATTAAAAGTACCCCTAAATAAATTGAAAACACTGAAATACATTACAATTATCTGACCTTTAAAGGGAAAAAAAAAAAAAAAAGAGAAATTTTAATTATTTGGAATGACCATTATGAAAAAAGAGCAAAGTTTGCAACCAAAAGCCAAAAGCATTACACTTAAATTAACAAATACAAGATTACATTTAAAAAGTCTTACAAAAGTTGCACGTAAATTACTAAAATAACTAATTTCATTCTTTTTGTTCATAAAATATTCAATACTTCTCACATTTATTAATATAAGATTAAATACTTAACTTGAAAATCAAACCTATAGTATTAAGAAGTTTTGTAAATAATCCACTAAATCAAATAAATATTGTTGCAGCTCATCCTGATGAAGATTGCCTCAAATTATGAAATTAGAAATTAATTCTTTTAAAAAGCAATTACAAGAAATGCCTATTTTCCACCTTCACTATACATATAATAATTCTAAAAATGCTGTATGCTTGGATTTTACATAATTTTAATTTTGCCA